>NC_081824.1:324600202-325850202 GCF_030867095.1 Alligator mississippiensis
ATGCTCTGAAGTCATTCAAACTCCTGAGTACTGTATACATTTAAAAATAGAATTTGGACCTCAGGATGTTGCTACTGTATTTTTATTCGTTATTTAAAAGGTAAATCATTTTTATGGATCAAAAGCTAGTAAAAAGAACAAAAGAGTTTCATGCTGTCAAGTGAAGGACATGAGAGCTCAAGGAAGCCTTCTGCATTAACTAATCTCTCCAATAACAGAGTGTATGAGTAATGTTTTCTACCATTTCCAATTGTTAAGGAAACTCTGTCCCATTCTGGCAAGGATATATTCTTGGCCTCAAGAATACACAACTTTGTCACCTCCTGGCTAGACTACAGCAATATAATATAACGGACATGAAATCATCTGCCCTTAGGACACTGCACCTTACAGAATTCAGCAGTTTACAAAACAAGACAGGATATCATGAACCCATCAAATCTATGTGTGTGTATACAATATATTATATTGCATATATTATAATATTGTCTGAAGCTTCAGGACAAGGGCAGCAGTCAGCAGCACTCCTCCTCAGGTATAATGCATCAGTCTGTGATGTGGGTACATGAGAAAAAGCTTTCTCGGGGAAACAGTTCTTTTACCCCATACATACTTGTGTCTGTGATGCATGTAGGTCTCAGAGGTAGGTTAATCTACATGACATAAATGCCAATAATGCTCCGTGTCACATTATAACTTTATTAAAATTTGGACTAGATAAATCATAGACAATTACCACAAGGAGCAAATCTACACTGACAGGAAAGTTTCTGGTGACCTGAAAGATCTCACATTTGTACTGTCTCTGATCCACTAAAAGTACAACAATAGCTGCATGATCTGAAAACTTCCTTAGACTATCGACTTAATTTCTATGGATTTTTTTTCCCCCTCACCATATTTCCTAAATAGCCTCCAGGCTCATTTTCTCCTCTGTAATGCTCTCAGCAATTTATTCTAGTACAGAAAACATCAGTTTTTCCCATAAACATTTGTCAATGGTACAGCACTTAGAATATTTGAACTTTTTTCTTGAAAATTGATTAGTGGTTATTTTCTATAATTATATACTAAATCTAGGCACAGGTTGCTTAAATTCTGAACACAATCTACATAAAGGTCCTCTGATTATTACTACTTTACCATGGAAAGCAATTCTGGGAGTGGCTGTGTGCGAATATAAAAGTTGGTGTCTGAGAAATTCCTAGTTTAAAGAAAAACAAATCTGATTTTACTCTCCATGGATACACATTTACACCTCAAAGGAGTCCCACTAAAGCCAAGAAGACTTCTTTCTGTCTTCCCTTCTTCACAAAATTTCAGTTGCAAGTCCCATAATCAAATCTTTTCATTAGACACCTGTGACCAAAGAAGTAATTGGTGGGAAAATAGAAATAGTAAGCATCTCAATAAAGATTAATTTGCTCCTGCTTTGAAAAGTTAGGAAACTTTATCTTCCTTTCAGGAATAAACTTAAACTTTTTACTTCCAGAAAAGGAAAAAAATCCATTAAATATTTCCTCCTACTCTTGCTTCTAGACCAGGGGTGGGCAATTATTTGCCCCGCCCCCATAATAGCGCACCAAAACTCCCTCAGTGGTAGATTACTAGAGTGGTCCAGGGGTGCAAGATGGAGTGGGTGGGTGGGCAAGATCTCCATGGAGACCAGTCCAGGACTCCTGGAAGCAGGGTGCACTCAGCCAAGTGCAGGAGGATGGGTGGGCAGAGGAGCAAGTGGCCAGGAGCAGGATGGGTGGACAGGGCTGGGGCCAGCAGCAGAATTGCTGGGTAGTGACAGCACAGAACCAGGGCCTGGGGCAGAACTGTGATCCACTCCCCACACAGTCCCATGCTGTCATAGTCATGCAATCCTGGCCCTGGTCCTGCCCGCAGTGTCTTAGGACAGTCTCCATAGAGACCCTGCTTGCCCGCTCCATCTGGTGCCCACAGCAGTGGGTGCAGAGTGGATTGGCTGATGTTCCCAGACAGGAGGCCAGGGCTGGCAGTGGCAGTGACACAGGCAGTGGCAGCCAGAAGGAGCCACCGCCATTGGGGCTCCCAGGAAGTGGAGTCCAGCTGCTGCACTGTGTTGCCCCTGCCCCACTGTGTGCCTGGAAGTGGCAGGACTAGCCTCACGTGCCACAACCTGAGCTGCCCCCTGTGCCCAGGCTGAAGGGGGACAAAGGACCTGCCACAGGCCAAATAGTATCCCTTGGCAGGCTGGATTCAACCCTATTTTGCTTATCCCTGTTCTAGACCCTAGCATATCTCCTGAACTTCTGTGCTTCCGACCCTTGTACTTTCTTTCTGTTATCAAGTAGCTGCTGGTTGACAAGTGTTCATTTTAGTGCCAAAGCATACACTTGTATCCAGTCAAAGATTATAAGCTGCTCTGTTACTTATCTTAGGCAGGAACAATGTAGAACTCATTGTGGCCTTGCCTTTATTGAGAAACTGCAATCAGAAGTAATATATTGCACATTGAAACTAAGAACACCCCTTTTTAAACAAGACCATAAACTTATGTGATCAAACTGAACAGTGGACACATGACACTCTTTAAAGCTAGGCTATTATACTCCTGTTTGGGATACACACATTTGTTTTTGTTTTTTAATGACATTTTGTATCTAGTATTCAACTGGAGAAAAGTTAAATGTTTTTTAGAAGTCATGTCTCCATTCTCCAGAGGAGTGAAGTGGTAGGATACAATGCCACACAAAATCTTATTTCTTACTTCAAACCGGACCAGATAGGAATACAGAGAATGAAAATGTCTGACATTATCAATGACGGTGTAATGAAATGAACTGTCAGGAAGTGACCATTATAGTAATATAATTGCTAGTTTAATAAAACATCTTCACTAATCATTGAAAGAAGGAGTACACAGCACATAAAATTATTTACTGAAAACCTGGGCAGGACTAAGTAAAACTGGACTTAGAAAATATGGGTGTCTGCATCTGTGAAACTCTTGAAGAGCATCCTCTCTTAAACAAATTCCAAACTGATTTCTGCAATTGCATTTTAGGGAATGAAACAAAGTACGGAACATATTTCTGAAGGAGATACTGCTATTCTGCTATACTGGACCTTTCTGTCTCCATCAACCAGAAAAGTTAAGGTTTCTGTTTTTTAATGTTTTTTTATCATGTAATGACTGATAGTTATCTGACTGTTCTGGATTATAACAATCTTTCACCAGTTGTCAATAAGTAGACAACTCATTGTCAGTTCTTGGGAGAAAGACTTAGAGAAATGAATGAGCCTTGAGACTACCCTTTGACCACTGAAAACATGACTTATTCAGGTCAGAGCTGTGGCAAATTTGTAGGACACTTTGGAGGGGCTTGCACATATGCTCAGGCTATTTCCATTCTGTAGACAGGGGACTGGAATAGCAGGGCTGCCACACCGACATGTGTTGCTTTACACTACACATTTATTACTAAAAGGTTTTAAAGGAAATAACATTTTTAATTCTGGATTAGAAAGGTAGGGGGAACATACTTTGTTGATTACTCCATCTAATCCTGTTTTGTATGATTTCACAATACTGAAATATGTTCTCTGCTTCTTAAAAGTAATCCAGTTTTTTAAAAGTTTCCCTTTTATAATTTAGATGGGTTTATAGAACCTGGCAGAGCTATGTATCACTGGAGCAGCTTCCCAAGCTTTTTGCAGGCAGTACAAATTATTTAGAAATGGCTGTTGTTCATAGTTTTAAAAGAAGGAAAGAAAAAAACCCTTGTTTTGCCACACACTGTTCTAATACATACTGTAATAGTGTGCAGCTATCTTCAGTCGCAGCCTGACCTCCAATATGACAGAGAGCAGAATTCTGTGCATTGTGAGCACTATCTTTTTTTGCCTATTTACATAACACTTAGCATAGAAATAGTTCCATTTAGATCAGCTGGACTAGTCATGAATCAAGTAAAGCATATAACAAAGTATTTGCAGAATAAGATCTTAACTAATTAACTTGACAAACCGTGAATATCATACCCAAATTACTATCAACTACACAAAGCAATGATTCTCAAGCAGGATGCCAGGGTGCCTGAGAAACCCAAAGAGATACATGTGAGGTATTTGTTAGGAGATAAGCAGATCAGCTAAGCATTTAAGCACAAGCTCAGGCTTGTCCCTGCCTGGATGATCCCTGTTCCCACAGCCAGGGCCCTCTGCAAGGAGGTAAACAGTGTAATCCAGCAGATTCCAAACTGTGGGTTGTGACCCCAAATGGGGTCATCATCACTACTTCAGCAGACGGAGTTGCAGGGGTGGAGGGCTTTGGGGTGAGAGTGAAGGGCCATGCTGAGAAAATGAGGTCATGCTGAGGAAATGGGGCCATAAATGGAGTCATGCTGAGGAAAAGTTTGGGAAGCACCGGCGTAATCTATAAATTAGTTTTCGAAATTGGATGCCACTCAATTCACAAAAGTTATGGAGGTGTCCCTCAAGTTAAATGAGGGGGTGTCTCAAGTCCAAAAACATTGAGAACCACTACCCCAAAGTAAACAAAAAGTCAATTATTCTTATTGTGTTGAATCATAATGGCATAGGTATAACTTGTAACTGAAACAGGTGCACAATTTTCAGGGAAAGAATGATTTTCAGGTTTGGAGATCCTCTTTAGTTAGCTTATAATTCACCAGTGACGGTTATCTCATTTCCCTAATGAATCTGTCTGTGACAGTTCATTTGGCTGGAGTGTTCTCAGGGTAGTCCCTTAGCTCAAAGAAAACTGCCATGCCTCACTTATGTCAGAAACAGATGCACACAGCATCTGTTCAACTCCTTTGGAACTGGCTGAAACAGGCAGGTGCTCAATATATTTTTCTGCCTTGCTCAGCCAATTAATTTTGTCCCTGATCTGCAAAATGCTTGTTAAAAATCCTGAGTAGAGACTGGCAACAGTGCCAACTAAGTAGATGTTTAATTGTGTCTACATTTGAGGAAATGAAATGAGGCAACTGAATAACCATTGTGAATAAAGCAAGATTTAAAAAGGCAAAAAAGGCAGGGACAGAAATTACATACAAACTGGTATAAGTGATCAGAAACCAGTTCAAATCTGTAACACAACAGAAGTTCAGTGCACATAAACCACTTTCAAAATGGCCAAAACCGGTTTAAGATAAACCTGGATAGATGTAGTATCAGACTTAACTGATTTAGATTTAATCAGTTTATTGAACTTCTATCTCACGTCCCCTCCAGATTCAAGCTGCCTGCTCCAGCTGAGCGGGGGGGGGGCGTGCTCTAGCTCCCCACTGCTTCTGGTCTGGGCCATCGCAGGCTTGTGGCTACATTTCTGGAATCAAAAGTGAATATCTGTTCACTTGCTTATTGGTTCAATCTCTGCAGTTTAGACTAACCTGCAAAGACAGAATTGATTCAGCCTTGGGCTTTTTGACTGTCTGTACTTAGCCTAAGACAGCTATACCACCTAGCCAGACCTCTGTAAAAAAACAGGTCATTCTGCAATTCACAGCTTCCAATCATAATTCTGTTTTGTTGTTATTACACAGGCCTACCTTTCTCAACAAAGTCTGAATTATTTTTCACTGGGGGCATCTATACGTGCATTAATGAGCTTTTACTAATGTACATTAAATTTAGTACCTCCAATATGAGGTACTAAATTAATGCTCATTAGGCTGTGCTAATGCATAACAGTGCAAGCACATGCTTTTTTAGTGATGCACATTAGCATATTAGCACCATTTTTTTTACATGACGCTTCAGTGCACAGTAGAATAGGCTACTGCACATTAAAGTGCACATGCAGATGTGCCCACTGTATTCACTCTATTCAAGGTAAGAATCAAGGATTCATATGCTATGAAAACCGGGACAGGATAAAAGGCCTATATCCTCTTGGATTTAATTACTGATGATGGGTTATAAACAACAGAGGAAGGGATAGGAATGTAAGACAAAAAATATTAATTTAGAAATCAGGTGATGGTGTGTCATTTTCCCTCCGTGTTGTTTTATTGGATGTTCCTTCCTCTGACACAAACAGAGAAAGCACACCTTCTTGATTTCTGATATGTTCATCATGGAATGCATTTGAACTGTTGTTCACTGGAAAATTCTAAATCCAATCTTCAGTCATGCAGAGCTAGTGGAATCATTCATTCTATGCCCTTAAATAATTAGGATTATTGGTCCTTTTAAACAATAGTTTTAGCACTTGCAGCACAAATATGCCAAAAGACAGAATACAAATTTAAAACATAAAGAAAAATAAATGGACAACAGTGGGATGTTGAAATAGATTACAGTTTGTACCAGTAATAGTAGTAGTAATACACCTGATGTAAATCTGAAACTTGGGAATAGGCAGGTGTTTCAGAATTGGACAAAATAAAAGCTATACCAAATAATGCTTTGCCCTTTCTTGGAGCAAAAGAAAATAGGGCTTTTATTAATATGTTAGAGAAGCTTATATACATATAAGAGAATCTCTTATATGAAGAGAGTCATAACTTGTCAAGCAATAGAACATGATTTTTGTGAATGGTTCTCCTGAAGACAGTGTTGCTGAATAAAGAGCTTAAGAAAGAACACCAAACATTTTCAACTCCTGCGCAAAAATAATTTCTAGAACCCTAATTTTTAGACTCATGTTATTGTTTGTTGTCTTGTAACGGGAAAATAACCTAAAGGAAGGATGAAAAATAAGCAACAATTTACAGGATTACTTCAGAAGTCTTTAAGAAATCTTCTTTGCTTTTCTTTAAATTAATATCTGATGACAATGAACACTCAAATTCCAGAAATCATACCTCTCCAGCAAATCACTTTATTTCATCCCTTCTTTTCTTAAATAAGGACTGGGTTAATCATATGTTTAGGTAATTTTTAAATTGGGCCCTTAGGGTCTAAGCAAGCATCTGCTTACTACCGGATGTATTGCTTACTATCTGAAAGTGCAAGTTTGGGCCAAAGTTGATACAGAATACTATGTCATACTCATTAGATATGGAATTTCTTTTCAACAAGCAGTGTTCCCTTAGGTATTCAAATAATTTACCTCCAAGTATATTTATGCCTCAACTTGCAAGAATTGCCCTCTTTACCTTTTTATATTCAGTAGTTTAGTGTTTCTTGTTTTCTTTTAAATATTATTAGATTAGTTAGAGAGGTAAGCTGACATGTATTTGTAAGAGAGTTTTTCTTTTAATTAATGTGCCTCTATGTTTATTGTTCACCGGACAAAAATGTGTTAATTATAGTTGTGCAAACAGTTAGCTTAAACTAAGCAAACTGAGTGCTGAAAAAGCCAGTGGGAACTGCAAGCGTTCAATATCTTTAAAAAAACAGGACTTAATTGTTTTTAAAAACCAAGAAGTCTTCATAATAGGCTAGTAGATTTATATTCCCTCTCATTTATAGTGTTACCACATAACATGCAAATTATATTACACATTTTCACAGTAAGGTACAGAAACAAATGGAAAACTCAAGTAAAGCAATGATTTCTAATAACCTCCCTCATTACTTTTTTTTTACCCTTTTTAGCCAACTTGCTACAACTTATTATTCATAGAATCCAAGAAAAGCAGGGCTGGAAGGAACCCCAGGAGGTCTAGCCCAAACCCTGGTCGAAGCAGGATCATTCTTGTCTAAACCATCCCAGTCAAGCATTTGTCCAAACTACTCCTAAACATGTCCAAGGATGGAGACTATTCAACTTCTCCGGGCAGCCTATTCCAATGCTTGCCCACGCTCAAAGTGACTAAGTTCTTCAAAATAACCTAATACATTTCCTTTCCTGCAGTTTAAGGCCATTGCTCCTTGTTCTGTCCTGTGTAGCCCCTTTATAACCACTCTAAGTATTTGAAGATTGTTACCAAATTTTCCCTAGTCATCTCCTCTCCAGACTAAATAATCATAGTTCTTTCCTCATAACTTATGTTTACCAAACCTCTAATCATTTTGTTGTTCTCTGCTGGACTCTTGTTAATTTGTCTATGTTTGTCTTGAAGTGTGAGGCCTCAAATTGGATATAGCACTCCTGGTGAGGCTTCACCAGTGCTAAATAGAGAATCACTTCCCTTGACTTGAAAAAGCAATGCTCTTATAGCTCCCACTGGGCTAGTGACCTTTTGTGCAATGAGAGCACACTGTTGGCTCATATTCACCCTGTGGTTCTCTTCTTCAGTACTGCAGTCTAGCTAGTCCTTCCCCAGTCTGTATTTGTGCATTCAATTGTTCAGTCTCAAGTGCAGGACTCTGCACTTGTCCTACTGAATTTAATTCAATTGATTTTGTACTATTTCTTCAGTTTATTAAAGTCATTCTGAATCCTAGCCCTACCTTCCATAATGCCTGGAATTCCACCCAACTTGGTTTCATCTGTGTCCCGGGGGAGAGCGGGGGAAAGAACCCCAAACACTGACCGGGGGCCCCCTGGGGCAGGGAGCATGCATAAAAAGAGGGAAAAATACAAAAATAACTCAAACAAAATGCTTACCGGCAGCAGGACCCATGGCACAGCTGGAGCAAGAAAGGAAATCCGCGCGGGTCACAAGCCACACCTTTATTCAGCTGAAACCGGCCGGTGATGTCATCGGCAATCACCGGCAGGCAGAGATAAGACGGACCGCCAGGGAAGATGGGGGGAGAGGTGGAGCAGAGTCGGGGAGGACTCTGATGCTGGATGCCATCCGGAATACCCTGAGAGAGAGAGAGCCAACAGGGGCTCTCTATACCAGCAAGCAATAGCGAGGTGAGGAGACGGGGAGCCAGAGGAGGCTGTCCACACCGACAAGGACAGGAACGTCAGAGGGACAGGACAGCCAGAAGAGGCTTTCTACACCAATAGAAGTGGGAGCACTGGGGGAATGCAGGAGGCGAAGGAGGCTCCCCCTCCAGATGTAGACAGAAGGGAGCAGCAAGGGGAGCTGCAGAGCAAAACAGCAAGAGGCTGGGTGCCAGCCCATAACATAAGAAGTAGCCGGGTACATGGGGGAAATACCGCAGGACACCGAAAGCTGAACGTTTCCGACACTGGAGAAGGACAGCAGCGGCACATACCACATGTGGCGGAGTGAGGGGCAAAACGACCCAGTCTATGCTGACCATTCAATGGACCAAACCCCATGATCATAGAGAGCAAAGGTTACTCTGTTACCCTAACAGAAGGGCAGGGGAAAGGATCAGACAGGTCCTTCCTGATTTAATTTGTGTTGGTTTTTCCTTTTTAGTTCCCCCCTTTTGGAAGGGCTGAGACGTATGCAGGCAGGGTAGCCTGGTATCATATTTTCTGTTATCCTCCATCTTTTATTGGAGTGCTGGTTAAATTGAGAGTCCCAGGCTGGGATTGCATTGAGACAGGAGGGAGTGATTTTCTGAAACCCTACCACAGTCTGAGTTAGTTATTTCAGGAAGCAGGGCCTAGAATGTGATAGAGCTACAAAAGCCACCAAGTTCCAGGGATTCAACATCATCAGGGGTATGGCCCAGAAGACCTGGTGGCCCTCCAGAGGTTGGCGTGAGGTTAGGGTGTAGGGAAGGTGAAGCCCCACGGACGACCGCCGGGCAGACTTCCTGCTGGGCAGACTTCCCACTGCAGCAGAGACCTGGGTGCTTGCCCCCTCCACTGGTATAACACTCAAAGTCATGGCAGGCGAGATTGGGGGAGGCCACCCAGGTGCTAAATGGCTGTCCACCAGCCTACAGGAGACTGTAGAACATCTTCTACCGGCTGCCCGGATCAAGGCCGCACGTGGTATGTTCGAAGCCAGGTGGGCACAATCTGCAAATTTTATGTGTGCGCACTCAATCCTATATTCAAAATAATTAATGAAGATACTACACTTGATCTGAGCCTTCAAGAGGCCCAGAAAGACCGTTGGGGAACTCCATTAGATGCCTCCTCCCAATTAGACATCACCTATTGAGTGCAATAATCCAACCAGTATCCAGCTTACTGTACTTTCATCTACTGGCACTACTTTATTAACATTTTAATAGGCATGTAAGTAATTCCAAAAATACATTGTTTTTTCTCAGTAATTTAATACATTTTTACATTTTCACTCCTAAGTCATTCCTTAAAGATAAATAATTACAAACAAACCCATTTGCTGTGGTACCATTGTTCTCCACATTCATTGCAAACAACATAAGTCATCATTTGTTCATCTGGATTTGCATTTCGCACCCAACTAGGAAGAAAGAGAGTTCCCCTAGCAATCATTGTGACAGTACAGTCAAATTTTTCACAGCGCCTACATTTGATTTTGTTTGTCTGTGTGCCACTAATGACTTGGGGAAGCTGATGTTCCTGAACAGACGATTCTGTGTATGAAGCCCTGAGCTGCTTCAGTTCATCACTGGCCATTTCCATCACTGTCATCTCAGCAAAAACTTTTGGATTCAAAATCCCTGAAAACAGGTTATGCTTTAAGTGGGAACTTTTAGGATTCCTCAAGTTAGACACTTTGCTTCTGACACAATTTTTGTACTTTTTGTCATTTTTAGTATGCAGAACAAAAATATGCTCTTCAATTTCTTTGGCTAATTTTTGCAACTTATTGGTTTCTTCTTGGCTTAGGACAGAATCAGTCAAGGCTTTATAAAGAAGTTCTGTGCATTTAGACCTCATGACCTCCACATGATCTTGTGGTGAGCTTGTTATATTGACAACAGGTGTAGCATCTTCATTACTAGAGCACTGTTCTTCTAAAATCTGCTGCTGATCTGTATGGCTTTTTGGTTTGTTACATATTGGAAGGTTTTGTGACAGTAGAAAACTCTTAGAATCATCAGGATTTAATGGGTTCTGTTCAGTCAGTTCTTCTGAAGCCCCTACAGTTACACTGAAGTGTTTACTGTCCTCTTTCACATTCCCCAAAACTGACTTTTTACTTTGTATTGACTGAAGGCAACTACTTGTGTAAACTGTTTTCCACTTTGATAGTAAGTTCTTTGCTTTCCTTTTCAATCCTAGTGAAGGGCAATTCTTGAGTACTCTATACACAGCTTTGGCAACATCAGTCTCTTGAAGGTATTCTGTAGTCATATCAAGAGCTTCAAGCTCTATGAGGTGATTATCAATATCTTGATAATTGTTCTCAGAGAGTAGCTTCTCAATAGCATGGGCTCTGTGTATAACAGTTTTCCTATCAGACATTTTTTAAACCTGAAAGTAAAGTAACAGTTAGTTACAACTTTTGTATACAGTTATTATGATTATTGTGCCTATTCACACATCTTTTGGAATCTTTCATAAGATTTTTGTATTTCATGTTTTATTTTATTCCTACTTAGGTAAAAATGACCTGCAAAAGCTGACTTTTGTTCCATGATTACAAAAGTAAATACAAAGAGACTCTCAACCACTAAAAATAAATTGAATGCATCGCTTAATCATTGCAACCTCAGCTGAAGTTTTGAAATGATGGACTTTGCACTGTGTCCCTAACATTAATACTTCTGTTGGATTATTGGGGAATAATAAATTCTGAACCTGAGAGGTCTGCATTAAGTGTGCCAAGTCAACAGTCCTGTGGTTTGTCAATCTAGATATTCTTAGCAAGAGTCAACTGCTATAATGGCACATAAAGAGAAATGGGAACTTGCTAATACAGGGGTGGGCAAAATACATACCGTGGGCTAGATATAGGGAGTAAAAGGAAGGCCCAGGGAGGAATAGGACCCCTGCTAAATGGGCAGAAACAATTGGTGACAGACAGGGGGAACAAGGCTGAACTCCTCAATGAGTTCTTTGCCTCAGTGTTCCTAAGTGAGGGGCACGACAAGTCTCTCACTGGGGTTGTAGAGACCCAGCAGCAAGGCGCCAGACTTCCATGCGTAGACCCTGAGATGGTGCAGAGTCACTTGGAAGAACTGGATGCCTTTAAGTTGGTAGGTCCGGATGAGCTCCATCCGAGGGTGCTGAAGGCACTGGCCGACATCATTGCAGAGCCACTGGCGGGAATATTTGAACGCTCGTGGTGCACGGGCCAAGTCCCAGAGGACTGGAAAAGGGCCAACGTGGTCCCCATTTTCAAAAAGGGGAGGAAGGAGGACCTGGGCAACTATAGGCCAGTCAGTCTCACCTCCATCCTTGGCAAAGTCTTAGAAAAAATTATCAAGGCTCACATTTGTGAGAGCCCGGCAAGGACAAATTATGCTGAGGGGAAATCAGCACGGGTTCGTGGCAGGCAGATCGTGCCTGACCAATCGTTTCTTTTTATGACCAGGTTACGAAACGCCTCGACACAGGAGGAGGGGTGGATGTCATATACGTAGACTTCAGGAAGGCCTTCGATACGGTATCCCACCCCATACTGGTGAACAAGTTAAGAGGCTGTGACTTGGATGACTACACAGTCCGGTGGGTGGCGAATTTGGCTGGACGGTCGCACCCAGAGAGTCGTGGTGGATGGATCGGTTTCAACCTGGAAGGGTGTGGGCAGTGGGGTCCCGCAGGGCTCGGTCCTTGGACCGATACTCTTTAATGTCTTCATCAGTGACTTGGACGAGGGAGTGAAATGTACTCTGTCCAAGTTTGCAGATGACACAAAGCTATGAGGAGATGTGGACACACCAGAGGGCAGGGAACAGCTGCAAGTAGATCTGGACAGGTTAGACAAGTGGGCAGAAAACAACAGGATGCAGTTCAACAAGGAGAAATGCAAAGTGCTGCACCTAGGGAGGAAAAATGTCCAGCACACCTACAGCCTAGGGAATGACCTGCTGGGTGGCACGGAAGTGGAAAGGGATCTTGGAGTCCTAGTGGACTCCAAGATGAACATGAGTCGGCAGTGTGACGAAGCCATCAGAAAACCCAATGGCACTTTATCGTGCATCAGCAGATGCATGATGAATAGGTCCAAGGAGGTGACACTTCCCCTCTATCGGGCGCTGGTCAGACCGCAGTTGGAGTACTGCGTGCAATTCTGGGCGCCGCAATTCAAGAGGGATGTGGATAACCTGGAGAGGGTCCAGAAAAGGGCCACTTGTATGGTTAAGGGCCTACAGACCAAGCCCTACGAGGAGAGACTAGAGGAACTGGATCTTTTCAGCCTCCGCAAGAGAAGGTTGAGAGGCAACCTTGTGGCCGCCTATAAGTTTATCACGGGGGCACAGAAGGGAATTGGTGAGTATTTATTCACCAAGGCGCCCCCGGGTGTTACAAGAAATAATGGCCACAAGCTAGCAGAGAGCAGATTTAGATTGCACATTAGGAAGAACTTCTTCACAGTTCAAGTGGCCAGGGTCTGGAACGAGCTCCCAAGGGAGGTGGTGCTCTCCCCTACCCTGGGGGTCTTCAAGAGGAGGTTAGATGAGCATCTAGCTGGGGTCATATAGACCCAGCACTCTTTCCTGCTTATGCAGGGGGTCGGACTCGATGATCTATTGAGGTCCCTTCCGACCCTAATATCTATGAATCTATGAATAAGGGCTTTGTCTGGCCTACAGCAGGTCCCTGGGTCCCATCTGGCCCAGGCACCGTCCCACTGTGATGCATCCTACCACTCCCTGGCCATGCAGCAGGGCTGGGGCATGCAGCAAGGCTGGGGCAGATGACAAGGGCTCCCTCTGGCTACCATCGCCCCTGGGCCCAGCCCCACAGAACTGGTGGGGATCCGTGCACAGACCCAGCCCACGCCTGCTGCGGACTCGCATGCTCATGCTGAACAGCTGCAGCAGCTGCAGCACCAGTGGGGGAGAAGTGTGTTGGGCATGGGGGAAAAGCAGCTGCTACCCTTCACTACTGCCCAGCCCCTTCCCTTCACTACTATCCAGCGCTGGGCAGCCTAGCATGGGCTCCACATGGCTACTGCAGGAAGCACTGGGCAGCAGTGAGGGGGAGGGGGCCGCTTTTTCCCCATGCCAAGCACACTTCTGCCCTGCCGGCGCTGCTGCAGCTGTTTAGCATAAGCAGACGAGTCTGCAGCAGGCGCAGGGTGGGTTGGGGCTGTGCACAGGTCCCCACCAGTACCGTGGGGCTGGGGCCAGGGGTGGCGGTAGCTGGAAGGAGTTGCTGCTGCCTGGGCTGCCTAGAAAGGCAGTCCAGCTGTGGAGCCACCGCAGCCCTGCTGCATGTCCAGGGGGCGGCAAGATACACCACAGCTGGGTGGTGCAGAGCAGGCACAGGGCACGCTGGGGCTGAGTGCTGTTGGCAGTGATGAGGTGGTGCCACAGGCTGTGCAGGCTCTGGGCTGTTGAGGGATGGGGGCGGGTGCTCAGGGGGGCGTTTGTGGGGGACTCCCATGCACATGCCAGCATGCCCACAAACCTCCCCCTGCAAACCCTACAACCACATTCTCCCCCATGCACAATCACAAACCCCACAAACACATCCACCCACAGCTCTCCCCACATGCACCCCTCCCACACACCCATGCGCCTCTGGAGCAAGCCCCACTCACTGCTGCACACACTGCTACGTGCACCCCACCACACAAGCACTCACACGCACCCTCCCTACACACCCTAACTCCCACACCCTCCCCAGCCCCTCTCCTTCTCCACACCCCACAAGCCCCACACATACTTACACATCCCCACACACACCCACATCCCCCCACAAACCCCATACCCACCTACCCACATCCATACCTACCCCTACACTCTCCTCCACATCCTACATCCACACACACACAGAGCCCTCCACAAGCCTCCATACCTGCCCACTAACATCTATACATACCCCACACCCTCCTCCATGTCCTACATCCACACACACCCACAGCCCCCCACAAACCCTATACCCACCCACACATACCCCCCCTACTACCCTCACAATATACAAGAGTAAGACTTTATTTTGAGCTATTATGCAATCACCTATTATACATCACACAGAGGGCAAAAATATCTTTTTAAAATAAAAAATGTTATTGGGGATGTTTGATTTTTTGTATATAATTTGTTTTTTAATGGTTCCAAGATGGCAACCCCCCTTTCCAAAAGGTGTACTTCTGGGGCAAGGGGAGAGACTTCCAGTGGCAAAGGTTGGGGATTCGGGGGTGGGACTTCCATTCCCAAGATAGTGACCAGGCGGCACGGCACCTGTCAAGGGCCAGGGCTACACTTGTGGCCCTTGACAGCTCACCAATACTCGTTAAGCAGCCCTCCAGCCAAAATACCTGCCCACCCCTGTGCTGATAGGACACAAGCCTCAAAGGACTTTATACATCAACAACTTGAATTTCACTAAGAAGCAAACAGGGACTTAATACCTTCTTTGGAAAATTGGTGAACTAATAGCATGATGAATCTGAGATCTGTTGACATTAAGGGTACCGACAGTGTTCAAGGGTAGAGTCATATAGAGAATGCCAAAATAAACTGATTTAGAGGTTACAGTTGTGTGGATAGTTAAAGCAAGGTCCATATTTGAGAAAGCCTGTTGCTACTGTCTTTTGAGATACAGATGAAAGGTATTCTCCCTCATAAAATAAAATTGCCACTGACTTTGTATAGTTCAGTTTTTGGAATTTATTATACTTCACAAAGTTCTGATACCCTTATTTTGGTTTTCTATTGTAATTCATCTTTAGGACGAAGAAAGAAACTCTGAACTGGGCTCTCTTACATTTACCTACGTACATGGTCAGGAGCCAATTTTTGTGTCAATGCATGTCTTACTACTTTTGACATACATTGGAAGTATACATCAAGAACACTTATAGACAACCTGTACACTGACATATTTTATTGTATTAAAATCAACCATCAATGCTCATATTAAAATGTACAGCAGATACAGTAATTGGCAACTCCTTTTATTAAACTTTTCACACGCCTTCACTATATTAGAAAAATAAAATTATACAGCTAATGTGTGTATATTGTTTCAACAAACATTTTCTGACCAGGAAAATAAATGTAATCTAAAATGGAATTCAGAATGGATTTTCCAGGCAGCTGCCACAATTTTCATGCTTTTGAAGTACTGGATTTTTTTGCAGTTATTACCGTAAAAAGATGAATAAATGTAACTGGAAGGTGGAAAATCAAATCCTGGGAGGTTAGCAGGGAGACGGAATAAGATTAATGAACTTCAAAATGGGGTGGTCTAATATGCATTTAGTCCTACTAGCCCTGTCAGTGACTACAGAAAGTAAACACTTCAATTAGAGAACCAGGTTTATTTTACAGTTATAATAGGTTCCAGAATAGTAACTCACATATTAATAACTGCTGACTGTTCTTTTTGCAAGCTCTTTAAGACAAAGGACTTTCCTTGTATTTTCTGTAAAATACCTTAGCTACATATTAAGCTGCAGACATAATGCTTTCACAGGACAAACTTGCATGAGGTCTTATTTGCAACAAAATGAAAAATAAAGGGCATTAAGAATGCAGTCATGTGATTTGACTGGGGGGGGGGTTCTCATTATCTTCTGACAAAATTCAGAGTCCTTAGAAAAACTGTACAGCAGACTAGCAATACTAACATTTTCTCTGCTTTGATGTTGATCATAAGTTTAAACTTGATGAAATATAGTCTAAAGTGCACACCTGCCCTTGTAAGTTTAGTGAAAGAAAGACAGTTGCAGGGATCAATTGTACCAAAAGTAGTGTTTTATCCACGTATCTCTTCTCATGCTGGCCAGCCGAAAAAACCTGAGACTGACAGTAACTTCAATGAGTCCTTAAGAAACTTAGGTCTGTTACATACTTCCATCCTCAATCAAAGTCTCTCGCTGTAGCACTGTCAATGGTGAACTGATAGAATTCAGCAACACAACTTGGGATGGGCAAGTAGGCAGGGCTGGACATAGGCATGGGCAAGCCGGGAGGCCGCCTGGGGCCTGGACAGAAAGGGGGCCTGAAAATCAAAGACTTTTGCAACAAAAAAAACCCCTTATTTCTGGCAAAGGGGTGCCCAATACTAAAAGTTCGCCTGGGGCCTCCAGGAGTCTAGGTACAGCACACCAAGTGGGATACCATCCCTGAGTGACAGATTAGTAGGGGTGCCAGTATCACCCCCACCCCTTTGGAGTCTCAGCAGGAGAAGCAGCCCCATGTACAACATCACTCTTGCAACAGCAGCTGGGTGTGTGGACACCATGCTGCTGCTGTAAGAGCAACAGCCAGGGTCACGCTGTTCCCCACTCCCATGTGCTCTCTTGGAGGGTTTACCCAGGGCGTAAGCCATGCTCATTATGCCTCTGATAGAATTCACATACTCTGCAGCCCTATGCAGGCAGAAACCACACTTCCTAGTCTGATTTATGCTCCTGATCAGCCTCCATGCTCTCAAAGGCTGTTTTCAAAGGCTGGGAGCGGGGAAAGGGCTGAAAATGAGAGAAAAAAATGATTGGGGAAGACAGAGTGAGGGAGAAATCAAAGAGAGACATCTGAAGGACTCTCAGAGATGACAAATGGTTAGAGGAAATGTGAGGAAAGAAAGACATGGAAAACATGACCATCAAGAACTACAAGAAAGAGGGATGGTCAGATTTTCTTATCTTTCCCCCCAAGTGCCATTCCCTTTGGTTCAAGTCTCCCTTTTAACCATCATAAATATTCCCAAAACAGCCTACATTGCCTGAACTTCTCCTGGAGCATACATTCTAGTTTTTCACTTTGAAAAACACTCACTTTGAAGATCAGCTGGACAGAACAAATCTACTGTGAAGGCTCTTGTGATCTAACTCATGACATTTTTCAGAATGAAAGAAAACTCTGTAGGCACACAGAGTACACATTCATAAAGTGGAGGGAGTTAAAGACAGTCTTGAAGCAGACAGCACCAGGGAAAATGTAGATTGAAGTGAATATACAAATTATTAACAATCTACACAACTGTTCACCGGGAAAAACTAAAGCAAGAAGCTCAACTATTTTTGTAGACGGAACCCATCAATACGCTTGATGGAACTTTTCAACTTGTAGAGTTACAAAGATAATTTTCTGCAAGTGAACTAAATGTGAACCTTTTAAATGTGAAATTATGTAAACTAGCAGTTCCCAATATGTGGTATGCATATAACCACTGGTACTCAGACAACCTGTCAGTGGTACCCGTTAGCAGATTTGTTATAATTTCTTTATATGACAAAAATTTGCAACAAAAGGTTGAACTGAAAAATTTGCTGGTAGTACTTAGGTTGTATCTATTTAAACTGGTGGTACACAATCTGTCAGTGTTTGGGAACCACTATTGTAAACCAATGCAATGTTGTCTTTTGAGCCTGCAAACTCCACAACTTACAGGATGTAACAAGACATTATTTATTAGGTTTTGTTTTCATAAGTGTGAACCACAGCTCAGTCTTCTTCCTAAACTGACAGATGTCCTCTACTAGCAACCTAATCTGCCCCCCACGATGTTAGATTAAAATGAATTGTGATTTTGATGTGTATAGCCACAACTGAAAGGACTCTCAAGCATACTTCTGAAAACCTCCAGAAGAAAAGACCAGATATATTTTTCAGTTACATTAGTTGAACTGCACATATAAGTCTCATGTTTGGTTTGGAAGTGCATGCAGTCTGAGACAGTAGGAATCTTTGTTTGTTAACATAATGAGCCCAGTATCACACTTGATGAGTTTCCTGTTTTCCATAGATCAAACAGTTGGTGCTGGAAGAGCAGATAGAGTTGGTGACCTTTACTGCTGGTCACGGGACATGTGGCATTAGCTACATTACCAATTCAATATGCCTTGTCCTGTACTTTAGGATCATCAAGGATCCCACTAATATCCTCACCTCCGTTTCCAAACATAAGCATTTCCAACCTTTTTACAAGAACTGCAAATACAGGCTGCAGTATGCTGCTCCGTGCTATAAAATGCACAAATCCTATATTCGTGCTTTTAATATGTACATGCACCCAGGCAGTACTTAAAAACACTTACAGGTTTTTGGAATCTTCCAGGTGCACAATGACTTTTGCAGGACTAAAAAACTAAACTCATCCAGGATTTACAAGATTAAGCCTGTCTAAGAATTTACAAATCATAGCAATAGCCAAAGATAAAAACAGATCATGGATTACAAGTAACATATAATGTCTTGAACAACTACATGAGGATTTCTTATAATCTTAAAGAGTTTAAATGATAGGCTACTTACACATAAAGCAAAACAGGCATGTTTTCTGGAAGCTTTTCTTCATAGGATGATATATGAATTTAATTAACAGTAAAAAAGAACTCATCTGCTGCCAAAGAATCTATGTAGCAAAGCTAAACAGAAGAAACAGAGAAGTTAAAGCAGAATTTTACAAACATGTACAAAAATTAACTAGAGCCCAGCTGATGTGATCCCAGAAGAATAAATGCATTTATTCAAGTGGGATATTTATTACCAAGTGAAATAAAAGAAACCCTCACAAGAGGATGCCATTTAATCAAAATATCTCTTCATTATGAAGATAGAAGTAAGTTCTCATAGGAAAACAACAGTTAGCAAGGCAAAGGGAATGTCTAAAGTTTCTCTATCATTATCAGCAAATGATTTATCTTGGAACTTAATCAAGTTAATAAAATACACTCCATTAAAATAACCTTCAAATTAAAACAGCAACTTTTTATAAATGACATGGGCAATCAGCGTCTTCAGGTCACATCTAGTACTGTAAGTAAAAACGAAAATGTTGTAAGTGAACACAGCCATCCCCACATACAAAGGAAACACATTTGGGGGATATCTAATCGCTATTTTCCTATTGTTCTAGTGTATCAGGTTTACCAAGTAAATTAATTGAAGCATCTGTTAAATGCCCACTACTTCTAGACATTTAACATATACTGCCATTAATCTACTTGGCTGGACACTGTGTTCAATGAAGTAAAGTTTAAAATAGTGTTCAGAATTGAAGTGTTAGTTTATTTAAATTACAGCAGCAAGAAGGTAAATATCATGAGGGACCTATGACAACATTATTTTTAAATGCAAAGAAAAGGACAAAAGCTTTTCCCAAAATCAGGAAATCAGAGGTAGTCAACAATTACCCCAAATACTCTGCCACAGGCAAATGACTAGCCTTTATTATGTTCCTTCCACTCAAAAAAGACAAATGGGCCTCGTATCATGTCCTGAATGTCACAAAAGTTTTAGAGCAAGAGAATGGAGTGAATGTCAACATCCCTTCTCACTTTGGTTGCCACAGGTTACTGGTAAACCAAGTTTTTCCACCTAGCAAGAACAAGGACAGAAGAAGAAATATAGAGACTATTTCATAACTGAGGACAAAAGATCAAGATAAAGCAACAGAGGTGCATGGTAAGGGAACAGTATTCTCCCTCCAAGCTCTCTGGAGATCAGGATAACCAGCTTACAAGGATGGCTATCATCTAAACCTGCCCCCCTACTCAAAACTGCACCATCATGTAATACCAGACATGTACCAGGATCAAATGCTACTTACCCTAGAGCAATCCTAACACAAACAGAAGATCAAGAAGGACAGACAGCCCTCCGTATCTGAGATGGCTCCATTTCAGTTTTGCTAAATATACTTAGTTTGTGAAAGGTCCTAAGATACTTTAGGATGAAAGTAATGTATAAAAGATAAAGCTCACCCCAATTGTTGCATCAATGTTTTATTAAAGTAAGAGGCAATATTAAAAAAAACAAAAAACAAAACATGACTGGTATTAGCATAATTACTGCCTTCTAAATTGTGCCATGACTCTGGAGTTCAAATGCTTCCTTTGACAAAGAAGAATAAGTATGTCAAATTCTGTCATGGCTCATATGTTAGCAAATGGTGAGTCATGTGTTCACTGAAGTATGAAGTGCCTGAAGGACCACGTAATTTTCTACTGGAGAATTCCTCCAGAAAAGCAGTTAAAAGTTTATTTGAATGGGAAGGAAATGGGGCTGTTTTTGAAAAGAACATGTCTTTAATTCTGCCTCTGAACTTGAAATACTGGGACACCCACAAAGACAAGGGTGCTTGGTAATTGCCCAAGGATCTATGCTGCTCCCAGAGCAGCTATGCTGCAGCATGATCCCTGCCAGCCACTGCAAAAATCTCCCCTCTTAATATATTTGTAGTGACAAAGGAGGAGTTATTGCTAGTTCAGTCAATTTGGGGTATATTTTCTGACAAATCTAATCAGGACCCAAGAAGAGGGCCCACTGTGGCAAAAGTTTGTCAATCCCTGCTTTAGAGAACTCTGTCTGAGATTTTAAAATACAGAACTGGATTTTGTTATCACCAGAGGGAGCTGTAGTATCGTAAACCCATGAACTCTTGTTAAAAATGCACACTGCATTGACTTCCCTAACTAGCCTTAATGCAGCTGGCAAGGGAAAGAAAAAGCAAAGGATGAACATTTCCTGTATTCCAGAAGCTTTTTATGTCTAATTTATTAGAGACCTTACTTGTCCAAAGTTGGTCTCACAAATAACAGGTTGAGATGTCTTCCAGAAGGTCTGAGGTGTTGGGATATGAACGGAAGGGAAGACAGGCAACTCATCCAGTCACAACCATCTATCAAATAGCTTTTGGGGAATTTCAAAAATTCAAAGGCTAGTCAAATACTGTTTGCAGATGTTATTCATCAAATGCTGGTTAAAATCACTGAATAATATATTCAGTGGATATTAATTTTTCTGTTGTTTGGGCAGCCCTGGTAGTAAGGTATATTGAGGATACCCCATGTTCTTGGGAACAATAACTATGCCATTCATTCTCTGTGTATGAAAAAACATAGCCATTTTGGGTGCTACTTCATGTAAAATAACAAGATAAAGGTAGCAGTGCTATAATGAAATATTCTGCTGAATATGAAAATATTGCATTTTACACATAGAACCAATGACATTCTCACAGGCAGATCTTGCACCCAGAAACTTATCCTGCATCCAGTATCCTCTCCTTCAGTCAAGAAGGGGATACCGGAGATATCAGCAAAATGGTATTTCCTTAGGCTAATCACCACCACCACTCAACAGTAGAGACTGTTCACAATTTCAATTCATACCAATGTCTCCAAAAACCGCATTAACATTAATACCAGATGCTTGGACTGTTCCTTGGGTTTCACCTCACATTCTTGTACTTTCCAATTATTTCATAGCATTTCAGAGATTTTGTTGTCAACATCACTGAGCTAACTGAGGCAAAGATTCACATCTGTCTTGTTGTGGCTGTGATGGTCCAGGAAATATATGAGAAGCAAGGTTTTATTGCTCATATCTTTTATTAGACCAACTGTATAGTTGAGAGAGATGTTAGATGAGCCTTTGAGAACAAAGTGCCCTTCTTTAAGTTTGGTAAAGAAGCTTAGGCTGCCTTGGTCCTAATTTACAAAAAAGTTTTTAACAAATTAAGTCTCAGATACATTAAAGTCCAAAGTCTATTCTATAAGCCACAATGATTGCCCTAATCCTCTTGGAGGAATGAAAAGCACAAAAGCAGGTGAAAGCTGGGGACACAGTATTATTTTTAGATAGAACCAACTCAGCTACAGGAAACACTTCCAGAGACAAATGGGTAAATATGGTCTCATTAAAATCACCGCAAAGTATTTCCCTTTGAAAAGACCTTTCTACCTTAAGAGTGAAAGTGACAGTAGGGACATACCGTCTAACAAACTAACAACCAAAAGGAGAGAAAAAAAGAATTAATAAAATCTAAAAATCAAACTCCAAGCCCCTTCCCCAAAACGGAGAACTGTCAAAGACTTCACTATTGATACTGATTTTATACAGTGGAGATAGATATACCAGAGGTAAGCACCAATATAAAACCTTAAAATAGGTTGTGATTCTGTCCATTTTGGAAACTAAGTATGATAGTTATAGTAAATATTCGAAAAGCTATTCAGGATAATTCATCCAAGGAAGTGAGATCAGCCTTTTCTATTTATTTTGTGCATACATGAAGTTGCTAGGCTAAACAGGTACACAGAAAAAAATGTTCAGCTGCATTATTTATGGTCACACATGAAATTACTGTTATACAGAAACCTAGTAGATCATCCAGAATAAACTGCTGGGTAACTGAAATGTCACATTTGCTTCTGTCTGAAAAATGTGTGAGTAGGAAGATGGAGGAATATTTGTTTCCATGAAAGGCCTTTATTGATGAGATCTCTGTTGAAATTATATTTAAGGATTAATATGTTTAATCCTCAAATTACTATTTTTCTCATGTTCAGAGCTTTGATGGCAGCATTAGGCATGGAT
This sequence comes from Alligator mississippiensis, assembly GCF_030867095.1. Taxonomy (NCBI): domain Eukaryota; kingdom Metazoa; phylum Chordata; order Crocodylia; family Alligatoridae; genus Alligator; species Alligator mississippiensis. The sequence continues at coordinate 324,623,339 of NC_081824.1, forward strand.
ATATTTGAGAGGATATGAGAATGAGAATAGCAATAGACATGTACCAACTTCCATATTATTTAATTATAGGTAAGGAAATTACTTCTCTTGCAATTCTGCTTCTTAAAAGATAAATTTCATTGAGCTCTTATTCTTGAACACCTCATCTGAACCACTCTCAGATGCTGGTCCCTGCTTGACCTTGGCCCCATCCCATCCACCCGGCTGAACATGCCCTTTCATGGACTGCCAGGGTGGATGGGCAGGGGTGCTCAGACAGCAGGGCCAGGTCTGGTGGTGGTGGCAGCAGAGAAACTGGCAGCAGCAGCCAGGCCGAGTGAGCTGCCATTGCAAGGGATGCCAGGAAGCTAAATCCAGCCATGCTGGGGACATGCCTGGGGGCAGTGGGACCAGCTGCACATTCTACAGTCCAACTACCTCCCATGCCTTAGTCGGGCGGGGCCAAGGGACCCACCACGGGTTGGATATAATCCATTGGCAGACTGGATTCAGCCCACAGGCCACATTTTGCCCACCTCTGGTTTATATGAATAGTCTTCCCATGAGCACTCCTATTGAACTCAATGAGATTATTTACTTGGAAATAAGCAAACAAGGTCTGGCTTCAGGACTGAAAATATGATAGTTTGTTACATACAAGAGACTATGAAAATTAATCTCTTTAACAATATTTTTCTTTTCTTTAGCTCAATGGTTCTCAACCTTGTTAGACCCTAAGGCCCCCTTTGGAAAATGCCAGCTCTTGTTTTTCTGTAGTAAAAGAATGAGTGAAAACTAATAGAGTAATTCTTCTGTTACAAAGAACTAACAGGCTAGGATGTTTTAGACACTATGGGTTCCTATTTGAAATCTTTGGGTGCGTCCACACATGCAAGCACGTTCCCTTGCAGCAACTCAAATAGAAGTGGTGCAAATTGAGCTGGGTTTTTTTGTCTCAGAGCATGTGCTCAGACATGTACTTTGGCGTGGAGCAAATTGTGCCACTTGGGGCAAAATAACCCTGCCTGGCTCCTCCCAGATCTGCAGCCAGGGGAAGCTAGGGTCCGGGGCCAGCAGCTGCGCTGTCCCCAGCAGTATAAAAAAAACGCCCTGTCCTGGCCCCATCCATACAAAAAGCTGTCCTGGCAAGCAGCTCAGGGCTACTCACTCTCTGGAGATTCTGGGGCCCGGCCAACTGATACTTACCCCTTGTGCCAGCTGGACAGCTGCAGCAGCATCCCAAATCCATTTTTTAAAATACCCTAAAATCCATGTTCTTCCACATTTAAAACAAAAAAACACTCTACACACACACACACACACACACACACACACACACACACATCTAAAGAAAGAGAGAGGCAGTGATAAGTTGGGTAATGCTTTATTGGTATATTTACAATGTTAAAGCAATGCGGAAGCCTACCAGTGTTACTATCATCGTGAAAAAATAAATTCTAAATACCTATATGTGTTGATGTGTGCTATTAGTTTTCTTCATATATGATGGGTGTGTGATGGGGGGATGTGGTGTTTGTAGAAAGGGGGTGATAAGGGGTGTGGGGGAAGGCAGTGGGTGGATGTGGAGGGATGTGGGTTGGTCTGTGGGTAGGAGTGGGGCAATTGTTGGGGGCACTGTGGGTGTGGGGGACCTTGTGTGGGGGCTGCCCAGGAGGGGTGGATCCCCTGGCCCCCACAGGGTGCAGGCCCCCCAGGACATGGAATGTCCCCGCCTGCTCAGGGTCCCAGCTCCCCCCTGGAGGACCACAGCCCCTATCCCCCACAGGGTCCCAGCCCCCTGCCCAAGGTCCCAGGCACCCTGGAGGCCCCCACACCTAGAGTCCCAGCTCCACCCTAGAGGGCCACAGCCCCTATCCCCCACAGGGCCCCAGGCCCCCTGCCCAGGGCCCATAACTAACTTTTAACAGCAGCAGCAGGGGACCATGCACTGAGTCCAGCCTGGTTCTGCTGGCCCTGGGGCTGCTTTTGCCGCCCAGCCAGGCTGGTCTTGTGGCAGCAGGACCTGGTGCAGCACGCAGGGACCGCATGCCAGGCCCAGCTGGGTCCTGGGCTCCCTCTACAGCCCAGCAAGGCTGGGCCCAGATCCCTGAGACTCGCTAGTCTGGGTTTTCACCAGAGCAGGTTGCACGGCTCTGGGAGGCACGCACAGGAGCCGCACCTCCCAGAGCCCTGTGACCCGCTCCAGTGCAAGGCCGGATTAGCGAGCCACATGGGGCTGGGCCAGGTCCTCACCCCCACACAGGCACAGGGGGCAGAGGTGGGAGCTGGCCCTGGGGCCCAGCTCATGCTGACAGGAGCCAGCACAGCATGTGGTTCCTGCATGCTGCGCCAGGTCCAGCCATGGCCGGGCCCTTCCTATAGCTGCAGGACCTGACCCAGTGCGCGGGGACTGCGCAGAGCCGAGCCGGGTCCTGCCGGCCCTGGGGCTGCTAGTGCCGCCTGGCAGCTGGGCGGCATGAGCAGCCCCAAGGCCGGCAGCCCCAAGGACTTGCTCTGCTCTATTGCCAGTATCTGGCCAACCTTGTAGCATGGGGAACATTTTTTTGTTCCCGCACATGCCTGTTGCCCTGCCTCAAAGGGGTTTGAGGCAGGGCAACAGGCACATGTGCACTTGTCTGGACATGCCCTTTCACTTTATCTTGTCAATCATGTCTAGGTGCTTGCACACCTAACATACCTAATTTTCAGCAGTAAAGTCAGTATCTCTATATTGCCAAAATCTGCTAGATACGCAAGTCTGCTTATATTTCAAGACACTATAGTAGCATGATTTCATTACTGCCCTGTACATTAATGACAATCCCACCTGAATAATGATTTTCAGATGAAAATATGTGTATATATTAATAATGGGATTTTTAAGTATATTTACTTGAAATCATTAGACATTTCAGACATAGAAATGTCTGCTTGATAGCTCAGATTTATACAGATCAATTTTTGTCTAAAAAATATTTAACCTAAAGACATATTCAACCCGATGTTCTCAGGTTCAGATGCAAAGTCAAATTAAATTTAAAATTGGGTAGATATATTCAAACACATTCTTTTTCCCCATAACTTCCCCTTCGACAAATCCTTAAGGCAAAGCTGTACAGATATTGGCACAAAAATATCCTCTCCTTCATCAACTTCTCAGTACTTGTCAGGGTCAGGTTATAGCTGTGTCCCTGGATGGGATTTCTGATTCTTTTCCCTCTTGAAGCTCACAACAAGCCAAAAGTCAAGCTTTTGTCTCACAGGCTTTGTTTTCAAAATATGAACAATTACTTTTAGATGCAAAATGAGCCATCAACATGGGCAGTAGGGGCAGAGTTTAAGAAAATGTAAGGTCCCTGCAGAAGGCTCAGACATTACAAGCTAGTATAGGAAAGTGAAGAAGAGCATGTGTTTGATGCATAGTATTTTTTTTTTAAGTATGCTATTGCAAAGGTACCCAAGTCCCGCTTTGTAATAAGTAACTTTTGACAAGGCATACATTACTTTCATTTTAAATTAGGAGGGGAAGACAAAGAAGACTGCAACATGTAACAGTCAAAAGGAATTGATCACTCATCTTCTAGTGGCTTCAAGAATTACAATTTCAAAAGCCTGGAAAAGAAGTGACTCCCCCTAAAACAGGGGCAGGCACTTATTTCAGGTGGAGGGCCACTTACTGAGTTTTGGCAAGCCACTGAGGGCCACATGACAGGCAGCCAGGGGCAGCCAGATATTAATTTTCTAACATTTTTAGGAGCCCTGCAGGCTGGATAGAATGGCCGCATTTTGCCCACCCCTGCCCTAAAATCACCGACTGGTTTAAAATTTTTGTTGAGAAGTTTTGGTAATGGAAAAGTTCTCTTATCCAATCGGTGTTGAATTTCTTAATAAATGAAGTTAAATTAGGAGGGACAGAGTGTACTCAACAACTGTTAGAGAGATGTGGTCACAGAAAAGTCTTCTATTACCTCCAAACACCTTGTGTAACAAACGGCAGAAATTCGCCTGAAGGACTGAAGTCTTTCAATAGCTAGATGGTAAGAACTGTGCCATCCCCTTCTACTCTTCAAATAAGTCTAGTATATTTAAAAGTTAATCTTTTATTAGCACCAAATTTATAGTATAAAAAGTCAATTGCTATCACAAGCTTTGCAGCGGTAGTGAATTTTAAAATCATAGCAATATTTTATTGTTGTGCAATTTGAAGACAACGTAGAGAAATATCAACGCTCCATTATTCCTAAGGTTATAACTATTTCTCTCACTCTAAAAACATGCCAGAGGACATTAATACAATTACAGAAAGTGCTGTGGTTTATCAGTAAAATAATTCAATGTAGTTCCTCTTGCTTTTCTAAATAGATAGATAGATGGAAACCATCATAGCCAAACTCTCAATTGCTTGAGACAGAACCAGGAAAGTAACCCCTGCATTGCTGAGAAGTATCTTCCAAGAAAAAGCAGATTATACTGTGTTACTCAACAATACTGACTGTTCACAATTTCAATTTATAACAGTCTCCAGAAACCTTGTTAGCATGAATAGCAGGCCCATGGACTGTTCCTTGCATTTCATATCACATCCTTGTACATTCCACTTATTTCACAACTTTTCATATTTTGTCATCATCTTATAGCTCCACTTAGCTGAACTCAATGCTCCTTTAAAAAGAAGTTCCTCCCCGGCAGACTCCTGCATCTACAGTTTCATAGAAATCACTGGGGTACCACACTGGCACAAGAGTTTGCTCAGATGGGCCAATTAGCAGCTTAGGATAGGGGTCTAAAACAATGAGTAAAAGTGCTCTTGTAAACTTTTCTAAGTAAGTTACTTAACATTTCAGCAACAAAGCATGAGTCATCTTTAAGAAAGAATAAGCCATTCTTTCTCCAGAGTGAATCTCCTTGCCAAAATATGTTTATAGAATATGGAAATAACCTTAATGCTGGATTTCAATTCCAGCACCCCTGTTTCATTCAAAAGTAGATGCTCTGTCTGCAGTGAATTTTGTTTTCACAATGGCCGTGGCTACAAGAGACACTGACTGCACAGTAGCTCATTACTACTGCGCAGTAGTGTTGCATGGCACAAAGCATACAGGATGCTCCTGTGCAGAAGTAACAAGCTACTGCACAGTCATTGTCACCCAAAAGCCATCTGGTGATGCTATTCTGCAGTAACTCTGGTTACTGTGCAGTTATTCAGCACTTGTATAAACCACCCGTTACTACTCCACAGTAACCAGTTTATACAAGTACTAAATGACTGCACAGCCAGCACCGCGTGTAGATGTGGCCAATGTGTTATGGGGATAAAACCAACTAATATAGTAGGAAAAAAGAAACACGTAAGTTATATGATTTCTTTTGGAGTCTGAGGAAGGTGACTGTTGGGCTAGCATCTGCCTGCCCTAAATGACTGAAGAGATACATAAGACTGTTATTTATTGCCCTAATATTCAAGGTCTAGTGCAGCCCAAGCAGAACACCGTTTCCATTTGTCATTCAGCTGCTGGCTAAAAAGCACCATCAGATTCTTTCTATCCTAGTCCAGCACTTGCAATAAATCTTTCACTGAAAAAAGGATGTATTTGGCCTTTTAAAGCAGAAGTGGGTATAATACACAAAAGCCCCACAGACTTTCCTTATATGTCCCCAGCCAGACAGCATTCAGGAAGTGCTGCACCACAGTAACATCTTAAATACATACATTTAAGATCACTCCCTCACCCCCGCCCCCGCTCAGCAAAGTGAAATCCAAGTAGGCATTTAAAATAAAAAACCATGTGGGAGTTTGGTGGCAGCTGGCTCATATCATGCGATAATCACAATCGTCCTCATCATAAACCTGTTGCGTTAGGGCTGCTGATAGTTTTTCAGAAGAGTTAAGGGGATGGTTTTTTCAAGATAGTAGGGCTGATCCTGCATCAGGCCCGTAGGGCTTGGATTAGGTGAGGTACCAATCCCTTGCTCGTGGCAGGATGAGCGATCAATTCTTTTGGACTCCTCCTACACGTTTCAGCCCCTGCTCACGCTGCACTTGACACCGAATATTAGGGCAATAAATAATAGTCTTGTGTGACTCTCTTCAGGGGTGTTGGCTATAGCCATGCTGGTCTAAGGACACAGGCAGACAAGGTTTTTTGGAAACATCCGGTATCTTTTTTTATTGATAGCACTGATACCGAGTTGGTCTAACAACAGAGATCAGATTCACCCAAAGACCCTTGTCTGCCTATGTATCTCTTCAGGGACTTAGGGCAGGCAGATCCTAGCCCAGGGGTCACCTTCCTCCAGCCCCAAAACGAATCATATTGCTACACGTTCCCTTTTCCCTCTTACATCTCCTCGGTTGCACGAAGAGAAGAGCGCTCTATTCCAACCCCAGAGGGCTGCAACGTCACGGAGCGCCCGCCTACGTAGGAATAGCGTCACCGCGCAGAATAACCGGGCGACGCGCCCATGTCCCGGCCTCGCTGCGCCCAGCTCTGCAATGGGCCGCAGGCGGGGGCGGGGAGGCGGACTCGAGCGACGCCTCGCAGTGCAGACGCGGCCCCGGCCCGGGACAGCCCTGCGGCCCCATTGCCGCGGGGCGGGGGAAGGGGCGCACGGGGCGTCCTGCCCTGCCCTGCCCTGCCCGCGCGACCCCAGGCGGGCTCAGGGGCGCACTCACCCGGCGACGCTGCCGTCCCCTTCGCGCCGCTGCAGCCTGGTCCCGCCCGCGCGGGGCGGTGCACGTCTGTCAGCGCCCGCCCCGCCCCCGGCTCCGGCTGCTGCCGGGGAGGGGAGCCGGCCCCCTCGTGACACGCGGGGGCTGCGGCATGCACCTCCCCGGGACACAGGTGACACGGGCCTGGTGTGGGGGCCGGCAGTATTGGGGCAATTCATAACAGCCGGGTATATCGGCTTGGAGAAGATTGGTGGACTGGAAGTGACCTCCTGAGGGCCCTTCCAGCCCTCGGTTTCTGTGATTTCATCTCTCCAGTCGGTTAGGGCAGGCAGACGCTAGCCCCAGGGTCACCTCCGGCCACAAAACTAATCAGATGACCTTTGTCATGTTCCTTTTCCCCTAGTGTGGGCCGCCACCCCAAGGTGGGTCACAACATTGTTGCCAAGCTTGGGATTTTTGGCTTGTTCTTAAAGCCTGTGCTTTGGGAATGTGAAAAACTTATCTTTCTTTTATATTTTATAAAAAGTGTAGACTGTGTGTACGTGTGTATATATATATTCCCAAAGTATAGACTAGTAGACTCTGTGTGTGTGTGTGTGTGTGTGTGTGTGTGTGTGTATACACACACATACATACACATACATTAGATATACATATGTGTGTGTATGTATAGATATAAAAAATGTATGTATATATACGTGTGTGTATGTATATATATATAGTATGTATATATACGTGTGTGCATGTGCATGTATATAAGCATGTGTATATGTGTGTGTGTGTGTATGTATGTATGTATGTATGTGTGTGTGTGAGTAAAAGAAAGAGCTAAGCTTTTCACATTCCTGAAGCGCAGACTTTAAGAACAACGCCAAAAAGCATGAGAGTTGGCAATACTGGCACAAGAATATATGAAAGGGTCATGAACAAACTTTAAAAGTGGATGGACACATTTTCAAAATGGATTCTCCTTTAAAGGAGAAAAACGTGGGAAACCATGGCTTTTCCCTTGCCCCCCATGCCCCACAGATACCCCTCCTACCCCACATACCCACCCTGTGCCCCACACGGTGCGGGGCTGGGGCTTGGGGGGGTGGGAGGCAGTGGGTTGGGCCTAGCTATTGAAGTTTACAAATGGGTCCTGCTACAAAAAAGGTTGATGAGAACCACTGGTTTAAAGGCTGAGTCTCCCACAGCCATGCCCTGGGCCAGTGGAAGCTGCCCCCTGCCACAGTCCTTGCTTCTTAGATTCATAGAAAACAAAGGTTGGGAGGTCATCTAGTCCAACCCCCTGCTCAAAGCAGGACCATCCCCAACTAGGTCATCCCAGCCAAGCCTGGTCTTAAAAACCTCCCAGGATGGAGATTCCACCTGTGGGTAGCCTGTTCCAGTGCTTTACTACCCTCCCACTGAGAAAGTTGTTCCTCGTATCTAACCTAATGCTGCTAATTGAGGCCCTTGCTCCTTGTTCTCTCAGCTGCTACCACTGAGAAGAGCGGTTCCTGGCCAACAGGGACTCTTGCATAACCAACTCTTGTGTGGTTCCTGGGCCAACAGGACTACATCGCTCCATGAGCAGACCTAGGATTTTGAACAGGGGGGTGCAGGTAGCAAGGTGCGTCCTCCCGTCTAGCACGACACCTATTTTTCTGCAGTTAAAAGAAACTAGAAGCTTTTTCAGTACACCAGGGACTTAGGGCTGGGTTATTCAGTTGAAGATGGAAGCAAAAACAAATAGAAGTTCATTGGAACAAGTTAAAAAGAAGCTGTGAAAAAGGAGTTTCATTGCCAGGAGCAGTAAACAGGCAGTTGAATGGCAGAACAAAGACAGCTTCATGCTACATCCATCCCGCCATTCCTGGCAAAATGCTTCAAGGTTGAATCCAAACCGCAGAGAAGCAAGAGGCAACTCTCTTTGCGAGTAGCCTAGTTTAGGAAGTTTTCAGAAACCCTGCTTCCCTGAGCCATTGCAAATAATTAGGTGAATAACAAATATAACTACTACTATAAACAGCACTAAAGATCAATAATTTTTAATAAAAAATACTATAAAAATATACATGAGTGAGAGAGAACTTGGTATAATGCTACAGGCTGAAAACAGAGTTACATCTAATTGGTGGTAAAAAATAAAAATAAAAAATACAACAGGAAAAGAACCTGTCAATATTTTGGTTTTATTGCTATGTTTTTAAATTTTTTTTCCTGAATATTTTACATCAGGCCATCCAAGATGACTGTGTTAAAGATCAATACTAATTCCTAAAGAACATTAATCTATGGAGAAGCCTAATCTCAGATGACAATAGGCAAGCCATTTAACTTTTCACAGGATTTTTTTTCTTTCTTTCTCTTTTGCTCTGTTTACAGTCTCTTCTGCTCCCTGCTGACACTTCAGGTTCCTAGACTTGGCTTTCTTGCTAATAATGTTTCCTTTTCAAATATTAAAGCATGCCTTTTTTCTCAGGCTATGGAAAGCAACAGCTTATGCCAATAATTAAGTATGATCCTCTGCAAAAATGAACACCACCTTTTTTATTTAAGGGAGAACTTAGAAAAAAACTTCACATAGCAGCACCTTTGAAACGTTTCCTGTCCAATAAAAGCTCTTTTGTTATATATTTATGGAGTCTCTAGCATATCCAGGACATTCACTGCAGTCCAAGGCTGAGATTCTTTTGATGCCAGTTTTTATTTCTGTAGTCTTTTCAAAAGCCTCAAGATACAAAAGTATACTTTTCTGCTATATCAACAGATCATTTCCAGCTGGGAAATTTTTGGAGGGGGCTTTATGAGAGGAGCATTTCAAGCGACAAAAAATTGCTAAATAGGTCTGGCTTTTTTTTAAAAAGCTCTGTTTTATTTTTAATATAGTAATGGCACCCACCAATTAATTCATCACCTTAATTTTGATTAAGAGTTCTCATATGGCTAGAGACTTCAATTTTTGTGAGGAATGTTTTCCCACATAAGATAATTAATATTAGATTAACCTAAAGACTTTCTTTTCCCAACCTTTGTTTGAGGTTTTTTCCTTCAGTTAGCTGGATATGAGATGTTTTAGACATAATTAGCCCATTATAAGTCAGGTTTGTCTGCTCTTTTTTCATAAACATCACATACCTATGTAGAAATTCCAGGATTTTTTTGCAGTTGGACTTCTGGCAACGTTTATACTTCTCTAACTCACTATCACAAGAGTGTTTAACCAGCTTCATGTCACTGTAAAATGCCTACTTACGTAGTGTATTATCAGGCATTCTGGCAAGGTGATCAAGTCCGCTCAACTCCATTTTTGTTACCACCGACTTTATTGAACATATTTGCTCTTTTGGGAACTGGGTACTTTAGGTTATCAGTGAATTTTTATGATCATTCTGAGGCAACTTATGTTGAAAAGATTGAGTTTCCTAATGTGACAAGTATAATTCTTACATACACACAGTGAAAATTCTGGAACTCCCCTTTCCCTATAAGCTCACTGAGAGCATCCCAAAGCCATGCTAACTTTGGGTCATCTGCAGTTTATTTCCTTATCTCAGAGTATATCATATGACCTGATGATTCTAGGGTAAATTACCGTATCCACTGAAGACAAGGAGTTACAAGAGAACATGAAATTCTTGTCCAGAGGAGGCTGGTACATGACTTCCATCTTCTTTTACAAGTCCTTGGAAAATGGGTCCTGCTGATTTAGAGATCCTCTTTTGTGGGAAGGAAGAAGGCACGATCAGGAGTAAGTAAGCAAGACCTCTTGAATGAGTTCTCCAGAGGTCTTGGTTTTGACTGGAAGTGGTGCAGATTGTACAACTTGACATTCATGTAGGCTAAAATATGAATAAGCTCCTTTCTTCAAGCTCCCAAAGACACATATAAATACAAAAGCAAACAGGACATTAAAGTGGGAGATAGAAAACAGGGAGTTGGCTATAAGCTGGAGGCATAACCATTTTCAATTGTGCGGGCCGGGAGCGGTCCGAGGCCCTTTTTTTCTTCGCGCGGCGGGCTGTGGCTAGCAGCCCGGACACACTGGGTCGGGGAAGGCAGGCGGCATGCCAGAATTAGGCACGGATGCTTAATGGTTGATTTAAGATTGTTTACTTACACCGTAGATGGTTGCGGTGCAGGCTGGAAAACTTCCAGGAAAACTTCGCTTAAGTCCCAGTTTAAGGACTTGGACAGAGCTCTGGATTCACTCACACAAAGTTTGCTAGGCTCCGTGGAACTTGTGCACAGGGAAGGGTACGTCGAGGGATTAGGCGGCGACGGGGAAAGGCGAGAGGCTGATCAGACCCCTGTAGCCTTCTTGATATACACGCTGGGTCCGATAGGCTCCGCAGCGCTTAGAGATCTTCACGAGACGTGAAGTCTCCTCCTCCTGATGTTCGTGGAGTCCTCCAACTTGGGCGGAAACCATTCAAGCCTCTTATATGGCTAGCAAGCCAATCGCTAGCCGCCACGTAGGAATAATTTAGAACTGACCAATAGTGGGGCACAAATTTGAATACAAATGGCGAGAACTCCTTGCAACGTGCATTTCTGTGTTGCAACGAAGAAATGCACCCTGCAAAGAAGGCTACAAGTGGCGGGAAATAATTCAGCAGTGCTGAAGCACACACAAACAAAAAATCACACCCTTGGGTTGTGACATCCCCCCCTTGCTGAAGGCACAGCTGAATTATGCTGCACACACGTCACTCGAGTAATCAAGAGCTCTTATCACGGGTCGTCGAACTAAACGGGTAAACACAAAATCCACTAACAAAAGAAGTTCGTCCTCAAGGGATTGAACCAAATAATAACCAACACAAATACATATACACATAATCAGATTCATAACAAAAAACTGCACGATCAGGGCTTCAGTGGGTGTCATGGTGAAGTTGCGCGTCAGGCCCTCACTTCTTCCTATGATGTTATCCTTCTTGGGGCTTCTCTTCACCACGCACTCTGAATTCCGGATCTGTAAACAAAAACTCTCAAAAAATAAGTTAACCTATCTCAAAATATTTACAAAAATTCTTATGGAACTACACTATTAATTTCAAAACATATAAGTGTTTGCTACTTTAATCTATCCTCTCTTGCACACTCAACTAGATGAAATCGTCGAGGAGCCGTCGTCTAATTTTAGGTAATGGAAACCTAACTCATAGGCCAGTTGCCATTGGCCTGCGTCCCCTAAAATCCGAAGTTGTCGCTTATTGAGTCCAGAATGCTGTAGGAGAAATCCAAAGATGTATCGCTCCTCTGGTGTTCTCTGTGGCAATGATGGAAGATCGGATTCGCGGTGTCTTGTGCCTTGAATCTCGGTCGGGTGTCGACGTTCCCGATCACCGGATAATCTTGGCTCCATTAGGATATGCAACCGTGACAACTGACGAAGGAGGTTACTCACAGGTTGGTTAACCATTGAGTTGAGCAGAATCCGGAGGACAACAATGTTCTTTCGCCCAAAAACCTCAAGACAACTATCTATGCTGTGAACAGTCACTGGAACGGTTCCAGGATCTCGTAGATGACGGTGAGGCCATGGTCTTATTCGCTGGAGTGATGTTAGTCCCAGCGCACATGCTCTGGGGTTCCGGGCACAGTACGAGACTCCGATGATTGCTAGCATAAGATGTTCTGCGCCGGTATGTTCTGGCCATCTGTCATGCCATGCGTGGGCTTTCTGGCCGATCAGTCCTGCAACAAGTGCTGGCAGTGGAGTAGGCCAGTGAACGTTAAACGCCACCATGTCGATGTCAGTGACATGTCCTCTACTCCATGAAGCTTGTCTGACCAAGAAGCTTGCTTTTTCCTGGTTTCGCAGGTCGGATCCAAGTTCCACGACCAAATGTCCCAACCACACAGCTAGAGTTTCTTCAGGTTGGATTCTTGATTCTCTGCACAAATTCTGTAGTTCAGTTCTGGTGCGAGCATAGTAGGCAGTAGCAACTCGGTTAGTTGTTGTTACAGGCTGAACTACTGCTGCGGGAGTCATTGCTGCTGTTATTGCTTCAGGCAGGAGGGGCGGATGCACTCCTCCGCTCGATTCTCCCTTTTGTCGGCAAGAAGGTCTGGTCGCCAAAAGCGACGCTGCGTTGGTGGGCGGAGTCGCTGACCGAACTCTTGCGGATTCCTCCAAAGCTCCACCGTTCTCTTCCGGTTCTTCCACGCGGTCTCCCTCTTGCTCGGCGCCATCTTGCCGTGGCGTTTCAGGATTCTCTTTCGCAGCCGCTTCTTTGACCGCTCGAACGGCCATACTCAGCTGGGCTTTTAAACTTAAATTCTTCTGCATTAGATCAGTTACAGTGCGAAAAGTTGCAGTTAACACTCCCCCCTTGTCGTATTGTGGGGCCACCCTCTCATCCGCGGCACGTTCCTCCATCTCCAGATCTTCGCGGAGCTCGGATGGAAGCTCGCTACCCCTTAATCTAGACGCCAGCATAAAGGGGGCAAACCGGTCAATCGGCACCAGTTCTTCACTCTCCCGAGCATATCTTAGGCAACGGGCACGCTCCCGGGTGAGGGTCGGGTTTACTTCACCCGCCAGGTTGACTCTGGCGAGGGACACAGTGTCGAAGGGCCTGAACAGGACCCGCTCATCGCTCATCATACACCCGAATGCCGCGGGGTGAAAATACACTTCCCTCTCTTTTGGGGCTCCGTCTTCGGAAGCTCCCTCTTCTCCCTTCAGCGAAAGACGTCCGCTGATAAATCTCTCACCCGTTCCGCCCGCCTGGTGGTAAGCAATATGCGCCTCCAGTTCCATAAAGCTTTCTACTTGGTGTTTTCCACTGCGCCAAGGGCAGTTCTTAACTAATTCTAGCTCCAATGTGCTTTCCCCTGATCCCATCCTTGTCGCCATGTGTGGGCCAGGAGCGGTCCGAGGCCCTTTTTTTTTTAGTGCAGCGGGCTGTAGCCAGCAGCCTGGACACGCCGGGTCGGGGAAGGCAGGCGGCACGCTAGAATTAGGCACAGACGCTTAATGGTTGATTTAAGATTGTTTACTTACACCGTAGATGGTCGCAGTGCAGGCTGGAAAACTTCCAGGAAAACTTCGCTTAAGTTCCAGTTTAAGGACTCGGACACAGCTCTGGATTCACTCACACGAAGTTTGCTAGGCTCCGTGGAACTTGTGCGCAGGGAAGTGTACGTCGAGGGATTAGGCGGCGACGGGGAGAGGCGAGAGGCTGATCAGACCCCTATAGCCTTCTTGATATACACGCTGGGTCCGATAGGCTCCGCAGCGCTTAGAGATCTTCACGAGACGTGAAGTCTCCTCCTCCTGATGTTCGTGGAGTCCTCCAACTTGGGCGGAAACCACTCAAGCCTCTTATATGGCTAGCAAGCCAATCGCTAGCCACCACGTAGGAATAATTTAGAACTGACCAATAGTGGGGCACAAATTTGAATACAAATGGCGAGAACTCCTTGCAACGTGCATTTCTGTGTTGCAACGAAGAAATGCACCCTGCAAAGAAAGCTACAAGTGGCGGGAAATAATTCAGCAGTGCCGAAGCACACACAAACAAAAAATCACACCCTTGGGTTGTGACATCAATTACTACATTTCAGTGTCAGAGACCTGACGAATTGGGTGAATGTTTTGAGCCCGCCTACTTTGGCTAATAAATCCCAACGAGAATTGCATCAAAAGCCTTTTTGGGCACATCCAGACATGCATGGACATTTGGTGTCCTAGGGACCAGTAGCAGTGGTGCACCTGTGCCATTGCTCCTTGTCCCCGTGGAATGCCTGTGCCACATGTGTTGGCATGTCACAAGTTGCCCCGAGTAGTGTAGGGGAGGCTGAGACCACCATTGTGCTGGCCCCAACAATCTTACCTGGGGTCCTGGGGGGCTCTCAGAGCTGCAGCCATGGCGATCCTGCCAGACAGAACCTGGCAAGCAGCTGCAGCGTGGCTTGGAGCAGCCTGGCTCCACTCTTTAGCAGCACATGCTGCCCGAGCATGCACTGCTCCATTTTTGGGTTTTTTTTCCCCCAGAATTTTTTTTGAGCCCAGGATATCCAGGGGTAAAAACAATCCGTGGGGAAAAAAACAGAGCAGTGCACACTTGGGCAGTGTGCCCTTGAAGCACAGAGATCTCAGCGCAGAGAACACAGAGAACGTGTTTGCAGCGCCACATACTGCACGACTGTGCTCATCTGGACATGTCCTTTCGGTGCATCCAAACTTGCAGGTACATACGGTTGCAGGAGCTCAAATAGAAGCAGTGCAAATTTGAGCCGGGGCTTTTTGCCTCAGGACATGTGCCTGGACATGCACTTTGGAGTGAGGCAAATTGTGCCACTTGGGGCAAAATAACCCTCCTGACTCATCCCAGATCTGCAGAGCCTAGGGCCAGCACTTGTGCTAGGGCTAGAGCCTGGGACCAGGACCTGTCCTGGCCCCATCAGTACAAAAAGCTGCCCTGTTGAGTAGTTCAGGGTTACTTGCTCTCAGGAGCTTCCAGGGCCCATCCAGTTGGTACCGGGGGACACTATCCCTTGTGCCAGCTGGACTGCTGAAGCATCCTGAGAGTTCCCTGCGCACTTTACCCACTGCAGCAGTCTGGCAGTGGGGGCTACTGCCTGGCTGTGACTTGCTGCACACCTGCCAGACCTGGATGGGGACTGCAGGGACCCACAGGGACC
This sequence comes from Alligator mississippiensis, assembly GCF_030867095.1. Lineage (NCBI taxonomy): Eukaryota > Metazoa > Chordata > Crocodylia > Alligatoridae > Alligator > Alligator mississippiensis. The sequence goes on from NC_081824.1 coordinate 324,638,631, forward strand.
ACAGACCCCCACTTACTCTCCCAGCCCCCTGGATTGCTGACCAGCCTGGCCCCATCCCCTGTCAGCACCTGCAGCGCCCCCTGATGGCTGCCCCACCCACTCTCCAAGAACCCCAATGGCTGCCCCACCTGGCCTCTTCCCTCACTTGCACCCCCAGCCCCCCCGATGGCTGTCTCCCCCCCCCCCGGGCACCCTCCAGCACTTTAAAAAAAAGGAAAAAAAAGCCTCTATTCATGGCAGGAGCAGGGACTCTCGGGGCTCTGGGGCCTCCTGGCAGAGCTCCCCCAGGACAGCACAGGGCAGCGGGGGGCAGCAGGGCCCAGGCTGGGGCTGCTGGCGCTGTCACCTGGCCCTGCACTGTGTGGGGGGGGGGCAGTGACCCCGACAGCTGCTGGAACTGCTGGTAAGTTCTGGGAGTAGTTTTTTGGTTTTTTTTTATTTCCTGGGTTTTTTTATTTCTCTGGGCGGGCAGAGATTGGAGGGGCTGGGGCTGGGGGGGGCAGTGATGAGGAGGCTCGGGGGGCAGGCTGGGGGTGGGGCCAGGATGGGAAGGGATCGGGGGATCTTAGGGGGTTGGGGGGGATGGGGCTGGGCGGGGCAGGGGTTGGGGGCTGAGGGGGGATTGGGCCAGGCAGGGCAGGGATTGAGGGGGCTCAGGGGCAGGCAGGGGGTGGGGTCGGGCAGGGATCAGGGTGGGGGGGCTTGGGGATCAGGGGGAGCTGGGAGAGCAGGCGAGGCTGGTGCGGGTCCTCTCCCCACTCCTCCAGCTCCCGCTACCCCTTACTTACTGCACTGGAGCCTGGGTCCAGCTCCCTGCTGGCATGCTGCCTGCCCATGCAGAGCAGGCAGCATGTTTCAGCACCAGGGTGAGGGCTAACCATAGAGATGCTCTGGCAGTCATCTTATTTGGTGTATTTAATTTACTTATTTTAATAAAATATTTATTGAATTCATAGCATCTAACAAGGTAGGTTGTTTCCTACAAAAGCTTGCACTTCTCTCATCTAGTCTGTAAAGTGCCACCCTGCCTTACGCTCTGCCTGACTTCAGACTAACACAGCTTACCACTTCTGCACTTAATGCTATCAGAAGCGAGACTGGAACAAATAGATATTGTTGACACCATGATGGTGGCTCACTTGCTCTAATGATATGAAAAGCACAGCTTTACTAGAGCTGAGCCACTAATCAGTTTTGAAGTACTGCATTCAGGATTTTGCTTAAGCAGGGAAGTACCAAAAGGATTTTTCTGCCATTTACAATTTTTTACTGTAATTATTTCAATCAAAATCAGAAATTGTCCCCAAAATCCTTTTATTTTGCTTGTTTTAGGAGAAGAAATAGATGTAGACTGTCCTCCTCCTTTGAAATCCTATTAGCACTGCCCCTGCACAGCTGCTCAAAAGCATTGCATTCTGATTGGAAAGGTTGATTGACAGTCATTTCCTGCTAACTCCCTAGACACAGGCACTGGGTCTATGACTCTGAACTTTCCAAAATCCCATGATCCGTTGCACAGGTAATGATACCAGCTGTTTTCTGTAGAATGGAATAGGGAAAATTGCATCCTGCCTCAAAATACTAAGGGGTGTTGATTGATGGTCATTTCCTAGAAGTATCCTAGACCAAGAAACAGGGTCAAATTCAGCCCTCAATAACAACATAAATCTGGAGTGTCCTGAATGAAGTTAGTGGAGTTACTTTAGATTACACCAATGTAATTTAGCAAAATTTGACTTCATAATTCTAACAAGAAAGCTTAAAGGCCAAAGTTATGATGAATGAGTTAAAAACCTGCATCCTTTCTGAAAAATCACAGGAAAGGCAGGGCTACAGATGTCATCCTTAAAATGCTTCAGTTTTAATGCAGGGATTCAAATCCAAATTCAAATGCAGTCCAGACATCCACTTCCGGGTTGTATAAGGTAGAAGCCAGCAAGAAATCTGGCAGTTTTAATTACTTTTTCCTTGGTCACATGGCAACCATTGTGCAGATGAGATGGTAAACACTGGTGGCAAGAGCCTATATATGCTATATTACCATGCCTGGATATAAACATGGTCAGAATTATGATCAGTTTCTGCAAACAAGATAGATTCCTTTAAGCAGCACAAAATCTTGAGGGAGGCAGGATTTTTAGCCTGCTCTTGCAGGTTTTGTACCATAAGTACATTGTCCTTGAAAAATACTCAAAGATTGGTTAAGGTTATTAATGGTAGAAATCAATCACATGGTAGAAATCAATAAAAATCTCAGGGTCAGAATGTTGCTGGAGTAAACTCAATAAACATAGGCAGATGCTGTTAGAAAGCAAATTCATTACAGGTCTGGGAGGCTGCAAAGGGAATATTTTGAAATGATTTTGAATACTCCTTTCTAAATATCAGATTAACCCTAAGAACCCTGTCTGCCTATGTCCTTAGATCAACATGGCTACAACCTACACCCCAGATTCCTTTCTGGAATCTATAGGTCAGATTGGCCAATATGTTCATACTTCAGTCCATCACTGGCAGGAGACAGGGATTTAATTTCTTACTCTGCAGTTTCAGCTGTTTCCCAAATCCAGTAAACACTACTACACAGAGGCATCTATTCTCATGACAGTGAGTAGAAGTGTAAATCAATAAAAAGATACAATGATGGTTCCTTTTAGTTTTGCATGCAATTTCAAATTGTTTCAAAAGCACTGGTTATATCATCTGGGTATCACCTACAAGAAAGCAGCATAGTGATATTCGGATGCATAAGCAGGTCTATCACACTATCCAATAGAATGCATATATTACAAAAGTTTGCTGGTATAACCTTTAAAATGTCTAATGCTGAGTGTCAACAAGTATAATTATCAGCATGTTGCACAATACACAGACTTCTGATAAACTGGTTATCTGCTTCTAAACTTGGCTTTCCTCCTGTGTTTTCCTGTTGAAAATTTACTTATTGTACTATACCCTGGGTTTGTCCAAGAAATCAATGACTCCAGCCACAAGTGTGGGAAAGGGTGCTGCCAGTTTGGCAGCACAATATATTGTGAACATAAAGCAAACCTGTGTATTCCTTGTCCTTAACAGATTCAACAAAAAGTAAGTTTAGATTCTCATGTTCACATTCACATCTCATACTATGCATATGCAGAATGTAATTATAAAATGCTTTAAATGATGATTTAATTACTGTTCAAAAATAATTAGTTTATGCCATTACAGTAATGAAAGAAAAATCAAAGAAATCAAAGAAAAATACAGCTGAAAGGACCTCAAGAGGTCATCTAGCCCAACCCCCTGCTTGAAGAAGGATCAGCTCTGTCTAAATGGTTTGGACAAGCATTTGTCTAACCTATGTAACATTGCACATTCAAATACAAGCTCAACAAATCTTAAATTCTTTTTCATTTTTTTCACAAAGACAGCAGTGGTTCTCAACCTTTTTAGATCAAGGAAGCTGGCTGGAGACACTGCTGGGAAAATGCCAGCTTTTAGATTTTACTTATTTTTGACTACAGAAATAGAAGAGAGCATATTCATCTATTGCAAAGAACTCAGAAAAGCATAAGAGGTCAGAATGCTTTTAATACTATGGATTCCTATTTGCAATCTCTAGATTTATCATGTGAATCATGTTTTCACAACTAACAGTGCTAACATTGTGTAGCAACCTGCAGCATCCTCGAATGGATCTCAAGGCACCCCAGAGTGTTGCAGCACTCTGATTGAGAATCACTGATTTGGAGTATACTTGATGGATGCTTTGCACTTCATGCTACAGTATTCTTGATGTATGGAACCAGGTCTATTTTACAACATTTAAACAAACAGAAAAGGTTAAACAAATCCATGGGAGCAAATCATGGCCGGGTACAGACATTACACTTATACCTGCAACTGTACAGAAGTTCAGTGTACATAGACTGGCGTAAAAATGGCAGAACTCAATCTAAGATAGACATGGGTCAATGTTCACTCAAATCTAATCAATTTACATTAGACTGGTGGGTCAAATTTCTGTGCCAGAGCTGTTACTGATTCAAGTTAGGTCACTGTCCATTGGCATCCCAGCCTCCTTTGCAACCTCCTCCTCACAGGGAGTGCACTAGCACTCATCCTGTGCTCAACTACTCCAGCTGAGCACCCAGTGAGCCCTGCCCCGGCCATCTGTCAGATGCAGGAAGGCAGCAGGGGAGGGGGAAGGGAGGCATCTGTGTCCCCTGCACGAGCCCTGGGGCATGGGTGACTGGTGCCTCTTGAGTCTGGAGGGGGACCAGATCACCAACGGGGGCCGGGGGGGGGGGGGGTGTTGAAAATAGGTTGAAAGCTGTTTGAAATTTCCCTAGGAAACATTATTTGTATTCCACGTCAGTTATACAGTGTGCCATGAATTCCATAGTCCAGAAGAGAGGATGACAGCCCTCCTCCCCCCTTTACATCCAGAGAGGTAAGAAACCGATTGACTTTCCTCCTAATTTTTAATGTTGCTTTCATGTTTCTAAATAGAAACTGAAAGATAACGTGCAAAATAATACCTGGGAGACATCTAGATATTCCTCACTCAGGGTTTGTGCAGACATTTGCCACACTTGATTTACATTTGCCAAGGGAAGGATTTTAAAGCAGGAAAGTCCCCTGAAAATAGAGGCAATCCTCCCATACTTACTGCAGGAGTGTGGAGGATTGCTGCAGACACACATGGCAGTACACTGCATTTCTAGATTTTTTTATCAGGGAAAACCAGTATTCCTGCTTACAACAACTATTGTTGACAACAATCATACAGCTGTATGATCCTAGATTGGGAGAGGCTTGTGCACACACTTGCTGGTCCTGGAAGCCATGCTGAGAACCCAAGTGGAGGGAAGGGCAGGTGGGATTGGAGGGGAGGAATTGGGGGTAGTCCATGGGGGAAGTTGACAAGTCAGGGGGATGGGTTGTCATTCTGAGGTAGATGGGGTTGGCAGGGTTGGGGGTATAAAGATAGCCAGGTCAGGGTGGGATGGATAGGGAGAGCACAGCCCTGGGGCTGTGGTGGGCAGCTGGGTTTTCCATCCCCAGGGCTGCACTCTGAATGCGTGCAGATGTTCAGTAGATCAGGGTAACTCATTTCCAATCTAGTTTAGCTCACCTCTTCAGCTGAGGTAATTTAGATTGGGTCAGCCATTTTTTGCCCTATCTAGTCTCCCTGAATGTCTGTACAGATCCGCACTTAGATCAATCTAACCCAGACAACAGTACGGTTGTATTTGCTGCACCAGTGATAGAATCATAGACAAGGAGGGTTGGAAGTGACCCAACCCTCCTGCTCACTAACCCTAGTCCAACCTCCCGCTCAAAGCAATCATGTGAATGGAGCCAGTGAGGAATTACACCCAGTAATTACCCCATGAGGAGTTAGTATCCGGCTCTAACTACAAATGGCACACATGGAGGAGCCTGAACAGATTGAGAGTGGGTCTCAGTAGATGCAACATTTTCATGACATCATGGGGTCTCTGCAACAGACTAATGTGTCTGTCAGGAGAAGCAAACCATGAATCATCTCCTGAGATGCCCTGGAGCACAACAGTGCACCTCACAAGACTGACAGTACCAACACCAGAAGCAGGGGCCTGTGCAGAATACTGAGAGCAGACCATATAGAAAGGTTGGACTGGAGACGCCACAAAGAAGGTGATCCCCTGACCAGTTAGAGGTGTCTTCCCTCATCTTAATGAGCAGCCTGCGCTCATCTGTAATTTGCCTTCCTGCTTGTCTGTAGCTCTGCCCTACTGTCTTGCAGCTGGCTCCCAAGCAAGCTACTTTGCAGCCCTTCTGACTTCACCTGGCTGCTTACTCTCCTACAGCTATTCCTACCTCAGCTGCCTATTCAAATTGCAGCCTTATAACGCTGCCTTCTTATTCAGTAAGTAGCGGGGATTAAAAGATACCCTGTGGCAACAGGGACAAATAATAGAAAATACAATTAACGCCTCCCTCCCTCCCCCCAGGAATGAGTTTATGGAGCTGAAATAACAGCTGCCTCCAAATGCACAACATACAATGAACGTCTCCATGCAAGACAAAGGCAGAGAAGCATTGTTGAGCATTGTTTTGGGGGCGAGTGGATTGCAGAAGAGACATCTGGGGTGGAGAGTCACAAATAGAGCTCAGAAACAGATTGAGAGACCAACCTGAGCAAGCACTAATCTGAACTCCTGGGAGAAACCTTGAGAGTGAGCTTTTGGTAAAACTTGTAGCTGAAAGAAAGGGCTTTGAAGCTATGGGCAGGGAAAATTTTTCTGGTTATTTTATTCTTCCTTTTATCAAGGAAGAAGGATATTGTTTTTCTTGTAAATAAATAGAATGGACTTAAATACATTCTTCTCCATCACCAATTTCTCCTAACCGGAATCATATAGGAATACCCAAATGTTGGCTATCTGTGAAGGTCAAAAGGGATAGCAGTATGTACAGCAATCACCGTTTGGGATTACAGCCATCTCTGGAATGGATGACAGAAGCAGCCATCAACAAATGAGAAACAGAGCATTTTGGCCACCATACTCCTGCAGTAGGATGGTTTCCGTACCATGAATATCCATACAGAAGCAACATAACTGCATTGCTAGAACCCCCATTGTACAATTCAAGAATTAACCTGTGCCAGCAGCTAAAAGTCAATGCTGTCATTTACTTTTCACTTGATGCCTCAGCTGAGGGGGACTTTATCCACTATTTAGTATGGGAGTTTGTAATTTAGGAACACTCTAGCTGCTCAGTGGCAAGGCATGCTTTTTTTTCTACCCACCTCCTAATCTGGTCCTTGAGATCATGATGATTCTCTTCTTTGCTACCATAATCCTGGCTTTGTTACTTCAAAACTGGACCAGGGCAATGCAGTGTACCTGGAATTACCCCTTAAGTCAAGCGAAGTTTGGCCAGCATGTGTCCCCTTGTTTTGTAAGCCCAGTTTATCATTGGGAGTATGTGACACCAGTGCTCTGGATCTGCACTGAGACTTAGTTTTTGGATAGGTTAAAGAGGTCATGCTTAGACATATAATGAACCTGCCTAGCCTGCACCACTATTTTCTCTGTGCTGTCTTGCTATAGTTGCAGTTAGTGAAGAGTTGGAGACTGGAGGCTTCACAGTATAAAAGAAAATAAGTAGCCAGAGGGTCATTTTCCTCTCAGCTTAGTGCTCATTTTCCATTTTTGTCCAAAACAGCCCCATTTTGTTGACTTTAGGATATGTTGTAAGGCTCCTCTTTTCATGTAGGCTCTTTGAGGTCGACACTACAAAGGCTCTGATTATGGCTAATGTCTGTGTGTTTTGGAGTACTCTTCGATTTGCTATTGCTGGTGGTTATTTGCTTTGGGGCAAGCTATTTTATGCTACTGTGTTTTTTTAAATTATGGGTGGAATGTCTACAGCTCCGGACAAGTTCCTTTCTTTATGTTTTTTGGCAGAGTCAATGGGACAAATATAACAAGAGACAATGAAAGCATAAAAAAACCAGGAGCAGACAATGCACCTTGGAATTGACTCTGGAAGTTCCTTCCTCCATTCTGTGCCTGTCGGCTCATACTCCTGAAATTCAACATGTCCATATTAGCAGGGCACCCATGAAACTGGTCCATGAGTGATCCTATGCCAGAGCAATGTATTTGGTATTCTAGATGGGATTTTGGAATTTATGCTCCACCTCCTTGCTTTCTAAGAAACTGTGGTTACTCTGACACCTTATTTCTAACAGAGGTTCTGCATAACTTCTTTGCTATCACAGTCCTGCTTGCACTTTGCTTTGTTGCTTGACACTCTGCACTCTAAATACATGTTTTTATAAGTCTTTTTTTTTCAATTGGTCCATCTTAAACTCTTGGTTTTAGAGGAGTGTAATGGGAATGAACTTCTTTTTTATGTTTAACTGAATAGAAGTCAGGTTCGTGGATAGCAGATTTATTTTTAACTAAGGTATTGGTGATTCTTTAAGAGAGGAATTCAGGGCCAGCAAGCTATGAAAAGATATTTTTAAAAAATGCCCCAAAGAGAAAGAGTTCCATACTGTTACATTTCTTTCATTGCCCAGTGCCTTACTCAGTTCTTCCTGAAGAGGCATCTGCTATAGTACCTTCAATTTGGGGGATTAATCTTATCAAAATGATCTTAAATTGCTTTTATTTTTCCCAGAAGAAACCAAATCTATTTATAATCCAGCTGTAGGATCTGGTTCAGGGTTTGGCAACCCCCAGCATGTGTGCCAAAGCATGGCAAGCAAGGCCATTTTGCACCGCACACCACGGCCAGTCTGGGTTTTGGGCAGCTGCTTCTAGCCAGAGCCTGGGCTCCTCCCAGTAGGCAGCTGGGAGGCTGCAAGCCCTACTGAGAGCAGCACAAGCTTCGTGGCTGGCAGCAGATACCCAGTCCCTGGGGGGGCACCAGCCTCTTCCCAGAGGGAGGGGGAGAGAGGGCTGCACTGAGGGTGGGAGCTGGCATGCTCAGCTGCACAGGGTGGGTGGGCAGCAGCGGTGCTTGAGGGGTGGCTATGGGGAAAGGCTATGGCAAATTTTGGGGGGGGCTATGCTGCACACCCCTTTGGGCAGATGGCAGTGGAGGAGCCACCTTGCACCCCCAGGCATGCATGCAGTGTGGAGCTGGTGCTGAGGCTCCACAGTCCCGGCTGTGCAGGAAGAGGTGGTTACAGGGGGGCTAAGGTGAATTTTGGGGTGGCCATAGCTTCCCCAGCACCACCCCTGAAGCTGACTGATGGGCAGGCTCTGGGCTGGGGCCTCAGCAGGCTGCCCTGCAGCCTGGGTGCTGGCTTCCTGGGGAAGCACAGTGCCTGTGGTGGCCCTGGGGCATTGTCAGGTTGGACTCTATCCTGCAGCCCAGCCACACGTGTGTGCGTGTCTGTGGCTGTATGCATCTGTGTGTATGCATATGCGTCTGTGTGTCTGGTTCTGTGTGCTTCTGCATGTGTGTGTCTGGTTTTGTGTGTGCGCTTGCATACACACGTGTCTGGTTCTGGGCCTATGGGTGTGCATGTGTCTGTTCTGCATGTATGCTTACAGGTGTGTCTGGTTCTCTGTTTGCACGTTTGGTTCTGTGTGCGCGCACGTCTGGTTCTCTGTTTGCACGTGTGTGTCTGGTTCTCTTTCTTTCCTTTTTTCTCTCTTTTCTCTCTCTTCTCTTTCTTTTCCTCTCTTCTCTTTCTCTTTTCCTCTTTCTCTCTTTTTTTTTTCTCTCTCTCATCACTACATGCTTAACAAAAAAAGAATACACAACAGTAAAGGTAGTATATGCAGTTTTATTTATTGTTACCAGGTTTAGAATTTTTAGAAAAGCTGGTATTTACTGTAAAAAAAAAAAGGAGCATTTACGATTATTAACTATATTAATATGCAGTGCATCATGACATGTATCCCCCACCTCAGTTTTGTTTTTTTTGGCATGCTAGCATTCCGGGACCTTACAAGGTAGACATTGTGGTTTTTTTGGCACACCGGCCTAAAATGTTGCCTACCCCGATCTAGTTCATGAAAAGACTCATTACATTTGTACAGACAGGTTAGGAAAAAATGAAAGATTCCTAGCACTAGGGAGTGTATTGTATTGGAATCAAATAAGGACCAAAGTGCAGGAGACACTTATCTTTGCTTATTCAGTCATCCTTAATGATATGTATATCAGACACAAGTTTAATTTTTAGACAATGTGAAAAATCCAAGGTTTGGCCTATCCCTCCATACTCCACTGATGTAGATAGCTTAGAGGCATTGCATTCAGAAAACAATAAATTTTATGCTTTCAGACTGGACCCCATCATTCACTGAAATCATTTGAACATGAATGAGAGTTAGATCATGCTCTGAATTTCCCTAGATTAATTTTGAGTTACTGCTACATTTATGACCAAATAAATCTTTCATGTCATTTCTATGTTAGCTGATCACTGACATAACTGTGCACATTTAAGTATTTACTGTCATATGTCACACCTACTGTACTGTAGAACTGTAGCCAGACAATTTTAGATGGATCTAGAAAACGGTTTGTTATTCTATCCCTTGCTATAAAAGAACAAAGTAAACCTTTCCTAAACTGTCTGACCCAGGTGTGAACTTTATTAATAATATTTATTTTCTGTGGCAGGCATGAGTAAGACCCCAGAATTGCTTTGTGTGTGCAGTTGCAATATGTTCTGTTTTTCATCGTGTTCAGACTAGTTCTTCTTAAAAATAGTTGCTTGATTGGTATAGTTGGTATATTATGAGAAGGTTTATAGTTTGGTTTACAGTTACCAGAAGGTTGAACAAAGGCTCAGGTTAGGGAAAAGATTAAAACTAATGTTACAGTTAATAAGAAAGCATTACTGAGCCTATTACCAAGTTAAATAAATAACAGGCCTAAATCAAATAGTTCTGAACCTATAACCTTTGGCAAAGATCATTTTTCAGTTGTAATTTAATGGTTAGGACCAGTGTTTTTACATAACAGCCTAAAAAAACTAAGCAAGTAGGTGCTTACCCACTAATTTATTAATGAGAACCTTCACTGAGGTTGTAAAAAATTTTCTTGTGCTGCTTGTGAATCTATGATATTGTTAGACAAACTCAACCTCTGCTTATTTGCATGTTATCAACATGTAAAAAGTTTCTGGAATAACAGTAAGAAATGCATTTTTTTGCAATTTCTCGGTCTAATAACAGGTATTTTGGAACCAAGAGCTCTAGATGTTTGCATTTCTTTTTGTCTCAGACCAACACAGCTACCACATACATCCCTGGAATGACTGTAAACATTTAACTAGTACTTATATTTTCCTCCTCATATTTCTGTCTCTTATTAAGTATCTAAAGAATGCTTCATCAGTGGAGAAGAGAGTGCAACTTAAAGCTAGTTACCTACAAGAAGAAAAAATTAACTAATTGTGTGCATCCTGATATCCAAGTAACTGTAGTAGCCTCTTGTCAGCTCAGATCAAGTGTAGTCCTTCTAAAACAGTTTGACTTCAGTTGGTGCTTAAAAGTGGATATAGATAAATGAAACCCTGAGAAAGTATTACAGAAACTAAGAATATATGTATATAAAAAGGCAAACACCTTTATAAACATACCCCAACAGTCTTCACAGGAACTGCAGAATCAGTTGAAAGCCCAAACCTGAAACCCATTGTCTTGCACATCCTTACATATAACTTAAGAGTTTAGGGCTGTGGAGTGGGAACATATGGATTAAAGGGAAATCATTTTAAAGAGCAGGAAATAAGAGTTTATCGCAAAGAAAGTGGATATTTATTAGTTTTTCCATCAGGTTTCTTGCACATCAGTGGCAGGTCTTCTTTTGTTCCTAATAATGTTTTTCTTGTTACTGACATTGTAACATCTGGCATTCCTTTTTCTTCCTTTTAAGATACACATAGTTGTTTATACACTAGGATCATTTAGATAATAACAACTGTGACACAGACATCTCTTAACCCTAGTGGACTTTTTCATATTTTATTAGCAATGACTATACATGTGAAAGAAATGATACTACTTGAAAACATTTTTCCCTCCATTAAAGGAGCAATTGCTTGCTGCTTATTGTTGAGCACTTTTGCTATCTACACATTAACATCTGTTTAGTCTAAGATACATTCGTTCTTCCATTTTTAAGTTAATGCCCATCAATTTAATGGCAAAGAAACATGCAGATGGAGGAGTGAACAGGTTACCTCATTCCTAAACAGATAAATGTCAGACTTCACATTTTTAAAATATGGAGTCACAATACATATTACTTCACTTGAAGAATGTACTGAGCTTGATTTCTTCACTGTTTTACACTGTGTAGGCATTCATAGTGTAGAGTGACTAGAAAGGCATGTGTAAAAATTGTAGGTTTTACACACGTTCTTTACAAGGATAAGCATTACACAAAACAAAATGAAGAATCAGGCCCACTGAGCACCTTAGCAACATCTTTTTTTAACATAAATGTTACAGTTTCAAGATAAAAATATTATATTGCTAATAATCAGGATAAGGCACTTTGGAAAAAATGGTTCTAGATAGCTATGTCATGGGCTCACTTAAGTGACATTAGAGGTACTCAAATTCTCTTAAATACTGCTTTGTCCTCTGTAGTTAAAAAAAAAAAAAAAAAAAAGTAGTCCGGATACTGAAACACCCTAAAAAAGAAATGTATTTAAATAAAATCACATGTACTGTAGAAAAGTCAGAGAAACATCTCCACACTTTATAAACCCTGACCTTACATTATAAAATACAGTAGTGCTACATTCAAAGTTTGTATTAGTATATATCATATAAAAATGTGTACCCAAAGGGATACAAAGCACTTTGTGCAGGCCAGCTTTTCTGTTTGCATTGTTGCATCACATTAAACACCATATTTTACAGATTTTTTATCTAAATCAGGAAGTAACAAAATACAGTACTTTGTAAAGCAAATATAAACATATGTACAAAAATAAGCTCAGATAGTTGTCAGTTCATCTTCAGGGCATAGGCCAGAAATCAATATAACATTGTCCACTCCAATTTCCCCAGTTTTGCCCTTCCCACGTTCTGATTCAAAAATGACCTGAGAAAGAAGAAATACAAATTCTGAAAAAGTAGTAAATTTGAAAATTTAACATTAATGTCAAATTAGACGCTATATCTACAGAAAGGTTTAATTTTTATCCCAATATAGTAAGACTACCAACTTGAATCTTTGAACTTTTTATAATTTATAGTATTTAAACTGTAAGTTTTATTTAAACTATATTTAAACTATACATTTTAAACTATAACTTTTTATAATTTACAATATTTAAATGTATAGTATTTAAAAACGACTGATGAGCCTCTACACAAATCTAAGCCAAACTGATTTACATAATTATTGTCATAATACAAACAAAATGTCATCTCTATGTCAAAAAATACCCTCCTTTATGGGCATATACACACAAGATGTGTTAATGTGCATTAACCTAATTTAATGCGTATTAGCATGTGCACTAACTTTGGGCATTTATACCTTTTCAGCCTGTAATGCATCAGAGATCTGGTGGGTTGGAGTGAGCTGACATGCAGTGAACTACAGTTGTATAAGCAGCAAAATGTGCGTCAGCACACAGAAAATGGTGGTGGTGCACTTTTGAACAAAAACACACTACTGCCATTTTCTCAGCACTGATATGCATTTTGCTACTTATACAAGTATATGCATTGCAGTGCCAGGTGCTTTTAAAAACAGTGCTGTGGCACAAGCATGTGTACAGATGCCCTTTAGTGTCAAGTGCACTAACTTTAGTGCCAAGTCCTTGCATGTGTAGACACCTACCAAAAATAATTTCATGCGCATTAAATTTAATTGTGCTTAAATGCACATGTAGATGTGCCCAGAATAAAGTAAAATTCTATTATAATAATATAGTATTATAATAAAGTAGCAGGTTTAGGATTCAATATAACCTTGATACATTGGGGAAATGGTCTGAAAAAACACAGTTAAAATTCAATAAGGTTAAGTTCAAAGTATGATGCTTGGGAAGGACCAATCAAATACAGAAACAAAATAGGGAACCAATGGTCAGCCTGAAGTACTGCAGAAAAGGACCTGGGGGTGAGAGTGCATCACTAACTAAATATAAGTAAGGGTCCACCTAACTCAAGGAGGCAGCTGGTTGATTTCATGAGCAGATCCCAGGGCCAGCAGCCATTTTTGTGGCAGCCAATTGGTGGAGGGGGGTGGGGCTGCACAACAGGCAGCCTTCTCAGCTAATCAGTGGTGAAGGGCAGGGCTGGCAGCCATCCCGCCAGCAGCCCTTTGAGCCAGCAGCCGCCAGTGGAATGTATGGCAAGGCCACAGTGGCCACAAAGACAGCTGACTTCCCAGAGGGAGCCAGCATTTTATTTTCAGTAAAAATTTTTTTCAGTGAGCCCACCAAAATCAGAGCCCACCTGATTTCATGGTTTCCATGAAAATTGTGCAGTCGCGAATTTGTTAAGTCTGTAAATACGAATTAACAATGTAATATCCAGAGCTGTAGCCAGGCATTTTGGCACTTAGTACAGGCCCTGTGTAGAGCACCCTGCTACATGCCACTACATAGCTTTACTTCCATTTGTTTTGGCATCTCTCCCATATAAGAGTATTCAGTGCCAGTGCACTGCCGGTACCACCCTTTCTATGGTTCTGGTAATACTGTTTCAAAAAAAGTTATAGCATACAGGGATGTATTAATAAGCATGTTGTACACAAGTCAAAGGAAATGAGTCTTCTACTCCAGGAGTCAGCAACCTACAGATCATGAAGGGATTAGATCTGGCCCATGAAGATCTGATCTGGTCATGATTTACTAACAGCATGCTGATCCCATGCTGCCACCCAGCCTTCCAATCCCACCTGTGTTCAGCGTCCCAAGTTTTACCAACAAAAAAACAATCATCATCTATCATCACCTATTCAGCTCTGCTGAGGCTTCAGTTGGAGAGGGTAGAGGAGAACTATAAAAATAATTATGAGTCTAGAAAAAAGGACAGATGAGGAAAGGTTGGAAGAACTGAGTTTATTTAAGTCAAGAGAAGACTGAAAGGGAGAGGAATTTTATAACTCTCCATATACAAAAAGAGGTCTTATATAAAAGAAGATGACCAATTAATTTCTGTGTAGACAGAGGCTAGGACAAGAAGTTATGGGGTTAGATTGCCAAGTCACACTCCTTTTCCTTTTTCTGATTCCAGGAGCCCTGTGTTCCTCTCTGCACAGTAGCCTAGCTTCAGCCTAGCCTACCTTCAGCAGGAGAGTGGACATTGGTGGGTGGGGGGGTTAAGGCATCTCCTGGGAGATGAAAGACCCAGCTTGTAACCCACTAAGGCTGAGAAGGGACAAGAACCCAAGTCTCCCACTTTCTGGATGAGTGCTCCAGCCACTAGACTACTCTATAAAAGGTGACTGATTGCCACTACTGTTTTTTCATAGAAATGGCTGTGGGCATTGTGCTAGGTACTGAACTCGCTGGTGTCAGTGTTTGGCAGGTATGCACTGGTTTACTGAACTGGGACTGTCGGAAGAGATCAGTGCAGGGATGCCAAGTTTATTAACTCCAAATGACCTTAGTCAGGCCTCAATGCTCAGGTCAGCCCAGAAAGTACAGTAACAGCTGTTTAGACACCTCAGTAATTTTAGTTGTGAAAGCTTAAGCTTCTATAGACTCTCAAGTACCTACATAATTATGGTGGGATTTTTTTTTTTGATTGCTCACGTTCACTTTCATGTCTAAATGTTGCTTAATCATTATAGGCACCATAGTCCTCTTTTGAATTGGTCCCCTAGTATTACAGGGCCTGATTTTCATTTACATTAAGCTCTTTTGCACAACTCTGTCAGAGCAAAGTGCTTTAAATTACGTACAGATTATACTGATGCCCCCACAGTGTGTGTGAATCCCTCACAGTGCCGTAATGTAAAAGAACCTTGATGTAAATAACAACCAGAGCCTAACATTTCAAACAGAAATTTAAATTGAACATGTTCTCTACAACAGAGCAGACTGGCCACTGCTCAGCAAGGCAGCTGGAAAATCAGGTAAATGCAAAATCTGTGGATTCTCTTTTCTGTAAAGGGCATCCCAGCATGGTTAAAGCTGGCATATTGGCTTTCCATTGTTCACATCCTGGCTCTTGAGCAGAAAAAAAGATAGATTGGGAGCAGGTCTACTGCTGCTGGACCAGATCCTTTGGGACTGTGGGCTTTGGGTTGCTCTTACCATTCCCTGACTGGCTCCAGAAACTGGGAGCTGTAAAGGAGGCATAGTCACCTTTGCTTCCCTATCTGTTCCAGCACAACATAAAATTTAACTCATGTAGATCAAAGACTAGCCCCCAGTGTACTGACTGAGGAAGCACTTCTTTTTGGATATGTATCAGCAGGTGTGGCAGGCCCATCACACCTATTCAAATGAAGAAAACAAAACCAGTTAGCCTGACCGTGAGGCCACACTGGATACAGTCTGGTCTCTAATACTCATATTTACAATTGTACAGGATAGCTTCTGCCCTATGAGTGGACACAGATGAAAATGCACACAAGTCATCATTCAGTGCTTCTCAGAAAATGTAAGCCAAAGTGAGCTGAAATTCTTCAAAGCCTATGTAGACAAGGTTCCTTGGGTGAATATGATCTTTTATTAGACCAACTCAAATAGTTGGAGAAAAGTTATTAAGCAAGCTTTCGGGTTCAAAAACCCTTTGTCACCCAAAGAACCTTGTCTGCCTATGTCCTTAGACCAACACGGCTACAACCTACACCCCTCAAAGCCTATGTGTTACTCTTTAAAAGTTATGGTGGTAGAGGGACTATTCTTCTCCTTCTGTGCACGTATTTAGGTTTTGGGGGTTTTTTTTGCCTGAGTCAAAACAGCGGTTCAACAAGTTGTGATCCTTAAAGATTGGATATTTCACAAAATGGAAGGGTTTTTATACTCAATCTCTTGGCCAACTCGGGTAAATACATTCTGTCTAGCTAAATATCCACTGGAGTTTCAACAGGAAACTCCTTTTTCTTTGCCCCCTAGAAATTTTTGGTAATGTTGGGCCCCCATTTCTCACCACAATGAAAGGCTTTTAGTTGTATACTATTAATACTCATAAAACAGTTTAGAAAATGCTTAAGGCTCAGGAAATGTCAGCTGTTGTGCTAGTTATGGTAATCGGTTTCCACTTTTACTTACACTCTTAGTGGTTTCAACCCCCTGAAGTACTTCTATTTTTCCAGTCCTCCACCTTTTATCTTTTCCTCTGCTCAGCTCCCAGACAGGAGTACTTCTGTGGCTGTCCAGAAAAACTCGAAGTTTCCCCACTCTCTCTCCAGCAAGTCTATAGTTGAAAATCAAACAGTAGCTGCTCCTTGGCTTGAGATTACTGAGGAGAAGTTTCAAATGGCCAACATCCTTCTTCTGCCCTACAAAAGCTGGAATTGCCATATAGTATCCTTCACCTTGTAATGGAAGAGGACAAGACATCTTCATGTGTATGGGTGCCTTATGAGAAATATTTTTTTAGTAAACTCAGTGCTAGTTTGCTAAGAAAATAAGTGGAAGATTCATTACTTAAATTATTTAAAACAAAACTAGAAAAAGGGAATGATGAATACTGTCTTGCCCTGATGGAGGATTGATTAGATGCATTTTTTCATCTTTAATTGCAGTGGTTCCTTGTACTAGCTTGAAATTTGTTTTCTTAAAAATTTCATAGGAAATATATACTCAGTTCAGTACATAATCTTTCTTGGAAAGTCAACCATATAAAACCCTGATTCTTGGCAGAGTAAATTAGTTTGGATGGAGCATCTTGCTGGAGCAACCTGTTACTTCCAGTTCCCAAGCTGACTTGCTTAACACTAGCTATGGTATTTCTACACAACACTGCTCTTTGCAATGTAGAAACCTAACAGAGTAACTGACAATTCCTTGATGTGAATCCTTGTAATCTATACAGATAAGATAGACAGAAGGTAAAAGAAAGGACTATAGATTCATAGATACTAGGGTCGGAAGGGACCCCAACAAATCATCAAGTCTGACTCCCTGCCTAGGCAGAAAAAGAGTGCTGGGGTCAGATGACCCCAGCCAGATGCCTATTCAGCCTTCTCTTAAAGACTACCAAGGTAGGGGAGAGCACCACCTCCCTTGGAAGCCCATATGGCAAATGGGCAGAATGAATAGGCAGTCAGCAAATGCCGGGTTAGTTCCAGGTTTTGGATGACAATTTCAGGTGAGTTGTTGAGAGGGAATTAGCTAAACAGAAACACAAAGGATGCGAAAAAGGACATAAAGGCATTGGAGAAAGAGAGTGAGGATGAAGGAGGAAAGTATGAAGTATGAGTGAAGAAAAACTGAGCAAAAATAGGCCTAAAAGCGATAGAGAGAGAGAATGTCCAGAGTAAAGAGTGTGGGAAGCTGTCTGTGGGTATGGACAGACATTTGTTTGAAACATTCTGAATCTCACTTCAAATTCAGAGCACTTCAGCTCTGTGCAGATGTGTAACCTCTCAGCTTCAGAGTCCTCTAAAGTGACTACACAAGCATGCAGCAGTAGTACTCTGCAGTCAGGGGGCTGGGAAGCAGGAGTCCCTGCAAGCCTCTGATCCAGAGTTTCCTGAGGTCAGCTAGGAGAACTCCCATTGACTGTCCACTTCACTCTCTTCTTTCACCTCTGAGGGGAGGGTGGAGAGTTGGGAGCAGAGCACTGTGGGATGCTGGAGGACTCGACAATCCGCTATTGTTCTCCACTGGATAGCACAGAGAGTGAAGGAAGCATTTTAAAGCTGTTCCCTTTTTACAAGCATCATTTCTGAAGCACTTCATTGGATGTGAATATCTGCACCCTCACTGGTGGTAGCATATCAAACAGAACATCTGTCTGTGGCATGATTAGATCAGTGTGATCTGCTGGGCCCAGCTGCAAAATCTCATGTAATACTGTCTACATCTTAACAGACAGCTAATCAGCTTTGGCTAATGCATTTTGTTTACAAACATAAGAACAGCATTAGTATGTAGCACTCCTAGAGTGTTTTGTCATGTTTTATCATATTTACGATGATATACCATATTTTCTCACATACAGCACACCTTTAAATATAATAAACAACTTGTTTTTGAAAGGCAGAATAGAAAAACATTTTTTTTTAGTGTTATGGTTGCACAGAACACAGACACAGTCTTCCTGTCCTGTCCTATCCTGTCCCCGCTCCAGCCATGGCAGCTGCTGAAGACTGGTTTCCAAGTGTGGATCTATGATTCTGAAGAGAGCTAAAGTTTCTCCAAGGTTGTGAAACAGGAAGAGAGAGATCAGGAGCAGCTAGCAGACAGCACAATTGTCCTTAGAAAGTTTAGCTTGATTAATGGAACATCAAGACCATTAAAAAAGAGAGACAGTCATTAACACCTCTGGAATGAAGAACAATGAGCCATTAAGTCAACTGACTCCCTCAGCTGCCTGAACAGTAATCCCACATCTGCTGCACTGTGGAATAGGAATCAAACCAGGCTAACTGTGGGTCAGGCTAACTACTTCTATACTGGGAAGAAAATCAATTTCCCCAGTTAAAACATGCACCCCAATTTTGGGGTATATGTTGTACCTGCAGAAAATACAGTAGATGATACATTATTTGTTCTTGAATAGTATCCTCCGATCATTTTACTGTAAGAGGTAAACAACTAGTTGTTCTTTTTAATTTGTAGTATCTGGAATTTCTGATCTGTTACCAAAATGACCTGTTTATTGAATATAACTGACTATAATTTTAAAATAGTGGGAATCCACTACCTGTCCTGAAAGCCTCAGCAGATATCTCTAATAATGTACATGTTGCCTTGTGTACATTATATTTCTTATATTCTTCACTTTCTTCTCATCTGTGGGATCAATTCTGTTATAATAAATTGTTACATTGCCATTGACATATTTTAAAAGAAATAAAAGAGACACCTCCTCTTTTTTCTTTTTACGAGGATTTGTTTTCCAAAAAATGAGATACTTGATGGAATTCCAACCTCTGATTCCAGTCAGTGTCTTGCTTTTGGAAGAGAAATGATCAATTTCAACCATAACTATAGGATACCCATTTAAATACCATTATCTCGATCAGCAGGATTCCAGTCAAAGTCATCATCCGTATCTTGTTTCCAGTTACAAACCCCCTTATTGAAGCTGCAATCAACTAAAAAAAAGGAAAAGAAAAACTCCCCGTCAATTAGGAAACAATGCAACACATTATGTTATTATTCCATGTAAAGTTAAAAAAAATAAAAATGATCTGACTCTTTGTTCCATGGCTTGCATAATTCACAACAAAATTATTCCAAACCTGCACTCAAATAATGTTGACCTAAATTAGACCCCAGAAGCATAAAATTTTGAATCAGTGTCACAAATCCTTTTTTAACTTTTAACATAATCTGCTGTGACTTGTTAGAGCAGGAGTTTTCCGTCTGCACATGATTTTATATGCTGTGATTTTTATGCATTGGCTGTCTGCTGGTTTCCAGGTGCAGTTTAAATTGTTAGTTTTGAGTTGGAAAGACTCAAACAGCATGGGATCTGCCAATTTGAAGGACAGATTTTCTCCTCACATAATATTGCTGCATTAGTAACTAGCTGAGATGCACAGAGACCAGCTGCTTCCATTAAAGAAGAGGAAGGGTTCTTTTGCTAGAAGCCTTCTAGTTTGAAACTCATGCCTGCCACCGCACTCATCTTGCAATAGCCTGAATGTATTGTCCTTCAGGGCACACTATAAAGACTAGAGCACAGCACAGACTCTCTAACTCTGTTTTTTAAGTTGTGCAAATTGAAATGTCATAAAAAATACTGCACTGTGTAATGCAATAGTAAGCACAACAGATCAGATGCATCAGCCATCACTCTGAATTTCCTAAAAAAACTGTTATTCCTTCCTTTTATTTTAACATACTTTATAATGGGGTTGAGTGAGAGGTACCAGAGATAAGTTAAGAAGTATTATCAGTATTATACAAGCTTATTTACACATGATTACGGTTTTCTTGGGAGAAAAAATTATCTTTTGGGATGAAATATCTGATGTTTGCCCTCAGTCCAACTGTTTGGTCATCATTTGGTTTGGTTCTTGAGATTTGGCACAATTTCAGTTAGTCATTTTTAAGTTTAAATCCTATCTTTGAAAATCACTCAGACATGTTAGTCCTATACCCATTGCCCAGACAGTGATTGCTTTGCATGATTGATAACTCTGTAGAGTGGACATTCCTCTAGCTACAGAGCAGAGACTTCTGCAGTCCAATGAATATCATTACTGGCATACAATCTTTCCTGTTCCACCATCTGGTTTCTGCTTTCTCCCTAAATCTCAAGATCAGGCTCCTAGAGATGTTCTACTGCCTGATGTTCCCAAGTTTCCCCATAGCATATACAGCATTTTTTAACAGATGAGTAGTTTTCATCTTCTTCAGAAGTGCTAAACAGATCAAAATCAGATGGTCCTATCATAAATGATCAGTTTACTACTGCAATGGGAAGTTACCTCTGGTGAGCATGAAACTACCATCATTTTCTGTGTTCCACTCCTGGTAAAGCTACAGTGCAATCCATTATAATTTTCAGCAGTTGCTGGCATTTTTTACTCCAACAAGCATTGTTTGAAAAGGTATAGGAAGGGAAAGAGAGGGCATTGAAAAAAATTAAATTCCTTATTTAAATAGGAAGGCCTTGGCCATTGTATAGTTTTTCTGCAGCATCTTGCTTTAATGTCTATAAAACATACCAGTGACTTATCTCAGCACCATTAATTTCTACTGATGCTATTTAAGATATGTGCCTAATTTTGACACATTTACTCAGACTTTTGCAAGCCAAATTTGTACTGATTTCATTCCATCTAGACCTCTGGTTTTCAACCTTTTTTCATTTGTGGACTCTGAAAAAATTTCAAATGGAGGTGCAGACCCCTTTGAATTGTAAGTGTGGGTATTCACATACTTTTGATTGATCATAGTCAGCTTTTGCTGGTCCCTTAAATGTAGTCTGCAGACCCCCAGGGGTCCGCATACCACAGGCTGAAAACCAATGGTCTAGACTAAAGACAAGTACTCTTATTGTAGATTTTGGGATGTGGTTACGTGCATAAACCTCTTTCTGACACTATTTAGTGATAAAGACCATAATGATTTTATTTTTGATTTTGGTTAAAAATATGAAGCGAGATTTAACTGTAGGACTCATCTCAATGTGGAGCAATTTCTAATACATGGTTTATAAGCAACTGAAAACAGAATTTTATATAACACACAGTAACAAAACCTTATTTAGGAATTGCTAGCACAGCTTTGCTAGATACTGTTTCCAGTAAAAATGTTTTACTGTACTTTAAAGACTTTTAAACATGCTCTTATGGTCAGAACACAAAGGTTGCCATGAAAACACACAATACACAGGAAAGCAAATACTGTAGCAAAAGAAAAATAGTCTACCTTCCTGCTCTGGCTTCAATACTGGAACTTTTCTCTGTGCTGGGAGAGGACCAAAAGCGGCTGCTTCTTTCACCTTGGGAACTGATTAAAATAAATTATCAGTGCCAAATAATATACAAGGAGCAGAAAATTAGATGATCCTGCATACCAGTACTCATCATGTAGATTTCCTGATGTAACCTACAATCTACTGAACTACCCGCTGACCAGTTAGATGCCAACTTCTAACAAGTTAATTTTTAATGTCAATTAAGCTGTCAAATGCAATTTGTTCAAACTGGTTACTTCCACCAGGATGTATTTTTCCCTACGTGCAGTGGACTTGAAAGAGCCTTTACTTCAAATATCTATGAATGAAATACTTCCCCATATGTTCGCAGCTCCCTTGCTGCAATGTTTAACCTAATGATTTAAGCACATAGGCTGCCTGCAGATGTAAAAAAAACATACAACCTGATGCTTTACTTTAAACTCAGGACACTCCTGTGCTGAGCCCAGGATATGCCCAGAAGAGGCAATGTGTTAGTTGGACCCAGTTTACCTGACATCTGTATAGATTAGGTGCTTTAGTGGGCTTTTCTGGTGCTTTTATCCAATAGCTGATCAACTCAGCTATTAGATAAAACCAGCAAAAAGGGCACTGAAGTGCCTAATCTATACAGATGCTACAGAGCCAGGGTGAAGTAACACGCTGCTTCTTCTGGGAAAATGTGGGATTTGTTTGGGGGTTTTTTTAAGTCTGCAAATAGCCATAGGGGACCTCCACAAGTGCCTGAAACCTGCTCTGATGCATGGTAATTAGCATGCATTGGAGCAGACTGGAGTAATCAAGCCTGCTGGAGCTTGCTAATTAGCATGCTCCAGCATCCCTGCACTTCAAAATGGTGGTGGGAGCGCTTTAACTAAAGCTTGTCAAATGAGCTTTAGTTAAAGTGCCCCCACTGCTATTTTGAAGCATGGGGTGCTGCATACACTAGATGCGGTGGGTACTTTAATTAGAGCAGCTCCCAAGAGCTACTCTAATTAAAATGCTCCCCCACTCCTTGCATGTGTAAAGATGCCCATAAACTGGGGGAGACAACAGTCAGTGACATGATTTGGCTGCAAACACTTTGAAGACAGTAACCACCGCCAAATTGACAAAAATTGTCCTGCACCTACGTCCATGCTTGCAAACATACATACAGAAGGGCCTAAAGGAAGTCAGAGAGGTGCTGAACTGAACAGAAAAAAAGAGACCCTTGAAATGCTATGTGCTGTCTGATGGATTGCCAAGAGCTTGTCTTTTCTTGTTGCATCTGTAGCCTTCCCCTCACAAAAACTACTGCTTAAATCACTTGGATAATAATCTTACCTCAGGCAAGGATTAATACACACACACACACACACACACACACGCATGCACACACACACATGCACACACACTTCTGTTTCTTCACTTAGAATAAGCACACAGAGAGTCATTGTAAAGTCTGTAAAAAAAAAAAAAATTGACATTGCAAATATCTGGACTCACTATTAGTGAAAGGGGCTGAGACTCAAGAACACATGCCAAACGGAGAAAGTTACTTAAATATGAGCTGCTCCAAGAAGAATGGAGCGACTTAACTAAAGACAGCAACTGCCAGAATGATTTCTTTACTGAGTTACTGAATCACCCTTGAATTCCTTAGGGAGATGCACATGCGGGTGTAACTGCGTGCTGTAAATGCTCCAAGTGAATTTCTGGTAAATAACGAATAGCAATGAGGCAAACTGTATCAGAGTCTATTCTGTTTTCAGTGCCCAGTGTTATATTCAGGCTCATCCTCCTCCTGTCAGGTGCCTTATGAAAAATGGTGTGACCTTCAGACACATGAGAGCAGGTAACGAAGTGAGGCAAAAAGATCAGTGCTAAACTTTCATACAAATACAAAACTTCTGCCGTAGCTGCAGCCATGCTAGGGTAATTTTCCTTCAATCCTGCCTAGTTGCCAACTCTGGGATAAGGAGAAAACTGCTGTTTTCTGAACAGACACAACATATTTTTTTCTGGTGCCAGCATACATTCATCCACAGGACATCTACAAACACCCTTCACCTCTTGTTCAAAGTATATCTGTATCTGAATGCCTCCTAATCTTAAATAGAGTTACCCTTACAATGTTCTGGTAAGGTAGAAAAAGCTTATTAACCCAATTTTACACTCAGTGAACTGAGGCAAGATCCTCAGTGAGAACTACCTGCCATTAATTTCAATAGGAGCTGAAACTGTCCTATAGAAATCATTAAGACTTAGGTACCTCTGTACCTTTGAGGATCTGGACTTAAATGACCTGGTCACACAGGTGCCTTACACCTGAGGGGACACTGTTATTACAACGCATCAGAGCAGACTTGATTAATCTATATAGGTCTATAGATTAATCATCTTTTGAACTGTAATGAACTTTTACAGAAGCAACTGTACTGAAAGAATAATTGCATGGCAGAATAAAAGGACTGCCCTATATTTAACAGAGCAGGAAGAAATGTGGTGTCTTTTGGGCCCCCTCTATGTGGAGATAAAGGTGCAATGGGATCTAAATGCGTGATCTACACACTTGTGCCTCCTGCCATGCCTTAGATCATTATTGCCCACCTGATCCTGGGCTCTTCCTGCATTGTCAAGAAGCAGGCTATAATGGCTGGGACCACCTCTCCTGAGGGGGCTCCCAGCTGTGGGGACAACATGCAGCCAGGACCAGGAGTCCTCACATGGAGCACCCTGTGGCTGGGAGATTGCAATGGCCGGGAGATCCCAGCTGCAGGCTGTCTACATGTGCAAATTAAAGCTGGGTAGAAATCAGCTATCAAGTTATTACCCATTTTGAGCAAAAACTTTATAACTGGTTGGACCTTTTTAAGATGCCATAGTTAATTTTCATGTGTGGCCAGCCTAAATTTATTGTGCAGTTAATAAGGCAATTGCATAATAGAGATAACTTGTAGAGGGGGCCTCTGTTTTTCTTACTACTATGACTGTTTCAAAGTCCCCTGGAAAAGGTATACTCTACACTGTGAATAAATTACTGAATTAATTATTGAGCACCTCTCCATATTAGAGTTAGGATAACAATAAAATCAAACATACACAGCCTTCCTCTTGTGATATAAATAAACTCTGTGTCTTATTAGTAATTACACATGTATCAAAATTGTCTGGCACTTTACTACATGGCACTTTAAGAAAAGGCAGCCTTGTACATGGATGCCACCAGTGGAATATCCTTCTCTAGGCTTATATATTTGGATCTTATAAAAACCACAGAAAGCATAGAAAGCAGTGGCACATTTTTACTTTTGCCAGTTTCTCTTTCCAAAAAAACTGTTTTAAACGGTAGAAAGCCTTGCAGAAAACAAAATATTACAAAATAAATTCTAGCTGCCAAAAGAACCCCGCAGACTTAGAAGTATAGGCTTCAAGGACTTCATATGTATCTAGTGTATTTACTGTATTTAACACTGGGGGAAAACCCCTCATCTTGGAATTGAGTATGAGGTGGTGGGGGGACAGGAGCTGCTTTGACTCTAGCCCTGACCCGGTGTTGTGGCCTGAGCTACAGCTACTGCCTCTGCCCCCACCAAATTCCCCCCACCCCAGCACTCTCAGCTTCACTGCCCCACCCCTTTCTTTTGTCTCCCTTTCTCGCAGGCTCTTCCCTACCCCCCCCCCCCCCCTTTCCCCCTTGCTGCTTACCTGGGCTGGGGCCAGAGCAACCATTTACTCCATGTCCCAGGCTGGAGCAGGTGGGAGACAGGGGTGAAGGAGGGCTGGGGCCAAAGCTGCAGGGGGAGCAGGCATGGGGGCAGAGATGGTGGGGGGGCAGATAATAAAGAAGGCAGTCAGCAGGAGGGGCAAGTGGTGGTGGGTGGGAGGGAAGCAGCTGGGGCCAAGAGGCAGGGGTCAAACTGTCCCCATGACTGCAGCAAACTGTCCCCCCACTGCCTTTTCCACCACCCACCCTCTTACAGGCCCGCTTCAGCACCTGACCCCACCACCTCCCCCACTGCCTGCCCCCCTGTGACTACAGCAATGCAGGGGACAAATTTAAGATGACCCTCCAATAATTAGATTCCATACCTGGAAAATCATAACAAAGTTATACATTTGCCATGCACAGAATCTAGCTATGGGGGGGAGAGGGGAGGAGTGTCATCTTCAATTCAGGATTGTCTTAGATATGGGTAAATATGTTATATCACTATGTTAAAAGAATAGCCTCTATCTATGCTGAGACATTTCCACCTCCCAGATGATTACCTTTGCCAGGTATCTAACATCTTTTATGAGGCTTTTATATAGCTGTAAAATGTTTAAATATTTGCTCATGTAATGGCCCAATTATCATAGAAGAATAAGACTCACAGCAAACATTATGTTTACTTAAGTGGGCTCACTTGCGGTTCAGTACATAATTATTAATGTTAATACTGCCAAAGAAACCAGGAAATGGAAACCTTAATGTTTGGTGTCATCAGTCATGAGGACCCTTTATTAGCATTGAATGACAGGCTGTATTATTGTCATATTCTGTACACACCATGTGGCCACAATTACACAAGACATGTACTGCGCATTTAGCACATTAGTAACTCATTACTACTGTGCAGTAGTGTCACGGGGCACAAACCATGATGTAATGCTACTGTGCAGTAGTAACAAGCTACTGTGCAGTGTGCATCACCAGGAAGCGGGGCGGAGATGCTACTGCACAGTAACACCAGTTACTTGGGAATGCAAGTACTGAATGACTGCGCAGTAACAGCTGCTCAGTCAGTGTCTCCTGTAGACATGGCCTGTGATCCTTAAACTGAAGTAGTAAAGATAGAATATGGGATTCAGCAGCAGTTGGTGCTATCACCAGGGATCCTGATTTTCTCTGATAAAAATGTGTGTATGATTCAGTCTTTAATTACGTGATCATATACCATTTTCCCCCATTGATTAATGCCTCCTTTGTGCATAGAATGAACAACGCTAAGTAATGAGAAGCTTTACATCATATCTTCATATCTCCACTGTGATAGGAGATATTGTGATCCTTATAGTATTATATATATCCTTGTATTATAATATATTATTTTACAGATGCAGAACTGAGGCACAGATAAACTGATGTCAGTAATTACCACTAATTTTGTCTGCTGATTTAAGGCAACTAGGATCTGATCTTTCAGAGCATCTGTCTATTATGTTATGTGTTACTAGCTCAGCTCTCACTGATTTTACTTGCAGCTATAATATCCAAT
The DNA here is from genome assembly GCF_030867095.1 of Alligator mississippiensis. NCBI lineage: Eukaryota > Metazoa > Chordata > Crocodylia > Alligatoridae > Alligator > Alligator mississippiensis. The sequence goes on from NC_081824.1 coordinate 324,665,887, forward strand.
ACTTCTATAAATCAGAACCAGAGGCCTCAAGTTGGTCAGAAAATGAAGAATAGTTCTTCAGGTCAGCATTCGAGCATCCTACCCTTTCTCTTCCTACAATACCCAGTCTCATTCGCTATGTATCGTTACTGTCAAGGCCCAATATTTAACATACCCAGAGATAACTAGCATGGCTCATTTTAATCATTTCCATCTCCAAACAATATTTCTTTGTGTTTTATTTCTCCACTCCTCCCTACAAACATATTACACAACTGACCTATGATGCATACAAATAACCTACTGTATCTACATTTAAACCCTAGTTAGATTTGATGAAAAGTGTGACATATCAATTTTTCAATATTTATTATCCTCCCGTTTCCAAGAAGGTGAATGATGCAGACTTCAATAATGTAACAGGCAAAGTCTGTTTTCTTAGATACAATTAGAGAATGCTGGGGAGATACACAGAAGAGTCCATGAGTTGTGGTAAAGGAATTATTGCTAATCAAATATTAACACAGCTTGCAAACAGCAAAAGGAGGGAATTAATTTTTGAATGGACTTCCAAAACCAAAATGGCTTATATAAATGCACACATATCTTGTAAATTGTGACTCCTTGTAAGTAGAGAGAAGAGACTTTTAATAAGCCAATTGACAGAAACACCAATACATCCCATGAGATCAGGAATTAAAGTTTTCCAAATGGCCAGATCTGGCCTGATAAAGGCCTCGGGTAGAAATCAGGCACCTCAGCTGCAAAAAAAAGGGATCCAGATTATCTCCCCACTAGGAGCCACAAATGTTAATTAAGGTTCTCTATGCCCAATGTAGGTTTCTATGCATTCTCAGAAGAGTCTGATCAGACAGGCAACTAAATCCCACTCAAGCTCTGTTAGCATCCAGAGACAATGTGGAGCAAGCAGTACCAAAGCCTAAGTCAACTAATCTGATAGGCATTCTCCAAGCATAGTGCACAACAGCATTGATTTCAGTGCAAAAATAAAAACCAAACCAGCAGTTACAGTCACTTTCATTCAAAAACAGGAGGAAACGTCCCCACAATCCACATTCAGATAATGTCTAATGGTTAAAGCAGCTATCTAAAGAGACTTGGGTTTTAGGCATTTTCCAGCCTGAGGGGATTCAAACACACACATCTCTTGAGAGTGCCTTGACAGTGCCCTAACCAACAGAGACATAACAGGGCAGCTCTGTGCCCTGGGCATTGGCAGTGCATGTGACAATGCTGGCTTCTTCACTCCCAGTGGCAGTGGTGTGCCCAGCCTCCAGCTGCAGTGATGGTCCCCCTTTCCCCCTTCAACTGCATTGCCCTAGCATCTCCCCCTCAGTTATGGTACTCCTAGTCATTAGGTTATAGAGTGGGCTGACTTGAGGAACACGCTCCAGTCTTGCTGTTGAAGCCAGACTACTGTAAAACCAAGAATTCAAAGTAATGGATCCCAAAGAAGAGAAAAGAAGATGGGGTATAAGTTTGTAGGACAGTTAGGCTAGGGACAGACATTGAAAAAGTCCGAGCCTGAACTGATTCAATCTTTGCAGGTTAGTCTAACCTGCATAGAATGAACCAGTTTGCAAGTAGACAGATGTTTGGGACATGCCTGCAGCTGGAAGAAATCTGGGCACACAGGTCTGCCCAGCCCCAGAGGGGAACTCTTCCTCCTGCCTCTTCCCCACCACTATGAGGCCAGGAGGGGGGCCCTGTTCGGTGCTGGGGGAGCTCTTCTCCCTCCTCCTCCCCTGCTGCCACTGTGGGGTGGGGAGGGGGCTCTGTGAGGCTGCCTGGCCCCAGAGAGGGACTCTTCCCCCTGCTTCTCCCCCATCACTCTGGGGTGGGGAGGGGGATGCTGATCAGCCCCAGAGGGGGACTCTTCCTCCACTCCCAGCAGAGTGCAAGCATTGTGTAGTCAGCAGAGAAGGAGACAGTGTGGGGCTCTAGTGCGGGGCTTCCCCTGATGCCAGGGTTGGAGCTACAGGTGCAGGGAGCAGAGCCTCGGGGATAAGGCAGGCTCTGCTCCCTCCCCAACGTTCAGTGCTGACCAGAGCCATGTCTGTGTCAGGCACGATTGCCCCGACATCCCCGCCTGCTGCTGCTGCCAGGCAGTGGGGGCTGCACGCCATGGGGGAAGTGTGTGGGGATCCCTACACCTCCCCCACCTGCACACCTACACCTTGCCCAGCTGAGGTCCATGCTCCCACTGCCCCTCTGGGGAGGGGAGGGGAGAGGGAGGAGGAGGAGGAATAGTTCCTGAGTTCCCCACAGCATGGAACAGAGCCTCCCCCTGCCACCCACCCTCACTCTGGGGTTGGGCAGCATTGCATGGACCCCCCCACCCCCACCCCTTGCAGCCCCCTTCTCTACCCTGTGGGACAACCAACCCAGCATGGCCCTGTTAGGTTGAAGGGGGCAGGGAGAAGGGTTAATTCCTGCCTCTGTCCCTTCCCTGCAGTTGGGGTATCCCACTGCTGCAGCCCCATCCCCTCTGCTCCCTCAGCTGCAGTGGGGTAAGAGGGGAAGGAGGGAAGAATTAACCCCCTCCCTGCCCACTTTGCCTTAATGCCCACTGGTGTCTCTGTTAGGGCCAGTCCCTGTTCTGGCTAGAGAGCAGAGGGGAGGGGCCAGCCCTTCTGTAGAGCAGAGAGCCTAGGGATATTGCATAAACCGGTTTGAGCCAAATCAGTTAAGTCTGATACTACATTCAACCAGGTTTATCTCAAACCAGTTTCAGCCATTTTCAAACTGGTTTATGTGCACTGAACATCTGTTCTGTTACAGGTTTAAATCAGTTTCTGATCACTTAAACCATTTATGTGTAAAGTCTGTCCCTAGCCTTAGTGGTCAGGGAGTTCAGCAGCAAAAGGGAGATCTGAATTCCAGTCCCAGGACTATTTCTGCTTCTTACCTAGTGGTTGCCTAATGAAAAATATAAGTGATTCAGGAAGTAGAAATGAGAACATAGTTTCTTAAATCACCATTCAGAGGTGCCTACTGGGTCTATTAAGAGCCTGGGCACTTAGCCCTGTTTTTGGAATCACACTTTTGCAGTTACCAGGCATAGTGAATCCAAAATTGGAGCCACTGTAGGCACTGACATGGATAGTGCCCAAAATGATACTAAGTAAATAACATGAGAGCTCAAACATTAGTGCCCAAAGTGATACTAAGTAAATAACATGAGATAAGGTACAACTTAAAAAAAACAAGATGTTGCCTGAAAAGAACATTAAGGCCTTGATAGAAAGCAGGAGAAACAAAGAATTTCCACAATTAAGGAAAAAATGTATCCTATTTCTTCAACATGCGACTCCTTTCTCTGACAAAATAAGTTCAGAATGTCTGTTGTGGTGTCAAGATACTGAAACTGATTATTCTGTATATTCACTTTCTTTTTATACCACCAGCAAGCATGGTTACTTACATATATTCACATATCTAGTGCTATATGAGAGTTCAAATTAGTCCTGCTGATTTTGCTATTAACTTCAATAAAAAAGGAGAGATGGTAAAGTTCTGAAACAAAAAATGAGCAAGGTTGCAATCCAGCAAAACATTTAAGTAGGTGCTTAATATGGATTGCAAAAAGGATTAAAGTTAAGTATGCAGCATAGAATTTTGACACATCAGGGCTTTATAAAACGTATTCATCACCATGTGTATTTCCTTATAACAAAGAGTCTAAAAACTGAATTTTAGGTATGACATTTATAGACTTCATCACTGGGAGCCTCCCCACCCTCAACCCTAGGTGGGGGAGCTCAGGTTCTGTCCTATTTAATATTAGAATAGACTGCCCTACTCACCTATGTCCTAAACATAGCCCCAGGAGTCCTATCACCCCCAGCTGGAAAGCTCCAATCCTTCATGATCCTCCAACCCTAACCATACCTCAACCCTAAACCTAGCTTGGGCTACTGCAACAGCCCCAACCCTAGGCAGGAGACCCCAAACAGCCTGACCATAGGAACTAGCTTGGAGACCTCCCAAACCTGGTCCCTAAGCTGAGCCAGATCCCCAGCTGCCATAACAACAACTGGAACAAGAGAAACCTTCCCATCTTAGAGCCTGGTCCCACCACTTGGAGCCCTCCTGCAATCAACCCTTGGTGGGGTCACAGGGTCCATCATACTTCTTTTTAGCATGAATTGCTGTACCTACCTGTGCCCTAAACATAGCTCCAGGGGTGGAAACAGATGTCACCTGATATCTCATTGTGCTGCCTCATATTTTTATGGCAACACAAATGCTGATCAGACAGACATCATCACCCTTTGTTACACCACATAAATGGAAAATCAGCAGCACAACAAAACGTGGTATTAGACTGATGCTTTATTGGGGTGGATGTTTATGCTCTGTGATATTTTCTCTGCTCAGTCAGATCCTGCCATGAATCTAGCTCCTAAACCCCATCTTAGCTGGGATATCTACAGCCACAACACACACTGGAGCAAGTGGGCTGCCCCCAACACTGAAGCCTAGTGATTAGGGGACTCTCCTGACATGTGGGAAATGTATATTTTGAATCTCTGTCAGCTTAGAAAGGCCAATTACCCAGGTCTTCTACCTGCCATTAGGTTCATATGCTAAAAGTGGATACCACCACTAGGCCCATATGGACCCCTCAGAGGAAGAACTAGGTATACTGGGTCTTGGATATAGAGAAGAGCTTAGACTTAGAGTTCAATAGGCCCAGATCTTCAAAATACTTTAGAAGGTAAGGAGACCAAAGTCCCAGATCTTCTAAGCATTTTGATATTGTTGGTTGAAATATGTCACAAGAACTTAATGTAATTACTATTTGATGGATAGACATGTTGAACTCCTGACTCCACACTTCACATTAACTTCTCTCCATAATTCTGGGCAATAATATTTGGGTTATAGCCTCTGACAGAGCTGAAATAGTGCAAATGCTACTAAACCTTGATAAAGGCAAATTTTAGAAGAATAGAACCTTCCGCAAGCAGTATTGTCAAATGTATTCTGGGTTAATAAACTCATTTGTACTTGGCTTTATTACAACAGCATAGTAAAAATGGCTTTTTATTGAAAAAAATATTTGAATGGATTATTTTGATATAAGTAGCAACAATTCCAGTTCTGGCTAAACTGGATACATCTCCTTTAATCTTATGGTGAATTATACACATATCTTTTTAATCAACGTGACAGAATGCTTATTATATCTCCACACATGGATAACTTAAGAGCAAGGTATAATTTTCATTGTATCTGTTTATTTAGCTCCCAGTCTGAAGAATATTTAACTGAGCTAAAGGTATTATTACAATATTATTTAAAAATGAACTAAAAACTCCTTTAAACAGTAGTGATAGGAGAAATAATGTTTCCCAAGGCAGCAACTGAACGGAGCCGAGTCTGCTGAGGATAGCTGTATATATCTTCCCTACAGACCGTTGGTATTAGAAATGCAAGTAGCTTCTTATTGAAACTACCAGTTTTCTCAGCCCGTGAACATTCTTCTAATAAACTTGTATATTTAGACTAAAGAGGTAAGAAACTGTCATGCAAAACTAATGATTTTTAATGATAGTGATATAAATAAGAACTATTTATGTTAAATAAGCTTTATGGTCCGAAGCATAATGAAACACACCCATTTTTATTCTTCAAATGATGCATACTCCCCATCTAGGATGATGAACCTGAGACAAAGTTAATTTAGATCTTATTGTTTATAAAACAGTAAAACTGCCTCTTTGCCAGGAAAAATAGCTAGGTCTTATTGGCTATCCCTCAAAGTAATTATACTGTATGGCTTTGGGAAGCATCTCTGCTCAAGAAATGGATCAATAAAACAATGTGAATTCATTTTTTGTCAACTCTTATTCCCCTTCTCTTAGCCCTTGAGAGTACTTTGCTGCAGTCACTCTGGTCTATTTTTAAGGTATCTATTCCTTTTCCTTTGGCATTTTAGAGCATCCATTCCTGTAGGTACGAAAGTGCTTCTAGTGTACCTTACAGAATATTATTATCACTATTAGCTTATATCTCTGCTAAAGGATGAAACAGTTGTCAGATACTCTACACATAAGATTAGAAGGCTTTAATCATTTTTTACACTATATACTAAGCTTATTGTTCTCCTCTGCAAGTAAACATAGAAAAAATACATCTAATATTTGACTCTTATTTGTCAGTGTGAATATATCCTTTTGCTTGAAAAATCAAATTGTTTTTTTTTCCTGAAACAGAAATGATGATGACACTTACGAAAGACATCTCCTCTTAGGCTTTGATCTTGACCAATTTGGTTTTCAAACCCTTCTTGTTCTTCTTCTTCCTCTGCCTCATCTACTTCTTCCTCTTCTCCAGCATCTTCACTTTCTTTTTTTTCATCCTGGGCTCCACCAATGTAAACACCACCTTCGTAGTCCAATGACTGCAGGTGCACCTTGGGAGCTGATTCTGGGATTACATTCTTGATTTCTTCATGTTTCTTCACACTGTTTTTGTGTGAAAGGAGTTTCTTGATTGTGTCCTTGATGACTCCAGGGATTCTTGGTATTTCCTTCAGTGAATTTTCAGGAATAACTAGAACCAACAGTGAAATATAAAACAAATATTTGAATGTTACCAGTCCACTCAAGGACTATAGGACTTTTCAACTGAGGATGCAAAATCTTTTAAGATGCTGGGTGGTCAAATCCTTTGCTATCATATACAGGTGCAACTGCATGTGGAGCTAAATCTGCATACACTAACAGTGAACTAGACCCACAATACAGACAACCTTCTTCTATTGTTTTATTATGGATTCATAGATTACAGAACCAGAAGGGACCATTGTGGTCATATGGCTTTCTCCTTCATACCACAGGCCTTAGGACTTTACTGAATTAATTCCTGCATGAATGAGGACATATCCTTTGGGGAGGAGGGGAAGCAATTAATCCATTTAGGATTAATTGCTGCAATCAAGAGTGAATCTCAGAAAGTTCAGATAGGCAGTTAATATTTCAGAAAGCTCATCAAAGCATATATCTGTACTCTACACTGATCTTTAGGTTGCCGCTGAAACACTCACTTCCTCATTCTCTATGCTTACCTCTGCTCTTTGTGCTCCAAAGAGGTGGTGAAAAGTCTCTGAGAGTTCCCCTCTTCCCCCCATGCTTGAGATTACCCACAAAATAAAATGTACAACAACAAAATGGGGAATTTTTGAAGCAATACTGTGGAAACAGACCTATGGAGCTGGGACTTTTAGCAGGTCACAAATTGAATATGAGTCCCAATGTGATATAGTTACAAAAAAAGGCAAATGTCATCCTAGGATGTATTAAAAGGAATGATAATATTTTCTCACATACCACACGTTCCCAAGTAAGACATGCACCTTATTCTTGGCAAGGCAGAAGGAAGAAAAAAAAAGATTTTGAAGCACCAACTGTACTAGTGACCATAGTTAGAATCTGGGTTAGGAACAGAGATTGGATGGTCAGGTATTATTTTAATGTCATGAGCTACTGGGCTATTAAGGACCCACCTCTCAAACTGAAGTGTAGGACATATTTTCATGGTCATCCCCAGTTGCTAACAAGACCTGAGCAAATCTAAGGCCCTTAGAGAAGAATACTTCCTTGCATATAGACTACTCACATCAGTGGGTCAGCAGACTTTTAAAATGGCTTTTATCATTTAATTTTGAACGGCATTTGGAGAGGGCAAAAGTAACTGGCAGTGAAATATCCTCAATGTAAGGCTTTCCCTCCAGTTTCTGTTGCCTTGTTGTTATGTAGCTAGAGAGGAATGTGTTGCTGTTTTGGCTTTGCCATGATTTTTAAGTTAATTTTTGCGCTGGCAGTAGGGGCATCTTTTTCTTTGCATGTGTGTGTGTGTCTAATTTTAAATATATGGGAGTACCAGAAACATCATCAATGAAGAGAAGTGAAGTGAAATAAAATGAAATAAAATTAAAAAAAATCAAATAAAATAAAATCATTAGCTGTGTAATCTAGGAAAAGGAGAAAATTCCCCTGAGATTGCATTTGCTCCCATTTACCAAGTTGCTATTAGTTTGAATTTGCCCCACATTCCTTAAACCATAAGTGGCTAAATTTTATTTTTAGTCAAGAATCCCTCTGAAGCCACTGAGCGCACCAAGACAAACTGCTTTGAGCTGTTTAGATTTTACAAGGCTGCAGTTGCAGGTTATACAGCAAGCCTGTGCCAGTAAAAATAAATCAAAATTGCAGATTTTATTTTTTTCCCTTTGAATAATGCTTTTGGGTTAGTTTGCCAGGTGCCTGCAGATCAAGATTTTGCTAATGTGCTGCTTAGTGAGCCTTCCCTCTGGAGGATGGTGTTATGAAGAATATATTGTATAATCTTGTTGACATGGTTCACGGAGTCTTTACTCAGAACACAAAAAGAAAAATTAGCAGGAAAACCCCATTCCCAACATATTTTCCCTTAACAATTAGTAACATGAAACTTCAGGCTTTTAATAAAGAGGCTGTGGACATTTCAAGCCAAGGCTGACTGCCTAGCAAACCTGAACATCTGTTTTCATTTTTTTCCTTTGAAGTCTTCCTATTCAAATGAAAAATTCTTACAGTTCAACACTGTAGTGCCCAAAAACCAGCCTGGTGTTAAGCAAACCAGCCTAGAGATGTGAAAAATTATGGGACTGAAGGTGAACAGTCCACACAGGCCTGCAAATTTTGGTTTGTTATCATGTTAAGAAAACCTGCATGTTTTCATACTGTCATCACGGGTGGATGGGTATGGAGCTATAGACAGATTTTGGAGATGAAATCAGCAACTCTCTTTCCAATATGTTTGCTGTTAAGTAGGCCAAGGTCAATTAAGGTTTCTTTTGTTTCACTGTCAATCACAGCTCGAGGAGTTCTTCCCAAGACATGGAAAATGTCACATACATGATGTATAGAAGCCAGAGTTTGCCAACTTCCACCTATGGACATTATGGGAAAGAACAGTATACAAGATGCTAAGCCTAAGAATTTGAAATCTTTAGAAAAACTCACTATATAATCCTACATGCATTATTAACAAATATTCATGCATTATTTGTGGGTTATACTGACATTTTAAAACAATGAAAACAAATTCATTTTTTCCTGCCATTCTTGAAATGCTTCCTGCCTGGAAGTATGTGGATTACTTTTCGTTGTTCTTTGATATTTTGTGTTCATAATCATCACTACATAAAAATGTATCAGTTTTTTTCAAGCCATGTTAATTATTTCAATCAGAAAGAATAAAACAAAACAGTTATACAAGCAACCATATATATCTGGGTTTGTGCTCCAGGGGTGGCTGGCACCTCCCCTGGTGGCCATGCAACCCTTACCCTGGTTCCAGATCTAGGGTGCCCTCCCCCTCGCTTGCCCACCATGCCTTCGTTGTAATTGTGTGATTGGAAGGGAGACTGCCTAAAGCAAGCTCCAGTTCCTCTAGATGCCAGCAGCCTCAACAGCCTCCAGGGCCAGACTGCCCCTTCTGGCTCAGGGCCTGTATTTATATACCTCCCTGGCCATGCCCCCTGCTGGCCATATGCCTCCCTGAGCTGCTGCAGGTTTCTTGATTCAGCTTGCTGGCTTGCTGGCTCAGCCTCAGGGGGACTTATTGCTGCTGGACCTTGCTGTGCTTCTATGCAAGACTCTGGTAGGTGCTGACATCAAGCAAAGCCCCCAGTACCTCGCCCTTAGCAGCCCATAATAGGCAGCTTTCCCAGCCTGAGGCTCTCTCTGCTGCTCGTTCACCCTTAAGGTACCAGAAGCCTTCAGCTCTCTGTTACACCATACCAGTTGTAGATAATGACTAAAAGTGGGTCCTTTTGTCCATAATTTTGTGTAGCCTTAGAAGACTAAGGAAATAGGTTGGCACTGGGTGGCTTATGATTAGGATGAGAAGCTGAGTTGGAAAGAATGAATACAGAGCAGATACCACCTCCAGATCTTTCTTGTGTACTATAAAAAAGGGGAAGTGGGTGTTCATGAGAACTAGAAGATAGACACGGACATGTGTTTCATTATCTGACAAGTGGTCCAAGGACCTGGACTGCCATCATCTGAAGCTCTGAATGCAAGAAACAAATACATTCTAGTAGAAGAATATTTGCTGCTAACTCTTATGGGCTTCACATTGTTTCTACCCAAACACCTAACGTAACATTAGAACAACTCATGGGTGAAAATTCCGAGTTCAGTTTATAAAACAAGTATATGGCTTCTGTACATAAAAGCATCCATCTACTTTCACTGTCATAACTGGAGGTTGTCCACAACACTAAATTATGTTTAATATATGAATAAGGCAAAGAGCTATTGCACAAAATGAAGAGTTATTGAGTAAAGGATAGCAATAGTAATTTTAAGTTGAACTCTAAGAATGATATGGTTAATAAAAAGACATTACTTGTGCTGAATTTTCTTCTCAGGGTATTTTGCAAAAGAATGGTGCATGAAACTTCTACCTTCAAGCCTAACACTATCTTTTCATTACTACCTTGCTATTTCATGCAAAGAAAATTAATTAAAGGAATTGTTTCATATTTTCACAAATATTATTACTACTTTCGTAAACTCTTGAGAACCTATTCCCAAATATAAGGCTGAAACACACACAGAAGTGTAAGGCGGGGGAAATGTACATTGTCAATACATAATCATAAGGCAGAAAATGTATACGCCTGACAAAAGCAGTGGATTGGAGTAAGATGAAGGCCAGATGTGAAACTGGTGAAGACCCCCTTGAGGGAAAGTGAAAGGGTTAAAACTTTGTAGCTTTTCACGTGCAAAGTATGCTAGAGGCAGTTCAGAAGCCCACACCAACATGCTATTCATGTCTGCTTGCCGAGTGGTAAATGTGAGTCTGAAGACCCACAGACAGATAGTATTTATATATTTGATATTCTGTGTTGTTCATTGTTACAGCAATTTTCCACTATCTCAGTATCAAGATAGCTAGATCACAAAACCCCCCCAAACATCTGCATTTTACATTAACTAACTTCTTAAATTACTTGAGCAATGCTAGGTTATTTAGCCACAAGAGTCTTATTACAAGCCATGAGGGATATGTGGCTAACTTTGCATATAACAGTGCTTTGAAAATTAAGGATAAAGTTACAATTTCGTTTTCATGCATTAAAAATAATCGAATGCCATTGCAATGGACAATCATTCACAATAACTGCTATCAAGGTCTAGTGATTCTTCTCTCCAAATGGATCACTGTTTTAAGACTAATTGTGCTAGGTAAACTAAACTAGTAGGATCCTTTTGAAGTCATCTTCAAAACTCCCATTGATTTTAACAGTTAGGATTTCACCGAAGAGCATTCAGGACTGTTAATCTACTTTACTTTCAACTGTTACCCAAGTCTCCCTTAGCATCATGCTTTCTAAAATTTCCTTATCTTGAATATAATTTTCTTTAACTATAGTTGCATACATTTTTCCATTGGCACCTTTATTTTGGTGCTTTCAATCCAGGCTTCTAATTTCTATAGCTTTATTTGTATTGTTTGTTTCTTTTGTTCCCGTCTGTTCTGCATTTAATATAATTTGTAAATGTAATTAGTGTGCATCTTATTCTGTTTTCTAGATTAATAAGCCTCAATAAAGACAGAATCTGAGAGTATTGTAGTAAACACTCTCAAATTGGCAGGGAGTTGGAGCAGATGATCTCGTAGAACTTTTCCCCTCCAATATTGCTGATTTTATAGGACTAGCTCTTTTTGAATGTGTCATGGTCTCCCCACAAATATATTTCACTTGTTCTAATTTAAGTAATTTTAAAAAAGTGCAATAGAAGGCAGGTTTACATTTGAAATATGAATGTTTAAGCAATAATACCTTACATTTAGACTGATCCATAAAAAGAGATTATTTCCCTCTTGAAAATTTAAACATCATTAAAAATATATTTTTTTTGTTAAGAAATTTATCATAAAAAATAAAACCTTTTAGCATTTTTTAATTTAAAAAAAACTTTCTGTTTTGGTTTCTTTTCAGTTTAATGCAACATCAAGCTGAGTCTAGAGCCAGTGTATGTCAATACACCACAGACTTGCCTATGAATTAGCTGCTGTAGTGCATCCTGGGAGGTATAATCTGTTCAGGAACCTGATTCATAAATATGATGGGAATGAGGCACCTGGCCTATAATGCCCCAGAGACAGAAAATTTGTAAATAAATATTTTAGGGTTTGGCTAAAAGGTTTTCAGGTGTTCAGTTTTGAAAGAAAAGTCAAAATTCTCCAATGGAAAACAGATCTATTTAATGAAAAGCTTCATTTAGTCAAAAACCCAATTATCCATGTAAATAGTTCCTCATGCAAAGGTATTCATTTCCTTTTGTCCCTGTATTTAGATTGATTTAACATGCCCACGATTATGATAGGTAGTAGAGACAATTTTAATCAATAAAAGTTTGTAGAGCATTACCCACCATGGTTGCCACTTGCCCTGCTTTTCATCTCTGATAAACTTGGCTTGCATGATTAATTGAATATGCTAGCTTGCACTTCATAGCAGGTGTGAAGCTGCGTCTTGATTTGACATTGAGGTAGACAACATGTTGTAATGTAAATCTCTTAATTTGTAGCAAAAGGGCAAACAAGTACAGCTGTCAACCACAAATAGAGCGCAATATGTTTTGCTACAAGTTTCAATGGATAAACATAAATTGTTTACACACATTTTTGACATATTGCCATCATGCTCTTAATCCAAATCAATATGACCAAAATCAGATTTTTTGCTTTATTCTGTCAGGGTAAATCAGTTTCATGTGGCACAAGTCAGACTTGCATTTACCTGATGGAAAGGTACATCAATTCATGATGACAGGAAGGGAGAATATTAACATATTATCTGGTTTTGATTTTGTTAGTGTACCATACTCATTGGAACTAAATACAGTTTTCCAAGGCTGTATACCATAATAAGCATTTTAACATTAAGAAATTAATAGGCTGTGGGCAAACAGTGGGTGCAATTCCCCTTGGAGTTGGTACCAGTGACTTCAAAGGGAGCTGCTGCCACCCCCTCCAGGTCCAAATTGAATTTAGCAAATTCTGACTTACATGAAATAAGGATTCTCGTGCATAAAATAAAAATCACTATGTCTGTAAAGCACCTAGAACATAACACACGCTAATCATGCTGCATTAATGCATTACTGGAAGGCTTTTAGGTAACACTTACAGGAATAAGATTTTGGACATAATATAATATCACAGCACATCTCAGGATTATTCATAAGAATAACTATAACATATCTTAGTGACTAAAGAGTAAAAGGACTGACTGCACACTGTGTGTGTGGACAGAAGGGAAGCTCATTTTCATTTAGTAGTAAGCAAACACATCTTCAGAGAATGTCCACACTATTCAGAGGACTGACTATAAGTGGAAATAATTTAACACAAAGGCAATCCTTTTTCCCCATCCTAGTTTTTCCTGAGCTTGCTTGTAGCTTTTCTGGAAAGGACTGGATAGTTCTCCACAGGACCAGTCTCACAGTCTGAGGAAAATTAGGCTCTTTTTTTTTTTTTTTTTTAAATGAACAGACAGAAAATAGATCAGACCACATTCTGCTCTCCACTGTGGCTCCCAGGTATTAGAGTAGCAGCACTAGTGTAAGGGAACAGAATTAGGTCAATAGATTATTAGTAGTATTATACATAAAAAGAGTCATATAATACACACACACACACACACACACCAAGATGCAGTGTGATGTCCAAGTGCCATGGGCACAGTGGTGCATAGGCTGGGCAATGTCACTGGCTGAACTGCTGGTGGCACAATAGTGGCTGGTCCAGTAACACAGCTGGTGCCCTGGTTGTCCCCCACACTTCATTACACTACTTCACATATATATGGCTTCAATGGGGATTTGAACTACTATAGGCTGAGAACTACAGGCCTGGTCATATAGACCTTTGTTAGAAAAAGTTCTAGAAACTATCAGTTGCTTGAAAAGAGACTGTATACCTCTTGCGCTCAACCATTACTTACCAGAACATTCAAGTCCATTTCCCCTATAGCCCTGCTTACATTTGCACTTGAAGGATCCCTGAGTATTGAGGCACTCTGCATGAAGGTTGCACTTGTGTGTATTTGTAACACATTCATTTATATCTAGGAAAAAGAATCATTTAGTGAAAAAAACATCATATTGGGACCACAGTTTCATAACAACCCACCTGTATTTTTCATGTCCTTTTCGCTAGTTTTAGCATTACCATTAGATCAAGAGCATCTTGAAACCAGCCATGACAACAGAATTCATTCTTGGGTGGGTCTCAAGGCCATTTGGTTACCTTTGAGCTTGACCCTATTCCATGTGAAGTCAAGAGCAGGTTTTGGTTAATGATATCAGTGAGAGCAGAATTCAGTCCTTAGGGCCTTTGTACATGCCACAAAATTGGCTTTTAAAGCAGCTTAAATGCCCTTTTGCACCGCTTTAATGGCGTTGCTTAATGGCGTTGCTATTTACATGCTTGGTGGCTTATTCAGCTTTAAATGACTTTGTAACATAGCAAGGTAAAATCCTTCCGAGTCGTTTTAGTTTGCTACCTAACAAAGTGCAAAGGTGGATGGGGCACAGGAAGCCGACACACTCAGGGAAGCTCATGCTTGGTGGGCTTTCAGCACCCCATGCACAATCCCCACTGCCTTCTTCTGCTGCTAGCACACCCAGCTGCCCTTCTGCCGCCTTGCCCAGGGGCAAGTCAGCCGTTCCTGGACGGTCCCAGGCAGTGGGGATAGTGCACGGGGTACTGGAGCCTACCTGCCTCTCCCGTGATGGGGGAGAGGGGGCGAGCTACTGGCAGGCTGAGTAGTCCCTGAGCTGCAGGGGACCCCAGTCCTTCCCTCCACAGTGGGAGCACCCCCCAGGGGGCACCTACCTGCTGGCACCTGGCTCGGGTGGTCCCAGGGTGCACTGCTGCTGCGGAGGGAAGCACTGGGCCCCATGCAGCTCAGGGACTGCTCAGCCCACCGGCAGCTAGCCCCTCTCCCCCTACCCCCTCACTGCAAGAGAGGCAGGCAGGCTGGGAGAAAAAAAAAAGGATTGGGCCCCCTCACCCATGTACACACAACAGGGTTTAGTGCTCCCTAATTGAATCCATAGTTTCAATTCAGGGAAAATTAAACACCCACTGCATGTACAAGCACCTTTAGACTCTAAGTATTGTTCTGCTAAGAGAATAAGTATGGCAGTGATTATATGCAGTTTCTTAGTTCCCAATTTGCCTGACAGCACCTCTAAGTCCAACATCAACCACATTGAAAGTCACAGTCGCAGAACTGTGCCTTGAGACTGTAAGACTATACAGAAGCTACCTCATGTCCTTGTGTTTGTAAAATGCCAAGCATAGATATGCAGCTGTAGTAAAAAAATAAAATAATTAGGAAAAAATTCAATAAAATCCACTATGTTAAACTGATATCAGCATGTTTAAACAACAACAGTAACTTTTATTTCCTCTGCTCCACTTGATTTTGCAGAGTGGGACAAGGGCTTTTCTCATTACAACCCACATGAGGGAGCTGAGTTCTTATGAAAACCTTGTGCACACATGTAAAAGTTATGCCAGTATTAAATTATGCTGACATAAGATTTTCCAACATAACTATTATTTCTATCTGCTCGGACACTGGTAGAAGTTGAGCAAATATGCTGTAATTTTAATCTTCTTCTGTTCAAGTTCACAGTTGTGCTTTAACTCATTTATATCAATATAGGCACAGACAGATAGTTACATCAGAACAGCTGATGCATGTTATCAAAGGGCAAGCCCCTCTCTCTCTCCTTTTAAAATAATTTAAAGCTATGTGTGACCACAGCCAGAGTTTACACCCATTCATATTTTATCTAACCATGATTTATTTTTAGCTGATAAAGGTCAACTTTGGAAACAAGCAAAGAGGAAACCTCTGCCTCAAAAGGCAGTGCCAGTGAGATTCAGATTTACAAGTTTGACAGAGTTCTAACTATTAACCAGGCCTCAACATAACTATCAACCAGGCCTCAACTATTAAACCTCATCATTTTTCCCCATGCCCACATATATATCTGAAACTGTAGGCTATTTTTTCAGTTTCAGTGCTCTTGCGGGATTGAGTACAGCAAGAGTATAACCCAGACTTCAGCCTCCTGATCTGCTTTAACGATATCCCAAAACAAAACATTCGTTTTCTCTTGTATGGGTTTACTGTTAATCTAGTTCCCTCTGGACCTTGCGTACAGTATTATTAGAGCAATGTTTTACAATGCCTGCTCTAACAACTAAAGTTTTGCTCTTCTTAAAAAATCCTGGGGGTCAGTTGGAGGCACTAGTTAATGGAATGCAATGAGGGATATTATTTTCATCTGTTTTTGCATTTGACTTGTGTAGGGGCTTCAGAGACGGTACCTGCATACTACATGGATCTGCAAAATAATTAAAACCTGTAATTTCCAGGCAGTTATTTTTTTCTTGCCTGTGCTACATATACATCTCGTTATAAACAGACAGCGACATCAGGATTCACTTTACTGATTAGCTCAAAAAATGACTGTGTGAATATGATTGTATACCATGCATTGTATGCCAGGAGAAATCAAATAACCCTTCAAATAGCATCCTTAAATCAATCTGAATACCCCCTTGTAGTCATTTGTTTCCTTGTCACTGCAGACTGCACTACAAACTACTGAACATCTTTTATGAAGTGCCTAGAGAGGTCTTGGCAAGATAAGATACAAACATTGCAGGTCCTATTGTAAATCATTACTGATATTAGTAAATGTAGCTTATCTGTCATGAGGCTATAGAAACTACTCAATGTCCCAAGGAGGCTTTAAGCAAATTTTTGTTTTTGAGCCATTCTTCCAAACAGAAACCAATACATGTAAAGCAATGACAAGAAAAATGTATGTTGTAGGAAGGGGAAAAGACAAACAAACATAGTTCCTACATCTTACCTATACAGCCGTAATGGCCATTGGCATAGTTCAGTTCATAACCAATCTGGCACTTGCAATAGTAGCTTCCGAAAGTGTTGACACACCTGCGGTTATAAGAGCAAATAGCTTTCCCTGTGGTGCACTCATCAATATCTAGGAGTGAAAAGGGAATTTGGTAAGGTTAAGGAGAAGACAAAGGTCAAGGAGGAAGCAAAAAGTGGCAGTCATTTGAACAATGGTCAGGGTCACAGTTTATTGAAGTCAAAAGTTTCAAAATGTTTATGTTAAATAAAAAATTACCATTGGCTTTTATGCTTGGGGATTGTTTTGTATCTGGTTACAGGAAAGGAATGGGGACAGTTTAGCCAATTTCAGTGGGAACCTGGAGAGCTGCTATGTTAAATGATAGGCCATTTGAAAGACTGGCAGACAACAGCAATTCTTACCATTAGGGATAGTGGTTTGTCCCACAGTCAAGAGTTGGGTGGGAAGGGGCTTCACAAATTCTGTGTTTTCTATGCTTTGAGTAGAGGGAGAAAATGTCAGATGATATGATTTAAGAGAAATAGGGAGAGTCAGGGAAGGAAGGAAGAGCAAAATGTCTTTTGTTCATTTTCTTCCACTGCTCCTTGGAGGGCTAAATCATGAATTGATGAGACAGAAGTTCCCATTATGACTAGAATGTGAGTATACAAGCTGAGCCATAAATCCCAGGAGAGCAAACGGGCCTTACCTTTTCTAATCAATGAGAGAGAGATCTTGACTAGATATGGGAAGGCTGGAAAACCCAACAAGGAAAAAAGTTTGAGAACCAAAACTGGTTTTAAGCAGTTAAATGTTACTAATTTCATTTGAGTAACAAACTGCACATGCCTGTACATCTGGACATGGCCTCTGAGTATGCTATGAATTCATTGTTTTTAATTAGCATCTCTTTTTTCTTATAGCAGGCATCCTAAAAGCAGGATGCCTACTTATATCACTGGGAGTGCTGAGTGCAGAATGCCCACAAAGGAGGTCAGAGAGCAACATTTTCATAGTTTTCTAGAGTTGGAAGGGACCTGGTAGAGATCAGGGGTGGGCAATTATTTTGGGCGGAGGGCCGCTTGATGAGTTTTGGTGAGCTGTTGAGGGCCACATGGGTAACCCCGCCCCTTCGGTTGCCCTACCCCCTGGTCCCCATCTTGGGACTGGATGTCCCGCCCCCTGATCCCTGACCTTTGCCACCGGAAGTCCCTCCCCTTGCACAATTTACCAGGTAGCAAGGGGTTGTAAGCCCTCTAACATCCTGCCCCAGCAGTGGGGTTTCAGGAGCATCAGACCTCCCCCAGAATTTTCCCCCTACCTTTGCCAGCTGGTCCCAAAAGGAGGAGGCTCCGCTGTTACGCCTCAGCTCTGTATTCTTGGGCAACCCTGGCACAGGATGCAGTCTGTCTGACTCACAAAGGACTCACCCCCCCCCACCTAAATGAAACTGATTAAGATGCAGTGAGAGACGCACCTAAGACCCTCACCAGATAAGGGTGATAAGAGTGAAACAACTGCCCTAGGTCTCATTTGCATCCGAGATGGAACCAGATGACCATTCATTTACATGAGAGATGGAGAACAGAAAGCCTGAAGCAGAGACTGCAGTGAATTCTGGGACCAGAGAAGCAGGAGAGCGCTGCATGATGGGGAATCTGTGCTTCCAATGTTAATCAACCCATGTTCACACACACCCAGCTCAGCATTTATCAGACCAGTTCTAATCCGGATTTGCTAAGGACTTTTCCCCCCCCAGACACACACACACACAGCTCTAAGTTTAATAGGCATCTCGGGCCGTACATTCCCCGGTCCCACTATGGGAGGCCTATTTAAACTTGATTGACTAAAACTCGGTTGCCGGGTTAGGGAATGCTGAGGCAAGAGACCGAGTCCGAGGGGGTATGGGCAACATTTGAACAATGGTTAAGGGTTCATCACAGCATCCAGCCTGCTGGAGCCCTAATCCCAGGTGTTGTCGTATCTTTCCCGAGATGACTGGTGGAAGTCCTCTCCACAAAAGGTTATGAGCACCCCAATAATTGCTTTAGATCTGGAAAAGTCATGCTAAGCTGAGGCTTGTGCACAAGTAAAAATCCCAAATCCTGATGCTGCAAGCTATCTATTGTTCCTGAAGAAACCATGAGATATCCCATCAGTATATCTGCCATCCATAGGAATTTCAAGCTGGCTCCCAAGTATTTGGGTTACTCCCTAATCTTAAGTGTTTCCTGATTATCAATCAGTTTCCTGAGATGGTCCAAACCAGATAACCCCTTGTCGATAGAAAAGACAATGATTTACACTACTGAGGGTGCTTCAAAGCAGCTGAACTGAGGGTATAAAAATCTGTAAGTGTGTGTGCTTAAAAAAGGAGAAAGAGAAAAGAAAGAAAAAGAAGAAGCAGGAGGAAAGAAGGAAAAGGAAAGAAGAAGAAAACTCCTGTGCTGACACCATCCCCTGTCGTTCTTGGGACACTGGAAGAACAGATCGTCTCTCTCTTCAAGGATTGTGCTACGGACTGTGCCTGTCAGCTTTGCAGCCTGAGTACCGTGGATTAGGTGAGATTACAGCGTTCTCTCTTCTTTGTAGGCATAAACTTCTGAACCTGAACTGTATCAGTTAAGCTTGAGCTAAGTTTCCCCAAATACTTAGTGAAACCAGGGTAGTATTGTCATTGTTTGTGTTTGTTTTTCTTTTGCATGTCTATTACTACTAGTACTATTATATATTTCATATGCTTAGCAATAAATAAGTTTTATAGGCAAACTGGTAGTAATTGGGTATATTTTTCCTTCTCTGCTTCTTTTTCCTCCTGTGCTCTGCAGCAACACTTCTTTTACCTATGCTAAAGATCCCTGTGAAGCCTAAATTATTGTGGGGTTTGCTCATCAAGAGGCCAAAGATTGGGACGTGCTGAGTTTGAAACACATAAGGGGATCAGCTTGTACAGGCTGATTGACCCAGTTTGACTCAGACGTGCCCTTATGAACTGAATGCTGGCCCATAAGGGTGTCAGCTGGACACCTAGCCGGATTCAGAGGGATTCTGTTTACCTGTGTGCTTGTGTCTGACTGCATTTTATTGTTGCTCTTATGAACTGATTCTTGACATATGAGGGTGTCAGCCTGTCCATGCTGATCAGCCCGGCCAGGTCAGGCGTGTCACGTTAGTGTGTGTGTGTTTGTGTGTATGACTGATTTGGTGACTGGAGGAACCCAGTCCCATTGAGATTGAGTCCTGCAAGATAGCTCCACTGGGGGTGAGGGCTTGCAGAAGGGAGAAATACAGCTCCATATAGTAACACAAGCAGCACATTGACAGAATCACCAAGACCCTAGAAACTATCCTTAATAAATGAGCACACCCCAAAGTAATGGGCAAATTTGGTAACACCGCCGCCGCTTCTGCTGGCCAGTGCTGACCCAGCCGGGCTTCTCCTGTCCCCAGTAGCATGTGGGAAGCTGGCTTCAGCCGCGTGCTGCTCCGGATGGGACGGACCTGGCCAGGTCTGCACTGGGCAGCAGAAGTGGCGGTAGAATCATGTGCTGCTCGGGACTGACTGGTGCAGGCAGGAGGAAAGTGAAGCTGAGCCCCTGCCGCTCCTGCTGGGCTCATCCTGTTCCAAGTGGTACACGGCTCCGCTGCCACCTCTCCTTCTTGGTGCTGACTGGGCCACAGCTGTGGCCCAGCTCCTGCTTCCCCTCCCCAGTGCAGGCCCAGCCCAACCCTGCATGGCCCAAGCAGCACGGGGAAAGCCTGCCCAGCAGCCGCTTTCCTGGGCTTACCTGTGGGGCAGGACCCTTTCCAGTCCCATGCAGCAAAGCAGAACCCGGCCCAGATGTTGTTTCCCCTCACTGGCGCCACAGGTTCTGCCCCCCCGCCCCCCTCAAGCTGCAAACGTGGCCTGAGCCGGGGCGGGGCGGGGCGAGGCCAGCTGGGGTAGGCTGAGGTCAGGGTTGGTCGCCTCACAACCAGAACCCAAGGGAACAGCCTGAGGTGCTGCAGCTGGTGACTCGGGCTACTGGAGGCTTCTAGAGAGGCAGCTGCCATTACATGGGTTTTGAAGGGGCTCCAAAGGCCAGAGGGAAGTGCTTGGCAGGCCGCATCTGGCCCACAGGCCGTATTTTGCCCACCCCTGTGGTAGATCATCGGGTCCAACCCCCTGCTCCTACTTCTACTTATTCCCAACTCTCCTGTCCCAGGAACTTCTCTGTGCAACCAAAGAACCACAAACAAGATAACTCTGGCAGACCCACCATATCAAACTGTGGTATCCTCACTGAAGAACTATCAAGATTCACAGAAACTAGCCTGAAACCACTTGTCAATCAAAGAGCAAGTTATATACAACACACCACAGACTTCCTCAACAGAATCCAGAACATCAGCCACCTCCCCAAGAAGGTCGTAGTCGCAACCATGAATGTCACCAGCCTGTATACTAATGTCCCACACTATGAAGGCACAGTTGCCTGAAATACTTACAAAAACATGGACTACACTCAGATTTCCAGCAAGTTGCACAAATCCTCCACATCATCCTCACCCACAACAACTTCACTTAACACTGATAGTGGTTTTATGGCTCATTATAACCTACCTGATCCCCAAATTCTCCCCGAACATGAAAGGTGAGAAAGACCCTTCTCTTTTTCGATAGGCTTTGTATCAGTGGGTGCATCTACTCAAGCGCTTTACTGTAGTGTTGATTAATTAGCACTGCAGTAAAGTATCACTATCTACACCTGTGCCCCAGAGCAGCTGACTCTGGTGCAAACTGAACTGGAGTTTATAACATTGCCTTAATGGCATGTGTAGATGCCCCCAGTAATCAGTGATCAGGTACTTTTCTTCTGCTAAGAGTTTGTCTACTATCCCTGAGAATCTTTTCCCCTCTCTTGCAATTGTTTCTTTACTATGCTGTCTTGGCTTTCATTGCTCAGACCTGATGAAGAATGTCTTGAGTTTGAAAGCTTGTCTAAGTCTAACTCTATACAGTTGGTCAAATAAAAGAGATCATCCTAAGAAATCCTTGCCTTTTGAAACATTCTGATGCAATTATTATATATAATACTATATTACACTATTACCTCTAGACCAGGGTTCAAATTATAGAGAAGCTTGAGGGGGCTGACCTCCCCATAAGAGACAAGAACCCCCTCATGGACTGTCAGCTTCTGGCCACCCCGCACCTTTCTAAACAGCCCAGGCGGCAGCAGCAGTGGCAGCTCCTTCTGGTTGCCACTGTAGCAGATTCCCCCGCCTCGAAGAGTTGACATGTAATTCAAGCCCTGCTCTAAACCATTCCTACTCTTACTAGGATACAAGAATATGCTTTGCATACAAGAATATGTTTTCCTGGAAAAGTAGAGCCCAGGTTTCCAAACTGGAGTATACACGGTTTAGTTAAGGACTGTACTTGGAACGAATTGTGAAGGTAAATATTAGCACCCGAATGGTTAACTATCTGAGTTATGTGCATGGCTCAGACATGTAGCCGGATCACTACTAATATTAGGGCCTGAGATTAACTTTGAGGGCCAAAAAAACAGATGTTTCTGTACCCAACAAAGAGACTAAATGTATATCCATTTATAGTACTTATATACTTTTCACTATTTGCTGTCTGAGCTTCTCCCAGTCTTTAATATATTTATTCCCATAATATCTCTGTGAAGTAGGAAATTGCTATTATTTTTGATTGTGCAGGAAAACTAAAGCCTTGGACGCATGTTAATTTGTAGAGTGCTTTTTGTAGCACTACAGAAATAGTGCGTCATAGGATGTTCACACATTCAGAGTCCCCTGGTCAGTGCTACAAATTCTCCTAATATCTACCTTAACCAGGAGGTGATAAAAGACTGCTCCTTTGTTCCTGTGCCCCCTCAGGGGACCCTGTCAATGAGCCCAACTACTGACAGTCTAACCAGTCCCCCTTCCCCAGCAGGGGAGAGGACAGGCTGTTTTTGACAGCTGCAGTTTCATTGCCCAGAGTGGTGATAGGGTTGTCTGATAGCATGCTGCCTCCCAGCTCACTGGTGACCAGAGCAGTGGCAGAGCAAAACTTGCCCCAAAAGACTGTCATGGACCCCACAGATTTCTCTCCCTCCCCACTTTGAGAGGGAAGTGGGTAGAGCAGAGCACAGTGGGATGCTAGGGTCCAAGAGACTCCCTGTATCACTATATGCAGCTGTCCATGTGCTACATGTGGTGCTACAGAGAAGTTCTTTGAAACAGGTACACTTTTCTAGTGCATTCGCCATTTTTGTGACACTATATAGCACGAATGTCTACCCACTGGCTTTCTGTAGAGCTGAAGGTAGAGGTGTGCTACAAATGTAACATGACCACGGCCCAAATAACACTTCCATGGTCACATAAGGGGCGCCTATACACAAGTGCAGAGGCTGCTCCAATGTGGCAATTGCTGCGCTTCAGCAGCCTCCTGTGTCTCGTGTATCAGCATCCCCCTGCTTAAAATAGTGGCAGGAGCATTTTATCTAAAGCTCATCAAATGAGCTTTAGTTCTGTCATGACCCAAAGGTCTGATTTTTTTTGTGTGCGCTTCGGCACTCGAATTATCCCCGTGGGTTTATAGCTTCATTGCACGGAGGAGTTCTGCTGCGCAGAGAACCCGCATGCAAAGGAGTGTTCCTGCCACTTTGCAGCTATCTTTGCAGGGTGCATTTCCCTTTGCAACACAGAAATGCACGGTGCAAAGATTTCCCACTCGTTGTATGCAAATTCGTGCCCCGCAATTGGCTAGTGCTAAATTATTCACACGTGGCGGCTAGCGATTGGCCTGCTAGCCGTATAAGAGGCTTGAGCAGTTTCCACCCAAGCCGAAGAGGACTCCGCATCCATCTCGTGGGGACTCTGGGTGTGCGCGGCAGGGTAATAGAAACCCTGTGTGTCGCTCAGAGGAGTTTGGCGGCCTGATCCACCGCCCACCTCTTCCCGTCTTCGAACGGAGCCTACTATAAGACGTAACGATGAGTTTAATGCGCGCTTGTCCTGGACATCCGGAGTTCTGTCTGCGTGGAGCCTAGCAAACTCCACGTGATTGTTCGTGTTTTGTCTGCATGGAGCCTAGCAAACTCCACGTGTGTTCGTGTTTTCTGTTGTAACCGTAACTCAAGCAAGTTCTCAGCCTGCACCGCGACCATCTCGGTGTAAGTAAAACAATCTTAAAATCAACCGTTATGTGTCTGTGCCTAATTCTAGCTCGGCGACCTCCCTCTCCGACCCGGCCTGCCCGGGCTGCTGGCCACAGCCCGCGTGCAGAGCGATGAAAAGGGCCCGGGGTCTGACCCGGCCCGCACAAGTTCAAGCACCCTCACCACCATTTTTAAGCATGGGGATGCAACAAACGCGAAACAATAAAAATGGATGTAAGAAATGCTAATAGAAAGTTTTAGGACTTCTTCTAGACCTGTCTGCTATATTTAAATCCATACTTCCTGAATGCCTGACTTCAAAAAGCTCTTAAATAATTCAAACAACTGTTAATAATAAAACTACAATGGGTGGTTGGATAAGAGAATCCTGCTGATACATTCAAAATGGGCCATCACATATTAATTTAATTTCTGAGCAGAGAAATAATGTTCCCACCATAGCATGTTTATTGTTTGGAAGCTGAGCCAAGTATCCATATGGGTTCACTCTATAGCTCCTAAAAGCAATAAAATGCTTTCAGGTCACATGAAATTCATGTATGACTTGCTATTCCAGCTGTGTAGCAAAAGGTCAATTTATATAGTAACTGTCCCTCTTTAGAGCAGTGTCTATGGGTTGATAAGTAATCTTTTTCTTGAAAGGTTGTGCATAATTTTGTTTTTGCCAATCTAGTTAAAATTCATTTCCTGTCTGTTCGACATGTTAATTAAAACTCTCCATGATGCAAAATATTCTTTTGGCTGTAGAGTTCATTCATTTAAAATGTTTTGCTCATCAACATCTGAAACTGAATAGCTACTGTTATTTCCGTGTTCCTCTGGGACATCCCATTCTAAGCTTTCTTTTCATAATCTACATGCGACTCTAAATCACTTGTAGTGTGACAAGATACCACTGTGATGGGTGCAATAAAAATGAGAAATATTCCATATTATCTATATGTTAGAGACATTTTAACAAGTAATAATATTTATAGAAGGGACAGTTTTTCTATTGTCCTGTCACCAACTGTAGGAAATAATATTTTCTTACTTTTTCATTTCAGTTTTCAAAAGTTGCCTAACTAGACTGGAAGTTTTACAAATTCTTCATTAAAAGTATTTGAGAAATTTCTGACCATTTTTCCCCTACAAAATACTTATTTGTCAAAACAGAAATGGTATGATTTGGTTTTGGTATATTTTCCAACCCAAAAGAAATGTTGAAATTTTTTCTAAATTGTCAAGACATCACATTCCAATATCTTTTAATGCAAATTTTAGGTTTTAGCTTTGAAGATGGTTTTCATGTCAAGTTTTATTGTAAACTAAAAAAAATAAAGGCCAAACTAGAAACAAAATATTGTGACTGAACTGAACCAAAATTCTATTCAGTTTTCCAGTTTGGGAATAAAATTAAGGTGTCAGCTTTTTGTCCTTAGTCTTTCAGTCATCCCTAACAGCGAATTCCCAAATTCTGTGAAGCAAACATTGTCTACTGAACGTCTCCATTGTGGACTCAGCTGTGGTTTAGTCTGGAGCAAGGGGCCATGTTTTATTATGCTGGTCTAGGTACAGTCTTAATCCTATGATTCCCAGTCCACTACTTCTGTTAAATTTGTAACATGGGGAATTATAAGCTCTCTACATTATGCAATAAACCTGCATCTCCAGTGTATAAGTCAGTGCACTAACAGTGTAGAGCAAAGCTCTGTTCACTTCCTGGTATGAGTAGCCCACATGTGTGTGCAGGAATAAAGGGTAGAATACACCCCTGACCCCGCTGTCCAGCTGTGTAAGCCGGGCTACAACCTAGTAAAGGAGAACACTATTTCCCGTTTTCTCTTTTTTCTTTTTTAAGGAGATGATATAAACATGACTCATCCAAGAATCTTAAACATTTCTTCTGATCTGAAAAGCGATTTAAACATCATGATACATATGTTCTGCTCTGATCATGTAAAATTTCAAAGCCATGTGGATATATGATGCATCTCTGAGCAACAGCAAGCCCAGCCTTCTATCGGTATGTAGCTTAAGGCTGTTGATAATTGGGATTGCTGAGTTTGCCACCTGCTCTGTATTCTGTGGAAGAGTCTTGATTTTGGCAGGTTCACTCAACATCCAGAAACAGTGATCAAAGTTGTTTAAAGATGTTCATTTAAGTTCAGTAAGAAATAGCCCTTGCCCTTTTAGGTTTCACAATGTGGTGGTCTTGCCTTATATTATAGCATTGAACTGAGAAATCAGATTGCAACAGAACAAGCCCACAATTGCAGTTTCACATAACAACTCCCTAAACAATGTGACATTAAGGCAAGGCCTCTATACCGTACAGAAAAAAAATCAGATGAATTGTATTTACAATGTACAGTTCATATAACACAAAAAATGCATAGTTCCATTTTCTGGTAGGAAAGTTTTCTGTCTAACCATATAAGGTAAATTGATAGAACTGGTATTTGATTTGAGATGGATGCTATTCTTTCATTTAATATCCCAAAATATGTTAAAAGAAACACTCTGACCCTACTACAAAAGAAGCACAGTCATTTTTCAGGGATGGGACTGGCCATAGAAGAAAACTATAGTGTCCTATAATATTCAAAATGTGCGGGCCGGGCACCGATCCCGCCGCCAGGCGCGAGTCGGGAGGAGCGATCCGCGGCCCGTCTTTTGCGCATGCGGACTGTGGCCAGCAGCCCGGGCACGCGGGGTCGGAGAGAACCGGCGGCGAGCTAGAATTAGTCACAAACGCGTAGTGGTTGATTGAAAAGATTGTTTACTTACACCCGAAGATGGTAGTGGTGTAGGCTGGACAGGTTTCCAGGCACAGCTCTGCTTAGATCCTCGCTAGAGGACCACGACAAATTCAATTACTCCCATGGAGTTGTTTAGGCTCCGCGGGTCCAGTTCGGTTTCTTGGTTCCCCAGAGTTGTTTAGGCTCCGCGGGTTCAAAAATTGGGTTTACGGGAAAGGGATACGTCTGAGATTGCGATCAGTGATGGGGAGAGGCTAGAAGCGAAAGCTCTGTAGGTTTGGTTATTAAGCCTCTATTACCTGCTTAGGGGAGGCACGTTGGGTCCGCGAGGGTCCGCAGCACTTGGAGATCTTCACACAGAGTTCTCTCTCTCCCTCCCTCCGACTTGGGCGGAAGCTACCCAAGCCTTTTGTATGGCTAGCAAGCCAATAGCTAGCTGCCACATGTGCCTACATTTGGAACTGGCCAATAATGTGGCGCGAATCCAAATACAAATGGCGGGAACTCCTTTGCAATGTGCATCACTAGTATGCAGCAAAGAAATGCACCCTGCAAAGAAACTGTAATTTGGCGGGAAATCCCCCGTTGCACCAGAGTTCTCTCCTGCAGCAGAGAACTCTATCGTGCAAAGAAAGCTACAATCAGTGGGAAAATAATTTAGCAGTGCCGAAGCACACACAAACAAAAACCACAACTTTGGGTTGTGACACAAAATAGTATGGATAATTACATTGAAAAATAATATAAGGCTCTAACCTGGAGCCTAGAGGAAGAGCTCAATACTAATTAGTTTTGCCTCAGCTTCAGTTCAAAACCCTTTAAGATGTAGGACTTGTTCTAAATCAGGGGTGGGCAAAGTCTGGTTCCCATGCTGGATCGGGTCCATGGTGGACTCCATTTCCCAGCAGCCCCTGCCTGTATCACTGTGGCAGGTTTCTATGGAGACCCCAGGAGTGACAAGGCTGTGACAGCGTGGGGCCAAGGTTTCCATAGAGGCTGGGCCTACCAGCACTGGCAGGGAACATAGCTGGGTGGGGAGCTGCTCCGGAGCTGGGAATTTGTGGCAGTGGCAGCATGCTCTGGAGCCTGGGCAGAGCTGTAATCCACTGCCTACATGCCCCATACAGGGGTGTGCAGGCAGTGAATCACAGCTCTGCCCTGCTCCAAACCATGTTGTCACCCATGCAAGATCCCATCTTCAGCCCTGGAGCAGCTCCCCACCCAGCTGGGGCCAGTCTCCATGGAAACCCTAGCTCTTGGGTCCTCCATAGACACCTGCTGCAACGATGCAGACAGGGACTGCTGGGAAATGGAGTGCGTCCACCAGTCAGACCTGCCATTTTGTCCACGTCCATTCTAAATGGTTCTGTAGAAAAGAAATTTAGAAGAGAAAAATACACCCCACCGAACATACCTATACATGTTCTTCCATTAGGTCCCAACTGAAGTCCGGTTGATGGACATAGACACCGCACATCCCCTTTGATTTCTTCACATCCATACTGGCAGTTCACCATGGCACAGGTCCTGGAATCTGGCAATAGAAGTGCTCATTAGACTGGAATCAGACTAACCCATTTACTTCCACATTTAGCAAAACAAAATACTCCCATTGTTCTTAACAACTGTTCATTGCATTAATTATGCATCCATAATAATACTCAATAGCACAAGAGATGTATCTACATGTCTGCCACACCAATATAGCTATTTCTTCTCTTTCCTCTTTGTTTTTCTTATTCCTCTTCCCCTTCCTTTCTCTTCCACGCATGTATCCTTCAGTGTTTTATTGTTCCCTCTCTCAGACTGTAAGTTCATGGGGTAGGTATTGCTTTTTGACCTCTTGCAGGGTCTGATCAAGTATAATAACATGGTACAGACAAGTAAAACAACAGCTCTACCTTGCAACGATGCAGCTCTTCAAACTGATAGAAAAATAGAACTTTGAGTCACTGCTACCAGATTACTGTTTTAGTGCAAGTTGGGTAAAATCTCCTTAAAGCTGGTAGATGGAACAGTTATGTTTTATTCAGGAAAAATGTAAACAGCAATAAAGCTCCTTTGTGGAAGAGAAAGCTGAAACAGCAGTCACCACCTAAAACAAGTCCAGTTAGGAATTTGAGCAATGTAAGTGAAAGATTTTAACTGAGAGGCTCATACTTTTTGGCCAGGTACAGACATTACACTGTTACCAGTATAAGTGATCAGAAACTGGTCTTTACCCATAACAGAACAGAAGTCTGGCATACATAGACTAATTTAAAAATGAGGGAGACCAGTTTAAGATTTGTCCTCCTCCCCTCCAAGGGTGAATGAGTGTTATGTTCACCACTGATCTAAACTACGATGCTTACAGAAAATGGTGCAACTTAGATCGATTCCGCCTTGGGCTTTTTGAATGTCTGTACTTAGCATTTGAGTGCACTCTATACAGGCATAGATGAAGCAACACTGAAGCACAAAGAGAGACACCTGGGAAGCTACAGAGACAGGCAGAAAAGCATTAGCAGTGTGATCCTGAGAAAAGGCAGAGAGAGCGTGTTAGGACAAATTTCTGATCTGAGAAATACTTGTAACTATGAGCAAAGGAACTCTTTCCTGTTTCATTCCTATCAGGTTTTGAGAAAAAGGAGCTGTGTGAATATTTTTGTAAATAAATAGAATTATATCAAAGAAATATCAGATTCATCATTCAATTCACCCCGTATTGGGAACAACCCACTAAAACCTGAATATTAGCCAACAGTTTGTGTTAAAGATTTAATGGTTTGATGTACAGAAAAAAAGGGGGAGAGACTTACTTAGTCTATGAGGTACGTATCTACCCTTTCTGCCTGACTTCAGATTAACACAACTAACTAACTCTCTATGAGAAATAAACAAGCCAAATGTATGCATATGTGCATGAATGTAATATATGCTTCTTGAACGCATAGGTTACATACTCCTGTTAGATTTTGTTTCTTATGCTAAAATTCATTTTCCCTACAATCATTTGTTTACTCTCTGAAGAGAAGAGATAAGTATCGTTGAAGTCACTGAAGCATAGTCACCATGGCACTATATAGAGAAGATCAACAAATTTGAGGGATTATAAATGATCATATTTCAGAACATAAAACAACTTTACAATGACAAAGGACAGAAAGAAATTCTCTAGAAGAACATATTATTCTACAGTTGTCTGTGCTGGACTAGATGGAGCACTAGCCTGATCCCACATAACAATTCTTACCAAACTTAGATAGTGGGTTTAATACAGCAGCACTTAACCTCTGGCCCATAGAGCTGTCTCATCTAGCCCCCAGCGCTCTCAACAGGTCTGAAATTTGGCAGCAAGGAGCACTGCTCCCCCACCGCCATGTTTCTTAGCCCCAGAGGCCAGATGACATGACTGTGTGCTGAATCAGTTTGGCATGCAGAGACAGGGGTGTGGGCCTAACTCAGTACATGTGGGACTGGGGACTGGGCAGTGGGACCTATCTGGTATGTGCAGGGCCAGGACAGAAGGCTTGATCCAGTGTGTGGGGCCAGGACCAGGCCAACGGGCCTAATTTATTGTGTGTGAGGCCAGGGCCAAGATGGTGGACCCAATCTGGTGTGCAGGGTTGACACTAGGGCAGTGGGCCAAATTCAGCATGTGGGACCAGGGCCCAATGCAGTCTGTCAAGCTAGGACCATGCATAGCAATATGCCCATGTGCCAATCTTGTGCCAGATTGGGCCCATGGACTGAGCCTGTGAACTGGATCCAGCTTGCAGACCACGCCTGCACCACTCATCCAGTCCGGAGGTCAGAAAGGTCTAGGCACTGGTGGTTTAATACAGTCCTCTGACATTTTTATTTTGTGAACTGCTTTATAATGGAGACTTTCTTTTCATTTTTACCTCTCCTCCTAGATCTATAGTTCTTAATACTAATTTACATATGGGTCTATTCCTGCTAAAGAAAAGGGACCTACTGAATGTAGCTGTGGAGACTTGTATCCCTAAAGATTTTGCCCAAAAGCAATTTCACCAATGCTGGCTTCCAAAAGCCAGTGACCTCAGTACTAACTGGGCAAGTAAAAACAAGTCTTGTGGTATTAACTGAAATGAAACTACAGTAGTCTCAGAGAAGTGCTACTTCATTTTATAAGCATGTTAGTTTGCACTCAAAAATGAGTCAAAATTAGTAGAGCAGAGAGGACAGGGGACCTTTTGGATGAACTCACAAGGGTATTGGATGTTAGTTTGAAATACAGATGGCTGAAAAACCAGGGTTTTCAATTCATAGGAAATGACTTAAAAATTGATTGTGCACTGAACCAAACTGAAACCAAAAGTTTGTTTCAATATTCTGCAACCAGAAAGTCTGATAAAACTTGCAAAGACAGTGTTTCCAAAACAAAATATGTCCCCCAGGCCCTGCAGATGCCCACTGTCATTAGGTTTTATATATAGCATATAATATAAGATATATAATATATAAATCTATAGAACCTGGTGAGGATCAGACACTGATTTCTTGGGGTTAGAGATGGCCCTTCACAAACCCCTGAACTTAAAACACTCAGTGCAGGGAAATTTGGGACCAAACCATTCTTTGCTACAGGCTAACTTTTGCCCTTAGATTTACATATTCCATTTCTACCACTTTTAGTGGAAGTTGGGTATCATGGCATGGTAGAATTTGCCCTAAATGCTGCAGGATATGTTTTTGGTTTCAGACAGAAAATGTTTTGGGCCATGCTAAAAAAGAACTCTAGGGTCACAAAATCTCATGGGTGACTCTTTAGAGCAACCTTATAGCAGACTGCACAGCAGTTTTACAAGCAGTTTAGAAAAACGTGTTGTTTGGCAACTACTAAAAACCCCCTCAGAACTCAGATGTGAAGGTCACACCTCCACCATTAAGCAGCAGTATAACATGTGCCAATGGGTTCTGCCCAGATGAGATGAAAGATTGGCATGCTCCTGAATATAAAGCAATAAATGCAACAGCATTATCCTCTTCCTAATACAAAGCTTGGCAGTCTCTCTGTACAGTGACAGGCTCTATAGCTCCTGGAAAACCATTCCAGTGCATACTACCCAAGTATACCAGTGCAGACTACCCCAGAGTGACAGACTTGGTAGTCTGTCCCAGCTCCAGGTCCTGACTTTGTAGCAAGGACACTGGAAGCTCTCATTGCCCTGGCTCCAACTAAGCCACAGAGCTCAAAGAATTAAACCATAGTTAGAGCAGGGACTCCCCAGGCTTTCAAGCTCCATCCTCTAGGCAGAGAGTGTTGAAGCTCTTTGCCCTGAAATCCCAGGATCCTGGCCTTATGTTAGTCCATTTGGTGGGTCTGTCCCAGAGCCACAGATCCTGCATTCCCACCAGGGAGATTGACCTAGGGCCTGTGTTCTTCCAAGGTCCCTGGTTTTGGAGCAGACCCAGCAGGTGAACTGCTCCCAGGCTGCAGACACAGAGCTTACTAACTGTTATTTACTTATTTAGATGCTGCCTTTCCCAGCAAAGGCTCAGGGCAGTGTACAATAAGAAAAACAGAATAATTTAAAAGCAGGTGAGCACATAAGAGGGCCAAAACAATTCAAAAGGGAATTGGAACATGAGATAAAACAGAAACTCCCTAAAAAATAATCTCATCCTTGTTCTGTTCAATAATACTTACCCAAATAGGAAGTTCTTACAGCGTTTCCAAAAGCTCGACCTGAGGCTTCCCAGGCTTTCAAATCCAACTTCCAGGACAAAAAGCCTTTTTTGTTCTTACAGGTCTTCCAGGGTCCCCAGCTTCAGGATAGACCTATAAGGTGGGCTCCTCAGAGTGAGAAGCCCAGGATTCCAGGGCAAATCTGCCAAAAGGTCCATGTCTATGTGGTGCATCTGCTTAAGGGTTACAGACCCTGCAAGTCCTGGATCTACAGAGCTGGGGCAGGCTGCCAGGAGTGGTTCTGCACAACCCTGCCTTGGATTTAGTGCAAACTTGTCAAACCCAAGATGTTTTAAACAAAACATTCCATGCTCATTCAATGAGCATTTTCTGACAAAATTTTGTGCCTTGAAAAATTTCCATTCTGCTCCAGTCTAAACTTCTTTAAGTCTGCAAAATGTGGTTGGATAGGAAGAAACTTTCCATCAAGCACTGACTTGGAGGAAAATGAGGAAGCTAGTTAGAAAAACGACAGCTGAATAAATGTGCATAGACCTATTATGATAAATGTATGAAGGGTGTAAACACCAGGAAAAAGTCATGGTTCAGGGTGTTGTGAAAACACATAATCAAGAATAATTGAATTAAAATAGGTACAGGAAAATGCAGGCTACATATCAAGGGAAAATCATATATTGTGGAAAAATCTTCCAGGGGAAGAACTGCCAAAACCATAGCTTGGGTCATCTAAGATTGTACTGGACAGATATTAAATTGGTACCTTCATTCTGGGTGAAACAAGATCATTCCAAAGTGTGAGAACATAATCTATTAAAAAAAAGTTTATTAAGTGCTATGAAAATCATTATAAGCCCCCCTCGAGATGTTACAGGTACCATACAATTAACTGGCTTAACAAAGATGAGCTACATGTGCAAAGTAACTATCACACAATTAAAAGCTCCAACCAGCTATGAAGCTAGACCTTGAAAACATGTACTAATTTTATAGCTGGTTGCTATTGAGCTTTAATTTGCATGTGTAGCAGGGTCTCTCCTGCAGCTGGGAGCTCTGTCAGCTGACAGGGCCCCCAGATGCAAGGGTGAGTCTTGCCCAGCATGAAAACCCCAAGTCCTGAGGATTGCAACTGCTGTGAGCCTCAAGGCTAGGGGTGGTGGGAAGTGTGGTGCATGAAAACCCCAGCCCACACGGAGCTCTCAGTCTGGCTCCTCATGTCTAGCCAGGACTGACTCCTACAACTGATGGGGGTCTCAGCCCTGACTACGCCTCATGTATACCCAGGACCATAGTTTCATAGTAGGTAGGGTTGGAAGGGACCTGAGCAGATCATAAAGTCCGACCCCCTGCCATGGCAGGAAAGAATGCTGGGGTCAAATGACCCCAGCTAGGTGATTATCTAGCCTCCTTTTGAAGACTCCCAGGGGCTTTCTAACTCACAGGACTGTCAGCCTCAGCTGTACCTCATGTGTCCCCAGGACCAAGAGCCCTGGAATTGATGGGACTCTCACCCCAGCTGCACTTCATGCACATCCAGAACTGAGAGCCCCACAACTGATGATCAGTGAGGCAAAGCCAGGGCTGAGACGTCTTCAGCTGTGGGCTTTCTTGGCCCTGGCTGCACAGGGCTCCCACAGCTGGGAGCCCCCTCAGCAAAGGGGGCTCTCAGCCACGGGAGGCTGCTTCTTGCCAGTGCAGGTGGAGCCCAGGATTGGGTTCTGCTTGCACCGGCAGTATGGCATGATTGGATCTTGTATGAGATCCCACAATTGCTCCTTCTGCTATGTACATGTGGCATGGCAGGAGGCACAATTATGTGGATCACGTGTTAAATCAAATCACGCCTTTACCTGCACATGTAGAGGGGGCCTAAGACAAAATCACTCTGAATTCTAGACACAGACTTGTGCACTGATACCTTATTTAAAGGGTCTGTTTCTCTAAAATTAATCTTGAAACTAAAAATACATGCATGGCTTGGTTTAATCCACACTTTTAAAAATGTTGATAAGGAAGAGCACATCCTTCAATGCAGAAAGCATTGGAGAGTTGAAGCTTAGGTCCCTGTCACAAATAAATTAGCTATCAGTCAGTAAAAAGCACTTGTTTAATATTATCTGTTACTTACTTGCACATGTGCCATCTGGCATGAGCATGTACCCATTGAGACAATAGCACTTGTAGCTGCCATGAGTGTTCATGCACCTGTGCTCACAGGGTCGTGGTTTCAATCCACATTCGTTCATATCTGCAGAAATCATTGGAAAGAAATGAGGGCAAGGATTTTTTAGTTTGTTTTAAAGATCTATATATTTATAACATTGCCTCATGTCTTCAAATCCCCAAAGGGAAAGTCCTGGGATAGAGAGTGAGCCAACCCCTTGTCAGAAAGGAATTCAGCAGACCATCTGGCTGAGTGAGTGCTAGGAAAGTTAATGTGTACAGCCTGCTGCACCTGACAAACTTCAGCACAATGTCTGGAACCATCAACTGGACTGCAAAGAGTGGGCCCATCTACGTGTCGCCCTACAACAATGTTGTTACTGCGCCATGCTTTAGTGCTTCCTCTGCGGTGTGTGGTTATTTTTAGCTGCTACTTTGCTTCAGTGGTGTGCTAAAATGAGGCAGCTTGCATCTATGGTGAAGTAGCAGCTGGTGATGTGTGACACATGACCACTATGTTGCTGTAGCGTGTCGCTACGGCAAGTTAGGGTGACATGTAGATGTGCCCAGTGAAGAGAAAAGCTGCAGTAGTTCTCTGGGACTGTAGGGGACAGGAGTATGAGCAATGGCCTCAAGCTGCAGCAAGGAGAAATTTAAGTTGGAGATTCGTAGGAACTTTCTGACTATGAGGGAGACCATTGGAACAGGCTACCTAGAGAAACTGTGGAATCTCCAGCCTTGGAAGTTTTCAAGAGCAGGTTTTAGACAGACCCTTAGCTGAGATGGTTTAGTCAAGGATGATCCTGCCTTTAGCAGGAGGCTGGACTAGATGAACTTCTGAGGTCCCCCTTCCAGTCCTACTTTCCTATGATCTATGGGCATCTTTACACATGCTCTGGGGTTGGGGGGCTGGATGGGGTGCACTTTAATTAGAGTGGCTCTTGCTCAGTTTTCACATTTTAGCTGAAGATTTCTTAGTCCCCTACCCAACTTCCATGCCAAACCAAGAGTGAAAACTGAGCATAAAAGTCCAAGAATATTTAGTCAGCCTGAGATAAAATTGACTAAAGGACTTTAAGGGACAAATATCACCTGTATTATTCTTATGGCACAAATGCCTGAGAGAATACAAGAGACTGTGTTCTAGAAACTGTTTGATTCTGTGATGGCAATGATTTCTCTAAGCAAGCTTCTAAACCCCATCCTCAAAACATTTCAATAGAATTTGGATAGGACAAGAAAGAAATCATATAATTTTCAAGCTCCCCTATAATTAGCTGGTGAAGAAGGAAAAACAAACCTACTAAGTCTAATTTGCACGATGTAACATTCACTGCTGACAATGGAGGCATCAGTCTTGTTATATATGTTTGTGCCTTCCATGGGCTGTTTGACAACTGTTCTTTTCCTCCTTTGAAACCTTTTTAGCAAGCGAACAGTTAGAGTTCATTTACAAAATACATCAGTATGTTTAACAATATACCAGCCGAGTAATGAGATTTCAATAAAGGCACAATGCTCAGAGGGCTGAGCACAGTCAATTCTAGTTCTAATGATATCAGCATCTGTACAGTCATACAGATGGCTAAAGGAATATTTCCAGAGATTGTACTGGGCCTTTAAACACATGCTTAGGGGGTGGAGGGAGGTGTTTTAATTACAGTGGCTCTAAGAGCCACTTTAATTAAAGTGCCCACCGTGTCGCATGTATTGGCATCCCTGCGCTTCAAAATGGTTTTAAAGTGCTCCCACCACCATTCTGAAGCACGGGGACACTGATACATGAGATGTGAAAGCTGCTGGAGGTGTGTTAATTAGCACGCTCCAGCAGACTCAATTAATCAAGTCTGCTCCGATGCGTTGTAATTACAGTGTATCGGAGCAGCCTCTCTGCTGGTCTACAGACACCCAGTTTTTAGCAAGGTACTTGCAAATGCATTCATACTAGCTGATTCCAACAAAAAGAGGCAGCATGATTTAATTACTTAAAACATTTGTTATTCTTTGTCATACATTTTCAAGATACACTACCACTTGAAAATGTGTATTGCTGTCATAGTTCCAAGTAATTAAAAGTAGCTGGCAGAAGCCAAAACTGAGCACTCAAGTTTCTGAATGCACAATTTTGGACACACTCATATCTGTGTTCTCAAAAATTCAGATTGGCATGTCCAAACAAAGAAGAGTTGCTCCTGAATCCTGAGAAAGAATGTGTTCAGCAATCCATTCTGAGAGGCTGGAAAAGGAGTGAGTACAGGCTTCATGAGTTCTGGGTACAGTCTCTAGTCCTTCTGCATGCTTCCTGTATGACCTTGTTCCAGTTTCAGAGCTAGAGTGCCCCACTTCAAAATCAGGATAATGAATTATTTATATTAGCCTAGAGGTAAGGGAGCCAGGGTTTGATTCCCTGTCCCACCACAGATGTCCTGTGTGACCTTTAGCAAGTCATGTACCCATCCAATCTCCAAAAGGACTTGGGTGCCTAAAATGGGACTTGGGTGGAATTCAGGAAGGGATGGAGTCACTCTTCACCATTCCTATTGAAACTGTGCAGCAAAGAATTCAACATTCACCGGGTAAATGAATGGGACCATGACTCTGCATCTTAGTGGCTAGGGTATTTGCCTAGGAGGGATGAGTTTAAGGTTCCAGTCTCTGGTTCTAATGCCATTTATATATTTATCAAATGACTTTTTTGTGTAAAATGCATGGACAATCCTATAGCAGAGACCAGAACTCAAGTCTCCCCACAACTAATAGAATTCCCTAACAACTAGTTAGGCACTCATGTTCATTCTTAATATCTCTCTCTGGATCAATGAACCTTCACTTACTTCCTGTGAAGCAGCACGGCTCCCCAGGAGGAGTGGTGAGCATCCCTATCCTGGGAGTTAGGGCATTTCTCAGGTGGGTTTAGCCTGCTCAGGCAGAGAAGGACATTGACCCAAGGTCTCCCATATCCTAAGTGAGTGCTGTAACTATCAGATGCTTAAAAAAACAAGAAGTTACATCACCTCTTCCTTCACATACCTTTTAAAAGAAACAAGGGGCCCTGCCTCATTTTTTGAAAGAAATAAGGCACTTAACAGCAGGAGAGGTTTTAGGGCTATCAATCCTGGCCTGCAATAGATGCCTCTGCAACCTAGAGTTAGGCCTTTATGCTATAGGGAAGGAAGGATTTCACACAGTCATCTGTGTTTTCTATGAGTTAACTTAGGCAAGTCTCTACTCAGCATGCTGGCTGCTGTAGATCCCATCTGCTCTTCTCATTGTGAAGCTGGTCAACTCTCCCCAGGCACTATAAAAGGGAGTGCATACATCTAATTTAGGGCACTGGAGTGAATTGTAGGAGGTGGCACCTAAAGGATGCTGTTTCAGTGCTGAGGGAACACTTCACAACTAGAACATTTTCATTTAAGCCTACCAACCTGTTAGCCTTTGAGAACCTCAGTTAAACAGCTGCAAACAAAGAAATGTTCCTAAAGTTTTCCATAGGGCATAGAAGCCAAAAAGAGACAGATCATACAGAATGACAGTATTTTGGAGACGAACTATAACATGTACAGACCTTGACTGCAGGATTTCCCTGTAAATCCAGGAAAACATTTGCATTTGTTTGGCCCCATACATTCACCATACTTGCACCCATGTTCACAGATGGCTGCAGGGAGACAAAGAGAAAAAATGAAAGATGCAGTTGTGGGGTGAGGGAGGGAGACATTTCTGCATTACAGCATAAGATGAAACCTTCTATTTTCTGCATCAATCCATAATACCCTGAGGAAATTTTAAATGGAAAGGACCAAAATCAAGGCTTGCCTGCACTAGTAAATTTTTATGCTAGCCTATACAGGACAGAAGATAGGAAGAAGATACTAAGTGGTAGTGTATAAGGAAGGGATAAGAAGGACTCCGGTGATAATTGGGCACAAAGAAAGAATTACACTGGAGCAGCATTCTTGAAAGAGGAGGGCTGGCGTTGGTGCTGGTAGCTTTGCAGCTGAGGGATGAGAAATATCATAAGGTGCTGCCACTGGTTGGGATAAAGCTGAATCCACAGAAATTAATCTTTAAAGATTCTTTCGCTTCTCTCCTTATCTATCTCCTGCCAATAAGGGGTTGCATTGTGGCTTCACAAGTTTCCTCTCCCAGAACATCTTCCCTTCTTTCTGCACAAGGAGTGTGTAAGTTCTCTAGAAAACTGAAGTCGTTTTCTGCCTGAAGCAGTTGTATTGGCTCTATTAAAACAAAGTACATATTTGCTCAAATTCCTCATCCACTCAGCTTATTTACTATGGCTGAGCAGGTGAAAAGAAATATGTAAGGGTTGTAAAACACTGGACACTTAAGAACTGACATGTACATACTTTTTTTAAAGGGAAAGAAAAAGAACACCTTCTAAACTCATCTGGTTTATTATCACAAGCTTGTTCATAAGTAGTGTGCTAATGTTATATGTAACTGGGGACTGCATTTCAGTGTTGTTTATTTTCATAATACTTGATCTGAGATTTCTCTCCCCTTTCCTCTGATCTCTTCCTTGCTGTCCTCTCTCCATGTCTCTTCCTTTTCCTGTCCACTCTGGGAGGTCCTTTCACACATATCACCACAAATGCTTTATTTCTATATAATACTGCTGAGTTATCAACTTTTCTAATCCCTTCCAGAGCAGTTTAAATTACTATAGATGCGGAGCAATTGCAAACACTATTTTGATTGATTTCTAAGAAAACTGGCAATGGAGTCTAAATCAATGAAATTACACAGAAAATAAATTGGAACAGAAAATTTTCCTAAAGTATCTGAATGCTTTTTAAGTACAGAGCCTAACATGCTACACCAAAATTACAGCAGCTATCTGACAGAATTGTCAAGAAGTATTACATCTTTTTATGTAAAGTGAATTTAAATATGGAGTGTTTTTTTACAAATAGGTTCCAGACAGAACAAACATACTGGAGAAACTAATGGTATGGCAAGAGAACTTCAATACATTTCTGCCTCCTGGTACTCTGTGATACAGAGAAATCTAAGTGTTCATTGTAAATTCCTAACCAAATGCTTTATTTTGCTTCTGTATAATTTATTTTTATGTCTAATCCAAGGCAGAGGGTTAAATATTGCTATTAAAAAAATCTGAAATGAGACAGTCAGGAAATAAAATTTCTCTTCTCTACATTAGTGCGTTGTATGTAGTAGATGTGACTGATACAATGAAGGACAGATGAAATAGCTTTAATTCCTGACAGGAAAATGTTTCTTTTTTAGAGAAAAGAGGTTCACTAGTACAGGCTGCATGGGCCTTCTGTTCAGTGTAAATAAATTTATGAGTTCAAGCCTTCTAATTTACAGTTTATTTTGTTATTAGTCAGCAGGTGTCTGCTCTCTTCCCTTTCCCCTGCACCAGGTATTTAGGGCATGGCTTTTACTAACATCTTTGAATAACCATAGCAAAGTCAATGGCTAGGGACAGACATTCAAAAAGCCTGAACTTGAATTGATTCAATCTTTGCAGGTTAGTCTAACCTGGCTAGGCTGAACTGGTTTGTAACTGCACAGACATCCAGGCACATGCCTGCAGTAGCTCAGGCTAGAAGCCAGGGGGTTCTAGAGCAGCCCTCCCATCCCTTCTACAGCACTGAGCTGAGGGGGGAGGACAAAGCCAGACCCTGGTAGGATGCTTTGATTAGCCTAGCAGGGAAATGATAACTGCATTTATCACCCCCTAGCTCAGTGTTTATCATCCCATTAAGAAAATGATAGAGGGACATTACCAGCTACCTGTTGATTCTACCTATTGATTCAGCAGGAACCGTAGCCAGCATGTGGTCTACTATCTAATACACAGACACCTCCTCAGCAAGGCAGAGGGGAGGAGGGAATTCCTGCTTAGCAGGTAGTGGTTAGGGGAAGGGAGAAAGCAGCCTGCAGTTTGTGCTGGAGCTGTAGCTAGGGAACAGAGGGGAGGGTCCAGCCCTGCTGTGGAGCAGAGAGCCCCACCTAGTCCAGAGAGCATGCTGGAATGCTAGGGGTGTCTGGTTTACCGCAGCAAGGGGCCTGGGACAGACATTGCATAAACCAGTTTGATCCAAATCAGTTAAGTCTGATACTTTCAATCAGGTTTCTCTCAAACGGGTTTCAGCCATTTTCAAATGGGTTTATGTGCACTGAACATCTGTTCTGTTACAGGTTGAAACCAGTTTCCTATCACTTAAACTGGTTTATGTGTAATGTCTGTCCCTAGCCAATGTGATTACCAAGAGGAGAGATGCACAGCAAGAACAAGGGTTGCAGAATAAGACCCTCAATCAAGTGCTTTGATTGGTCACAATGTTGCAACCAAATGTATTATTAACTTTTACCACAGTCCATACATAATTGTATACTGCAGAAGTGAAAAGCAGGTATCTTATATTTTTTATGTCTGTGATGAATTGTGTTAGAAGAATATATCAGCTTTTGCTATTTAAAGTCTGTATCACTACAAATGACTTTTTGCTCCAGCAATAAAGAATAAAGCCAACATTTTTTAAACTTGATGGCTAAAGTTAAGTACCTTTATTTTTTCTTAGACACCTAGATAAATAGCCTGATTTTATTGTTCATGATAGTTCTCAGAAGTATTTATTTAGGAACCTAATTAAGATTTATATGCCTAATTTGGTATATCTCTGTCTAAGGGCAGATCTTGGGGGCAGGAGAAGGACAAGGGGAGAGTACAGTGGTACAGGTGCACCCACCCTCTTTGATTGCTGGTCCACCCAAAGTTTAAAACAGACTGCCTGGCAGTGGCAACAGCATTTCTATTCAGACAGCATTTGAGTTAATGACTCATTGTAATCTACCTGATTCCCTCTAAACTCTTCATTCCACAGGTGTTAATGACCCTCTCTCCTTTTTAATGGTATTGATCTTCTACTAGTTAAGCCATTCTTTCTTCTGTAGGTCTGATGTCTATTTGCTGCTCCTGGTAATGTAGCTCCTATTTCACAGCCCTGCAGACTGTTTTTAACTCTAGTTAAAACTAAGTCAGGTGTGGAAATAACTTTCAGTGAAGTGTTGAATGTACTTTCAAGATGCTCTAGAAGGCTTGACTTTATGAATCTGAAAGAGAAGTGCATTTAATTCTAATGACTCCACGACTAATGAAACAACATTTTTTATTATATTTGCCTAATCTGTTTTTTTTATACAAATATATAATATAACAAAAGAATGCACATTCCAATAAAGTTGTATTTGTTTTTGCTTTGATCTATAAATAATATAGCTCTAGGTCTTTAGCATATTCCAAAAGCTTCTAGTTTCTTTTTACCTGGAGAAAAATACTTACTGTTATGTGATGATGTACTACACCACGCACCCGTTTTTCAATATGCCAGATCTACCCATGCCCCTGTTTGAAACTTTTGGCTGAAAGCAGAACTGGTGCTCAGGTGAGTATGATTAGTCTGGAAATGTGGCTTTTATGTTCTTGTTTGAACCTGTTTTTGAGAACTGTTGTAAAGCAATTCTTTAGGAACAGAAGATTGGAAGGGACACTTGGATCACTCAATCCAAATCACCTGAAATCATGAGTGACTTGAATCTAGGTTTGCAGAGTATCTGACTTGCATCAGAAGTCAGCCAAATGAAGATAGCACTTAAGAGATTGTGAAAGCTGAAGTCTAGTAAGAGATAATTGTAGTGTTTCAAAAAAGGTCCATTTGCTTTTCTAAATTACTTCTGTATATTATCATTTTTACTCTTCAGCAACAGAATTAGGATTACACAACATAGCTTAGGTGGCTGCATGCTGCTTTTTTGGATCTTGCTACTAATACCGAATAGATACCATGGGACAGGCATGATCCATTTCTATTCTCTTGGCCTGTGTTATGCAGGAGGTCAGGCCAGAAGATCCCTCCAGGACTTTAAAAGTCTAGGAATCTAGTTTATTGGCTGGCTCTGTTTATTTGCTCTGCATTTTTCAAGAGATGGTCTCTAAAACTTATTTTCTTCCTACTCTTATAGTTCATATCTTTGTTAAACCCTACACCTCATTTATAGAAGAATGTTACTCCTGTCACCAGGCAGTTTATTTTTCCTGGGGCAAACTTGTCTCCACAGGAAAACAACATGAACAATCAAAGAAACAAATGTACAAACAGATAAATCAAAACCTGTGGTCCTGCCTCAGACTGTAACGGCAGCCCTGGTTTGTACACCACACCCTTCCCTTACTCCCTTCCCTGGGGGCTTTTAACTTCCTCTAGGGCTAGCCAGTCTCCTCTGTCCACTAGCCCAGTGCTTCTAGAAAGGCAGACTACTACCCTCTAACTCCCTGCAGCTGAGCTCTAGTTCTTAAGCCATGCACCTTCTTATATGAATCTTTCTGTAACTTCTGCCAGGCCCAAAGGAAGCTGTATTATTAAAAAATAAGTTCATAGTCATGAAGAGGAGGCAGTAATTGTGCATTATTACCTTCACAGTGCCCTCTGTTGTTCTTTCGCCAGCCGTAGCAGCATTCTGTCTTAGAACCGTAGCGGCAAACTCCAGGCTGGTTCACAGTCATCAGCTGCTTGTGAGCCCTTGAGCTGTGCAAGAAGCATAGTGTTAACAGCAGTAAGCAAAGAACATGTTTTAATCTATTGCCTTTGTATGGTTTAATTACTTTGCCTCCACTCTCATCCATATTAATTTGCTGGTATACTTTACTGAAGCACTTAGTGGGATCTGTAGAAGGGATGGTTTGGGGGACTTGAAACTGTAATGAATTTACAGAACTGTGTAAATGTTTTGTAATGAAAAACAATAATTGTTTTTTTCTATTGACATGACAGAGTAGATAAAAAGGGCCAAATTTGCCATCTGGCCTGTGTCAGTGTAGTGTCACAGAAGTCAATGAGGCTATTTCATGTTGCACTAGATGTGGAAATAGTCAGCCATAACTTATTCCATAATTCTAGCTTCCCAATTTTAATGTTTATGGAAATTTCATAGATTTCATAGACATTAGGGCTGGAAGGGACCTCGGAAGATCATCGAGTCCAGCCCCCTGCCCAAAGGGCAGGAAGTCAGGTGGGGTCATAGGATTCCAGCAAGATAAGCATCCAGTTTCGTCTTGAAGGTGTTCAACGAAGGCGCCTGAACCACCTCCGGTGGCAGGCTGTTCCAGACCTTGGGGGCTCGGACAGTAAAGAAATTCTTCCTTATGTCCAGCCTGAAACGGTCTTGTAGTAGTTTATGACCATTCGACCTAGTCGTCATCCCTTGGGGCGCTCTGGTGAACAAACATTCCCCCAGATACTGGTGGTCACCCCTGATAAACTTGTAGGTGGCCATCAGATCACCCCTGAGCCTGCGCTTTTCCAGGCTAAAGAGCCCCAGGGCTCTCAGCCTGTCATTGTAGGGTCTGCTTCCCTGACCTCTGATCATGCGCGTGGCTCTTCTCTGGACTCTCTCAAGCTTCTCCACATCCTTTTTGAATTGTGGAGCCCAAAACTGGACGCAGTACTCCAGCTGCGGCCTCACTAAGGCCGAGTACAAGGGGAGAATGACCTCCCGGGATTTGCTTGAGAAGCATCTATAGATGCAAGCCAGCGTTTTGGTCACTTTACTAGCTGCAGCATCGCACTGCAGGCTCATGTTCATCTTGTGGTCAATGATGACCCCCAAGTCTCTTTCTTCCATAGTGCTAGCCAACATAGCACTGCCGAGCCTATAAGGATGCTGCGGGTTTTTCTTCCCAAGGTGGAGAACCTTGCATTTATCGGCGTTGAACACCATCAGATTCTCGTCCGCCCACTTGCTGAGCCT
This sequence comes from Alligator mississippiensis, assembly GCF_030867095.1. Classification (NCBI taxonomy): domain Eukaryota; kingdom Metazoa; phylum Chordata; order Crocodylia; family Alligatoridae; genus Alligator; species Alligator mississippiensis. Next base: position 324,710,402 of record NC_081824.1, read on the forward strand.
GTCCAGGTCAGCCTGGATCACCCGCCTGTCTTCTGGTGTGGATGCTTTGCCCCAAAGTTTGGTGTCATTGGCGAACTTGGCCAGTCCGCTTCTGACTCCAGTGTCCACATCATTAATGAAGATGTTGAACAGTATGGGTCCAAGGACAGAGCCTTGGGGGACCCCACTGGTCACAGGACACCACGATGAGTGACTTCCCTCAATTACTACCCTCTGGGTCCGACCATGGAGCCAATTTTCCAGCCAGTAGATCGTGGAGGACCCAAGGCAACAATTGGCCAGTTTCTCCAAGAGGTGATCATGGGACACCAGATTGAAGGCTTTTTTGAAGTCAAGATATATGACATCAATCTCTTCTCCTTTGTCCAGGTGATAGGTCACCTGGTCATAGAAGGAAATGAGATTGGTCAAGCAAGACCTACCCGCAACAAACCCGTGCTGGCTATCCCTTAAGATGTTGGCATTGGCCAGTCCATTAAGGATGGCCTCTTTAATAAACTTTTCTAAGAAAATAAATCTGGTACTGAATCAGCTTAAAGGTGGTTACCATGTATTGATGGATCTTAGCATCCTTTGACTATCCCCCTCAATCCCTACCATGTTTGGTCTGCATATACTACAACTCCCTGGCCCCTGCATATTAATCTGCTATTTTTGTCACCTATACCTGAAAATCTTTCCATGGCCTGAAATTCCACACCTTTGTCCCTTTCTGTAAGACCCTCCTTACAATCCACTTCCTTCAAAAGGTCTATGAGTGTTAAACACTGCATCAAAGAAAGTGTTGGAATTCATTAGCAGGGATTTCCAGGCAAATCTGTATTTACAGGGCAATTTGTGGGATATGCATTAATTATATCATTTTATCTCCTTATAATGGTGCCATTAATGCATGTCACTCTGTACTGAAATGCAAGTCTATAAATACAGTGAAACCTTCCCAAGACAGAATGTATCATTTTCTGCTCAAGCTGGAAAATTTCTACTTGCAACATGATTTAGGGGAACCGTGTATTTAGTCTGTGGAAGCTGGACACTGGTCTAACATGGAAACAGAAAAGAAATTTGGGGCCCATCTGTAGAATCACCCTGTATATCATAGAAAGTAATTACCTATTTTGTACATGTGCACGGAGTGTGAGCGCCAAGCAGAGGAGAAGTGTAGAGCAGACAGCCCTGAGCAGAGGAGCTGGGAAAGTTCATCTAAGCCAGAACTTTTTCTATCTGGCTAAACCAAGACTTTTTCCTGGCCCTACCAGATTCTGTCTTAGACAGGTTTCACTGTATTACAGTTGTAACACTGTTCTAATAAAAAACTGCTACACACATTTCTAAAGTACATATCCCCCCCCAGGCACCATTTACATAAGTTAGTTAAAGTAAAAAATGATACTTTCAAAAACAGGAAATGATATTTCCCTCAGCAAAACTATTTTCTGAAATATGACTACCGCCACAGGGAGGCCAGCCAGGGGACCTCAACAGAAAGAATCCAATGGTTTATAGTTAGGAGATGGTTTGGAAAATGAAATACCTCTTTCTTATCACCCTAAAAGTGGTAAGATTTGGACACTTGATTGGGATCTATTAAGAGCCCTTGTCCAAGAATGGTTGACCATCCTGGGGACTGAAAGCATAGCATTCTGATTTTACAAGACCACATACAATCATTCTTCAGACAAATGAAAGCATGCATTAAAGCAGCAAGCATTTCCAAACAAAATTTGTAAGACAGCTTCTATTGCTTTCTACATCAGAAGTCAATGTGTCACCCAATGACTCTCCCTCTTGGTATTTAGTTGGATTTATACAAAACAATCAAGTATTTTTAAAATTTGTATTTGGTTCCGTTCTTTATCACGTTTGAACAAAGTTGATTTGTTTCATTTACAATTGTGGGAGCTAAAAATTAAAAGCTAAGTATGTTCCACTTTGCATCTCATCTAACCTCACTGAGTTTGTTGGGGTAGCCCTGCTCATGTCAAAAAGACCTTGCACAGCAAGGTTCGGCTTATAAGAAATATGACCTTTCAGTTACTTTTTAAAAAAATGCTGGACCCTTTCTAGAGGTGATAAGCTAACTTGACACAAGTAATACCTTTTTATGAAATGACAGCAAATAAATAAAAACAACTAAATAACAACTTTACAAACCCTCACAGATTCCCACTAACAATAGACCGGTACAGACCATGCCTCATAAAACAGAGTATTATCCTGGCATTAGCCAATAAAATGAACCCAGCTGATTTTTTTTCAACATATCCTGCATAAAATCTTATTTGCTCCAAGTTCGTCAGTAAGATATCTGAAACAACAGGCATTGGGTATTTAGAACATATTGCTGGCAGGGGTAGAATTGAGTTCCAAGGTCTCTGGGCAGGAGCATATTCCCAGTCAGATTTCTCCATCACACATAGAAGACAAGCTCTGCCTTTTTGGCTATTTATGGATTTAGGATTCTGTATCATGGACAGTGGGAAGGAGAGAGTTGGATAAAGAGCAAGAAGGTCCTTCAAAAAATGCCCCAACACCTTACTAACCCTCCAGAGATCCTGAAAGAAAAGTAATGCAGCTTGGAGTTACATGACTAACAGGGGAGGAATGGAAAAGTATTAGAGCCTGAAATAAGATGGCCTGTTGTCCCACGCATTATACATGATAGAGAGAGAGGGAGAGAGAGGGAGATGACCTGTCTTGAAGAATTTAGTCTCAGCGGACAAGATGTGGAACCAAAATGGAGGCCTAGATAGAGGGAGTGACTTGCCCAAGATCAAACTGCAGCTCAGTGGCAGAATCAGGAAAAGACAGGCACCTCTAGTGTAGTGCCCTGCCTACCATCACCCAGTGGTGGAACTCTCCTTACTACAAGGGGTCCAAGGAGCAGCTGCAGTGAGGGCAGCCTTTGGCTATACAGCCCAGTGGGAGCCATACTACTAAGAAGCACACTGAGAGGCACAGGATCTCCATTTCAATGCCCTCACTTTCTTGCAGACCACTGTGGACCACTCCAGCCTTAGGCACCTATCAAATAAATTCTTGTAGATAGGTTCATATCAGGCTTCCATCTTCTAAAACTCGTAGGCAATGGGAATGCTCGAATTGGATCCAAGCTTGTTGGCTCAAGCTTTCACAGCATGCTAGTGTTATTTAGCATAGTAGCTAGAACCAAGCAGGTAACCAGAACCAAGAACCCAGGCAGAGATTAGGAATTGAAGGTCAACAGCTAGGGTGCAGAAGCAAGAAGCAAATCCAAGATAGCCAACTGTGGTCAGGTGCAGAAGGTCTGTGGATAAAATGTCAAGCTGATGTCTAGAGCCAGAGACTAGAAACCAAAGGATAAGGCCATGAGTCAGTCACAGAATGATAGCCATGGACTATAAGCTGCTCAGTAGCTGCTTAAAGTTGGAAGTTCAATCTATTGTACTACATAGGCAAGTGGCAAAGCAGTCCCTTAAATGAGAAGCTGGAGCCAATCAAGTGCTGAACAAAGGATAGCTGTTGTAGCTCTAGGTGGCTATATGGGCAAGTTTTTAAGCTCATACCGGTTAAAACCTGTCTATTACTTGTGGGTGAAAGGGCACAGTTCCAGGCTACAATATTTGTAGCTTTCCACAAAACTAAAAGCTCTCCCTGTTAACAGGAAGGAAAGGTTACAGGTCCAGCATTACAATTAGACAGTTGGGTGAAAAAGGGAATTAAAAACAGGAAAAAAGTATGCAGGTCATAGCTGGCATGGGGAGCAGCAGTACAATACATTTCCATCTCTGCTTCTTTTTTTCTTCCCCCAAGCTGTTTTCCCAACCCAGGCCTTCTAGCTCGCTATAGTGAGAGGGCAGGAAGAGAGAATCCTGCATTCCTAATAGAACCTTATGGCAGTCTCTTCTGTATTTCCTTCCTCTTACAGGTCTTCCTCCTGTGAGAAAATAATTGGGGCCTGGATGTGTATCATTATCAGCTGCCTCTAAAAAGGCACTGTCTGGTAATTATTAGGAAATTAATCAGTGAATACAGAAGAGACTAAAAGACTTGTGCTCTGTTCAGCCTATTTTATTAATGGTACAGAGTGCAAAGTGTAAAGTCATACATGTACAGTAGTGATTCTCAGTTGTGCTCCTATGAGATCTTTTTTTAGGGTGATGTGCCATTACTGGGGGAGGCTAAGGGAGTTGGACTTTTTGAAACTTTCCTGCAAAGTGCTTGAGACTCTCTGGGGCAGACAGGCTGGGTAGGAGCCAAGTCGGGGGGGGCACAGTGATGTGCGTGGGGAAAGGAAGGCTTCCATGAAAGTGTGCTGTTCTTAAACTGGAAGATGGATGCTGTATCCTAGGCTCTTGAAAGCATCTCCTTGGGAAATCCTTCAAGGTTTCTTAGCTCTCCTGGGGACCCAGATCCCAGGATGGCATTGATGATGGGGTACAATGAGGGCTGTGTATGTATGTATATAGAGGGAAATGTTGCCTTCTAAGGTTGGGGAGATGCTGCAAGGCAGGGGCAAAAAGCCCTTGGGCTCCCCCTCTGCTCTGCAATCTGTGTGACTCTTGGTATGTGGCATTCACAATCCTGTTGATCTAGGATCCCTAGTCTTCCTCCCCCTTCACCCTTGGATGAGTGAGGGACGATTACTGATCCTTGTGGAAAAGCCAGATTCTCTGGGAAGCCTCCAACAACTTTTACCCATCCTTTTAGTGGTGGGGAGGGTGTCTGTGCCCCCTCCTTCCTCAAATGGGAGGAACTAAGACTCATGCTTAAGCAACAGAAGAAGATTTGTCAGCAACAAGGCTAGATGAAAGGGGCATTTCAGGGGGAAGTGTTAGGGGAGAGGACTTGATGGCTTGGTGAGAGTCCAGGCTCTCAAAACACTCCTTGACACCAGCCCTGTATGGGTGCTTGTGAACCAAGAACCATTGTGCCTGCCCCACCATCCAGAGGCCTTCCAGGTGAACCACATGGGTGTAGGCAGCTGAAAGTCCATGAGGACCAGACCTAACAGTATGGAGGGGCATGGGCAACCCCTTTTGCATGGACAGACAGTGCCCTTTGCTCTTTATCATGGTTGGGTAACTCTAAATGCTGCAGCATTTCCAAGGTACCCCTGGCCCAAGATGTAGCCAGGGAATCCTGCTCACAGGACAAGATATTACTTGACAGTGTGCCGTGTGTCTCTGTAACAGGGAACCCCAGAGCACTTTATGTTTGAAGTGAGGTCGGGTTAGATCACTGTTTTGGCTTGAAGTTTTCCTACTGGAGGACTGGATTGTGGCTATAGAGGAGGAGAGGGTCATGGGTGGAGATGCCTAGGTGGCACTGCCCACATAAGTGACAGAATCTAGCTCCAAGCTAGAGGGGCTGAGGCTGGTGGGGTGAAACTGGAGCCACAGGAGGGGTTCCTGCCAAGTCAGAGCCAATGCCCAGGAGCCAAGATCTTAAGACAGTGGACCAAGGATGAGGGTGCAGCCAGAGTAAAAGGGAGCCAAGGCTCTGACAGCTGAAGCCTGAGGGAGTACACCCTTTAAGGCATGGGAGGGCAAAATACAGCCCGTGGGCTGGATCTGACCTGCCAACTGATTGAATCCAGCTCACAGCTGGGCACCTGCCAATTGATTATATCCAGCCTGTGGCTGCCTCCACAGTACTCTGCATGGGGCTGAGCCCTGACTGGCCAGGACAGCCCATGATGCACTCTCACCCATGCCTGCTAGACAATCCCAGCTCCAGTCAGCATGCACAGCTTCCTGGAGGGGCTGCTCCCAGCGCTGCTGCAACTGCCTGGGTGCTGCTCAGGTTCCCCTGCCTCCCTCCTGCCCCTGTTGTGCTGCTCTGGACAGCAGGTAGGGTGGGGAAGTGACAGCGGGCATGGGGAAAGCTGCAGCCGGGCAACTTCTACCCCAGCATGCAGGGCTCCAGTTCTAGCTCCCAGCTGCCTGTGGGTAGCTGAGTGGGTGGACGGTAGCCCTGGTGGGAAGCCATGTGAGCAGGCCAGGGTTATACCTGGGCTAGGGCAGGTGCGAGCAGGAGTGCAACGTTAGCTGCCCTGGGCAGGCGTGGGCTGCTGGGGGGTGGGGGGGTGGGGGGAGGTTTAGTCCCATGCAGAGCACCATAGGGGCAGCTGCAGGTCGAATGGCATGGGGGTCAGACCACACTTGAACCTGTACCACCCAGGTGAGCTCTGCTGCATGTGCCCCTCACAACCCCCACACGCTAGATACAGTAGAACAGACACCCCCAGACAGCAACAATCATCAAGGGAGTACTTCAGGAATGAATGGTAGCAAAACAGACCCAAATGATGAATATTATTGCTCACACAAAAGACACCTTCTCTCAACATATTTTTGATGTTTCAAATACTACATGTGAAACTGCATCAGCTTGTTATAACTTACACTTTTTTATGGTATCAAAGATACCAAATCTAAGTAATTTAAAATGGCAACAACTGCAAATTTAATAAAAGGATTCTGTCTGTCCACAAACCTGACCAGCAGCCATTCTATCAGTCATAAGAAGGTGAAACAGGAGTAAGAACCCAATAGTGAGAAAAGGGTGGGTATGAACATGTACGGATACACTTTTATGAATCTTCTGATCAGAAGAATAGCATGCCTGTGTACTGAATCATCTCTGCATTAGTCCAGTTAAATTTAACAGCTGAGAAAAAGAACTAAGAAACAGAGTTTGTTCAGGAATAAATCTTTTTTAAGTCACTGTATTTTGACAACAAAAATCATGGCTGAGATACTGGACTTCCAAACACAGCTGGTGAACAGATTTAGTGCATTATTTCCATAAGAGCTCTTAAGGATACTTATGGCCAACTCCTGTGCACACAGAAGCCAACTGCTTCTAAGGAATATGAGTTTCACTGAATGTCAAAAAGAATTCTCATTTCATTGAAGTTTAAAGCAAAACTTCCATTAACTTCAACAGGGAAAGGTATTAAAAGGAAAAGGATTTGAAAAACAAAATGGTAAATCCTGTGTCTTTGCTGTGCGACAATTCATTAATCTGCACATGTGTCTGCAGGTTGAAGCCCAGTTTCTTGCATGCAAATCTGATCAGAGCAGATCCAGTTAGTGCTGCCCACTGCTGGGTGTGTACCTTGCAAATGGCCCTTAGTACGGTTAGAGCTGTGCATCCCAGCCCTCAGTTGAAACCATGGGTCCCACAGAAGTCAATGGCAGAATTCCTACTGAATTGATTCAGGCCCCATTCTAGTCCTAACATACAGAACTGAAAAGAAACTGAGCTTTTTAATTTGTCTCACAATGTGATGCCTCCGACTACTCAATGTAAAGATTTTATTGATCTTTTCTTCTCGTCTTATATTAACCATAGAATCATAGACAATTAGGGTTACAAGGGACCTCAGGAGGTCACCCCCTTGCTCAAAGCAGGGCCATACCTACTAGATCATCCCAGCATCTAGCTGGGTCTTAAAAACCTCCAAGGATGGAGATTCCACAACCTCTCTGGGTAACCTGTTACAGGGCTTTATTACCCTCCTAGTGCAGCTCCCCTCCCCTGCCCAATATCTAGTCTAAACTTCCTTTGCTACAACTTAAGACCATTGCTCCTTTTCTGTCATTTGCCATCACCGAGAACAGTCTAGCTCCATCCTCTTTGTAACCACTCTTCAGGTAGTTGAAGGCTGCAATTAAATCTCCCCTCAGACTTCTCTTCTCCAGACTAAATAAGCCCAGTCCCCTTAGCCTCTCCTGTGAGAAATTATATTGTCAATAAGGTTAAATAACAGGCATTTTGTATTGATAATCTACAGGACTGAGGCCACAGTTCCCTACCAATCTTGGATTTTATATACTTATAGAGCAGGGATGGCAAAATATGGCCCGTGGGCTGGATCTGGCCCCGTCAAAGCGTTTTGTCCAGCCCACAGTGGATTCCTTGGTTTCACCTGAGCCCAAGTGCAGGAGGCAGGCCAGGCCATGGTGCATACAGCCTGTCTTGCTGCTCCCAGGCATGCAGCAGCACTGGGCCAGCACAGCATCTAGACTGTTTCCTGGCAGCCCCAGCTGGCTGCCACTGCTGGCCCTGGCCCCGCTGCCTGGACACCCCAACCCATCTGCCCTTAACCCACCACTGGGGGTGCCAAATGGAATGGGTGGGCAGGATCTTCATGGAGATCAGCTGGGACCTGCATAGGCACGATGTGTGGTGGGATGGATGGGATGGGACCATGGGCGTGTTGGAAGTAGCATCTGGGACTGTGATGGGCCAGTGGAGCCAGAGCTGGGGAAGAGACGCAATCCATTGTTCACGCGTCCCTGCAATGGGCCCCGGTCCCATGTGCAGGGTCATGTGGGGAACAGATCACAGCTCTACCCCAACTCTGTGCTGTCATTGCCCTGTGATCCCAATACCCGACCCTGCTTGCCTGTCTCTGTCCTGGACGCAGCTCCATGCCTTGCCCATTGCTCCATCCTGTCCCCCAACCTGCATGACTTGACTGTGCTGGTCCTGGCTGGTCTCCATGGTGACCCTGGGATCGCAGGGTGGTGACAGGGGCTGGGGCTCAGGGCAGAGCCACAATCTGCTTCCCACTTGCCACTGAGGGAGTTTTGGTGAGTTGTTGGGGGGGGGGGGGGGGGCGCTGATCCAGCCCGTGACAGCTCACTAAAACTCCGTAGGTGGCTCTCTGCCCAATACAACTGCTTACCCCTGTTACAGAGCCACATATCACCATCGTGTTTATCTTCTCTGAGAAGTAGATATGCCTTGGGAGCTAAAGAGCATTTCAGGCAAATTGTTTCCAAACTTGGTTTTGAATGCATAAATACTAGAATTGTAGAGCTACATAACAAGTATGCTATAAAAAACAAACAAGCAAGCAAACAACAGAAGCTTGTATCTTAATTACCAGCCATCATCATATGTAGGGCTTTTTGGTCTTCCTTCCAGAAATCTCCCTTTCAATGACTGTCTGATTATTTTCCCTTTTAAATGTATGAGCTTTGGGTTTTCAAAGCTGATTCTAATTTTATTATTTCCTGTCCCCATTTCTAAGCTCTCTCTACATCTTTGGAATCTGTTTTGTCCTCTCAATTTCATATCCTCTGCAGGTGTATTTAGCATGCTGTTTGAGCTTTCTATCCAGATGTTTAAAGTCTCTTTTTTCCCCCATTAGGACAAAGACACAGCCAACAACTACCAGGTACCTCTCCCTACTTCAGAACTTTGGTATGACAATAGCGCTTATAGAGAAAACATCCGTTTAATGTTAAATTTCCTGGATTCATATTATATACTTAAGATATACAACATATCACTGTCTGGTTCAGTTAAATCAAAGAGATGCTTTCTGTTGAAATAAGATAACATTTTCCTTTCCCGATTTCACGCCTCTGAAGAAGTTTTAAACCCAAGTGCATAAAACCTCAAGAAATAACTAACACAAACATAATCCTTGTTAAAGGTGCCCTGCTTGAAGGGCAAATGTGTTTTCCATAAAAACAGGTCTGGAGTCTATAAACCCTGGTCCCCATACAGTTTCTGAAAAGCTGACCAGTTGACAGCTTTAAATGTGTTGGAACAGCACACTTCCACTTGCTGATCATAAACATACCAGTACAGAAACCTGATACTGAACAAGTAAACTATGCTGCATCTTGAAAATTTCATTGCTAATTGCAACGAATTCTCCTTGTAATAGTTATTACTTTATTGTGCTCTTTCTGGCTTTTTTATTTAATTACATAGCACTTTGATGGTAAAATCCTAAAGTAGTTGATCGGCTGTTTAATAACTATGCTCATTTTCTCTCAAACACTCCGTCTCTGAACCTTAACTCAAATGCTACTTGTGCAGACCTTTAACAGTGTCTATTTCTACAAGCCAACACAAGACTAGAATGATTCATAGCTGTCTGTATTTTACTGACCTTTTCATTCATCTATAGCTCCTTGAGTTTTTGAAGTCATGGAGCCAGAGTTTTCCCCAGTGTAATTCTACTGACTATGGAATTATTCCAAAGGGGGGGGGGGGGGGGGAAATAGCCTATAGCCAGCTTACAGGTGGAAAATTGTAATACCTTTATCCAAAACAGCACCGTGCTCAGCTTCATGAAAAAAAGGGAAACAATGCTGAATGTAGTATGCTGTATATCTATATTGAAATCTACACCTTGTCAGTGGAAAGTGCATGAGGATTAGATGTAGCTATAGGGCTTGGGGTTAAAACCCTTGAAAATTTATATTGATAAGGAAAGTCCATTAAATCTAGGACAGTTGTACTGTACAGTAAAACTTTCCATCTAGGTTTGAAGAGGAGGAGGTGATAATCACCAACATACAGCTGCTTGTTCCCTCACTCCAAGTTCAAGGAAGACCATAGCCACGCAGAACCAGCTACTCCACCAGCCAGTGAGGTAAAGCTGGTTTGAAGAAGGGAAAAAAAAAAAAAAAAAAAAAAAAAGCACAATTGTGTATAATACATAGTGCAGGTAGCAATGGCTTGTAATGAAATCTCAGCTCTGACCACCCATGAAGTTGCAAACTACCCAGCTAGCTAAAATTTGCCTTTCACAAAAGCCCACTATCTTTTAATGGATCAGCTGAAAACCCTGGATCCAGTATTTTGCACTGTGTGAAATATGAGTCTGAACTGCTCAGCTTGGGTCCCTTTCCACATTCCCATATACTTAGTACATACATCTCAATACCATGAGATTCTTGCACTAAAATTGTATATACTTAAGTATACACATAAGCACACACACACAGAAATACACCTTTCCTGTATTTGAACACATTAACAGATCCTCATATATACTGGAGTAGGGGGAGAAGAGGGAAAACTTACCTGAAATAAATGAATGTGCATTCATGGATGGATCTACAATTTCAAAAAGGTGGTGGTGAGGGGGGAAAAAAACAAACAAACCCCACAGATGGCAAGATGTATCCTCCTATTTAAACACAACACCTATTTTCCTCCAGTTAGAAAGAACCTAGAAGCTTTCCTAATAGGTCAATAGCTATAGCTAATAGCTTTCCTGGGGCTGTATTATTCAGTTGAAGATAGAAGCAAAAAACAAATAGAACTTCATTGGAATGAGTTAAAAGCAGGATCTTCATGGCCAGAAACAGCGAACAGGCAGCAGAATGACAAAACAAAAGATAGCTTGCTCGGTGGAACATCAAGACCATAAAAAAAAGAAGAGAGGGTTGTTAACAGCTGAGGAATGAAGAGTTTAGTAGGGATCAGGTAGATGACAATGAGCCACAAAGTCAAGCAACTCCCTCAGCAGTGCCCGAGTAGAAATGCTGCTGCCACTGCCAGGCAGTTGGTTGTAAACTTTAGAGTAGAGCAGGAATCAGAGGGCACTGCAAGCGCAGCCCGATCCTGGATCCGCCCCTGGATGCCTTTAAGCAAAACTGGGAATGTGCTGCAGATAAAAAGAATAAGCCCTGGAGATAGTTGCTGAAATGACAAACCACCCTCAAGCTACAGCCCTTTAGTAGTCAGAGACTATTGGTCCCAATGCTTTCCCTCCTTCTCCCAAATGTTTTAGCCATAACCAGCTTCCCCCCCCCCCCCCCCCCCATGTCCCTGAAAGCCAAGGCTGTGGGCAAACATCCACATAGGCACCTCAAACCCTCCAGCTTAAGCCCACCCCAATACACACATTACATATTGGTTAGAACAAGGCTGAGGACAGGGCAGATTTATTCAGAGCTTAGAAGACAGTTGTCAGGGATGGTTTGGATAGAGCTGACCCTACCTCTGGCAGGGGGGTGGACCAGATGCCCTCTGGAGGGCCCTTCCAGGCCCACTTCTCTGAGACTCTGGTTTAGAAGGGGCTGGCTCAGCCCATGCCAGAGCCAACCTGACCCCTCCACACACCTGCACCTCACGCAGGGCTGCCAACCCTCCTGGACTGGCCAGGAGTCTACTGGGATCAGCATCCATCTCCTGGTGACTACTGAAAGCAGTCTGGGAGATTTCAATAGGATATTTTAAGAAAAAAAAAAAGTCTCCTGGAATAACTTCAGTCAGAGCTGGCAACCCTAACCCTCCCACACCGCCCAGCTAAGCCCACTCAGCCCATGACCCCGCGCAGTGGGGTGGCGCTGCCCCCTTGGCAGCCCGCGCCCCTCACCTGGCGGCGGCGACAGACGCCCCCGCAGCCCAGGGCAGCAGGGCGGCCAGCAGGACGCTGCAGGCGCCGGGCCCCATGGCCGGGGCAGGGGGCGGCCGCGGGACGGGCCGGCGGCGAGAGACCCGACTACTACTCATCCGCCCCCCGAGAGCTCCGGCAGGGGCTTAAATAAGCCCCGGGCTGGGCTGGGGGCGGGCAGTGGCTCGCACGGCGGGGCCCGCCCCCTGCCCCTCACAGCCCGGCCGCCTGAGCCCCGCGCGGGGAGGGGAGAGCCGGCGCCCCGGGGCGCGGGACGGCGCCGCTCACCCGGCGTGGGGCTCTGCGGAGGAGCCGGGCTGGGAGCAGCGCCCGGCGGTGCTGCCCCTGGCCCAGGGGGAGAAGGGAAGCTGGGGCCGGGGGGCAAGAAGAGGTTGCACTGATCACCAGGGAGCCTGGTTTCCTCTGATTAAAAAAATATAAATAAAAATTAAAGAAAGTAACCCAAAATCCCCGTTTTCCCGTGATTAAAATCAAACACCAGTAACACACACACACACAGATACACACAGATATAGTTCATATACACACAGATATATGACTATAGATATAGATATATTTCATACACGCACACAGATACATATATAGAGAGAGAGATTTCACACACACAGAGATATATATATAGGTATATTTCATACATACAGATATATATACAGAGAGAGATTTCACACACACACACACACACACACACACACACACACACACACATATATAGTTATATTTCATACACACACAGATATAGATAGATAGATAGATAGATAGATAGATAGATAGATAGATAGATATTCCATACATACACACACAGATATAGATATAGCTATATAGTGATATGTCATACACCCCCCCACACACACAGATAGATAGATAGATAGATAGATAGATAGATAGATAGATAGATAGATAGATAGATAGATTTCATAGACATTCGGGCTGGAAGGGACCTCATAACATCATCGAGTTCAGCCCCCTGCCTCAGGGGCAGGAAGTCAGCTAGGGTCAAAGGATCCCAGCAAGATAAGCACCCAATGTTTCTTTAAAGTGTCCAGAGTACGTGCTCACACCTCTGGGGGGAGTCTATTCCTCTTGGGGGCTTGGACAGTGAAGAAGTTTTTCCTTATCTCCAGCCTAAAACAGTCTTACAGGAGTTTGTAACCATTGGACCTTGACATCCCTTGGGGTGCTCTGGTGAACAGGTGTTCCCCCAGTTCCTGATGCGCACCCCTTATGTACTGTCACCCCTTATGTACTTGTATGCACACCCCTTATGTACTGTCACCAAGTCACCCTGAGGCTGCACTCCTCCCAGCTGAAGAGTCCCATAGCTCGCAGTCTCTCTTCGTAATGGCATGTTATATAATGGTGTTTCATTTTGATCCTGGAAAAATGTGGATTTTGGGTTACTTTTTTTAACCCAAAAATTTGGGGACTTTTTTTAACCAGGGAAAACCAGGATCCCTGCCTAGGTTCAGAGGGTCTGAGGGAAGTATGGCTGGAAGGGACCTCTCAAGGTCATCCAATCCAGTAATTCTCAACCTATTTTGTTCCACGATCCATTCGTAAACATTGATGGCCAGTCCTGACCCGGTGCCCCTCATTCCCCACCCACTTCCCTCCACCCCCAGCCTCCCAGTGTGTGGGGCAGAGGGTGGGTATGTGGGGCATGGGGAGCCCCAAGCAGCTTCTTGCAAGCTGCCAACCTGCAAGAGGAAAGCCATGGTTTCCCACGTTTTTCTCCTTAAAAGGAGAATCCATTTTTAAAGTTTGTTTGCATATTCTTGTGACCCATTTTTGGGTTGCGACCCACAGGTTGACAAACACTGATCTAGTCCAGCCCCCTGCTCAAGGCAGGAGCATCCCTGAATAAACCATCACAGCCAAGTGTCTGTCTAATCTGCTCTTGAAAGTTTAAGTATGGAGAATGCACAATTCTGTAGGTCAGCATTTCTCAACCCATGGGTTGCAACCTGAAAGTGGGTGGCAAGAATGTATGAAAGGGTGGTGAACAAACTTAAAAAATGGATTCTCTTTTAAAGGAGAAAAATGTGGGAAACTGTGGCTTTTTCCTTTTAGGCTGGAAGAGTTGCAGCCTACACGGGGCTGCTTGGGGCTCCCCAGGCCCCATGCACCCACCCCTGTCCCACGCACTGGAAAGCTGGGGCAGGGGGCAGTGGGTCAGGATCAAGAGGCACCAGGTTGGGACTGGCCACTGATGTTTACAAATGGGTTGTGGCACAAAAAAGGTTGAGAACCACTGCTCTAGGTAGTCTGTTCTAGTGCCCAACCACTCTCACTGTTAAAAAGTTCCTCCTTATCTCCAGCCTGCTGCAGCTTGAGGCCATTGCTCCTAGTCCTGTATGGATTGTGGAGGTTTTTGCTTTCCTTTGTAACCCTACAGTCACAGAGAAAAGCCCTTCTCCATCTTTTCCATAATCTCCCTTCAGATGCGTGGGTGGATCTAAATTTGGAGAAGGTAGGTGCATGGGCTGAGGTGTCGTATCCTTTATAACACAACACACCATTTCCTCCAGGCAAAAAGAATCAAGAAGCTTTCCTTATCCACCAGGGGTCTAGGGCTTCATGACTCAGTTTAACCTTATACCAAAAAAAATGCATCTCCATTCATTGGAATGAGATAAAAACAATAGCCAGGCTGTGAAATAGGAGCTTCATAGGCAGGAGCAGCAAGCAGGCAGCACAGCATGATGGAACAAAGGCTGGCTGGATGGCGGGGAACAGCCAGAACATGAAAAAGAAGAGAAGACCCTTAACACCTGTGAAGTGAAGAGTTTAGAAAGGATCCTGTAGAAGAAAATGAGCCATCAAGTCAAGTGACTCCCTCACGGCTGCTTGACTAGAAATGCTTCTGCCACTGCCAGGCAGCTGGTTTTAAACTCTGGGTGCAGCAGGAATCAAAAGGATGTGCAAGTGTACAGTGTATCCCCCTTGGATTTGCCCTCCTAGGCATATCTGTGCCTATGTTCTACTATGGTTATTTCTTATGCTTCTTGGTTTTGCTGGTTGCCACATGGAGCTGGGCTGGAATCCCCTTCCCCTCCCCTGCTGCTACATGTTGGGGTTTTCTTAAGCCTTCCTCATTGGCATTGGGTGTTGGCTGAAGTCAAGACTAGGGATCTTGACTGGGGTGTGCCATTGCTCCTGCTGTGACTTCAACCTGGAGGTTCCTGGCTAGAGGGTCTTCCTCTTTGCCCAGAGACAAAACAAGTGCCATGTTTGTGGTTAGGAGGGAATTATATCCTATGGTCAGAGTGTATCATAGAATCATAGAAGTAGGGTCGGAAGGGACCTTGTAGATCTTCAAGTCCTACCCCCTACCTGGGCAGGAGGAAAACTGGGCTCAAATGACCCCCAGACAGGTAGGCATCAAGCTTCTTCTTAAAGACCCCCAGGGTAGGAGCGAGTACCACTTCCTGTGGAAGTTGGTTCCAGATCCTAGCCGCCCTGACTGTGAAGTAATAGATTCTATGAGCGTTCCTATACCTAGTAAACAAATTCCCTTCAGCTGTCTTTAATCTCCCTACCTGGCTTGGTTTTACTGGAGTAGGTCTGAGGAAAGTGCATTTCTGTCATACACATGCACATCTTCAGAAAATTAGGGTTGTATTTGCATTTCTTTCTTCCATCTACCTGCATAGGCTGGCAAAGGTCGTTGCTCCAGGTCTATTCTTAACACATGTCCCAGATATTTCTGTTTTCTGGACAACTTAGGCAATAAGGAGTTGTTCAATTCTCTGATGATTCCAGCATTTGTTATGAATTTATTCCATGTAATACCTTATGTTTTCCTGAGGCACTTGCTTTCAAAGGCATTGAGATATCTGCCTGTACCTTTGATGGGATTCCAACTTTCAAATCCATATGGAAATGATGTCTGAGTGGGAGATTTGTAGGTCAGCTTGCAAGGTGTAGGTCTTCAGTGACCAAATCTTCTGTCAGCTGGTGCTGCTTTGCCAATACATGACACCATTTACTTCTGGATGTCCTTTGCATGTCCTTTCCAAGATGTGTGACTTGACTGTCCACTTTTATTCCTTTACGCTCTAACATAATGCTTGAGTTGAAAAGTCCTGGGTTTCTCATCAGATTTCTCAACTTAAGCAATTACCAACCCTCTTTATTTGATGTACTGTTCAAGTTTTTGGTCTTGCTTACTTGGGGAATTAACACTTGGAAGAGCTATGTCTTCAGCAACCTCTAAACCTAAATCTAATTCTAGAGTGCGGTTGCTAAGCCATAAGATTCTTGTGTTGTGGCTTTGTACACTTTTTCCACAATAAAGGAGTGCCAAGCAAGGGAGAGACAAGGGAGTGCAGCCTTGCTTGACACCAGTGTCTATGGTAACCCATTGCTGGATATTTTTTTGTAAATACAGAAGCACCTGACTCAGTCTCCAACTTCCCTTCCCACGGCAGTAACAGCCTGTAGTGCCAAGCAAGGGAGAGACAAGGGAGTGCAGCCTTGCTTGACACCAGTGTCTATAGTAACCCATTGCTCGATATTTTTTTGTAAATACAGAAGCACCTGACTCAGTCTCCAACTTCCCTTCCCGCAGCAGTAACAGCCTGTAGGATTCTGAATACAAGCAAATGGTTCAGGTAAAAAGGATGGAAGAACAGCGAAGATGTGCAAAGAGCAGCTCAAGATAGATGGGGTTGGCAGAGCCCTAGACAGAGTTTGATGGCAAGGAAGGGAACCAGATTCAGAATCTCACTGGACTGGGCTGTGCACTGCTTTAGAGCCTAAGCCCATGCATACTTGTGCAGATACAGAACTACAACATCCAGTATCTTAAGTTATCAATATCAGGTCTGACTGGATGCAGTGTGGTTTATCCAAGTCATCATAAGTAAGTGACAACTTGAAACAGTAAGCACTGGGCTCATACAATGCACTGTTCACAATCAGCACAGAAAGGAAAAACATCTTACAAAAATATCGTAAATCCAAATAACACATTTAAGGAATTGGGATTTGATGAAAAATGTAATTTATTGTGTTTTACATACCAAACTGTAATAATTGCAATAAGGGGTCTGACTCAACAGAGAATAGGCAAATCTGTGCTTTAAGAGCCGTCAGCCCATGATAACAATTTGTACTGGTGTGATGCCATTCAGTGGTCTTATGGCTTTGTATAAAATATTAAGTAAGATTTGTCACACTGTTGTCAGCTATCTAAGTATTATTATCCTCAGCTTACAAAAGCGGAAGTGGAGGTATGAGTTAAATGATGTATCCAAAACCATGCAACAGGGAAGAATTTCTCAGGGTGATATCTTGGATCAACTACATAGTTGGGGTAGAGTTAGATAAACTTTTGAATGCAAGAATGTCTTTCATTTGAAAGCTTGTCTAACTTTGTCCTAGTTATGCAGTGAGTCCAATAGAAGATATCACCCTAAAACATCCTTGCCTCATGTTTCTGGACCATCACAGCTACAACATCACTCAAACACTTATCCAAGATCAGACCCAGGAAGGCTGTGGTGGAAGCAGAAGTGAAATCCAGACCTGCTGATGATCAAAGTCTCTTCTTTAACCAGAGGCCAGTCACTCTTGTGCTTTATTAATGACAGGATTTTAAAAGAAATGCCATTTCAACCCAGCATAAACTCCACTGAGCATGCTTCCTATAAGGTTCACCTCAAAATTCACCAAAATATCATATTTTACTCACAGCCCATAAAACTGTCAAACCCTTTTCTGTATTTCTCATCTGGTCTTGTGTTGAATATCCATGATAGACTTCTCTGCTGATTTTTTTTGTCATGCATGACTACTGACCTCCTCTCAAAATAGGCTTGGGAGGGCACCATCAAAACTTTAGAAAAAACTAAATCTATAAGAACAAGTGAAATATTAACATTATCCATGAATATTCTACAAAATGTAATTACTCTTGTTTGTGTACTGCATAAACGTGGAAATGGGATCAAGGATTCAAATACTGTCCTGGACCACAGAGAAAATAAGTTGTTGTTCATAGATTCATAGATTCATAGATGTTAGGGTCGGAAGGGACCTCAATAGATCATCGAGTCCGACCCCCTGCATAAGCAGGAAAGAGTGCTGGGTCTAGAAGATCCCAGCTAGATACTCATCTAACCTCCTCTTGAAGACCCCCAGGGTAGGGGAGAGCACCACCTCCCTTGGGAGCCCGTTCCAGACCTTGGCCACTCTAACTGTGAAGAAGTTCTTCCTAATGTCCAATCTAAATCTGCTCTCTGCTAGCTTGTGGCCATTGTTTCTTGTGACCCCCGGGGGCGCCTTGGTGAATAAATACTCACCAATTCCCTTCTTTGCCCCCATGATAAACTTAAAGGCAGCCACAAGGTCGCCTCTCAACCTTCTCTTGCGGAGGCTGAAAAGGTCCAGTTTCTCTAGTCTCTCCTCAAAGGGCTTGGTCTGCAGGCCCTTGACCATACGAGTTGCCCTTCTCTGGACCCTCTCCAGGTTATCCGCATCCTTCTTGAAGTGTGGCGCCCAGAATTGCATGCAGTACTCCAACTGCGGTCTGACTAGTGCCCGATAGAGGGGAAGTATCACCTCCCTGGACCTATTCGTCATGCATCTGCTGATGCACAATAAAGTGCCATTGGCTTTTCTGATGGCTTCGTCACACTGCCGGCTCATGTTCATCTTGGAGTCCACTAGGACTCCAAGATCCCTTTCCACCTCTGTGCCACCCAGCAGGTCATTCCCTAGGCTGTAGGTGTGCTGGACATTTTTCCTCCCTAGGTGCAGCACTTTGCATTTCTCCTTGTTGAACTGCATCCTGTTGTTTTCTGCCCACTTGTCCAACCTATCCAGGTCTGCCTGCAGCTGTTCCCTGCCCTCCGGCGTGTCCACTTCTCCCCATAGCTTTGTGTCATCTGCAAACTTGGACAGAGTACATTTCACTCCCTCATCTAAGTCACTGATGAAGACATTAAAGAGTATCGGTCCAAGGACTGAGCCCTGCGGGACCCCACTGCCCACACCCTTCCAGGTCGAAACCGACCCATCCATCACGACTCTTTGGGTGTGACCCTCTAGCCAATTTGCCACCCACCGGACTGTGTAGTCATCCACATCACAGCCTCTTAACTTGTTCACCAGTATGGGGTGGGATACCGTATCGAAGGCCTTCCTGAAGTCTAAGTATACGACATCCACCCCTCCTCCTGTGTCCAGACGTTTCGTAACCTGGTCATAGAAAGAGACTAGGTTGGTCAGGCACGATCTAAACCCATGCTGGTTTCCCCTCAGCATAATTTGCCCTGCCGGGCTCTCACAAATGTGAGCCTTGATAATTTTTTCAAAGACTTTACCAAGGATGGAGGTGAGACTGACTGGCCTATAGTTGCCCGGGTCCTCCTTCCTCCCCTTCTTGAAAATGGGGACCATGTTAGCCCTTTTCCAATCCTCTGGGACTTGGCCCGTGCGCCATGAGTGTTCGAATATTCCCGCCAGTGGCTCTGCAATGATGTTGGCCAGTGCCTTCAGCACCCTCGGATGGAGCTCATCCGGGCCTGCCAACTTAAAGGCATCCAGTTCTTCCAAGTGACTCTGAACCACCTTAGGATCTACGTATGGAAGTCTGGCGCCTTGCTGCTGCCTCTCTACAACCCCAGTGAGAGACTTGTTGTGCCCCTCACTTAGGAACACTGAGGCAAAGAACTCGTTGAGGAGTTCAGCCTTGTCCCCCCTGTCTGTCACCAATTGTTTCTGCCCATTTAGCAGGGGTCCTATTCCTCCCTGGGCCTTCCTTTTACTCCCAATATATCTAAAAAACAATTTCTTGTTGTCTTTTACTTGGGTTGCCATCCTCAGCTCCATGGTAGCTTTGGCCCGCCTAACTGCCTCCCTACAAGCACGAGCAGAGGAGGTATATTCATCTTTAGTGATCTCACCCTTTTTCCACTTTTTATGTGCTCCCCTTTTGGCCCTTAGGCTGCCCTGGATTTCTCTGGTCAGCCATGGAAGCCTCCTGGCCCCTTTCCCTTTTTTGCCTCGCTCGGGGATCGTCTCGCTTTGTGCCCGAAGGATCGTTTCCTTAAGGCACAGCCACCCTTCTTGGGCTCCCATCCCTTCAAAACTCCTACTCTGCAGTGCGTCCTTGACTAATCGCCTGAGTGCATTGAGATCAGCTTTCCTAAAGTCTACCACTTTCACCCTACTAGTTACCTTACCCACTCGACGTCTTATGTTGAATTCTATTATTAGGTGATCACTGTCTCCCAAATGGCTACCGATCTGGAGGTCCCCTATCATGTCATCCCCTGTTGCCAATACCAGATCCAGTATGGCATTCCCCCTAGTGGAATGTTGTTTATGTTGTTTATGTAGCTGTGTAATGGCTGGTCTGAAATACAGCAGGACATTGACTAATCCTTTGAGATTGCTACTTCAGGTCAGTGTTAAGGTTTGTGGGTGAGACTGAGAGAAACTTGAACATTATGCTTGCCCACCTCTGTGAGAGACAAAGAGAAAAGTGTCCTGTTCAATCAATTTCCTATCGTTTCAGAGGTTGTACCTTAACTTTTAAAATATATATTATAAAACATGAAGCTTTCATTATACACGCATAGTTCTACAAATATATCACAATTAGCATTAGAGGCTGGGCTTGCCATTAAAATGATGATGAGCACTATTCAGTTTTATTGACTTAAGGGAATTTAACTTTGAATTTTAAAATTACAAGGTCAGTTACACACTATTTCTTTAAGTCTTTTAGAAATACCAATTTATGCATAGGAGAAGACTAGAAATACTAACTTCCAACAGTCTTTTTCTTTGCAAAAAAACCCAACCAAACAAAAACCCTAGAGAAGCTGATCTAGACATGACATGGGATGTGTAATTTTTTTCAGTACATTGATATTTGAATTGACTGCTCCTTTTACACTTCATTCCTGGATGGTACTAAGCTGTTTTGAGCATGTCCAACTCCTATTGATCTTCAGTATCATGCCATATTAAGCTCAGGTGGAAAATTCTCAGGTGTCAGGGTATCGTCTCTTCTTCAGACCTACTTCAAAAAAGATAAAGTCAGAGGATTTCACCGTACAGGCAGTCCTTGACTTACAATGTTTCAAGTTACAACATTTCACACTTACAATGTTTATAAATTGACACCCGGTTTCAACTTTATGATGTCAGTTTTGACTTTACAATTCTGGATCCGATGTGACACCATGCCAGCGAACAAGTTAGCTGCATTGCTCATCTCCCTGGAGAACATCTGTCCAAACTTCCTTAGACACTGTCTTTAAGAAAGCAGAGAAGACTCCAGAAAAACCTGCAGCAAAGACTCCTGAGAAGACTCCAGCCAAGAACCCTTCAAAAAGTCCAACCAAGAGCCTTTCAAAAAGTCCAGCAAAGTCACCTCAAAGAAGTCCTTCCAAATCAATATGATTGCTATTTACAATATAAATACATTAATGGAGCTATATTACTCATCTATAATTGATTGAGTACAAAATTCTGGGGCATTTTTGGTGAAAATAAGGTATTGGGCCTTGGTTCAGGAACCAATCCCCCATTTATAACATTGTTTCTTATTAGAAAATTGGTTCCAAGTTACAATGTTTCGACATAGACGCGGTTTTCAGGAACCAATTGTGTCATAAATCTGAGGACGGCCTGTACAGGAACCCAGTGAAATGGATTTTATTCATGCTTGTCATCACACTGTGGTTTCACCCTAGACCTTGCCTACGTAATACTTAGAGGTGAGTGATGACCTTGCTTTAGTGAGACAAAGCCCTATCTACACTGTTGTTCCTTGTTCACCTTTATTACAGGTACAGCTGAATTGGGAAGCTTGGTTACAACACAATTAAAAATGGTGGTCAATAGTACTGACCCATGCTAACTCCATTTTACATTATAGTATTTAAGAACACTATAATTACCCTGACTTGTATAGAATTGTATTGTTGGCGTTGCCTGGGAATACAACATCCTCAAACCATGTGACCTCTACTCTGCCAAAAAATAAAGAGGTTGGTTTCAAACACAGACCTCCTGTTTTGCTGTGGGACCAGCAAGTCAATGAATTTCCTTTCAGTGGAAGTCAAAACTCACAGTCACCCATAGTAACTGTTTGCTCAGCCAGCAAGGAGATTGTTTTTGCTAGTTCATACTGCAAGATTAGTCAGAAGTTTATTCAGAGGACAAACAAAAAAAGTGAGAACACAGGTTAACTTCTCCACCCTTTCCTCTTTCCTGTATCCCCCACTTATACGCCTTGCATTAACAGAGGTCAGAGTGAAATATACAATAGACCATTACATTTCAGAGATTTGGAGCAATCATTCATCTGATCAGATCTGTCTGAGCTTTGGAATCTATACCTCTAATGTTGTTTCAGTGCCGGTGGGAAAGGTGACACAATATCCTGTGAAACAGGGGAGTTGATGTCAGTTTTCAGTCATTCACATTTAGAATGATTTCAAACAATGTGCACACAGTGATATCATATGAAAAATACATGTGCACCGCAGACCTCTTTGGAAGTGTTCACCAATGTCTTTACAAGAGCAACAGAATGTTTTAATTCTCATTGCATGCATTACTAGTCCATCAGAAAAAAGCATTTATCAGAAACTTATCCACAGTTGAATATATACCTACTGGGGTTATCTATAATTCTGCGCTCCACCACTGTCTAGGTTGTTATTTAATGTCTCTTTCTGACCTTCCACACTGACGAACTTCTAAACGTTTTTAACCTCTAGTGTGTAGAAATTAGGAAAGTTGAATGAGGTGATGATAAAAATCTCTACTCCGACCTTTCAGTTTTCCTCTACACACAAAGCACATAGGCTCAGTGTAAATTCCCCAAGTGACAGATTTACACTGCTTGCACATTCTATGGCTTCCTTTATTTGAGTAAGAAAAGCCATGTTGTGGCAGCATGCAAAACATAAGAATCAATAATATGCAGAGGTTATTGCAATGCATCCAGGAGAGCTACCGTAGGGAACTGACACAAAGAATACCCAGCCCAAACTTCCTGGATAGAAACCACCTCACAAACAATACACATGACCCAGGCATTATGATTCTAATAGTCTTGTACTTAAAAAGATGCTGCTGGGTTCAAAATGATCTGAGAAATTTTATCTTTCCAAGGACTGAGCAAAATGTGAATAACTTTATAGCAGAGTCAAAGGATGATTGTTTTAACAGATCACTGTTAAAACATAATGATGTAGTATTGGAAGGGGCCTCTCAGGTCAGTGAGTACAGATCCCTGTGCCCTCTCCATCTGCCTTATTCAATTTAGCTTTATTTATGAAAATATAGGGGTTGGGCTTTTTACAACAGATGTACATGCTCCCTGTTGCATCAATGTCAGGGCATAATTCTAAGTTTCACTAGCTGTCTCATTTCAGCAAGGAAAACAGTGAAGGATACACTACACCTAAAAAAGGAGGTGTTTGCAGGGAGTCTCTGTAGTAGTTACACAATTCCACCTTCCTTACGCCCCCTCCCCACCAACTATGGGGATACTTAATTAAGAAATGTCCTGTTTCTTATTAATCATTAAGAAATAAATCCTGAACACAAACTGAACATGTGGATTGATGTCAGTGATGTCCAGGGATCCTGGTTTTCTCTGATTTAAGAAAATCCCTAATTTCCAGTTTTAAAAAAAGTAACCCAAATCCACATTTTTCCATGATTTAAATGAAACTAGATAGATAGATAGATAGATAGATAGATAGATAGATAGATATTTCATTTTAATCACAACAAATCTGGATTTGGGGTTACTTTTTTTAACTGAAAATTGGAGATTTTTTTTAAAATCAGAGAAAACCAGGATCCCTGGTGATGTCATCCCTTGCCAATAATACCTAGTAATTGCTCAATATAATTTTTTAAAAGATAATTTCTAAAATAATAATGGAACATTCCTGGACATACATTTTTAGGGGATTAGTGTGTTTTGGGGGTCTCATATGTCTAATAATTCATCCAAGGATTACACTTGTCTTTCAGGAATGCACTAAAAAATATAAACTATCCTTAAGTATTCCTTGGTCATCTGATGAGGCTCCATCAACACTTACACATGCCAATTTATCTCTGCTAATGCCAGTGAAGGGACTGATTCTCTTCTTGTTTCCACTGATCTAAATAAGAAGCAACAACATCTGAGGTACAACCCCCTTTTCAAGAAGAACAGAATTTTACTGCTATAGTCCGCACAAGGGTCAACATGAACTCTATTTAGTGGTCAGTCAGCCCGGGGAGCCCAGGCTAAATTACACGCTATATTCCCCTGCTAGTGCCCATGGTACTGAAATAAATTACTGGTCAAGATCTCTATCTCCCTTTGACCCCTTTGTGATGACAAAGGCTGCTTTGTGTTTCAGAGGCTGCTAGTATGGAACAAACATTTTGCCAAAGAGGGCAAGTGTGTGATTGGGTTCTGCATGAGAGTTTAAGAAAAGGAAGCATTCCTTGCACCATCCTTCTGTCCTTCCTTTAGATTCACCTGGGGTCTTTTCACAATGTGGCTCCTAAAGTCACATTTAATATATCCTCCAAAACTTTCTCTCACATTTTCTTTATTTGGAGACAGACCTATTTTTTAACTTCAGTGTTACCTCTGTACCAGGGCATTGCTGGTAACATATTGATGTATTTTATTTGAAATGGCAAAACAGAAAAATGAGACGACAGTTTTATTAATGGTAATGGAATGAGCAATCCATTGTTTTATGAGTGCTGCTTATAGTTTTTTTCATAAGCCCCTTATGAGGTTTTAAGATCTTTGTTTCATTGGAGACCCACATGCTACTTCCTGGACTCCAGTAGGTTGAGAGGGATGCACTGAAGATGCTGTGATTGCACTGACAGGCACATTATGATTCTACTCCAATAAAGCTGTACATGTAGGTAGGCATGGAGTAGCCCTGTTGACTTCAGTGGGACTGCTCATAGTTCAAGGGTGTGTGGTGGAGGGGTTGATATCTCACTACAGCTCTACATGCAGGAGTTTGAGCCTGGTGCTAGACTTGTACTAACTGCTATGTCTACTTCTGCCAGCTGTAAATGGAAGCCTGCTCATTTGGGCTGGGGAATCAAAGGGAGCTGCACATGTTGCTAACCACATTACCTGCATGCATGCTGCTGGCTACTGAAACATGTGCCTTAGCCATGCTAGACCCAGGTGGAGCTGTGATATTTTTTGGCCAGACAAGTATAAAGTTAAAACATATGCTTAAAAGTGTTTGGAGAAGCAAGGCTCAAAGTCTCTTTGCCTGCTGTAGGAGGTAGGTCTATCTTTAAGCGTACACTATCAGGCCCTGTGTCAAGGTACACATGTGTGAATCTTTGCTGGACAGGCTAAAGAAATCAATATCCTGAAAATGTAACAGAAGAGCTTCAGATTAATATCTATAAGGACAGACCCATTCATCAGATTTCAAAGAGCAGGCCTTTCCACTGCTGTATTCCTTCCATGAGTCAGTATAACCTCTTCAGCCAGCTCTGGTGGCCTACAGCTACTATATCTACAAGCCCAGTCCTGCCTGTATTAAAGCATTGGGAGTTCTTCAAGTGACTTTAGTGGAATTTGAGCCCTGTAAAAGGACATTAGATTAAAGAAAAACAACAGTTACAGATATATTTTTCCCGTGTCTCTGGGACCTGCATGACCCCTATCTGCATGCAGTGAAACCCTACTTGCATTACTGGGGTGATATAAAACTGGTATTGAGTTTAATGGGAGTATTGTATCTGTAAAGTAATCAGGATGTGGCCCATGGGATGTGACTATAGGATTAGGTAGATTTCTTTGCTAATAGAGAGTAATCCCGCTGTACTTTACTCAGTCACATAAAATCACTACCATATTTAGGTACATACAGCAGCTGGCAAAATCACATGGGGAGATTTCAGTAAAATTCCCTGATCATTAATAATGGGGTGGTTAGCATATTTTCTTTGGTTTATATGTAACAATACCTATAGAAGTATAATAATAAGATAAAATAAACTCATTTTTTCTTAAATATTACAAAAAGAAGTTTCATATTGTTTGATGATTATTTCAGCATGCTTAAATCAACAGATCTGTTTCTACTTTACCACGGAATTAGCACTTTACCAAAAAACTTTAACACTCCAAGAGCCACATTTTACTCCCAGTAATCACATTAGCAGTGTCATAATAGGAAGTCAGTCAAGCTGCTCCTGTGATTAAGGCACCCCATTCTTCATGCCAAGCTATATATCAGACTCAAGATAGAGTAAAATGGAAACCTGTGGGAGGGAAGACAAAATAAAAAGACAAGTGAGATTAAAATTCACAAATTTTAAAAGTTGAAAGAAGTGTCAGGACTCTCCATGAATTAGTGCAACCGACACTCAATACATTAGCGTGACTGGGGCAGCCACCCTGGGGCTGCTTTTGAGGGGGCATAAAAATGACTGTTGCTGCAACTGGCAGCTGGCTATGCTGGCAGTGCAGCAACTCACATTGCCCAGGACAGGAGCTGCCTTGTTACATCTCTGCACTTCTATCATGTTTAAGAGCTCTGTAACTTTATAGTGCTATAAAAAGTGCTCTAAATGACAGAGTTGTAAAACGTGCATGGAGCACTTCTGTACACATCCTCTGAGATGGTGCACTTTGCTGGAAAGTGGGATCTGTGAGTTTCAATCCTCTCAAGATAAGAAGGGCCAAGAAGTTAGGTATCTCACTTTCTAGGCAAGTGCTCTTACTACTAGGATTTTGGGCTAAAGCTTAGCATCATTTTCTCTTCCTTCAGCTTTGTTTTCTAACAAGCTATATGCATGCTCTTCATATGATACAATCCAAGTCTAGGGGTATAGGGATCTCTTCAGACAACCATAGATGCCTAATGGATTTGGATGGTTAAGGTGTTTTACAGCCACTGAACAGTGTGACTTGGGGTTGCTCTGTGATTTGGGCACCTAAATTCCACTTAAGTCCAATTGATCTGGATTTGGCTGTATATAGCTCTATACTACTCTTGGGTACGTGCAGCTTCATATATAGTAGCATGGCTCTGACTGAACCACTCATTCCTCTTCCTGACTCTTTCCCTCAGTTTCTGCAGATCCCATACTTCCTGGGGCTGGAGGAGGTATTCACTGAGGATCATGCTTTGGAGCTGAAATTCTTACCTTTCTTCCTTACTCCAGGCTGCAAGTTCCCATTTGCTTTACATAAAAGACTTGGGGGTGGGGGGGTGGGGGGAACGGGGAGGGAGGAAGGGGGAACAATTTACGCCTTCAGTTACTCTTTAAAGTGAAGTCCTTAAGTCTGAAGAATGAAGAAAGATTAATTTGAAGACCCTATGTTGGATATTTGCCTACAGCAAACATCCAATATATAATGACCCACATCTGAGCTTTTATTTTCCCATCAGATTTTTAGTAATGATTCTTATGCAATCCATCCAGGGATTACCATTTCCAGCAGTTTTCCAAATGGATGTAATAAGAGACTACTCTGTGGTTTTGACTGAATATTTTCACAAGTATACATTTCTGGTTTTTGACTTGATTTTCTTTGGTTTCAGGTCTGCTTGCCAAAAAGCTGTAGAGTTTTGTTATTATGTCTTTACATAATGAAATGGATGGCCATTTGCTTACTTGCCTACATAAGTCTATATCAAGAATAATTCAAGCACAGCTGATTGTCTTTATATTTAAACTTTCCCATATGGTAGTCCAATAAAGGAATGTCTCTATCTTACAGTGTCTTTTCTGAGAGACGACTCACTCTTGCCTTAACTTTAAAGACCACTCAAAGGAACCTGACTTTAAAAAAATGAAAGAATATTGTAACGCATACATTTACTTTATCATATTAATATGTGCTGGATATTAATTAAGTGTACTGCACCCCAAGCTCCTTCAACTTTAAACTTCTGCAATTGAACTATTTTATTTAACACATCAGAAGAAGTTAGTCCAGTGTGTGGGGAAAGGCTGAAATACACTCCATCCCAATCAGAATTTGGGCTTTGTACCAACAGTTAAAGTAGGGTGGGTCAGATTGAATTCACCCCTGGGATCTCTGCAGGTAACCAGCTTCCATAGTTGCTCCTGTGGAGTTCAACTATTAGCTAGAATAGTGGCTGCTGTCCCTTACCTTTCTTTTATAGGGTTTGGGGACAAAATCCAAACTGATCCCTTAGATGTCTCCATTTTAGTTTCATGACATCTACAATTTAAGTACCTGGCCTCAGGAGAATGATTTAAAGAAAGAGGGTTGACATCTAAACTGCCAGTCCAGGGAATGAGGAGAGGTAGGCATTCTCCAAAATGCAATTCAGAGAGCCTGAAGATGCCTAGGGACAGCCAATAGGTAACGTTCTAACTATTTATAAAAAGCGCTAGTAGTGTAACTGGTGGGGTACCAGCCCCAGGAACTGATTTAGAGGGGTTCAAGAGTGTTGACTGCCACCACTTCCAGCCTGGGTGTTCCTTGCTGGTATCTTAGCCTCATCCGGTCACTAGAATGTCTAGCCTCTTTTCTGAGGTTAGGTGCCTAACTAAATGGAACACCTTTTGCATACAGTTAAAGTATATATACTAGGTGAGGAGAACCCAGATTCCCGGGTAAATGTTCTAAGCACTGTACAGGTATGCAAAAGGTAGGCACCACCCTGCTCTGCCATAACTTAGAATGATAGGGCCACTGTAATTTGTACTGAAGCAATATTACCAGTGTTAATTATAGGTGCTCTGAGAACACCTAATGGATCATACTTCTCTTGGAACTTAGGGTTTGCAATCCCAGGAGTAATCTCCGGAGTTCTGTTGAGATAAATTCCACCCACCCACTCCACATGTCCACTAGTCTGAGCCCACAAATAAAGCAGAGGAGATACCTTAGGAGGAGTATGCCTTAGTGTTCGGTCTGTTCTGAAGGTGTGTGAAAGCCAAAGCATAGGCACTTCATAAGTTTCATGGTTGGTTGCTGGAAAGACACGAATTCTTGGGGGTGATATCTTTCATTGGATCAACTGCATGGTTGCAATAGCTTTCAGGTATCACAATACCCTTCCCCAGGTCTCTGGGGGAGAAGCAGATACAGCAGAGCTAAGTAGCAGATGGAACCAAAGCTTGTATAAAACTTCATATGTAAATAAAAACAGGATGGTTTTGGAGCACAGCAGTTTCCAGGTTGCTTTTTGGAACTTAGGCATTCACAGTCTGTCTAAATAGTACTTAGGTGCCTAGTTGGCCACTTTAGCTTTGGCCTTGGTTTATAGTTTTCTGTAAACTTGGGCCTTGAAGATTCTGCCCAGCTTGTCCCAATGGCCACCTCAATAGCAGCTTGTTTAGTGCCAGCATAGAGACCTCTACGTACAGGGGAAGTACTAGATGTCCTGTAGAGGTATGGTTGATCCTCTGGCTGCGCACAGCTGATTGGCAGGAAGAGATTGTGGGATTCCTTTTTTTCATAATGCTAAGTTGCAGGAAGTTCTCAGATTTTGATTTAAAATATTACATGTCTTGCTCCTTTCCCTGAAAAGAAAGAGGATTAGAGCAATTCTAATCCTCAATTCTACTAAGCACTTTAGAAAGTGATATGAAAGACAGTAGTAATGCCTACTCCAAGCATTAAAATTTCAGGCCCCCAAAGCATTCAAAAGCCAGCTCCCAAAATCATGAGATTGGCTTAAAAATTGTGAGTTTAAAATAATTTTAAATAGTGAAATTTAAAATAATACATGTTGAGTTCTTTTTTTCACAGTTTTTTTAGCTTGTAGCATAATTTTTTTTCCACAGGCTTAGACACTTTGTTTAAATGAAAGCTGAGATTTTCACATTGGATTCTAGGTGATGGGGCTTTCAAGAAAAATAAAAAAACATTGTAAAAATTGTTTACATTGGAGTTGAAAGAAAAAAAAAATTGGACTTTTTCTACAGCAGGAGGTTGGAGATCTAAAGATGCACCTCCCTCCACCAAATTCCAAAATGTATTAATTTTGGGTGTAACAGCAAGAGTCATTACTAGCTTAGGTTGGCTTTTTGCATAACAGTGGCATCATGGTGGAAAGGAATATTACATGTAGGATGGGAATGCAAATTTGTTTTGGCACACCCTGCAAAAAGTACTGAGGCAGGCTCCACTTGTTCAAATAGTCAGTTCTCTCTGAGTGTGTCTAAACTACCGATTTTTCTCTGTTGCAACTGCAGTTAATTGATTATCAATTACAATGGTTAGCTAATACCTTTGGAGATGATAATGTATCTATTCCACAAATGTTTGATCCAGGATACAGTAGAGTGAATCATAGATGTTTGCAGACTTTTATTTCTAAAGATGTTAGCTAACCTCCAGCTGGTTAACCTGAGTTACAAGAATGTGAAAGAGTAAACAGCAACCTGGCGAAAAGAGCCGAGGAACGCCACTTCCAGAGCTATTACCATATAAGGATAGAAGCTCTGGGAAAAAAACAAAACAAATCAGAGAGAGGGGCTGAAGGGGAAAGAGAGGGAAAAAGAAGATCCGCAGAAGATGGGAGGCTTACCTCAGGATTTCTCTCGACGCCGGAGAGAGTGGAGCTCAGAGGAAGAGGGGCGGATCCCCGAAGAGGCATACCACGAGACACGGCTGGCAGTTGCGCTGAAAAGAAAACCAAAAAAAAGAGAAAGAATGAATTGACCCACTCCCACAAACTTGGAGAAGGCATCTGAGTGTTGGCCACAAGGATTCAAGGCTTCAGGCACGCGCAGGCTAAAAGGTACACACTAATAGTAACAGAAATAAAGAGAGAGAATACAATGGGGTTTGAAGAGAAAATTCTGCCCCAAAAAGAAATAAACAGACAAACTAGAGTTAAAGAGACTTCGTTTCCTAATACCAAGATCAGCCCAACTGAACTGATAATAGTTATGTAAGAATAGTATATAGATAGAATTACAAAGTTGATATAACTGATAAGGTTAAAAAAAAAAGAAAAAAAAAGGATAAATGGACCACTTCTGTTTAAAGGTAAAGAAAGTTTGTATAGCGTTATAAAGGATAAAAATAAAGACAAGTGTTATTCTGCATCCGACTGTGAATATATATACATATCGGCGAGTGTGTGTGGATAGTCGAGAAGGCGTGCAAAGTTTTCCTCTATAATACCGGGACTCCTAATAGAGACACCAAAAAAACCCCCAAACAAACAAAAATACCCCCCAAATATATATAATAACCCTCCCGACGAGTGACATCATTAATTAGAACATATTATAATAACATCCAAGGCATGGCAGGAAGGAAAGTCGGGGTACTTATAGTTCTTTGGGAGATTATAAAAGGATACAGAGAGGCATCGTAAGCTCTACCATCACAAAGAAGAAAAAACATCTATTTTAGGCATACACCTGGGACAGATCTGATTGCAGCTCCTTCAGGCAGCTCCCATGCTATAGATGCATGTTGCTATTTCCTCTTTTGATTCCATTTCAAAAGCAGCTCTTTTATCATGCCACCCTTTCCTTTGTGCTGTTGAGGAGTTCAGAAGAAATGAACCACTCTTTTTTTCATGTCCTTCAACTAGCTATTCTTCTTGACAAAGAGTGGTGGAGCTGTTATCTGCCTAGTAGCAGTACTCTTCCAGCCACAGCAGAATATTAGTCCCCACCTGCTAGATGCTGATTTCATACCCAGTTCTGATTTGGAGCTTGGAGAGCTAGGGCTGAGAGAGAGCCTGTAGTTTCCACTTCCTTAATGTTCTTTACCGAGCCTCGGGAATCAGGATCCCCATCCAGCCACACCTACTACTTGAAGCCAGTGAAAAGAGTCTGGACAACGGTAACTAAGGGAGAATAATCGAGATCTAATCACCCAACTCAATAGTAGAGAAGACCTGCTCCTCATGGGATTGTCCAGTTCACCCTACTGCCAGAGGCCTGAGGACGATTGCAAAACAAATTGTTTGCTGCTACTATTATCATTCTTCTGAGGAACAGTTGTCAGGTAAGTGAAAAACCATAGATGCTAGCAAAGAACTTTTCAGGGTCTGAAGGTAACAAGAATATCAGATCAGATTTTTTTAAAGGTCTCTGCAGAATCTAAGCTAATCATTATGTTACGTGGTTTGGCTGACTTGATGTTGGAACAGATGTGTGACAGGTACTCTAGTTCTCAGGGATGCTGTTTATCAAACAAAAGTTAAAGTATAACTAGGTCTATTAAGAGCTCTCCCATTAAAATCAAGCAGTGAATAAAGGTCACTGTCTCGGCATATGGAGGTTTTTGGCACGCCACGCTAAGGCCTGCACCTTTCTGCCCCAGAAAAATTTCTATGCACCACTGGATGGGGTTTGGTTTTTTATTTACTTATTTTTTTAGTGTGGGGCACTGGTGATCAATCATATGTAAGTGAGTACATGTATGTGAGTACTCCAAGTGCTCTGACTGAAGCACGGAGTGAAATCTGGGCTTCGCCATGCCAAGGCCTGCACTTATCCGTGCCCCACAAACTTGCTACTAGACTTGGTTCTGAGGCCCTTGGCAGCTTCCATTTTTTCACCATCTGTCATGGTGAAAAAATAAATACCATCTGCACACCCAGGTCCAGAGAGCATTCTGGGGCAGACCCAGCCTTTGGCTCAAACAGCCAGGACAAACCCAGAGACTATCCCACATCCCTGCCTCACCCAGGACCACACTTATATACATATGAATGCCCATCACGACCCAACACTTAAAAAAAAAATTAAAAAATCACACCTGTGATGGACAGATGAGTGTCCTGCAAGGAGAGACCATGGGCAGCCACAAACATCCCCCTTTTCCCTGCCAACATCATGCACAGCCCCAGAGATACAAGAAAAGCCTCCAGGTCTGCTGGCTTCTTCATGCTTGAGCCTCAACAGTCTCAGTTGCCCCAAATTGAGTCATCAATGTGACAAAGTAATTAGCAGAGCTAACCACACTTTGTCATGCATTAGTAGGTGCATCACGAACAGGTCCATGGAGGTGATGCTCCCCCTCTATGCGGCCCTGGTCAGGCTGCAGCTAGAGTACTGCATCCAATTTTGGGCACCACAATTAAGAAAAAAGATGTGGACAACCTTGAGAGGGTCCAGAGTAGGGCCACTTATATGGTTCGAGGTCTTCAAGGAAGGCCTTATGAGGAAAGGCTGAGGGACCTAGACCTTTTCAGCCTCCGCAAGAGAAGGTTGAAGGGGATCTTGTGGCAGCATACAAATTCACTGGGGGGTGTGCAGCAGGGAATAGGAAATGCTGTGTTTACCAGAGCACCCCTTGGAATAATCAGAAGCAACAGCCACAAGCTAATGGAGAGTAGATTTAGGTTAGACATCAGAAAAAACTTATTTATGGTTAGGGTTGCCAGAATTTGGAACAGGCTTCCAACAGAGGAGATGCTCTCCCCTAACTTGGGGGGTCTCCAAGAGAAGACTGGACAAGCACCTGGCTGGGGTCACATGACCCCAGCACTTTTTCCTGCCACTGGCAGGGGGTCGGACTCAATGATCTATTGAGGTCCTTTCCAACCCTAGCATCTATGAATCTATGAAAATGTGAGCCTTGACGTGGGATGCCTTACTCCAGAAAGGGTTTCCTTCTCCCCTGGAGCCTTGCCACTAGTCTGCTTGGTTCTGTGGCTCATGGCAACTCCCATGTGTCCTGGTGAAAAAAAAAGAAAGTCTGCAGCCCTGGGGTAATGGGAAGGCATCACCAACTCTGAACTGTCAGCCTTCTGGTCTAACCTTTGGCCCACAAAACCCTAAGCAAAAAAGCTAGGAATATCCCAATTGTTTCTCACATCCCTTCCAAGATCACTCTCATATGCATACGAATGCCCACCACCACCCTACACTAAATAAACAAATAATAATAATTAAAAAAAAAATCAGACCCTTAATAGACAGCACTGTGCCCTGCAAGAAGAGGCCATAGGCAGCCACAAACATCCCCCTTTTCCTTGTCAACATCATGCACAGACCCAGAGATAGACCAAAAGTCTCCAGGGTTGCTGCCTTCTTCATGCTCAGGCCTCAATGGTCTCAGCTGCCCCAAATATCAAAAAGAACACAAAAAGCCATTTTGGCCCCACCATCTTCCCCTTACAACTGAAGCACGAGCTGAAATGTGGGCCTCGGCGTGAAATGCTGAACCCCAAAAAGAGTTC
The DNA here is from genome assembly GCF_030867095.1 of Alligator mississippiensis. Taxonomy (NCBI): domain Eukaryota; kingdom Metazoa; phylum Chordata; order Crocodylia; family Alligatoridae; genus Alligator; species Alligator mississippiensis. The sequence goes on from NC_081824.1 coordinate 324,744,713, forward strand.
GGCATGCCAACCTGAGCCCCACACCTTTCCGCCCTGGAGCCTTGCCACTAGTCCATTTGGTTCTGAGGCCCATGGCAGCTCCCATGTGTCCTGGTAAAAAAAAAAAGGCTGAGCCCAGGGGTAAGGGGAAGGGACCCCAAGTCTTAAGATCACAATATTCTGCAGCAAGCTTCTATCCAGAAACCTTTAACCAAAGAGCCAGGAAAAAGCTAAAGCCTTTCCCACATCCCTGCTTCTCCCAGGACCACACTCATATACATACGAATGCCCAATACCACCCATCACATAAAGAAAAAAAATAAACAAAAAATTAGACCCTTGATGGGGCCCGAGTGCTCCGAATGAAGCACAGACTTCATTCCCGAATCAAGCACGGGCCGAAATCTGGGCCACACCAAGGCCTGCACTTTTCCACCCCGGAGCCTTCCCACTAGTCCAATTAGTTCTGGGGGCCATGGCAGCTTCCATGTGTTATGAAGGAAAAAATTAAATTAGTACTCAGTAGGCCTCGCAGAAGTACAAGAAGCCTCACCCAGCCTTGAACTCCCAACCTGGTGGTCCAAAACACCAAAAACATACTACAACACCAGCCCACAAGACCAAAGCTGACACCCTTCCAAGTAACTTGTGATTAGATGACCACATGAACAGGCACAAGTTTTGCCACCAACACCCCACATGAAAAAAAACCCAAAAAATCCAGTTGTAACCCTTGACTGATGGCCCTGAGCTCTGGCAGAAGAGGCCCTAGACAGCCACAAACATCTCTCTTTTCTCTCCCAGCCTCACATGCAGCCCAAGAGACACAACAAAAGCCTCTGGGGATGTTGGCTTCTTTGTGCTCGGGCCAAAACTGTCCTGGCTGCCCCCAAATTCAAAAAGAAGAAAAGACGCCTTTTTGGCCCCACCAACTTTCCCTTCCTCACAGACACGCCGAGTGCTCTGAATGAAGCACGGCCTGAAATCCAGGCCTTGGCATGGCATGCACTTTTGCACCCTGGAGCCTTGCCACTACTCCAACTGGTTCTGGGGCTCATGGCATCTTCAATGTGTTGTGGTGGAAAAAAATAAAATTAGCATGCACCAGGCCTGGCAGAAATACAAGTGGTCTCAACCAGCCTTGAACTCCTAAGCTGCTGGTCCAAAACACAGAAAACACACCACAGCACCAGACCACAAGAGCAAACCCAGTGCCCTTCCAAGTCTCTTGCTTTTATAGGAGCACACTAAGATGCATAGGTTTTGCCACCAACACCCCACACTAAAAAATAAATAAATAAATAAAAAGTTTTAACTCTTGACTGATGGCACTGAGCCCTGGCAGAAGAGGCCATAGACACCCACAGACATCTCTCTTTTCTCTCCCAGCCTCTTGCGCAGCCCAAGAGACACAGCAAAAGCCTCTGGGAATGCTGGCTTCTTTGTGCTTGGGCTGCAACCATCCTGGCTGCCCCCAAATTCAAAAAGAAGAAAAGACGTTGTTTTGGCCTCACCAACTTCCCCTTCCTCACAGACACTCCAAGTGCTCCAAATGAAGCACGGGCCGAAATCTGGGCCTCGGTGTGGTCAGTACGTGGCTTATGCCTGTACTTTTGCACCCCGGAGCCTTGCCACTAGTCTAATTGGTTCTGGGGCCCATGGCAGGTTCCATGTATCCTCATGAGAGGAAGAATTCTGGTGGCCTGGGGTAATGTTAAAGTTTACCAAGCGTTGAACTCACAACTTTCTTGTCCAAGCTTTTTCTGTACACCCCAAGCCAAAGAGCCAGAACAGGGCACAAAGTTTTCCCACACTTCTGCCTTTCCCAGGACTATGCTCATATACATTGAAATGTCCAACACCACCCCACACTTAGAACCCCCCCGCTGCCTCCCCAAAAAAAGAAAAAAGAAAAGAAAATCAGACCCTTGATGGATGGTCCTGTGCCCTGCAATAAGAGGCCATAGGTCTCCACAAACATCCCACTTTTCCCTGCCAACATCATGCACAGCCCCAGAGGTATAACAATAGGCTGCAGTGCTGCTGGCTTCTTCGTGCTCAGGCCTCTACATTCTCAGCTGCCCTAAATTTAAAAAAGATAAAGAAAACCAAGCTGCCTTGGCATGCCATGTCAAGGCCTTCCTGTCCTAGAGCCCTGCCAGGAATCCAGAATAGCTTATCATGGGTCCCTGGTGCCTGGGGACCAACACTTGCTTTTCCCACCCCCCACAATCAATGAGCACTTGCTGGGCCAGGGGTTCCCTAGCAGCCAATTGCTGAGTCCGAAGATACCAGAATGAAACCGGAAGTGCCACTGGGACTTCTGCATGCCGCTTCCGAGCATCCCTTATAGGGCCCATTTAGCACCCTCCTCTAGGCTAGCACTGAGGGACCATGGCCTTCTCCTACCCCCTGCATCCTCCCTCCATCAGTATGCCATTGGTGTCTTGTATATAAGGAAGCTTAGATGTATTTTTACATTTTATGTTGACAGAGTATCATTCTAGTTAAATATTCCAGTGAGACAAGGTAAGGTTAATACAAGAATTTTGTGCTGTGTGAAATGCCAATATCTTCTGGAGAGACACTTGCCTGTTTATACTCAACAGGACATTCATCTTGCGGGTGGCTAGAATTTGCGCTTAAACTGTCATAATTTCTAGTGTGTATATGTTTTTAAGGATGTATATGGTTTCGCATTGGGATGGTATTCTTTGGTCTTGGATGGTTATTTCATTGAGTTCCTTTAACTTATATGTTAACTGCAAAGGAAAGACTGGTACAAAAGATAGGGGTATATGCTTGTCATTTGCATATTATGTTTTTTGCTGTTTTTAAGCTGGTGTCAAGATTATCTTTTAGTTGGTTTTGTTTTGTTTGGTTTGTTTTTTACTTTGGAAATGTCATTCTTGTCACCTCTAATCAGAAACCTATTGGGAACAAGAGGCTGAATGGGAAATAAATACAATTGCTTCACAGCCAAGACCTTTCATACCGATCTTCTAACCAAAGTCAAAGTTTACAGCTCAGTTACATCAGTATTTTTGTCATCAATATTATATATCCATTCCTGTCTTTTCATTTGTTAGGTAGCCACAAATCAAACCAGTGAGTGACATTTTGTGTTGTAGGGTAAGTATTCTTGTGAACAAGAAAAAACTTTCTATTAGAGACAAGTCCAGTATCCCTTATTCACATGAATATTGCCATTAGTATTGCTGACGCCACACATTCAACAATGATCAGTTGGGTCCAAAAATACTGAGACTGGCTTAAGTCATGGTAACAGCAACAAAAGTGGTGTCTTCTTTATTACTTGAGCTTTAGTGATCATCTTTTCAAGCTTTTTCCCTGCAACCGTAAGCAGGAAGTGACACTATATTTTCCAGAAGAAAAGTGAGATTTTCATAATCATTTGCCAGGAGCTGTGGCCTTCAAGGAAAAAAAACTCCTGTATACTATGGTTCTTGTAAGAGTTGGCAACACTCTTTTCACAGACTGCTCATAGAAAGGTTGCAGCACTGGATTATAAGGTAAAGAGAAGAAATATTACCTGTTTTCACGTAGTTGTAAAGTTTAGTCATAAACAAAACATTCAGTTTAAATGATAAAATGCTTCACTAGAAATAACCTCTCTTCAAAACCTTACTTTGGTATTTGGCTCACTTTGTGGGCTATATTTTACCTTCTGGCACATGTATCTAAGAGAACCATTTCATGAAATCTCATCAACATAAATTTATATTAATAAAAGCAAGGAAAGCTACAGAATAGGTTTATAGCTCACAATCTGTAATTCCACATGAGGTAATAAATTGCATTTTAGTTATCCTTAGTACCTTCATGTACCGTTTTGTATTGCTGTTCAAAATCAAGGGCATCATGTTTGTGGGGCTGAAGTCCAAGCTGTACTTGCATATTTGATTAATATTCAGAAGAACAACAAGAATTTACTGGGAGCTGACTAGTATTACTTCAGCGGCCAACAAGAAATGTCTGGCATAATTAGAATTTATATTACTATACTACTGAAAATATTAAGGATATCCTAGATAAAATAGAGGGTTCTTATTTTCCACTTCATTAAAAAGAATGAACAAGATTTTGGGAATCAGTATTTATAGCTACAAAAAAAATTACTAGCAATAAAAAGTGCAGGAGCTGCTGTGTTAATTAGGCAAGCCTTACAGCTATAATTCCTTCAGAAGATTAAATAGGCAATTTTAGTTATATTTTTCAAGTCAAACTTGTTCCAAGTAAATTAGGAAAACATAAATTAACATGGGTGTGAAGAAGAACAAACTACAAGCAGATGATTTCACAGGAGAAATGGTAGAAATACAGGCAGTCCTTGACTTACAATGTTTCAAGTTACAACATTTCACACTTACAATTGTGACTGATGGGACTCGAACACCTGATCTCGAGTGACCTTACCACATATGGTGGGTGATGTTCTCCTTATCTGCTTTGGTTGCTGTTCGAGTAGCTGTTCTCTCCTGAAGCAGACCGCCCATATCTCTCCTGCCACGACTTTGAATATTCCCAGTGGGTGCTGCCTCCTCAGGGTCACTCGGTCGGGTACAGTCTGCTCGATGGTCACTTATGGGGCTCCGCCACCCCTACACCCCGTCCTTACTCCTCCTTTCTGGCTGGATGGACCACGTTGCTCCTCCTTGGTGGTGTCGAAGATACCAGTACGCTCCCTGATCAGGATCTATTTTTTTATGCCCGCCCAAATATCCTGGGTGATTAATGCCCTCTCCTTAACTTCCCCAACCCCTTCACTCGGGGAAAAATAATGAAACCACCACCGCCACACTACTATCCGGAGGCCTCATGCTTTTCCCTTTCTTATACTTCTACTCCCACTCTCCACCCCTTCGCTCGGGGAAAATCAAGGCTGAACTTACAAAGAAAAAGATAATTATCTTGTAGGCCCCTTGGGGATCCCTAATAATCCCCTATCTATATCTCTGGGGCTCTCACGCCCTTGAGGCTTTCCCCTTTAAACACGGCTCCACCATCGTTCCCCACTGTCTCCTCTCTCTGGGCTGTCCTGAGCCGCTTACCTAGGGTATTCCCCACCTGGTTTTATTCCTATTCTCACTTCAGGGTCCATGCCCCCTTCTCCCCAGGTTTCCCCTGTTGTTCCCCTCGAGGTCTTCTCCACTGGGCTGGCTCTTCCTCCTTCTAGTCATTCCTCCCCAGCTCCCACCTGGTATCCTGTGTGTCACTGCGGGCTTGCTCCTCTTTCCCTTGTTCGTAGTGCCTCTGCCATCTCCAGAGGCTGTTCCGGTCTTCTTCTGTCCCTACCGATGCGTGCTTCCCTGTCATCAGCACACTCCTCTTCAGAAGCCTCTTCTGGCTCCTTCTCTGAAGCCCCGTGCTCCCTGGGCTTCTCCGCGGGATTGTTTGCCTCCCGCACATCTCTCTCTCTCTCTCTCTCCCCCTCCTCGCTGCTGGCTGCCATCTTTATCTTCGCCGGCCAATGTTTGCAGCTGATGTCATCAGCTGGTCTTAATTGAATAAAGATGCAGCTGATGAGCCGCACAGGTTCCCCTTCTTGCTCCCGTTCTGCTGCTGATCTCTCTGCAGGTAAGTGTTTTCTGTTTATTTCCTTCTTTTGTTTTATGGTGTCTCCTCCTTGCTCCTCCCTGTGATGACAATGTTTTTAAATTGACACCCGGTTTCAACTTTATGATGTCAGTTTTGACTTTACAATTCTTGATCCGATGCGACACCATGCCAGTGAACAAATTCACTGCATTGCTCATCTCCCTGGAGAACATCTAGCCAAACTTCCTTGGACACTTTCTTTAAGAAAGCAGACAAGACTCCAGAAAAACCTGCAGCCAAGACTCCTGAGAAGACTGCAGGCAAGAACTTTTCTAAAAGTCCAACAAAGAGCCTTTCAAAAAGTCCAGGAAAGCCACCTCAAAGAAGTCCTTCCAAATCAATCTGATTGCTATTTACAATATAAATACATGCGAGTCGGCAGCAATCCGATCCAGCTTCGGATCCAGCTGCTTCAGATGTCCACAATCCAATTTGGAGCTCTGGACCGGGTTTCCGCCTTGATCCGGCCGAAGCGGCTCTGAAGCTTCCGAGCTGCCTCGTAGATCCGGCTATAGGGTATAATGGGGAATCAATGAAATATCTATAACTTTGTTGTTTTTTGTCCAAGTTGGATAAAACTTGCAGGGATTGTAGCCTCTGCCGAGAGCATGAAATTTGCTAAGTTTCAAGAAAATCAGTGCAGGGGTTTGGGGGGAACTGTACCCCAAATTCTTGAAAGCCAAACTCATGTCACAGCTGTGTGTTACAACACAGGGTGGTCAAAACTGCAGGGCTGGTAGCTCTTACTGAGGCCACAAAGCCTGCCAAGTTTCAAGGAGAACAGTGCAGGGGTTTGGGGGGAACTGCCCCTCAAGCTGAGGACAAGCACAGCTCATGCCATGGGTGACCCTGTGTGTGTTAAGGCATAGTGGGTGACTGCTGCAGAGGTGGTGGCCACTGCTGAGGCCACGATGCCTGCCAGCTGTTGAGGATATTAGTGCAGGGGGGTTCTGGGGCCCTGCACCCCTAGCTACTGACAGGCAAAACTTGTGCCAAGACTTTGTCTGTCTTGGGGCAGTTGATTGTCTGTATTAAGTCTTTCCTCTCAGCCTGGTTTTGTAGGTGCCAATTGATGTTTGTTAAGACATTATGTAGTAGCTAGGTCCTGTGTATTGAGTCCCTGGTTCCTGAGTGAATCATGATTGATTGATTGGTAAGTGGTAACACAGCAGCTTTGTAGCCAGGCCCGCAGTAGTGTCTCCCTTCCGTGCCCCAAGACAGACACAGTCAGTCCCACAGCACCCACGGCACCAGTTTTGCTTGTCTGCAGCTTGAGCAGCAGTTTCCCCAAACCCCTGCACTGATCTTCTTGAAATTTGGCAGGCTTTGTGGGCTCAGTAAGAGCTACCAGCTCTGCAGTTTTGACCCCCCTGTATTTTAACACATACACGTGACAGGAGTTTTGCTTTCAATAATTTGGGATACAGTTGCCCCCAATCCCCTGCACTGATCTTCTTGAAACTTGGTAGACTTTGTGACCCCAGTAAGAGCCCACTATGTTGTAATGCCTAGAAGTGACATGAGTTTTTCTTTCACGAATTTGGGGTGCAGTTTCCCCCAAACCCGTCCACCGATCTTCTTGAAACTTAGCAGGCTTCATGCACTCTGCAGAGTCTACGATTCCTGAAAATTTCATCCACATTGGACAACAAACAACAATGTTATAGATATTTTATTTTTTCCCTATTATCCCCTATGGCCGGATCTCCGAGGTGGCTCCGAGGCGACTCCGAAGCTCTTCAGAAGCTCCGAACTGCTTTGGGAAGCCAAACAAGACCAGTGCTTTGACCCAGATGTGCTGCCTCAGACCCCGAAGCATCCAAAGCTTCTCCGGATCCAAAGCTCTGTCTGAAGTCTCGCACAGCTCTAGTATTGGGCCTTGGTTCAGGAACCAATCCCCCATTTATAACATTGTTTCTTATGAGAAAATTGGTTCTGAGTTACAACGTTTTGACTTAAGACGCGGTTTTCATGAACCAATTGTGTCATAAATCTGAGGACTGCCTGTATGCCTTTCTATCAAACCCTGAGGAAGAAAAATGAGCACTTTTTGTTATACCCAAGTTTCCTCATTTGACCAGAAAAAGGAACCGTGGATGGAATTTCTGGCACTTGGTTGTGATTTGTTTGCATTATGGGCTCTGTGTAGATGAAACGAGAGGCGTGTTTGCACAACACTTTAAAGCAGGCTAAATGCTTTTGCACCGCTTTAATGTGGTTGGTGTTTGCATGCCTTGGTGGCATATTGTGCATTAATTTCAGCTGCTGTAGGAAATTTGGTGGCATAATGCATCTTAAATGACTTGGGGCGCAGTCAGCCTCAGAGCAAAGCACCAGGCTCCGTGCAGCTCCACGGCTCTGCAGGAAACTCTGCAGGCAGCCTGGCAGCAGCCTGAGAAGGCAGCTCTGCCCAAGAAAAGCAGTGAGCCTGATCTTTTTTTCCTTTCTTTCCCTGGAGCCTGCCTGCCTGCCTGAGCTGCACAGGGGCCTGGTGCTTCCCTCTACAGCTGCGGTGCCCCCCAGGACCACTCAAGCCAGGTGTCTGTGGGTGGATGCTGCCTGGGTGGGGGCACAGCTGCTGTGGAGGGAAGCACCAGCACCCCTGCAGCCCAGGGACCGCTCCGCCCACTGGCCGTGACTGCATGTGCAGCTCAGAGTGGACAGTGGGAGGGCTGTGATGCCTCAGGCCCTATCCCCACCATCCACTCTGAGGCGTGTGTGCACCCGCTGGTATAGAGCTGATGCCAGAGCCCAGAGCAGCTGTTTGCAGCCTCCCGGCTGCAGCTGGCCCAGGCTCTGGTAGCTGCTGCCAACCACGGAGCCCAGGCTGCTTGCAGCAGGTCTTGCAGCTGAGACAGCCTGACTCCCACCTGCTCCGAGCCAAGCCCTAGCCTAGCCCAGCCCACCACCAGGATGAAGCTGGTGTCTTGCCAGGAGCACCACACGTTTTGTGGGCTTAGCTGTGTAGGGTGGGTGGGTAGTTGGTCTGATGTGCAGGCTCTGGGCTGGGGCCTCGGCCAGCTGCACTGCAGCCTGGGAGCTGGCTCCCCGGGGAAGCACGGGGGCTCTGGCGGGACCCTGGGATTGTTGGGTCGGACTTTGTCCAGTGGTCCAGGAGCCCGGCTCCATGTGCCTGCACATCTGGGTCTGTGTGTTTGTCAGCCTCTGTCTGGTTCTGTGTGTCTGTGTGCACACACGTGTCTGGTTCTGGATGTTTGTGTGCATGTGTCTGTTCTAGGTGTGTTCTGGTTCTCTGTGTTTGTGCACGTAGTTCTCTGTGTGCATGTGTGTGTGTCTAGTTCTGTCTCTGCTCTCCTTTTTCTTTCTCTCTTTCCTCTTTCTCTTATTTGTCTCATTTTTCTCTCTCATTGTAACATGCTCAGCAAAAAAGGAATACACAACAACAAAGACAACATTTATGATTATTAAATATACTGATATGCAGTGCATTCTGCCATGTACTCCCCCCCCCCCCCCCCCGGCCTTCATTTTGTTTTTCTGGCATGCCAGCACTCTGGCACCTTCCAAGGTAGACTTTGTGGGTTTTTCGGCACCCCAGCCAAAAAATATTGCCTACCCCTGGTCTAATATATATCTTTGCAACCCTGTCATTACATTACAGTTGTGTGCTGTATACTGTGCCCTAAGGCATTTGGACACTAACCAAATTTAACAACAGTCAATCATATTGTATCTTGACTATTATAATCCCCTCTTTGATAGATTTCCTAAATCTCTGTTTTCCACATGGCCTAGGACACAGAACGCTGTTTTATTTTCTTGCAGTAAGAAGTGATCCCGTCTTACATCATCCAACGTATTCACATCCTGTCACTTTACCTCATATATGATACTCCAGCTGACCTCTCCAGCCACTCCCACATCCTGCTCCTTCAATTTTAACTAATCTAAATGGAACTTTTTCCTGTAAACCCCACATCTAGTTTTTAAATTTCATATGTAAACCATTTATTTCTTATCATCATATATTTAAGCGCATATGTTGTAATGTGTTATTAAGCATATTTTCTTGCTCATATCTGGTTAAAATCTATCTGTAACTAATATCCAGAATATGAAACATTAAAGGGTTAAATTCTAAACCATCTCCAGTTTAGTCTCTGCCTTTTCCAGTCTAACATGATTGGGCACAGAGAGGTATTCCACTTTGCCTGGCTAGATGCATAATTTTCCTATGCTTTCAGTGGGGGACTACCACTTCTCTAGAAGCATATTCTACTTTGTCCTGCAGTATAGAACAGCTCTCTTACTATTTCATTTGGAGACGGTTCAGTGCCTCCAGAGGTGAATCTTCCCTTTCATAGATTCATAGATTCATAGATGTTAGGGTCGGAAGGGACCTCAATAGATCATCAAGTCCGACCCCCTGCATAAGCAGGAAAGAGTGCTGGGTCTAGATGACCCCAGCTAGATACTCGTCTAACCTCCTCTTGAAGACCCCCAGGGTAGGGGAGAGCACCACCTCCCTTGGGAGCCTGTTCCAGACCTTGGCCACTCGAACTGTGAAGAAGTTCTTCCTAATGTCCAGTCTAAATCTGCTCTCTGCTAGCTTGTGGCCATTGTTTCTTGTAACCCCCGGGGGCGCCTTGGTGAATAAATCCTCACCAATTCCCTTCTGTGCCCCCGTGATGAACTTATAGGCAGCCACAAGGTCGCCTCTCAACCTTCTCTTGCAGAGGCTGAAAAGGTCCAGTTTCTCTAGTCTCTCCTCGTAGGGCTTGGTCTGCAGGCCCTTGACCATATGAGTTGCCCTTCGCTGTACCCTCTCCAGGTTATCCGCATCCTTCTTGAAGTGTGGCGCCCAGAATTGCACGCAGTACTCCAACTGCGGTCTGACCAGCACCCTATAGAGGGGAAGTATCACCTCCCTGGACCTATTTGTCATGCATCTGCTGATGCATGATAAAGTGCCATTGGCTTTTCTGATGGCTTCGTCACACTGCCGGCTCATGTTCAACTTGGAGTCCACTAGGACTCCAAGATCCCTTTCCACCTCTGTGCCACCCAGCAGGTCATTCCCTAGGCTGTAGGTGTGCTGGACATTTTTCCTCCCTAGGTGCAGCACTTTGCATTTCTCCTTGTTGAACTGCATCCTGTTGTTTTCTGCCCACTTGTCCAACCTATCCAGGTCTGCCTGCAGCTGTTCCCTGCCCTCTGGCGTGTCCACTTCTCCCCATGGCTTTGTGTCATCTGCAAACTTGGACAGAGTACATTTCACTCCCACGTCCAAGTCACTGATGAAGACATTAAAGAGTATCGGTCCAAGGACCGAGCCCTGCGGGACCCCACTGCCCACACCCTTCCAGGTCGAGACCGACCCATCTACCACGACTCTTTGGGTGCGACCCTCTAGCCAATTCGCCACCCACCGGACAATTCGCCACCCACTCTACACTTGTCCATTCATTTCAGTGAGGAGTTCTAACCTGTGTCAAGATGGGCCCACCTGTTTGGAATTGCACTTTCCCTGATGTCTTAGCAGGATTTCTGACCTGAGCAAGGAGATATCTAAGTATACCTACCTAACAAACAGCATTCCCTGCAGTGTAATGTGCCTCTGCCTCTTCTTTTTCATCTTCCATAAGTAAACAAATGGCTAGAGCCCTTGCTCAGGGCATGGGAAACCTGATTTCCACATCCTCCCAAGCCTCAGAACCTAAATCTTTTATATGCCAACATGGCATTCTGATCAACAAGCACCTCCTATTCAAGTTGCTCTGAACAGCTAAGATAGAAAAGTCATGGTGCCAGAAGGCTAATGAGAAAGTGGGAGATGAACTCTATGGGCCTGGAAAGTGGGCACTGCCTTGGCAGGGATGGCAATGGCTCTTGCTCCAAAGGCTGTTTATGCATTTTACTTGGTGACTATTTAAGGTCACCCTGTTTACCCTGATGTAAACCTGAAGTAACAACACTGTAAGTAATGGCACTATTTTATGTGACAGTTTAGTAACAATAGCCAGGCACTGGTGCATGGGAGTTGCATTAATGCAAGTGATAGGGGACTCTGACATACAGTGCATGGAGTGATCTGCAAACAGATGGATTACCACTGAACTCTTCTGTGTAAGCTGGACGTGCTGAGATGTGCCATGGGAGAAGTGTAATTTCTGGACAGATTTGCCAGTGGACACTCAGCCAGTGAGTGATCAGGTGGGACAGGCTAGTAGCAGAGAACTATTGAATATTCAGTAGGCCTGTGCGAATAGGCAACTATTCAATTCGGATTCAGATTCAGCCGATTCAGATTCAGCCAATTCAATTAATAGATTTGAATTGCTTTTCTGATTTGCTTTGGCTCAGTCGATTTGGAAAAGATTCCAAGCTGATTCAGAGAGATTTGGAAATTCGGCCATAGGGTATAATGGGGAATCAATGAAATATTATAACTTTGTTGTTATTTGGATGATTCATATGAAACTTGCAGGGATGGTAGCTGCTGCAATGGGCATGAAGTCTGCCAAGTTTCAAGGTGATAGGCACAGAGGTTTCTGGGAAACTGCACTTCAAAGCCCTGAAAGCAAAACTCATGTCACGTGTGTGTGTTAAGCCACAGCAGGGTGAAAACTGCAGGTATAGTAGCTTGTGCTGAGGCCACAAAGCTTACCAGGTTTCAAGGATATAGGTGCAGGGGTTTTTGCAAAACTGCACCTCAAGCTGCTGACAAGAAAAACTCATGTCACGTGTGTGTAAGCCACAGTGGGGTGAAAACTGCAGGGGTGGTAGCCCTTGCTGAGGCCACAAATCTTGCCAAGTTTCAAGGAGATAAGTGCACCTCAAACTGCTGACAAGCAAAACTCAAGATATAGGTGACACTACGTGTGTGTTAAGGCACAGGTGGGGTGAAAACTGCAGGCCTGCTAGGGTCTGTTGCGACCACAAAACCTGCCAGCTGTCAAGCTGTGATGGCTCATCTTGTGTTTTTATGTTTATATGTTTATTATGAAAAAAACAAAAATAGTTAGAAAAATATATCTTAGGAAGCCTTTGGGTTGAAAAACCTTCTGTCAGGCTGAGGAAGTATCTGCAGGTGGTGTGTCTCCTGGTCCTAGATGGAAGGAATAGTAAAGAAGCCAGAGGCTGGCCTGGCATGCAATGCAGGTAAGAAAGCTAGTCAGTGAAAATGGAAATGGAGGTGTCAGGGGGTGACGGTCAGGCTGGGAGGTGGGGGAGGAGGGGGAAGGGGGATGTAGCAGCGCAGGTAAAAGTGGAGAGGTACCTGGGGAATTAGATGTCTGGCAGGTTATAGTGTATCATAAATCCAATATCTATATTGAGTCCATGAGTTTCCGTACCTAGGAGGCTGATGAAGTGAAGTTCATAGGCCCAGCTCTGAAAAGTGGTTTGTAAATTCAAACAAGCACCAAACCTTGCTAACCTAACCTCAACACCAGAAGCCAACTTCCTACAGCTCAGAACACAAAACCTGCCAACAATCTCCAGTCCCCCTACAAACTGCGCACCAGAATCTATCAAAGACAACAATACCCAACTACCTGTGGGGGCACATTCCTCACCAAAAAAAATACTCTGCCTCCAGTCTCTCAGGCCTGACCTTGAGAGGGAACAAATTACAATCCACTTTTCAGAGCTGGGCCTATGAACTGCACTTCATCAGCCTCCTAGGTAGTAGGTACAGAAACTCACAGACTCAGTATAGATTAGACAGTGGAATTCCTAAAGCTTCTAGAGGTTTGATTTGGATTCATAGATTCAGCTTCCAAATCATCCAAATCATTTCCAAATCCAAATCACCCACCTATATATATATATTTTAAAAAAGGGACAATTTCTTCCTCTGTGACGGTGCAAGCAATGGCTCACCTATCTATAGTACAGGGGCAGGCAATTATATTGGGCAGAGAGCTGCTTACTGAGTTTTGGCAAGCCATCAAGGGCCACATGACAGGCAGCACAGGGCAGATAAATATTAATTTTCTAAATTTTTTTAGGGGCCCCACGGACCGGATAGAATGGCCTGGCACGCTGCATTTTGCCCACCCCTGCTATAGTATGTAGGTAATCATTTACACTGCTAATGTTGGATTGTGAAAGCAGCTGGCCCATTGGAGGAGAGGGAAGGAGCTGGTGGCTTTGTTGAAGATAAAAGCTCTATAGTTAATGTACTCAAAAATCAAAGCAGTATAGTCATGTTAGCATGGTAATTCCCTGGGGTTAATTAGCCCTGTTGAGATGCAGGATATATTGGTCAGGGCATAGTGCCGCACTAATGGGGCTTTGCTACTTCCTCTTTGTTCAGAGATACCTCTGGTTTCTATCCATGGTTCTAGTTTGTGCTATATATACATACCCCAGAAGTGGCAATGTGACAGCTTGTTGGACAAAACATTGGATTTTCAGTGGAACTGCTTGGTGATTTTTCACCCAGGAGTGAGAATGTTACTGAGATGAATCAGTGGCGTGACAGGAAGAGAAAGGCATGATGGGATGGGGTTGAGGTTACCACAAAAAGGTAGGGATATGCAACTTATTGTGTGAAATATATATTCCAGTTGAAGCAAGGCTGGACAGGAGTTAGGAAAGTACTAGATGCATACTCTGAGGTTAAGCAGAGATAGTTATAGAAGCATTCAGAATTGCATTGTTTTGAGATGGGGGAATATTATTACAATTTTCTAGTTTAGTGTTAGAAAATTATCCTCTGTCATTCTTTTTCATTGTTGGAAAACAGGTGGCTTTTTCTGTTCTTAAAAATGATACTGCTTTCAGTCTGAATGGTAAGCAATGGACAGCAAAGCAGCATCATAGTTTTAGAAGTGGGAATCTGTTTATGGTGCCCTGATTCTTCCCTTGCCATCTGTATAAATAGAGTTACAGTGCACCTCCTGTCCTTTAGAATAATGGTTCTCAACCTTTTTTGTACCAAGATCCATTTGTAAACATTGACCAGTCCCGATCCAGTAAACAGCGTAAGTAGAAAATAGCTCCCTAGCCCTATTGGTGAAAATAGCTCACTTCCAACCCACTGCCCCCCAGCCCCCCAGTGTGTGCGGCAGGGGGTGGGTGTGTGGGGTGGGGTGGGGTGGGGTGGGGGGAGAACATGAGACCCCAAGCAGCCCCTTACAAGCTGGAGCTCTGCCAACCTGCAAGGGAAAACCCACTGTTTCCCATGTTTTTCTCCTTTAAAGGATAATCCATTTTTAAAGTTTGTTGATCTATTTTTAAAGTTTGTTTGTATTTCATGTATTCTTGCGACCCACAGGATGAAAAATGCTGCTCTAAAAGTCTGCTGTCTAGGGGAGAAAATTTCTTCCCCAGAAGTTGAATTCTTAGGATCTTTAAATCATGGAGTTTTTTTACCAGGTTTTAGTAATAACATTTTTAATGAAATATATATATTTGATTGAGCATTATTTTTCAGGTGGTTTGATAATTGTTAAAACAGACCCACTTAAATAACAGGAAATGTAACAATAAATCCAGGTCACTTTCTAACTTGGCTTGCTTTCTTTTGTGCCAGGCACAATAGGCTGAATTCCTTTTCTGCTTCCCAAATATTTTAAGTTTTGTTTGTGTGGGGCCCTCCTTTGCAATTGAGCAGGTCCGTTCCCTCAATCAAGGGTGTTCCTGAGGATCAAAATGGTAGGTTGTGGCTCAAAGACTGGATCACCCATGTCAGGAATTGTCTGGAAAAGCATGACCTTGTTCATTCATGTCTGTCTAGGAAAGAAAGCTAGATTTTTATTAAACGCTAAGGTAAGTTACTGAAGATTTCTGCGTGGAGGAGGAAAGTTCCTTATAGACAGATTCACACAAGTTTCTTCCTTTGTTTCCTCACCTTCTGCCTGTGACCTCCTGGCTGATGTGCCCTCCTGGCTAAGCATGGCTTCCAGCGTTACCTCTTGAGTTTGTTAACAGTGGGTATAATGTGAGGTATAATGCTACAGTGTACTTTCCCTGCCTGGCTTCAGATACTTTCCATACAATTCAGGTGGGTGCCTGTGGCAGGGCACTGTTTGTGCCTGACACTTTAAGGGCCAGAAGGCAGCAGCCAGCAGGTGCCTGATTAGGGCAGTCATTTTAGATTCAGCACTGCCCATATAAACAGGGAAGTTCTGATGCTGGAGGCCAGGCAACAACACCACCTGGTCAGAGGGCTGCTGATCTCATCTGGAGGTAAGGGAGGAGCTATAGGGGATGGTAAGGAGGCTCCTGGTCCTGGGCATGACCTAAAACTACACCTTGCCGGGAGTGGATGGCCTGCTGGGGCTCTCAGTCGTGTGGGAGCCCCCAGGAAATGCCAGGCCAGTTACCACCCTGGTGAAAGGCAGGTCGGGGTGCCTTAACCCCTAGCCCCCATGACTGGGTGGGTTACCCTTTGTTTTGGAGGGCCCAGAGAGTGGACCCACAGAGAGAGAAAAGGGCCATAGACTCAACGCCTGTCTGAACTTCCCCTGACTGGTCCATGCTGGGGCCAGGACTGGAAAGATTGAAGGGCCAGGGGTCCCACAGCGAGGAACGCCCAAGAGCTGAGGGCCTGGGGTTCTGACTGGCCTGGAGGTGGGCCAGGGCTAGAAAGCCAAAGGTCCCGGTGGGGGGACCACACCCAGAAGGGGAAGCGGGTCAGGGACCTATGCTGCCTAGTATGAAGACGGATGAGACCGCCTGATGAAAGGATTCCAGGTTGGGGTTCAATTAGGAGGATTCTGGGGCCCAGTGTGGGGGCCAGTGATAGTGAGAACATTTTGATGCCATCTGCGAGGCTTGAGCTGCGGTGTAGGGGAGGAAAGGAGCTGCAGATAGCGCCCCCTGGCATCAGGGCAGGAAATTGGCAGCCTCCTGCTTAATTATCATCTATTAAATAATTTACATCAAGGTGTAGTGGACGAGAAGGCAGGCGGTTAGCTCAGGAACAGGTGGGCGGGCCACTCTGAGAATGGCCCTGAGCAGGCCCCCCTGTTACGGTGCCCTATCTATCTGCCTCCAAGATGACCTTGTGCTTCTCACAAAACAAAATAAAATCTGTAGTGAAATTGCATTCCATGAATCCATTATGGAAGCTTCAAATCATTCAGACTGCATGTGCTATCTAGTTCCTGGCTGCCCTCGCTTGGAAATTTTAACTGCTGAACAAAGTAGTGGGCATGCAGTTTTAAGTTATTTTTCAGAGCTAATTTTGCTCAGTTGTGCATCTATGTGTGTGTGTGTGTGTGTGTACAGAATATATATAAAAAAAAGTTGCCTTCTGTTCTGTTACAATGATATAAATCTGGATGAACTTGCTTGTAAGTCTGGATTAACTCCACTTACTTCATCAGGGTAAATGAACAGAATTGGAGATAGGTTCCCAGACAAATGTAACTAACAGAGCAAGAGCAATAAGATACTTGAAAGTGTGGAGGATCACTGTGGGAGGGGAGGCAGAAACCCCCCTCCCAACATGTCCCGGGATCCCGCCCGACAAGCCCTGATACTCACCACAGGGACTGGGACAAGCAGCAGCTGTGAGAACACACCGACAACGCAGGCTCAGCAGTTCCACAGCTGCCTGAGCCTGCAGATTGTTGAGCCCCAGGGGAGGGGCCTAAAAGGCAGCTGGGGAAACATCTAGCTGCCTGGAGGGAGCAGAGAATGCCTCCAGCAAGAGACGGGCAGTGGTACTGAGTGGGGAGAGGCAGAACGCCAGTGGGGAGAGGCAGAGCACCAGCAGGGAGAGGCAGGACATCAATGGGGAGAGGCAGGCAGCAGAGCTGGGTAGGAGCAGCAGAGCTGGGCATGGGGCAAGAAGCCCCAGCATCAACCAGGGAACAGTGGTGGGGAGAACCACAGGTCTGGGCTTGGGAAGCTGAAGTTGGCCAGGGGGCACAGCAGGGAAAAGGTCATCCCCACAATCATGAGTAAAGACCAGTGTACGCTGGAGTGTTCAGGTACCCTGGTGGGGAAGGGTAGCAAGTGATGGCAAGACCCGGTGGGCGGCTGGGTGAAGAGGGAGGAACAGGCGGCAACTGGCCCAGAGCACCATGGGGAAGAGGTGACCCCCACCAGGTGGTGGGAACAGGACTGATTAACTCCTAGTCTGCTGGTCCCTGGGGAAAAGGAACCAGAGGGACAGACAAAGATTCCATCTCCCATCACAGGGAGGCAGGTCCTGGGGAGCCAGAGTCCCTTTATACTTCATTGGCAGACACCAAACGTCTTTGTCTTGAGTAAAGAACCTTCCAAGTTATTGTTACCACAGGCAGGGGCATGTTTAGTTATCCGCAGGTTGGTCTGAAGATAAAGGGTCAATTCAGGAGCAATTGACAGCCAAACATACCCGACCCTGCTCAGGGTGGGCCTCGCAGGTGAGAAGAGATAATCCCGGGGAAGATTACAGGGAGCAGAGCCCTCCCAGGCCATGGATGTGGTAAGCGTGGAGTAAAGGGGAGGTTTGGAGCCCCATGAAGAAAGACCAGGGCCATGACCTCTCTAGGACCACCGACAGGGAACTGCCTCCCTAGCTATCAACATCTAAGTTGTGGCAGGCGAGTAGGGGCAGCGCTCAGAACCATTTAGGTGGCCCCAGGGTGTGGTCTCACCCTGATGTTGCTAGGGAGGAAGGCGCCAACCAGAAAGGGGCCGAAGCCTTACAACACCTACCAGTGACAATCATCAACACACAGACAGAAACCGTCTTCCCTATTTACCTAGGGCAAAAGAGAAGGTGGCTGTGGCTCCTAACACATGTGGCCCTTTGTTTAATGATTGGTATTTCTTAGCATCTCAGAGATAGATGTATTAATACACTCTTAAAAGAACCCAGACTACCTGTAGTGCAGCATCTGGTACTTGTCACAAGGGAGAGTATTGTATCTGTCCTCTGAGCTCAGATACTGGTCTGAAGTGTAGCAATAAAAATTGCCTAACAGGATCTGCATTAACTTTTAATTTGTTTCATGGATGAATTGGAATTTCTGAAAGGTGCTGGTTTGGACCCATAGGGCTTATCCCCAGATCATTAAAATCAATGAAAGTTATTTGATATGCTAGAGTGGGCCTTGGTTTAAGATTAGGCCATAGTGAATCCAGAAACCATCTTTATGAACATGTATACATGTGAATTAATGTGCTCTAATTATGACTTATTAAGTTTAGTATATCTAATAACAAGTACTAACTTAATGCTCTGTAATTGGTGCTAGTCCACAGCAGCACTGGCTCATGGTTTTTGTGACTCTAATGTGCAGTAGACTAATTCTACTGCACATTAGCGCATTAGCATGGCTTTTGCTGTGACATTCTAATGCTCAGTAGAATTAGTCTACTGCATGTTTAGCATCTCATGTAGACATGCCCTATTATACAGAGAGCTAACGTACTTAAGGTTACACTCCTTGTGCCGTGGTCTTTTCAGTTTTACGTACTCTTAACTGATGTCCCCTTTCTCTCCACTTGTGTCTGGCAGAACCTGAACCTGGTGACTTTCACAACTTTCTGTGAGGACTTCCTGTTTTCCTAGGCTTCCTCTGGAAGGATGCATGAATGTGCTGTGAGGGAGCAGGGTAGGAGAGAAATTTGTCTGTTGCAGGGAGAAACTTTTTCTGTATACCACCCCATTTAGTTTGACTTTTCATATTTATTTTCTTGAATTAATGTATGGCACCACAATACTAGATAAATTCCTTTAATGAATTACTACAGAAATTGACAATTTTTAATGTAACATCAGCTAAAATACAGGTGTGTCTTTGGTTTGGCTAACAAGAATATCAGCTCAAACATGCTTGCATGCTGGGACTAGTGGGAGTGACTGCTGGAGAGGTGAGTGATACAGAACAGAAACCTTTAAAATATGTTTTTCTTTTATTTTTTTAAAGCTCTGCTATGAGAAATATCATCCAGGCAGGTACTGAGCTCAGAATCTTCCTTTAGACCATCTTTCAAAATCACTAAATAAATCAGAAACACTGTCTCCTTTTCTGGTGCTATGAAAGTCTTGGATTTTTACTTCTTCCCTGGCTTCATGCTTTTATAAAAGCCATGGCAGTAAAGAATACTAAATCTCCCCCCTCTCACAAAGCCCTACTGATGTTCCATAAACATGTATCATAAATCATTTCTTTCAATTACAGTAACATATCTGAGGTGGGGGAAAAGTAAATTAAAATGGGAACCGAGGGAGTGACTGAATATCCTTGTATGTCTTTCAGGAGAAGAATTTTTATTGCAAGTACCAGCAGTAAGCTCCAGCTTCCATTCAGTGAAACTCTCCATTTTCAGCCCATTCATCAGCATACCTTGGAGAGTCTAACCCATAACACTGCTTGAATGCAAGTTGCCATTCTTAGAAATCAGCCTGGTAATCTACAAAAAGAGTGCCAGTTCTCAGTTTATGTCTAGGCCATGGAGAAATTCAGAGAAACCAAATTCCATGTAATCTTCTTTTCCCACTACTCCTATTGTTACATTCAAAATACCTTACACCTGATAGTTACTTATCAGTATTATCTTTGTTTCAAAGTGGAGCTGAAGGTTTTTAATCCTTCTGTTCCATCTTGGAAAAAGGAGAGATTTTATGGAATAAAAACAGGATGCTAAGTATCTCAAGACTGAATCTTCTTGAATCTTTTAGCTTTCATACCAAGCTCCATTACAATTTTATGTATACGTGGATGGTAATATGTTAACATTTTGAGCTGTGATGAGTCTCTGGAGGAGCTTTTCATTATTTTATCACTTCCCAAAATAGTATTTTCTTTCAGAGTTATGGCCATTTGTATTCTTGTAGCACTATTCTTAAGTAGTGGAGAAAACTAAGATTTTCTAGAAGGAAATGGGTTTTTCAAAAACCCCTTTGGTTCATTAAAATAGGAAAGCACAACACAGCAGTCGTCCAATTCCCACAGCAAATTATTTGCTCCTTTTAGGAATGCCTTGCTTCATGGCTTTGGGATCCAGACTTTCCTCCAAAGAACTGAACCTAATCATTTCAGGTTTGTATTTTAAATCGCCTCTCTGGAGAAGTAGCAATGGGGCTCACTTCTTCTACTTACCCATTACATCTTTCCTCTCCCTGCCTCCTGTCCCTTACCCTTAACTAAAGCTTCCTATCTGATATATTTCAGTCATGTTTCAGGGCATGTCTACACTGTAGACTGAAGTGTAGACAAGAGAAACATGCCAAATGAGCCAGTCTGGGATTAGAGGCAGGGTAACTGTAGTAGCCTGCATAAAAATGCATCCTAATTTGCCTTGCTAAACAGGTTAATGCTCTGTGCTATTTCAAGTGATCTACTTCTGGTACTTGAGCTATTTTGTTTAAAGATAGCTGGGGTTTCCCTATACTACTCTTCAGTCTGCAGTGTAGCCATGCCACCAAATTGTTGCTTTGAAATTCTGGCCAAACAGTAAGGGAACTGCAAGAGGTACGAGTACCAGCAGTTCTACCACTTCTTTTAGACACTAACCAATGTTCACAGAGGGAATCCAAGAAAATGTAAACAAAATGAGGTGGTTTGTTATATTAACAAAGGAAAAAGAGTGAGAATCTACTACTTTATCACTTTGAGCAGCAGGGATGGTATCTGAAGAACTAGGTCAGGAGAGCAAAGAGGGAGATCTTTGTTCAAATTTGTGCTTGGTCAGTGAATGGATTTGAGCTTGGGTCTCTGGAATCCTGTTTGAATTCCCTAAATTCTGAACTGTTAGATAAATGGACCACTTCCTTCTCTTTGTTGGATTTGTGAAGGCCCTTAAGTCTAGCCTCTACATATATATTACTCTGCTGTTGTTAAAATGCTTGAAATGGAGTTTTATGTTGTGTTGAACAAAATGAATAATTTCTCCTCTTTTTAGTTCCCAATGGTTTTTTTTGCCACTCAACACATGGTGGTGGCAAAAAAACAGGTGACATCTCCTTATATTAGGGGAAAGGTACACAAGGCTTCCAAGCTGAGGCCACTTAAAACACAGCATCCACATGTTGAAGCTCACTAATTCATGCCAAAGGCTCTCTGAGCATCCAAAGTTATACCACTTCAAGCAAGAGTTAACCCTAGTTTGTACTACCTAGCTCATGTTAGGGTATGGATGGACAAAATATGGCCTGTGGGCTGGATCTGGGACACTGAGGGATTTTGTCCAGCCTGCGGCAGGTCCCTCAGTCCTGCCCAGACCAGAAGGGGGCAGCCCGGGCTGTGGTGCATGCAGCTAGTCCTGCCACCCCAGGGTGGTACAGTGGCCAGATCCCATTTCTTGGCAGCCTTGGCAGCAGTGGTGGCAGGTCCTTTGATCTGCTGCAGCCACTGGATTGAGCCCTACCTTCTGGGCACCCCAGCCTGTCTGCCCTGCATCCAGAGCTGGGGGCAGGACCTGCACAGGCAGGGTGCTCCACCAGGCAGCTGGGATGGGGCTGTGGGCCATGGTGTTCAAGCGCAGAACAGGCATGCAGGGTCCAGGACACCCCAGGATCTTGAGGTGATGACGGGCCTGGAGAGACCCATGATCCATTGCCTGAATGCTCTTGCAATTGGTGCAGGTTCTGTAGGTAAGGGCCTCCAGGGAGTGGATTGCAGCTCTGCACCAGCCCCACACTGTCACCAGTCCATGATGCCAGGTTCTCCATGGAGACCAGCCAGGAGTTGTGTGGGCAGGGCTCATGGATAGGTGGAAGGGATGGGGCCATGGATGGGGAACTGTGTCTGTGGCTGGGCCTGGGATCTTGGGGTGGTGACAGTGTGGGGCTGGGGCCTGGGCAGAACTACAATCTGGTCCCTGCATGTCCCTGCCCACAGAACTGACTCTCATCACAAGAACATGCGGACAGCGAATCATGGCTATGCCCCAGCCCTAGTCCCACATTGTCACCACCCCATGACCCTGCCCCAGGATCTTGGCCTTGCCCTCCCCTGTTGCTCCTGAACACCACTTCCCACCCACCCATGGTCCCCTCCCACATAGGGAGTCTTGGTGAGCTGTTGCATGGGGGTGGGGAGGGTGCTGATTCAGCCCATGACAGATCAGCAGAACTCCCTGTGTGGCCCATGAGCCCAAATAATTGTCGACCTCTGATTTAGGGTAATTTCACTCTGTTCCATAGAGATAAAGTGAGCAATTTGCAGTCCTCCAGCATCCCAGGATTCTTTGTTCCCAGCCACCACCACTCCTGTGCTACCCAGAGCAGGGATAGAGCCCAGGTATCCTGGCTCCTAGCCATGCCCCTGCTCACCAGCACTCTGGTGGCAAAATCAGAGCTGTGCAGGCAAGAGACACTATTAACCTGTATTGTGCAACTGTTCACAACATGTTTTTTTAACACCACCTAATCTAAAGCACTACATCTATGGAATGTTTAGTGCTTGGCTGGGATAATTTATTTAGAGATGACCTCCCTTGAGCAGGCGGTTAGATTAGATGACCTCATGAGGTCCCTTCCAGTCCTCCTTTCCTTTGATCTGCTGATTCTACTATCTCCCTCAGCAGCAGCAGCAAACCTCTGGCTCTGTCCTCCTTGTTTCTGGAATCAGAGCTGGGGTAGGGAAAGTGCAAGGTGCTTCATGTTGAATCAAACTTAGATTTATTCCAATTCTTCATTTTGACATTGAATCAAAAAAATCATTTGCACTGACCTCTCCATTGTGCTGTGTTCTATACAAAGGCAAGTAAAAAAGACAGTTCCTGTCCCAAAGAGGAGATAATAGATAGAGATACTCAAAGCAAGGGAGTACAAAGAACACCAGCACAGAAATTTGGTTGATGGTCTTTGCAATGGACATAAGGGGAGATTGCCAGGAGGATAATGAGGTAGTTTTATGAATATTTATGGAGAGGTCTTCTGAAGTTTGAGAGGCAACCTGAGAGAAAGCTAACAAATTTAACAAAGGGTAGAAGATAGTTGGGGCCAAAGGGTAGAAGATAGTTGGGACTGTAAATTGATTGGTGATTGGGATGAAGCTAATGATGCTGAATGAGAGATCATAGATAGGTTGGAGATGTGCCATGAAGAGCCTTGAAAGAGAAGACAGGCAGGTTATATTGATATAATAGAAAAGATAGGCCAACAGAGCAATGTAAAGGCAATGTGGCCCAAGTGACAGGCTAAAAATACAATCTCTGTAGCAGCACCCTAAAGGGATCAGGGAAAGGCAATGTTGCATTTATGCTGAAGTAAATCAGAGATTAGATAAGGAGAGCCTGGACACAAGTTTAAATGTTATGGATGGATATGAAAGACTATCCATAAAATATCTTAGTCATGCTATGAAGAAAGAAGAACAAGGCTTAGGCTTAGCCTGGTTGTAAGGACCTAGACAGAGTCAAAGTTGATGGCCAGGTTACAGGACTGAATCACAGGCAGGAGGGTGCTCTATGTCCTTGATTTGCTCTTTATCTGTTCTAGGGCCTTTCTTAGGCTAGATAAAGACATTTAAAAAAACCCAAGGTAGAATCAATTTAAATGATGCCTGTAGGTTTTCTGTAGGTGGCATAGTTTAGATCAGTAGTGAACAGAACACACACTTGCCTTTTGGTAGGGGTAGGGAGAGTTCAAATCTTAGACTGGGTTTCACCATTTTTAAACCAGTCTCTGTGCTGAACTTCTGTTCTGTTATGGGTATAGACTAGTTTCTGATCACTTATACTAATAAAAGTGTAATGTCTGTACCCGGCCTTAGAGTGCTGGAAAAAGGAGGCTGGAGGGAGGGATGGAGTCTGGGAGAAAGTAAGCCACAGAGAGTTTGAGCTGATGGCTAGACATCAACAAGATGTCAGAGAAAGTGGCTGAGACCAGGGGTGGTAGGTCTGGAGTAGAAAAGTAGATGTATTAGGTAACTGCATAGACAAACATTGGGTCATTTGTTTTTTTTATTTTGTTCGTGCCCTTTTTTGTTTTGGGAGATAATCATTAAATTGTGTGTTCATCTTTAGGCAGGGGCTGCTTTGCTTGGCAAATGGAAGCTGTGCAGTTTTACTCTTACACAAGCCCTTTATTTCACAATATGAATACAATTGTAGCACAACCAAAATTTTGTTTGACTTCAGTAAAGTCTAGAATCTCTTTAGTAACTGAAACAATGGTATTTACATTAAAAATACTGTAGCTTCATTTCGTATTTTAGATTAAATGAAAATAACTCCCCTATCATTGGCTTTGCTTCAGTGGATGCTGTGAAGGTAGCTAGGCTGTGAAGGAAACAATAGGGGGGAAGGGAAAACTGTCAAGGGGGGGAGGGAAGAATTATGCACGCAATACGCCACACATAAAATGTAATTTCTTACAAAGGTGTTTCTTCTAAAGGTCTTTTAGTTTTTGTGAGGTTTTTTTGGTAACTAGATATCCTTGAAATTTGAGAGATACTAAAGCTGAATCAATTTTCATTGTTTATTTTTTTCCTAATCCTCTGCTCAAGTTAACAGAGAAAGAAACAAACCATGTCATCTCAGCTTTGGAAATTACTAAGAAAACTATTAAAAAGAACACCCCTACTTGCCTTCTTGCAAAATGAGTCTGCCCCATGGCTGTTGCCTTTTGGGGGCTGGAGGTACTTTCTAACATTTAAAGTTTATTTGAAATATAAACTTGAGATCATCTTTCTACTACCTTGAAGTATCAAACACTTTTTCCACATTTTGACAATTATCAAAATTTACTCCAGTTGTTTTCATTGTTTCAGTGAGGATTGTTTCTGAAAACATAAAAACCTATTGTCACAACCCAATTAAGTAGTGCCCATGTCACAAGCAAGTAAAAAACCATTCAAAACAGTTTTTTTCTGCACTAGGTTAACTAAGGGTTAACAATAATGATAGTAACCGCTTTTTTGCTGCGCATGTCAAAAAGAAATTTATTGCTGCGCCACTAACAGAGATAGAACTTAGCCTTCTGTGCTGTACATAAATCATTATAATTGATCAAAGAAAACAGGGAGTAACCCTATGATAACACCCTAGCGAAGACCGCTAGATAATTGGCGATTCTAATTAAATTTATGATGTGGCGAAAAGCAATTGGCTATTATACAAATAAAACCCATCTTCACTTCCGTGAAGGGGGAGACCTCCGCACACACACCTAAAAAACCTCTGAACGTATGTGTGAGAGTAACTGACAAATTGATCACTTGTCAGTTTCCCCCATCTCGACCCAATTCTCAGACATAAATCGACGACCTGCCGGCCTGACCATTTCTCTGCCCGACCACCAAACTCTTCAAGATGACCTACGACCTATGAACCGACCTACGACCTATGAACCTTAAGCTGTAACTAACCAAGTATCTTTGACTTCCGTCTTTCACCACCTTGATGGCGTGAGTAAATAATCTTGCTTTGCAACCGATAAGTGTCCGCCTAATTAATTCCACTCCAAGCATCACAAATACCCACCTGATGGCCTTCTAAGGCCCCCGGACCGACCCTCTGCCGACCACTGCCCGGGTGGGAGTCAGGGAGAGCTGCTGGCTAGCTGCCCTGGGTCCCGACACCTAGGACTAGAAGAGACCTCTCAAAACATTACCTTCAAATCCCCTTCATTTGCTGGCATCTGTTTATTCAAAATGTTTCACAGGAACATTTGCTTTAGCCCCTCTAATGTGCTGAGCTGCAACCTGCAATGAGTCAGGAGAGAGAGACAAGGGTGTGGCAGCAATGATTTGGACCACTGCAGTGGCAGGGAATTTATTAAGTAAAGTCTGCTCTGATGATCCTAGAAAGTGGCCTGTCTCGCACACTATGGAGGAAGGCAAAGAAAGCCAGTGGTTCTTGCCAAACTGACTGGTGGAAAATAATTTAATCTACTTTGAAGCAAGCACTGTAGTCACCTGACAATTATGGTGTCCATACCTATCTTCTGCATTTTAGGTAACAGCATTTCTCATGGGAATTTTATCAAATACTTTGCTAAAAGCTAGATAGTTTAGGTCCATTCCATAGTTCTTATATAATAAATCAGTTATCCTCTCAGAAGTACATTAGGTTCATCTGACACAATCTGTCTTGGAAGGAAGCTTTTCTTGCATAGTATGAAGCTAAGTGATGGGCCTTTGTCTACCTCTTGTTTTTCTTCCCCTTTTCCACGAAAGGGGATACATTTTACTCTCTCTGACCACAGGGTACTATCTCTACATTGACAGATTCATGGGAGGGTCTGTCTTAAAAGAGATGCTGTTTCATGTGTCAGTTCTTTCAGTGGTCTGGGATAGAGATCATCCCTACCCCAACCAATCCAGGTTTGGCCTGGAGAATCAAGCTGTTGACCTTTTGAATTCTAATATTATAAAAACCTAAGTCTGTCTGTCTGTAACACTTTATTTGCATGCTGATAGGCTGTTTCCATCAGCCAATCAGAGTGCTCCAAGTGTGGGGGAGTGCCGCCATGATTCCAAAGCAGCGCCAACACCTGGACAGAGGGTGTGGGACCCGGGGCCAGCAGCATTGTAAGCCTTTAGAAATATTTCATCAAAAGCCTTTTGTCATATCAGTTTTTTTTTCTTTCTGTGTAGAGATGGGCATAAACTGTCATGTAATGCTGAAGAGTCGAAGTCAGGGATGTCCAAATCTGGAATAGGAGGCAACCACAGAGTTTGTATCCTTGTTCATAGGAAGGCCAGTTCAGACCCAACTCTAGTTTTGTGACAGGAAGTATTGTGATGAAGATGCAAAAGCAAACTCAGTTACCATGGCAAGCTGACAGTGGTGAAAGTAAAATGTGCCCAAATTTACCATGTTGTGGAACTTTACTGGAAATGCAGAATATAGAAGCTTCCACAAGACTTTCTATTTACAGGTAAAGTGTCTGTAGATTATTTACCAGAGCCTGAGTAAGAGGTGAAGAAAATCTTGAAACAAATGGTACAGTGATTAAAATGATATACTGGAATGCAGGCTTCTCGTAAGTTAGAAACATCTTGTCCTTGTGCAAATCATCAAGACAATGGGCTTTTCAAGGGAATGTTTATGACCTTATCACAACCTCCCCCAGACTCAAGGGTGACAGTTTGCCTGGAATACATGGATAATTGGCCAAAGCATCTGTTATAGTTGGTTCTGTAGTCTGTTCATCATTCATCTCAGCTGATCTAATCAACTCCTTTATTACCTCTCTTAGCAGTGTCACTTTCCCTTCAATATAAAAGCTTTCTTTCTGCCAGTCCTTTCACAGGATGTGACAAAGTATATTGTTGCCTGTGAAAGCTCATGCCTCTCTGAATCAGTTAGTCTCTAGGGGCATTTGTACATGACATGAAGGTTTAATTTTCCTTAAATTTAAATGGTGTTTTTTTAAAAACACCACTTCAATTTAGGGCGAAGTAAACCCCCATGTCATGTACACCTGTGTCGGAACCTGATGCTTACCTGCTTCTTCAGTGGCGGGGAGGGGAGAGCAAGCTGCTGGCAGATAGAGCAGTCCCTGACCTGGCTGGCGGGGGCTGGTGCTTCCCTCTGTGGCAGCGGTGGCCCCCTCAGGTGACACCTGCCCGCAGACACCCAGCTCAGGCAGTCCCAGGGGGCACCACAGCCATGGAGGGAAGCACCAGGTCCCCGCGCAGGCAGGCTCGGGGGGGGGGGGGGGGAAATCAGGCTTGCTGCTTTTTTTTTTTTCTT
Organism: Alligator mississippiensis; assembly: GCF_030867095.1. NCBI lineage: Eukaryota > Metazoa > Chordata > Crocodylia > Alligatoridae > Alligator > Alligator mississippiensis. Next base: position 324,772,871 of record NC_081824.1, read on the forward strand.
CTTCTGTGAAGCCTGCCTGCACAGGCTGCTGCTGGGCTGCTTGCATGGTTTGCCTGCACAGCCCCTGAGCTACATGGAGCCCAGTGCTTCCCTCCACGGCTGTAGGGTAGGAAACTAAAACTCCTTGGAGGTGTTTTACGTCACAGTGCGCCAAAGTAATTTGCTGCATCCCAGAGTCATTTAAAGTGCATTACACCACCAAATATGCAAACAGCAATGGCATTAAAAGGGTTGAAAAGGCATGTAACCCACTTTAAACCCACTTTAAGTGTTGTATTGAAAAGTGAAGGCCTGTATTCAGCTACAAGAAATACCATACTTCATGGTAATGATAAATGTATAGACCTAAATCAGAAGAATTTCCTTATTTTGACATCCCTTCTTGCACTGGTGCTAATATTCTTGCCACGCAGTCCAACTACAGGTGTAGAAAGCAAGGGTATATGTATCCCTGGTCACCTTCAACTGTTATGAGGCACATGGGCTGCTTCCATGCCCCGCTCTCCAGTCTATATTTTTCTTTGAATAAACATCATGCTTAATACAAAAATAAGAGGGAGTAGTACTAGACAAATTCCTTCAAAGAATTGGTGCTTGACTAGTTAAGTATTGCTTGTCTTTCCTTTGGTACTTGACTCTAGAGGCAATAGAGACAAGTGAGACAAAAGGGTCAGAAGTCAGGAAAAGGAAGTCTGGGATTGTTGTTGAGTGATAGACTTCCTGTGCTTGTAGTGTGCAGGGTTTACATTGACTCCAGATTCACTGCAGGGAGCACTAGGAGGAAGCTTGACCCTAAGCCCTGACACTCAAAAGAGATTTCAAGAGTGGGCAGGATTGCTGATGAGGTGGAACCAAGGGATCTTCAGTATGGTTAGTGAGCACACATGGGCCTGAGGGTTGAACTGAGTAGCAGTGCATATATACCTCAAGCCAACAAATTTAATTCAAATATTTTACACTTTCTGTACATTGTCGTATTGTAGGTATTTTGTTGATACTTCTGTACTGGTAAATGTGGCCTCAGTATTTGTATTTTTGTTTTACCAAGGCACGTATTACCATTTGCCACACCTGGTCTATGTTCACATGATTTGTTTTAAGCCATATGATCATAGACAAGAAGCAGTGCATGCAGCTGTTCACCACTCTTGGGAACCACATGAGGAACCTGGTATAACTAACTCGAGATGGGGGAAAGGCAGGAGGGATTGGAAGGGAGCTAGCAGACTTGCTCGGGCGGGGGGGGGGGGGGGGGAGTTAGTGGGTCCGTGGGAGGAGATTGGGTTAGGGAGCTAAAAATAGCTTAGCTAGCATTCTGAGGGATAGGAATACTGCAGCTTTAGGGCTGGGACAAGTGGCTGGATTTTTCCAGCCCTAGGACTGCGCTGTGAAAGTATGCAAGTGTTTGCAGGATTGGGTTAACCCAATCTAAGAAAGTGTTAAACCATTCTCAATCTAAATTAGTGCACCTACTCAGGTGAACTAACTTAGATTGGGTGTGCCACTTTTTGAGTAATTTAAGGTCTACATGTTTCTATGATTGGGCATTTAGATTGATCTAACCCTGGTTAGTTTGATCTAAATGTAACACCTGTACATACCCCAAGTGAGTGTCTCCTTTGTCACAGGCAGACAAGGTTCTTTGGGGAAATCTGATATCTTTTATTAGACCAACTAAAGAGCTGGACATTTTTTTCTTAGCAAGCTTTCGGGTTTAAAAACCCTTTGTCAGGCTGAGGAAGCATTTGCAGTTGGTATGTGTTTTTCCTGGATGCAATGCCTTTGTCACAATGATTTAAGCAAGGTAAAGAGTGCGTTGACATTTTATCTGGTGAAAATAATCCATTCAACACTGGGAAGTCTGGCTACTGAATAGGGAAGGCCATTCCAATTTTGACTTACAAGTTAACAATTATCATCAGATCTGAAGAACATAAAGGGCCAGTTTCTACTCCTGGACGTATATTTAATTTTTTGACTGAAGTCAATGGGAACCAACCATGTGCATCTGAAGGCAGATGCCTCAAAATGTGATTTTTTCATGCCTGTGCTATGTGAATAGGTCCTGGATAATGTCAACATAAACTCTACTGTATTTGTGACAATGCTACACTTTTTGAAGTAGCCGCTCCTCTACTCTTTTTTCATCTGTGTGGCTCTGCCATAATAAAAATAAGAGGGAAGTAATGTTTTGTGAATACTTGTCTTTTATCTCTGCTGCTATTTCTTCTCAGTACTGGCTATGAGATCTTTTTCTCTGTTACATTGAAAAAATAAAACTATGTCATCTATTTCTTGAAATATCCTGGGACATTTCAAGATAATTTTCATATACTACCTGTCTTGGTATTGGTATCCCTGAAGTATTAACAGAAATTGCATAAGGCAAAGCTGCTAAGAAAGAGACTGAAGGGACACTCCTTTCTTACCCTGAAAGTTTAACTGCTGCTTAAGGAAGAGAAAATATTCTGATGAAAATAACATGCACAGAAAGAACCCAATAGCATGCTAAAAACCTATTGCACAAGGAAACTAATATAATATATTTGCTATGTTGCTGTAAGATTTTCTCAAGGGAAATGACTAAAAGTAGCTTTATGATGCCTGACTTGTTTGCCTACCCTGCATTCAGACTGGAGTCATAGATTTGTGTTGGTAGTTATTGCATTATTGTAATAAAATGCAAACAGAAAGAACCATCTTAAATGAATCTCTCATGCATTCTGAAATACAGTCAATGTAATTGCTACTGGGTACACACTGTGTAAAAACCACATCTCTCTCAACTTTTTAAACAGTCTCTTGATGGTAATTAGAAGTGACAGTTTACAGCATTCTGAGTAGTATGTCTGCTTCAATATGTGTTGTAGCTTGTCAGAATCTGCTGGACTGGTAGCCTTGAAGCTGGATACTTAAGAAAAGGATAAGTGTGTGATGTATTCTATTAACAATAACCTTAAGGAGAACATGAATCAGTTGCTATGGCTTCATTGAACTTAGGTAGAAGACAGGGTAGACTTGCACCTTACTGGCTAACTCAATCAGAGATGCATAACATAAGCTTTAGTAAGCAGTGGAGTAAGCTTTACTTCATCTGATGCAGCCTACTGCTTACAAAAGATTATGCTATACATCTCTGATTAAGTTAGTCTGTAAGGTACAAATCTACCCTGAATTCTGCCTGACTACAGGTTAACATGGCTAACTACTTCTCTCTATTGAGGCTAGCCACTCATACTCCAGGATCTCAGTAGGTGCAGATAAAAAGTACATTTGTCATGTGATCAGCCCCTTGAAAGTACTTTATAGCTTTGCCCTAATGGAAAAGCACAGTGGTGGAGCTCTCTGATCCTGTGACAAATTCGCTTAATTTATATGAGGGTTCAAATGAAGGTGCTCCAAAGTGGAGCACCTTCATTAACTTGCATCCATTCTGGTGGCTGGGCTGCTGCAGCCCAGCCCTCCTTCCCCATACCATCATCTCCCAGCTCTGGTGCTATCTCAGGATGGGGCGTGGGCAGAGAAAGGAAGGGAGCTTAGACTGGTGTTTGCCCAGCCTGCACTAGAGTTGGAGCAGAGGGCTCCAATCTATTTGCCCCAGAGTTGGGATGGGAGGGTGGGGTTAAGAGAAGAGTCTGCAGACACACAGCCTCTCAGTGTATTGGCTCCAAATTGGAGCTCAATCCCCCACCCTCCCAACCCAACAGCTAATGTCTGTTGGGTTGGGGTGGTTGGTCTAATTCATGGTGCTTTCTATCAAGTGCCATGAGTTAGACTGGGGAGTTTCACGTCTGTCTGTACCTAGTGTGAAAAGATGCTCATCCATTGTGTTATATGTAAATACAGCATATGTATTATAGTTATACATATTATATATTTAATGTAATATCTTAAGGCGGAACCAGATGTCACCTTTCACTGCCTTTGTGTTTCATAGATTTCATAGACATTAGGGCTGGAAGGGACCTCGGAAGATCATCGAGTCCAGCCCCCCGCCCAAAAGGCAGGAAGTCAGCTGGGGTCATAGGATCCCAGCAAGATAAGCATCCAGTTTCATCTTGAAGGTGTTCAATGAAGGCGCTTGAACAACCCTCGGTGGCAGGCTGTTCCAGACCTTGGGGGCTCGGACAGTAAAGAAATTCTTCCTTATGTCCAGCCTGAAACGATCTTGTAGTAGTTTATGACCATTCGACCTCGTCATCCCTTGGGGCGCTCTGGTGAACAAACGTTCCCCCAGATACTGGTGGTCACCCCTGATAAACTTGTAGGTGGCCATCAGATCACCCCTGAGCCTGTGCTTTTCCAGGCTAAAGAGCCCCAGGGCTCTCAGCCTGTCATCGTAGGGTCTGCTTCCCTGACCTCTGATCATGCACGTGGCTCTTCTCTGGACTCTCTCAAGCTTCTCCACATCCTTTTTGAATTGTGGAGCCCAAAACTGGACGCAGTACTCCAGCTGCGGCCTCACTAAGGCCGAGTACAGGGGGAGAATGACGTCCTGGGATTTGCTTGAGAAGCATCTATGGATGCAAGCCAGCGTTTTGGTCACTTTACTAGCCGCAGCATCGCACTGCAGGCTCATGTTCATCTTGTGGTCAATGATGACCCCCAAGTCTCTTTCTTCCATAGTGCTAGCCAACATAGCACTGCCGAGCCTATAAGGATGCTGCGGGTTTTTCTTCCCAAGGTGGAGAACCTTGCATTTATCGGCGTTGAACACCATCAGATTCTCGTCCGCCCACTTGCTGAGCCTGTTCAGGTCAGCCTGGATCATCCGCCTGTCTTCTGGTGTGGATGCTTTGCCCCAAGGTTTGGTGTCATCGGCGAACTTGGCCAGTCCGCTTCTGACTCCAGTGTCCACATCATTAATGAAGATGTTGAACAGTATGGGTCCAAGGACAGAGCCCTAGGGGACCCCACTGGTCACAGGACACCACGATGAGTGACTTCCATCAATTATTACCCTCTGGGTCCGACCCTGGAGCCAATTTTCCAGCCAGTAGATCGTGGAGGACCCAAGGCGACAATTGGCCAGTTTCTCCAAGAGACGATCATGGGACACCAGATTGAAGGCTTTTTTGAAGTCAAGATATATGACATCAATCTCATCTCCCTTGTCCAGGTGATAGGTCACCTGGTCGTAGAAGGAAATGAGATTGGTCAAGCAAGACCTACCCGCAACAAACCAGTGCTGGCTATCCCTTAAGATGTTGGCATCGGCCAGTCCATTAAGGATGGCCTCCTTAATAAACTTTTCTAAGATCTTCCCCGGGATAGAAGTCAGGCTGATGGGCCTATAGTTAGCCGGATCCACTTTCCTCCCTTTCTTGAAGATAGGCACCACATTGGCCTTCTTCCAGTCTTCGGGCACTACATCAGAGCGCCAAGAGTTTTCAAAGATCCGCGCTAGAGGCTGGGCTATGATGCTCGCCAGCTCCTTGAGTACCCTGGGGTGAAGATTGTCAGGGCCGGCTGACTTGAAGGTATCCAGCTTCTCAAGATGTTCCTTCACGAAGTCAGCATTAATGGAGGGCAGGGGATCACCCTCACCCGGACTTCCCGGCCCAGTAGCGCCCATGGGCGTCCCATGGGGCTGATGAAAGACCGACGCAAAGTACCTATTTAATAGGTTGGCTTTTTCCTGGGCGTCAGTTGTCAGTTGCCCCATCTTGTTCAGCAGGGGTCCAACGTTGCCCCTGCTTTTCCTCCGGCTCCCCACATATCTGAAAAAGGACTTTTTATTGTCCTTGATGCTCAAAGCTAGCTGGAGTTCAGTTGCAGCCTTGGCTTTCCTGGTCTGCTCCCTACAGGACCGGACCAGTGCAGAATAATCCTCCTTGGAGGTGACTCCCATCCTGCATCCTTTGTAGGCCTTTCTTTTTAGCCTCAGGAGGTCTGCTAGGTCCCTGGAGAGCCAGGGGGGCTGCTGTGCCCTCTTGCTGCCTTTCCTCCGAGATGGAATAGACTTAGTTTGTGCATTGAGGATCGCTCCCTTGAGGAGCAACCACTCTTCTTGAACTCCCCTCTCCCTGTGGTTACAGTCCCTTACGGCCTCACTGACAAGCCTCCTGAGCTTGTCAAAGTCGGCTTTCCTGAAGTCAAGGACTTCCGTGTTGCTGACTGACTTACCGTAAACATTTTTATGGAGGCACAAAGACCAAACAAACAGAAATCCATATCCCTTGTCACACTTCAAATGCTCAAAATTCATGGCCATGATGAAGATGGTATCAATCTGTGCCACTGTTTAGTGGCAGATGTCTGTTTACTTTATCGTGAGATAACACCGGCAGCCTAGAGCTGTCTGTGCTCTCTAGCAACCCTGGGCAGGTGCTTGAAGAGCCGGAGGGACTGAGCCTGCACACCCCAGGAATTTCTTTATAGGATCAGCCCCTCAGGCCCTAGGAATGCCTGCCTATATTTCCTTGCTTACAGAGACATGTCTCTAGAAATCCCCAGAGATCCTGAGGCATGCCTGTGTAAGTGGGGGAAGCCAGGTAGGCACTCTCAGGGCTTGAGGGGCCCTTGTCCTGCATAGGAATTCCTGGGGTGCATAGTATCAGGCCTCTCAAGCCTGTTGTCCTGTCTGTTAATGCAGCAGGACAATGGGTGATGTGTATGTCACCTTGTCAAATGGATCAGGTTTTCTGGGACATGTCCTACACTAAGTAGATTTTTTCACATATTCTCTGCTATTCAGAATCTGTCTAAAGACCCATCTACACAGTGCTAGTGGAGGTTTGCTTATTATTCAGGCATGTTTCAAATGTACTTTCTCTAAAGTAAAACCCAGTTAAATTGGTGGTGAGCCTTCTTCGCCACAGGGAAGTGCAACTTGCCAGAAGCTTTACATCTCATTTGCATGGAATCTTACTTAGAATTTCAAACAAATGTAAATACACCCTTGCTTTTTTAATACATCATATTATAAGAGAACATTGTTATTAGAAAATGTGGAGAAACAAAATATGCTTTAGGGCTGCTGATTGAAGTAGCGATATTAGAAATGCTTTCTGAAACAAACTTCTCCATCTCTGGTGTTATTATGGAAGTGGTTGTATATATAATAGAATGTAGTCCTAGTTGGTATTGTTTTGATTTATTAATAATTTTACTAGAAAAAGTCTACTAACAAAGATAAGTATTTCCAAAGAGACTCTTATAAACATCATCCCAAGTTCTGGATTTGTCACACTTTTTTTCATTTTATTGAAACCTAATTTCAGCCTCTGGGGACAGATGTTGGAGCTTTTGTCTTGTTCTCTATAAGGGTTACATTAGAAAAAAATTGTCTTTGGATGCATATGTAGTGAAATCTAAACAGCTGCATCAATCTCTGCAACTCAAGGAAGATATAAAGGGGCTGAAATGATTTCTCTGGATTTCATTTGTACTTGAAGGAGCAGTACTCTGTTTAAAATTATATTGCATCATTTGAGTTCACATAAAGCAAATATATTATGCATGCACACAAGTAAGTCAAGGTAGGGGGGCATAGTCAAGCTTTGAATTTTGGATTTCCTGAGGCTTGCCTGCTTAGCTATGATGCTCAAATAGCTCACATTCTCAGTGTAGCTCACCTATACTAACGAAACTAGATGAACTAGGCCAAGAGTAAAGCAAGGCTTTAGGTTATTTGGGAAGTCTATTATCTGAGGATATTTTATAAATTGTCCTCTGGATTTGAAGCTCTCCTGTCAGGGTAGAGATTTCATTGTTCTTAACTGTTAGTAGCTAAGCATAGTAAATTCTATTAAATTGAAATACTAAGTAAATGTTTAGGGGCTGAGAGCTCAGCAAGGCTCACAGTTTTATGCCTCTGATCAACTGAACCCATAGATAATGATATGGTTTGGGTGTAATCTTTTAAGACAATTGTAAGAAATATTTCAGCTCCATTCCAGACACGGGCACATATTGCTAGCCATATGGCACATGTGGGTGCAAGGGATCAAGTTATTGTTTATGCCACTGTCAAAGAGGGAGGAAGACCTGAGAAGGAAAAGAGCCAAGGATGTATTTCACATAACTGTGAATGTGATCCTGAGATAGCTTTGGACCAAGTATTGCCAAAAAAGGAGCTTGGAACTATGAGCAAAGACAGTGTGTGTCTCTGATTCCTGCTGGGTTGAAGGAAACAGGTCTTTGCAAATAAAAAAATAAGGATTTGCTTCACAGAAATGCCTAACTCCATTGTCAGTTTCTTTTTCTGGCTGGTACAGCCTACAAGATCCTGAATTTTTTACTAACTACTCTTCTCAAAAGGGTAACAAGATGCTACTTGGCTTGTGAGAAGAGTCAGGGGGATATTTTTCAGTGTAAGCATGTGTATCTATAATTTATTGCAGATAGTGCTTAACTGGGACTGAAGACAAAGTTATGTCCACAGCCAGTGACCTTGTCTTTAAAGATAGATCCCATAGACAGGAATAGACTCCTGCTTTAAATAGAAATTGAACAGCCAATAATCAAGGTTATTTATGTTTGAAATTATTTTTCAGTGTTTGTAAAAGGTGTTGGAATATTTCTCTAAATACAGAAGCCTTTTATTGTTAGGAAAGGAATAGACGATACTACTTCAACCCCCGCCCCTCCTTTCCTAACCTTGCCAATGCATTTCAGTTTGAACCACCCCTAGGGCACACAGAGCACTTTTCATGCCTTTCTGTCCTGTGTCTTTTGGCTGCATCTGTTAATGCTGTTTGCAATTTAGCTTTAAAGTCTGTTAATAACTAGAAAGAGACCACAAAATTAGTTTCACCTGCACTACCAGGCAGTTATCACTTAATAAGAAGTAATGGTTAAAAGCATTGTCTATGTCAAACTGGAACCAGTAAATTATAGTGCATTATTTATCTAGTGCCTCCAATGTATATGGCTTTTACCAAAAATATTGCAAGAGAAGCTGTTTTTGCAATACTTCTGCTCTCTTGAAACCAGGAATAACTGAAAACCTTCCCAGGAGTGCAGTGCAAGTAACTGATTTTTCAGTTTTTTAGTAATTTTGAGAGAGGAGGATGAGGGAGGAATCCCTTCCACTTAGGAACAAACAAAAACACTTGGTTTTGCTTGCAAAAATGATATTAAATAAAACATAGTTTTGAATATAAATACTTAGAAATTGCCTGTTTTTTCTTTTTTCTGACTTTTTTTTAAACCAAATAATTCAGCAAAATTTTATATGGATTCTTAACAATATTTCATTGGCCCAGATTTTCATTTTTTTAATGAAGAAAAGTTTTAATCAAAAAGTTTACATGGCTTTATTTACAAAAGCTTTTGATATTTTTGAATGATAAGTCCAAAGAATTTTGAAGGTGTATTGACTCAACTTTTGAGGTCTACTCACTAGCATGGAATACTTGAAATACTTGAATACTTTGTGCACCTAATTTTGTGTACAGTAGTTTCTTTAGCCAGACAAGGTTCTTTGGGTAAATCCAATGTCTTTTATTAGACCAACTCAAATAGTTGATAAATAATAACAGTAGTTTCTTTAGACATTTTCTTCTTCAACAGTTTTTTATGGCAGCAAAAAAGCCAGTACCTAGTTAAATTTATGCATATGCTCATGTTTTCAGAACGCTTGTTTCTGGGCCTGTTTCTAGTTAACATGTGAGAGTCTGAATTCAAATACAACACACCAGTGAACTGTCAAGGCTGGAACATTTTTCTGTATTATAGCTATGGTTATCTGACAAGCTGGTAGGAAGAAATGCACTTTACAGTATGTACCCTCTTACTGTGAAATTAAAAGGAAACATTATTGTAGTTGATTGTAGTAGTGTTGGCCATACAGTTAGCATAATGGTTTATTATAGTTTCCATCATAAATCTTTATTTTTAGAGTTGGTAGTAAAAAACTGGTCCATGAAAAGCTAATATATCTATGGAAAAAAGATGTACTTGGCATTCAGATGATGAACTGCTTTTATGTAATAGAACAAAAATATTGAAATGAGGGTTTTTTTATGATTAAATCTAGTTGATCAATTTAAGAATTATAGGATTGGGACCCCATCGAGCTAGAAACTATACATCTACAAATTATTGGGCCTTTTTCAATTTTTCTATTAGAGCAAATAATTGTCACAGCTAGGCTTTGTAGTTTTAACAATCCTGGCCCTGATCCAAAGGTAAGTGAAGTCAGTTGAAAAAGTTGTGTGTAAATTAAGTGGATTTTGGTTCAGGTATTATCTATCAGACTTGCAACTCTGCTTTTTGCCCTCTGACTTGGGAACTGATAGGCATGCCTTTGTTGCAGTGATTTTTGGTTGTAGCCATGTTGGTTTGAGGACATGGTCAGGCAAGGTTCTTTGAGTAGATGTGATATCTTTATTAGACCAGCTGAGTAGTTGGCAAAAAGTTCAAGGCAAGCTTTCAGGTGCAGCCACCCTTCTGTAGGCATTGGGAGTCTCTGCTGGTCTGAGACTCCAAAGAATGAGAGAAGATAAAAGTGAGGCAGGCTGTCAGTGAAAATGTAAATAGGTAGAAATGAGAAAGACAAAGGGTAAAGCAGGTTAGGGAGTGGGGAGACAGACAGTCTCATTTCTACCTTGTATTCTATCACTGTTGTCTCCCTTTCAGTGGCAACGCATAGGGCACAGGGTGCCCCCCTTGACTAAGGTGGCAACAGTCGCCCATGCTCCCTTCGGCCTTTTTTCCTCCTGCTTTCTCCCTGCAATGCCTGAAGAAGGGTGATTGCACCCAAAAGCTTACCTAAAACTATTTTCCAACTACTGTACTCAGTTGGTCTAATAAAAGATATAACATCTACTTAAAGTACCTTGCCTGCCTTTGTCGCATTGAGGCATGCCCTGCAGCATGTTCCAGGCTACTGTCCTTAACGTCACATAGTTTAGAATGTGAAAGGCCATCAAACTTGCCCAGGTTGTTGGGACCACACATATAAACACCTTTTCTCTGAGTGATTTCCTCCTCCTCCCCTTTCTTGCTACATTTTTTTATTTGTTTATTAAATTGCCAGGAAGAACAGATTAATTTAATAGCACCCATACACATAAAGATAATCTGGTGTTAAATATAATGGGCTTTCTCCAGATTTCTCATTAGAATAATAGCTGTATCAAATCAAATTTCCAGTCTTGCATAGGCCCCCCTTCTTTTTTTTTTTTTTTGCTTAAAATATGTCTCTCAGGCTAGGGGCGGACATTCAAAAAGCTGGAGCCTGAATTGATTCAACCTCTGCATGTTAGTCTAGCCTGCCTATACGCAAACTGCCAATGACTCATAAATGCAAGGCTCAGTAACTCAGCTTCAAAAGGAGCTCTGGAGAAGAAGTTTCATAATGCTTAATCTGTGGCAAGATGGTCAGCACACTGTGTGCTGTGAGAAGTCAGAAAGATGCAGGTTCAAACTCCTTCTGGGCAAAGGGGGCCTAGAATCTGGGTTTCCTGCTTCCTGGTTGAGTACTTTAATTACTCAGTTGTTAGGGTTAAAAATAGGTTGACCACCTCCTTGCCCTTCCTTCTCCCACTCCCTATTACCACTTTTGCTTAGGCATGTGTCCACATATGTGACTGGCCAATGTATAGTGTACTGAGCATCCTGAGTAGAGGAAAGGCCAAAACCAGTCACGTATATGGCTGGAAAAGTGTGAGTTAGGTGCACAAAGAGAAATAGAATTCCTCTATATTTTCAGATGACTCTCCCTTTAACAGCAGCTACCATTTGAGAGCAACATAGCAAAATGACATCAGCCTGTTGCTACTAATAGTTATAGTGTGTATAGTGTGGAAGTATATTTCTGTGACACACCTTTAACATGAAAAGGCACTTGAAAATTTTGGTCAAGGTCCTGGTTTTCTGTTCACCACAGGAAAACATGGTAAAACCTGGATTTTCTCATTTTAAGGAGAAAAACCCAGATTTAAAGGAAAAAGGAGTATCATTTAAAGGAGAAAATTGTGGGAAACAGTGGGTTTCCCCTTACAGGCTGGTAGAGTTCCAGCCTGCAATGGGCTGGGGGGAGTGAAAGAAGGGCAATCAGGCAGGGGGTGCTATGTGTATGGGTACATGTACTCATGCACATGGCTGCCAGGCAGCCTGGAGAGCAGCTCCCCACAAGAAAGTCTGACAGGAGGGGGAAGCAGGGGAATTGAGGCCCCCATAGTGAGGGAGGGAGTTGGGTAGGGCTGGGGCTGTGGCTGCTGCCCAGCTCAGAATGTGCGGGGCCCGGGGCAGGAATGCATGGCCACAGGGCCTGGGCAGGGAGCAGGATGGAACCACTGGCAGCTCATCCAGGTGGTGGCAGTGGGGCTGGCTCCCTGCCACCATGTGCACTTCTGGAAGAGGGTGTAAAGGGCACGTGCACCCCAGACTTGTGCATGGGGCAGATGCAGGGGTGGGCCGCCTGTTGTGGGCTCCGCTGCCCTCTCCCTGGGGCCTCTGTGGCCCAATGGGCACAACCCGGCACAGCAAAGCAGGGTAGGGCCAGGTGGGGAAGCTTGGTGCCACTGCTAGGAGCCCCCTACCACCATGGTGAAGCACCTCTGTCCACCTGGCAACAGCGAGGGGCACAACAGTGCACCTTCACCCCTGCTGGTTGCAGGGCAGGATTCACCATGGTGGCATGGGACTTGCAGTGGTGGCACTGAGATTTCCTGCCCTGCTTTGCCCAGCTATGCTGGGTCTTGCCTACTGGGCCCCATAGGCCCCGGGGGGAAGGTAGTGGGTGAGAAGCCCTAAGCTCATGGCATTCAACCCCGCCCCCACCCTCCCCCCACTGTAGGCTCCACTCAGTCTGTGCCACCCAAGGGGGAGAGGAGCTGGGCTCCATGCTCCGCTCTGCTGCAGCAGCCATCGCCTCCCAGGGCTCAGGTGCTGTGATCTGATGGCAGGGTTCTGCAGACCCACATCCACGAAGAGATGGAAGCCCAAGAAGGGTGACTGTGCCTTAAGGAAATGATCCTTCGGGCACAAAGCAAGACGATCCCCGAGCGAGGCAAAAGAGGGAAAGGGGCCAGGAGGCTTCCCTGGCTGACCAGAGAAATCCAGGGCAGCCTAAGGGACAAAAGGGGAGCACATAAAAAGTGGAAACAGGGAGAGATCACCAAAGATGAATATACCTCCTCTGCTCGTGCTTGTAGGGAGGCAGTTAGACGGGCCAAAGCTACCATAGAGCTGAGGATGGCAACCCAACTAAAAGACAACAAGAAATTGTTTTTTAGATATATAGGGAGTAAAAGGAAGGCCCAGGGAGGAATAGGACCCCTGCTAAATGGGCAGAAACAATTGGTGATGGACAGGGGGGACAAGGCTGAACTCCTCAATGAGTTCTTTGCCTCAGTGTTCCTAAGTGAGGGGCACGACAAGTCTCTCACTGGGGTTGTAGAGAGGCAGCAGCAAGGCGCCAGACTTCCATGCGTAGACCCTGAAATGGTGCAGAGTCATTTGGAAGAACTGAATGCCTTTAAGTCAGCAGGCCCGGATGAGCTCCATCCGAGGGTGCTGAAGGCACTGGCCGACGTCATTGCAGAGCCACTGGCAGGAATATTTGAAAGCTCGTGGCGCATGGGCCAAGTCCCGGAGGACTGGAAAAGGGCCAACGTGGTCCCCATTTTCAAAAAGGGGAGGAAGGAGGACCCGGGCAACTATAGACCTGTCAGTCTCACCTCTATCCTTGGCAAAGTCTTTGAAAAAATTATCAAGGCTCACATTTGTGAGAGCCCGGCAGGACAAATTATGCTGAGGGGAAATCAGCACGGGTTTGTGGCAGGCAGATCGTGCCTGACCAATCTAGTTTTTTTTTATGACCAGGTTACAAAACGCCTGGACACAGGAGTAGGGGTGGATGTCGTATACTTAGACTTCAGGAAGGCCTTCGATACGGTATCCCACCCCATACTGGTGAGCAAGTTAAGAGGCTGTGACTTGGATGACTACACAGTCCGGTGGGTGGTGAATTGGCTGGAGGGTCGCACCCAGAGAGTCGTGGTGGATGGGTCGGTTTCGACCTGGAAGGATGTGGGCAGTGGGGTCCTGCAGGGCTCGGTCCTTGGACCAATACTCTTTAATGTCTTCATCAGTGACTTGGACAAGGGAGTGAAATGTACTCTGTCCAAGTTTGCAGAAGACACAAAGCTATGGGGAGAGGTGGACATGCCAGAGGGCAGGGAACAGCTGCAAGCAGATCTGGACAGGTTGGACAAGTGGGCAGAAAACAACAGAATGCAGTTCAACAAGGAGAAATTCAAAGTGCTGCACCTAGGGAGGAAGAATGTCCAGCACACCTACAGCCTAGGGAATGACCTGCTGAGTAGCACGGAAGTGGAAAGGGATCTTGGAGTCCTAGTGGACTCCAAGATGAACATGAGTTGGCAGTGTGACGAAGCCATCAAAAAAGCCAATGGCACTTTATCGTGCATCAGCAGATGCATGATGAATAGGTCCAAGGAGGTGATACTTCCCCTCTATCAGGTGCTGGTCAGACCGCAGTTGGAGTACTGCGTGCAATTCTGGGCGCCACACTTCAAGAAGGATGCGGATAACCTGGAGAGGGTCCAGAGAAGGGCCACTCGTATGGTTAAGGACCTGCAGACCAAGCCCTACAAGGAGAGGCTAGAGAAACTGGATCTTTTCAGCCTCTGCAAGAGAAGGTTGAGAGGCGACCTTGTGGCTGCCTATAAGTTCATCACAGGGGCACAGAAGGGAATTGGTGAGTATTTATTCAGCAAGGTGCCCCCGGGGGTTACAAGAAATAATGGCCACAAGCTAGCAGAGAGCAGATTTAGATTGGACATTAGGAAGAACTTGTTCACAGTTCGAGTGGCCAAGGTCTGGAACGGGCTCCCAAGGGAGGTGGTGCTCTCCCCTACCCTGGGGGTCTTCAAGAGGAGGTTAGATGAGTATCTAGCTGGGGTCATCTAGACCCAGCACTCTTTCCTGCTTATGCAGGGGGTCGGACTCGATGATCTATTGAGGTCCCTTCCGACCCTAACATATATGAATCTATGAATCTATGAATCCCTGGCCCTGCAGTGCTGGCGGTTGGGGGCCCCCTCTAGCAGGGCTAGGCAGGCAGGAGGCTATGGGTGGTGAGTGAGGGGCACTGACAGGGGTGGGAGGGCTGTGGATGGGGAGTGAGGGGCACCAGCAGGGCTGGGGGACTGGGGGTTGGGAGTGAGGAGTAATGGCATTGGCACCAGGATATCCAGGCTGCTCAGTGCCGTAAAGCAGGATTGCGGGGGGACAGCCACAGAATCCTGGTGAGCAAAGGGGGCATGGGAGCTCTGATTTTCCATGAGAACCCCAAAGTCAAATACCAAAAATTATAGGTATTTAGAATTTATTATACTGAATGAGGCACTGGTAGGCTTCCACATTGCTTTAAAATTATAAATATATTAATAGAATGTTGTGTTAAACTGATACCTATATACGTAGTGGCATTTCATTTTAATCATGGAAAAACACATATTTAGGGGGTTTTAGTCAGAGAATTTGCAATTTTGTTAGAGAATTTGCAATTTTCAAAGAGAGAAAACCAGGATCCCTGTTATGATATTGTGTTCTCTCTTCCAAATGTGCATTTAATCATTTGTAAATGAAAGAGTTGTGAAAAATGCATATGCTTCTCAGAAGCCAAGGATAAACAAAAGTTACCAAGAGCCAGATTTGATATGCCAGGAATGATTCTACCAAACAGTAGGACCATTCAGTAACATAATATGCAGCATGAGCAAGGCTAGCAAAACTGGGTCAAGAGTTCCCATTTCTCATTAAGCATTACTGTTGTTTCCTAAAACTTCCATATGTCAACGCCCTAACACTGTGTTACTGTGAATATAATGGCAAAGAAAACAGTATTTCTGTTGCACAACAGTTTCTGAGATTTTGAAAGATTTCTCATTCCATATGGAGTAGAAACTGTGATTGTTCAGTTTGTTTGTGAAAAAGCAGAAAAGATAGTGAGATATTGGTATAGTCAACAGCGTTCTGATGGCACTCAGTTGGGATATGAGAGAATGACAGAAGAAGATACTGAGTAATTGGCTGTGGCAGGGCACTGTGGGTGCCTGCCACTTTAAGACCCAGAGCCAAGCAGTCAGCAAGTGCTTGATTGCAGCAGTGATTTTAAATCCCTGGCTGCCTATATAAACAGCTCAGTTCCCTGCCAGCCTGCCTGCTGGCTGGCAAGGCAGCAGCATTGTCTGGCTGCAAGGCTCCATAATGTTCTGTAGGTAAGGGAGGAGCTGTAGGGGATGGTTAGGAGGCTCCTGGTCCTGGACATGACCTAAAACTGCACCCTGCCGGGAGTGGGTGGCCTGGTGGTGCTCTCAGTGGTGCAGGAGCCCCAGGAAATACCAGGCCAGTGATCACCCTGGTGAAAGGTGGGTAGGGGTGCCTTAACCCTAGCCCTCACCTTCAGGTGGGTTTGTATAACACAAGAGGTAGTTGGGGGCCAGGCATGGCTACAGCCACCTGAGCCCACTAGGGAGCAAAGCCCCATGGCCCCAAGTGAAGGGGGTGGTGTGGAGCCCCAGTGAAGGGGCAGAAATGAGGACCCCAGGGAGGGGGTAGCCCCACATGAGGGGGTGGAGATCTGGAGCCCTGAGTGAAGCGGGTGGTGGGGAGCCCCGAGGTGAGGGGTGGCCCCAGTAAGGGGCGGAGATGAAGAGCCCCAGTGGGGGGGGGAAGGAAAACCAGAAGGCCGAGTGCCCGGTATGTTCTATATATATATATCCCTCTCTCATCCGTTGGGTGGCAGACGTACAATCTTTTGGGCCTCTCCCATGACCCTCACTGGGGTAGTGGCCAGCCAATTCCCTGACCGGGCCTAAATTTGCTCTGGCCCCTTCTGGGGGCAAATATATATCTATATCTGTAAAGTTGTTGATGGATGAAAGAGGCCATGTGAGAGAGGGTGGAGTGTGTGAGGCCCGAGTGAGAGGCGGGCGGTATGAGTGTGTGTGAGACTGAGGCCTGACGGTGTGGCCTAAGCTTGCTCTGACTGTAGACCGGAAGCATACTGTCATCTGGATGCCATCTGCAAGGCATGGGCTGTGGTGTAGGGGAGGTTTGGAGCCTCAAATAGCGATCCCTGGTATCGGGGCAGTAAATGGGCAGCCTCCCACCTAATTAAGATCTATTAATTAATAACAAGGCATGGCATGAGAGTCAGGTGGGGGGCGTGCCCAAAGGCAAGTAGGGCAACTAGCACTGTGACTAGTCAGGTATTCCCACTTCACTACACTGGCATCAACAAGTTTAAATGCATTTCTCATTTTCTTCTACAAAGTTTCTGATCAGTTCTAGTTACTTTGATTGGGCCTGTTTAGTAACAATACTTCTGTGGTGCAGACATAAATGACCCTTTGAAATGTTAATAGTGTCAAGGGGAGGATTTACTAGTATTATAAGGGAAAGTATTCATTAAATCCAAAAGCAGGCCTAGAAATTCTTCATATATATGGAAAGATAAGTGATAGTTACACTAGAAATCCTTACTTAATTCACTTTTTCCACAGCACTCCATGAATGTCTTACCAAGGGTTACTTTTGCACTATTACCTAACCACAACTTGTTCTGTGAGAGGATTAAGAATGTGTTGTTAACCATTTCAAACATATGCAAATATTTAGCATATGTTTAAACAAAAATAAGTTTTCAGACGCACAGTTAATAACTGTAAGTTAGTTATGAACAACTTTCAAACCTTTTATCGTTACCAGTTTTGTCTTGCAATTAAAGTCTGCCATTTTGTAGCCATAAACATCCCTCCATCAAAATGGTTTTTGAGAATATGTATGTTTGGATGTTTTTGTACTGCAGCTTCATTGTCTTATAAGGGAAGAACAGGCCAGGGGGCTGGGTGCTAGTGTAGGCTTTAAGAAATGTGCCTTCTACTCCAGGTTTACAAACATCTGGAGTGATCTAGGGCAAGTCCCTTGGGGCACAGCTTCATGGCCTCTCTCCTATGCTTGGGAGCACTGCCATGAAACCCACTCCACCCATTCATACCTGTCCCTTTATATACTGGCTCATTTCAGGAGACAAGTGGGACTGAGGAGCCACATCCGATGAGCATGGCCATATGTTTTCCCAGATTTTGAAGTTCTGTAATACCATTTAAATATTATACAGGAAACACTTGCAACCCATTTCATTTTCATTTTTTGTTGACATGTGTGAGTGGCCACCTTCATTTAGCATCGTGCTATGGTTTGTATGGGTTGACATCACCTTTTGGAAAAGTTAAGGTCTCTGGAAATTAATAATAAAAGTCATTGACAGTCTTCCCTTTCCCCTAAGGCCCTGCATACTGTCTAAAAATAATGGTTTGGAAGTTTCATTTCCTAGCTAAAATCAGCCCATTCTTATTATAGTTGTCTTGCTGGGTCTTCAGGAACTGGTTTTCACACACAATAGGAAAAAACCCCAGAAAGAAATAGGAGGCTGAATTCAATTCTGAGACAGTTTTCATGAGTCATACCAAAAGGGTTACACTAAGGATGAATTGGCCTAATGCATGGGTTTTAACCATGTGTGGAACATCCTACTGCCATAAATTCTCACTTGGCCATGACATGGGAAATGATTGTTTAGAACTGATTTGGAGAAGGTTACATATGCTGATTATAGTTCTGTATAGATAGCTTTGGAATATCTGAAGTCCAAAAGGCCTAAATTCTAATGTTGTTACTATAGGTCAGAGTAATCTGAATAACTATATTTCCTGAGCTTTATTGCTCATTACCAGTGACAACGTGTAGGGGATACACGGGGGTGCACGTGCACCCCCTGAGAGCACTGATGCACCCCCTGTCAGCCAGTGTTCCCAGGCAGGGGGGGGCAGTTGAGAGTGCTGGTCCCCTGCAGAGCACTGGCCAGGGAGTGTACCAGGAGAAGCAGTCCCCCTGTGGCCAATCCTGCCAACCAGAAGTGCCAGCGGTGCACCCCCCTGGTTGCTGACTTTCCAGTGAGGGGGGGCAAGTGCCCCCCCCCCCAACTCGAGAGGCACCAGTCGCCCATGTTCATTACTCTGACTACTGGTAGCATTTCTTGCATGAAAAAGAAATTGCCTTGATACAGTTTTGCTGATAATATATTTTTGGTGTGGTTAAACTGTATATATTTTTGCATATTCTGCTTTGTGGGTTCATTGTTTGTCTGTTCACGGCATGTTCTAAGGAATTCTTCAGTTAAATGGTTCATAGTTTATATTGGTCTGTCTATTTCATCATAAAATATTACACTGTTTCCATTAATATCTTTTGAAGCATTTGATTTCTAGCCAAATATGTGACAGTAAAATTGGTATGGAGTATTGTTGCCATTTTTAACAATCAGTTAATTAGACTCCCTCAAGGCCCCAAATGAAAAGCCTCTTATCATTTGTCAGCTTAATTTTTGCCATATCCATTTGTGTTAGTGCACTGTGAAAGAGTACTCCTATTCTGTTCCTTTTATTGTTTAGCTTATTATTTCTGCAATCCCATTTGCTTTTCAGCATCAAAAAGAATTTATATTGCTTCTCCCCAACCTCTGGTCATCCCTAAAAGTTAAACACTGTTTAATAATGTCGTTTCTCTCTCTCTCATTCTTAATCTTCTGAAACCTTATCCTGAAAACTGCCATTCTTGCATATGTCCAGTAACTTAAGTCAATCACATTTTTAGTGATCCCAGTGGTAAAAATGAGGACGAATGGGCAACAGAACCCCTCCACCCTTTAAATATGCTTTAGCTAGAGAGTAACTTGCTAGGAATATCTGAAGAGATCTTATTGTTTGTGAGGAGGAAATCTGAATGCGTGAATTAAATAAGGATACCAAAGAACATCCATAGTGAGGCCATAGTAGTTATAAGGACTTTACAGTTCCTTCTTTTGCATATACTTCATTGTTCCAATTATAAGTCTACCTTTTTTCCCTTCAAAAAATTGTGCATGATTTGTATGTGAGGCTGACCTAGAAACAACACCTCCTTTTGTACCTGGAGTATTTTTGTGCATGCAAAAAAATACCAAGTCTTTTCTTTTTATTATTTTACTATTTTAGTATTTTTGTGTTTTTAACCCTTTGGGTTCTGTCCTTGGTTATTTGATTCTCCAGTGGGATTTTGTAATGGGCTTCATTTGTAGTTACCAGTTATACTTGGGGGGGGGGGGGAGGTGTGTTCTGTTAAACTGAACCTGAAAATGCAGAGTCAATTTATATGCTGAGTTGACTTACACTATGAATAGTGTGGTAGATACTACTACTGAACTCTTGGGCTAGGAACAGACATTACACACAAACCAGTTTAAGTGATCAAAAACTGGTTTTAACTTGTAACAGAACAGATGTTCAGTGCACATAAACCAATTTGAAAATAGCTGAAACCAGTTTGAGATAAACCTAGTTGAATGTGGTATCAGACTTGACTGTTTTGGCTCAAACTGGTTTATGCAATGTCTGTCCCAGACCCCTTGCTGGTTTAAGACAAACCAGACTTCCCCAGCATTCCAGCATGCTCTTGGACTGGGCTGTCTGCTCCACAGCAGGGCTGATCCCTCCCCTCTGCTCTCTAGCCAGAGCAGGAGAAGGGTGTGGCCAGACACTGGCCTGCCATGGCCCACAAGGCAAATTTCTCCCTCTGTCCCCTTCCCCCCTCCCTTCAACTGGCAAACCCTGGGGACTGCAGCTGCTGTTTGCCAGCCCAGCTGTATTTCCATGGCTTGCCTGCAAACAGGCAGGGACTGAGTTAATTGCTCACTCTGTCCTCTCTGTCCCTGCTCCCCTCCCCCCCCACAACCGCCTGGGCTTTGACTTTGGTTGCAGTCTCTGCTGCATGTCCTGGAACAGGGTAGAGAGAAAAGCTAGCATGAGCCCAGAGCTAAGAAGCATGTGTGACAATCATCACACATGCTGATTAAGAGTTAAGATAAGTTGCAAACAGCTTCACCAACCAATGCAGAGAGTTACATTTGCATTATAGGACAGCCCATGTAAACAAAGCCTTTCCAAATGCCTGGCTGTAAGGAGACACTCTGCCCTCAGGATTAGTAAAACCAATTCTTCTCTTCCTGGTTTACATTTTTAAGTTAGAGTAAGCCATGTATGCTGTATTTTACTGGTCTGTATCTTAGCTTAGGCAAAGATTTTTGGTAGTTCCCCATTGTATGCTTTGCAAATTGTTGTGTTCAATACCTTGCTTCAGAGAAAGCATTTTTTCCCCCCATCCCGTGTGTTGTGCTAGCCTGGGCTGGTGCCTGGCCATGCCCCATCTGCTCCAGCAGGGTGGGGTGAGAGGCTTGGAGGGCATCTCTCTTCCTTTCCCTTTTGGCAGTGGCTGGCAGGCATGATTTAGTGCTTTCTGGCTTCTGGCTTGAGCCACTGTAGGCATGTACCTGCATTTTCTGGTTTAACAGAGCATGTCTGTACACTTATTAAGCTGCACAGCTTGGACTAACCTGCCAAGAGTGAATCAGTTCAGGCTCAGGCTTTTTGAATGTCTGTCCCTAGCCTTGTACTATGTCACAGTGCTAAACTACTGATTCCCAAAATGTCTGTCATGGCTGGGTCACTAGTGTGCCAGAAGTGACAGACGTGTGCTGTGAGATTTTGTGTAAGGAGGTAAATGCTCACTGGACCCAGCTATTCCAGGGGTGCCTGTAGCTGCTTCTCTGGGAACTGCTGATGTTGCTTTCCCCACCCATCCCTACCCCAAGACAACTCCTTTGCTGACTCCCCCATGCTCCCAGGAGTCACTCTGCTGTGAGCAGGCAGGTACGCAGATGCACAGATGAAGGCAGGCTTTGCAGACTAGCTCATCCACTCCATTCCTTTTTTGTGCCCAGAGCTGACAGATGGGGGAGAGGAGGGAATGGGTGTTACCAGCACATGAGACCATGAAGGAGCAGCCTTAGCAGCAGGGGTTGCATTTGTCTCATAAGGAGGGATCCTGGTTTTCTCTGTTTAAAAATACCAAATTCTCTGATTAAAAACCTCCAAATCCATATTTTTCTGCAATTAAAATGAAACCCCACCATCCATTTAGGTATTAGTTGAACAGAATGCTTTATTGCAATATTTACAATTCTAAAGCAATTTGGAAGCCTACCAGTGCCTCAATCATTCTAATAAAATTCTAATATCATTCTAAATACCTATACATTTTTGGTGTATGCTTTTTCTTTTTTTTATTTTATCATGGAAAATCAGAGTTTCCCTTGCCTCCTTTGCTCACCAGGATGCTGGTCGGGCAGCTGCTGTTCCCCCACTGCTTTGTGGCACTGCTACTCTCTGTGCCATTGCCCCTCACTCCCAACCCACAGGTTCCCCAGCCCTGCTGGTGCCCCTCACACCTGACCCACAGCCCCCCATCCCCTCTTCCTACCTAGCTGAAATCCCCCCCATCCCTGCCAGTGCCCCATACTCCCAACCACAGCCCCCCACCTCCCAGCCTTGCTAATGCAACTCACTCCCAATCCACAGCCTTCTACTCCCCCAGCCCTGCTCCTAGAGGGGGCTGTCAGGGCTATGGGACCAGGGCCAGGGCCCACAGCCCCCTGGCCTCCTGCCCCAGCAATCTCTGAGCCTCAGCTGCCATCCACAGGAGGTGGCAGCTGATGCAACCAGAGCAGAGCACAGAGCCCAGCTCAGCCTAGGCCCCCCCCCCCCCCCAAGGAAGTGGAGCCCATGGGGGGGGGTGGAAGATGTGGATGGCCCGCTATGGGGTTCAGAGTTCCCTGTCTTTCTGCTTGCCCCTTGAGTGTCTCCACTGCCCAGCAGGAGGGCGGAGAGGCACAGTGCCGTCACCACTAGTAGCCCATGTCAGCTATGCCACCATAGCAAAGCACCCCCTGCCTGCCCAGCAGCAGTGGTGGTGCAGAGTTGTGCCCTCTGCTGCTGCTAGGGAGGCAGGGGGCACTTTACCATTTACTGAAATGTACTCTGTCCAAGTTTGCAGATGACACAAAGCTATGGGGAGAAGTGGACACGCCGGAGGGCAGGGAACAGCTGCAAGCAGACCTGGACAGGTTGGACAAGTGGGCAGAAAACAACAGGATGCAGTTCAACAAGGAGAAATGCAAAGTGCTGCACCTAGGGAGGAAAAATGTCCAGCACACCTACAGCCTAGGGAATGACCTGCTGGGTGGCACAGAAGTGGAAAGGGATCTTGGAGTCCTAGTGGACTCTAAGATGAACATGAGTCAGCAGTGTGAAGAAGCCGTCAGAAAAGCCAATGGCACTTTATCGTGCATCAGCAGATGCATGACGAATAGATCCAAGGAGGTGATACTTCCCCTCTATTGGGCGCTGGTCAGACCGCAGCTGAAGTACTGCGTGCAATTCTGGGTGCCGCAATTCAAGAGGGATGCAGATAACCTGGAGAGGGTCCAGAGAAGGGCCACTCGTATGGTTAAGGGCCTGCAGACCAAGCCCTATGAGGAGAGACTAGAGAAACTGGACCTTTTCAGCCTCTGCAAGAGAAGGTTGAGAGGCGACCTTGTGGCTGCCTATAAGTTCATCACGGGGGCACAGAAGGCAATTGGTGAGTATTTATTCACCAAGGCGCCCCCTGGGGTTACAAGAAATAATAGCCACAAGCTAGCAGAGAGCAGATTTAGATTGGACATTAGGAGGAACTTCTTCACAGTTCGAGTGGCCAAGGTCTGGAACGGGCTCCCAAGGGAGGTGGTGCTCTCCCCTACCTTGGGGGTCTTCAAGAGGAGGTTAGATGAGCATCTAGCTGGGGTCATCTAGACCCAGCACTCTTTCCTGCCTATGCAGGGGGTCAGACTCGATGATCTATTGAGGTCCCTTCCGACCCTAACATCTATGAACCATGCTGGCATGGCTGATATGGGGGACCCATGGTAGCAGCACTGAGCCTCCCTGCCCTCCTACTCAGCAGCAGAGGCTCTTGAAGGGAGGGCAGCAGGGCAGGGAGCTCAAAGCCCCACAGTGGGCAGTCCACATCCTTGACCAAGCCAAAAATCTAGTGGGGTATGTACTCCCCATCTTCATTCCTGGGAGCATGTGCAGTGTCAGGGAGCCAGGTCTCTGCCACCCCCAAGGTAAGCTGGCTGGTCCCACAGCTGTGCATTCCTGCCCTGGTCCTGGGCCCCATGTACTGTCCCAGCTGGGCAGTGCTGCCAATCCTGCCCCACTCTCTCCCTTACCATGGTGGTCGCACTCTCCCTCCCCCCCGCCCCCACACACATTCCCCTTTCATTCCATCATGATAGATTTACCTGCAGGCAGCTGGGGGAGCTACTCTCCACACTGCCTGGCTGTATTCCTGGCCACATGAATGTGTGCTTGCACTTAAGCACCTGGCACCTCTTGCCCTGTGTGTCCAGCTCCCCCTACAAGCCTGCAAGGGGAAACCTGCAGTTTCTTCTGTTTTTCTCCTTTAAAAGAGAAATTCTGTGTTTTCCTTTTTATCCTTTAAAGGAGCATATCTGCGTTTTTCCATGGCAAATGGAAAACCTGGATCCCTGCTCATGAGGTACAGATGCAATGTTGGAAAGGGGCAAACAGTGAAAAGAGGGTGAGGTCTTGCCTCTGCCACCTTCAAGTGGTGCCAGGTAGATCAGTGATTCTCAATATTTTTAGTCTCAATGCCCCCCTCCATATTTTTTTCTGAATATAGAATATCTGAGTGTTTTTTCAATTGGGGTGCTGCAAACTTCAGAAAAGTTAGTGTTATTTTTAATAGTATGTCTTAGCACAGGTATGATTTCCTCTGGCAGGAGAATGGAATATACTACATATTTTGCAACATATAAAACCTTGCTGATTTTAATCCCCAAAAAGTGTGCTCCAAGTATCAAACATTTGGGGAACCCTGTTAAACCAATAAGGAATATGTATAGCAATACATTTCTAACAGCATGTATGGAAAATGATATGTGCTGCTTGTTTATCATAAATGGGCAGTTCAATGGCAAATGATCCCACTGAATTTTATGTTGGTTTTGAAACAATTTCAAAGGAAGCTGGACTGAGCTCTCACAACAAAGACAGAAGGTTGAAGATAAAAATTCCTTGAAATGTCGCCTGGGCTCCAGTTAGTGACAATATTTTAATCTACTGTCCCTCTGGTCAGCAGAAACCTCTAAAGCATTTTAGAAGGACTTGATCAAGGAGGGGCCAAAATACTAAAGAGGTGAAAATATCATCTCCAAATTTTGCTAGAGGGTGCCACACTGAGTAATGACATGCTCTCTCTTCCCCAAAACTAATGTCTGTGAACCACCTTACAGCTGTGCTAGGTGTGTGCCAATAAGCTTTTTGTCCTGGACTTGCTTCTTGGTTCATGCCCAATGTTGCTGCAGGGCAGCTACATTCAATCTACTTTGGAGCATAAAATGAATGAAGCAGATGCACCGTGCTTCTCTGCAGTGTTTTCTTGTGTGGTCTCTTCTCAGGCATGGCAAACATCCCAGTTTCAATAGCTTGTTCTTCAGTCTTTTACCATTATTACCATAGCATATTTAAAGTCCACATGTAGAGATGATGCTGTGCCACTGGTTCTGTGCTTGTGTGTGTCATTTCATCACAGAATAAAGCAGCTCTATATTTGACAGAGATGGAAAAGCATGGCATTGGGAGGAGGCCAATTTGAAGAGAGAAATTCTGTGAGAGCTTGGAATAAGCTTGGGAAGTGGAAAAGGAAATATAGAAGTGCTGGCAATGTATGCAATCTGAAAGTGTGAGAGATTTCAGCTACAGATGTAATTTTTCTTTTTATTATTTATTTAGCTGTTTCCAGTTTAGATGAAATGGCTGTTTTGTCTTAATCCAATACAGACAAATTGCGTGTAATTTTTCCATTCTTATAACTGAGTTACTTTTAACTGAATTTGGACCATACTGTCTCCTTATTTCTAAACTTGCTGTTTATAACAAATCTGTGACCTATAGCTGTCCTTCTTTTACGAAATACATACACGACTGTATTAAACTTTTTAGCTTGTTCGTATAAATATACAAACAAGGTATACGTGTGTGTGTGTGTGTGTGTGTGTGTGTGTGTGTAATATACGTTAAAAGATAACAACATGGAAAAGGTGCATGGAAAATTGAAACAATGTTTTGTTTGCTTGCCCTTAAATACATATTTAAATAGAATACTACAAAGATCAACTGCTTTTTTAAGTAGTAAGAAAAAATGAAATTATGCCCAGAAGTTTTAGGGAAAACTAGGCCTATAGTAAAAGATGGGCCAGGAGGAGAAGAGGTGAGCAGAGTAAGAGGTATAAAGACTCAAAAAAATGCATTGCCTAAGCAAGAAAACATAATATGGTATTCGTTCTTGGCTCCCTCCTTCCCCAGGCCCCAAAACAGAACAAGCTTGCTATTTGAAATTCTTCTGTAACAAAAAATGAAGTCCTCACACTGCAGTGCATGGAAACAGTTCCAGGCTTTCATTTTACTTCATTAAAAGCAGAATTCCATTATATCTCAACTCACTATGGTCCCACTATTATATAATGGAACTAGCCCATTAAACTCTTCTGTTTTCTATGGGCATATGCCTTTCATCCAGTGAAGTGCTCCACATATGGCTTTATACAAAGTACTAGTTGCCAGGTACTCTTGCATTCCAGTTTAACTCAGTGATATAGTTGCCTTGAATGAGCACAGTAACTAGTTAAATACATTCCCAGATGGCTAGGGGATCACAAAGCACAATAATACTAATAGCTGCACCATTTTCCTTCCACTACATTAAACAAAGTTATAATTTTGTTGACCAGCATCTTATAATGAAGATGAGTTCTCATCAGAAATAAGTGCCAAAGGGTTGGAACCTTCATGTTTCCATGGCAATATAATTTAGGAATTAACTATCCTACATTGCTCTTATAAGGCAAAAAATATCGCTTTTCACATTTCATTGCTTCTGTCAGTTGAGCAGCAGGACTAAGTTGTCCTCTTTCCCATGGGCTTCTTTTTTTTTCCTTCATTCTCTGGAGAAGTCCCCCGTGTGTCACCTTCCCATTCTGCTGTAATGCCTTCTCAGGCAAATATTTGTCTTTGCCTCCTACCCTGCCTTTATTCCAGGGTCCCACAATTTCCCCCCAGATGTACTCCGTTTCCTTTTTTGTCTCATCCTAGTGACACTTTTTTTGCCCCTTCTCATACAAAAATATTCCATGAAACACCTGTCCCATGCCTCCTGTGCACATCTGGGGGTTCCCTATTCTTTGTTCCCATGCCAAAGACTGTGTGAATTCTCTCTTCACCCCTTCCTTCTATCATCATTTGTCAAGGAGAGAAATTCAGATGTCAACATATTAGACTATTGGGAAGATGGTCAGGGATACCTATTCAGAGAGGCATTGTTAATGGGTGCCATCAACAGTTGTTTGGTCTATAGACAACTGCAGAGATGCTTCAAATTGGAGTTGAAGGGCTCCATATGTTTCCTCATTTTCCCCCCTTTTTGGTTTTCCAATTTTCCCCCATATTAATAGGATTCCAGTTATTGATTCTAAGATGCTTCCTGACATTTGGAATTGTTTTGATCAAAAGCTTAGAAGTCGTTACATTGCATATAGACAAACAACACATGCAGAAATGCCATCAAGCTGAGTGAAAAGCTTTGCAAGTTAGGCCAAAAAGTCATTGTAATCGTTCTCCATTCCCTTCTAATGCTGTAAAACTACAGGGTCTTGTTATCTGTGATGCTGCTCATGCCTCTTGTGCCCCTTATTATTTGTTTTAAAAAAACAACACTAACAATTAGGAAAGGAGAGAGGAACTTGTTTACACGGAGAAAATACACACATTTTCTAGTGTCAGTTTTACAGAATGTAGGGGAGTAATAACAGACAATTTCTTCTTCACCCATCAGACCCCCATACTTTGGTAGTGCCACAATTTTTGTGGAAACTGTGGTTTCAGGAGGTCTCTGCAAAAAACACAATGGGCCCCGTGAAAAGGTGCAAAATTTCTGAGTGGTGGGGGGAAAAACCCAAAAGAACGCTACAAGCAGAGAAAAGGGTAGGAAGCCCTTGTATCCTGAAGCATGGGGGGAGGCAGAGTAGGGGAAAGGGAACAAATCAGAGGCTGAACCCCTGATGTAGGATTAGTCCAGGGGTCAGCCAGGGAAGCGGGAGGGTTTTGGCGCTGGCTCTTAAAGTATCCACAGGCATGCTTCTGCCGTATTCATGCTCCTGCCTGAGGAGGATTCTTCAGCATGTCTGCTGAGAAGAAATACAAGACAGCCAAATATGTTTCAGCATTGGACCATGCAAGACAGTATCCTGCAGGGACCTTGCACACAAATGGAGGCAGACTCTGGATGTGTCCCAGAAAACCAGCATAGATCAGCACTTGGAGTCTGAGGCACACATGAAGAGGAAGGCTGCTACAGATGCTGAAGGTCAGAGCAAGAAGCAAGCAATGGTGTCCTCCCTGTTTAAAAGGACCCCAGAAAGTAGCTTGACAAGTCGAGAGGCAGCATTTTCCCTCATGGAGGCTTTCATGGCAGTGAACATCCCACTGGAGAAACTTGATCACCCAAAGGTAAGGGACTATCTGAACCAAAATGTGCAAAATGCTGGCAGTTTTTCATGTGCCAATAAGCTTCACCAAGACTATCTTCCTGCAGTGATTGCTTTGTGCTTACAATCCATGAAGGCTGCCTTGGCAGAGTATCACTCCTTTGTCACTGGCTGATGAAGCCACAAACTCTCATGATAATTACGTGCTGCACATTATATTTGTACTGGGAAGCTGGTCCAGGACCTGTCTGTTTTCAAACTAAGCCAGTCCACCTCATAGCTGTCAATTTTTCTACCCATGTCTCAAGACATTGTGAAGGTAATTGTCAGCAATGATGTAGACTTTAACAAGATGTCAGCATTCCTGTCTGAATGTGCCACGTACATGTGCTAGGCTTTCTCTGATGTGCTCCAAGGAATGCTGCCCAGTGCTGTTCATGTGTGCATTGCAGGTGACATTCTGTCCCTAGTAAGTGACATCTAGTGCATGTAGTTCCCTGGGAAGGACAGCCTGTCTTCTTTCAAGAAAGCCTTCAAGTAATGTCCAGGTCATAACTTCCAGTACAGGGAGTGCATCTCCAGTCAAAGTGGGGACTTGCATGGCACTGTGCTGCTGCCACCAGAATCCATGCTGTGCTCACATGGTAGAATTCATAGTCCAATGCAGTCCATCACCACACCAAGCACATGCACCACTACCAGCAGATTGTGAGTGAGGAGTTGGAAATCACACCCAGCACAGTGCATGCTCAAGCTTCATGATCTCTTAGGATGAAGTGACATTCAAGATCAAGTAATGTTTGTGGCTGACAATACCACCCGTTTCATGGAGCTCCTGAAGTAGTTTGAAGGCTGGCATTCTGTGATCCACCACATACACATGACCAGGTGATGGATTTGATAAGTGGGGTCAAAGACCAGGTGTCTCAAGAACTGTCAAGCTGTCCTCATGAAAAGCAGTGCAGAAGGGACCCGTTCCAGTCCATAGCTGTGAAGCTGAACTAGTACTACAGGTATGACCTGTCAGTTTTCGTAAACTCCTTTTTATAATATCCTTTAATAAAGTGTATATAGTTAGTATTAGTTATGATTCATGCTGTGCATAGCTGTATTTTCATAAGATAATTAAATTCTAAATTGAACTGCTTAGATGATATTAGTTAATAAAGTGTATGTAGTTGGTATTACATGTAATTCATGGTGTGCATTTCTTTATTTTATTAAGGTATTTCATTTTAGATATTAATTAAGTGCATAGAATTCCTAATAACATGTCAATTAATGGCTTCCATAGGCTTAATCATGGGATTAAGTCCATGGAAGCCATTATCTGATGCATTATTATTAGCAAGAGGTGGTTTGGAGTCATTTGGCAATCTGTGGAGAGGGCCAGGACTTCTGGGGCCCCTCAGCCAATCAGAGGTGTGTGTGGTGGTGGAGGGTGGGGAAATGAGAAAATACTTGCCTGGCTTCTGCTCTCCCTGAGAAATCTGCCAGCAGCTGCCTTGATTTCAGTAGACCCCTATGTATAGATCTTCGTCTGTAATTTTTTCTCTGTTCATCAAATACACACACAACTTTTTCTTTTAAACCATATTTGCAATAAACTTAGTCAATGAAGATGTCACAAGAAATAAACTATTAATGTTCCTCCATGTATTTGGTATTCCAGATACCAAAGTACAGGATAGTACTTTACAGTTTTTAAAAGAAATTCCATTTAAAAGCACCAGTTTAATTAAAAGTAGTCTTGTACTGTTTGCATTTTTCGCATAGATTTCCATGTATAAAGGAGCTGCTCAGACATCATCAGTGTTTGTGTTTTCAGAAAGGTCCCACTTCTTGGTCTGTGGGGTTTTTTTATTTAATTTTTTTTCTCACTTATGTATGAGAACTTGCTGCTGCAGACCATGTAGAGGCCACAGATTCTTGGGGAATTCACTAAGGCAGTGTTATAAAATCTACTAAAATCAGGAAAGAGGGAAAATTTTATATTGTTGGTTGTGTTTTGGATCAGGAGAGTAATGGGATCTGGATTGCTGGCTTGAACAGACTGCATTAACATTTTCCTGTCTGGTGAAGAATGAAGACTGCCTTTGTGGCAGAATACTCTATTTAGCATGTACTACAATGCTTTAGATAGCTGCTTTTGACCACACTATGACTACATGTGGTCAAAAATGTTAACATGTTAAATACATGTAACCTTGCTTATACATACATTTTGATCATATGCTCTGGTACTAGAGCTCCTTTCTACTTTTGTGTTCCGGGATTGCATACACTCATTACCTATGCAGTCAAAAGGTTAAGAACCTATTTGTGCCTGTTCCCTGATCTGTGCCGTTAAAAATTTAAATGTAAGGTGCCAAAGGAGGGGCACATTTTTGTGTCACCATGAGAATCTTTGTGGCACTAGGCATCCTGCCCAGACATTTTGCTGTTGAATGACACACGTGAGCTGCAGGAGACAGTTGTGTGGGGGAAGAAAAGTTTCTGTGATGCAGCAGGGAAGGTATATGAGAAGGAAGACTTCAGGGCTGTGACTGAGGAGCCCACGAAGACTCCAGACCAGTGTCACACTTTTGAGGGCATTCTGATTGAGGCTGGTAAAACTTCACCAGTGAAGAACTGCTGAAGCCATCACCCTAGTGAGATCCAGCACTAAATCATACAGCACTGTCCCCAAATGGTAAGGGGCAGCAGAAACCTAGGTGGTAGCAACTCCTATCAGCATGCTCAGAGTAGCACGTCCTTAAGGAGCAGCAGGCAGTGATGAAATCTTCCCTAGCAATCTGGGATGAACTGCCTCTCCCTGCTAAACTGGGCAAAGTAGCAACTTCCAGGGAGGGGTAGTCTGCTGTTAAAGCAATGACCAAAAACTCAGACTAGAGACACTGGTTACACATAAACCAGTTTAAGTGATCAGAAACTGGTTTAAACTTGTAACAGAACAGAATCTCAGTGCACATAAACCAGTTTCAAAATGGCTGAAATTAGTTTAAGATAAACCTGGTTGAATGTAGTATTAGGCTTAAATGATTTAGGTCAAACTGGTTTATGAAACTTCTCTCCCAGACCGCTTCCTGGTTCAAGTTGAATCAGAGTCCCCCAGTATCCCAACATGCTTTTCATCCCTGAGCTGGACTGTGCCATCTTCCCCAGAGAGCAGGACTAGTCCATCCTTCTACTTCCCTAGCTGAAGCAGTCAGGGCTGGCTGACAAGGGGGTGGAGGTGGGGCAGCTATCCCCCACTCAAAGCTGGGGTGGAGGGTGCAGCAGGAAGGGCTGGCGCTGGGGTGGGGTTAAGAAAACAGCCTGAGAGGGACTGCACCTCAGTCCTTGCTCCTGGAAGGCATCTGCTGTATAGAGACTCTCTCATTCAACCCCTCTCTGGCATGTAAACAGTATGGGCTGTGTGTTCACTTCCTCTTCCTGCTACCCTCAAGCTCTCTGGGATTTGCAGTTCCAATTCACAGCAGCAGGACTCTGCAGGATTGCTCAACACTTCTTCCTGCTCCCAGGTACCTCTGGGATTTGTAGTCCATAATCACAGACAGCAGGTCTCCACAAGGTTGTTCCCTTCTGTTTTTAATACATGCTCGCTTCAGAGAAAGGACTATTCTTGTTCAAGCTTTTATGAATTCAATGCCACTACCTGTTCCCCCACCCACCCCATCCTCAGCCTGGCAGGTGCTGCTGTATGCCCCCCTCCCCCTGCAGGCAGACCCTCCAGCTAGCTCTGGGCTGGGGCTTGGCCACACCCCCTCCACTCTAGCAAGGAGGGGGGGGAAACCTTGGAGCTGGCAGATTGGGAGGCATGCTCCAGCACCCTTGCAGCTTGAGCTGCTGAAGGCATGTGCCTGCCTTTTCTGAATCAAAAGTGCATATCTGTTTGCTTGCTTGCCGGTTCAATCTCTGCAGCTTAGACTAACCTGCAAAGACTGAATCGATTCAGCCTTGGGCTTTTTGACTGTCTGTACTTAGGCAGAAAGTTTTGAATTATCTAGGGTGTTTGATATTTGGGTGTTTAATATTTCAAAGTGCTTAATATTTAAATGTTTAATACTTAGGATAGTTGATATTTTGGGCAGTTAAACATTTGAGGTAACTAATATTTAATATATCTGATCTTTTGAAGTATTGGATATTTGCTGTGCTATTTGCTAATTTGGGGTTTTGGTTTGTTGGGGATGTTATTTTAATACTTGGGGTATTGCATAGTTGTTATGTTTTATAGAGTTTTTTTTTCCTTTTAATAAGCCTTTATTTTCAGTTTGGTATCCAAATTGCTTGTGAATGGGGAAGGTGTTCTTTTAGAATTCCCATTAAAGGGGGAATTCTCCCTGATTTCTGGATCAGGGCTTGAGCCAAAACCCCCCAAATTTGGACCCAACCCTTGTACTGTCACCCAGAGCCTGGCAAAAGGGGTATATATGCTATCATCCATATCATGCCACATAACATTTTAAGAAACTTTTTCAGTCTTCCCAGAAAAAAATCTATAGGGAGAAAGATGCATGGGTTAGTTAAAGTTTGGATAAAGCTTTGAAAACTCCACCATACACAAAAGCAATTCATGTTGAGAATGATGAGAGAACTTTTCTCAGAATCCAGATGTAATCTAATTTAGGCACCGGAGGGCACAGTTTATGAAAAAAGAGGTAATTGAACATGTCAGATTTGATCAAAAACTTTATTTATGGCACCCAAAAACATTAATCATTAATTCATGGAATTCAGTCAAGTCTTATAAAAGTAAAACTTGCAGCAATGAACTTGGCATTCACTAGTTGCTTATACTTTAACTTTTGTCTATGAGATGAACATGACATCAGTTTAGCTGGAATGTATCTTAATTGGAGAGGGCTGAGTTCCTGGAGAAAGAAGGAATCTTTTTACATGAATGAATCTGTACCAGATTTCTTACAGTGTTTTAATACAGTTTATTGGATACAAAAACAAACAATGAGTTTGTTAAAAGTGAAAATAATTTATGTATTTTCTGCATAGACATGCGTGTCTTTGTGATATATATCTACGCATATATCACAAAAAGACGGATGCAATATCTGTCCCTAAAACTTTGTAAATAAAAGTATTTTGAAAAAAAACAGAAGTTGTGATGTTTTTACTTAAATTTTCTTTGTTAAAACTTACCTGTATAAGCTAGACACGTTTAAGCATGAACGACACGTGCCCCTGACAGCTGGGGGGGGCACAACGGCGCTGGTGGCAGTGGGAGCATGGTGGTGGTAAGCAGGGAGCTCCCGCAGATGCTGCTGGCACTGTTGGTGGTGGGGGGTGGCGAGTGCTGACCAGGGGTCGGTGACCACCCACAGACACCGTCGGTAATGTTGGCAGCAAGGGAAGGGCAGTGGTGAGCAGTGACCACCTGTGTGGGGTGTACCACCATGCTCAGGGGGTGCATATGCACCTGCGTGCACCCCCTACATATTGCCAATGTGTTTTAAGCATATTTTATAGGACTCAGCACTCAAAGTTGCATCAGTTTAACTAAATCAGTATAAAATGATGCATCTATCCTGGGACAAATGTGTATATACTACGGCCTGGATCTTAATCATGCATAAAGTCAGCTGTGCTCAGTATCATGCCACAGACAGCTACCACTTAAACCAGAGAAATATTTTTACTGGAATTAATAGCAGCATTTTATCCTCTGTGCATCAGCTTCTAGAGGGGCTGTATAATGCACTTTCCATGTTATATATCCGCATCTTCATCCTTCCGATTGTTTATTTAGCCAATAGAGGAGATTGTATTGACAATCTATTTTCTTACAGTGAAGTCATGATGCAGAATTTGTTATATTCATTTTCTATAACAATAAACCATCATGTAATAAAGCTGAGGTTATAACTTTCCTTCCGTTTGGAGTAGGAGATAAGTCTAGATTATTAGAAAGAATTGTGTTCTTACATAGCTGGTGAGAAATAAAAACACCTGTGTAAGAGAGAGG
The DNA here is from genome assembly GCF_030867095.1 of Alligator mississippiensis. Taxonomy (NCBI): domain Eukaryota; kingdom Metazoa; phylum Chordata; order Crocodylia; family Alligatoridae; genus Alligator; species Alligator mississippiensis. Next base: position 324,807,316 of record NC_081824.1, read on the forward strand.
ATTCTCAGAAAGTTATATAGCAAAGAAGCATGGCATTGAGAGTCAATCAGAGTTTAGATGTGGTACTGTTTTAGACTTCCTAATGATCACAGGAAAGGTGGTTTGTTTTTTTTTTCTTTTTTTTTTCTTGTCTTGCTTCCAATTTCCACTTCCATAAAATGGAGGAAATAACAAGGATTAAATCATTAATGCCTTTACATGGAAGGCTCTATAAAATTTGAAATATCATTGTATTCACAAATTCTTTCAGAAATACTCCCTTGGCAAGGAGTTTTGACACTGGGACATGCATAAATAATAAAATCCAATAGGAGCTTGGTCTAAGATGGTGACATAGAGGTGTCACAACACAAAAGCCCCAAACTACAAAATAATTTTCTTTGTGCCCTCAAGGTAGAGGAATGTCAACTGTGATTTTGTTTTTCCTCTGGCCCTTTCCTTTCTGTTTATAACTCATTGCCCTGTGGGAATCCTTTGGAATGATCTCCTTAAGTTGCCACACACATAGTGGACAACCATAAGAGTTTGGAGAACCCCAGAGAATGAGATCAGGGAACGCTGTAGTATTCATAAAGAGCAGTGAACACTGAAAGGCTTTATAACTTTCAGCCTGTAGGATTTAATGATAATAAAAGACCTCTCCCCCTCCTCCCTTTCGCCCCCTTTAAATTGGGTTTAAGTTTCGAGACTATCCTGGTGACTTAGTAGTACTTCTAGTCACAGTTGTGACTAGAGAACTGTGGTATCAGTTTGCCATCATAGGCAGTTGCCTGTACGGTTACAGTGGCTCTGCCAAGGGTAAGGTTCATGGCACTTGGGAGAGCCCTTACATGCTCAACAGCAACCTCAGGGGTCTTTATGATGCTCAGTTGTGAAATGACTAATTAGAGCTATTGACCCAGTCCAAGAGCAGTTAGGTGTCTCTGGGATGTGACTCTTAAGTTACATGGATAGTGGCCTAAAATCACAGTGTTAGTGCTTCACGTTAGATATTTTCCAGATTAGGAAAATGATTGGGTTTCTAATAAGCACACAGATGTCTTGCAGTCTTTTTATTTATTTTTTTTTCCCCAGAGGACTTAACTGCTAGCTGCGAGCTGGAAGAAGCATCAGTAGTGATTGTACTTTTAGCAACACCTCTGCTATTTGAGGCTATATGTGAAAAACTAATATCTGTGTACAGTCATAGCTATCAGATCTATTGTAGATCTTTGTCAGTTTTGGGATAGTGAGAAAAGGTTCCCAAACGTTAAGAAACATCTAATAAATCCTCTCTCTCATCACCCTTGCCACTGAAAGGAGCAGCACAGTGTCAATGGCTAAAATGAAGGACAGTCGGGAGAATGGAACTGGAAAAAGTAGTAATAATATTTCAAATTACTCTAATTTTTAACTTGCACATTTTTTCTGGCTTACAGCTTATGTCACTGTAGTGTGATTCATCACCTTCCAGGCAAAGATGTTTTTCTGGGAGTCACCAGTTGTTCATGTAGAGGGTCCCTAGACATGTGTATTGTAGTTTGGCACATGCTTCTTCCATAAACCACAGTCCTTTATGGAGAGAGAAAAAAAGCTTTTCAAGTTTCTACCTGATAAATCTCTTACAATGACTGACCAGAGGCAACAGATACTCTTCTGTTATGGTTTACTTGGAATGACATGTAAAGCAGCAGTAACTTAATAGGTGTTGCCATACATTAAGGAAATGTTAATAGGATTCACAGGTTAACAGGAAGGATCTTTAGATTCTGAAAACAATAACAATTCTCTAGGTAAGCAGAAAGAAAGCAGATCTATTGCTGATACAGCCTAAAGAGCACCACAAAACATACAATATTCCATTGTTCCTAATTTTGTAATTTGCAATTAAGAGTGTGGAATATGAATCTCACATTTGGTTCCTATTATTATACTTACTAGGCATAAATGCTGCACACATGTCCATGACCTTTGATTGCAAGTAAGAGCTGGTATAGTTAGAACATGTACATGTTTCCTAATGGGTCTACCATATGGTTATCTGGAGAACTGTTCAAGGTTAGGTACAATATATGACCTTCTGAAAAGTGAGTAGTTATTGGAAATATTGAACCATATATACAGTGGGAACTGAGACTCTGGTACATATTTTGTCTTTTAAAAATGACTTTAAATCAGATTTAAACTATGGTATGTATGCTTTTCTAAAGTTTAAAGAAAAACTGACTTTGATTTAAAATAAGATTGGCTTTCACTTTAAACATTTTTTTTTATATACAATGGGATAGCATCTACAGTGTTTTAGCATGATGTATATACAGAGATACTTTCCCTGTCCAGAACAGCTCACAGAGACAAATATAATAATTTATGGTGAGTTGTACTATACACCTTTACTCAATTAGGGTTAAACTGGAAAAAATATAGATTTGCTGTTAAGCAAAGGGAAATATGTTGCAGTTATAAAAGGGCTGTACTGATATGCGCTTAACTGTTAGCTTTAGTGCAGAAAAAAACACTAATTTATTGATTCTCTTATAATAAAACCTATTATTCTGTTACTAAAAGAAGGAGAAAGAGGGCATAAGATGCATTCTGGTATGCAAAACTATATTTGATTGCAGCGTGTATATGTTAATAGCTTTTGAATGTATCTAGTATTATGCAGCCTGATCCTAGATCCTTTGAATCAACAGAAATCTATTGATTTTTTTTAATGAGCTTTGGAATCCATCCCTTGCTATATCTGGTAAAGAGTGAAATCGTGGCCCCGGATCTGGGGCAGACATGAGGTCACTGAACTGTATTGTTCAGTTGATGGTCTCAGCTAAGCTTGGTACCTACAAGAAATCCCTGGAATTATTTCAAGGCTTTTTTATTTTTCAAAAGGAGGGACATATTTGAAGATACTATTAAAATAATACCCACAGATGAAACTACTTTGTTGTCTAAAGCATTTATTTTAGAAAATCTATGATCTTTATTTGTTTTTGCCATTTGTTTGAGAACCATTTGGTAGGAAAAAAGTCTTGGAATTGGGACCTTATAGATTCATAGATGTTAGGGTCGGAAGGGACCTCAATAGATCATCGAGTCTGACCCCCTGCATAGGCAGGAAAGAGTGCTGGGTTCAGATGACCCCAGCTAGATGCTTATCTAACCTCCTCTTTCAGACCCCCAAGGTAGGGGAGAGCACCACCTCCCTTGGGAGCGCGTTCCAGACCTTGGCCACTCTAATTGTGAAGAAGTTCTTCCTAACGTCTGGTCTAAATCTGCTCTTTGCTAGGTTGTGGCCATTATGTCTTGTAACCTCTGGGGGTGCCTTGGTGAATAAAACCTCACCAATTGCCTTCTGTGCCCCCGTGATGAACTTATAGGCAGCCACAAGGTCAACCTACTCTTGCACAAGCTGAAGAGGTCCAGGTGCCCCAGTCTCCTCATAGGGCTTGGCCTGCAAGCCCTTAACCATACGAGTGGCCCTTCTCTGGACCCTCTCCAGGTTATCCACATCCTTCTTGGAGTGTGGTGCCCAAAACTGCATGTAGTATTCCAACTGCGGTCTGACCAGTGCTCGATAGAGGGGAAGTATCACCTCCTTGGATCTGTTCGTCACGCATCTGCTGATGCACGATAAAGTGCCATTAGCTTTTCTGATGGCTTCATCACACTGCTGACTCATGTTCATCTTGGAGCCCACTAGGACTCCAAGATCCCTTTCCACTTCCGTGCCACCAAGCAGGTCATTTCCTAGGCAGTAGGTATGCTGGACATTTTTCCTCCCTAGGTGCAGCACTTTGCATTTCTCCTTGTTGAATTACATTCTGTTGTTTTCTGCCCATATGTCCAACCTGTTCAGGTCTGCTTGTAGTTGTTCCCTGCCATCCGGTGTGTCCACTTCTCCCCACAGTTGTCATCCGCAAACTTGGACAGAGTACGCTTCACTCCCTCGTCCAAGTCGCTGATGAAGATATTGAAGAGTATCGGTCCAAGGACCAAGCCCTGCGGGACCCCACTGCCCACACCCTTCCAGGTCGATACCGACCCATCCACTACGACTCTCTGGGTGCGACCCTCTAGCCAATTTGCCACCCACCGGACTGTGTAGTCATCCAAGTCACAGCCTCTTAACTTGTTTACCAGTATGGTGTGGGATACCGTATCGAAGGCCTTCCTGAAGTCTAAGTATACGACATCAACCCCTACTCCTGTGTCCAGGCATTTTGTAACCTGGTCATAGAAAGAGACTAGATTAGTCAGGCATGATCTACTTGCTACAAACCTGTGCTGGTTTCCCCTCAGCATAATTTGTCCTGCCGGGCTCTCACAAATGTGAGCCTTGATAATTTTTTCTAAGACTTTGCCTAGGTGAGACTGACTGGCCTATAGTTGCCTGGGTCCTCCTTCCTCCCCTTCTTGAAAATGGGGACCACATTGGCCCTTTTCCAGTCCTTTGGGACCTGGCCTGTGTGCCATGAGTGTTCACATATTACCGCCAGTGGCTGTGCAAGGACATCAGCCAGTGCCTTCAGTACCCTTGGATGGAGCTCATCCGGGCCTGCCGTCTTAAAGGCATCCAGTTCCTCCAAGTGACTCTGCACCATCTCAGGGTCTATGCATGGCAGTTTGGTGCCTTGCTGCTGCCTCTCTACAATCCCAGTGAGAGACTTGTCTTGCCCCTCGCTTAGGAACACTGAGGCAAAGAACTCATATCATCCCCCGTTACCAGTACCAGATCCAGTAAGGCATTCACCCTAGTGGGACCGTGTACCTCCTGTGTCAGGTGGAGGTCCTGTACGCAGGATAGGAACGTGTGTGAATGGTGGGACTTTGCTGTCTGTGTCTCCCAGAAGATGTCTGGGTAGTTTAGGTCCCCCATGACTACCACCTCCTTAGTTTTTATGGTCTCTGAGAGCTGCCTCAGGAGCCCCGAATCTAGTTCTTCCCCTTGGTGTAGGGGTCTGTAGCAGACCCCTACCACCAAATCCCTTTCTCCTTGCCCCCCATGTAACTTAACCCACAATCCTTCTACTTTCTCCTCCTTCGATTCCGTCTTGATGAGGGTCGAAGTATATTGCTCATTGACATAGAGCGCAACCCCTCCCCCTTTCTTCCCCACCCTGTCCTTTCTGTACAGCCTATAACCCTCAATATGTACCGCCCAGTCGTGTGAAGAATCCCACCAGGTTTCAGATAGCCCTACTAAGTCGTAGGTGTTTTCTGCAAGCAGGCTAGTTCATCCTGCTTGTTCCCCATGTTCAATTTGAGTCAGTGAGAGAATGGGTGGGAGGAGGGGGTAGGAGAGGAAGGGGCCTTATTTTTAATTTTGTTCAGAACAGTCTTATGCCTGTGTAAGAACGATAAGACAATGGTTTTAAGAATGATAAAACTGAGAGTATGATGTTGAGATTTGCCATCCCTGATGACCTACCCATGATAGAAGTAGCTTCCCCTTTTGATAGGCAAGAATCCATAGAGTTTGCGTGTGTATAAATTTGATTTAAATACACTAAGACTTTTTGCACAGTTATCAACACAATGGTGATTTACTAATGATCAAGGCCTCTGGGGACACTTATAAATACTAGGTTACTATGTGGGATATGAGTAGGATTTTTTTTACTTTTACAATGTAGTCAATTGGATATTTGAATGTTTTATTTGTCTTTTTATAAATACCCACAACACAATTTAACCATTTAATCCCAACTGCTGTATTTTTTAAACATAAATGTGAGGTTACTGTTAGTTTTGGATTTCTTAAGTAATTTGAAGCCTTTATATAACAACTACTTTTTTGAGTTGGATTGACTCCTGCTGATCTTGCTCAAGCTTTAGCACATGCCTACATGTGTTCACGTCTGACTGTACTAGGGAGCACTGCCATGAAAACACGTTTTGCTTGCTTGCTCCCTCTCCACGTGCACCAGACAGCAGTTACTTAAATTTTTTCCTCATTTAGTCCTCTTTAATGCAAAATGCAAAAACTGTTCTAGGAGCAGGCATCAACCCCAGGACTCCCCTCTGTAGCCACTGATGAGGACATTGACTGAAGAAAGTTGTGTTCCCTTTTGCTTGCTTTCTTGGTCCATGGGTATTGGATTCCTTTCTACCCTGTGGTCTAGCTTCAATAAAATGGTGTAGAGTGCTCCCATCCCAAACTAGCCTGTAGTTTCATGGTTAGGGTATTCTCCTTGGACATGTAAGATATCGGTTTGGGGGAAGCTTGGCATGAAAACTCAGTGTCCCACTTCCTGAAGAAGTAAACAGTAGTCTGTTATATTCAAAATGGGTAGGGATGTCCCACAACCTGACTTTCTAAGTGAAGGTGACTGCTGTGTATTGTGTGGTACTCGGTGTACGTGGTGTGTTAGGCCTGATTGGAGCAGTCTACCAGACCATGCTCATCAAGAAAGTTAGATCCAAGAGCAATTGAGGATGTTCTTAGGATACCTCCTGCCACCCTGCTTGGGCATAACAGTGACAGATTTCAAGGGCAGCAAACGGAATAGGGTGGGGGCCAACTTGGGAGCAGCCTTATGGCACATATCTAGGTTTGAAATTATGTATAGAAGGAGCAGCAGGACAAGACTTACTTTTCAGCAACAGCACTGAGGATGTTTCAGAGCCATGGTAGATACCTAACTTGTGAACCCTAAATAAATGTAGCTCTTCATCTTTGCCAAGATGACAGTAGCAGTATTCAGGTATCTAGGGAATTTTGCTATCCTTTACTAGGGAACTTAGATATCTAAAGCTGCTTGCAGACATTAAAAAAACAGAAAACCAAAAATGATGAGTTTAATTTAAATTCGGTGTGTTCCTGCACCAAGCCCTGCACATGTCCAGAAGAGTCAACACCTTAGTTTGTCCTGGCTCACCTGACATCTGTATAGATTGGGAACTTTAGTGGGGCTTTTTTGGCACTTTTACCTAATAGCCGATTGAATCAGCTCTTGCTAAAAGCACCAAAAATCCTCCCTGAACTGCTTAATCTATACAGATGCTACAGAGCCAGGTTGAAGTGACATGCTCTTTCTTTCCGTAAAGTGCTTTTTTTTTTTTTTAATGTCTGCAAGCAGCCTAAGACAGGTTTTGTAGATTAAACTTTTGGCCCTACATGTCTGCCTAAGTCCTTTTGTCAGTCTGGGCTATAGTTGTAGCCCTGAGGATCTTATTTGGCTTATAAGCCTTTCTACTTGGATTTCTATTTGGCTCATAAGCCTTTCTACTTCTATTTTGGTTTATATCAGGGCTATTCCTCTTTGCCATGGCCAGAGGCTGCACTCAGTGCTGGCCTGCAGACTGTGTGCTGCAAGAGCAGGCCCCTGAAATCTCCTCCTTAGCAGGCTACTGACTTGTGTATAACCAGGTCAAATGGGGTAAGCCTTTTTTTTTTACATGTTTGGATCAGGACTTGAACACAGGCCTCTGGGGATCTAGTAAGTTGCCCAAAGCTGCTGATGAGAGAGAGAGAGAAGCTGGACCATCTGAGGGAATCTCCACCTGCCTCTGCATGACACTTGTGAGTAAGCTACCTGAGATCTAACTAGATATAGAACTGACAGTAACTCAGATGCATGATCGAAGGCTACTTCAGCCACCCTGTTTGCTCTGTACCCTATTCCAACCATACTCCTTGTAACCAATAACGCTCTCCTTTGTACCTAGCATGGGAGACTTCTTGGGAGTGTGTCTAGATTATGCCTTGGGGTCCTCTTTGTTTATTTGGCTGACTAAGGAGACCACTACTTTTCCTCACTTCTGACTGAAGGAATCACCCCAAGTTCTTGAAGTGAGTCAAGTACCCTTGAGGGCAACTAGGCCTGTGTTTTCCCAGGGGGTGCAGAGCCAGAATCAAGCCCAGCCCTGGGTGGTGGCAATGGAACCCCCAGGCCAGTGGGTGTGCTCCAGGAAGGGGGTCGGCCAGATGTGAGGCACCCCCAGAGAGGCACTCGGAGCCTGGAAGGTGGTCAGGCACAGTGAGGTAGGTGGCTTGGCATAGGAGCACCCTCTACTTGCCTGCCACAAGCTGCAGCTCACTCCCTTAATTGAAAAATCCATTTTCTGTTGTCAAGGTTTTCATACTGAACCATCATTAGGAGGAGGGGGAAAAAACCCTCTAAAGAGATTTTGTGGTTGAGTTTGATCTTCCTTTTCATAAAAGCAATATTGTGTTTTAACTTGCCTTACCTTTCATAGACAACTGAGGGAAGTTCTAAGTGACTGGGAACAGGCATGGGATTAAAACTCATACTGCCTCCAACTGTATCCTTTTGTAGCAGGTGTGGGCGCATGTAATTTAACAAAAAGAATGACTGTGTAGTGTCATATAAAGGTTAACTGAGATGGCCATGCTATTCATAACACATTATGTTCTCCCAAACAAGTGTAGATGAAAGTTTTATGTAACTTTATTGCACGGTTCTGCAATGTATGTGATAAATAGAATATGGTGTATTTTGGAATGGAAGGTGCTGCAGAAAGGTAACACATATACAACATGCTTTAATGCAATGAAATAGGAAATGAGAGCTCCTCTTTGCTTTGATCTCAAGAGACTTTAGTAGGGCAAACTTTAGATCTCCATTACTTGATCTTTTAGGAACTATACAAAGTAAAAGCATCAGGTAAAAACCAAATGTTAACTTGCCCAATTCCAGAAAAGAGCAGACACTAGTATGTTTGAGAGATGCTCCTTCTAATGAGTCAGTCAGATGCATGTCATGAGCCATTCATTCATCCCTGTATATAAATTCTGATGTACTTCAATTCCCCTCTCCCCCCCACCCTGATTTTCTATTCCGATACTTTATGGATAACAAATAAGAATATTTATGATTCAAGTGGGAAATTCCAATGATGTTTGCAAAATGAAGAGCAAAAATTGCTTTAAGGTGATACAATAGAAGCTGAACATAGCACTGGGAGGAGTCTCCCAGGCCACTGAGTACAGTTCTTTTCATTAACAGGAAAACAATTTTCAAAAAGGAGTCCCAAAATGTCTACTCTGCCCCCTCTTGAATATCACAGCTACAAAGTTACACAACTCTACTTACAAAAAAAAATCACCCTACAACATGCCACAAGTGAAAAAAGGAGAAGAGACGAGGAGAAAAATAATGCCTTGCTAACTGTAGTGCCAGAAAATTTGTTAGGTTATTACATTCTCATCTCATCTTGTTGAGCCATTAACTGGTGCATCTGATTCAGGTATACCTACTTTCCTAATCTGGATGGAAGACTACAAATTCACCCTGTAAAGTCGGTTTCATTCACCAAAATCTCTGCATTTGAGTTATTGGAATGTAAGCAACTGCTGTGATTGGGGAATAATCAAAAAGACGTCAAACAAGAAAACTACCCCACCAAATTCCCAAAACAAATAAACACATTTTGTATTTTAATCCCAATTCTGTTCTTACAGCATTGTTTTCCTATCTAAAATAGAATGATAGAAAGGTAGGGCTAGAAGGATTCAAGAGGTCCTCAGATAAACCACCTTTAATTGAGGAAAGATCAAGTATACCTAGATAGTCCCAGACAGATGTTGGTCTGATCTGCTGTTAGAAATCTCCTGTAAAAGACATACTTAGATCATGTGTTCACCACACTAGGTTTCATTACCCTAACAATTGGCTAAAAAATTTTTCCTAATATCTAAGCTTTACTGTCTATTCATCTGATTTATTCTTGTCCTTCCCCAGGGTAGACATTATCAGATCTACTTTACTGTGATATTCTAAAGCTAATTAGTGATTTCTGAGAAATACCTCATAAAGTATGACATTAAAATAAATTATAGCAATTTGAATATGAGTGTAGCTGTTTCATACAGAAAACTAACTTGTCTGTAATTAAGCATGTGAACAGACTGGACTTTAAACAATTTCACTTAGTGACATATTCCTTACACATTTCTTACATAAAACTAGTGTTCATAATCGTTTGTAGACTTTATCACCATCCTTTGGTGGTAAAAACTAGACTTCTTGCTACCTGGCAAAATCTTGGTAGTTCTCCTAGCAGTTTGTGAAATCTGGACAGAAAATTGTGCGAGTCTGAGTAATTTTGATGGAAAACAACAGCAGATGTGAATGCTGATCCCAAGGCTCTCAAGATTTCTTTTCTTACTACCTGGTGCATGGTTTTTAAGCTATATTTGTGTGAAGCAAGAGTGACATCCAATGGCTGGTCACAGATTTGCTTTTGTAGGGTTATAAGACACAATATACCCCCATCATCATTTTCCACTGTAGGCTGGTAACACAGCAATGTTTAGAGTTACAGTATGAGCTTAAATACTTCTTTCATCTGCATTTGTTTGTACCCCACCTGTACCAACCTCACCAGGAACTTTCAACTCACTTATTCCTGACTTATGGCTTTCTATGACTTTTAAGGGGATGAAGCACAGAGGTGGATTAGGGTAAAAATATGTGGAGATTAAAATGCATACTAATAGTTGCCAAGTAAGATAATTATAAAATGTCATGGATGCTACACAAGAGAGCCTCCTGTACTGCTAAGATGAACATTAAAGGGCAAACATATTCTTGTCCCTGAACTGAACTGGGGAGGGACTAGGGTGGGTCAAGGTGGCCCTGGATCACTAGCATCTGATGAATTGATCACTTGCTCATAAAAGCTTATGCATCTTTGATTCAGTTAGGCTATAAGGTGCATCTCTAACCTGCCTTCTGGCTGACAGCTTCTCCACTATGCTGGACTGGCTGAATCCCTACTACCAGTTAAGGTAGTCACTGGGGCTCTAAATTGCAGCCCATTGCCCTTGTAGAGCTTTTGCTGCCACTTCCTACTAGCAAATCAGGCATAAATTAATTCCTTGCTGACTGTGTGGTTTCCCCCTAATCACTTGATGTTCTTTGTTAGGTAGAATTTATGCTAAAATTTGAGCTTTTTTTTTTTTTTATATAAAACCTCATTTCATATAGACTCATTTCAGAGACTGGGAAGGAAAAAAAGTGCTTAGAACACCAGGATTTTCCTTTCTTTTGACTGGTGGGATAGCTTGCGAGGTGTGTGTGTATATAAATATAAAAGCCTCGCAAGCTATCCCACTAGCCAAAAGAAAGGAAAATCCTGGTGTTCAAAGCACTTCTTTTTCCTTCCCGGTCTCTGGAGATCGCCTTGCACTGTTGAATATTTGGTCTCAATTAGACACCTGGGGCAAATCCATGGGTATAATTCCACTGCAATGGGGGCTCTGGGTAAAGGAACATTGCAAATAATGGAGTAATGACTTTTATTCATGCATTTATAAAACTGTATAAAAAAATCTTATAAAAAATTACTCCATGAAATGTCTACCTCTGTTTGTCTATTTAACTGTAATATAAACCATTCCTACATATAATCAGCTCTTGCTTTTCACTTCTCTCTCTGACTGCTTTGGTGATATGAGGGAATTGCAAATCACTCTGATATGTACCAATTCAGCCTCTTTGCATCTCTTTCCATTCCTGTTTTTGCTGTTCTAAATTATCACAAAAAGATCTTGCCAGTTGAAGTAACACATACATTTTGGTCACCGAGGGGGAATGCAGAGTGCCAAGGGATCACAAGTATTAATATATAATCTGGAATATCAGTGACCTCTTCCTACTTTAGAAAATTCCCTTCTTGCCTCTGGCAAAGGGATAAGAATACAGTGAAGCAGCCAAAAATAGGTTTTCATTTCATGACAATTAAAATAGAACTTGTGGGTTATGGCAAGTCCTGGGAATTTTGTGCATGTTGGTTTTTTACATGTGCTGTTCTGAAATCGAGCCTGAATTTGTTTGATGTTAGATAATGTCTTCATGATGCCTGTGGGAAGGGTCCCTAAATGAGTGTAAATATGCATACAATTTAGGAGCTGTCATTTGGATTATATCTTACCTTATTATCTAGGCCTTGAAAATAGTTATTACCAGATGCTTCAAGAAAAGGCACATGAATATCTGAAGTGGGTAATCATGGAAGGCCTTTCCTTTAGAAAAACAATTTCTTCCTAAACCTATTTGTTAGTGCTTATATCCTGAAGCAGGAGAGTCTGTACCTTTATTTTGAAATTTCTAATGCAATATAAAATTGTAAATGTTCTTATTATTCACAGAAAATTCTAAAAAGATTTTTAGAAGTGGCTTTACTTTTGGCCTCAATGATCTCATGGCAGTGAGTTCCACAGGTTAATTATGCACTGCATATTTCCTTATATTTGTTGGCCAGATATTTGTTGTTGTTGTTTTTCCTTTGATTTTACAGGGTCCCCTTGCCTTTTCATCTTTCATTCAGGGCTTAAATTGGTGAACAGTGCGTTGTTTGAGCCTTGAAATGCACTCTGCCTATAGCACTGACTACTGCTGCCTGTTTTACAGAATATTTTAGTAGTAGTATAGCGTGGGCCTTGTAAAATAAAATGCAGAAATTACTTGTATTGAGCATTAGTTAAATATAGAGAAATGTCCTATGAGAGGTGTATCTGAAGAACTGTCTATGCAGAGACACTCAGAAAAAGTACGAAGTCAGTGTGCATACATTTGCTGTATTTTCTCAAACCTTAGATGACCCTGAATGTAAGGTGACTCCCAATAATTAGGTCCTATACAAAGAAAATTGTATAAATTTGTTCTATGTATAGAACCTAATTGTTGAAGGGTCATCTTTTAATTTATCTTTTAATTCATCTCCCTAACCCTGCAAGGAGGCAAGTGGTGTGGGGAAGTCCAAGCAGCTTGACCCTGCTTATGCCTGCCTTCTACCCCACAACCTTGACCCCTACCCCCACAAGCCTCTGCTCTTCTCTACCTACTTCCTCCTTACTTTTGTTCTGTGCCAGCAGGGTCTGTCCCTGTTCTAGTCTGGGGCACTGAGCATGGCCCTAGCCCAGCCCCTGCAGCAGCCATCTGGGCAGTGCAGTTCTGCTATGGGGCTGGACTGGGGCCATGCTCAGTGCATCAGCCTGCAGCAGGGGTGGGGCCTGCTGGTGTGGAGTAAGGATAAGGAGAAAAGGAAGAGGAACAGGCAGGGGAGCAGAAGCTTCACGGGAGGGAGGAAGGTGGGGAAAAGACTGAAAGTGGGGGAGGGTGCAGGGGGTGGAGATGGCAGCTGTGGCTATAACCCCAACCACAGGTAGTAGCTGCAGCCCAGGCTGCAGCAGTCACCTGCCCCCACCCCCATCATTCAAAGATGAGGAGGTCATCCCTCCCATGTTAAATGGAAGGAAAATCCTCATCTTTAGAGGTAAGTAAATACAGTAAGGTATGATAAATTACCTTGGGGATGTTCCCATTCAGGAGAAACATGGCCTTAGTTTCTGGTTGAAGCTGCAGTGAACCTGAATTCCTGAATGAGAGTATTCACGAGGAAAGTTTAACATGTTTTAATTTATGTGCCTTACATGTTTAACTTAATGACTTTTTAAAATGTTCCTACATAGACATGATCTTAAGAAGGGGCTAAAATTGTTGCCTTGTATTGCCTTTGTGAATTGGGAACAGGATGATATTGTCTTAGTGGTGGGTACTTCTGGGAGTTTCTCTTTTGTACAGGCTATTAGGAAACCTGAAGTATAATAATAAGTAGTATGTATCCCAGAGGTCCCTTTTATTTAAAACTTCAAAATTTTTTTTGCAATTCGCATCACTTTTTGCTGTGGTTTATCTTGGAATGTGCTATTGGAAACAGGACTGCTGTGTTCAGATCATTCAAAGTGTTTTTTTCCCCCCTTCAGAATGTGGTTCCAGGCTTGTTTGAACTCTACATAAATATAGAAGAGGCACAAAATGTCCACGGTATAGTTTTCACTGATTGCCAACAAAGTAAACGATATAGTAATGTACTAGTGCAAATACATTCTTCACTTAGAATGGGACAAGATATGCAGGCATGATAATGTTCCTAGAACTATTATTATTAGCATGCAAGAAACCCAGTCATAAACCAGGTATAAGGACTGTCATGGGCAGTCTTGCCTAGTGGTTTTGCCACCAGAAGAGGGCAGCACCAGAGACTAAATCAAAGTTTAAGAGTCAGATACCAGGCTACCAGATCAAATAGGAAATCTAGGAGTAATGGTATAGCAGGGTGACCACCTTGGATGCTGAAGTGAAGGTGCGCCAATTGGCATTGCCCAGTTGCAGCGGGGTGTGGGACAGCCGTGAGTGGCTCACCGGGGGGGGGGGGGAGCACAGGGGCAGCGGAAGGGCAGCTCCCACTGCTGCATGCACTCCCAGGCAAGCATGGGTGGAGGAGTGGGGACATGTGTGCATTTCCACCCCCCCCACCCCCGGATCTGTGCACAGGGCAAGGGTGGGCTGCTGCCACAGGCTTTGCTCCAGGCACCAAAATTCGTTGCTATAGCACTGTCCAAGAGCAGGAGCCAAGTCAAATTTCAGGAGCTGAAGACCAAATTACCTGATCCAAGGGAAAACCTGAAAGCCAAAGTCAAGGAGCAGAGCAAACAGGGTCAGGCAGTACAGAATCAAAGCTTAGCAGAATAGACCTCCCAGGGATCTGCAGTCTAGCCTGCAGCCTATTGCCACTGGGGAACTAAATAAGTAGGCTGCTCACCCCAGCACTGACCAGGAAGCCCTGTTAGTGGCCAGCTGGCTAATTAGCATGAGCAGGACTGCTTGTTTGAGCCTCTGAACTGGACTGCCTGTTAGGTGCCCTGGATGTTTGATACTCTCTGAAGGTAGATCAAAAGTTGTTCCATGCCTCAGAGTTTATAATCTTCATATAAAAGAAGGGAATGAGATGGACAGAGGTACCATCTCTGGTCTTATATGATGGGACCTCTGCTTCAAAGATTTCTAATTGAGCTGCTTAGTAAAAAAGAGCTAACACTGAAATTTCACTGAAGCTGCTTGAAGCCTTCATAGGATGTTTATTAGGGTTACTAATTTGGATTCACTGTTGTAAGTTACCAATAGGAAACAAAGTTAAGTAGGTGGTTTTGGTAGATGGATCAAGATCATCTAGTTACCTTTTAAGACTTTGATATATTTTTAAAGGAAAATCTGACAGAGGTAGGAAAAAAAAGCTGCAAATCTCAGAATTCTGAAAATTAATGTCACAGCAGAGTCACTAGGTGGCAGCACTAACAATTTAATTCATAATAAAATACATGATTGATTTAAGCTCTGGTGCTTCTGTCCATTCCACCCATCATGTCATTAGAAGCAATCTCTGTCTCCAGGGGTTTATGTACTATTGAGGATAGACACAAGATTACAAAACAACCTGAAAGGTACTTTGTTAATTCCATTTTACACGTGGAAAAAAAATAATGGGAGGACAGTCAAAATGACTTGTCTGAGTAGTGGCAATCCTAGGACTAAAATTGAGTTCCAGATTTCTAGTCCTGTCCATATTTTTCCAGGTCATATTATCATATCAGGAATTTCTGAATGTTCTGGCCGTTGGTTATTAAATATTCTTAGACGTCATCTGATTTTTCTGAGTAAAAGCATCGTGCGGTTCTGCTGCTTAGGAGCTATCTGACTAGCCAGAAGATATCCATGAGAATGGTGTAGAACTAACAAACAGATGGCCGGTTTGTGTTGCCAAAAGGTGGATTAAGAGTGTTACCTAAAATACTAGTAGATACACTCAAAATAAACAAGCAAAGGTGCATATTTTTATGGCCTGGATAGAGCAGAAAAATCTGTTCTATTCACCATCATACACACACTAATTTTCTGAGGTTGAATCAGCATCTAGATGCTTAAAAGGTGACCCCCCACTGGTGACCTGTTGCAGCCTGTTACTCTTGGTGCAATCCATATAGGAAGGGAAGGAACTGGCTGTCACTGTAGATTTATTTCAAGATCAAGCTAGAGTCAAAGGGATAAGAAAGATTCATTTGAAATCCCAACCATTTTTGCCTGATGTTTTACAGGCTTGAAAACCTGTTGATAGCTGGTCATGACATGCCAGTGTTTCTTTTAATGTAGCTGTGTACAGCAGTCCTGGTAATCCTTCCATATTAAGTACATTTCACGAAAATGGATAAAATGTATCAGTCATGGTGGGGAAGAGAGAGTATTTTTGTAAAGAGGGCAGTGGGATGGATCAGATTTTGGTGGCACTTATTAAAAGTTTTTTCTCTATGGTAAGTTATAGCTTTTTATGCAGTTGTGCTTAAGTATTCACGCACACCACAACATTTCTGATTCCACATGTTTCCAGTGAGGTTTTATAAAGACAGGAGTAGCTTTTACTTAACAATTGAATGTTTTTATTTGAACATTAGAAGATACAGCTCTGAGTCTGCTACAACATTCAGCAGCCTTGATTCTCTTGGACTCAGCAGTCCAAAGACCTCATCTTCCAAAATGAGAAGCTGACTTTTGACCTTTGCAACCTCATCTTTATATGGAAATGACAGTTGCAGGCATTCATCCTAGGTCATAGGGCATCAGGATCCAAGATGAGGAAGAAAGAGCAGGTGCAAGTGCAGTTTATTGCTGCTGAGCCTATATCCTCTGGGCTAGAAAGGGATGCCTCGGCTGAAGAATATCATGGTCTGAAGAGATAAGTCTCTCTTGTGGAAGCTGGGAGAGCAAGTGGGAGGTTGAAGGTGGTGCTGGGTCTGGGAGAGGAGGAAGACCTGCAGAAGAGAAGCAAAAGATTTAGAAGTTAAAGGTCTGACTCTTTGGTGTGTCCACATCCCTTTTTGGCTGAGATATACTCTGTCATGCAGCTTCAGAGGCAATGGTAGTTGTGAGCATGTAAAACGATGTGGGGTTTAGAGTAGGTAAGGTATAATTTTGATGCGACTTTTCAGTAAGAGCTGATTCAGCAAAAAGCACTTTTCATGGGAACGTGTAGGTTTAATCCAAATTTGTCAGGCAGAGAGACTGGGGTTCACAGTGGAATTTTGGGGAAGGTGCTGCATATCTACACTGCAGAATAGCCAATAGGCTGGTTAATTGGACATTCATTTGGGATGAGGAAGACTTGGCTTCGCATACCCGCTCTGACTCACTTAGAGCTGATACTTCAAATTAGGCCTCTCCCTTTCCCATTGAATGTCCCAAACATCAAGGTTTTCTGGGATAAGGGCACTTCAGTTGGTCCTGCTGGAGCTGCTCCGTATTAGATAAGTAGTTAACTATTTATTGCAGCAGAAAGCATTGGATTCATTTGAATCTTGTGTCCCACTTCCATTGAGGAGGGAAGATGCCCTAACCACTGGGTTATCGGTCCCTCAGGCCAAGTTGATATTTATTTATATAGACTTGGACCCCCATACTCTGTGTCCAGAAAAGATCTTCTTAGATCTGACATACTCCACTGAAAAAAACTATAAAGTCCATTTTGATGCAAACTGTGGAGGAAAATGCCCTTCAAAGTCTCAAAAATATTCAGCAAATCCTTTCTGCTTCAGCTTTGGAGGTGCCTTGTGGCAAAGATAAGTTCATATACTGGACCATGCTACTAGTAATCTTTTCTTTCTTTAAGAAAAAGCTTCTTTAAGAAAAGGCTTATGCTGGTTTCTCTGACAGTGATTCCAAATAAATGTCTTATGTTCTTATGAATGATATATGTAGGTAGTGAGACAGGAAAGTGACCAAGTACTGAGTAAGCATTTTAAGCACAGCAAACAAACATGGGGAGGATGTGGTCTTTCTTTTATTTTTCTTGTGTTATATTTAATTTTATGTCAAATACATTTTTCTGGAGGTGTCTGGTTTCCTTGGGAGTGGAAGAGAAAGTTCTCTGTTGTGATGATAACTTTGCACAGCATCTGGGATGGGGTTATGTGGGTGTAGGCTCTTCATGTTCCATCAGGAGTATGCATGTGCTCACTTTATTGTAGGGCCCTTAAGCTGTGACATTTAAAATGAGACAGCAAAGGATCATGAATCAGCTCTTAAAGGCCTTATTGAAGGTATATTTATCCTAATTACAATATAAGTCCAGATCAGCAGAAGCTCTGAAGCTAAGAGTTCCTAGATTTCTGTCTGGGGCCTTATGGTAGAGCACTCTCAGGGTGCTCTTTATTCTAGGATTCACTTCCTTGTGGGTCCTACAAACACTTCTATACATGTCTATACTATGCTGCCAAGCCTGGGATCACTGCCAAAGAACTAAGCCCCACCATTCACTGCTGGCTCTTGCACACTCAGACCCAGCAATTAGGCAGCATAGATGCCTTATGTAGTCCTGAGCACATATCTAGCACTTTTCTCAGGCTGTGTGTTTTGGGAGAGCAGATGGCAGCTGCCTCTGAAAGACCTCATTCCATTTAAAAGTATAGCCAGAAAAGTGGATCATTGTACAAGATGCACAGCATCACTGCCACTAACCAGAGCATTCTGTATCTTTTTTTTTTTTTAAAGTGAATTCTCAAAATGACAGACAAGGTGATGGACACCCCCCCACCCCCAACGGATGGATAATAGGTTTTTTTTAAGTTAGATCATCAACTCCTTTGGGCTGGGATTATTTGTATCCAGTGCACTAGACCTTGTTCCTACTAGAATTGTCTGAAAGTGTTTTTAATACACATAATATGTAATATTGCAAAGCACAGTTCCTCAAAGTTTTGTAGATTTATCAGTCCCTTTGTATTCAAGCGGGGTGGGGATATGGGGGGCTTAAATGCCTAAGTACTGCGTGGTTCTATGCCTAAGTGTGTTTATTTGGTTAGATGACCAGCACTTAGCCAACAGGGCTTGAAACTAAAGCGGGCTGACTTAGAAAAATAAATCCCCACCTCTTCCCACTTCTGCTCCGCACATTCCAAAGAAATGTCTAGTGTGGCTGCCACTACTATTCTTGAAACCATCTGTGTGATGGGCTAGCTGGTGGTGATTTGGCCCAGGGGTTTTGAAAGGGTAAAAGATGATTGGAGGACGTGGGATTCCCTTTCCTCACCAATCAGGCCACAGAGACTCGCCCTCCATGCCCCCTGATTGGCCCCTTGGGTCACCTGGAGGGGGATAAAAGGGGCAGCGCAGCTGACTTGAGAAAGACCAGCGAGGGACCATGAGGAAGGAGTTTCAAAGAGCTGGGCCAGCGGGGTGGGAGCAGTTGCTCCAGAAGTTCCTGAAGGAGTGGGACCTGCCAGCAGCAATTGGACCCTCAGCAGCATGGCGTGCGGCCGGCAGGAGAGGCTCCCCACTGGGCTCCCAGATCCCCCTACAAGAGGCTGCAGCTAGCAGGAGGCTCCCCAGCTCCAGCAAGAAGCTGCGCAGTGACCTGAGAGGTTCCCAGCTCTGCTTCCAACTCCACCAGCAAGAGGCAGGGCAGCTTGACATGAGGCAGGGGCTTCTGGAAGGTCAAAACCCCTAGCAGCTTGGCATAGTATCAGTACTGGTGGCTGTGTGGTAGGAGTTTCTGCCCACCCTGTGGGAGGCCTGAGTTCAAGTCCCAGCTGGGGTGAATGAAGTAGCAGGGAGAAATTCTTGTTGCAGTAGAAAGGGGTCGTTGTGTGTTTTGGGTTTTTTTCCCCTTTTTCCCCGCTCCAGGTACCTATACCCTATATTCCTTGTTATTTGATGTTTTGTATTTTGTGAATTTTTTATATTTCGCCAACCAGTATTGTTTGTTGTGCTGTTCGTGTTTTATACTTTGTTAAACCGGTCTTTTGTCAACCAGATGAATGTCTACAAATGTAAATGCCTAACCTTTATTGAATCCTGTCCCCTCGGGGTGTTGTAGCGTCCCCTATACCCCCTGGGTTATACGTGTTATGTTCCTACTACTGTTTTTCTCATTAAAAGGTATATGGTTAAGTCCTCATTGGTGATCTGGCTCTGCTCTATAGGGGAAGGAGGGTCCCTACACCTCCCACAGCACTCGTGCATCTGCTCTGATCCCTTCAATTGGAGACAGGGTACGTCTTGGAGTACTACCTGGGTTACATCTGTCTTTTGGAGTCCTCAAGAACTGCCCACTTCCCCTTGCCAGTGACTGAAAAGGGGCCAGAACCTTCTCAATCACTACCATTTCTGGGTTTGGCACATGTGGAGCAAGGGCAGGTGGGCTTAGTTTTTGGCAGAAACCTCAAGCTCAGTTCAGAGCCAGTGTCCACATACCCTTAGGCCAGCTACAGGTTTCTACCAGGAAAATTGCCATTGTTCTGGTAGAAACCAAAAGTCAGAAGATGTTCAAGCTTTTTTCTTCCAGTGCAAAAATGGCTGTTCTCAGTTAAAAAATAACCTGGAAACAACTAGGTTTAAATTGCTCTTGGGGGAGGGTTTCTCCCAGGAAACAATGTCTGTATACTTTACCCCAGCTTAACTCCCCCTGGAGACAAGGAGGAGTAGAGTGGGGGAAAATTTGCCTGACTTCCCAAGACTGGGGTCATTCCAGTCTTGAAGTCATAGGGGGCAGCTGCTCCCATATGACCAGAAGAGGAAGGGAGGTGCAACCACTTCTCCCTGCCTCTTTCCTAACCCAGGTAGTCCCTGATTTTGGGAAGAGGTAGAAGGCAATCAACTGACTGCCAGGTTGGAAATGGAATGTCTATGGCAGCTGCTGTTTTTCAGCAGATGTTAACTGCCACTTGATAGCCTACCTCTTCTCAGGCAGGGTATCAATTAATGGGCTCTCTTAAGGGTAGGATAGCCCAAGAAGCAGCCCTCTAGTGCCCTTTGGCTGGAGAGCTTGCCTTTGAAGCCCTCTGGCTTTGGGGCTAGAGGAATGCCTGTACAGTCCAGCTTCTGGGCTGTTTTTTTCTACCAGAAGAAATTCCCTGTGGCAGAAATGAATGTCTGTATGCAACCTAACAATCCAAGCAGTCATGAGACATCCGTGCAAGAGCAATGAGTTCTCTTTGGTGCTGTAATGCTACTGACTTTTGGAATAAGACCGTCTCTTCATGCACAAGTTCCAGGTTTTGGGAATGAAGACTTCCCTTAATAGCTGTCAGCAACTCGGTGCAATTCCTTTGGTTACCACAGCATGTTGGACTGAAAGTCGAACAGACTGCAACAGCTAATCCCAAAACAACCTGTTATATTGAGCTAATTAACACTTGGCCCTAATCCTGTAAAATGGAAAATCTTGTTTGACCAGTGAATTGCCTCACTTTTTAAATAGTATGCATGCAAAGGAACAATATTGCACTGAGACTCAAGATGACTGACCTCCTATTTCCCAAGGGTATGTTAGCGTTTGAAGTAACTGAAGTGCAGAACGCATTTTTTATTTCTTTAACAGGTTTGTCTCTGGAGCTACCTCAATGAAAATTATATGAGGTGAATTTGACCTTAAGATGCTAACCTCTGTTTCAGTCCTGTCCCATGAGGATTCTGCCTGTTGCCATTTTCCTGGTACAGTAATTG
Source organism: Alligator mississippiensis (assembly GCF_030867095.1). Lineage (NCBI taxonomy): Eukaryota > Metazoa > Chordata > Crocodylia > Alligatoridae > Alligator > Alligator mississippiensis. The sequence goes on from NC_081824.1 coordinate 324,828,594, forward strand.
AGCCAGGAGAACATAGACAGGGCAGACATCCTGTGGCTGGCTTTGGGCATAGATCCCAGCTTTTCTCTTGCTTGGGTTAGCTTACCTCATTCACTTGTTTTGATAGGCAAGGTCCCAAGTTCCTTTTAACTTTTTTTCCGCTAACATTTCTTGTACATGGTTCCAGTGTCTGGGCAGAACTCATCTGTCTTCTCTTGTTACATCTGCCAGATTTCTGCCCAGGGATTTCAGTATCCATAAAGAAAATATTTTGAAGGAAGTATACATTTCCTGTAGTATCTGAGTGTCACACAGCCTTTAATGTATTCTTATAACCTCCCTGTAAAAAATGGAATTGTTCTTTTGCCCATTTTGTGGATGAGGAACTGAGAAACAAAGAAACAAAAGAAGCATTATTCTGCACTACTCCGTACCTGTAGGGAGCGAATCAGGAAAGCCAAGGCTGCAACCAAGCTCCACCTGGCTACACGTATCAAGGACAATAAAAAGTCCTTTTTTTTAGATATGTGGGGAGTTGGAAGAAAAGCAAGGGTAACATTAGACCCCTGCTAAACCAAATGTGACAATTGACATATGACCCCAAGGAAAAAGCCAACCTGCTTAATAGGTACTTCACATCAGTTTTTCATCAACTCAAACACTGGCGGGAATATTTGAACACTCATGGTGCACGGGCCAGGTCCTGGAGGACTGGAAAAGGGCCAATGTGGTCCCCATTTTCAAGAAGGGGAGGAAGGAGGACCCAGGCAACTATAGGCCAGTCAGTCTCACCTCCATCCTTGGCAAAGTCTTTGAAAAAATTATCAAGGCTCACATTTGCGAGAGCCTGGCAGGAAAAATTATGCTGAGGGGAAACCAGCACGGGTTTGTAGCAGGTAGATCATGCCTGACTAATCTAGTCTCTTTTTATGACCAGGTTACAAAACACCTGGATGCAGGAGTAGGGGTTGATGTTGTTTACTTAGACTTCAGGAAGGCCTTCGATACGGTATCCCACACTATACTGGTGAACAAGTTAAGAGGCTGTGACTTGGATGACTGCACAGTCTGGTGGGTGGTGAATTGGCTAGAGGGTCATACCCAGAGAGTCGTAGTGGATGGGTCGGTATCAACCTGGAAGGGTGTGGGCAGTGGGGTTCCGCAGGGCTCAGTCCTTGGACCGATACTCTTCAATATCTTCATCAGTGACTTGGATGAGGGAGTGAAGTGTACTCTGTCCAAGTTTGTGGATGACACAAAACTGTGGGGAGAAGTGGACACGCCGGAGGGCAGGGAACAACTACAAGCAGACCTGGACAGGTTGGACAAGTGGGCAGAAAACAACAGAATGCAGTTCAACAAGGAGAAATGCAAAGTGCTGCACCTAGGGAGGAAAAATGTCCAGCATACCTACTGCCTAGGAAATGACCTGCTGGGAGGCACGGAAGTGGGAAGGGATCTTGGAGTGAACTCCAAGATGAACATGAGTCGTCAGTGTGACGAAGTCATCAGAAAAGCTAATGGCACTTTATTGTGCATCAGCAGATGCATGACGAACAGAACCAAGGAGGTGATACTTCTCGTCTATCAGGCACTGGTCAGACCACAGTTGGAATACTGCGTGCAATTTTGGGCGCCGCACTTCAAGAGGGATGTGGATAACCTGGAGAGGGTCCAGAGAAGGGCCACTCATATGGCTAAGGGCTTGCAGGCCAGACCCATGAGGAGAGACTGGGGCACCTGGAACTCTTCAGCCTCGGCAAGAGAAGGTTGAAAGGTGACCTTGTGGCTGCCTATGAGTTCATCATGGGGGCACAGAAGGGAATTGGTGAGGCTTTACTCACCAAGGCGCCCCTGGGGGTTACAAGAAATAATGGCCACAAGCTAGCAGAGAGCAGATTTAGACTAGACATTAGGAAGAACTTCACAGTTAGCGTGGCCAAGGTCTGGAACGGGCTCCCAAGGGAGGTGGTGCTCTCCCCTACCCTGGGGGTCTTCAAGAGAAGGTTAGATAGGCATCTAGCTGGGGTCATCTAAACCCAGCACTCTTTCCTGCCTATGCAGGGGGTCGGACTCGATGATCTATGGAGGTCCCTTCCAACCCTAACATATATGAGTCTATGAATCTATGAAAGGGACTTCCCTGCCTAGCATGAGCAGGAGGGCCAGGGTGAGGGTGAATTTATACTCGGCATCAGTGTAGACCTTGTAAAGGAACACCTTGAGACGCTGGAAAACTTCAAATCAGCTGCTTCTGACAGATTGCACCCCAGAGTACTTAAGGAGCTGGTAGGAGTCATAGCCTTGCCACTGGCAAAGATATTCAAAAACTCCTGGTGCTCAGATGAAGTACCTGAAGATTGGAAGAAGTCCAATGTGGTGCCCATCTTCAAGAAAGTGAGGAAAGTAGATCTGGGGAACTGCAGGCCAATCAGCTTGATCTCAATCCCTGGAAAGATTCTGGAAAAAATTATTAACGCGACCATTCTTGATAAGCTGGCTGATGGCAACATCCTGAGGGACAGCCAGCACAGGTTTCTTGGAGGTAGGTCTTGCCTGACCAATCTCATCTCCTTCTATGACCAGGTGACGTATCACCTGGACAAGGGAGAAGAGATTGACATCATATATCTGGACTTTAAAAAAGCCTTTTGATCTGGTGTCCCGTGATCTCCTCATGGAAAAATTGGCCAACTGTGGTCTTGGCTACATCAGTCTGATGGCTGGGGAATTGGCTCTGAGGCTGGACCCAGAGCATGGTTTTCGATGGAACTGAATCATCATGGTGCTCTGTGACCAGTTGTGTTCCCCAAGGCTTCGTCCCTGAACCTGTTCTCTTTAACATCTTTATTAACTATGGGGACAATGGTGTCAGAAGTGGACTGGCCAAGTTTGCTGATGACACTAAACTTTGGGGTAGAGTGTGCACACCTGAAGATAGACTGGTGATCCAGGCTGACTTGGATAGGCTTAAAAAGAGGACAGATACAAACCTGATGACATTCAATACCGACAAATGCAAGGTACTCCACCTTCGTGGAAAAAAATCCCTCAGCACGCTTACAGGCTTGGCAGTGCTACACTTGCTAGCACCATGGCTGAAAGAGACTTGGGGGTCATGACTGACCACAAGATGAACATTAGCCACTAATGTGATGTTGCAGCTGTTAAAGCAAACCAAACTTTGGCTTGTATCCATAGATGCTTCTCAAGTAAATCTCAGGATGTCATCCTCCTGCTGTACTTGGCCTTGGTGAGGCTACAGCTGGAGGCTCCACAATTCAAGAAGGATGTGGAGAATCTTGAGAGTCCAGAGGAGAGCCACACACATGATCAGAAGACAAGAGAATAGGCCTTATGGAGAGAGGCTGAGCACCATGGGACTCTTCAGCCTGTAAAAGTGCAGGCTCAGGGGTGATCTGGTGACAGCCTATAAGTACATCAGGTATGTGCATCAGTATCTAGGGGAATGCTTGTTCACAAGAGCACCCCAAGGGATGACAAGGTCCAATGGTCACAAACTCCTCCAAGACCATTTTAGGCCGGACATAAGGAAAAACGTATTTACTGTCCGAGCCTCCAAGGCCTGGAATAGACTCTCTCCAGGGGTGGTGCAAGCACCTACTCTGGACTCCTTTAAGAAGGGTTTGGATACTTATGTTGCTGGAATCCTTTGACCCTAGCTGACTTCCTGCCTTTGGGGCAGAGGGCTGGACTCGATCTCCCGAGGTCCCTTCTACCCCTAATGTCTATGAAACTTATGAAAAGGTTAGGCCCTCAGAGGTACTGAGGATGTGAAAGTGCCTTGTTCATAGAGAAACTCCATGAACCTGGCATTCCTGGGTCATTTGGCACACCTTCCTGCTGGAGATGCAGTGCTTTGTAGAGATGGTTGAGTTGGCTTCCAGCTTGATCCGTAGTTATTATGTCCAACTATAGTGGTTTGGAAATGTGAGTTTGTATCTCTGCCTGGCACCATACCATGTGATGTGTGTGGATATGTTAGTTTGTTCAGAGCTGGCATGGATATTTCTACATCATTGCACTCTGGGTAGGTAGAGGGCAGAATTCTATTTCACTTCATGTGCCCAAATAGTAACTTTCCAGTATGTAAACTGATATTGTCCAGTGACATCTTTGATATGTGATTCAACATAGTTACCATACATGTAGGCTATGAATGGGCCAGGTAGATTGGATCACGGGTTCTGGCTAGAATTCAGGGCCTACTTCCTTCCATCTCACTGAGACATACACCTTTGTCTTATTCTCCTGGCTCCACATCTTCCCCTCTTGGCTGTTCAAAGGGTCAACTGGAAAGGCATTGAATGCTGCATAACCTGGGGCCTGGTAGCTAGAGTACTGTGCTAGGAAGTCAGAGATCCAGGCTCAAATCTCCTCTGGGAAGGGGAGGGCCTAGAATCTGAGTCTTCTACTTCCTGTGTGAATGGCTTAACCTCAGCTATTGGAACTAAAATACAGGAAAGCCATCTTCCTCCATGTAGGATATTGTCAGGTACAAGTTTGTGACTTTCACCCACTTAACATATGTACATATGTAACTGCATGACTACCTAGCTAGTGCATAGCCTATTGTGTGTGCTCAGTAGCTGTGTAGATGCATACATGTCCTCATCATATGGGGAATGCAGTTGCAAATTGTGCATAAGTGCCAAACAAAATGCTACTTTTGCAGCAGGAATACTGCCCAGGAATGCATTCCTGTGTTACAAAGTACAGAAAGGATTTCTGTACTTTGAGAGAACTGGCTTCCTGAAGCTTGAGGGCTGCAGTTAGTGAAGAAGGCCCAACCATGCTTTTTTTGGAGAAGGGAAGGCTGAATCAGATGACTATGTTGACCATAAGGTCAGTGAGAGATCCCGTCCTAGTCTCCTAGAAGAACAGGAAGACCTAACTATGGGCTAGATACTTTTCCTCTCTGCAACTAGCTGACATGGAGGAAGGGTGCTTAGTTGTTTTGATTGTCCAGAGAGAGGTTTTCTTTTCCTAACTTGGTAATTGATGCATACCCAATTGATGCAGGCTAGAGTGAGCTATATTTGTAATTAGGATCACATTCATCACTCACAGATACTTATATGTTTTTTATATGACATTGCAGTATTCCTAAGGACTATTCAGAGAAGGGGAATGAGTTAGCGTGAGTTCCTGTAGAACTTAAATTTGATAGTAATATGGTATCATCAAGTTAAAGCTATGGCATACTTGTGTGACAATTTTTGGCAGAATTGAGGAAGATGTTTCCACCAGAAATTTTTTGTTATGAATAAGTTTAATGGAAAACTGAACAAGTATAGTCCGTATTTACTTGGAAGCAGGAGAAAAGCTTTGTAACTGTCTATGTTCATCATTTCTGCTCCACAAACCTCCTCATGATAACTGTTCATTCCACTGGACTGGCTGTTTTTGGGAAGAGTGTGCACATGCATGTGTTCATGCACCCACTTCTACTTGGTATAAGAATATATTGTCCACAATCAATTTATAGTTCTATACTGGCAGTCCTTGACTTACAACGTTTCGAGATATGTTTCGCACTTACAACGTTTATAAATCAACACCCTGTATCAATCTTATGATGTCAGTTTCAACTTTACAGCACTTGATCTGATGTGATGCCATGCCAGCAAACAAGTTTGCTGCATCGCTCATCTCCCTGGAGAACAACTGTCCAAATTTCCTTGGACACTTTCTTTAAGAAAGCAGACAAGACTCCAGAAAAACCTGCAGCCAAGACTCCTGAGAAGACTCCAGCCAAGAACCCTTCAAAAAGTCTAGCAAAGTCACCTCAAAGAAGTCCTTCCAAATCAATCTGATTGCTATTTAGAATATAAATACATTAATGTAGCTATATTACTCATCTATAATTGATCGAATAAAAGATTCTGGGGTATTTTTGGTGAAAATAGGGTATCGGGCCTTGGTTCAGGAACCAATACCCCATTTATAACATTGTTTCTTATGAGAAAATTGGTTCGGAGTTGCAATGTTTTGACTTAAGACGCGATTTTCAGGAACAAATTTTGTTGTAAGTCCAAGGACGGCCTGTATTTCTATATTGAATAACTGAAATGGGAAATATGGGACACACCAGGTTTCATGAAAAAAGTTCTTGGTCCTGGGGAAAAGAAGTCACTGAAAACATGGATTTTTGTAGGGAGGTATATACAGCTGAACATACCCATAATGTTAGAAGGTTGACTGGTTTTAAATGGAGATGGAAGAGCCCAGGCTATATAAACTTCTTATTTTATAGGCTAACATTATTAGGTAGACCATATCCAAACTAAACTGAAGCTTCATTAAATAATACTGTCTGGCTTCTACACCTGAGCCAGAAAACACTAATGATTGTCTTGTGAAAATGTGTTAGGTACATACAGGGGTGCAGGTTGTAGCCGTGTTGGTCTAAGGACATAGGCAGACAATGTTCTTTGGGTGAATATGATATTTTTTATTAGATCAACTTAAATAGTTGGAAAACAATTATTAAGCAAGCTTTCGGGTTCAAAAACCCTTCGTCAGGCTAAGGAAGTTTCAGCAGTTGGTGTGTGCTCTTCCTGGATGGAATGAAAAGTAAAGAAGCCAGCGGCTGGGCTGGTATGCATACAAGACAGGTAGTCAGTGAAAATGTAGATTGAGGAGTCAGTGGGTGAGAGACAGGCTGAGGAGGGGGGGGGAAGAGAGAGAAGGGGGATGAAAGTGGTGAGATACCTGGGCAGTCAGATGTCAGGCAGGTTATAATGTGTCATAAATCCAATGTCTATATTTAGTCCATGATTTTTAGTATCCAGGAGGTTGATGAAGTGGAGTTCATAGGCTCATCTCTGGGAAGTATTTTGTAAGTTTTCTTTGAGGATCAGGACTGAGAGACTGGAGAGAGAGTGGTTTTCTTGTGAGAAATGTGCCCCAACAGGTAATTGGGTATTCCTGTCTTTGATAGATTTCCGATGTGCATTCATTCTGGTGCGCAGTTGTTGTTTGGTCTCTCCTACATATTTTCCATCAGGGATTTGGTGCATTGGATGAGCTATATTACATTTCTGGAGGTGCAGCTGTAAGATCCAGGAATGCTGACAGCTCTGTTGTGGGGTGTAGTAATAGGGGGGTGGTGGAGATGTGTTGGCAGGTTTTGCATTTCTTGTCCTGGCACAGTCTGGATCCTTTTGGTGTGGTCTGGGCTTGAGGAAGTTTGCTTCTGGTGATGAGGTTGGCGAGGTTCGGTGCTTGTTTGAAGGCTAGAATGGGTGGCTCTGGGAAGATCTTTTTAAGAATAGGGTCTCTTTCTAGTATGGGTTGCAATTGTTTCAGGATTTTCCATACAGGTTCAAGGGAGGGGTGATACGTCATAACCAGCGGTGTGTGATTTGTGGGGGGTTTTCTTCTGTACTGCAGCAGCTCTTCACGTGGTATCCGGGTGGCTCTTTCAAACATACGATCTACCTCTCTGGAGGAGTGTTCTTTTTGGGTGAAAGCCCTTTTAAGATTGGTGAGGTGGCGATCCCAGGTGTTCTCTTCAGTACAGATGCAGTGGTATCTGAGGGCTTGGCTGTATATCACAGCTTTTTTGGTGTGTTTAGGGTGATTACTGGTTCTGTGCAGATATGTATGTTGGTCTGTGGGTTTCTTGTATAACGTGGTCTGTATTTTACCCTTCTGGATACTAATCATCATGTCTAAAAAGGAGATGTTGGTGCTGGAGTATTCTAGAGAAAGTTGGATGGAGGGATGGTGACTGTTGAATTTCTGATGGAACTCAATCAGAGATTGTAGGTTTTCAGTCCAAATGATGAAGATGTCATCGATGTATCTTAAGTATAGCAAGGGTTTGATGGTGCAGTTCTTGAGGAAGTCTTCTTCCAGGTGGCTCATAAACAGGTTGGCATACTGTGGGGCCATTTTTGTGCCCATAGCTGTTCCCATCATCTGGAGGAAGTGTTGATTATTAAAAGTGACATTGTTGTGTGTGAGGATGAAGTGTATAAGGTCAGTAATATACCTTTGGGTCTGTATTCTGAGTTGTAATCTTGTTCCTGTAGATAAGTAAGGCAGGCTTGGATACCAATCTGGTGTGGGATGTTGGTATATAGGCTGGTAATGTCCATGGTGGCTAGGAGTGTGTTGCTAGGAAGGTGGTCTATGTTTTTTAGTTTCCGTAGAAAGTCTGTAGTGTCTTGTACAAAACTTGCTCTGTGGGTGACGAGCGGTTTTAGGATTGATTCAACGAAACCTGATATTTCCTCAGTTAGGGTCCCATGGTTGGATATGATAGGTCTACCAGGGTTCCCTTGTTTGTGGATTTTAGGGAGCATGTAAAAAGTCCCCGGGTTAGGTAGTGGGGGGATCAAGGTCCGTAGTTTTTCTTGTAGTCTTGATGGAAATGATTTGATGGTATTGTTGAGTTTCTTGGTGAAAAGGGGAGTAGGATCTTCTTGTAGTTCTTTGTAGTAGGTGGTGTCAGAAAGCTGTCTGTTGGCTTCCTTTATGTAGTCTTCATGGTTTAGGATGACTATGGCTCCTCCTTTATCTGCTGGTTTTATTACTATTTGGTGGTTAGATCTTAGAGATTCTATGGCCTTTTCCTCTGGTAGAGAGAGGTTGTTGTGGTGGCGTGTGTTGCTGATTATTTCATTGTTCATTCTTTCCCTGAAGCAGTCAATGTAGCGGTCAAGGTAAGGGTTTCATCCACTGTGAAGTGTCCAATCTGATTTTTTGGGGGTTTTTTGGAATTGATCTTTTCCTGAATGTTGTCAGAGGATGAGTTGAACCTGTACAGAACCTGTACCTCCCTTGAACCTGTACGGAAAATCCTCAAACAATTGCAACCCATACTAGAAAGAGACCCTATTCTTAAAAAGATCTTCCCGGAGCCACCCATCCTAGCCTTCAAATAAGCACCGAACCTTGCTAACCTCATCACCAGAAGCAAACTTCCTCAAGCCCAGAACACACCAAAAGGATCCAGACCGTGCCAGGACAAGAATGCAAAACCTGCCAACACATCTCCACCACCCCCACTATTACTACACCCCACAACAGAGCTGTCAGCATTCCTGGATCTTACAGCTGCACCTCCAGAAATGTAATATAGCTCATCCAATGCACCAAATGTCCTGATGGAAAATATGTAGGCGAGACCAAACAACAACTGCGCACCAGAATGAACGTACACTGGAAATCTATCAAAGACAGAAATACCCAATGTGTGGGGGTACATTTCTCACAAGAAAACCACTCTCTCTCCAGTCTCTCAGTCCTGATCCTCAAAGAAAACTTAGAAAATACTTCCCAGAGATGAGCCTAGGAACTCCACTTCATCAACCTCCTGGATACTAAAAATCATGGACTAAATATAGACATTGGATTTATGACACATTATTACCTGCCTGACATCTGACTGCCCAGGTATCTCACCACTTTCATCCCCCTTCTCTCTTCCCCCCAGCCTGTCTGTCACCCATTGACTCCTCAATCTACATTTTTACTGACTACCTGTCTTGTATGCATACCAGCCCAGCCTCTGGCTTCTTTACTTTTCATTCCATCCAGGAAGAGCACATACCAACTGCTGAAACTTCCTTAGCCTGACGAAGGGTTTTTGAACCCGAAAGCTTGCTTAATAATTGTTTTCCAACTATTTAAGTTGGTCTAATAAAAGATATCAGATTCATCCAAAGAACCTTGTCTGCCTTCAGTACATACAGACTTTTAGTTCATGAAGATCCAGCTGTCTCTCATTCTGTTTCATGTGTCTGTACCACTGAGGGGAGAGTTCAGTGAAAGCCATGCTCCAGGTTTCAAATTTTAAAAAGCTGGCAGTGATTATGAGGTTGGTGTTGCAAACAGGTAAATAAGCAGTTGAATATTCTGCAACTTAAATTCATAATTCCTGGTGGTATTATAAGGAGCACATTACCGACTTGTACCAACATTATAAAGGCAGGCTGTCATAGTTATGTTGGCTAAGGGTGTGAAAAGATCCTGAGCTGCTGGAGTAATACTGACAAAATGCTGGGTGTGGATGTGGCTCTGTTGGCAGAAGAGAGGTTCTGATATAACTCTGGCTCCAGGAAAAAAAAATCCTTGTGCAGGAAGAGCTCCACCTACACTGTGGATGCTGAAGTGTGGTTTTATGAGTGCATTCTGACAGAACTGGCTGTCTTGATGTTTGCATTTATTTGCCAACACAAAAGCATGGATAAGCAGTATTATCCCTGTTCTACAGACAGGAAGCAGAGACACAGACAGTGAAATGCCCCAGGTAAGAAAGCAAGTCAGGATACAGCCAGAAAAATTTCCATTCAATGCCTAAGTTAACAACACCATTTATGAATAGTATGTCTAGTTTTTCTCTGTATATGCCTCAGGTTGATAAGCAAAGTTTTTGGAGTAGGGGATAAGACTGAGAAGTACATTTAGGGCATGTAATTAAGTGGTAAAACAAATGTCAAGTAATGGGATAGAATGTAGCCCCATGTACTTGCTATTCCTTGATTAATAGCTATCCCATAATATCTTAAACCATGTTGTTTGAATGCAGTCAGCTATACCTCTGAGATTTACAGGCTCACAACGAAATTATTGAGCAGCCAGAGAAGCAAACTATGGCCATGTCTACAAAGTGAACATCCTGTCCCCCAGGCATGCTGCACTGCTTTGGGGAGGCTGCCTCTTAAGCCAGAAGCAGGCTCACGTTTGCAGAGTGTTGCAGGCAGGCTAACTGGGAATACTAATGAGCCCACCTGAAGTACTGCACATACGCAGCTATGTGGCTTCTGGTTTATGAAGCAGCTCATTCAGAGCTGCATGACTTGTTTCAGGGCACCATTGTTGGGGACACTCATTTTATTGTTTAGGAAAAGGCCACATATTACAGCTGGAAAATGAATATGGATATCTAAATTGTTTTGAGCAGGTGGATATTATTTTTTTCAACTTACATAAAATTCCAGATGGTTCACATAAACAGAACAGTGTAAAATATGAGAGATCAGTGAGCAGCTGGCCAAAAAGCTTCAGATAATTAATTACCAAGGTCTACTGTATGATGTGTGCTTGCATGCAATCATAGTATCCTAGAAAAGTAGGGCTGGAAGGGACCTTTGAAGGTCATCTATTCCAGGTCCCTGCCTGAGGCAGGATCATTTCTATCCAACCCATCCCATACGAATCCTTGTCTAACCTGTTACTAAAACTATACAATCAATCCAATTGCACAACAACAAGGCATAGCACATTAATGTTTCACAGATAAAGCAGGGAGACAATGGCAGCCTGTGTCCTGCTGCCGCAAGTGTTGTTAAAATCTGCTTGAAAGATCCAATAAAGAGGGCCATGCCTCCTGCAACAGAGGAACCCCCCCCCCAGTCCATACCAATCTGACCAAGAGGTAAAATTTCTTCCTGGCTCCAAATATGGCAATTTGTCTGCTCCTCAGCAGAGGGGCAAGGCACCCTTGCCAGCAACCTCCAGGTTTTACCCCCAGGAGGAGTATTGGCACACCTCAGTCAAAATTCCCAGCCTTGGATGCAGCTAGCACCCAAAGCCTCCAATGAAGGTAAAACCCCATTCCCCTCATCTCTCCCCTGACATGCAGCAATGGCGTAGCATCTTTTCCTAAAAATAAAATCTTTGAAACAAACAAACCCTGTTTAGCTCAGACAATTATTAATTAAATAATTTGTTTGTTTATTTATTAAGTTTAAAAAGCATTCAATATGCTTAAAAAAGAAAAGTCAGACACTTCTGTTTTTTGTCAGGGTTAAAAGCAGAAGGCTTGAAATACCATGTCAGAAGCTTTTCATGTGGGTTTACCTGCCTGGTCATAATAAGCAAGTCGTGGAAATTGTATGAGAGAGACTGGCATTCTAAGCTCTTTTATTCTGAATAACCTGCCCTTTGTCTTTATTGTCCTCATATTGGCATACTTCATAACCCTTTGCTTTCTAACCTTTGCTCTAACTGTCATGACTCCTTTTCTGTCTTACACTTGGAAATCTCTCCTTTCTGGGCCAGATGGCCATTTTCATAGTTTCATAGTATCATAGTAGCTAGGGTCAGGAGGGACCTGAACAGATCATCTAGCCTGACCCCCTGCCACAGGCAGGAATGAATGCTGGGTTCACAAGACCCCAGACAGGTGATCATCCAACCTCCTCCTGAATATGCCCAAGGTAGGGGCGAGGAACACTTCCCTGGGAAGTTGGTTCCAGATTCTGGCTACCTTAACTGTAAAATATTGCCTCCTGATCTCTAACCTAAACCTATTCTCCATCAGCTTATTACGATTGTTCCTCATCACCCCAGGTGGTGCTGGGGAGAAAAGGGCTCTACCTATTTGCTGAAGAATCACCCTTGATGAATTCATAGACAGCCACCAGGTCCCCCTTAGCCTCTTTTTGCTGAGGCTGAACAGGTCCCTCAGTCTCTCCTCATAGGGCCTGTCCTGCTGCCCTCTCACCAAGTGGGTGGCCCTCCTCTGAACTCTCTCCAGGCTGGCCACATCCTTTTTGAAGTGCTGCACCCACTACTGGAAATAGTACTCCAATTGCGGCCTGACCAATGTCGCATAAGGGGGGAGTATCACCTCTCTGGACCGGCTTGAGATGCACCTTTGGATGCATGACAAGGTATGGCTGGCCTTGCTGGCTGCAGTCTGGCATTGGCGGCTCATGTTCATCTTGGAGTCAATAATGAGTCCAAGATCCCTTTCCACCTCTGTGCTTTCAAGAGGGGAACTCCCCAGCCTGTATGTATGCTGTGGATTCCTTCTCCCAAGGTGCAGCACCCTGCATTTATCTACATTGAACCCCATCCCCATTAAACCCCATCTGCACACTTTTGTAGTCTGTCTAAATCTAGTTGTAGCCTTTCTCTCCCTTCAAGTGTGCTCGCCTTGCCCCACATCTTAGTGTCATCAGCAAACTTGGACAATGTGCTTTCAACCCCCTCATCCAAGTCGCTAATGAAGATGTTAAACAGTGCGGGCCTGAGGACTGAGCCCTGGAGGACCCTACTGCTCACATCTCACCAGGTTGAGTACGACCCGTCCACCACTACTCTCTGGGTGCACCCCATCAGCCAGTTTTTTACCCATCCAACTGTGTAGGCATCAGTGCCACAGTCACTTAATTTATTAATGAGAATGGGATGAGAGACAGTGTCAAAAGCCTTCTTAAAGTCTAGAAAGACTACGTCCATGGCAACACCATCATCCAAGGATTTAGTTACCTGGTCATCAAAGGCAATCAGGTTGGCCAGGCAGGACCTGCCTTTGATGAACCCATGCTGATTGCCCCTGAGCATGATCTCCCCTGCAGGCCCCCCACAGATGTGTTCCTTGATGATCCTCTCCAAGATCTTCCCGAGGACCGAGGTGAGGCTTATCGGCCTATATTTACTTGGGTCCTTCTTTCTCCCTTTCTTAAAAATGGGGACCACATTAGCTAGTTTCCAATCCCCCGGCACCTGGCCAGATGACCACGAATGCTCATACAGCTGGGCCAAGGGCTCCACGATGACCCCTGCCAGCTCCCTCAATACTGTTGAGTGGAGGGCATCTGGACCTGCAGATTTAAAAATGTCCAGCCCTTCCAGAAGATCCCTAAATACATCTGTGCTGACCCAAGGCCTGACAGAGCCATCCCTGAGATTGTCCCTACCTCTGGTAAGAAGGAGGTCCCGGTCCCTGTTCAAGAAAACCGAGGCAAAGAAACTGTTAAAAATATTGGCTTTCTCATCTGGCATAGCCACAAGGTTACCATTTGAGTCTTGCAGGGGCCCTACATTGCCTGGTGCCCTCTTCTTGCTCCCAATGTACTTGAAAAAGGACTTTTTGTTGTCCTTAATCCTGGACGCTAGCCTGAGTTCCATCTCTGCCTTGGCCTTCTTAATAGCCCTCCTACACTCCCGGGCGGAGAAGGAGTACTCCTCCTTGGTAATAGCCCCTCCCTTCCACTGGTTGTATGCCACCCTTTTAGTCCTCAGGCATTGCTGAATGCCCTTGCTGAGCCAAGGGGGTTTCTGAGCACTCTTACCCGCCTTGCTTCTCTCAGGGACTGTTACCCTTTGGGCCTGGAGGATCGCCCCGTTAAGGTACGACTATCCCTCATGGACTCCCATCTCCTCTACCTTCTGGGCCTTCAGTGCCTTCCCCACTAATCCCTGAAGCTCATTGAAGTTGGCCGTTCTGAAGTCAAAGGCTTTAGTCTTGCTATAAGCCCTTGACACCCTGCACTGGATAGTGAACTCCAGCAGGTGATGATCGCTATTGCCCAGGTGGTTAAGGACCTGCAGTCCTCTCACCAGGTCATCCCCAGTGGCCAGGACCAGGTCCAGCAAGGTGTTACCCCTAGTGGGGCTGTGCACTTCCTGGATAAGGTGAAGGTCCTGTCATTCAGTCAGGAACCTACACGAGTGGTCAGACCTGGCTGTCTGCTCCTCCCAGCAAATGTCTGGGTAGTTTAGGTCACTCATGACAATAACATCCCTTGACCTAACTGCCTCCATAAGCTGACTGGAGAAGTCCTGGTCTAGCTCTTCCCCCTGGTTGGGTGGTCTGTAGTAGATACCCACTGTAAGGTCCCTTTTGCCATGCCCCCCCCTTGTAGTTTGACCCACAGTGTCTCTGCATGACCCTCCTCTAACCCAAAGCTAATCCTTGATGATGTGAGTTGCTCTTTGACATAGAGTGCGACCCCCCCTCGCCTTTCATCTGTCCTGTCCCTTCTGTATAGGGTGTATCCCTGAATGCCCACCGCCCAGTCGTGGGTAGGGTCCCACCAGGTTTCTGTGAGCCCTACTAAGTTTGGATTCTTACTCACAGTCAGGAGGCACAGTTCCTCCTGCTTACACCCCATACTACAAGCATTGGTGTAGAGGCACTTGAGACCTCCTAAGGGTGCATGTGCCTCCCCGCTACTCCCAGGACTGTTGTGGCCCCCTACTCCCAGGACATTGTTGCTTACTTGGGCATCCCTTCCTCTTGTCACCCTACATGCTGGCAAAGCATCCTCTCCACTCAGAGTGGCCCCTTCCCCTGGTGAAGCTAGTTTAAAGCCTGCCGTACAAAATCAGCCAACCTAGAAGAAATAATACGTTTGCCCTTAGGGGAGAGATGAAACCCATCCCACCCCAGCATGCCCTCTGTACAGAAATATAGGTCGTTGTCAAAAAACCTGAAGCCTGCCTCATGGTACCAGCTCCGAAGCCTTTGGTTAACTACATCAATGCAGGCCTCATGACGCCTACCCCGTTCACTTACCGGGAGAATGGAGAAAAATACCACCTGAGCTCCCATCTTCTTGAGTTGGTGTCCCAAGGCCTTCTAGTCTGCCATGATGTTGTCCGGCTTGCCCTTGGATGCATCATTTGTCCCCACATGGACCACAACCAGTGGGTAGTACTCAGAGGGCTTGGTGATTTTTCGGGATGGTCTCCATGATGTCTTGAATCCTTATTCTGGGCATACAGCAGACCTGCCATGACAAGGGCTCAGAGTGACAGATAGGATCATCCATTCCCCTCAGGATGGAGTTCCCAATGACCAGAACTTTACATCTCCTCCTCCTTGTGATCTGCCTCTTCTCAGCCCGTGTTGTAGGTTGAGCAGCATCAATGACTCTGGAGATCTGCTGTTCTGCCTCCTGCAGGGGAGCTAGGGCCACATACCTGTTCCCAAGGGGTGTCTAGGGAGCAGGCACAGCAATTGTATGAGCTGCCCTGGCTTTGACAAGAACCTGTTGCCACCAATTAGTTGGACGTTTTGCACGCGGGGTCTTTCCAGTGGATTCCTGGCCCTGCAGAGAACAGAAATACAAATCAATTTCATCCTCCGCCACCCGGATCCCTTGCAACATGCTCACCTTGGCCTATTGCTCTTCCACCTGTCCCTCCAGAGCCTGAAGATGCTCACAAGAGGGGTAAGTGGGGGAGTCACCAGACCTCAGCCCCACCTCCAGGGATCCCACCCAGATGCCCCCACAGATCAGGTGCTTTTCTCTCTCTTCATTCATTTTTTCTCCTCAAATTTCATCTTAACCCACAGCCTCTCTAGGAAGGGCTTCAGCAGTAAGGTACTAAAGGAAAATGGAATAATTTTTGTTTCTTTTTAAAATAGCGTATCTTTACTTAAATTGGTGTATTTTTGGATCTGAGCTGCATTGTCTGCTCATCATATGACATGGTGTCACAGAGCACTAAGGTGCCTTGCTCCCAAAGAGGGGAAAACTGCTAGGTGTCACAGAGCACTGAGGTGCCCTGCTCCCAAAGAGGGGAAAACTGCTAGGGAGGAAGCCCTAGCAGGAAATAAGGAGTCCAGCTGTGGGTTGCCAGGGCAACCAGGGAAGGTCAGCTGACCAGAAGGGGCAGGGCCTGGCTCCCTTATAAACCCTAGGGGCTAGGGCTAGAGGCAGTTCCCCGCCAGCTACCAAAGAGGAAGGAGTTCTCTGCTTTGGGAGAGAGGGGAAATCTGATACAGGAGCTGCAGCCAACATTGCTGAGAGTTAAAGGGTTGCTGGTAGGACCGAGTGTTGTTTGGGCTGGTTGGCTTCTGTTTATGTTATAGCCGAAGGGCTTGCATTTATATTGTTGTTTGTGGCTGGTGGTTTGGGAGAGGCTATTAGGGATTGGAGGAGGCCTCATAGGGAACTTACAGAGGAGTGTAAGGACCCCAGTGCCCATGACGGTGCAGCATTTGGGGTGCATAGACCCCAGCCCTAGAGAAAGGCAGTTGAGAATCCCCAGAGAGGGGGCATTACTGAGAGGCCCCAGTGAGGGCCTGGTGAGCCCCAGAGAGGGGGCGGCCCTATTGAGAAGCCCAGTGTGGGCATGTTGAGCCCAGAGAGGGTGGCTTGGCAGAGAAGGCCCTGAGAGAGGGTGGCCTGACAGAGAAGACTTCAAGAGGGGGTAGCAGTATTGAGGAGTGCCCTGAGAGGGGGCAAAAGCCCCAGAGCAGGTGTGGGGAGCCCTGGAGAGGGGGTGGCATTATTGGGGAGCCCCAGAGGAGGGGTCATTATTGGGGAGCCCCAGAGAGGGGGCAGCGTAACTGAGGAGGCTCAGAGAGGACAAAAAGGGCATAATTAGAAACATCTGTTCCATCAGTGAGGTGTGGACTGCGGTGTAGGGGAGGAAACGGAGCCACAGATAGCGCCCCCTGGCAGTGGGGCAGTACAAGGGCAGCCTCCCGCTAATTAACACCAATTAATTAACAACAAGGCATGGCAGGCGAGTAAGTGGGCAGTTGCCCCCCAGGAACAGGTGTGCAGGCCACATTTAGGTCAGCCCAGATCGTGTACCTGTCACACATGGTTATGCCCTGTTCTTAGAGAACTGTACAGGGGAATAAAACCCCTGCTATGCCCATTATGCAGCTGCCTAGGACTTGCTCTAATTGTAGCTTGGGCACATGGGGATGGCGGGACGGAGCAGAGGTTGCATATCTAATTCCTTGCATTCACACATGCCATAGCCTCTGCTTAGCTAAGGAATGGGCCAAGGAAACACACAGAGAAATATTTGCACTGAAATGGGAGGTAAGAGGACAGTCACTGCTTATGCCTCTGCCTGAAGTGACATACCAGTCCCAGTGGTTCAAACTCATACCTAATTAGACTGTAAACCAGGAGTGGCAAAATATGGCCCACAGTGGGTCTTTGTCTGGCTTGCAGTGGGTCTCTTGGTCCTGTCTGGCCCAGGCACAGTCCAACCATAGTGCAATCTGCCACCACCTGGGCACACAACGGGGCTAGGGTGGCTCCACAGCTGGACAGCTCAGGTGGTGGCTTCTCCTTTCAGCTGCCACCCCTCCTGGTCCCAGTCCCACAGTACTGGTGGGGACTTGCACTGCACAGCCCCTACCCTGCGCACCCTGTGCCTGCTCCAGGCTCATTTGCCCAGGCTCAGCAGCAGTGGCATGGGACAGAAGATGTTGCTCAGTGCAGGGGAAAAATAGCCTCTTCCCCCTTACCACTGACCGGCCATTCCTACTGCAGCTGCCTGGGCTGCCCTGCATCTGCTCTGCACTGCCACCACTATCCTACTGGGCAGGCCAGAGATGGTGGTGATGGCAGTGGAAATGCAGGGCAGCCTGGTGTGGCACAGGCTCTGGATGGCTGCAGCAGGAATGGCTTGCCAGTGGTGAGGGGGAGGGGCTGTTTTTCCTGCACACTGAACTACAGCTTCTGTCCTGCACAGCTGCTGCTGAGCCTGGTTGTGTGAGTCCAGAGCAGGTGCAGAGAATGCAGGGTCAGAGCTGTGCAGCGCAGGTCCTCACTGGTACCGTGGACCTGGGAGCAGCAGGGATGGCAGCTAGAAGAAGTTACCACCACCTGGGCTTCCTAGAAAGGCAGTTCAGCTCTGGAGCTGTCACAGCCCTGCTGTGTGCCCAGGGGGCAGCAGGATGTGCCACGGGCAGGCAGTGCAGAACAGGTGTGGGACAGGCTGGGTTGGGGCTGTGTCCAGGTTCCAGCTGACCTGCTCCGGTGGGGATGAGTCCAGAGCTGACATGGGGATGGGCTAGTGCTGCGCACTGCTGGCAGTGGTGGGCAGGCATCACAGGGTGCACGGGCTCTGGGCTGTTGTGGGATGGAGGTGGGTGCTGACTGGTTCAGGGGCATGCACCACTATACCCACAAACCCTCCCCTGCAAACTCCACAACCACATCCTCCCCCACACACAATCACACACCCATCAAGCACCACACCCACCCATACCCTCCCCCCCATAAACCCCACAAACATTACCCCCACACACACACCCATACACCCCTGGGGGGAGCCTTGCTTACTGCTATGTGCACACACCCAACTGCACCCACCCCACATCCACCTCCCCGTCACACGCTCTCCAGCCACTCTCTCCCTTCACACAACCGACAACCCTCTACAAGCCCCATACCCACTCATACACCCACACAACCCCACAAATGCCCCATACACATCAACATACACCCCACACCCTCCTTCATATCTCTACATAAACACATCCACTCGCACACACCCACAGACCCCACAAACCCCATATGCACCCATCCAGACCCCATCCACTCATCAACCCCCTGCAATATACAAGAGTAAGTGTACATTTTGAGCTATTATGCAATCACCTCTATACGTACCACACAAACGCACACAAATCAGGACAATTTTTTTTTTTTTTTTAATAAAATGAAAAAATGTTATTTTCAATGTTTTATTTTTAGTATATAACTTGGTTTCTTTTTCTGGTTTCAAGATGGCAAATCGCCTTCCCAAAAGGAGTACTTCTGGGGGCAAGGGGAGGGACCCCTGGTGGCAAAGGGGCTAGGGGACAGGATTTCCAGTCCCAAGATGGGGACCAGGGGGCAGGGCACCTATCAAGGGATAGGACTACCATTGAGGCCCTCGACAGCTCACCAAAACTCATTAAGCAGCCCTCTCGCCAAAATAATTGCTCGTGCCTGCTGTAAAACTTTCAGGGAAGAGCCCCTATTTCCTGTCTTATCCAGGAATCAATATGCTGCTGCTATATTGAACATAAGCATCCAACTCTTAGGAGTATTTCTTAACCCACCTTCTGAATCTCTTGGGGTTGTTTGACTTTTAAAGTAACATACTTGTTTATACAGCACAAAGTCCCAGAAATTACCCTCATAGGGCATTTGTACACATGCTTGCACAGCAGCGCATGCATTTGTATAAACAGTGCAATGTGTGTCAGCACTGAGAAAATGGTGGCAGCGTGCTTTTTGAACTAAACTACACCAAAGGTGTTTTAGTTCAAAAGCATGCTGCCACTGTTTTCTCAGCACTGATGTGCATTTCACCATTTATACAAATACGTATGATACTGCTCTGGGCATGTCAGCTCGCGTGCAGAGCAGGTTCAATTAATTGAGTCTGCTCTGATGCGCTGGATTTCTGGTGTGCTGGAGCAGACAAATATATGTGTATAAATGTCCATAGCATCCTGTATTCCATTGTTGAAAGTCCATCGCTGACTCTAGATCAAATATGATCATCTGAGAGGGAAAGAGAAGTGTTTTGCAACCCCAAAGTCAGCTTGAGATCAAAGACTCTATTTGGATTCTTTGCTGCTTCATCATCATCACCCTGTAAGCTGCATCTGGTATTCATTTACAACCATGAGAATGTATTGAATCAAAATCATCACAGACCCTGTTAGTGAATTTATATCACTGACAGTGGCTTATTGTATTTAAATTATGCCCTCACTCATATCAGTGTAATGCCAGTGTCAGCAGCAAGAATGGGAGACAGTTGATTTGCCCTCCCCCACCCCCCCCACCCCAAATCTGCTTTTTCAAAATTATTTTTTAAAGATATTTTTTTTCCCCATCAAAGAACATTGTCTCTTCTCCAGGCCTAAGAGAACTAGAATCTTAGATTCTTACATTTAAAATAAAAGCAAACATTTCTGAGGTTCTTATAAAACCTTGTGAAATTTCCATACTGGCCCTTCCTGCCTTCAAGGGCTGTTCTACAGCTATGCCTTTATAATGAACAGAATGGCCTATTTATTATGTGGCTTTTACTGGTTCTGCATGCATACCTGGGACTCTGCAGATAGGCTACCATTTGCTGATCAGAAAATGCCACTAAGCTGGCAGCCATAGTTATACATGTGCTTTTGCGATGGCCTTCTGAATGAATTGATGCATGCTTGCATATGTATGTGCTTGTGTGCACGTGCATGTGTGCATGCATGTATGTTTTAGAACAGGCCTGAGTGTACAAGAAAATAACTCTATTTTACAAAAATGACCCTGAAATTAGCTGGTGGACCAACGCAAAAAATCCAGTTTTCTGAGTTTTACATTGCCTGTTTTTTCTTAGTTGAATCTGAGTGCTTATATTTTTGTTTGTACATGTATGGCAGGCTTTTTTCCTAATACATATATTTTCTAAACATGGTGTGCAGCATAGGTTGTAATTTGAGGCAGAAGAGGGCGCCTTGTACTCTTCTTTTGAAGCCTAGGGAGGGTTTAGCTCACAATAGCCGGAAGAGGGCTTTTTCTTTGTTTCCTCATAGTAAGGGCACAACATTCCTTTATTTTCTAATAAAGGATTTCCTGCAAACATGTCCCTGCATGCTAAAGAATGAGTAAGGGTTTTCTTGGTTTCTCTACAGAAATCCATATTTAGGAGCCTGCAACTAGATCCAATCATGGAACATTATCACATGTTAAGACTTGTTGCTTGACAGAGAGAAAAAAAATACCGTGGAAGTTTAAACAAGGTGGGATCCATTTTAAAGCAAAAATAACGTTGCCTATAACCCAAGTTTTGTAGTTCCAAGTTTCTGATGCTGAAGGGTTTCAGTGATAAAAATGTAACCTATGTGACATGAAAGCAAATGAAAACTTAAACTGAAGGACATGACTGCTGGTAAGAGATGTGTCTAGTAATAAGAGGTTATTAGGAACACAATGCATACATATAATCTATGAGCAAACAGATATTTGTGCGTATTTGTTTGTACCCACACACATGCAGAGCAGCAAAAGTGCATAAACAGGCACGGAGGGAAGCATAAGTCACTGGGGAGGAGAAAAATGACAGAAATCCGTAAAACAAAAGGGATTGATTTAAAATGCTTTCCTGGAAAGCATGGTTTGCTTTTTATATGTTGCTAATTTGTGAGATGCTCACAAAAGCAGCAGACATGAACATATTTTATGATACAGAGAGTGCACACCCACTGAAAAGATCTATCCAGCATTGCTAGTCAGTTTTTCAGATGGTGTATGTCATGCACGTCAGTTTGTTCTAGAATCAGCATCTCGCCTGCTACCACCACATGGAGTGCTATATTGCCAAATAAGGTAGCAAGTTCCTGCCTGTTGTCATAAGCAGTCATGGCTGGGTTATATGTCAGCGAGCCAAAGAACAGAAAACCACAAACTTCTTGCAAGCTATCTTCCTTTTGCCTGCAAAGGAATGAGATTGCACTGTGACTCAGTAATCAGGAAGCCAAGAAAATAGAATGTTTAAATTTGAATTCCTTTGGCTTTTTTGGGGTTTGGGCCAATGATATAAATACAAGCAAATATTCTACATGTCGTTGCTTAGGAGGACGGAAAAAGCCCAGACATTTACAACTTTTTTTTCCCCCACCAAAGAAAAGTCCTACTGAAATCATATTTGTTAAAAAGCATGGCCAAATATTACAATGCATCTCCCCCTGCAACTCGAGCTACAATATGAAATAGCTTCATTTTTAGATGGATTCAAAAACCCTCTGATTATCTGAAACTTGAAAAATTTTTAGCAGGGGAACCACACAGCAAGGCTGGGGCTTATTTCCAGTTTAGTTGCCCTTTAGTGCTAAAGAGACAAGTGGAAAGATTACGGCACTTGTTGGCACCTATTAATCAGGAAATTGTCCAATACCAAGGAACACTTGCCTAAAATGTCATTTTCAGTACTGTGTAAGATTAGAAATCAGTTAAGTGGTTAAAGACTCCTTCAGCTATTGCAAAGTAGTCAAGAGTATGGCTTGGTATAAAGTTTAACAAGTCTTTTTCAACAATTCCTAATACTAACATTTCCAATTGGATTATATCTATGCAGGATGAGAGGGGTAATTAGCCATGTTAGTGTGAAGGCAGGGTAGCGTGGCACCTTCTAGGCCAGTGGTTTTCAACCTTTTAGAGTCAAGGCATCCCTTGTTAGGTACAAGGGACCCCTAAGCAAATGCCAGCTCTTAGTTTTCACTCATTTTTTGACTGTGGAAAAATAATACAGCAATGTCTCTATTGCAGAGAACACAGAAATACCACAACATAGAGAGGGTTTTTTTTTTAACACCATGGATTCTTATTTGAAATTGTTGGGTTTATCTTGTGTTTGCACACCTACTTGTGCTAATCCTATGTAGCACCCTGCAGAACTCCTGAAAGACTTTCAAGGCACCCTGGTTGAGAATCACTGCTCCAGACTAACTCATTCAGAGGCATGAGCTTTGGTAGGCTACATCCAGCAGCTGGTACCCTATATTGTATCCTACAAAAGCTCAGGTCTTTCTGAACAAGTTAGTCTTGGACAAGGCTGTCCAACTGATGACCTGTAATGGGTTAATTTCCAGCTCTTTGGATCCCACCCAGCTGCCACCATCCCCTGTATCTCTGGCTGCAGGAGCAGCAACTGTGGCCTTTGGACTTTCCCTCCAATCTCCACCTTCTGCTTCCTATCCCTGCCAAGGGGCTGGGGCAGTACAGGGTGGTGCAACTCACAGAGCCTGGGGTGCCAGTGCAGTGGGGAAGCCCACAGTTGGGGAGCTGAAGGTGAGGCTGGGGTGCCCATGTGCCATGATGCAGTGGGGAGGCAACTGCATGCCATGGTACAGCAGGGGAGTACTTGCATGGTGTGGTCAGTGGAGGAGGGGAGGGGGTGCAGCCTGGTGTGGCCTGCATGGGGTGCAGCCTCTTGGGGCATGTGGTCCCCAACTGCTTAAAAGTTGGTGCAGAAGGTGTCACGCCATCCTAAGTTCTGCCTAGAGAGGACAAGTGAGTGCTGAGCAGAGATAACTGACTTAGCTCTGAATAAGTATTGGCACATTAGCATGGCACTCTATCTGTGCCAAATAGCCCTTTGGAGAATAGGCTTAGCAGGGCTAATTAGCCTGTTCAGAGAGCCACTAACGTAGCGATATTGCTTCTGGTACTAGAACTAGCTTTGAACAAGCTAGCTTGGCTATCTCTGCCAGCACTGCTTTGGGCCATGCAGGCATATCCTCATTTGATTGTGAAATATAAATCAGAAGTTTCTTAGTGAAAATTGTAAAATGGAACATACTACCTGAGCAGAGTCTGTTAGCAAAAGAATATAGGACCCACAAATAAACACATTTTTCTTTTGTGTGCTCACTGCCCTTTAAGGACTTCCTCTTCCTCAGCTCTTCCATCATCATGGGCTACAAATACTGCAGTACTCTGTTGTAGATCATACTCGTATCCCCATTTTACTACTAGTGAATACAAATACAAAGAAATCAACCCCTGCCCCTCCCCCCCCACATTACAGGTATTGCACAATTAACTGGTTAATTGTAGAATTACATTGAGATCAGTTGCATGTACAAAGTAGCTATCACACAATAAAAAGCTCCAACCAGCTATAAAGTTAGACCTCAAAAATGTGTACTAATTTTATAGCTAGTTGCTATTGAGTTTTAATTTGTACATGTGGAAGGGTCTCCCCTGCAGCTGGGAGCCCTGTCAGCTGACAGCATTCCCAAGCACAGTGGTGCTCCATGCCTAGTGTAAATCCCTGAGCCCTAGGGATCATGACTAGTGTGATTCCCCAAGGCTTGTGGAGGTGCATGAAATCACCAGGCCTACACAGAGTTCTTGGTCCCAGACACACTACACGCCCAACCAGGACCAAGAGACCCTACACCCGACCGGGCTCTGGATCCTAGCTGTGCCTCATGTGCAGCTAGGATCCAGAGCCCTGTCAGGTGCAAAAATCTTGATCCTGGCTGCATGTGGCCCCTATTGCTGAAGAAGGGCTTCTAATCAAGGGGGCTCCCAACTGTGGGAGCCTGCTTCTTACCAATGTAGAGGGAACCCAGGATTGGGCTCCCCCTACCCAGCCAGTAAGGCACTCTTGGATCTAATGCACAATCCCACAATTGGGCCTCCTGCCATGTAGGTGTGGCACAGCAGAAGGCATGTTTTTGTGCATCATGCATTAGATTCAAGAGTGCCTTCACCTGCATGCATAAAGGGGGCCTAAGTGACTTGTCAACAGTCATGCCAAAAACCTGTAGTACAGCAGGAGTTGACATGGAGTGTCCTAAGTTCCAGGCACTATTTCTTTCCCCACTTCTATTCCCACTATTTGTCCAATATCTTTATTTTTCTATCCTTTGTCCTTTTGCTTGCCATTTGGAACAGCTAATTTCTTTCCTTTGCCTTTACCCTTTAATTTCTCTCACCCTGTTAAGTGTTAAGTTCTTGGGGCACAGTCTGTATGAAACACAGTAGTTCAGATAAGGGTTTAATCCTGCAAACCATTACCCATTCAAACAGTTCTTCTTATCTCACAAGGACAACTTATATGAGTTGGTAACTGTGGTGCCATGCTTGAAATGTGTATTGCGTTGGTTCATGGGGTATTCAGCTCATGACAATAGGGTTTTGCATTTTAAAGACAGACTAATTCCAGAGCAGGAAGCGTTGCAGAAGAACGCTGCCCCTATAACCATCTTATCTGAGGGCCACTTCTGAAGCATCTATTCATTTTAACATTGGCTGCTAGAGTAGACAAAGCAAATGGCTTGAAATAAATGTGCTCTAGTGGGGAAATAACTGATCGATACAGCTGCTGGTTTAGGGAACCTTAATAAACATTTTTTTTTCCAGCCACAACAAGCTCTGTCATTGTCAGCATCTCCCATGCATGGTTGATGAATTCCCCATTCTAGGCAAGTAGCTTATAGCTCATAAATACTTGGGTGTGTCAGACTGTAATGGATCCCTTAGGAATAGTGTAGTGTTTGTTCAGTGGCTGAACATATCCCTCCTAAGATCCCCCCTCTCCAGCATAGAAAATGGATTTTAATGGTCACAAACAGATGGCGTTCATGAAAGGGGAAAAAAATCTGATTATATTCTCCGCCCTGTCTGACAAGAGCTATAATTGGTTATATTTAAAGCTTTATTCTATTAGAAACTGAAATGGAGCCCCAAGCAGTGCTGGTACAATGAAAAAAAAATGTAGCACTTATCACAAGTGATAAATTAGCTACCCAGCGTTTAGTGGTTCAGGTCAGCTTAGGTAAAGAACCTATAGGTTCAGATTAGGGCAAAGCAAATATACCCTTTTCAGCAAAGAGTTTATTTAACCAAAAAAAAAAGTGTAGTTTTGATCAACATAAATCCAATTTTAAATTTGTTCAAATAAAAAAAGGAATGACAAGAAAAATTCAGATAGTCACAAAGGTTCATTTTGACATTTCCAAAAGAAGATGTTTGGATTTTTGCCTATGTTCATAATATAACTTTGGTACTTTAGGAGGAAGCGGTATCTTCTCTCACACTGCATGGTTTAGTGTTTACAGTGGAGATGTGGATTCAAGCCCACAAGAAAATGCCCAGAAAGAAGAAGACTTAAGCTAAATTCTCTCCACATCCAAAGAGAGCTCAAACCGATATAGCCTACCTCACAAAAGAGTCCCACAGCCATCTGGGGATTATTCAGGCCTCCAGCTAAAGCCACGGCAGGAAGAAAGAATGTGGGCTCCATTCCTGGGGTCAGGCATCTTTGTGGAGCTATCTCTGTATCAGTCAGTGGGTGTTGATAGTTCTCTGCACATTGTACAGGCCCTTGTTCAGATGCTTTGAGCCAGAAAAAACTCCCAGGCTAGGGACAGAAGTTACAAATAAACTGGTTTAAGTGATCAGAAATTGGTTTAAACCTGTAACAGAACATAAATTCAGTTCACATAGTCCCCCAGTATCCCAGCATACTCTGCAGCCCTGGCTTGGGCTATGCTGTCTGCTCTAGACTCTCTAGCAAGAGTAGGTGTGGGTACTTGGCCAGATACCAGCCTGGCATAGCCTCCTGAGATGAAGGGGACAGGGAGGGATTTTATTCTCCCCTCCCTCCCCTCTTCCCCTGGGAGACCCCAGATGGGGCCTGCCCGGTTGGCGTGCAGTAGCCCCTGTTAGGATTTTACCCCCTCCCCACTCCAGTGGAAGGGATGGGGGTATAGACAAATGCCAGCCCCTCTCTCCCCTCTCCCCCTGAGACAATGCATCAGGGTCCCTGCTCCCTTGCTGCTTCAGGGGCAGAGGTGTGGCCAGATGCTGGCCTGGCATAGCCCCCTGAGGTGAAGGAGGCAAGAATAGGGTTTATATCTCTCTCTTTCCCCCCTCCCCTAAAGGACTCCAACCTGGGGTCTGCTGGCCAGGTGGAGCAGTCCCTGGCAGGGTCCTTCCCCTCTTGCTGCTCCAGCAGCAGAGGCATGGCCAGATGCTGACTTGACATGCCCCCCTAAGGTGAAGGGGGCAGGGAGGCAGCTTATTCCCCACTCTGTTCCCTCTCCCACCAGGGGACCCCAGCCAGGGTCTGCCAGCCCCAGCTGCTACCTCTGCCACTCAGCTGTGGCCAGGCAGACCCTGGCTGGGGTTCCCTGGGGGGAGAGGGGTGGGAGAAACCCCCTCCCTGCCCCCTTCACCTTAGAGGGCCATGCTGGCCTTTGGGCATGCTGTGCCCCTGGGACAGTGATGGGGGAGTGACCCTGACAGGCAGACCCTGGCTAGGGTCCCAAGGGGAGAGGGGAGGGAGAGACGAATAAACACCCTTCTTGCCCCTTTTGCCTTAGGGCACCATGCCAGGCCGGCATCTAGACTAACCTGCAAAGATTGAATCAATTCAGGCTCGGGCTTTGTGAATGTCTGTACTGATCCCCAGTGAATGGCTTACAAACCCTGAAGTCAGGTGAAAGCTTTGCCTCACCAAGAACTCCTGGATTGGTCTGTGGACCTCTAGGTTAAAAAAAGGCAGGTTTGCTGTAACCTTACATTGCTCCTGTGCTGATCTCTATCTGGTGTGCAGAAGGTTTTGACATCGGTTCATTGGATCACAGCTCCATTGGGTGGCAGTCAGTTTTCCATTTTAGTCCATGTCATCTACAATAATTGTGAGCTGTTTCCTTTGTGTGAGAGGAAGGGTATAATTAAGCTGCTGGAATGATTGCTTCAGCTAACACATCATAGTGCTGGCTACTGGTCAGAGGCACAGGGAAACTGAAATGTCTTTTAGGTTTGCAGGTTGGAGGTGGAGGAAGTTACAAGGATGTGGAGGAAACTGATAATGGGGAGACAATTTGAATGGCATGTGGGAATATAAAAGAGGAAAACTGTTACGCACATCCCATATCAGTTCTTTAGGAGATACTATACTTTCAGACATATTTGGTTGTTAATTCTACTCCTGGTTGGAAAATGAAGCAGAAGTGTTTAATTAACTAAGCCAGACAACAATTTCACTAGGTGAGTGTAAGAGCTGTGGGCCTGCTAGTTTGTAAGGGAGGGAAGCGACTGGGACTGAGACTTACTAAACTCCTCTTGGGAACTGATAGACAAAAGACCAATATTAGGTTTTTTGGCCTTAATCCAAAACCCATTCACATTGACTTTGGTAAGTTTTAGAAAAGGACCCTTGAGCCTCTGTTTCTATGCAAATCTATCCTTAACACCACTGGAAATCAGTTACTTACATTTCTGCTATATGCAGAATGCAAGCACTACTATTTTAAACAAATTTTAGGATATATTGATGTTTATGGTAAATCACACCATATTTGAAAATTTCCTTAAAGCCCCAGCTTCTGAAATCATGTGAATATAAATTTCTCATCATTAATTTAAAAAAAAAAAAAGGTTTTTAACTATCATGGTTGAAGATAAGAGGCTTGGAAACATCAACGTATAAACACCAAAAGGAAAATAAAAAAGGCCCAATTTAATATTTTTCTCTTTTTGAATCTCATGATTTTTAAGCCATCCCTATGATTTTTTGGGGGGGATGACTCATGATTTTTGAACCCTTGGATTTGTGTTGAGGGTGTATGGGCAACTTTCTCAGTCTTCCTCAGATGGGGAAAGAGGTATTGAGACTGAGGAATAAAAAATACAAGAGGGCTTCTCTCATTCTTTTTCACAGTGGATAGGCATGACTATTAGTTTCTGAGACAGAAGCCTGTCCCTTGGAGTTTCAAGCCCTGTGGGCAATTACTGAATGGACATGATGCCTGGGAGAACAGTATGTGTTGGGAAACAATTGTGATGCTGGTTTGTATGATCTGGACAGCTGCCTGCTCTAGACAGGACTGAGACAACCAACTTATTTCACCAAATGCCCATCAGATGGTAATAACTTTTAGTCTCGGCCAATTGAAAATGGATTGAAACCAGTGACCTAGAGGTGAAAGGGGCCATATCCCATTCCAAGGCCCTGAGTCACTCAGTCTCCTATTACAATGGTTTTTCTGTGCTGCTCTGGCGACACTTCTGTTTTCTCATTTTCTATCACTTCCAATATGCTATTTTTTTTTGTTTTTGTTTTTTAAACTAAGGAAAAAAGTTGTTTTTCTCATTCTCTTTTCCTCTCCCACTTATTTCACTGTGCACTGTACTGAACTGTAGCATACAAGTCCCCAACTTGGACTTTATTTACTAATTAAAAATATCACTTTATTTTGTTTTTCTTTAGTTAAAGTGTGGATATGCTTGTGTTTTTATTAAGGTCAGAAGGGTTGTCATTAATCAGGCTGACCTCCTGCAGTACAGGCCATTGGACTTCCTTGAATTAATTCCTCCTTCAAATCCAATAGCAGTTAGTGAATTGGAGCTACTGTATGTAACACGCTGCTCTGGTTTGTCAGATTGTGTATTTCTATAGGGTCACAATTCAGAGACTAAACAGGTTACAGGGTTTCCCCTTTAGCTTGAATAGTAGAAGCCTGGTATTCTTGTAGAAGCCAATGAGAAACCTCTATGGAATTTCTGTGAACACAGAACTCCAGTTCATTGTGCATGTACAAGAGCTAATTAATTTGCTGTGTCACTGTTTTATTACAGAAGCTGTAAATTATCCCATGCTAAGGATAGACACCACGTGCTGTGTCAATGCAGGGTAGTCTTGTTATGAAAAATCTGTGGCACTAAGAAAACAAAACTAATTAAGTATCTTCCAAATCAATGTAAGTGTGTTTCTTAACAAAAGAGATGCTAGGAAATACGGAATTAGGCTGCCTCTAGTCACCTCACTTTGTTCTGTTGTGCAATTATGCCCCACATCATTCTGTTTTCAGATGCTGCAAGTCATTTGCCTGAAATACACAAGGTTATCACTATGGGTGCATCTACACTAGGCCTGTGCAAAGCGGCTAGTATTCGCTTCGGATTCAGATTTGGCCAATTCGGGGAACAGTGATTTGATTCAGTGATTTGAATCGCTGTCCCGAATCAATTTGGCCGAATCTGATTCCGAGATTCGGCTGCTGCTGAATCTCTGAATCGCCAAGGCCCATCCCCTGCCTGCTCTCCCAGCCTGGCAATGGCTTCTGCACCCGGCCAAACTCTCAGCACTTTGACAAAAAAAGCCTGCACTCACCGGGTGCTGCTGGGTGGGGGGAGGCAATCTCCACTGCCCCTTACTGCCCCGCACTGTGTGAGGGGCTCTGAATGAGCCCTCCCAACCCCTGCCCACTCTTCCAGCCCCCCATGGCTGCCCTGCCTACCCCAGCTCCAGCCCTTTAAGGAAAATAAACCCAAACCCCATACTCACTGGTTCCTGCCCAGTGGGCAGGGGTGATCCCTGCTGCCTCCCACTTCTCCACACGATGTGGGGGCTCATGTAAATCCCTGAGACCATTGCAGGAGCTGATGAGTTGGGGGGGGTTGGGTTTGTTTGTTTGTTTGTTTGTTTTTAAGGACCAGAGCTAGGGTAGGAAGGGCAGCCATGGGGGGGGGAGAGGGCTGGGGGAATTGGGGGGGTTCATGCAGAGCCCCTCATGCAGTGTGGGGCAGTAGAGAGCAGTGGGGATCACCCCCCCCACCCCGCTGGGCAGCACCCTGTGAGTGGGGGTTTTGTTTTAAAGCACTAGGAGCTGGGGGAGGTGGGGGACTGGGCGGGGGTTGGGGGGGCTGGCAGAGCAGGTAGGGGATGACTGCCTGGAAGGGGTCCCCCATGGTCCCTTCCCCTGCCTCCTACTTACGAGCTCCAAGTTTGGCTCCAGCTCCCTGCTGCAGAGGGTGGGGACTGCCCAAATCATCGAAGTTCTCTGAATCTTTTCTGAATCAATTCAGAGAGCTTCGAATTGATTCAAACCTTTTTATTGGTCCCCTGATTTGATTCAGATTTGGAGATTTGGCCACCAAATCAGGCTGAATCTCCTCTGAACTGAATCAGCACCTGAAACTTCGCATAGCCCTAATCTACACGTGAATATAAATGTGCAGCAATAAACTCTGGTGCATATTGTGCTAGCATTTATTGTTTCTAGGTGTCATGTGCACCTGGGGCTGCAGCATGTTGAGCTGGATTGGAGCAGTCCCAGCTGCCAGAGGGCCTGGGGGGGTCAGCCTTGTGGCTGGGCACGAGTGTGCTCCAGTCCAGCGCTAGCCAGCAGGCAGCCCCGGCACTGAAGTGTCCTCATGCCCTAACCAGCCTTGTCAGCATCTACACATGCATTGCTGTGCACAAAAGAACTCTGCTGTAGGCTGCTGTGTTTACAAGTACTAGCGTATGGCCAAGTTTATAAGTACTAACTTGTGGCACAGTCAGTTAGTTTACTGTAGTTTAATAGAGCTGCATGTGTAGATGCTGAGACTTTACCATGGAGATAAGTAAGCAACTCCACAGTAAATGTTTCATGTAGACGTGCCCTATGTCTCTCAAGCGTACTTGTTCTGGTAGGTTGAAAAAGGTCATTGAACTATTAGGTTCTGTTAAATATAGCAAAATCTGTAAGATTCTTTTGCTACAGCATTTTGCAGAAGAGGGCACGAGTCCTACTTTGAGACTTGTGTCCTATTAGTTAATGGCTTTTTGCTGAGACATTGGGTTCCCTTTCCCAGGAGAGAAAAACTAAATGCTTACAGGTTGGATGCCAGAGTAACCACAAAGGAACCCTGATCACAAATGAGACCTTGTGTGCTACTGCAATACAGATAATAAAAACGAAATAAAATAACAAATAGAAAATCTCAACAAATCTATATGAACACTGGTGAGTTTGCTTTGAGAACAGGAACAATATACATGGCACAGTTTGTAACACATGCTTATTGTTATGATTTAGTTACACCTATGGGAGAACTGGTCTCTTTCATGTGAGTCAGAAGAAAGCAGCTCCAAGATGTTTGGTGTGGTCTAAGCAATGCTAATTCTCTCATAGCTAGAAACAGAAGAAACTCATTCGGTTATGTAGCCCAGTGGAGGTCAGCCTTTTGTCAGATGTGCCACAGATTAGCCCCATGCACTCCCTGAGTACTACGGAGATCACCTTCCCCTGCCCAAACTACTGCTTTCTGCTCCCTGCCTTATTTGCCACTGTGCTGACTGTCCTCTCCCCACACTGGAGAGTTTTTCACTAGCTAAATTAGTTACCTTCATATCATTCTGAACAATTGTTCTCCTTATTGCTTGGTGTTTCTATCCTTGGATATTTAGAGATTGATATGCCCACTTTGGAAGAAAAATATCCGGCAATCTACACCTGTGTATGTAAATTATTTTAATGTTTCTTCATGCAACAGCTACCTCAGTCTATCATAGTATAGTTTCATTCTGAATTCTAGCTACTTTAATCTCCTTTACTGAAAAAAGAGGCAAGGATTTTAAATGTAAATGGTTGTTCTAGAGGCTTGCTTAAATAAGGAAATAGGATATAAATGGCTGTAATCTTGGAAATCCCATATTCTCCTCAAATATATCTTCATTATTTATTACTATTCTTAAGTTAAGAAGTTGACAGCCAAATATTGTTAATGACTTAAAGTTGTTATTCATAGTAGGGGGAAAAAATTGGCATTGCAGTTTCAGGGTTTTTACATTTCTGTGCTTGTGAATTTGAGTTGCATATGTATTAGCAAACAATTTACTATTGTTAAACTATATGGGAACATTTTCTGCAATACAGAGCTTAAAATATTTTAATGTATCGTAGTTAAATGGGATGATGAGTTCAGGTATTACCTCTGTGTTATGGCAGATAAATATAGGCTATAGAAATAATGTAAGGAAGATGAAGAAAATACAGTACCTCAAGGCATCTCAATAGTCACCCATTTTCAGTAACTACTGACTTTTACTGACCATACTTCTTCATGACATATTATCCTGAATATCACTTAATACAAGGAGAAAGGCACAGTCCCATGTCATGTCCCATCATACTGATAACCCACCAACTGCAAATCAAAATCCATAAATTCTTAAATAAGCCATCACCACTTTGGAGAAGCAATTATGGGTTAATCTGTGTCAGTCATTATCAGAAGATTCAAAGCCTGTGCCAGTATGAAGAACTGAGCCGCAGCCCTTGCTGTCATGTCAGTAACTCCTGAATTAATGGACACCTGAGATCATGATGATTCATTGAGGAACACTAATGGCATGAATAACAGTACAGCATATTGCTAGGGTTGGACATGTATTGCTGATTATCAGTATTCTTGCAGCTCAGGGAGAACCACATTGATACACAAACATCCAGGATGGGTATAAAAGGAGAACATTTAACAACTATTTATTCCATTTTAAACAATCTCTAGACCTCTAAAACAGTTCATATTTTATTGTGAAGAAATATCTTCCAAGAAACACATAAGCACAGTATTGTTTAGAGACTTTTGGCTCATTGGTGAAACTTATTAATAAAACTGCTTTTAATCACTAAGGGACAGTACACATGGCACTGCATACAAACAACTGAGCTGTGTTTCCTACAACAGATTGAAATTTAGGAAGGGAGTTTAGACAGGTTTTATTTAATGCATATTATGTGCAGCCCTAGACAGACTGGAATAGAACCTTCTGCTCTGCTGGGTAATCAAATATGCAGAGTACAAGACTTTACTATTATTGTCTGTCATCTAAATACACATACAAATATAAAAATGCTAAGCATAAATCCTTATGATATGCAGTTAGTGTACTGAATATGCATGCAAGCTGCGTTAGAACTTTAAAATATTCAGACAATATTTAGACTGTCATTGTACCTATTCAAGCGCTGCTCTGGCTCAGTGTGATGTGGTCTTGGGCGCACATGTAAACACCATGCCCATGAGCGATTAAACTGTGGTGTGAACTGTGCTGAAGTTTTATTGTGTCACATTAATATCATGTGTAGATGTGCCCAGTGAGTAGGTATGTCAAGTGACTCATTAAAAATGGGCTCTCTTTATCAAAATATATTTTGCAGAAAACAATTGAAATTTTTAGTTTTTCCAATAAAACTTTGAAATGAACAATTTTAATAACTTCCTTCTCCACCCCCGCCCCCCAATTTTTGGAAATAATTTGTTCTAAAATGCTGGAGAAAGCCCCCATTCTCTTTTCCCCCCTTTGTTTTGTTTTACTTTATCAAATTCCCCTAGTGGATAAACAAGGAAAAATCAACAAATGTGAAAATCTGGGACAAGCATCAATTTAATTGAAATCAATTGAATAAATTGCTACATTTCTTCAAGGGGCAAAAAGACATTTTAAATGACATTCCATTCCCCCTCCCCCCAGTTAATCAAAAATAAAACTACTGCAAATATGCTTCATGAAATAAAAAAATCTTTATTTTTCAAAAATGGTCATGAAATAAGCCAATTTTTTGGCCGATTCTAAAACTGAACAAGGAGCTTGAGGATTCAGGCTTTGCATTGTCTTTAAACTTGTGAGTACATTTTCATTCCTTTTTTTCTCCCTCAGAAATTTTGAGGTCACTTTTTGTTCAGAAATGGAATTTTTCAATTTGGAATAAGTTTAAATATACCAATATTTATTGCTTTGTTTTTTCACCTCCTTTCCCCTTTTACCATTAAAGGTATTAGAAAGCCACAGTTTTTAAGGGAGGTAAAACAGGAAAAAATAGAAACCATTTATTTTATTCATTTTGGGGTATTTAATGGGGAAAAAAGAAGGAAGGGAAGAGAGGTAAACAAAACAAATTCACATTTCTTGAAAGATATGGAAAAATTCAGATACCATAGTAACCATACCCCAAAATGTGCATAGATAGCATTCTGAAAAAAATGACTCGTATATCCATGGCTCAAAATGAGAAAAATATATTAGTTGGTTCTTTTAGTAAATGTTTGTTTCAGCCTTTCCAAAAAGTGGCCCTTATGGCTATGAACACAGGGTTTCATTAGTAAGTGCTCTCTTTCAAACCTCTAGCTTTGAAACCTCTAGCTAGAATGCTCTTTGCTATTCCTGTTACAGCTCAGTTGCATGCAATGCAAATAAAGATTGAGAGCTAAGTGAGGTCATATGGAAGGATGGTACGTCATAACAATCTTCCTATATCATGAGGTTTTTGTGGTTTTCAGAGTGGTAGTGCTAGATACTTAGGGGTTTCTACATTTAAATACAGTGACACCTGTATATTAGGCCATTTTGCTTTAAATGATAACCTCAGATATATGTAAGTATAGTTCTGTTCCATCTGTCTATTGAAGAATACCTCTGTCAAACTGCCAATAA
Source organism: Alligator mississippiensis (assembly GCF_030867095.1). Lineage (NCBI taxonomy): Eukaryota > Metazoa > Chordata > Crocodylia > Alligatoridae > Alligator > Alligator mississippiensis. Next base: position 324,863,808 of record NC_081824.1, read on the forward strand.
CTTGTGGTCAGTGAAGACAGATTTTTCTATACCTGCATATGTATCTGAAGAAAGAATTGATTTTTTCCAACTTTTCTCTTCCCTCCTGAAATATATTGTATAGCCATATTATTTGAGTTTAGAATAAATCCTAGCATTTTACATTATCAGTGAAATGGCTTTGAATTTATTACACACTTACTGCATTTAGAGGAATATCCCGTCCCTATGATGTTTTCTACAGTGAGGTGTGTCAGCACAAGTTGTATTTTTTTTTAGTCTCTATCCTTTCTCTTCCTTTGTTTTAGCTGCGTTTTTTCTGTTCTTCATAATGGAGGAGCCAACAACTTGTGGTGTCCTTGTGAGAGAGGAAAGAGTATATATAATAAGGTTCCTAATCCAACAGTATTTTTTCTATTAAAAAGCTCAGAGAAGCCCTTGTTAAACCTGCTGTGTTTTTTAGCCACTCCCACAGCCTCTGCAGGTCTCTTTAGAATGAGTAAGACAAATAGGAAAGACCATTTTTCCTACCAAAGCAGCATCACAACAATGTTTTTATTCAGCTAAATATAACTCTGATTACCACATAGATACAGAAGGGGAACATACTGTAAAACAGCAATATGCCTGGAAGAAATGGCACAAACCCTATACTCTCAGGGCTTTTCTGCTAAACTAATGATCAACACAATCAGAACAGAATTCACATGCCAAGCTCCTGTTAGTATAACCTTTAAATAATTACTCTGCTTCAATTTTTTGGGTTAATTGTTTCTCCATCTGGCTGGTGGTATCAAGGGAACGGGCTGTGTCATTGTGCAGATTATTAGGAGTCTGCACTACGCTGGGATACAGTGTTAAGGTAAGGGAACAAACAGGTTAAGGTAGGGGAACAAACAAACTTCCTTAAGCCACTTAGTGTTGATTGTCACCTACCTGAGACCAGTTAGTATCTCTTCTCAGCATGCAATAATTTGGTTTAAAACAAAATACTCGGTAGGATTGCACCGGCTGTAAAACTCAAGAGAAAAGCCTCTTGTAGAAGCAACCACAGTGATAAGGAAGTAGCTACCATTCTTTCCACACACTTCTCTGTATCCAGACTCAGATATATGGGGGTGACCTGGAATGGATTCATTATGGATAATTTTGACCATTGTAGAAAAATGGAGTGAGGGGCCTTTCCATTACTGACTGCCATCAGACTTACAGGTCTAGATTTGGACTCTAGGGCACCAAGCAGAGACATAACTAGCACGTTTTGACAAACCTGCCAGAGGTTTGAGCAAACCTGCCAGAGAGCAGTTGGGAATCAGGGATGGGGGGCAGGGAAGGGTGGGCACAGAATGGTGCTAAGTGCCTTCTTACTTGCTTTGGGGGCTCAAAGTCCCTGGCTGCTGCTACCACAGTATGGTCTACCCACCTTCAACTGTTGCTGCTGCTGGTGCAGCAGTAGTATGGCGTTCCTACATCCAGTTGCTGCTGCCAGGAGGAGACACGCTTTCTAGGTCAGCTGGTGTCCTATTTGCCCATCCATAGCTATACTACTGTACTATGCACCACTGTAGACATACTGTGAAAAGATATAACTGAATTCCCAGGAAATACAGGCAGTGATATCAGGGAATGGAATGGCTTCCTTATATATCAACAGCTTTTGCTCTCCACAGTCCATACATAGAGCATTTCCCTGTGAACAGCTTTCTGGTGGCTGGCTGGCTAGAGGGAAAAATGGATAGTAGCAGTTTCAGTATCAAGGAAATAGTGGCTTTCTTTGGCTGTGTACTGTTTGGCTGATGGAGAGAGGATAGAGATCATCATCTGCATGATTGCTGGGGAGAGGGGCTGCTTATTATTTCTCTCTTACCTGTCATTTCTCATTTTAGCTATATACCTTTCTCCGCTGCTATGCAAGGAATGGCAGTTCTGCAAGATCTTGATAGTAGATAATCATATGCTCTTTCTTGGGAGTACAAGAAGAAATCACCTGGACTGTTCAAGCCGGATAGCTGCAGTTTTTTTATCATCTGTTTGAATTGCCACATCTCAGTATTCTGCTGTGGCAGATTCTAGTAATTCTTGTGTGCATAATGTATAACTGAATTTGGCAAGTAGAGGAAATTTGCTTTTTTTTTTCTTTATTACCTTTCTTTTGTTTCCTCCTTGCGCTTTGCAGGACAAAATAAATGTTGTGTCATTGGCCTGGAATAAAGAAAGATGCTATACACAGTTTGTTTAATATGATGACTGTGAAAGAAAATGAAACCCATTCTCCTTCATGGATGATCTCTCTTGAAGAATCCTATTCAACATGTGTTGAGAGAGCACTCTTTCCCACCTCCCAACCTTACCCTGATTAAGTTGTCTCAAATCCTATTTGGCATGATAAAAATGGCCTTTAGGAAAGGTCATAAGAAACATTTTCAAATGCACTTATCTGGAATAAATATGTATTTAATTGCTTTAATCTAACATATTGTATTCATCTTACCAGTGACTCCACTGTTCTATTCCTAGAAGAATTAAAACTGTTCTTGGTTTGCAGAATCGAGCCTTATTTCAAGCCTCCCACCATATACTTTATGCATTGGTTCCTTGCTCCGAGTGGTTGACTGGCTCTTCTTTGCTGATTTCTTTCCTGATGGTATTTTTTAAACCCCAAACTCTGTTTTAACCCATGCAAGATCCTTTCATAGTCCATCTCCAGCCTGATGACACCATATCTGTGCTGAACAAAGAATAATGTCCATCTTTTCACTGGAGAGACATGCCTGACAGTAACTGCTCATTAAAAACCATCTTGAAGAAGCTGCCATAAATCTGAGATGTATTATGCTGCTGCTACAGAAGCTCTTTCATATTTTATTCCAATGTTAGATGGGCAGTGTTTGGTCACAGAAAAGAGGACAACTTGAGCTTATGAACTGCAAACCAGTCTACTTTTAAAATTCCATTAGCAGTCATTACTGAAATTCTTATCAAACCTGATTGCTCCAGCTTAAAGCCAAACTAACTTACACATATAGCAGTAATATTGACTTGCCTGCCACGTTTCATTAAAAAGTTCAATTGTAATTGAGAAAATGACACTTTCCTACCTTTCTGCCTCCTATGTTCCAACCTGTCTATTTAGTACTAAATGTCCAAAAACCCATTTTAGAAAACTAAAGCAAAGTTTTCTAGTGTGGATACCTCAGCATATGAATCTACATTGTTGCATAAATAGATTTTCAAAGGTCTTGAATATATCTGTCTCCCTCCAGTCCCAATATAAATTGCAGGTTTTTCAGCTCTGGAAAAATCAAGTAATGTATCACATCACAAGTACACCTCCTTGTTTGTAAAGTTTGGTTTAGATTCTAGTGGATGCCTTCAAGTCTTTGTCCTGGCCTGACTAATATGGGGCTACACAAAGGTGAATGGATCTGCTCATAGTAGAACTGGGTCTCAAATTTTTAAAAAATGGCTTCCTGTAGAGTGTCCAACTAAAATTACTGGAGGGTACCCAAAGAAGAAACGAGGCATTAACTCCAGTAGCATCTTGTAGCAATAAGGAAGGTAGAGAGGAAAGGGTGGTGGGATAATTCCCATTGGGGGATGGATAATTCCACTTTCATGAAATTGGAAGGCATGGGAGTTTTGTCACACTAACTTAATTTTGAGGTTCTTTCTTTCTTTCTACTATTCCTTTCACCTAGAAGTAAAATAATGAGGAGTTAATTTGATCCTTAAAATCCATTATCATTTTCTGAGGCAACATTTTTTATGGGTGATGTATTTTTTTGCATTGTTGAGATAGAAGACATCTTGACTCTCACATATTTATTGGATCATTACAACTGCAACCTCACTTCAACACTAGCATTCTCTTATTGGCTTGTATCATCAGGTGTTACACATTTGGCCCTTTTACATTTTTCTTGAAATGCCAAATGGCTTTACAGGAATATTCAGAGAGCAGGAATATGTATTCCCATTCTTTCCCACCTCCCATGACATATCACTTGGACAAAATGAAACCAATAGGAAAGCAAATCAGATTTAATAACAAGAATAACAACAACAAGCCCAACCCACAGATATGTATTTCCTTACTGAATATTTTATGATGTTTCTTTTCCCCTCAATATTACCTAAATTTTTATATAGAAAGGACATGGAACATTACTTTCTTTTGATAAAACAGTTGCCATGAGGCATTTATTTTGTACGTAACACATACAGTTCATTGTTGAAACATTTTTCCATCTCCTGCAAGAGACCTGGGAGATCTGGGGCTGGGAAGAAAATATTCTTTTAAATCACTGGGTTAATTAGTAAAAAGAAATTAGAGGGCACCACTGAAAATCCTGCCCTGAAAATGACACCTCCCACTTCTTGAACCTTTAACTTACTGAACTGAGTTCACCTTTCCATGCCAATTTTGTAAGGAGTTTCATTGTTTTTAAGGTCAGAAGAGATCATCATGATCATCTAGTATGACCTCTTACATACCACAGACCACTGAGTTTTGCCCAGTAATTCCATATCAGGGACAACACAATGTAGCTGACCTACAGCATGATGTTTGAAGTATTTCTCAGTTCAAAGTAGATTTCAAAGTGACCATAACTGTTTGACACTCATAGAAGTATTACTTATTCTGTGGGTCCCAACTTGGAGCATATAAAATAGGATCCTTAATAAGGCTTTTCTTGCCTGAACTTTTTATGTAGGGAGCTTAAAATGCTCAATATTTTAATAATTAAAGGCCTATTTAAATTAAATGATCCATTGCCTGGTAGGCAAGGAGATGAACTAATAACTACAATAAAACAAAACAAAAGTTCCAAAATTAAGTACAATACAACACCGGTTTTTTGTATAAGAAAAATAATTATATATTTTTGTCATTCTCCTAGAGGAAACCAAAGAATGGTGACAAATGGGACATAGCAAAGCAACCAGATAACACCATGCATAAGCCAGGAACTTGTACATCAGTTACATCAGTTTATAGCTGTTTCCAGCACTGATTGATCATGTCCATCACTAGACATGGCCACCATTCCACGAAGGGCCCAACCACCCACTGAAAGCAACATGAGCAGACCGGCCCAAACAAGTTTGGTTTTATTTTTACAAGAGTTGAAACCACTAATAAAATCTAGATTCTATAATGTGTCCATTCACATTAACACCTTCAGCGTTGTAGAGTGGTCCTCCTCTCTTTCTCCCCATTTCTTGTCAATTTAATTTTGCTTGTTTCCTCCTGAAGAAAAGGACAGAGATCTAAGATCTAAAATTCAGATCACACCCTCCTTCCAAAATCCTTGTTGCCTCAGAAGCAAGTTGCTGTAGTTTTGCAGGCTTCTTGCTGTGCTGTTACAATATGACTTACTTAACTTCAGTTATTTCTCCTGCACACCTTTCAAAGGGCACTGTAACTGAATCATTGAGCACATGACCCACTGCAGCGGTCTTCTGCTCCAGTTAGGTGTTTCATCACTCCTCTGGTTTGGGGGTCATGAGGATGGAGGGCCAGACTTATAACTAGTGATCTGGCTTACTCAGCTTGTTTTAAAAAACCCAGCTTGCTGTTCTGTTTTCAAAAAACAGAAGAAAATGTTTATCAGTGAGCTAGTGTGGTTTCTGTTTAAAGTGAAAAGTAACATAAAATCTTCTGTAGAGACTGGAATTTAATCTCTCCAAAGGCTCGGCTGGACTTCAGTTTTCAGAGATCACTTTGAACATGAATAGAAGTCACAACTTCATCAGCCCTTAAATTCTGTTAAATGGCATTGCTTCCAGTCATGTTTTGATTACTTGCAAAGGTCAGACTAAAGGTTATCCTAACTATTTTAAGTTGCATAACCTTCAAAAGACAGGGAGAGCTGAAATAATTGAGCAATTTTACATGGCAATCAATATAATGGCTGAAGAAATTGAAAGTGATATATAATTTTCAGACCTACTTTAGTTCAAATAATAACAACAGGTGCAGTGGGGATAGGAAATGGAGGACTTTTTTTCACTGCTAAGAAAGGTTCATTTTTTTAACCTCAGACTAGCTCATGTGTAAGAGTTATCCTGAGACAGAAAATTCAATGAGAAGGAGAAGCTTTAATTTTACTGAGTTAAACTCACCAGGGTCAACTGTAGGTCCCTACCAGGACTAACCTGTGTGAGTCACCCTACAATCAAACTAAAGTACCTCTCCTTCACTGCATTTTTTGATCTCAGAATCCATCATGTATGTTAGGTATTTTGTGCTAAAAGTCTACCTTTCTTCAAGCTGTGAAGATAAGCCCAGACAAGCATTTGCTATGGTGAATTCTCTAGTTGATGCCAGCATTCAGTCTCTCCTTCCCATTAACACCAACTAAGAACCCACCAGGACTTATTTTTTAATTATACAAGCATTGTAGCAATATTCTTCAAAGACACATTATGCAATTAGCAGATCCATACATTCTGAATCAGATCACCACAAAGACAGGACTTTTAAATTAGTTTTTGAGTAAAGTACAAAATCAAATTTTGTGTCAAATATATGCATGAGTCCCTTGCTAGGAATGATGGTTTTATGGCTGAGGCAGTGATTTAGAATTCAGGATATCTGTGTTTAAGTCTTAATTGTACCATACATGCTCTGTTACTTTAGTGTGGAAACAGTTTGATTCACTTCTTAATCTTGCTGTTTCTGGACTTTGCCTGTAAAATGATGATACTAAATTACTCTGTTAAGATGAATATGGTGCATCTATATGTGCATTAATGCACTTTAGTTAATACACATTAAATCTAGTACCTCTGGGCACCTATACATGAGTGCAGAGGCTACTCCAATGCACTGAAATTCCAGCACATTGGACCAGACTCAATTAATCAAATTTGCTGGAGCATGGCAATTATAACAGCCCAGCAGCCAACTATGCCTCATGTACCAGCGTCCCTGCACTTAAAAATGGTGGTGCAATTAAAAAGTGCAATCCACTGTGAGGTACTAGGAAAAAGCCCATTACCCTGTCTTAATTAGCTCTTCATTAACTAAAGAGCACAGTTTTTAAAGTGATGCTTAATGTGTTTTAGCTTATTTTAATACACATTGACAGAAAAGCACTTTTTAAGTGATGCTTTAATGTACACTAAAATAGGCTAAAATAGAGTGTAGCTGCACCCATATATTAACACTTTTTGGGGGCTACAAAACAGACAGACTGATTTCACTTGATTTTTCATGTGAATATCTGAGTCCACAATTTGTCTCAAAGTCACTAATTGTTGACAAACCCCTCTAATTTAACCGAGAACATATACTATGCATTACAGACTTTCTAATTAAAATATTTAGCAAATGCAGGCATCATTCCAAGTATAAACCCCTGGATGTATTCATACATGATAGACCAGGTCTTCCATGGCTCAGTCTTTCCCTATCTGCCCCTCAACTCCAAAAGATTTTGATACAGAGAGAAGTCTGTACGTTGCACCTCAGTCCATCCTGTATTGCAGGAGCCTGGGGTTTGGAATAGATTTTCTTTCAGAACATTTGCCAAATTTTAGTAGAACAAAAAACTTCTGAGGTCAACCCAAAGCAATCATTTTCATTGTTTTTCTTGCCAAAATGGAAAACTGAACAAATTTATTTTCAGATTAGAAAGAAATGGTTTTTTCAACCAAAAACCCCTCCCTTTAATACACTTTTAGGACATTTTATTTTTTTAATGAAGTCAGTTAAAATTTGTTTTAAAATGTTTTGAAATGAAAAGTCAAAATACTTTTGTTTTGACTTGCTGAACTATTTTCTCTTTTTTTTTTGGCTGAAACTATTTCCTGAGTTTAACATAAATTCATGAATAGTTTCTGTTGATTACTGGTGTTTAAAGATGGGCATCTGCCGTAGGCAGCTTCTTGTTTTCAGCTTCTTTTCAGGTTTGTCAGCAGGATTCTAACTGGATTAAGAATTCTACAAAATTAACTGAACAAATAAGAGTTTTGCTTCATGAAAAGTTCACAGGGGAAAGCAACACCCCCCCAAACCCAAAACAACCACTTTTTTTAAATAGGCTATGATCATCAATATCCTTTTAAAGAGGTTTTTTACAGGCATTGTCCATGATCTGATTCAGTTGACACCTCCAAAAGAAATAGCTATCTTATAGGAGAGTTTCATACTGTAATAAATTGCTAAATTAATTAATCCTCTCATAAAACAAGGAAAGAGTCTAAAAAATATCCCTCATTAATATATTTCAAAGTTGTGCATAGAATGAAGAAGGAAAGAGAAATAAAACAATTTGTGTGTGTATACACACACACTCATAGGTTCATAGATTAATAGCTGGTAGGGTTGGAAGGGACCTCAACAGATCATTGAGTCCGACCCCTTGCCCTGGGCAGGAAAGAGTGCTGGGGTTCTAGTGCTGATACTAGACAGTGTCTGGAGCTAAAGAATGTACCAAATGGGATAACATAATGCAAATGAGTCTACTGAAGATATTTTGGATTTTTCTCTTATTACTAAGGTGCAGTTAAGGAGTACACTGAAGTGACTTGGTGTTGTCATGACTAGGGACCTACAGAAATTGAGATTTTGTAGATTTGGCAGAAAATTCAAAATCCAGTGTTGTCCCAAAATCCATACAAAAAAAAAAAAGAAAACTTAGTGAACATAAAATGCTGACTCCCCAGAGGGAGCTGGCAGGCATAGTGGCATGACCATGCAGCTCACCAGCAGGGAAAAGTGGGAGGCAGGGTGCTGCTGGCAAACAGGCGAGCCCAAAATGGCTGCTGCTCCCACTCCTTGCTGTTGATTGGCCTGTCATGAAGCCCTACCCCTCTCCACCAATCAGAGGTGAGGGGCAGGGGCCACATGACAGACAGCTTTTGCAACCAGTTAGCAGCGAGGAGTGGGGCCACAGGGGCCCCTCAGCCAGTCAGAAGCATGACGGGGGGCCCAGTCATGATAAGGTCTCAAAAATAGCAGCTGGTCCTGCAATCTGCCCACAGGATCAGCAGGCTGCCGCTTTGAGTTGGGTAGTAATGACCATATAAAATTTGTTCACTCTTTCCCACATCATTTGTCCTACATCATGTCTGACTCTGCATAGGTATGAAAGGATGTGGGAGAAGCAAGGCACCTTCCTATTTGCACAGACATCAGTGTGATTCAGGGATGTCCAATGTGGATAGTGGGGCAGCATTCCCTTGAGTGGATGTGGAGTAGCTGAATTCAAAGGCAGAGACATAGTCCTGCCTGAGTTCTGCATTAGTAGATAGAGCTGAGCATTGGTAAATGGGAATACATTGCCAGAAGTGCTGCTGCAGTAGCAAGGATTACTTGTCACAGTTCACTGGAGCTCCCAAATAATTGTGTACTGAGCAATTATAGGAACATGCCATTTTGAAGGTGCTCAGTTTGTCTTCTTGTGATTTCTGACGAATCTGCCTGGGTAGATTGGGAAAGCTAGGCTTGTCTCAACTTTCTTTTTTTCTTCTTAAGGGTTTTTTTTTTTTTTTTTTTTGAGGGGGGAGTGTTTTAATGGGCTCTGTCTCCAGCTTTCAAATAGGCTGTACCTGGAAAAATAAAAAGGACACTCACGGACCTACAACAGGCTTTATAAACTCTTCAGTAATTTAAGGCATTTTAGAAACTTGTCTTGTTTTTGCAACCTACAAAAGTGTCACAAGTAGTATCACAGAACCTGATTTTAGCCCACTTAACACACTGTCTTTCAACCAATAGCCTGTTCAATATAGATAGGTTTTCCTCCATGGACAGTTTTTTAGTTAGGAAGACCTAACATAAAACTCTGTGCTTGGTGAGTTATCCTCTTCTGTTTTCTTTTTATATCTAACATTTCTCTCTAGTTCCTGCTTAAATTACTTCCACTAATCCCAGGATTTAGGCCTGCTGATGTAGAATTGTGCAAGGACTAGAGCAATATGTTGCTAAAGAAAAACTCACACCTTTAGCCTCCCTCCGCTACTTCTGATCATACAAAGTTGTTGTCCACTGGTACAATGGTTAGGCCTTCTCTGAGACTTCTGTGTTGGACTGAGGTTTCAAGCCAGCAGATGTTGTATTTCACCTTCAGGCACCACCCCCTTCCCCCTCCCCCCCAGAAGCAGCCAGATTGAATGCCCTGAAAGAGGAAAAGAACATGTATAACATTTTCATGAAATTTAAGACATGGCATGCACACTTTTGGGTAGTATAAACTAATAAAAAAGAAAAACAAATAGGGCAACTCTGAACAACCCCAGAAAGAAAAAGGATCCATGGCCCTAATAGTTGCTCCTCCAGGCCCTGATATACTTATAGGCTGCCAGCAAGTCCCCTCCGAGTCTTCTCTTCTCCAGGCTGAACGGTCCCAAGTCTTTTAGTCTCTCCTTGTAGGACCTGATCTCTAGGCCTCTAATCATGCATATGGCCCTCCTTTGGACTCTCTCAAGCTTCTCTACATCCTTCTTGAAGTGTGGCACCCAGAGCTGGATGCAGTACTCCAGCTGAAGTCTCACCAAGGCTGAATAGAGTGGAAGGATGACAACTTTAGCCTTCCTCGAGATGCCTTAGTCCATGCATGCCAGTGTCTGGTTAGCTCTACCAGATATGGCATCACATTGGTAGCCCATGTTCATTTTGTTTTCTGTCATGACACCCAGGTCTTGTTCAGTTGTGATGCTGGCAAGCATAGCACTGCTAAGCTTGTAAGTATCATAGGTGACTGGTGTCTCTTGAGTCAGGGGAGGCACTTACCCCCCCCGCCCCTGACTGGACAGTCAGCAACCGGGGAGGGGGGTCCTCCCGTGGCCAATACTGTAGACCACGGCCAATCCTGCTGACCCGCAACTGGCAGCAGCGTGCTGCTAGCACTTCCGGGTTGGCGGGATTTGCTGTTGGGGGACCGCTTCTCCTGGCACACTCCCCAGCCAGTGCTCTCAGGGGGGCACAAGCACTCTCACATGCCCCCCCTCCCAGGAATGCTTGCTGACGGGGGGGGTGCATGAGTGTGCGTCGCCACTGGTAAGCATGTTGTGGATTATTTCTCCCTAGATGGAGTACTTTGCATTTCTCTGTATTAAACAACATCAGGTTGAGGTCTGCCCACTTTGCAAGCCTGTTGAGGTCAGCTTGTAGTGCCAGCCTGTCCTGGAGTGTGACCACGCTCCCCCATAGTTTGGTGTCATCAGTGAACTTTGCCAGGTCACTTTTAATACCTGAATCCAAATTGTTGATGAATATGTTGAAAAGCACTGGTCTGAGTATGGAGCCCTGAGGGATGCCACTGGTCACCTCCAGCCATGATGCCTCAGTCCCATCTATCAGTATTCTCTGGGTCCTACTATGGAGCCAGTTGCCTAGCCACCAGACCGTAAAATAGTCAAGGCCATATTTTTCCAATTTAACCACGAGGAGATCATGGGTGACCAGATCAAAGGCCTTTTTGAAATCCATGTATATGACATCAACCTCATTTCCCTTATCCAGGTGGTGAGTTATTAGTCATAGAAGAAGATGAGATTGGTTTGGCATTAACTGTCAATTGTTAATGATTAACTGTTAATGATGCCATGTTGGCTATCCTTCAGAATACTTTCTTCTGTTAGCTTGGTAGTGACGGACTCATTGATAATTTTTTCCTGGATTTTACCTGGGTTTGAAGTCAAGCTGATTGGCCTGTAATTCCCAAGGTCCTCTTTTGTCCCTTTCTTAAAGATTGGAAGAAGGCCAATGTGATGCCTGTCTCCAGGGACTTCTTCCAAGTGCCATGAGTCTCAAAGCCTACTCTGAGTTTGAGGCAACTCCCCTAATAATTAGAATCTATATGTGGGAAATAATAGATTTGTTATAATATTCCACGCATGGAGTTTAATTAATTGTCCCCCCAAAGCAGCGGTGGGGGGCAAGGGGCTAGACCCCTGAACCTTGTCCCCCCACCTTTTGTCTCCCTTGTCTCTAGACCCTTATTTCCTGTCCCCCTGCTGCCCCTCCACCTATGCCTGCCTCTGCGCTGTTTGTCCCCACTCCCAGCACCTGCTCCCCATTCATCCCCTGCTCTCCCTATTGCTTATTTCCCCCTCAACACTGCTCCCCTTCTAGCTCTGTCCCAGTGCAGTCAATAGCAGTGGTGGCAGTAGCTTTGGCCCAGGCCCATGTCCAGCCAGGGAAAAGCAGTGGCAGCAGCTCTGGGTACAGCTGAGTTGGGACCATAGATGGAGCTGAAGCTGGATCCAGAGAAGAAAGCAAGCAACAAGTGGAGAGGCAAGTGGTTGGGGGTGTGGCAGGTGGTCCAGGGAGCAAGAAGCGTGGTCTCCCCCACATTCCTCCAAAGCGACATACTGCTGGTCTGCCTGGTGTGACCCCCCTGCCACTACACGGTCTGCCCTGTGCTTTGACCACTGTGAGCCCACTCCCACAGCACAAGACACCCTGGCTCAGGGCAGGTGGTGGCTCAACTCTGGCTTTGGCCTCATGTTGATTGGGGAAAAAAACCTCATCTTAGATTTGAGCTAATACAGTATTGTAGCAAATGGAGGCTGTACCTATATTCACTTTTTTCTCTCTGGTAACTTGTCCCATGCTTCTCACCTTCTTTCCCTCTGCATAATTTAAAATTATTTTCCAATAATTTCAGAAGTGAAAGGAAGAAGGACTTTTACGATTCTGATTCTGAATGGGTTTATAATGCTGGCAGCCTGCTTCTCACTATTCTCTACATTCTGGTATTCCAGTAGTTTACGCCAGAAGGAAATTAATAGAAATCAAAAGCTACCAAGTGCTACAAAAATCTTTTTGGTTGTGTACATTATATTTCTATATCCTAAGGTATTTTTACAGAATCAAACATGATATGTTGAGTCAGTAGGAACAGTTTTGATGGGGGAGACAAAGGGGGGTAGCTGCACTTTTTAAAAATGACAATGACAAATGTAGTAGGGTTTCATAATCCATGTTAAAGGTCCCAGTTGTAAAACTCAAATCCCACTTCTCTCTAATTTTTGGGTGAACTAAAGCCCCCAAAGACAGATATCCCCGAATTTTGTGGTATAGAATATCCAGATGCATTTCTCTATTTCATGTGTTGTCCTTAAAGTAAACTTGAACCTAACAATAGAATTGTCTTACTGTCAAAAACTGCTTTTTGTGCCCCATCAAACATAACAGCTTTCTGACTGAGGCTCAGTTTAGATATACACACTCTGAGGCACCCGTTAAGCCTAAACAAAGGAGCCTAGAGAGGGTCTGACCACACTCTTTATTCTATACTGACACCAGCCTCTCCTTCATAAAGCTCTTCAAGACCTACAGCAATCAATAATGATGAATGAAACTTCTTCCTTGCATGGATCTGAGACAGATGGAGAGTCACTGTGGACAACAATGCTGTAGAAGAAAGGGAGCTGACACAATTATATATATTTATAAGAAAAGCCCATATAAAAAAGTAAGGTGCAGTGTCTTTTTTCCTTGCTTGCATCCTTTATGACAGCCCTTCAGAAAGTAGCAGTTCAATTATTCTTGCATGCCTGAACTGGGATCATCTAAAGCCACAGCTACTGAGTAACATTTTGAGCTTTCAATTAAATGACTAGCTAATCTTTCCAGGAATTGTTTTCTTTTTTTCCCCCCTCCCAAATCCTTGATTTCAAAACACACTTACAGTTAGATCCTGGAAAGAAACTACACACCATTCTTTATTTAAAAATATATTCACATATTTGGCTATGTTATGACCAAGTTTGGGAACCTGACGTGCAGATGTTCTGTGAAATAAGATAAACCAATAGGAAACTCTTACCCTCACTGGTGCATTCAAACAGGACAGCAGTGGTCTGACCTCAGACTGTAAAATACATAGGAGGAGGAAGGAAGCTCATCTGAGAAGTGGGTATTCCTGATCTCCCAAGCGTATCTCACAGTATTCAGAGTTCATATCTCACAGTAATTGGCATATTACAGAACATAATGTAACATTGGCAGCAAGGAATTCTGGCTTAATTTAGTGAACAGGTGTTGCAAGTAGCAGTTCTCATCTACATGCTATTTTGCTTATGCAGTCCATTTTCAGCATAGCTTTCCTTTCACAGAAGTATAATCCAGCCCAAAATAAATAAAAGTTATGTATATTAGAGATATTCAGGAATTGTTTTTTTAAATTATCTCAAGCTTTAAAAATGTTCCTTAACATTCTATTTTGATGAACAATTAAGGTTACAGTTGTATTCCCTTGATTACAAATGACTATAAAAATCCAAAGTCATTAGCAGTATTTCTGAAGATATTTGTAGAAAAATTCACATAAAAAGATAATGTAGTTTTATAGTATGTACATATGGGAATAATACTTGTAACAATAAAAACAATGGCAGAGAGGAAGGTGAGTATAGACAGAAGCCAGTAAGGTGGCATTTAGTCTTTTGAATCCAAAGGGAATAGAAAAGACCTTTCCTGTTTATCAGTTCACAATCATAAAAAACCACCCCCCCCACAAACATGTGAGTAACTTTTTATTCTAACATATTAGCAATTCATCATAACATATTCTTGTAGCAACTTACAAAGAAATCAGTACTTTAAGGTACATAAATGGGTCAATAATAGATTGTTGGTAATTTATATGTACAGGTGGATGCAGGTCACAAGGTAATTGGACTACTTGATCTTGCAGTTCAAAGGCTACAGTTTGGTGACCTTAGTTAAATATCAATCAATGCTACATTCTACATGAACCAAAGGGGAAAAAAAACAGTGGACCCTTAAAACTTTGTGATGAGTGACACTTCCCCCTTACCACCCTTTACCATTTTGCCCTTTACAGCTACACAGTGGCATGTATGCTGATACCCACTTATAAAATCCATGTTGCTATGTCATTACAAATGAAAAAGAGGAGGGATGGCATTTGGGATAATTCAATTTGGTTTTCTTGCATGTGGGGGAAAAAAATCAAACTCTTTTGGAGTCAGTGAGTTTGCACTGTTGCAAATGATAGCAATGTTTAGTCCAGTAACTGGCTAATTCATTCCTGTGGACAGTACTGGAAAAAGCAAAAAAAAGGCAAATTGCTACATTACACTTTCTAGCAAAGATGCTATTTTGGTGAAAGAGAAAAAGGAACAATTAGGAGCTTTAGTAATAAACTATATGAAAATGTGCTTTTTGTGAAATAGGATAATTTCCTAAATTGCCACATTTTATTTCGTGTGGTAACTAACAACCCCAGTGATTCCATAGTGGTAACACAATGTTCTGGAATGGTTTAAAAATATGGTAACCCACATAACTGCCTTGAGACACATTCTTCATCTTTTCAATGGCAAATGCAGTTTGAAGCAGCGTGATGTTCTGCTATGTGATTTGAAACAAGCTTATACTAAAGACAGCTCTTTGCTGTCACTGGGCATGTTGCAAATGGAACCATAGCAACAAACATGTAATGTGTTGCTATGTGAACTGGTTGGAGGAGAGGGATGGTAAAAGAAAATGACCTCAAAAACCCTTCAGTTATGACGTCCAACACAAAAATCTGATTTACATATCTAACCTGCCTTTCTTGATTGGAAAAGATGAGGTCATAGAAACTGGGATGGGCAGAAATGAGTCAGTGTAAAATGATTTGGTTTCTCCTTTTTAAATAGGCATTTTTCTCTATTATTACATGCTTTTTTACTTCAGCCCTCCCCTGTCCCCAAACACACACATAAAAATGCTTAGAGCACTCCACCCTCTGTCTGCCAAAACCAACCAAAAGATTTGCCAAGAATTTCTGCATCTTAGATTAAAAATGGATTGGGTGTAGGTAACCTCAGTATCCTTACCGGTCTCACTAATTTCTTTTATATTCTCTAACTCAACCCTGTCTACTCCACTGCAAGTAGTAATTCTTCAGCTAATCTTTTTTGCAAGGGCATTCAGTACCCTATGTAAATGTTTGAAAGAAACACCAATGTATTTTATGTGCCAGTTACTGTGAGACTATAGTGTCTCAGTCCTTGCCAATACCTTTGCTCTCTTACAACTCCTTCACAATCACTCTTGCCCATCCCATTCCTGCCGGTTTACCTAACTTTATTTAAAATTTCCTTAAAAAAAATGCATGCATCCAAATTTCCAGATGACCTGCTGTGCCTCAAAGATGGATGCAAAATTATTCAGTATTGGATAACATCCCAATGAGCCTAGTCACTTAACAACATTCAGTGATAATAAATTAGCTATACTCTATTTTCTTGCAGATTTTATCTCATGCCCTCTTATTCTTTCTGTCCCTCAAGGGCTTAGAGAACAGAAGTTCTGAAGTTCAACAAATCTTTTGGATAATGGAGGAGCTTATTATAAAGTCCTACTCCTTACAGATGATTGATATCTCTCTGGCTGCAGCTCCTTTGTGGTATATCTTGGGAGTCTAGTCCAAGGCCTTTTACTGATAGCAAGCATAGCTACATCACATGAAGAGAGAGTGGCAGTAAATTGCATCAGCCACCAGTGTAGATCACTGCTGACATGCTCCTGAAAAGATACTTCTCACTCAAGAGGTGGCTGCATCCAGTGTCAGTTTCAATTCCCAGACAGGTCTAAGGTGCATTTACCTATAAAGAACCTCATAGTGGTCTAATTTTAATATGGGAACACTGTGGAGAACAATAGTAAAATTTGCATGTGAAAGAAAAGACTGTATTTTTTTTTTACCAATCCTAGTTGGAAAAATCCCAATTTGACCACAGCTACTGCTCATTCATCTAAAAGCAGACCCCCAAATGATAGATTAATAGGTTTCAGGCAAGGTTACAAACAGGTGGGATCCAAGTTAGCCTGGATCAGTAGGCTTGATCCAGGTCAGCCTTGATCAAACTGGTCAATATAATTTCTGCCATAGCTTCTAGATGATCCAGTCAGTAGTGGATCTATTTTATCTGGTTTGAGCCTTAACCATAAGAACATAGGATTGGAAGGGACTTTCTGGACCATTAAGTCTACTCTCAGGCTATTGTTAACCAAACACTCATCTCCACAATCATCACAACTCAAAATCTTTACATAAATCTACAAGGAACAAAATCTGAAATGCCAAAAATACTTTATGAAATTCCATAGATACAAGTATGGTGGGGATGAGAACATTACCTGCTGCTGCCATCTCACTCAGCAGCACTTGTGCCAGCTGGATCAGGTATTAGATATTAGATCAGATGTAGGCATAAAGCTGAGTATCATGCATCTAAGAGGTAGTTAAGCCATGTTAGTCTGAAGTCAGGCATCAGGCAGAGTAGAGTTGTATCTTGTAGGCAAAATCAGAGATACATAATTTTTTTAAAGCAACAGTTTGCTTCATCAGCTGCCATGCAAGATGAAGAGAAGGGGTGTGTGAAGCTTTGGTCACTGATTTGATTCAGAGCAAATTCAGCCTGATTCGGAGGCCGAATCATTGAATCCAAATCAAATTGGGAGATCCATAAAAAGTTTTGAATTGATTCAGAGCATCTTAATTGATCGGAAAAAATTTGGAAAAAGATTTGGAGATTCGGTGGTTCGGAAGACGGTATTGCAGGGAAACAGAAACTGAGAAGAGGGAGGGGCAGTGCGGGTAGGGGGAAGACTGACAGCTGTAACTGGCCAGTGACTGATCTTTCCCTGAGTTTCCTTCCAATTACAGTGCTCTGGGGGAGAGATGTAGAAACAATGTACTTTACTTCATCCACTTCCTATATAAAACCTTATGGACTCAATATAGACATTGGCTTTATGACACACTACAACCTGCCTGACACCTGACTCTCCAGGTACATCTCCACTTTTACTGCACTGCTACATCCCCCTCCCTGCCCAGCCTGTCTCTCACCCCCTGATGCCTCAATTTATATTTTCACTGACTGGCTTTCTTGCATGCATACCAGCCTCTGGCTTCTTTACTATTCATGACATCCAGGAAGAGCACACACATCAAATGCAGATGCTTCCTCAGCCTGACAAAGGGTTTTTAAACCTGAAAGCTTGCTAAGTTATATTTCTCCAACTGTTCAGTTGGTCTAATAAAAGATATCGGATTGAGCCAAAGCACCTTGTCTGCCTATGTCCTTAGACCAACATGGCTACAACCCACACCCATTAACACACACACACAATACGAGTTTTGCTCTTAGAACCTTGAGGTGCAGTTTCCAGAAACCTCTGCACCTATTTCCTTGAAACTTGGCAGGCCACGTGCCCTCAGAAGGGGCTACCATCCCTGCTGCTTTCATCCTGCTCTGCCTTCACACATGACACAAGTTTTGCTTTCAACAGTTTGAGGTGCAGTTTCCAGAAACCCCTATACCTATTTCCTTGAAACATGGCAGGCCTTATGCCTTCAGAAAGGGCTACCATCCCTGCTGTTTTCATTCAAATCTGCCAAAAAATGACAAAGTTATAGGTATTTAAGCGATTCCCCTTTGCAGTCTATGGCCAAATCACCAAATCTCTCTGAATCAGCGCCAAATCTTTTGAAGCCGATTTGGCTGAATCGATTCGGGACTGTGACCTGTATCAAATCACTGTACTCTGAATCGGCTGAATCCAAATTGAACTTCCATATTTGCACAGGCCTAATGAAGAGGAGAACTGGCAATAGTGAACCTTGTCCCCTACAAGACTGGCACTTTGATCAATGAGCAATTTCCCAGTGAAACCCAGCTGAACTTCTGAGCTACTGGATAGATGCACTATGTTTGATTCCACTTTGTTGTGGGAGACTTATAGGTCAAATGGAAATAGCACAGTCATATCACCTTTTGTATGATTCTCTAGGATCTGGCTAGCCTCAGTTAAGCCTAAACCTGTTCTGCACTATCACCCAATCAGGTTCCCCTGATACTTCATTTTTAATTAAGTCACATATGGCAAATGAATGGATTTTCAATGTTTCATTAGGCAGTGGAAATGGGAGAACAGAATTCCTTTTTTTCCTCCATGTCTTGATCTCCTTAAAAATCATAAGTAGACAGTGAAATTGAAATGGAACATCTTAACCCATAATTATTGTTTACTCCAGCTACATTCTTGTTCCAATTTCTCAGCCAGTTTAGGATGGTTATCAAAGGGATACAGCTGAACCCCTACTTTAATGACTTCTGGAAAAGACTACAGGTGCCTGTACATCCCCAACCCTTTATATTCAGATCTCCATATCCATGTCAACATTGCCCATTCTTAGCTGCACCAATTTTCCCAGCATTACTTTTCTCCTATGGCTTTTTTTCTTGGCTTCCCTCAGGTTAGTAAAGATCAATTCCATCCAACATATGTAGCTAAACTCCGCAGATTAACCAAGAGGGTATTTTTACTTGGCACACTGCTTTTATTCTTGCCTCCCACCATGGATAAATCTCACACAATATATATAAGACCTTTCCTTCTTTCTTTTAATCACAAAATAAAAATATGTAGTTCTTCTATAAACAATTCTAGTTACAATGACTGCCTAAAGCTTTGATAACAATGTAAATACCTCAATTGCACCTTACTTAAATGTTTGTACCATATTGTACCCACTCATGTCTTTTAAATTGGGAGCACTGTGTGGCAGGCATTATGTCCTCCATTTAACAACTTCTGTTTATTGTAAGTTACTATGTACACTTAAAATGCTACATAAGAAATGAAAAATAATGAGTAATAGCAAAGAACAAATTTTGGCTCCCAGTATTTCCATGCATCATTTATTAGAGAATCAGGACACACTGCTTGATTCTGTTCTTAACCTCAAAGATGCTTCATATAAAATGTAGCACTCTTTAATTGATCTGACTAATAGTGCACAGAGTGATATGCATGCACAGCAAGAGCCTTTGTGTTGTTACTGTACATTGAATTTTATGTTCAATCCAGAACATTAAGGAGGAGCTTGCTGGATTTTCTGAAAAGCTCTGCAACTGTTGCTTTGTTTCACATGGTAGAGGTAGATTAATTTTCTGTTGTCTCTGTACTTTTAAATATCCAGTTCAAATATGAGAAAAATTATTCACATTTTATATTATGCCAACCAGGAAATTTCAAGAATAGGTATGCCAAGCTGGAAACAACTAAGCATGACTGCAGAATGACTTAATTGTTATTAACATTGCTTGAAATCTTTTGGTTCTCTATGATTTTTTTTCTTTTTTGGTAATTTCAAAATGAAATCTTCACTTTGGGCCTGATTCTGCTCCCTCTGAAGTTGATAGGAGTTTAATCATTTGACTGTGGGACAAGGTACAGGACTGTTTTCCTTGTCCTGAGAAGGAATACTATGACAAGCCTCCTTATGACTGAAGTTTGCCATTGCCTATTTTTTACTCTAGCAGGCTTAGTAAAGGGAATGAACTGACTCAGTGGTGTACATTTCCCTTTTCTTATCCAAAGACCAAACCCTTGTTGAGTATGGTCTGGAAACTCAGTGTAATGGTTGGATGATCCTTGACCTGAGCAGAAAGCCCTGGACTCACTGAAAAACTTTAGAATGTGACTTCTTCTTTAATTCATTTGAATGGAAAAGCTTGATTTCAACACTCTATAATGGCTTGATATCCACTTGGCAAGTAGAGAGTGTGCAGTGTTTCCTTCTTCTCTTTTCTTGCCTCCACACAAGCCAATCCAGAAAAATAATTTCACAGCTTGAATGTGCATTGTGTACTGCTAAGTGACATTCATGGTACAATGTCCTTGTGACAGCATACTAGTTGAAAGGCTGAGAAAAGTGCTAAAGGACTTCACAAACAATGACTCCATCATGCATTTTGTACATTTAAGCTGTAATTTTGAAAGCCTAAAGCACTCACAACCTTAGCTAATAGGATATGATTCCAAATTGATGAGGTTTCTTTTGTGATTATTCTACTGAGAGGGTAAAAACTACCAGCTGGTTGTCCAGATGGGATAAAGCAGATGGTCTCAGACATCCCACTTTGACCTCTTTGCCAAACTACCACCACAATTATCACTAATTTATACCCTTCTTGACACTCTTGGTAGCTAAGGACTGAATTGGCTAGAGACCAAATGACCACCCTGTGCTATAGACATACCTACTGCATAGCAGGGTCATAACCAGCAGTGAGTTTGGGGAGACCACAGCCAATTAGCATATAGACCAATTAGCATATAGACCATGGTCAGATTTGAGACTTACTATGTGACAAACTTACATAATTTTATTAACAGACATTTTTATTAACCTTGCAGTCTATGTCATAACCTGTAGGTTGGAACTGAAATTGTACAGGCATGGGGTCATTTGGAAGGTGACACCAGAAAGCTCCATATTCTTGGGGAATTGTGCAACAACTTTGAGCACAGAATGCACCACATAGCCGCAAGAAGCAGCACCGAATACAGTGCACTTGAATAAAGATCCAGGTTGCTACAGTCCAAATGGAGTCCCTTTGTTATTGCATGAAATGTGGCGTCAGTGACTGAGAACCACAGGAAAGAGAGCAGGTAGCATAGGGGGACTCAGACCCTCTGAGCATTTGAATTTCTAGTCAAACAAGCTGGCAGCGGCATGGAAACAATGGAAAGAAGAGCTGATCTTGTGTTCAGGCCTGATCATGGCAGCCAAAGATGAGAAAATGAAGGTAAACCTTTCCCATTACCTCATTGGGTTAAAGGACAGAGAAGCAAGTGGTATGCTTTTATCTGAAGGGCTCAGTACATCAGAGTAACTAATGAAGGCTTTTGATGAGTACTATGAACCCAGAAAAATGAGACTGTGGAAAGATACTGCATTTTTAAAATCCATAATCAGGATACAGTAGAAGGAACAGATAATTATGTTAAAGAGCTGAAAGCATTGGGGTTCACATATAATTTTGAGAACATAACAAATTCCCTTTTTAGAGACAGAATTGTGTGTGGGATATCTGATTCTAAGCTAAGGACAGATTGTTGAGAGAGCCTGATCTGACCCTGGGCAAGTACCTTCAAATGTCAAATGAATTATCTAAGAAAGAAGTAAAACAATAGCTGATGCAGAACAAGTATACAGGGTCAATTTAAAAGAACTCAGGTGACAGAACAAAGATAGGCTAACTAAGAACGCAGTCTCCAGTGCTCCACTCTTGGTACTGTGGCAAGCAGCATGAAAGATGTAAAGAAAAATGCCCAAATTATGGGCAAGGATGCCTGAGCTGTGGGAAACAGAACCATTCTGTATCTCAGTGCTGCAACAACCCCAGAAAAAATAAAATGATAATACAGATGGGAGGGAAAGACACTGAACATTTTTATAAGGAAGACAAGCCCTTCTTAGTGATTTTAGGTGATGTAAATAATTTGAACACACAAAACTGGCTCCTGAAAGTGCTAATTCCTAAAACTGTCCATTGTTTAGGTAACCACAGATCAGGCCATTTGGAAAATGAAGAGATAAATGCTTAGTAGGAAGATATAAGGTAGCACAAAGCTTCCAGAAGAACAAGTGCAAAGTGAGCAGGTAGAAAGGCCAGACGATACAGATAGTGATAATGGTTCTGGGTACTTCAATAAACGATTATCAGTAACATTCTTTAGTTAAGGACAGGAGCAGATCCAAGGTGGGGATGGGGATGCCATCTCTTTCCTTTGATTCCTGTTCCACTCAAACCTTAAAACAAAACAGACAGCATTTCTATTTGGGTGGGCTGGGGAGTCAATTTACTTCATGGTTCATCCTTATCTACTTGATTTTTGCTTTTCACTCCACCAATGTTAACAAGTCTTGATCTTCCCCTAATCAAGCTAGCCCATCTTCTACAATTATCCTGGTAATGTTTCTCTGGTCATTTGGTCCAGTTGGAGGATTGGTCCAAAAGAAATCTTGTGAGGTTTAATAAGGACAAGTGCAAACTCTGCACTTAGGACAGAAGAATCTCACTGCTACAGCCTGGGGACTGACTGGCTAAACAGCAGCTCTGCAAGAAAGGACCTGGGGGTTACAGTGGAAAATAAAATGGATACGAGTCAGCAGTGTGCCCTTGTTGCCAAGAAGGCTAACAGCATACTGAGCTGCATTAGTAGGAGTGTCGCCAGTAGATCAAGGGAAATAATTATTCCTCTCTCTTCTGCATTGGTAAGGCCACTTCTGAAGTACTGTGTCCAATTTTGGGCCTCCCACTATAGAAATGATGTGGACAAGTTGGAGAGAGTTCAGCAGAGGGTAACAAAAATGGTTCAGGGGCTGGGGCATATGACTTATGAGGAGAGGCTGAGGGAATTGGGTTTATTTAGTCTGTAGAAGAGAAGACAAGTGTGATTTAATAGCAGCCTTTCAGTACCTGAAGGGAGGCTTGAAAGAGGATGGAGCTAGACTGTTCTCAGTGGTAGCAGATGACAGAACAAGGAACAATGGTCTCAAGTTGCAGCAAAGGAGGTTTAGGTTGGATATTAGGAAAAACTATCTCCCTAGAAGGGTGGTGAAGCATTGGAACAGGTTCCTTAGAAAGGTGGTGGAATCTCCATCCTTAGGGTTTTTTAAGGCCCAGCTCAACAAAGCCTTGGCTGAAATGATCTAGTTGGAGATGGTCCTGCTATAAGCAGGGGCTTGGACTAAATGACTTTGAGAGGCCCCTTCCAGCTAAAATGTTCTATGATTCTTTGATGGAGGCTGTGTAAGAATGAATCAGTAGCACAACCAGAATGACATAAAGATGGACATGGGTATCCCAAAGGGGTTAGTTTCCTTGGGTAAGGATGTTTCAAGCAGCTGAGGTGAGTCCTCCCCCAGAACCCAGCTGTTTTTGTATGTTGAGGCTGGAGGGCAGTAGAAGGCAGCAATAGGCATGCAGTGGAGGGAGGTGGGGCAGTAGACTCCATGACAGTCCCAATGGTCAGGGACTATGAGGAGTTGGGGACATGTTTGGGAGGGGATCTAAGGGGAAAGGGCTCCTGGAATATATGAGGGACTGGATGGGGGGCACTTATAATCTTTGCGGGGAGGGAAGCCTGTGGGCCAGAGGAGTACGGGTGGGGGCCTACGGTGTTATGCGGATGCAAGGATGCGAGGGACAGATGGGGTTTGGAGCTAGTGGAGTGATGGGGTTTATGGGACTGAAATGAGGTGCAAGGGATTTTGGGAGGAAGAAAGATTGTGAATGAGATGTGAAGGTCTGGTCAAAGGTTTGGGTGTTCAGAGGGACAGAGAGGGCTTTATGGGGCATGAGAAAGTTTGTGAGGGTCAGGGGGTCTGGAATGTGATAGGTCTGTGCAGGGTATAGTGGGTCCATGGGGCAGCGAGGGGCAGGGTGGAAGTCAGGGATGTATGAGGAGGACAGTGGGGTCTGATGGGACTTGGGGCACAATGGCATGTGGCTGACCATGAGGGATTCATAGATGTTAGGGTCGGAAGGGACCTCAATAGATCATCGAGTCTGACCCCCTGCATAAGCAGGAAAGAGTGCTGTGTCCAGATGACCCCAGCTAGATACTCATCTAACCTCCTCTTGAAGACCCCCAGGGTAGGGGAGAGCACCACCTCCCTTAGGAGCCTGTTCCAGACCTTGGCCACTCGAACTGTGAAGAAGTTCTTCCTACTGTCCAATCTAAATCTGCTCTCTGCTAGCTTGTGGCCATTGTTTCTTGTAACCCCCGGGGGCGCCTTGGTGAATAAATCCTCACCAATTCCCTTCTGTGCCCCCGTGATGAACTTAAAGGCAGCCACAAGGTCACCTCTCAACCTTCTCTTGCGGAGGCTGAAAAGGTCCAGTTTCTCTAGTCTCTCCTCATACGGCTTGGTCTGCAGGCCCTTGACCATACGAGTTGCCCTTCTCTGGACCCTCTCCAGGTTATCCACATCCTTCTTGAAGTGTGGCGCCCAGAATTGCACGCAGTACTCCAACTGCAGTCTGACCAGCACCCGATAGAGGGGAAGTATCACCTCCTTGGACCTATTTGTCATGCATCTGCTGATGCACGATAAAGTGCCATTGGCTTTTTTTGATGGCTTCGTCACACTGCCGGCTCATGTTCATCTTGGAGTCCGCTAGGACTCCAAGATCCCTTTCCACCTCTGTGCCACCCAGCAGGTCATTCCCTAGGCTGTAGGTGTGCTGGACATTTTTCCTTCCTAGGTGCAGCACTTTGCATTTCTCCTTGAACTGCATCCTGTTGTTTTCTGCCCATTTGTCCGACCTATCCAGGTCTGCCTGCAGCTGTCCCCTGCCCTCCGGCGTGTCCACTTCTCCCCATAGCTTTGTGTCATCTGCAAACTTGGGCAGAGTACATTTGACTCCCTCGTCCAAGTCACTGATGAAGACGTTAAAGAGTATCGGTCCAAGGACCGAGCCCTGCGGGACCCCACTGCCCACACCCTTCCAGGTCGAAACCGACCCATCTACCACGACTCTCTGGGTGTGACCCTCTAGCCAATTCACCACCCACCGGACTGTGTAGTTATCCACGTCACAGCCTCTTAACTTGTTCACCAGTATGGGGTGGGATACCGTATCGAAGGCCTTCCTGAAGTCTAAGTATACGACATCCACCCCTCCTCCTGTGTCCAGGCGTTTCATAACCTGGTCATAGAAAGAGACTAGATTGGTCAGGCACGATCTGCCTGCCACAAACCCATGCTGGTTTCCCCTCAGCATAATTTGCCCTGCTGGGCTCTCACAAATGTGAGCCTTGATAATTTTTTCAAAGACTTTACCAAGGATGGAGGGGAGACTGACAGGTCTATAGTTGCCCGGGTCCTCCTTCCTCCCCTTTTTGAAAATGGGGACCACGTTAGCCCTTTTCCAGTCCTCCGGGACTTGGCCCGTGCGCCACGAGCGTTCGAATATTCCCGCCAGTGGCTCTGCGATGATGTTGGCCAGTACCTTCAGCACCCTCGGATGGAGCTCATCTGGGCCTGCCGACTTAAAGGCATCCAGTTCTTCCAAGTGACTCTGCACCATCTCAGGATCTACGTATGGAAGTCTGGCGCCTTGCTGCTGCCTCTCTACAACCCCAGTGAGAGACTTGTCATGCCCCTCACTTTGGAACACTGAGGCAAAGAACTCGTTGAGGAGTTCAGCCTTGTCCCCCCTGTCTGTCACCAATTGTTTCTGCCCATTTAGCAGAGGTCCTGTTCCTCCCTGGGCCTTCCTTTTACTCCCTATATATCTAAAAAACAATTTCTTGTTGTCTTTTACTTGGGTTGCCATCCTCAGCTCCATGGTAGCTTTGGCCCATCTAACTGCCTCCCTATAAGCACAAACAGAGGAGGTATATTCATCTTTAGTGATCTCACCTTGTTTCCACTTTTTATGTGCTCCCCTTTTGGCCCTTAGGCTGCCCTGGATTTCTCTGGTCAGCCATGGAAGCCTCCTGGCCCCTTTCCCTCGCTCGGGGATCGTCTTGCTTTGTGCCCAAAGGATCGTTTCCTTAAGGCACAGCCACCCTTTTTGGGCTCCCATCCCTTCAAGACTCCTACTCTGCAGTGCGTCCTTGACTAATCGCCTGAGTTCATTGAGATCAGCTTTCCTAAAGTCTAGCACTTTCACCCTACTAGTTACCTTACCCACTCAACGTCTTATGTTGAATTCTATTATTAGGTGATCACTGTCTCCCAAATGGCTACCGATCTGGAGGTCCCCTACCATGTCATCCCCTGTTGCCAATACCAGATCCAGTATGGCATTCCCCCTAGTGGGACCGTGTACCTCCTGTGTCAGGTGGAGGTCCTGTACACAGGTTAGAAACCTGCGTGAGAGGTGGGACTTTGCTGTCTGCGTCTCCCAGCAGATTTCCGGGTAGTTTAGGTCCCCCATGACTACCTCCTCTTTAGCTTTTATGGTCTCTGAGAGTTGCCTCAGGAGCCCCGCATCTATTTCTTCCCCTTGGTGTGGGGGTCTGTAGCAGACCCCTACCACCAAATCCCTTTCTCCTTGCCCCCCATGTAGCCTAACCCACAATCCTTCTAAATGTGGGATATGTGGGATAACAAGGAACAGAGTGGAGTCAGACATTTGATGTGGCAGGGGCAATGCATAAAGGGCAGTGAGGGGTACTTTGGGGCCATGATAGATTGTCTGAGACTATGTGTTGGGATACAGGGAGCAGTTGTGTCCATGGACAGATTGGGGGATAACAGGTGTACCACCTTGGCACTAGGTGCCTTCCCTATCCTGCAGCTGACAGTTAGGGTGGGGTGGAGGGCAGGGGCTAACACACACACACACACACACACACACACACACACACACACACACACAGCCAATTATATTTAATTTGGCTTGGCTTTTAAACTGAATAATATAGCTTGATGCTGTAGCATATTAGTAAAGCTTCTAATATCTTTTTGATTGCATCCTCCCTCCCCTTTTCAAAATCCTAGATTTGTCCATGGTCAAGGGGTGCAAAATATTTATAGTGTTTATTAACCCTCTAAAAGGGCATGGCTGCCATGGGAGAGTGACCTTAACCCCCCCCCCCCCCCCCCGAGTCTCCTCGGTCCTGAGGAGGACATGGAATGGCCAAAAGAAATGGGCCAAAATACCAATGGACTGCAAGACAACTTTTCTTTGGGCACATTCACCCCTGAGATTGGCCCCCAACTTAGCATCACTCAGGACAGGGCAGTTTTTTTTTTGCTGTGGCTTGTTGCAGGGGTGGCACTAAACCATGGCACAGAAGTATAGGAGTGGATATGGGGCTTTTGGCCTGCCCCCGGGCCCGCCCACAAATTGTGCCCCCCCTCAGACTCAGGAGGCACTAGTCACCCCTGAAGAAAAGGGGTCACTTGCTAGCAATTGGAGTTTTACTGGTAAGGGCAATTGTCATTCCAAAACCAGAGGAGAGATTGGTCAGTCTGCTGCCCCAGAGAGAGAACAATGTAGCAGCAACAGAGGCAGATGGTTCAGGCAGCAGGAATGGGGGCCCAGTCACCAGTGAATGTGCAGCAAAACTGAGCCTCAGCACTTGCAGCAAAGGGTTCTTCCCCTGCAAGAGGTAAAGAGATCTGGCAGGTGCAAATGGAAGTATTGTTCGTGTAAGAGAACATTAATCTATATGTTCAAGTGCCAGGACCATGATGTGGTTTCTGAGGTATGCGCATACATACCTTCTCTGATATGGACTGAGGGCGTGTCCTGCCTGAATTAATGTACTGCTTTATTGGCCAGAGCAGAGTGCATTCCTGTGGTTAATTCATGTCTTGCCAAAGGGAATTAATGCTGACCAGAAGAAAGAGGCTGTCTCAAGGGTCCAGGCTAGGAGCTATATTCCTGTCAGCCAACCCAGGAGGCCCCCACTGATAATAAAACATTATTCAGTCAAGCACTCTAAGCTTGAAGGTTCCAGATTTCATGCCACCTTAAATTTAGGCTTCTTGTTCATATGCACAAGAACATCTCATTGAGGTCATGGTGTGTTTTATGGACTATCCATCAACCAAAGTATTAATTATTTCAAGCCAATACAAGCAAATGTATAAAAAAAAAAAAAATGGAGTTTGTAATTTAAAATAGAATCCAGATGCTTTCATCATTTCAAGAGAGAAAAAGAGAACTAAGGAATTTTTTTTTCTTGTGCTACATGGCATGCATCCAAGTTGGACTTGAATATAGAAATAATACTGATGAGTTCATTGTTCTGAACTTACAGCCAAATGTCCTGTTTGTGCCTTTGATTCTGGGTTGAACGGTTTGCAGTGGTGTTGTATAAAACATAGCTGTTGTCGTTTATATATAAAAAAAAAAAAATAGTAACAGTAACTAACGGGATCAAAGTATCAGACATTGATTTATTTTCTTGTTCATTTGTAGCCATTGCACAATATTTGGTTCTCCTGACTGAACTGACTTCAAAATGGCCTAATTACTAATGTATTTCTCTGTTTCCATAGAAACTCTTACAGCATTAATGATTCTTAAAAATGAATAAAATCCCTGACCATGTAATTCATTCCACTTTTCTCCACAAGACAAAAAACACATAGTACTTGGCATCAGAAAAAGAAAAGAAAGACTCACTTGATTAACAGATTTTCTTTTCAGTGGATCAGCATCAGTGTTTTAGACAGTGGTTCTCAACCTATCCAGAATCAAGGCACCCCTCCATAATTTTCTGAGTGTGGTAACAACCCTGGCTGAAAAATCGCTTTGCTTAACTTACCTCTGTGCTTCTCAGTAGAACTGGCCCACCTGCCTGCTGTATAGCCAGCTTGAGAAGGGCTGTGGCACATACACGGGTTCTGTCAACTCTCCGATAACCTTTAAAAAGGCAGGGAAGCAAGCCTGTGCTCAGCCCTTTCTGACCTGACCCCGTGTAGCACCTCCCAGAAACAGGTGTGTGAGGCAGGTGGAACTGCACCGCATGCCTCCATTTCTGGGAGGAGTGCTAGTAGGCCAGGAAGGTGGACCAGGAAGAGCAGCATCCCAAGCCAGCTCTCCCTCCATAAGGCAGAAGATGCACATGGGGCAGTTTTCCCTGACTGCCGCCGCGGCAGCAATGAGATCTGCATTGTGGTAACCCTGAGGTGGTCTTGCAGAACCCTAGTTAAGAACTATAGTCTGGGTGCATGTACATATACAATTAATGCAACCGAATAAACTCCAACACAATTTGAGCTGGAGTAAGCAACATTACTGTCTACACGCATGTTCAAGTGTAGTAATTTACTCTGCCATTGGACCTGTGTTTAATGGGACTATCTGATGGTGCTGTAAATTAGTCTACACCGGACGAATTGCCATGCACATGTAGACGGTGATGCTTTACTGTGCAGTAAATTAATCTACTGTACAATAAAGTGCACATGTAGATGCACCCTCTTAGACACAGCCAGCTCTGCTACTTCACTAGAGGCGCTTTACAAACAGCCTCAACACTATCACAAGTAACTTCTGACCTTTATCAGTACTACAAAGATTTGAGGGTAAAACAGTAAAAAGTAGCTGCATATTCTAGTAAATCCCTAACATTTACAAAGCACATGGAGAGAGAGAGAGAGAACTTAAAATGGTAACTTATGTAAATGAATGCTTATTTGTCTTAAAATATGAATGCAATTGTCTTAGTGTGTTCCACTAAAATGAGTTAGGCAGACAAGGTTCTTTTGGTAAATCTGGCATCTTTTATTAGACTAACTAAATAGTTGGAAAAAATATTCTTAGCAAGCTTTTGGGTCTAAAAACCCTTTGTCAGGCTGAGGAAGCATCTTCAGTTGGTGTGTGTGTGTGTGTGTGTGTGTGTGCGCGCGCGCGCTGTTCTTGGATGGAAGGTATAGTAAAAAAGCCAGAGGCTGGTATGCGTGCAAGAAAGCCAGACAGTGAAAGTATAAATTGAGGCATCAGGGGGTGAGAGACAGGCTGTGTTTTGCTTTTGTTTTTTTTTTTTTTTTTTTTTTGGGCGGGGGGGGGGAGAGGGGGGAAAAGAGGGATGAATGTAGCAGGTAAAAGCTTTTTAGGGAATAGGAGATGCTTTATTTATGAGGGCACCCCCTGGAGTAACTAGGAACAATGGCCACAAATTGACAGAGAGCAGATTTAGGTTGGACATTAGGAATAACTTCTTCACAGTAAGGGTTGCCAGAATCTGGAATGGGCTTCCAAAGGAGGTGGTGCTCTCCCCTACCCTGGGGGTCTTCAAGAGGAGACTGGACAAGCACCTGGTGGGGCATCTGACCCCAGCGCTCTTTCCTGCCCAGGGTAAGGGGTCAGACTTGATGACCTACTGAAGTCCCTTCTGACTCTAGCATCTATGAATATCAAAATACAAAATCCAGAGACGGTATGAGGGAAACAGTTAACAATAGGGAAGGCAGTTTACAAGAAGGGGTGACACATTGCCACCAACAAGTTAGAGACTCTGTGGAGAAATCTCTGTCAGGACAGTCCCTTCTCAGACAGCAGGCTCACACACACATGCATTTATTAACTCCCTGCCTCAGGACAAAAGATTTACATGGCGAGATTATTTATGGGACCAAAGTGAAAATATCAATGACAAAAAGAACAAATACACAAGTCATAGCACAAGCAACACCTAAATGCCAAGACTTAATTATATACACATACATATGGAAATAGATACCAAACAAGGACCGTTTATTTGCTGTCTCCCGTGCCACTCTCAGATCACACACAACCTTTGAGGAAACAGGGAGAGTGAGAGTCTTTGCTTGATCACCTTTCAGCCCTAATGTGTGTCCTATAGCTAAGGACCTTTGAGGAGCAAAGGTCAACCAACAACAAGAACCACACCAACTATCTCAGTCCCCAACACTACACACACCAAAGCCAAGAACTAACAGCTCCCAGTCCTTTGGTTAACATATTTTATATTGCCCAATTAACACCATATTATTTAGCCAACCATTATTCTGTCTCACCTGTCAATCAACTTGTCAGTCATACATCCAATATATTTCTCTCTCTCTCTCTGATCATCTTTCTGTGAACCTCAGTCAGGTAGCTGTCGATTATCTTGCACTTTCCCACCACTTACTTCTGGAAAGGGCACATGCTCCACCTAATGTTACCAGGCAGATTTTCCCAACAAGTCAGAAGTTCAAACAGCTTGTGGAGATTATATCAATGTGGGCAAATCTGTGCACATGCAAGCCATCAATAACCATCAAATTGAAAATCAGAGGCTACACCTTGACCTAACGACAGTTTGGACAGTAGCCTTTTACCATTGTTGTGTGGCTGGATGGCTGAACCCAGACTGCCCCTACTATGTAAAGAGGACTCAGGTTCTCTCCTCTCTTGTAATATGCAGCTGGTCTACCTTGACATTCTTTTAACAGCATCTGTGTTGTCTGCTTTCCCTCCATCTGTTTGCAGCAGACTGTCCCTCACAGGAAGTTGCATTCTGGTTCTTTGTCTCATTAGCTCAGCCAGGAGTTCATTTTCTATTTGTGCATATCCTCTTTCTGTATCTGTCAGGATCTAGCTAGCAAATGGGTTGCAGGGTCTGTACAATTGGTTGTATAGTTATTTTACTATACACCACCCGGATATGCTCACATATTTCCAACATGATATTTCTGCTAAGCAGTCTTTCAGGAATTACATGGCTCTACATTCAAGCTGCAATCTGACTGGTTGCTGCTCCACTGATGTAATTGCAAATAAGGTAGATGACCGAGTAGTAGCTTTCTTTCTGTAGTGCAGTGTAGTGTAGTTCTGTCTGCACAGTCATCCCCTTGCACCCACCACCCTCATGCAGCAATTCCCAAGATATGTTGAAGTTAGAAGGGAAGAGAAGCATGAGAGGTGCTACATCAGGGGCAGGGCAGATGGGGATACTCTGTGCCCTGCTCTGCCATTTCTCTGCCTTCCCAGGTACCTGCAGGGGTATGCTTATCCCTGGTTGACAGCCCCCAATGTAGGCTGCTTGTTGGTTTGTATATTCTTTTGCTGGTTTCAGTCCAGTCAACTTAGCTTTACACTACTGATTTGCAATGCTTAACACCGGTAGTGATCACACTAACATGCATACCCACCCTTGTAATGTAATAGTTATTAACTTTCCAAATGTAAACAAGAAGCTGATCTAGTTGTGGTATTCTAGATTTGTCTGCTGTTACATTTGTTTGCTTAATAAACATGGGGGGGGGGGGGGTTGTATACAAAGGTTCCTGGCAAAGGCACTTCGAAAGGAATGGAGATCCTGACATGGTGCAAAAAGACTTCAGTAAAAGCTACACAGTATCAAAATCCCTGAGAGCCTAGAAATGTGCAAAATTCTTGTTCATATGGCAAAAAAAGTTTATATTTGTAATCATAAAGTCTAATCTGAAGCTAATTACAACAAACTCCTCTTACATGTTTAAAAACAAAATAGGAGTGCAAAGCTACTAGAGACTTGAAATCTTGTGTAAATAAAAGAATGAAGGCAGACTTAAAGTCATCCTGTACCATACAAATCTAGCTAATTAAGCACCATGTATCATAGTGAACATTACTCATTAGCCTCAGCCTTTGATGGTGATGTGGGAATGGAGGGTATTCTTTATATCCCTGTTCTGCTCAACTAGCTTGAACAGCTGCAGTGTCAGGTTGGCAGTTTCAAGTCTGACTGGGTAGATTTGCACCTTACTGACTACCCTAATTTCTGTATCAAGTTTGTAAAACAATCCAGGGTTTATTCTATTAGAAAAATACTCCCCTTTACCTTTGTAGATCTGGTGCAGTGCTGAAGGCCACAATCGTCTATGGACAGTACTGAACACATTGGCATCTAAGAACTTTTGAAGGCAGTTTCTCTTGCCTTCAGCCTGTCACATGAGCAGTCCGCCACCCTCTTGCAACTAGTACGCATGCAACTGAATTTTCATTTTCCCAGGTCCTCTGAATTCGCCCAGAGTACCAGTGAGAAGCAGTATTACTTTGATAACCACTCAAAACTTTATTTCTTCCTAATTTTGTTAAGCCAGTGCATATCAAATCTCTTTAGAACCCTGGTGTCATATACCTTCCCCCATACTACCAACATGAATCTGGCCCTGCTCATAAATCTGACACTGTGGCTTGAGCAAACAGTCATGATTATACACAGTATCATAACATAGTGGGACCCAAAGCATGACTGGGAGGTGAATATTAAGGGCTATAGGCTGTACAGGAGGGATAGGACAGGGAGGAAAGGTGGGGGTGTAGTGCTCTACGTCAAGGAGAAATACACATGCTCAACAAGTAGCACGAGGTCAGATGAGGGGCACACTGAAGTGCTCTGGGTTAAAATACAAGCAAGCTGAGGGGAAAGGGACTTAACAGTGGGAGTCTACTACAGACCACCCAACCAAGGGGAAGAGCTAGACCGGGAATTCTTAAGTCAGCTCACGGGGGTAGTTAGGTCAAAGGACATGGTCATCATGGGTGACCTGAATTTTCCAGACATCTGCTGGGAAAAGCAATCAGCCAGGTCTGACCGCTCACACAGGCTCCTAACCCAGATACAGGACCTCTATCTAACCCAGGAGGTGCACAGCCCCACCAGGGAAGATGCCTTGTTGGACCTGGTCCTGGCCACGGGTGACAACCTGGTGAGGGGTCTGCGGGTACTCGACCACCTGGGTGAGAGCGATCATCGCCTGCTGGAATTCACCATCCAGCGCAAGATGGCAAAGGCCTGCAGCAAGGCACTAGCCCTGGACTTCAGGAGGGCAGACTTCAATGAGGTAAGGAGAATAGTCAGGGAGATACTGAGGACCCGGAGGGGAGAGAAGTCAGGTGTCCAAGAAGAGTGGTTGTTCCTTAAGGAGATGATCCTCCAAGCCCAAAGCGAGGTAATCCCAACATGGATTAAAGGGGGGCAAGAAGGTGCAAAAGCCCCCATGGCTCACCAAAAGCATACGGGAACATCTCCTGGCTAAAAAGGAGGCATACACCCAATGGAAGGGAGGGGCCATCACCAGGGAGGACTATACCTCTGTTGCTCGGGGCGGTCAGGAATGCCAAGGTGGAAATGGAACTGGGACTAACTATCCGGATCAAGGACAATGAGAAGTCCTTTTTTAAATACATAGGGGATAAAAAGAAGGTACCAGGTAATGTGGGGACTCTGCAAGGCACACTAGGAAATCTGGTCATCGCACCAGATGACAAAGCTAACCTATTTAACAATTTCTTTGCCTCCATTTTTCTGAGCAGGGACCGGGTAACCACCCCCCTCCTCCGGAACCCCTGTAGGCCCCAGGGGAGGCGCACCCAGACCTAGGGTCAGTGAGGATCTAGTCAGGGAACTTCTGGAGGGACTGGATGTATTTAAAATCAGCTGGTCCTGATGACCTCCACCCCAGAGTGCTGAAGGAATTAGCAGAGGTCATTGCAGGACACCTGGCACGGCTTTACGAGCACTCATGGTGCTCTGGCATGGTGCTAGAGGACTGGAAAAGGGCCAATGTGGTTCCCATTTTCAAAAGAGGGAGGAAGGAGGACCCAGGAAACTATAGACTTATTAGTCTTACCTCAATCCTGGGTAAGCTTTTTGAGAGAATTATCCTGGCCCATGTTCGCGAGGGGCCAGCAGGGGAGATTATGCTTAGGGGCAACCAACATGGGTTCATTAGAGGCGGGTCCTGTCAGACCAACCTGGTGGCCTTCTAGGACCAGGTCACAAAATCCTTAGACGCAGGGGTAGCAGTGGATGTAGTCTTTCTGGACTTCAGGAAGGCCTCCGACACCGTCTCTCACCCCATTCTCATTAAAAAACTAGGGGACTATGGCGTCAACACCTACACGGTCAATTGGGTCACTAACTGGCTGGAGGGACACACCCAGACAGTGGTGGGGGATAGGTCTTATTCAACCTGGAGGGATGTGGGCAGTGGGGTTCTGCAGGGCTTGGTCCTCAGGCCTGTACTATCAACAACTTCATCAGCGACTTGGATGAGGGGGTAAAAAGTACCCTGTTCAAATTTGCAGACGACACTAAGAGGTGGGGGAAGTGGGCAAGCTAGAAGGGAGTAATAGTCTGCAATTAGACCTAGACAGGTTACAGGGATGGGTGGATGAGAACAGGATGGATTTCACCACTGACAAGTGCAAGGTGCTGCACCTGGGAAGGAAGAACCAGCAGCATATCTACAGGCTGGGAAACTTCCTTCTCATCTCTTGTCAGTGCAGAGGCAGAAAAGGATCTTGGAGTCATTATTGATGCCAAAATGAACATGGGCCAACAGTGTGGGGATGCGATCAGGAAGGCCAACCATACCTTGTCATGCATCCACAGATGCATCTCAAGCAGGTCAAAGGAGGTGATCCTATGCGACACTGGTCAGGCCACAGTTGGAGTACTGCATCCAGTTTTTGGCGCCGCACTTCAGGAGGGATGTGGACAGCATTGAGAGGGTCAGAGGAGGGCCACCCGCATGATCAGGGGACAGCAGGGCAGGACCTATGAGGAGAGGCTAAGGGACCTGAACCTGTTCAGCCTCCAAAAGAGAAGGCTGAGGGGCGGGATCTAGTGGCCTGTTACGAACTAGTCAGAGGGAATCAGCAGGCATTGGGGGGAGTCTGTTCCCCCAAGCACTACCAGGAGTGACTAGAAATAATGGTCACAAACTGGCAGAGGGTAGATTCAGACTAGACATCAGGAGGTGCTACTTCACAGTCAGGGCAGCTAGGATCTGGAACTAACTTCCAAGAGAAGTGGTGCTGGCTCCTACCCTGGGGGGGGGGGGGGGTCTTTAAGAGGAGGCTAAAGGAACACCTTGCCAGGGTTGTTTGACCCCAGTACTCTTTCCTGCCATGGCATTGGTGATCTGCTCAGGTTCCTTCCGACCCTACCGACTAGGCATGCTTATAGTTTCAAAGTGTCTCTCCCTTTTCCTCTTCCCTTCTAGAGGAGCTACAGTATTGAACAGGTTGCCAATATCTTAATAGAGGTCAAACAACCTTTTGTTGATCTAGCCTTGTTCTCAAAGCAGGTCAATCTTTTTGACTGAAACTTTCCATAGCAGTTCTGCCTGAGGCAGACTCTCATATGGAAAAATTTCAGTTCAATCCCAGTTAAAAGTTTGGTAATTTATAAACCACTAAAATGGGGGCATATAACGGGAAATGCTAGCCTTAATAGCAAACGGTGCTACCAGTTCCACCTAAAGTATCTCAGCTTTGCACCCGTTTTGGAAATGGTGGAAGAGACTGAAGTAGCCAATTATGGGGTAACATGTCTTTTACTCATATGCATACATATTTGGAAAATTACTAAGACTGGAGTGAGTTTACCAAATAAAGAAATGATTCCACTTCATAATTAGCATAGTTGACCTATAACACATTACACAGAATATTAAACAAAGGCAGTAAGATTAAGGCAGCGTAACTGTATATGGTCTTGTGTTTCACAGGGATTCGTTATTTTTAGTCTAAAAATACTGTACTGGTGAATGCAAAGGCTGAGCAATTCAAGAAATATTTACATTTAATGTTGATTTAGATCCTAAGAGTTAAGATATAGCTAATGTTTTGAACAGTACACCCAACATTTTTATCTCTCTTTCTGTTAGTATGACAGCTACATTATTTATTATACAATGGAGCATTATAAAATTAAGAAGTCTTTTTGAAGTAAGAGAAAGTCTCTCATTGTGAACATTTGAGTCTTAGGCTTAATTTTTAGACCATCCAAAACTTGTGTATGTATTATAGATGTGATAAATCTATTTATTAATCTCTGATACCCAAGTTTGGGCAGACTAAAGTATCTCATTATTTCAATGTGGAGAAATAATATAAAGCTGCATCAATTGTGTATTTAAAAAAAAAAAAAGACATTTTTATAGAACTTACTGTTGGCTTGGCCTTATAATTCCTTTATTTGCTCAAATTTCCATAAGTCACGTAAGCAGTCACTGAAATCAAGATTTCATAAAAGTAAGGCTTTGCAAGAACAGGCCCCCAAACATCTTTAGAGCCGATTATCACTGTGTACCATTAGAGCAAGATGATGAAACTGAAAAGAATATTATAATTGTTTCCATTGACAACCTTATGCTGTGCGGGATGGAAGGCATTTGGTTTAGGAGCACAGGAAGCTATGATGACTACACAGTCCGGTGGGTGGGATGACTACACAGTCCGGTGGGTGGCAAATTGGCTAGAGAGTCACACCCAGAGAGTCGCGGTGGATGGGTCGGTTTCAACCTGGAAGGGTGTGGGCAGTGGGATCCCGCAGGGCTCAGTCCTTGGACCGATACTCTTTAATGTCTTCATCAGCGATTTGGACAGAGTACATTTCACTCCCTCGTCCAAGTTTGCGGATGACACAAAGCTATGGGGAGAAGTGGACACACCGGAGGGCAGGGAACAGCTGCAAGCAGACCTGGACAGGTTGGACAAGTGGGAGAAAACAACAGAATGCAGTTCAACAAGGAGAAATGCAAAGTGCTGCATCTAGGGAGGAAAAATGTCCAGCACACCTACTGCCTAGGGAATGACCTGCTGGGTGGCACGGAAGTGGAAAGGGATCTTGGAGTTGTAGTGGACTCCAAGATGAACATGAGTTGGCAGTGTGATAAAGCCATCAGAAAAGCCAATGCCACTTTATCGTGCATCAGCAGATGCATGACAAATAGATCCAAAGAGGTGATACTTCCCCTCTAATCGGGCGCTGGTCAGACTGCAGTTGGAGTACTGCATGCAATTCTGGGCGCCACACTTCAAGAGGGATGCGGATAACCTGGAGAGGGTCAAGAGAAGGGCCACTCGTATGGTTAAGGGCTTGCAGACTAAGCCGTACGAGGAGAGACTAGAGAACCTGGACCTTTTCAGCCTCTCCAAGAGAAGGTTGAGAGGCGACCTTGTGGCTGCCTATAAGTACATCACGGGGGCACAGAAGGGAATTGGTGAGGTTTTATTCACCAAGGCGCCCCCGGGGGTTACAAGAAACAATGGCCACAAGCTAGCAGAGAGCAGATTTAGACTGGCCATTAGGAAGAACTTCTTCACAGTTCGAGTGGCCAAGGTCTGGAACAGGCTCCCAAGGGAGGTGGTGCTCTCCCCTACCCTGGGGGTCTTCAAGAGGAGGTTAGATAAGCATCTAACTGGGGTCATCTAGACCCAGCACTCTTTCCTGCCTATGCAGGGGGTCAGACTCGATGATCTATTGAGGTCCCTTCTGACCCTAACATCTATGAATCTATGGTGATGAAAGCCAGAGGTGTGATTTAGAGAAAGGCAGCCAGTGAGGATAATGCGCCAATGAGAAGCTACTAAAATATGATTCATTACAGGACAACTGGGGGAGAAAGGGAGGGGAGGGGGCTTTTTACTTTTTTATAATCAAGTAAAATATATAACTAACTAGTTAAATCAACCAGTTAAGAAAGCAAGGAACTGCACATGAGGCTAGACATGAAAGCAAACAACCACCAAAGAAGAACAATTAAATAAAAAGTGACGTTGAAAAAAAAACAAAAACAAAAACAAACAAACAAACCCTTGTACCTCCCCGATTCCCACACACCTGTGATAATACTTTAAGGACCAGCTGGCCCTCTTCTAGGTCCCCCATAGAATCCAGCCCATAGAATCCCAGCTGGCCATGATTCCAGATTCACTGGCCATGTTTTGCTTTAGGGCAAAGAGGGAGAGAGAATGCTGGGGATGGAAAGGGAAGAAACAATTTTCAAGGTTGTATTTTTCAAATTGGGTAGTGTTCTGAGGGCCTTTGCAGGGCTTTGTGCATGTTCTAGTGAATATTATGCTAAACCAAGTAAAATGGTAAATGGAAACCACGGATTAAAAACCAGAGCAATTTTTAATTCTTTCTGATGGAATGTTCAGATCCCACCCAGTAGGAACCTAAAAGAAGTTTATGAAAGGTCTCATTCTCTCCCATAGCTATGAAGAAGCAAGCCATCTGGAAACAGCTGCTATAAAAGACTGCAGCCCAGCAAAATGTGGCTGGCAGGTGGAGGGGCTGTCTTGGAAAGATGGCAGAGATAATGTAGAGGCACAGGCATGGAAGACGGGGAAGGAAAGGAAGAAATGGTTCTTTACTTCTGGACTGCATTCCTGCAACTTCTCTGCAGAATAGGGTGTAATGGTCCTGGAAATTAAAGGATAGTTCTGCCTGCATAGTTTAGGGATAATTCTTCACAGGCTACCAAAAGCCCAGAAGTCCAGCCTTAAGCCCAAGTACAGAGAGTCAAAAAGCCGGAGGCTGAATCAATTCAGTCTTTGCAGGTTAGTCTAAGTTTAAAACTGAGAAATAACTGGACAGACATTTACCTTTGATTCAGGAAATGCAGGCACATGCCAGTAGTGGCTCAGGCCAGAAGCTGGGGGCCACTAGGCTCTCAGCATGTAGCCAGCATGGGCTGTATGTTTACTTCCTCTTCCTGCTGCCCCCAAGGTCTCTGGGATTTGCAGTCCAGAGTTACAGCAGCAGGACTCTGCAGTGTTATGTCTCAGCTGTGTGATCTTGGGCAACCCTGGCACAAGACACAGCCTGTCTGACTCACAAAGGACTCACCCCCCCTCCCTCCCCTCCTGTACATAAATGAAACTGATTAAGATGCAGTGAGAAACACACCTAAGACCCTCAAGATAAGGGTGACAAGAGTGAAACAACTGCCCTAGGTCTCATTTGCATCCGAGATGGAACTAGATGACCATTCATTTACATGAGAGACGGAGAACAGAAAGCCTGAAGCAGAGACTGCAGTGAATTCTGGGACCAGAGAAGCCGGGGAGCACTGCATGATGGGGAATCTGTGCTCCAAATGTTAATCAACCCATGTTCACACACACCCAGCTCAGCATTTATCAGACCAGTTCTAATCTGGACTTACTAAGGACTCCCCCCCCCAGACACACACATCCCTCTAAGTTTAATAGGCATCTAGGGCTGTACATTCCCTGGTCCCACTATGGGAGGCCTATTTAAAACTTGTTTGACTAAAACTCAGTTGCCGGGTTAGGGAATGCTGAGGCAAGAGACCGAGTCAGAGGGGGTATGGGCAACATTTTGAACAATGGTTAAGGGTTCATCATGGCATCCAGCCCGTTGGAGCCCTAATCACAGGTGTTGCCATACTTTTCCCAAGACAACTGGTGGAAGTCCTCTCCACAAAAGGTTTTGAGCACCCCAGTAATTGCCTTAAGTCTGTTAAAAGACTATAGTAAGATCTGGAAAAGTCATGCTAAGCTGAGGCTTGTGCACAACAAGTAAAAATCCAAAATCCTGATGCTGCAAGCTATCTATGTTTCTTCAGAAACAAATGAGACATCCCATCAGTATATCTGCTATCCATAGGAATTTCAAGCTGGCTCCCAAGTATTTGGTTACTCCCTAATCTTATGCGTTTCCTGATTATCAATCAGTTTCTTATTTCTTTTTAACCTTCTATGTTATAAAGACACATTCCTATGTACTTGACTGGCTGTCCTGAATAAAACTAATTACTTTTTAAAGCTTGCTTTCTGGGGAGATCTAATTGTTCATCAGTGACATGTCTAACCTGTCTCTGAAACTAATTACTTTAAACCCTTTATTTGGCTTTCATAAAAAAAAAAAAAAAGCTTTTCTTGTTGAAGCTTTTTAAAGGGAAAAGGGACAGTTAGGTACCCAACTTGCATTTTTGCCTTTGAAAAATGTTCTCCTAATTATTTAGTTTAAGGGCAAGTTCTGACTGTTTTACTGATGAAGAGTGCCTGGCACCACAAATAGCCCTACAGTAGAGGAAGGTGGTGGTTTATGAGAAAAAGGCAATTGACACCTGAAGCAAAATGATTAATTAGTTACCTATAATTAGTAGGTGCTTGAAACCAACTTTACTAATCATCAATTTGCAAAACTTATTCTTTCAGGGCAACTACAAATTTAAAATGGTAACTTATAGATATCACTTGGCATTTCATATGTACGTAGCCCCTTAATGCTAAGGATTTCAATATGCTTCAAATTCATGAATAATTTAAACCTCTCTTTTCTAAAAAGCCCATTGGCCAAACATAATTGTAAGAGAAAAGGATTTACATTTATTTTACTCCCATTGATTTGGGACATCTCAAATTCAGCCTTTTCTTTCAGTTAATGCAAGCATACTGTAGTACTGGGTAAATGGTATCACCATGGCTTGACACACTGAGGCTGCTCTCTGCACTGGATAGAGAACTCCTTCCAGACCACTCTCTGAAGATCAATCCAGTCCAGTGCTCTTCCAAGCAGGACTTCTCTGACATGTGCCCTAAGGGATAGCTACCATATCTGGGATCCCAAATCCTATTAACAACTACTATATTGCTATTAAAATATGGAACTCAGTGCAAAGTTCTACAGGCGATTGTTATGAAGTCTTGTTCCCAATTGTAGAAGCCATACCACCTTCCCGTACCCAAATCATTTTTTTTTTTTTCCTTCAAGCATTTTTTTGGTGGGAAGAAAGAGAGAAAGCAAGAACACAAAAATCAGCATGACTAGCTTAGCGATTAGGGCACTTATCTAGGAGGGAGATTCCATAGGTTTTGATACTGATGCATGTGCATGTTGTTTTAACAGTCATTGGGTGCATGTACACAAGAAATTTTACCATGTAATAGAGAAGTTTACTGCACAGGAAGCATGCACATCTACATGTGCACATACTTACTGTGGAGTAAACTGCTCTGATCAAGAGAAGATTTGCTACCTGCAAATGCAAGTAGCAAATTTATTTGCAATTAGTTACTGTGCAGTAGTGCTTGTGTAGGCACCTGACTGGGAGCAAATGTGTTCCTGGTCAACCAGCAGCAGGGGATGGCAGATTCCTCCCTGCCCCAAGGAGCTGCCTGCTGCTGGGGCAGGCTCTGCTGCTGGAGTCCAGGTGGGGACTATGTCCCCCTACCCCAGCAGCAGGGAGTTTCCAGCCCCCCCACTCCAAGATTGCAATCGGGGAGCAGTTCCCTGCCCCCTATGGTAGTGGCAGAGCCCACCCTGGCATCAGGCAGCTCCTGGGGGCAGGGAGCAATGTCATCGCTTGTAGACAGTTGTCTTCTGGCCCCAGTGTTGGGCTAGCACCCAGCGGGAGCCTAGAGCTCTCCCTGGCTACTACAGGGGTACAGTGCAGGACCAGCAAGCGTGGGAGCAGATAACTGCCATGAGCACCAAATCTGCTTCAAGTCCATGAATGTATAGGCATCTGCCTGAGAGTGTTTACTCATGAGTAGTTTACTCACGAGTAAACTGTTCCTGGATCAAATACGCATGTAGACACACCCATTGGATGCAATATAAAAACAGTATGAGGAACCCCTATACTGGGGGTTCAGAATCCAGATTCCCTCTGCAACTTTAAGATGAATGCCCTAATTACTGGACTATATAACTCACTTGTAGGTATATTGTCTGTTCTCTCCCTCTTTCCCCACAGAGTCATGGATTCTTTGCTGCCTGGAAGTACAGCTTCAGCAGGAAAGCTGGAGGATACTTCTTCCCTTCTACCAACCCTGTAGCTTAGTGGTTAAGATACACTCCCGAGAGGTGGAACTTTGAATGTTCTCAGGTAGAAAGCTGCATTGAACTTGGGCTTCTCACTTCTGGGGTGAATGATCAACTGGCAACGCTAATTGTATAAGAATAGGTATTACAAACTGTCTCTTGAAAAGTGAAAGAAGTGACCATTTCCAAAGAGGATGACTTAAATGCGCGAGTTCAGAATGGTGTCTCGGGGTAAGAATTGCAGTCTGAGAGAGGCTTTTAAATTCTATAGAGAGGTAGCAGTTAAACCACAGCTCTCTCAAACATTTCCTGTTGGCTAGGTGATGTGCATCTTTGCACAACATACTGAGCATGAATCCCATTCCTATGTACAGTTCTGTCCACATAGGTTCCTAAGTCCCCTCTAACTTATGGATATGGATTCCTGTCATGGCTCCTGGGCCCTAAAACTGTATGTTGAAATACTTAATGACAGTGCTGAAATCCCTTAAATTGACTCCATCAGTACTTTCCTCTGTTTTTTAATTTTGCTTTTCCTTTTAGTTTAAAAAAATATCTTTTTTCTTTATATCTGTGTCTTGCTACTGATAATGTTCCAGACACTGAAAAATTATAATTTTTTTTTATTGTGTGCAGCTTATTACATACATTCTGGGTGCATCTACACAAGACATTAACTGCACAATAGCCTAATAATATTGCTCAGTACTGCATCACAGCACAGACAATGCGAATACACTAGTGTGTAGTATTATTAGGCTACTTTGCAGTAGTGTCACTTAAAAGTTGTTTGCTGGTG
Organism: Alligator mississippiensis; assembly: GCF_030867095.1. Classification (NCBI taxonomy): domain Eukaryota; kingdom Metazoa; phylum Chordata; order Crocodylia; family Alligatoridae; genus Alligator; species Alligator mississippiensis. Next base: position 324,907,412 of record NC_081824.1, read on the forward strand.
CTACTACGCAGTAACTCCAGATACTGTGCATTTATTTAGTACTTGATTATACAAGTACTAAATTAAGTGTGCATTAATGAACATGAAGACATGCCCTCTGTGTATATTAGATGTATAGTAAACCACCCTTGCCAGCTGGTAGACTTGGATCTTACAAGAAAAGAGGAAGAATGGGAGGGAGTGAGGAGTATTAGATTAAGAATAACTTCTATGAAACCTGTTTCTAACCTTTCTTCTAGATCATCATGTGATGGTAGCTGTGGTTGTCTTGTTAGTAGAGAGTTGTATTGATCAACCAGTGGTGAGACAAACTGGAATCAGTGGTAAAAAGCAAATAAATCAAGGAACAGACATGCAATCAACATAGAAATGAGCAAGTCAGAGTGTGAGATCACAGTTATGGTTTATATGGACTATATCAGAAGTGCACAACTTCCTTTAGCTAGCAGATTGTGCTAGTAGGACACAGAAACAGTTGCACATAGTTGCTTTGTGCATACCCAGTGCTCCTGTTCTCTGTGGAATGCTTCTGCTATTTTCAAGAAACATCACTCTCCTTTATAAGACTTATTAGTCCCTACTGAACTATCCAAACACATTGCATGAAAACATAACTTCAAAGAGGAGCTAGAATTCTATAAAAGTTGATATAAGGAACTGTGTTAAGAACAGATACTGTTTTTTATTTTAGTAAAAGAGGGAGTGGGGATGTGGGAACCTGCTTAATGCAGATTGGAGACGCAGTTTAGCAACTGCTAGCTATTTTGAACCTGGAAGAGCTACCAAAAATTAAAGCATGATTGGAGCCCAACTGAAGGCCCACTGAAGTCAGTGGGAATCTTTCCATTGACTTACTGGATATTGGATCAAGTCCCTGTTGGTTGTTCTTCTGAGATTAAAATGCCTTGCTATTGTAACACACCCATGAATTTTTCCAGGAAAAGCAGTGGTGTAATACTGAATACAAAATTAACACATACTCTTGTACTGAATGTTTAAAATCCCCATTAGAACATAACCCAGTTTTGTCTGTGTCTTTCTTTTTCTGTTCTTGAAGGATAAAGAATTGAATCATCTAATTCTTTGCAAAAAAGGATTTTTCTACTAATCCAGTTTACCGTGGGAGCACAGTATTCAGGCAAACTAAAAACAGAGAGGCAATCCCAAATGGATTAGTAACTACACAAAAATGTTCAGATTATAGTGTAAAATTTGGCTGAGGGGCAGTAAGGGTAATGCATGAATACTCATCTCACATCAATAAGGGACTTGATCTATGGTTAAACTAATGAATTCCAGAGGGAAACCTAATCCAGTTGCTCTTTCTGCAGCTTGTATGTAGTATGCAGTGACACTATACTTATGCAGAGACAAGAATTCTTGAGGGTGATAGCTTTTATAGGACCAGCTATATGACCCAAGACCTTCCTTCCTGAGGCTTGAAGGAAAGTACTGTGATATTCAAAAGCTTGCTTATTTCTATACCAACCATACTGGTGGTCCAATAAAAGATATCACCCACAAGAAGGCTTGCCTCCCTTATATCTCCTTGACCATCACAGCAATACATCACTTCAACAGTGCTGTACTTATAGAGAAATTTCTCTTGGGTTTGTCTGCATGGCTTAGTAGAAAATACCCTATGATTGGATGCTGGTTCTTTGTACTTCAAGTATATGCTATGCAAATTGTTTGATTCCCATTTACCTGTGCAAACTAAACAGAAATTATGTTACCAGATCATTTCTCTCAATCTGGTCTTCTTCCTCTAGCTTTGACTAGAAGACAATTATAGAAGATGACAACAGCTCCTTTAATGTCACTTCTATAGCATGACTTTGTATTCAATGGCAGGAAATGGTTATCAATGTTTGTTCACAAACTGTAGAGTGCTGGTTACTAAAGTTACGTTTGGTGTGCTAGCACAAGGTAAACAGATCCTTCTTGAGATTGGGGTTCAGCTTTACCCATGTCTGATTTTAGCCTGGTTCCAAGGTAATAGGAATGAATTGAGATCACCTTATGCTTAAGTGTTACTTCATATAATCAGACTTATTCACAGAATAAAGATTGTCTGCCTCTCACACCTTCACTTACAAATGTCCAAGGATAGATACTCCAGCATCTATAAGTGATTTGTTCAAAAACTTAGGAAGTCCTTCCTAATCTCCTGTGGGCATGTTTACAGGTGCAAATGCTGCTGGATGCATTTATTCTGCAGTAATTTGCTGCAGAGTAAACCCACCCTGGGCACACATCTACATATGTAAGCATTTGGGAGCAGATTTATTTCCAATGGGAGCAGCCCAGAGGGCTGTTCCCACTGTGCTCTGTCCCCCTGCAGCAGCCAGGGGGAGCTTCGGGCTCCTTCTGGGTGCTAGCCCAGGGGCTGATAGGGAACATGGGGCCAGGAGATTGTTCCCTGCCCCCGGGAGCTTCCTGCTGCTGGGGTGGGCTCTGGTGGCTGTTCCAATGAGGTTTTGCTAGTTCTTTAAAGAGAGTAGAAAAATCCTTTCCTGTGATTTTCATGCAATATTTCTGTTAAAGCATACTGGGATGTATTTTGTCAACCATGCTACAGCAACTTCTTCATATTGTGGTGTACTGTAACCCTTAGGTCCTCTTCTGAGGAACTGCAGCCTGGCCTGTTGTTCCTCAATTTGCATGTGGCAGAAGGCCACCTGTTTCTCCCCAAAAACTCTGCTCTGTGACAATTTGGTTAGGATGGGATCAGCAGAAGATACCCACCTTACCCTATCTTTTTAGGTAACCTGAGCTGGATACGTTCTTGAGGAAGGGGGGGGGGGGGGGGAAAAACCTGCTCCCTCTGCCTACATGACTGGTATCACCTACCTGGGTGAGGGGCTTGCTCCCTGGGGAGCTAGGAACTGCCAGTCTGCACGGCAACTAGTGATGCATTTCAAATTGGATGGCTGACAGCCAACAGGTGCTGGCCTCCATTGGACCAGGTAAATGAGGTCACAAGGGCTATATAAGTTAAGGACTGCCCAGGAGGAGGGGGCAGCAGCCATGAGGAAGACGAGCTGAACCATCTGAAACTTGCTCTCTCAAAACTCATGATCAATGAACTGCTTGCCTCCAGAGGGAATCTCCATCTGCCTCTGGATGATACTTGCGAGTAAGCTACCCGAGATCCAACTAGATATATAGCTTGCAGTAACTCAGGTGTGTGATCAAAGGCTACCCAGCCATGGGAGTTTGCTGTGTGGGATTTCTCTGATATTGCTCTACCCTGTACCCTATTCCAACCCTACCCCTTGTAAAGTTCTCCTTTGTATCTAGTGTGGGAGACTTATTAGGAGTATGTCTAGATTATGCATTGTGGTCCCCTTGGTTCAGCTGACTAAGGGAGACCACTGCTTGTGCTTCTGACTGAGGGAAGCATCCCAAGTTCTTGAAGTGAATCAAGTACCCTCGAGGGCTACTAGGCCTGTGTTTCCCAGGGTGCGCAGAGCCAGAATCAAGCCCAGCCCTGGGTGATGGCAAAGGAACCCCCAGGCTAGTGGGTGTGCTCCAGGAAGGGGGTCGGCCAGTTGTGAAGCGCCCCAGGGAGGCGCTCAGAGCCTGGAAAGTGGTCAGGCGCAGTGTGGTGGGTGGCTGAACACAGGAGCACCCCCTACTGGCCCACCACATTACATTTGTCTATTTTATTGTTCCATCCTAAGTGTAGGATTTTGTACTTTTCCTTTTTAAATTTTATATTATTTATGTCATACCACTTCTCCATTTTTATCAAGGTAATTTTGAATCCTAATCCAATCCTTCAAAGTGCCAGCTACCAATACAGTTTAAGGTAATCTGTAAATGTGTACTCTCAGTTCCATCCTACAAGCCGTCAATGAAAACGTTGAACTGTACAGAACCCAAGACATATCTCTAGGAAGCCCTATCTGGTTACCTCCTCCTAGTTAGACAGAGCCATTGATGACTCATTTGAGTATGATGCATAGTAATAAACTCTATAGTTTTATCTACACTGTATTTATGAGAAGGCCATGGGATACATTGTTAAAAACGTTGCTGTAGTCAAGGTAATACCAAATCTAATGCCCTTCTTCCACTTTCCCCACTACCCTCCCACAAGTCTCCAAAACCCATTGTTTTGACATAGAAATGAGGTAGGTTGACTTGCTCTTTTCAGTCCATGTTATCTGTTCTTAGTATTTTTGTTATCCTGTTGGTGCTTAGGAATAGAGCCCTTTTTGATGCTGAAAAGCACTGGATGAGTAAAGACACTATGAGACTGACTGCTCTGGAATTCCCCATGTCCTTGTCACAGGACAGGGCCCTTAGGGATGTCACAGCCATTCTAAGGCCCCTTGACCATGTCATTTCAGCCCGATGGGCACCCTCAGTTCTTGCCCACCATGTCTTTGATGGAAATATAAAAATAGGGAGGCTGCCTTTAAGTCCTCTTGGACACAGTTTGCTGGACTCTGAACCCCATGGGTTCTCTGACCCCTTGTAGGTCACTTCACTATGGGTGTTTTGGGGGGCATCTTAGCCTTATGGATTATGTGCATGGCTCCAACTGTCCCTTTACGACACCCCAAGCCTCGCAGATGGTATTAGCATTGTCTTGCCTAGGCCCCACTACAATTCGGCCCCTTGTCCTCACCAGGCTTTCCGCAGCCCTATTTCTGTGCCTCCTCTAACACCAGGGCCCCCATGCTGCAGTGGGCCCCCAGTGAGGCCTCCTCCTTCCCCAAATAGCCTCACCCAAACCACCAGTCTTATAAAACGGCAAACAAAACATAAGCCCCTGGGCTATAACATAACAAAGTGCACGGCATGCTCTGCTCCTTTAAAAGAGTAAAACTCCCTCTCTAATACTGGGTGCCTGGAGACGATGGTACCTTATGGGCTCCTGGTGCCCCATTAGCCAGAAGGGTAGCATATCCAATGGCTGTAGCATCTCTAAGCCCTTCCTCCCTGGAAACTTCTCCCCTTTCAGCTGCCAGCAAGGAACTGAACTGCTAGGTCCCAGCCCTAGGGTTTATATGGGCTTAGGGCCCTGCCTCTTCCAGCCAGCTAACCAGGTGCAGATGCAGGCAATTCCCTCATTAGCCAGTTGTCATAGCAACCTGCACCTGGGCTCTTATCTGGCCCTTTGTGTTCCCTCCCTGGGCAATCTCTGCTCTAATAGGAGCAGGCACCTTAATGGCCTGCAACAGTCCTCCTCTGTTTTTTTAAAGGATAGGTACGATATTTTTCTTCCTTTAATCTTCCATGGCCTCACCTGAGCTTTATGAGTTCTCCAAGATGATAACTAATTGCCTCAGCCAATTCTTTGAGTAATTTATGATAATTCAAAAAACATTCAGCTTGTCCAAGCTATTCTTCCCTACTTTTAGGTTGATGATCTTCCCCATCCCTGTTAATAACTATGACTTGATAACTGATCTTTTTTGCAAAGACTGAAGTAAAACATGGTACTAAACACTTCCACTTTCTTACATCCTCCACAGAGATGTAATGGCATGGTTGGGCACCCAAGGTAGCTGCCCCACACAGAGGCAGTGATGACTTTTGATTGCTACCACTGCTGTTGATGTAAATGTGTGGCTGTTGCAGCAGCCATTTTTTTTGGCTGTCCCCCACTTTAAGTCAAAACCCAGGGCAGCTGCCTCATTTGCTCCACCTTTACACCACTGATTGTCCATTATTAACTTCCTCTCCCTATTTAGTTAACAATTTACATATTTCCTGGTCTTTCTCTTACTTCTAATATACTTCTGGAAGTACTTTCTTCTTTTTTTTATATCTCTTGCTACCTGTATCTCAGTTTATGCCTTGACCTTCCGGATATTCCCCTAACATGTCTGTGCTATCTCTTATACCTATACTCCCTTATACTCATGGCCATGTTTTGAAGAGATTGGTAAATATGGAGCTGTTGAACAAATCCATGTTTAGCCAAATTGATCTCTTGTTTTGTACCAGGATAATCTGCTTTATAGCTGGATAGCCTGCTCTTAGTATTGTCTATTTAAGGGATAAGCAGACTTTTCTTCTTCTTCTTAGACTTGCTCCCAGGGGATCCTGCCTGCCAGTTCCTTGAGTTTGTTGCAATCTGCTTTTCTGAGGTCTATTGTTCTCCTTCTTTCTTTTTCTTAAAAATACGAACTCATCATGCCACAATCACTGCTACCCAAGTTGCCTTCCACTTTTTGATTCTCAACCCAAAGTAGTAAGCAAAAAATTAAGAGCTTCCCAAGTTAGTGTTTCAGTCTATTCCAAAATATTATTCCCCACACAATCCAAAAGGTTGCTGGATTATCTTTGTATGGCTGTGTTACTTGCATAACAGATACCATGGAAATTATGCCCTCCCCTCATTAGCACTAGGTCCTATGATTTGGATACTTTGGTTAGTTCCTTAAAAAGAAAAAGCCTTGTTTTATTGTTGCTTGGTAGCTTACAGCACATACCCATTGTGCTTTTTCTGTTTGTCCCTTAACCTAAGGACTTTAATCAGGTTTACTTTCCCACCTTCCTGCAGCTTCTTTTTCTTCTGTTAGATACATTGTGTATGTGGCTTTTAAACTTTTTCTTTCCCTCCAAAATCAGATATGAGTAGGGACCTACCAAATTCACAGCAGAAGTGGGGTGTGGCAGCTCCTTTAATCTTTTATGTTCTCCCATGTGCCACTCCTCCTCTTCCCTTAATGTTGGTTTGCATACATTCAAAAATACCCATATATTTTTCATAGTAATTATAAGCATTCATCTCTCATGTCTAGAGACCTACCAAATTCTCAGCAGAAGTGGGGTACACTGCAGATCCTTTAATCTTGCGTGTTCCCCTATACACTCCTCCATCACTGATAGGTGAAGCAGCTGTTCTTGCAGCAAACTCCTGATTGGCAGGGAGGCAAAAACTGTGGTTTTAAATGTATGGGCCGGGAGTGGTCCGAGGCCCTTGGGGGCGCACGGCGGGCTGTGGCCAGCAGCCCTGGCATACGGGTTGGGGAATGCAGGCTGGCAGACTAGAATTAGGCACGGACGCGTAGCAGTTGATTAAAGATTATTTTACTTACACCGTAGGTGGTCACGGTGCAGGCAGGAAAACTTGCTTGAGTTGCAGTTACAGATAGGAAAGAAGAGCGGACAAGAGTTCTAATCTTGCGAACTCTAGCCCAATCTGGCTGAAGGCTCTAAAACCGCAAGCCCATCGTGTCAACCGAAGAAAACAACTCGGAGAAGAGCTCTGGATACACTCACACGAAGTTTGCTAGGCTTCATGGAACTTGCGCGCAGGGAAGGGGTTCATCGAGGGATCGCGCTCAGCAACGGGGAGAAGCCAGAGGTTGATCAGACCCCTATAGCCTTCTTAAGGTACATGCTGGGTCCGTTAGGCTTCGCAGCGCTTAGAGTTCTTCACGAGATGTGAAGTCCTCGTCCTCCAGATGGTTGTGGAGTCCTCCAACTTGGGCGGAAACCGCTCAAGCCTCTTATACGGCTAGCAAGCCAATCACTAGCCGGCACGTGGGAATAATTTAGAACTGGCCAATAGTGGGACACAAATTTGCATGCGGGTGGCGGGAACTCCTTTGCACCGGGGTTTTCTCTTTGCAACTGAGAAATGCACCCTGCAAAGAAAGCTCCTTGTGGCAGGAAATAATTTAGCAGTGCCGAAGCGCGCACACACAAAATCACACCCTTGGGTTGTGACATTAAATACGGTGCCATTTTTGCCTCCCACTGCTGAGGGACCCCGGTGGCCCCGATTCTTATTGCTGACTGGTGGGGAAAGCAAAACCATGCTGTGTTTTAAACCATGGTTTTCACTTCCCTGCCCACCAGGAGGGAGCAGTGGGGCCCCCCCGGCCATCCTTGATCCATAACTAGTTTGTTATGTTATACTAAATGTAATACAGACATTGTTATAATAATAGCAATCAATAATATAGATATGATACTGAATGTGGTAAAGAGATTGTGAGCTCTAAGGCGTAGGAAGAGCATGGCCTTTTTCACAGAAATATTACAAGATACTGCTCACTAAAGTTTCTGAACTAAAGTGTTTTGATGTCAAGACTCCACGGAGATTTAAAGTACATTGAATAGCACTTTGCTTCATCACAAAGCTCCTCCACATGACAAAGAAACAGGCCATGATCAGCAACAGCCAACTCTAAAGTGCATCTCAAATTCTTGCCAAGGGCAGTGAGTGTCTTCTTCTAGATATAGTTGAGCCTAACCTCAGCGGGCACATCCAGATGATTATGCTTGTGTACTTTGCGGCACCTCAAAGGCTTTGGAGGCACTGCAAAATTCATTTGGTGCATGTGAAAAGGTTCTCTGAGTTGCATATTTGCAGCACAGAGCTAAACTTATTGAATACTGGGAAATTCTGGTATCTAAAAAAAAATGGCTTAAAAAAACCCAGGGCAGCACAGGTGGCTGCAGCATGTGCTTCCCAAAACCAGAGCCTGGCCAGCCAGAGCCACATTCCAGCTGCCAGCCAGGCTCTGTGCACCTGGATTGCCACTGCTGCAGCCTTGGGAGACCCCCAGGGCCCCGTGTAAAGCTGCTAGGGCCAGCTCAGATACTGGCCCCAGCCTCCCTTACCTGACTCAGGGCAATTTGCCATGCACCAGGGCATGTGTGTAGGGGCATTCCCTGGGGATAGTAGATTTGTTTCTGAGGAAATGCATGTGCACTCGTCTGGATGCACCCAGTATGGCTACATGTAACTGCTGAAGAAAATATCTACTCTCTTTCTGTCAAAAGAGGCAAATTTTAGGAAAATAACTAAAATGTAATACTGCTTTATAATATTTATGTGACCTTCATGTATTTCTTTCAGGTACTGCAACTCTAAGCTTTACTGTGGCTGGTCTAATATATCACACTTCAAGTATGTGACTGTTTATCTAGTTGTGCAAGGGATAGTTGGAGGTTTGTATAGGTTGTTCACATTTAAAAAAAAAAAAAAGCCATGCCTGGCCTTCATCAATGCTAAAGCTTCCATTGAACTTTTAACAACAATGGGTGCATCTACATGTGTGCTTTACTGCAGAGTTAATGAATTAGCTGTGTAGTAAAGTGTCATAATCTACACATACGCCAGTATTAGGGCATAGTAAATTAATTAACTCTGCTGTAAGATAGTGTTCTCAGGGATAGTACTGTCTAATGGTGGAATCATTTACTGTGACAAAATGCACATGTAGACAGTGACAGAGGCTGGCTGGGGCACAAGGGTGCTAAAGTGTGGGGTCTACCTGCTGCACAGCTCCATACTTTAGCCCTCTCATGCCCTAGCCACCCGCTCTGCTGCTCAATGCCACCACTTGAAGCCTGGGCCTGACCCGTCAAGCCTACTGTCATCCCATAGCTGCTCTGCCCCAGCTCAAACTGATGCAGTGCCAGGTGCACATGCAGATGTGCCTGGTGTGCGTGGCATACAGTTATATAACTGGTAAGTGCCCTGGAACTTTCTGTAATGGAAATTACACTACACACATCCCCAAAATCCTCATTCGACCTGACCACTGAGGATGACATAGGCAAAATCCTCATTCAGCCTGAGCACTGAGGATGAGTTAAAAGAAATCTATCCTACATGTTGTCATACCCACGGACAAAGGGTATTGAAGAAAAATTTGAAAAATTTCTGTGAATTGACTGGGAACACTCAACACCAATGTCCAGATTCTATAGGAAAAATCCATCCCATTATCTTCATTGCATATTTACCTTCTCAAGTGATTTGTTTTAAATATAGAATAGCAAATATTTGGAAAGCAGTTGTGAGGAATCTTTCCTGTGCTGGACGATGGTCCTAAAGAAGGAGTTTTAACATCAAAAGTGACTTCATTTTCTAAGCATTCAACACTGTAGCTTTAACAGCTGTAACAGAAGTACTTGTATACTATAAATAATTCTACTTTCTCAAGTATTAAGAAAGCAATAGCTACACTCTCATGTATTCTGCTTTGTACATGTTAAATTGCTTTTTGGATATTTTGAATGCCAAGATATGATGAAGAGACTGAAAATTGGGACATTCATGAAATGCTGGCCTACTTTGCATGGGGCACCCAGCACAGTAATTGGGGAAAATAAGACTTAGGAACCCAAGAAATGTTTTTGGCTTCTAGTTTACTAGCTAACTTTAATATTTCCAGGCTAATGGATGAGGATGCCTGCTGTTTATAACTAAAATGCTGACTTCTACAATCAATACATTTAGCTTAGAGCGTTTGTGATGTCAATTACTATGCCAATACTTCAGCATTTACTGACTAAAATGTCTCGGCTTATTGAGCTAGAACTTTCTCTTCACCTTATTTTCTACCTCCTCCACCCTTGAAACTGTGTGTGTGTGTGTGTGTGTGTGTGTGTGTGTACGTGAGACTTGGCTCCAAGGGTACAGCTGTATAGAACAATTATTTGTCCAGTATTACATAAATAGATATGATTCACTGGCAATTTTGAAAAAGCAAAACAAAATTGTATTGGGTCAAATAAATGTTTTTGTTTTTAATCTTCATCCTTTTAAACTTTCTTTAATTTTAATAAATATTGACACAAATTTCAAAACAAAAAATGTTGAACTGTTCAAGATTTGGGAGGGTTTTTTTATATTAAATGTAGTGAACTAATGTGAATTCATGAGATGTGTCAGCATCACTGAATATGCACTCATTCCTATAAAATCTTAATGAAGAACTTTCAGTTCTGTATTTCAGTGCTACTTGCCTCCATATTATTTAGTATATCTTTCTTACTTCCATTATTTTTTTTTTTAACTGTTCTGTCCTTGTGTTGGAATTCTAGAAAGTCGATGATACTACTTCTGGCATGGCATATATTACATTCACTTGACAAAAATCTCCTGAGAAATTTCCATGTTGAGTTGAATGGGTATGAATAAGGTCTCAGATCTGACATTCCATTCTTAGTATTGTCTCCTGTGATCTTGAGGACTCCAAAAAGGTTTAAGAGTGTTATGAATCGAAGCCTCTGTGCAATCATCTGTATAAAATGATAGCTGAGAGAGTCTTATCAAATACCAAGCATGTGCTTTACAGAATGAAGTCTCAAGCTGTAAGGGACTTGCCCTGGAAAGTCCATAAAGAAGATGCCCTGGAAAGCTTTTCCAAGCTTCAAAAACTTTCCCCCCAACTTCTCCCAGGCAATTTTAAGAACCTTAGTCCTAAGTCTTCCATCCGTTTGAATGGAAGTCCCTTGGCAGAAGCCCCACATAATATTTTAAATACTGACTGGAACTGCCCAAGGCTACTCTACTTGTAATGCTGGACACTTTAGAAGAATTTCTTCTCAGAGTTGAAAGCAACTAAAAAATATACTGTTGATATCAGGTCTTATTATAGAATCATAGAAAATGAGGGTTGGAAGGGACCTCAGAAGGTCATATAGTCCAACCCCGTGCTCAAAGCAAGACCATGCCCAACTAGATCATTCCAGCTGAGGTTTTGTCTACCCGTATCTTAAAAACCTCTAAGGATGAAGATTCTACAACCTCTCTGGGTAGCTTATTTCAGTGCTTTACTACCTTCGCAGTGAGAAGGTTTTTCCCAACATCTAACTTAAACTTCCCTTGCTACAAATTGAGACCATTGCTCCTTGTTCTGTTATCTGTCACCACTGAGAACAGTCTAGCTCCATCCTGTTTGTAATCACTTGTCAAATAGTTGAAGGATGCAATTAAATCTCCCCCTCCCTCCCACAGCCTTCTCTTCTCCAGACTAAATAAGCCAAATTCCCTTAGCCTTTCCTCCATAAGTCATGTGCCCCAGGCCCCTAACCACTTTTGATGTCCTCCACTGGACTCTCCATTTTGTGCACATCCTTTCTGTAGTGAGGGGCCCAAAACTGGGCACAGTACTCACAGTAATGGTATTTATGACCATTTAACTCTTGCATTTTTTTGCTATTTTTGGAGGGATTTAGTGTTTCCAGTGGCCTCTGGACTGAGCTTCTAGTGAAGTTACTCTGAAAACCACTTAGAATATTTGTGCCCTACTGGACAGGGAACTGAAGCAACAGAGGTAGAATGACCTTGCCCAAGGTCACACAAGAAGTTGGTGGTAGATAGTGGAAGAACCCACCTTCCTGTTCTTTGTTTTGTGGCAAAAAGAAAAGGACTTTCTCTATCCTTTTTAGGTCATGCTCTCAAAAAATTATATGATGGGTTACTGGTGCTGTACTGATATACCTTCCTAAGATCAGTTAAAATATTATTCCTTTTGACATATGCTGCAGCTTTCACTGATCTTAGGAAAATAGATCATGGCACTGTTACCCTCCCCTCCCCTCCCCTCCCCTTCCCTGGTTTCCAAGCCCTTCTGCTCTCATGCTTTAAGGAATCAGGAGACAATAAGGGGAGAGGTTGGTTACCACTTAAGCTAGAATCATAAAATCTTACTACACAGGCTAAACCAGTGGCTACAGTTATCAAGTATTAATTATGGATGTCTGTGTGACATAATGTAGCAGCATGCTGCAGCACTGTGCTGGGTTAGGTACTGGAAGCAGTGTAGTTATGCTAGTCCGGTGCTCAGCCCATCTAGCAAGCTCTGTCCAGGCTAAATATATTCCTAGTATTGCAGCTAGTTTGGGTTTCTCTGGGCACATCTACACATGCATTTACTGGGCAGTAAGTGGTTTTTATGCTGGCATCTATATATGTAGGCATTACAGCACAGTAATGCTGTGTGTAGACTGACTTGGGACTAAAGTCAGTCCACACACACACTGCCTTACTATGAAGTAACTACTTGGGTGTAAATTTGCTACCTGCATCATGCAGGTAGCAAATTTATGCCCAGATCGGCATAAGTCACTATAGTTACTGTGTAGTATGGGTGCACACATGTAGCCACATGTCGATACTGCACAGTAATTTTTGGTTACTGCAAAGTAACCTAAATTACTGTGCAGTAACTGTAATTGTAGACATGCCCTCTGTGTGCCAGTACACATAGGTCAGGCCATGTGGTACAGCACCCTTCAGACCATGGAGTAATAGGGGGGAGGACTGGGTGGATCCTCTAAGTTGGTATGGAACACCAGAGGCCAGGAAGGAGCAGGTGCACAAAGAGGAGAGTGCCACTTACCATTTGACTGACTCAAGGCAGGGAGGAGGTAGGCAGGAGTCCCAGAGACACTCCTGCCCTGCTCCAGGATGTGGTGCTGCACCCAGCTGGTCCGGTGCTGGGCTCAGTAGCTTCCTTCTTCCAGCCCCTGCTCTTTGTTTGCTCCCCCAGGTGTCTCCTTACAGCCAGGACAAGGGGCTGGAAAGAAGAACCTGTGCACCCCTGTCACTGCTCCCAGGCAAGTCTGGCACCCCATGCAGCTGCTCCCTCCAGTGTGAAGCTGGAGCAGGGCAGAAGTAGCTCTGGGGCTATCTCTGTGCCTGTGTCAGTTGGGGACAGCAGCGGCAGTAGGAAGTTTCCTCCTTCCAGCTTGTGTTTCCAGCCAATGGGGGACACCTGAGGGGCAACAGGGAGCAGGTGCAGGAAGGTGAAACTCTCCTGCTGCTACTGCTGTCCCCTGCTGAGCCAGGTGTCCTGTGCAGCTGCAGCCCAAGGCTGCAGTGGGGCAGGAGCAGCTCTGGAGCTCTTTCTGTGACCTGGTTGGCCCCAGTGTTGGGGGGTGGGGAGGGGGATTCACCATCCAGTGCAGGGTATCAAGGGCCTGCAGCAAGGCAGTAGCCTTAGACTTTAAGGGGGCCAACTTCAATGAGCTGAGGTGATTAGTGGGGGAGGCACTAGGGTCCTGGAGAGTAGGGGAAATGGGTGCCCAAGATGAGTGGTAGTTCCTTCAGAAGATGATACTCAGAGCCTAAGGGTTGACAATCCCAACAAGAAGCAAAGGGAGCAAGAGTGCCCAAAAGCCACCCTGGCTCACCAAGGGCATTTGTGAATGCCTGATTGCCAAAAAGGAGGCGTACACCCAGTGGAAGGGAGAGGCTATCACCAAAGCGGAGTATACCTCCACCGGTCGGGTTTGTAGGGGGGCTGTTAGGAACGCTAAGGCAGATACGGAACTAGGACCTGCATCAAGGATAACAAAAAAGTCCTTTTTTAAATACACAGAGAGAATGAAGAAGGCACCGGGTAATGTGGGGCCCCCGCAGGCCATCTGGTGGTGGCACCAGAGGAGAAAGCAGACCTCTTTAACAATTTCTTCACCTCTATTTTCTTGTGCAGGGACCGGGACTCCCCCCACCATGATTCAAGACGGACTCAAGGGGAACACCTCAAGACCTAAGGTTGAGGAGGACGAGGTTAGAGTGCTTCTGGAGGGGCTGGACGTGTTCAAATCAGCAGATCCAGATGCTCTCCACCCCAGGGTGTTGAGGGAATTGGCAGGGGTTATTGCGGGGCCCCTGGCATGGGTTTATGAGCACTTGTGGTGTTCTGGCCAGGTCCTGGATGACTGAAAGAGGGCGAATGTGGTCCCCATTTTTAAAAAAGGGAAGAGGGAGGGCCTGGGCAACTATAGGCCCGTTAGTCTTACTTCAATCCTGGGGAAGTTGTTTGAGAACATTATCAAGGAGCACATTTGTGATGGGCCAGCAGCGGGGATGATGCTCAAGGGCAACCAGCATGGTTTCATTAGGAGCAGGTCCTGTCAGACCAACCTGATTGCATTCTATGATCAGGTCACTGGACGCAGGTGTCACGGTAGATGTAGTCTTTCTGGACTTCAGGAAGGCCTTTGACACTGTCTCCCACCCCATTCGCATTAAAAAGCTAGGTAACTGCGGCATTGATGCCTACACAGTCAGATGGATTGCAAATTGGCTGAGGGGTCGCACTCAGAGAGTGGTGGTGGATGGGTCATTTTTGACCTGGAAGGAAGTGGGCAGTGGGATCCCCCAGGGCTCGGTCCTTGGACCCACACTGTTCAATTTCTTTATTAGCGACTTGGAAGATGGGGTGAAGAGCAGCCTGTTTAAATTCGCAGACGACACCAAGATTTGGGGTGAGGTGGGCACGCTAGAATGGAACGACAGATTACAGTACGACCTGGACAGGTTACAGGGGTGGGCAAATGAAAATAGGATGGGATTCAACACTGGCAATTGCAGGGTGCTACACTTGGGCAGTAGGAACCAGCAGCATACCTATAGGCTGGGGAACTCCCTTCTTGAAAGGAGAAAGAGATCTTGGAGTCATTATTGACTCCAAGATAAACATGGGCTGACAATGTGAGAACACGGTCAGTAGGGCTAACCGTACCTTGTCCTGCATCCACAGATGCATCACAAGCAGTGCTAAGGAAGTGATCCTCCCCTTCTATGTGACACTGGTCAGGCCGCAGCTGGAGTACTGCATCCAGTTCTGGGCGCTGTACTTCAGGAGGGATGTGGACAGCATCGAGAGGGTCCAAAGGAGGGCCACTCACCTGATCCAGAGACAGCAGGAAAGACCCTATGAGGAGAGGCCACAGGACCTGTTGTTAGAGAGTAGGTTCAGACTAGACATTAGAAGGCACTACTTCACAGTCAGGGCGGCTAGGATCTGGAACTAACTTCCAAGGGAAGTGGTGCTCGCTTCTACCCTGGGGGTCTTTAAGAGGAGGCTTGACATTTACCTGGCTGGGGTCATTTGAGCCCAGTTTTCTCTCCTGCCCATGGCAGGGGGTCGGACTAGAAGATCTACAAGGTCCCTTCCAACCCTACATCTATGAACCTATGGCTGCACCAACACACCTCCTGGATCCTCCCAGAAAACTACATTGTGTTACAGCCATATCTGATCAAGACTGAGTTATATTCAGTACCTGTAGTTCTTTCATAGTTTCCCATGAGGGAACAGGCCTTCTTAAACAAATGTTAGAACAAAAGCATATGGAGATGGGGGAATCATATATTAAACAATAATTGTTTAGGCACAGGTTTTCATCTCTTTGAGGATCCTAACTGCCTAGAGTGGGGGAATGGCCCAGATACTCCAACAGCACCTTTTTTCCATCTTAGCCTATTCTTGGCAGGAACAGTTTGCTCTCGTTTAATACTCCCCGCCCCTTCCCTCATTACAGACGGTCATTTTAAGTGTTCAGCCCCTTCGTTTTGTAAGAAAACAACTATGTTGGTCTGGGCTGGAGTCTGGAAGTAGATTATTGTCCTGTAATTCCCTATCATTTCCCTCATTTGTTGGGAGGTTGCTATTGTCTTGTTTTTGTGCTTATTTTTCCAGTGGTGCCTACTGACTAGATCTATATTAGACTTTTCTCAATGTAAAAGAGTGGTCACCTTGTTAGTAACATTATTAGCCCTCCAAGATTCTTAGACTACATTAGTAGTTTCATATTTGCCACAAGCATCTTCCAAAGCTCAGTTAAGCGTACTGCCAACAGATCAGATGTGCACTGTAGAAAATGTGATTATGGGTGATCTGATTATTTTACTGACTTCCATTATATACTTACCATAAGGTGCAGTTTTGTCTTGCATACTAGTATATTCTAATCCAGCAGTGCTCAAGGTTTTGGTCCCTTGGGCCAAATGAATGGTACAAAGCTGGCCATCATCCTCATGCCACCCCCCATTTGGGCCTGCATGCTGGAATTGACTTCTGGGGTCCTGCATTGTCCCTGCCTGATCCCATGTGCTGGGATCAGGCCCCATGCACCCAACCTAGTAAGCAGGACCAGGCTTCCCCTGGGCCTGTGAGGAACCCCACGGGCTAGATGACAGTGCCGGGGGCAGAATGTGACCCATGGGCCAGGGGTTGAGCACCCCAGCTTTAAATCTATCTATCTAGTGCACAACCAGCAGGGTTATTTACACATAAAAGGAAATTCAAAGATAAAAATAGTTCATCTGTAAGATTTTTCTTTTATTGGAATTCTCTCAAGCTAACATCTCTTGATCAATGAGGCAATTTTGAATTGTCTAACAGAATTAACAAAGGCACTAGATTAGCTTATAGGGCCTGTTTGAAATCATACCAAAGTAGAAATGTCTGCTGGGGTGGTCTTTTTTTTCCTCTTGGCGTTGCTCCAGCTAGAGATTGACAATTCATATATGACACATAGAAGAATTGGTGTCAGATTCTTCTTGGTATTGTCACTGATGCTCAATAGAAATGATCTCTGTGCTCCTCTTTTTATCTGGTGTGCCCCTCTTTTCATCATAGTGTAGACTAAGGCTGACCAGTTGTACCGTTCCAGAAGTTGGCCACTGGCTTCAGTCTATGGGTGTGGTTTCAGCCATCACATAGTTAAAAAGGCAGTTATTCAAAATCAGACTGCACTTTTTTCCCTACTCAAGCAGACCATTTGAGTGTAATTTTGGCCAGTGAGGTAGAGACTATCCTGTGGTTTGGCCAGCTAGATACATTTACCCTTGTTGTACTTACAAAGAGCACTGATTCAAGAAACCATGACACTTGCCTATCAAGTTTATCTGGTGATGAAACCTTGAGAATGCAACCTGACTGTACCGGCAGTGGTGGAATTTGTGCCTGTAGTGCATGCTGTTGAGTAACTTGGTTCTGATGGCTTTGCATTAGATTCAGCGTGTGTCACAGCCATGTTGGCAGTTGTCCATTTCTGCAGGCTGGAATGAGTGGGAGTCTGCTCTGTTGGGGAAAGTGTTTTAGCAAGGGCACGCTACATAACAGGCAGGCATTACTTTAGATATACACTGCACTGAGCAAACACAGATGTTTTCTGAAGAGCTCTTACAACTAGCATACGTGGTGGCTTGTAGAACCTGAATGACCAATCCGGGGGAAGAGGAGGGGATGTTAATTACTCAGTTCCTTTGCAGCTTCAGAGTCTGAGAACCCTGGGTCCACAGTTTTGAGACATCTCTGACATGCAAATTACTCTGAGCCTGGGGATTCCCAAGGCTTATCAGTCTGGGGAGAGCACTGGGCTAATGTAATTTTGCTGCTGCACTCTCACTGATTCATTTAGATCTAGATTGGTTATCTATATGGTGGAACACTGTGCTTTGCAGGCATTCTTAGTGACCTACCAGATATCAGAAAGTAGACTTGCAGTGGGGCCAGAAACAAAATATACTATGGCTAGCCTGTTTATCTACTTGATCATAGTATTTCATACAAAATTATTCAAACATCATAATCTATCTTTGCACAGGCCTTTTAGACCTACAGGATTAAAAATGACATTTTTAAGCACAAGGCATTATAGTGGCTGTGGATGTGCAGCAAAAGTACTGGTAGGTTCAGTGATTTGGCTAGGAGGCATTGTAACCTATTGGATCAAGGCCTGTCAAAATAAAGAGGCCTGTGTTTCACACCATGTTGACACCTACTGCTTGGTAATCCTTTCTGAGGTACAGCTAGCAATACCTTTGCAAGAAAGTAAGCTCTATCACCATGAATGACGCATGCCTCATGAGGCTGGGGGGGCATGACGACTGCCTTCAGGTGGCGGTAGCAGTGGTGGGGGTGTGGTGGCAGTGAGCAGGGACTGCCTGCAGGCAGCCACGATGACGTCAGCGGTGAGAGCAGGCCGAGCAGGGAGCGCCCACAGGTGGCCGCAGTGGAGTTGGCGGTGAGGGGGGGCATGGCGACTGGCGACCACCTACAGATGCCGGTGGCAGTGTCATAGTTGGCCAATCTGAGGGGGGACACATGCCCCCCCCCCCCCATATCCCTCTATACATTGTCTATATCACATATGTATGCATGGTTCATTTTGCTACATAGTGAGCATTCGAGCTCTGCAGTACGTGAATTAACACAGCAAAGATACAAGAATGATGCATTTCTTGTACACAGTAGATCTGATTAATTCCTGTTACTGCATGAATCAGGATCAGAGGGTGCTGACAGACATGCAGCTCCCTGCTGTAATTCATGGCACTTTGCAAGAAGTGCCATGAATTACAACAATCTCCCAGACCCAACAGACATTCACTATTGGGTCCTGGGGGTTGGGGGATTGAGCTGCAGTTTGAAGCAGCTGCAAGTCTTTAGCCGCTCTCTCCTTGTCCCATCCCTTCCCCTCCCAGCCCCAACTCAGTCTTCAGAAAAGGGTGGGAGGGAAGGGAGTGGAGGGGGTTCCGTCTGGGGTTTGCCCAGTCTGTGCTGTTGGGTGGGGTGGGTGGATTGGAGCCCCTCCAGCTTCACTCTACAGTGCCCTACCCTCACATACACCCTATACGCCAGTGCAGGCTGGGCAAACCCCAGATGGAATTCCCCCCTCCCTTTCTGAAGACAGAGCTGAGAGCAGGACTGGGCTGCATTAGCCCAGCCCTGCTCCCAGCATGTGCTGACACAAGTTAATGAAGGTGCTATACTTTGGAGCACCTTCACCTGAACCCTCACCTAATGTAATGAGGGTTCAGATTGTCATGGGATCGGGCACTTTTAAAGCACTCTGCAGCCGTGCACATCTGTAAGGGCATGGCTGGCTAGAAAGCACTGCAGGGGGCCGATCACACAACAAAATGTCACTTGTGTCGGCTCACATGGTGTTCTCATCAAAGGTTTATTTCTGAGTCACTTCCAAACAGAATAGGGTGATGAATTACTGTGCATTTGCACTGGTAGAATCTTTTGGCAACAGTTTTTTTGCTACTAAGGAAATGTGACTTGATCTTCTGCCATTATTATTGGCCTGTTCTCTCATTGCTTTAATTTGATCTATCTTTTGATCCCACCTCATTTATATAAAACTTAAATTATATTTTTTTAAAGCATAAGACAAGTAGTTTCCAAACAACTTCATGTAAATAAGCTAAGATGGGTAAATGCAGACACTGTTTATTTACCAAGCCACTTAAAAATCCATATTCTGTAAAAGAATAGGGTATGAAACCTTATACTGACAGTAAACAAGTTGGTTAACTTGTATGTACTTGATATTTCGTAATGACACAGAAGGTATATAGTCCCAAATCCAATAAGCCTACTTGCATGCCTAAAGTCACTCAGGTAGAAGCATTTGCAGAATAAGAATATTTGTCAGTGATATTGACCCATCACAAAAAACAATCCATTTTTATAATACAACAAGGTTACATATTTTTAAATATATTATTGTCTACCTAAATGGCTTTGTTTTTCAAAAAAATCTTCTGTTTTACGATATACATAACACAACATTTCAGTTGTGAATGTGGTGAACTGGCAATTCACATGTAACAAAATAAATATTAGGAGAATATAAAAACTGAAACAGTAGATAAAATCCACAGGCCAAAATGCGATGGTGCTCTGATGAAACATGCATATCTTTGCATGTACTTGATGGGAGATTTTCTTCCATAAAAGGGCCTATTCAACACAGGGAGGGCCTGGGTACTGCTTCTTGGCTCTGGATATTGAAAATTATTTGATTTATTTTCAAAGTAAGATCAGTGTCTCTATGCTTGCATAAAAGTAACAGCCAAACATTCATCTGAGCTCCCCACTGGATAGAATACATATATATGTATATTTATATGCTTAAATATATGGTGCAATAGATCATTCTAACTAATAATGCATCCCTTCAAAATTATTTTATTGTGGCTTAAATTTTTAGTTGCTTCCCCTTGCTTATCCTTATTTATCCCAGGAACTTTGATGCTTTCCTACATGTACTGTCGTCGTCTTTTTTCTCTTTACCACATTTTTAGCCCCTAAAGGAAATGGCAGGCCCCCTATCTGGCTTGTTAAGCTTTCAAAGCTGTACTGCATCCTCCATATAGCATGTTTCTGATTATGTCAGCAGCATACTCATTTTTGCTCACAGCTGCTGCACTGCTGTCAGATCAATACACCCACAAAGCACAGTGAAGCTTTTGTTTAGGTTCAGAAATCAGATTTCTCTTTCCTACAGGGCAATCTGTAGAATTAACTCCTCTAACATGAAGTGGTTCTTCATGGAAGCTCCAGGGAAGCTATACATTTATCAGTGAATTTAAACACAAGGGCATCTTTCTTCCTGTCTTGTCACTTATGCAAGTGTTTCCCTATTTCAGATCAATGTTATTTTGTTTCCATCTCTTGCTTTCCTCATTGCAGGATCTACACGTGGTAAGGCACAACATGTGTTTCTCTTTAGATTTGCATTACTGGTTTCTATGCTGAAAACATTTAAAAGATGCCTCTGAAGTTTTATATAAAAATCTCAAAGAACAACTATCTAATAGATATCCCTAGGACCTTTTTTAGTCGGTAAGATCATGATAACCTTGGGAGATACCCTTTAGGCAGGAAACCATTTAAGCAGATATAAAGTAACGTGTTGACAAAGCTGAGAGTCTGACCACGTCAGCATGCAGCAAAGGGCTACTGCTCATTTTTTATTCTTCATAAGTGGTCAGACTAGTTTTTTTTTTTCTTTCTCTAGCAACCTGGACTTGGAGATGCATGGGTTTAGGAAGCTGCTACAGAAGTGAGATGTTTCAGTTGTACTGATTTAAGTAACCCCAGGTTATAAGGCAACTAATCTCTTCATAAAAGATTTGGGGGAGGGGGGCTATTTGAAGTCTCCAGTGAGATGGAAGGCCCTGGCTGTTTGCAATGAGGAGCACAGAAATGATAGTAGAGAGACGACTCTTGGTGGGGTGCTATAGAGTGAGTATGTGTCTCCTTGAATCTTTGCACAAGCACACAGTAATCAGCTCACAAATGCTTGTGCAAAGATTCAAGGAGACGCATATTAACTTCTGAAGTGTCGCTTGTGGCTCCAGAGCCGCAGGTTGGCTACCCCTGCTCTTGAGGAAATGCCAGGCAGCAAGACTTTGGTTTTCTTAGCCCAATAAAGTGCTGAAGATCGTGGAAATGAAAACCTAATCTATATTTCTTTTTTTATTAAAAAAGGGGGAAAAAACACTCCGAGAAGGTTTTGGAGAGCATGTATAAAAGGCCAAGGAAGAGAAGCTGGGCCAGGATTTGATATGTGAGTTTAGATAAAACCTTGCCATGTGGTTGTTGGGATCTAGAGGGCAACCAGGGTTTCTCTAGTTTGTTTGGCTTATGTGGAGGCTGAAACTTATTTCATATTGTTCCCTTGAATTTAATCTTGTTTTAGATATCTATATGTGTCCTCATGACTGAAGGAGGCCTTTTGTCTTTATAGTTTCCCCTTTTAGGGGGTAGGATTACTTTTAATTACTGCCAACATGTTTACACGCAAGCCCAGGCTGTCTCACTAATTTAGCAAAGCTTCAGCCGAAGTAGAAGATTGCTTCTACCACAGAATTAGCAAGTTCACTGAACAGTCGGGGTGGGGTGAGAGGGGTGTGAGGATATGCTGACCGTAGCAGATGGGGACAGGTGGGCAGGGAGGCTTGGAGTGAGAGGAAGAGAAGACTTACCTGTCTGTACTGGTGTTCAGCATTAGCAGTGGCAGCTCTAGTAACATCTTTGTGGCTGGGCTTTCTGTGAACAGAACCTAGTGCTCTGTTTGCTTTCTGTCATCCACCCCCCCCCACCCCGATACATATGTATTAGGAACAGGGCTGTGCTTGCTCTGGCTAAGCTTCCTGGGGTTGAGCACCATTTTGCTTGCTCCATTCGCCTCCCACCCCCCAGTACACTGCTCGGTGTGTGTGCTGTGCTGCCCAGCTCCTGTGACCAGGCAGGAGCATCACAGGACCTCCCCTGCCAAGGCAAAGACTCCCAGCTTGCCCTGGCCTATTTATGCTACTGAGTTTTACTTCAGTGTATGTGCGAATCTGAAATTCATTTGTGAGACTCTTCAACATAATATGCTCTTTACTATTAATATATAGTCACCTTTACAATGAGCTTGTTTTAAAGGTTAGGGTTGGCAATGCCTTGGAGACCTCCTTTTCAAAGTGCTTTGGTTAACATTGCTCATTTAACTTAAAAAATTAACAAGAAACTGACTTAACAAACCTGACTCAAAACTTTCCACTTTTCTCTGGTTTCACTTGTGTTGTTTCTCTATTGTTCTAGTCTCCTGTGACATAGGAGGAGTGAATTCCTGAAGTTAAGCATGCCTTGGGAATCATAAAAAGTTAAAAACAAAAATCTTTGTCCTCCCTCCCCATCCTGCATTTTGAAAATCGATTCAGATTGCCAAACTAATGGTCGATGGCTGTATAGGCAAAAGGCAAGGGTGCTAAAAAGACAAGGTCCAGCCTTTCACAACAGAATGAGTGCTGGGTGAATTTCTTTCCATTTGAAAACTAATCTTTTGTTTTTAGTGGCTGTTATGTTTTGCTCTAGGGATGCTGGCTACAGGTCTTTTCTGCTTATCTCTACTCTATCACTAAATTATTAAGAACCTCAGTGTAATTTATGGCGTCAATGCAATCTTGTTGCTTTTGTCTAGGGAAAAGAGGGAGGTCCTTTCTCAATCTGCACAAACACTTAAGTTGCCTTTGTAGCTGAATTGGATAAGTTTGTTTTTTCCTCTTGTTAATATTCACCATTATTTTTCTTTTATTATTCTGCTATTGAGCCATCTGCTGTACAGCCCTGAAATTTTCTTTTTCAAGGGTACCCACCAGGTCTAATCTTTTCCATAGCTTCAGGACATATTGGACTACGTCCTGTGTTGTGGAGCTACACACCAAGGCTGCCTCCCATACAAGAATTCAGAAGGCAAAAAACCTGTGTAGGAATGTGCAACCTCTTAAATGGTGACAATAAGTATGGTAAGAACTGATCCCAATTCCAAGGCTCTTCCAAGAATTTCCTCAACATCTTGTCCAGTGTCTGATTTATACCTCTCAACTAATCCACTCATCTGGGGATGGTCCACTGAAGGTTTTATAGAATGGACCTTCAATAAGCCTCAAACGTCTTGCAGTAACTGAGACATGAAGATCATGCTCTGGTCCATCAAAACCTCTCCGGGAATGCCTACCCAGGAGAATATCTGTAATAGCTCAAAGGCCACAGTTTGTCCTGAAGCTAAGTAAATCACCACAACATCAGTAGTGGGTGGCATTGCTGACAAGGACTGGGATGAACCAAGTCCACTCCAAGCCACTCAAAAGGTATGGCAACAAATGAAACTGGTATGAGTGGAGTGTTATTAGTGGGATGGGGGGGAAGACCAGCTGGCATTTGGGGGCAGGATGCACAATAGTCTTTGATTTATTGGTATACCCTAGGTCAGAAAAACCTTGGAAGCACTCTATCCTGGGTGTTGTCCACTGCCAAATGACCTCCCCATGGTACTTCAGGAGCTCGGTTCAGAACCTGCCTGCGGTACTACTTCGGTGCTAATAGTTAGGATAGCCAGGTTCCTGTGACCTTGTCTTTGGTCACACTCATCAAGAGGTCCCCTTGAAACTCAAAATCAGGGTTCTGGGATGTTAAGCTTGCACCCACTTTAATCTCATTGGTCCAACTCAGTCAGCCATAAAGAGGGGAATATCTTGGGTCTTTCCTTTGGTCACGAATGAAATCCAGGCCTCCCCCACCCCCATGAGCCCTACAACATGGACATACCCTATCTGAACTGGAACCACATATCCCTTCTGGTCTTGGATCTTCTGCCACACCTGAGACATAGGCATGGGACCTACAGTCCATCTGATGGTATTTGATATTGATGGCCCTTCTCTCCACATTGGAAACAAGTCATAAGAGTATTCTTCCTCTTCCTGGGCTGTGCGGATTCCCTAGGTAGCTATCTTCTTCAGAAGAAGCACTCAAGAGCCCTCCCCTTGGCTGAGGTGTTGGAGGAGGAGGAGGTAGTGCACCTACAAGAAGCCTCTTTAGAGACCCTGCCTCTTTCCTCCACAGTCCAGGCTTCATTGGCTCTGGGACCTGCTGGGCTTCCAAGGGATCCAGACAGTCTAATTCAACCTCCATGAAGTCCTCTGCTTTCTAGGTCGCTTCCGCCAAGCTGGTCACCCAGTGACAATACACCCACTGGGCTCCTACTGGGAGGATGGTACAGAATTGCCCTAGGGTCACTAGTTCCACTATTTCTGCAGCTGACTGTGAGACAGGGTTTAGCCACCAGGTGAGCAAATCCTTTATTTTCTGGGCCATGGCTTGAGGCCATGCATTCAGGTCCCAAGTCTCCTGTAGGAACTTGTGGCAATAGGCTTCCTCTCTTAGACCCAACTGGTCTAGTGTGGCAGCTTTAAGGGTTTTATAATCCTAGACTAAATCCGCCCTCAGAGCCTGGTAAGTGGCATGCACCTCCCCAGTTAACAGAGGAGCCACACTCAAAGCCCACACATCCTGTGGCCACTGATGTGCATCTGCCACCCACTCAAAAGTTGCAAGGAAGGCCTCTGTGTCATATGCATATCTCATCTTGGTGAGCACTCCATCCATTATCCTCTGGGAGCCAGGTGGCTCTCTAACTTGGGTGGGAGTCTGTCTTGACTCCAAATGATGGTACAGGAACTCCCG
The DNA here is from genome assembly GCF_030867095.1 of Alligator mississippiensis. NCBI lineage: Eukaryota > Metazoa > Chordata > Crocodylia > Alligatoridae > Alligator > Alligator mississippiensis. The sequence continues at coordinate 324,932,731 of NC_081824.1, forward strand.
GTGTTGCTGCTGCTGCTCACTCTGAAACTGTTGCTGCTGCAGTTAGAGATGCTGAAACAGCTGCTGTTGTTCCTGCTGAAGCCCCTCAAGCCATTTTAGTAGGACTCCTGTCTCCACTGCTGGAGTTAAACTTAGAATGCTTATGTTCTCTACCATGTGTAATGGGTTGTTCCTCCTTTAGCCAGGCCTAGGAGCCAGCCTTTCCCCTTTTCCTACCTCAAATTAAATGACCAAAAAAAATCAACAACCCCCCTCCCCCCCGCCCCATCCAGGGCCAGGGCTTCATTGCAGTGTTCCAGTCTTGTCTTTCTTCTCAGTTTCACTCAGACCCCCCCCCCCCCACACAAATCATTTCTCTGGAAGCTTTTAACTTCCTCCATAAATAACCGATCACTCCCATCGGCTGGGCCAAAGCTCCTAGGCAGGCAGGATATCACCCTCTACCCCCTGAAGCTGAGCTCCAGTCTCTGAGCCATACATCTTGTTAAAACTTTTTATGATCATGAGCAGCCCCACTGCTTTTCACCTGCCAGCAAAACTGGCATCTCCAACCATTCAGCCCCAGATCTCTGGAGCAGTAAATTTCAAAGAAAAGAGAATAAAAGTGTGCCTGTCCATCTATGTAATGCCCAATTATTATAGAGAGAAGTGGGTTAAAGATCTTCTAAAGAAATAAAGGCAATACATAGAATAATGGGGCTTCCCAAGCAGTTATCCAACATAACTCTGGGAGTTCTCCCAAAGAAAGGAATATTTGAATATAGAGTACCTACACTCCAACTGGCATGTAGTAGTCAATGGGATTGAAAACGGGTCCTAACCTTAACAAAATCAACTTAGACACTTGACAAATCACTGAAGAGAGATCATTCACTACTTCAAACAGTGCAGTCTCTGAATTAAAACATGGCCTGGGTTAAAAAGACCATTGGATTCCAGATGTGTGATTCAAAACAACAATTGGAAATGTTGTCAGGAGATGGTTTCTTGATTTGAAGTCTAATAACTACCTTTTCAAAAGCTATTGAACTTCTCTTAGATAACAATTGATGATCTCATTCTCATCTAACAAAGGTCATATCACCTTTTGGATAGCTTTTCAAACCCAAGATACATGTGCAGCCACAGTATGAGTGGTAGCACACACATCCTCAATACTTATAGAAATTCAGAAAGAAGCACCTTAAAGTCAAACAGGGATGAATGTTTTGCTCTTCCAAGTGAGAATGCTGTGGGTACATGAAGATAGATGGTTCTATCCTCATCCAAGCAGTCCTGTCCACAGAGTAGTATATGGTCCCACTAGGCAAAATGCCTTACTGGACTTGGTGCTGGCTACAGGGGATGACTTGGTGGGGGATCTACTAACACAAGGTAACCTAGGGGACAGTGACCATTCCTTGATTGAATTCACTATCCAGCATAGGTTGAGAAAGATAACCAGTAGAGCAGAAGTGCTAAACTTCAGAAAGGCTAACTTCAGTGTACTCAGGAGATTAGTTAGTGAGGTACTGAAGAATAGGAGCATTGGTAGGATGGGAGTCCAGGAAGGGTGGTTGTTCCTAAAGGGAGAAATCCTACAGGCACAGAAGAAAACAATCCCATTGTACAGGAAAGGGGGATAAGGGGCCAAGAAACCCTTTTGGCTGAACAGGGAAATCCAGGAAAGCCTAGGGGCCAAAAAAAGAGGCATATAGGCTGTGAAAGCAGGGGTTAGCTACCCAGGCGGAGTACACCTACTTGGCCCGCACTTTCATGGAGGCAGTTGGAAAGGCCAAAGCAGAAATGGAACTTAGGCTGGCAACAAAAATTAAAGACCACAAAAAGTCCTTCTTCAGGTATATAGGGAGCAAAAAGAAGGCACAGAGTAGCATAGGGCCCTTACAGGACACACTAGAACAATTAGTGACAGATAAAGGGACAAGGCTGAGCTTTTCAATGAGTTTTCTGCTTCTGTATTCCTGAACATGGATCAGGACAAATATTTCAATTGTATCATAGACAGGCACAAAAGGAAAACCAGCCCACCAAATGTTAGTGTCGAAGGGACACTTGGAGGGGCTGGATATGTTTAAGTCAACAGGCCCGGATGATCTTCATCCGCTGAAGGAACTGGTCAGTGTCATAGCAGAGCCACTGCCACAACTGTTTGAGCACTCTTGGTGCTCAGGTCAGGTCCCGGAGGACTGGAAAAGGGCCAGTGTGGCCTCTACTTTCAAGAAGGAGGATCTGGGTAACTATAGACCAGTTAGTCTCGCCTCTATTTTTTGAAAGGAAAACCTTTGAAAAAATTATTCAGGATCACATTTGTGGGAGTCCAGCAGAAAAACAATGCTGAAGGGCAACCAGCATGGATTCATAGCTGGTAGATCCTGCCTGACTAACCTTGTTTCTTTTTATGCCCAGGTCACAAAATGCTTAGACGCAGGAATCGATGTACTTGATCATCTACTTGGATTTTAAAAAGGCCTTTGATATGGTATCTCATCCTATTCTCATAGATAAACTGAGCGGCTGTGATGTACATGATTACACGGTCAGGTGGGTAGCAAATCGGCTTAGGGGCTGCACCAGGAGAGTGGTGGCGGATGGGTCAGTATCGACCTGGAAAGATGTGGGCAGTAGAGTCCTACAAGACTTGGTCCTTGGACCTATGCTGTTCAATGTCTTCATTGGTGACTTGGATGGGGGTGTGGAAAGCACTCTGTCCAAATTTGCAGATGATACCAAATTATGAGGTAAGGTTAACACAATGTAGGGTAGGGAATTAACCCATGCAGATGTGGACAGGTTGGAAAAGTGGGAAGAACAGACTAGGATGCAGTTCAACAAGAACAAGTGCAAAGTGCTGCACTTAGGGAGAAGGAATCACCAGCACATCTACAGGCGGGCGGAGGACCTTCTCAGCAGCACAGTAGTGGAAAGGGATCTTGTCCGCGACGCAGGCTGTAAAGGTTGCTTACATAGTTGCAACAACTTGCTTCAACTGGCAAGAAACCGAGCCAGTGAGTCCACAGACGAAGGAGGCAGTTAGACGGGCCAAAGCTACCATGGAGCTGAGGATGGCATCCCAAGTAAAAGACAACAAGAAATTGTTTTTTAGATATATTGGGAGTAAAAGGAAGGCCCAGGAAGGAATAGGACCCCTACTAAATGGGCAGAAGCAATTGGTGATGGACAGGGGGGACAAGGCTGAACTCCTCAACAAGTTCTTTGCCTCAGTGTTCCTAAGTGAGGCAGGACAAGGCTCTCACTGGGAATGTAGAGAGGCAGCAGCAAGGCACCAGACTTCCATGCGTAGACCCTGAGATGGTGCAGAGTCACTTGAAGGAACTGGATGCCTTTAAGTCGGCAGGCCCGGATGAGCTCCATCCGAGGGTACTGAAGGCACTGGCTGACGTCATTGCACAGCCACTGGTGGTAATATTTGAATGCTCGTAGTGCACGGGCCAGGTCCCAGAGGACTGAAAAAGGGCCAATGTGGTCCCCATTTTCAAGAAGGGGAGGAAGGAGGACCCGGGCAACTATAGGCCAGTCAGTCTCACCTCCATCCTAGGCAAAGTCTTTGAAAAAATTATCAAGGTTCACATTTGCGACAGCCCAGCAGGAAAAATTATGCTGAGGGGAAACCAGCATGGGTTTGTAACAGGTAGATCATGCCTGACTAATCTAGTCTCTTTTTATGACCAGGTTACAAAACACCTGGACACAGGAGTAGAGGTTGATGTCGTATACTTAGACTTCAGGAAGGCCTTTGATACGGTATCCCACACCATACTGGTAAACAAGTTAAGAGGCTGTGACTTGGATGACTACACAGTCCAGTGGGTGGCGAATTGGCTAGAGGGTTGCACCCAGAGAGTTGTAGTGGATGCTACGGTATCGACCTGGAAGGGTGTGGGCAATGGGGTCCTGCAGGGCTCAGTCCTTGGACCGATACTCTTCAATATCTTCATCAGCGACTTGGACAAGGGAGTGAAGTGTACTCTGTCCAAGTTTGCGGATGACACAAAACTGTGGGGAGAAGTGGACACACCGGGGGGCAGGGAACAGCTACAAGCAGACCTGGACAGGTTGGACAAATGGGCAGAAAACAACAGAATGCAGTTCAACAAGGAGAAATGCAAAGTGCTGCACCTAGGGAGGAAAAATGTCCAGCATACCTACTGCCTATGGAATGACCTGCTTGGTGGAACGGAAGCAGAAAGGGATCTTGGAGTCCTAGTGGACTCCAAGATGAACATGAGTCGGCAGTGTGACGAAAGCCATCAGAAAAGCTAATGGCACTTTATCGTGCATCAGCAGATGTATGACGAATAGATCCAAGGAGGTGATACTTCCCCTCTATCGGGCACTGGTCAGACTGCAGTTGGAATACTGCGTGCAGTTTTGGGCGCTGCACTTCAAGAGGGATGTGGATAACCTGGAGAGGGTCCAGAGAAGAGCCACTCGTATGGTTAAGGGCTTGCAGGCCAAGCCCTATGAGGAGAGACTGGGGCACCTGGACCTCTTCAGCCTCCGCAAAAGAGAGTTGAGAGGCGACCTTGTGGCTGCCTATAAGTTCATCATGGGGGCACAGAAGCGAATTGGTGAGGTTTTATTCACCAAGGCGCCCCTGGGGGTTACACGAAATAATGGCCACAAGCTAGCAGAGAGCAGATTTAGACTGGACATTAGGAAGAACTTCTTCACAGTTAGAGTGGCCAAGGTCTGGAATGGGCTCCCAAGGGAGGTGGTGCTCTCCCCTACCCTGGGGGTCTTCAAGAGGAGGTTAGATAGGCATCTAGCTGGGGTCATCTGAACCCAGCACTTTTTCCTGCCTATGCAGGGGGTCAGACTCGATGATCTATTGAGGTCCCTTCTGACCCTAGCATCTATAAATCTGTCATTCGTGCCCACCTGGATGTTAAGTATGGGGTAGTGGTCGGAGGGCCAGAGGAGCCTAGGGATCCTCTCCACAACATCCCAGATGCGGGCCCCAGGGATGCAGCAGACCTCATGGACTAGGGGGTCCAGATGGCAGATAGGTCCCTCAGTGCCCAGCAGGAGGGAGTCCCCCACCACCACCTTACGTCTCCTTTTGGGGGTGGCAGCTCGCTGTCTACCCTCCTCCTCCTCTGGTGTCTCCATCAGAGCCTCCTCATGCATGGTGAGGGGAGTATACCTGTTGTGCAGTGCCAGCGGAGGAGTAGCTCTAGCTCTGCATGTCCTGGAGCCTGAGATAAACTTCATCCACGTAGCTCCGGGTGGGTCTTTACAGCCAGCCTTCTTGTTGGTCACCTTCTTTATCTTCTTCTCTTCTTCCTTCTTCTGGAGAAGAGCCTGGCAGTAGCCATCAATGTAGTCTTTGTGGGCCCTGATGGTGCATAGCTGACATACCTCCTCCTCAAGCTCCTGTACCCAGTCCTCCAGAGACTCCACTAGAGAGCACAACTCACAAGTGGGGGTGCCCCCATGCCCAGCTGCCAGCAGCCGTGCTAGGCAGGCCCCACAGCCTAGAGCCAGGGGCTCCATCTAGGTGGGGGCCAGAGCCATGGGCTCTATCTGGGTGGTGCCAGGAGGCCTGCAGGCACAAGAAGTCTCCACCATGACTAACAGTGTGTCCACACCCCTACCTGGTCCCAGCAGCTTGTCTTCAGGATTCAGGCCTCAGGCTCTTTGCTCAGCCCAGCCCTCTGGGCACCTTCTTTCCAACCTTCCATGTGAACTCCTGAGCAGAGCCACACCTGTTTGCATGCTCTGTTCATGCAGCTTCAGTCACGGGGCTCCCTGGGGGCCTGAGCTAAGTAAGGACCGGAGGGAGGCCGTTCCCCTCCCTGGTTCCACTCAGCCAGTGCATCCTGCCTGGCGCAGCCCTCCACACACTCACATGCAGGCACACATGCACACACCTGCACCCCCTGAGCACCCCTGCACTCATCCACCCTCTCCATGTTCCCAGTTCCTTTACCTCCTGGTTCTGTGCTGGGGGGTCAGTGGTGTCTGGGTCTGGCTCCTGGGGTCACAATAGGCATTTACCCATGCATCTCCACCGAGGAGCTGGCCTGAATGAGCCTCAATCTGTAATCATTCAAGTTTTAAGTGTTCTTAACATGGTCTAACTGTAATAATCTCACCCTTTCATGACCAACTTTAGCTGCATATAGGCTACTTACATGCCCACAGGGGAGTTGGATTTCAGCCCAGCTTGGGCAGGAAGACCAGAGAAGCTGCCCTGGGCACAGATTTAGGAGGGGTGGATAAAACCAGCTGTTGCCATGGCTGCATAATCACACAAGTGGTGGTGTCAGCAACCAGAAGTCACTGCTGCCTCTGTGTGACAGCTGCCTTAGGTGCCCTGTTCTGTTATTGCACCTCTGGAGCTTAAGCTTCTCATTCTGAAGCTGCACAGGCTCCTTTCTACTCATGGCTCTGAGCAGGAACAGGAATCAAATGGAATTTGAGAAGGAAAGTCCAAGGAGAAAGGCAGTTGTTACAGTTGCAGTGAGTGGCACCAGCATGGCACCTGTCCTGAAGAGGTTACCATTACTGTAACCTTTCATGTTTACTATCACTCAGTAAGAAATCCAGTGTCAAACCTCCTACTGCCTTTACTGGAAATGCATCTGGCTGCCAATAGCATATTCAATGTATTCATCCCAGTAAGAGTGAAAGGACCTGTAAGTTTTTTTTTCCTTTAGTTGTGACCTTCACATTTACCACAAAACAATCTGGCAAACTACTTGCTAGTTACTGATTTCACATTGTTGCATCAGCATGTGTGCTTGTCCAGTGATTTAGAGTCATTTTACAAACTTGCTGTATTACAGAGGTTTTGCTATCATAAATAATTTCTCTTTCATTTTTTTGTGTGTGACCTGCTGTTCTAATTAATCTAGCAACATTATTTTGTTGATTAGTGTTTAGATTAACAGGAAGAGGGTTACAAACAGAAAAGACACAAGAATAAGAAGGAAAAGATTTAAAGTAGCAATGAACAGGCAATAGATAACTGAACAGTAGAGGGGGAGAAAAGGAATAGGGGCTTCATCTAATTTCTAAGGAAGTCAATTGGATTTGGATTAGACACATAAGAGATGAGTGATATACTAGTGCAGTGGGTTTCAGTGTGCCAAGCTCTTATTTGTAAACACATAGGACATGTCTATATGTGCATCTACTGCACAGTAACTTACTGTGGAGTAAGTTATTGTGTAGTAAGCAGTTTTTATGCCAGTGTCTACATGTGCAGATGTTATAGTGCAGTAACACTGTGTGTGGACTGATTTGGGAATAAAAGTTAGCTCCCACACACAGGGTTACTGCTCAGTAAGGTGTCTACACATGCCTTATTGCACAGTAACTACTCGGGCATAAATTTGCATCATGCAGGTAGCAAATCTATGCCCAAGTCAACATAAGTCACCATAGTTACTGCAGAGTACCAGTGCACACGTGTAGACATGTGCCTATACTGTGCAGTAATTTTCAGTTACTATAAAGTAAACTAAATTATTGTGTAGTAACTGTTCACATGTAGACATGCCTACTAAGACGTACCATGACATCCTGCCACCACCCACCCATGTCCTTTGGATGTGACACTGTCCTGGTATTCACAAATGGGTGGTTGTTGAATGGCATATTCATTCTAAAACCTGAGTTTTACTGTATATCAAAGTATCTAAATGAGGCAGGGCTACCTAGCACCATGGATATTTTTGTAGCCTTTTATTTGCAATAAGAGGGATCAATAATGCTGTTCAACTTCTTCATGTTTGCAAAGCAAAATATCCTGCAAACCATTTGTTAAGCTCTATGTTTTCTGTTTTGTATGAGTGGGGTGATACATTCAATGTGGTTCTCTGGTTCTCTTATATGATGACCCTATATACACGAGACACCGACAATGCAGCTGTTATTGTGCAGCCATTTAATACTTGCATAGCCAAGTACTAAATGACTGTACAGTAACTGAAGTTACTGCACAGTAGCACCACCACATGACTTTTTGACTGCAGAATAGCTCATTACTATTGCACAGTAGCATTGTGTCATGCTTTGTGCCATGGAGCACTACTATGCAGTAGTAATGAGCTACTGCGCAGTCAGCGTCTTGTGTAGACGTGGCCACACAGTGCATGCATTCAAGATAGGGTGTATCAGAGCTTGTGCACATGGACAAAGGACTTAACTTAGTCCAGTTTTACAAACAGACTTGAATAGTAAACAAAACAAACAAACAAAGAAGCCAAACCCTGCAATATGGAGACTGTTGTGGGGAGCTCAGTGCTCTTGTGCTTAGACTTCTTCCAGTATCTGATCTAGGTCCTGTGAGGCTAGTTCAGGTATCTACACTGCAAACTGTACAAACATCCTATGCTGCCTGAAGTTCAATGCAAGATTGTGTGTTCCATTTTAACTTTTCTATTTTGAGCAAAGCCTATCTTTCTCTCCTTCCCTTTCATATCCTAATGGCAGAGAAAGAAAGCATACATCCACATATGCTACCTTGGAATTCCCAAATGGGAATGTTCATCTGTTTGTCTCTTTTAGGACTGCTTTGTATTGTTGAGGCATGACAAAACAGTTGGATCAAGAACTGAAGACTGAGCCTATAATATCCTGACCAAAGTCTATATTTTTCATGTTCAATATTTTGGTTTGAAAAGCATGCAATATGCTAAGCATTTTCAACATGGGCACTGCTTTAAACTATGAGTCATGAATTTGCTTAATTGCAGGTTGTCAGAGACTGGTAAATTGCATGAGTTACACAGTAAAGATACCATGTGAAAAGGAAAGCTAAACATTCAGATATGTAATATCTGCACAGTACCGGTATATATAATGTTATGCAGATCACCATAAGTTAATCTGACTTCGTAGGCATAATTGTACAGAAATAAAAGCAGAATTTATATTAGGTTTTCAGTGCAGCTTGTTTTGTATATTGCTGTTATTTGGCTTTGTGCTCCTATAAGAACACCGTGTTCTAGTGTCTAACGGAAATAAAATTACTCATAGAGTTAAAAGAACTGCCTGAGCTAAATAAAGGTTGAGAACCCTGAGAGGTTTAGTGTGATCGCATATTGTAGGTGAACTAGAAATCTTCTCTGCAGGGCTTCATTGGGGATTATGCCCTCCCATGGATACTTTAATAGCTTCATAATCCTTGACCTGTGGCTTGTCTCTGATTTCATCTCAGTCAAAATTATTTAGCCTTTAAGTGATCTGGAAATTAAAATAGAAGGAAAAAAAATGAGGCCATATACGTTCAGCTTCTCTAACCTCTTTAAACTATTTAACCCAAACTCCATCAACTGCTCTGTTTAAGTATGGGAAGATGAAATGTATGTCGGTCATCTTGTCTGCTCTGTTTCTTACCTGTACCACATCTGTTTTAAAAAATCAAGACATATTGCATATAGCCTTAAGACTATGTACAATATTTGAAAGCAAATAAAACAGCGATAGTGACTTAAATTTGCATGGTTTATAGGACTTGAAATACTGAACCTGATTTTTTTTAGTTAAGCAGATTTACAACTTCCCCCCCTTCTTCCAAATACCATCTTTCTTCCAGGATTTACCTGGTAATGGTGTATGAGGAATTCTTTGGGGGCGGGATTTCTGTATTCTCTCTTCTAGCTCATCTGTGTCCAAAATTGTATTTAGGTCCTGTCTCTGCTGTGTTTAATTCTGATTTTGCACTATTTTAAACGTGAACAGTGTCTCTACTAGCCTATTCCCCTGAAGACTGAATGAGCCATCAGCATTTGGAGGGTTTCTAAAAAAACAAACAACAAAAAAGGGAAAGAAACCTAATTACTTTTATTTTGTTCAACAGCTTTCCCTTTTTACCTCTTTGTGAGGGAGAAGAATACAAAATTTAATTCTGAAAAGTTCCAAAAGGATTGTAGCCAGGGGGTAGTGACTTTCTCCAGGTAGCTATTCTATAGGGACCCACTAGACGTGTAACTTTCATGGGTGGGGGTGGGTAGGGATGACAATCTTGCTCTGAATTGCTTTAGGAAATGTCCATTTGTGTTAAGTGCTTGTGGGTGGGGGGAAGGGAAGAGTGACACATTTCAAGTCACTTTCTTCCCCCTGCCTGCCTTCCAGGGTTGGATCAGTCTCATTAAATAAAGTCACTTTTGGTAGCCAATGTAGAAAAGCTTTTCAGGTAACCTAATTTTGCTGGACATTGTGGGTGCAGACAGAAGTTACGTTTTTTGTGAGATTGGCTCTGTGAAAATGCTGTACAGCTGTCCTGTGACACGTGCACAGCTGCAGAGTGTTTTTTAAAATGTTTGATTATGTGACAAATTAACCCTCATCAAATGAGGCATCAGGAGAAGATGCTCCACTTTAGAGTGCCTTAGGGAACTTGTTTTCCCTAGGGTTAATATGTTGTGTGGTTGGGGCTGAGCTGATGCAGCCCAGCCCTGCCCTAGGGGCTGTCAGCAGAAAGGGAGGGAGGAGGGAGAGAGAGCTGTAGGCTGGGGTTTGCCCAGCCTGAGCTGAGGGGGGTAGATGGATCAGAGTCCCCCACCTCATGCCCCCTTCCCAACCTCCCTTTCAGCTCAGGCTGGGCAAACCTGAGGCAGCAGCTTGCTCCCTCTCCCCCCTCTCTACCTGCTGACAACTCCAGAGCTGGGAGGGAGAGAGGGCAAGGTGGGAGGAGAGGGAAAGCTCCTCAGCTGTAGGCAAGCTCCTCAGGCTCCTGCAGGCAGTCTCGATCCCCCTCCCAACCCAACAGGCAAACTTCTGTTGGGTCGAGGGGGGGACTCTAACTCATGGCGCTTTATATAAAACACCATGAGTTGGAGTGGGGGCTGGCACATCTTTCAGCACCTTGTGGAAGAGCAGTATGATTTAAAAGAAAAAACATAACACTGAAAATAATCTTTTGTGGTTTTCAACAACTCTTTATTTAAAAAAAAAAAAAAAAGGATTAATTCAAGACCAGACCACAGAAAGAGTTTTACAACACAAGAGCATAAGCCTCCTGAATCATATGCTCAGGGTCTATAATTTGCCTGTTCAGGGAGGCAAGTGGGTACCTTTGGCTTCCTAGATTCTCTAGTTGCTTTTATTTATGGTTACTAACTTTGTCTTTACTTAAATGCTGAGGGCTGTGATCAATGAAAAGCAGTTGCCCTTTTCCTTTTTTCTTAATAGATAAGGAGAGCCAGAAAATACAATCTCTTTTTTTTGAGCCAGAAGCTAGGTCTGAATGTTTTTAAAAGGATAAAAATACTTCTTTTGCTTGCAAAAAAGCTTTTTTTTTTTAATGTTCACTTTTAACCTGTTGAGTGATGAGAGGGGAATAAAGCATTTAGTTTCCACTGAAATTTCATTGTGGTTTTAATTTGTAACAATAATTAATGACTGTTCCTTCTGCCAAATGGCCTTTGGCAGTGCATAATCTAACATTGGATAGGTTTAAGTGGTAATATAACCTCAGATAAAGCCAAATATAAGCTGCCATATGTGTGCCACGCTACTTTGATTTCAAGACTGCTTCTTTTTTTTCCTGTCTTTTGAGCAGCATATAATCCATGTCAAGCAGAGGGGAAATAATTGAGATTTCCAGTTTCAGTTGTTGTGACAGGAAAGGGAACAGCAGGACAAAAATCAACAAATGTGAAATTCTGATATTACCCTAAAGTAAATTAATTCTGGCAGCACTGCTTCCCAATACCCTTTTCAAGGAAAAATATCCCCCTCCTGCACCACCCGCCCCGTACTTTTTTAAAATCTTTTTTCTTACTGTTTATGTACTCAGGACTTAAAATATTTATTGTGAAAGAATAAATAACAGCGTAACAGGGGAAAATGACCTTTTTCCTCAGCTTTCTTGGCAACAAAAACAGCAGAACTGTTTCCCAGTTATAAAGGGATTGTCTGTATCTGTTCTAGAAAAAACAGGATAATTTTTAGCAGGGTTGGCTGAAACTTAGAAGAATAGCTTCACTTAGTTCCTCCAGTTTTACAGATAAAACTGCTTTGGTCATTTTGTAAATGCCAAAGATAAAATGCATTCAATGTTATGAGTTTGTTCTGTGTTCGTTTTTTTTATTCTGCTGTATGCTATGAGTGGCTGAAATATGCTACAAAAATCTTGTTCAGATTAGTTTTGAAAATGCATCCCATTTGCTATTTGCAAACCAATCCAATACCTTTTGCTGTCATTTGTGAATTCTGTAGAGTAGGGGGTAACACTATCAGTGTGTGTGTGTGTGTGTGTGTGTGTGTGTGTGTGTGTGTGTGTGTGTGTGGCGAGGTGTTACTCTGTTAGAGTATGTGTCCAATTCACCTTGTGGCCTAATATATGAAAAGACCTATTGCATAAATTATCAGTGCCACTCAGTGTGTGAACTAGAATGCTGCTGGTGCTGCTGATGGAAGCAGTGACTTTGCCTTGCACACTTTTCTTGCCCAGAGGCATGCCACTGCTGTTCAAAAAGGCCTATGCCTTGCTTCATTCAGCCTTCCATTACTGGACATTTATGACTGTGAGCTCAAAATCATTAGTTAATATGTTACACTTAAATGAATGTGCCTTTTAGGATGTCCTTGAAGCATCCTTCCTGAAACAGTCATACTGCTACTTTTCATGTTCCAGTTCACTATCTAGAAGCTGGATTTGTGTTTATCTGTTGTTCATCTGGGTTGTTGTAGCAGGTCCTCATTATGGGTGCCTTGATGAATATGCAATCAGCATGTTGTGGGACATTGCCATTGGCCAACTTGTCATAGCACATCCCTCAGAGTAGAGAATAAAAATGTCTCTGATGGCACTTCTGTCCAAATGTGCTATCTGTTCAAATCTCATCTATGAATAGTATCTAGTCAGGGGCAGATTCAGGGGGGCTTCAGTGGTGCATTCACACATCTTTTATGTTGTCGCTGTCTCAAGTCGAGTCTAACAGCCTTGAGACTGACGCACTTTCTTGGACAGAAAAGCCTTTCCATATGGCCACCGAAGTGTAGGTTGCTTATGGTGTCAAAGATTTTGTTCCAATTAATAAAAGTTATACAGAAGTTAAGAATTTGCTCTTGATGCCTCTGAATTTGCTCAGCAGCATCTCTGGAACTTGTATTATGATTCAAGATGTTTTCTGTCTTCCATGGTGCAATTGCAGTTCCCTCAAGGAAAACCTTGCTAGCTGTTGCCAACATAGAGATCCTTTCTAACTATCACAATCATATGTCTGATTTTTACTTTATAAATCTGAGTTTGTCCTGCAGAATTTAGATGAATTCCCTATATCCTAAATTCATTATTAACATTAACATGGTCTTAACATGTTAACATTAGCCAGCTCTTTCATTTGTGTGTGAGGCTTGAACTGGTGATTTACCAATACTGGGTTGTAACAATGTAAGAAGAAAATTGTATCTTCGTACCCAGATCTTGCTTATGGAACTTCTAGAGTAGTGGTGCCTAATCATTTGACCTGCAGGCTGGATGAGTACTGTGGGGTCAATCTGTGGGCCTTATCCCATGAGGTCTGTCTTTGGGCCTGATCCCATGTGCCCAGATCTGACCCCAGAGCAACCCCACACTTGCCAGGTCTTACCCTGTGCATGCCCCATTCAACACGGTATGCACTGGATTTAGCTAGGGAGTGATCCTCTGCACAAGATCCAAGCCAGCATATGGGACCATGCCATTTGGCCCATGGGACTCGCCACAGACTTGGAAATGTAATGGCATATGAGCAGTGGCAGCTTTAGTTGGGTTAAGCTTTAATTGACACTGCCACCATTCCACTACCATATTTCTGGACTCTTGGGGAGCCCTGTGGGCCAGATGACATAGTTCCCTGGGCTGGATCTGGCCACTGTTCTAGAGGGGTTTGCATTATGTCAGAATAACTTCTGCCATCATCATGCTGTTGGACATGAAGCATGGTAGAAGTATGATTCTGTGTGATTGACTCAAAAGAGTCCTTCAAAAACTGTGTAATAACTACAAAACCACAAAGGTTGGATATGGGGCAGCGGGGGGGGGGGGGAGGGGGGGAAGATGGGGACAGGACTAAAGGAAATTGTAAGGAAGTCCCCAAATACAGGACTTCTTAATTTTTTTATGGTATGAAGCAGAGAAACAATATGAAAGGAAAACAATCCACAAAGGTAAGAGTACTATAAAGTCATATTTCCCTCCTGAAAAATCATCTCGTATTACCCCTGATTTAGTTGTATTAATTTTCATACTAGTGCTTAGGCACCTTAGCTAGGCTGGAGCCACACTACACTAGGCATTGTACAAATATGTATCACTGCTTTTTCCCCTCTCTTTTCTGATGATGCAAAGGAACTCTCGGATATTAGTCCAGTGGGCTTTATATGTCAGGAAGTTCGTAGTTGACACTTTTGGTCTTTTTATCTATTTTAATTGCAGGCTTTGGAGAGGCACTAGTTGCCTTCACTTTCATATATTTGCACAATGCTTAACACAGTGTACCTGCACCCTCAATTGGGGATCTCTAGGTGCTACAATGGAATTTTAGTACATCAGACAGAATGACATCCATTTCTCACTCTCTCCATTAATATTTTACCAGGACCATCTGTTGGACCAGTTTTCAAATGGTGGCATTCTTTACCTTTTAAAATACAATATACCTATATTGTAGTAGGGTTGGGCAAACTTTGAAATGGTGTTTCATATGTTGCACTGCATTCTGTGAACGTTACATTCTATATGTTCTATGTATACAGAGTGTTCATTTGTATGTACATTATATATATAGCATTCTGTACTTAGCTGTCTAAGGGGCCTAGAGTGTTGGAAAAGGCACAAATTCAAATAAATATTTAATGGGAGCCTATACACGTGCAGCGGGGCTGCTCTGACCTGCTGTAATTACAACACGTTGGGGCAGACTCGATTAATCAAGTCTGTTGGAGTGTGGTAATTAGCACACTCCAGCAGACTCTAGAGTCTTGTGTATTAGCATTCCCATGCTGAAAAATGGTGACAAGGGTGCTTTAGCCAAAGCTTGTTTGACGAGTTAAAGAACCTCTGCCGCCATTTTTCCACATGGGGACGCTGATACACGAGACATTCTGGGAGCTTTAATTAGAGCGGCTCTTGGACCTGCTCTAATTAAAGTGCCCCCTCTCACTCCCAGAGCATGTATATAAATGAAAATGTCCCTGAATAACACACTTTATCTTCTTTAATGGGGCAGAGAGTTTCTTTTTCACATTAGTGACAATTAGTGAGATTAATACTGCACGGAATAGTCTGAAAGTTATTTAACTTTGTGGGAATGTATAATTAAAAGGGAGGTTCTTTAAAAATATAGCCAACTTGCCATTTCTGAATACTCCCTCTGCAACTGCTGAAGTAATTAATATACTTGACTTGAAGAATCTCATATTTCAAAGTGTACCTGATTTTGCTTTAGAACAGCACAATTGTCATGGTTCAACTGAAAAATGATCTGAAGCATTTTATCAAACATCAGAGAAACCCAAACCATACCTAACATTAACTAAATGCTTGGCTTGTGCTGAGTCATCCCAGCAAGTACCACACTGGTAAGGTCATTATCACTACTAATCAGCACTGAAGCATGGAGCCTGGAGTTTTCAATTAGACCACAGCGCTTTTAAACAAGTGGGGTTTTGTTTTGGTCATGGAACAGGAGAATAGTGCCTGCGTTTTTTTGTTTTTTTATGGTTGGTCCTTCTTTATTGCAGCAACATACATTTAAAATAATCAGACATGATTTTAACTAATTTGAGCAGGAGACCCATCACAAGACTCTCCAAATTATTAGTTTAATATTGCATTCTGCTGGACTGCAAGGTGCCTTTTCAGTGTGGGACTGGATACTTTCTCTGTCTTTTCTACCACCATGTGGTACTGACATTTTAAGGTGTAGTAGAAACACTGTGAAATGGTGAAAATGGGCTGGTGGAGACTCTCTGAGAGAAGTCTGGGTCTTAAGAAATGAAGTTTCCCTCAGAGGTATTTGTCACAGTCTTTTTTTTTTTTAAGAAAAAAAAGGCTAAAAATATGGCAGGAAGACTTGCAGACAAAGGTCGATTTGGCAGAGGGACTTGCTTTTGATATTGAGGAGTCCAGAAAAGGAAGAAGGAAGTTGGCTTTACTGAAGGTCAGGTGGGATGGATGGAGACTGAGAGAGGGCATTTTGAAAAAGCCATGTGCAATCTCTTGGACCCCTTAGAAGACTATGATCATAGAATGGTTGAGGGGTTAGGAAGCTGAGATGGGAAAGCACATATGGGTGAATATTGCTTAGTGAACTACAGAGCTAGACAAAAGTAAAAGGTAATTGTACTTAGGGATTCTTGTGTGCCCCATATTTCAACTACAACATGTCCATGAAGGGGGAGCTGTAAATCTAAAATGCCCGGTCACTTTCAGAAAGGATGCGTCTAAGCCACCATCCCATTTCTGTGAGGGGTAGCAAAGATAGTGTCTTTCCAGAAAGTGTCCAAGAGAGGCTAAGGGAAGACATTTGTACATAATGCAGAATATGGGTCAATCTTGTTGGGTTCCAGCTACAGGAGCCTAGTGAGTATCTAGTCAGGTGGAGCTCAGCCAGGGCTGTAACAATGACTAAGACTAACTGGAAAGAGTATGCATTACTACTAGTCAGTGGACTTGCAAATTCTATCCTTCTTAAGTGCCTCAACTCGGGTCAGACCTTTCTCTCTTAAAAGATACACTGAAGCATTGCCAATGTTTTATTTGCGTCAATTTGCCAAAGCCTCTCATTGTTATAACAGAAAAGGCAAACTTACTGAAATGATTCAGAAGATTCAGTCCCTACCCACTAACAAGATTATCTCTCAATCAATCAGAGCTAACCCCAGCTCTTGTGGGATTTTATGTAGCAGTCCTCTCTAGTTTGCTTATTAGATACATCTAGACTTCACATCCCTACCTAATCACTTCCTGCATGTCGGTGATCCCCCCCCCCCCAAGTGTCTGAGCATCTTTATGTTCTGCTGCTGCAAATGTTCTTTTATGAACAAAGAAGTAAAAATATTATAACTCAAGCAAGTCCTATTTAACTGGGAGCAGGAAGGTCAGGACACACTTGATCTTCTAAAACTTACTCCTATGATAAAAACTTGCAGATCTAGAGATGCAATGTTGGGTAAACTTGGCACACATTGGTGCAAGATAGGTCCAAGATGGGAAATTGGTGATGGTACTCTGGCCTGAGAATGTAGCCAGTGACTTCTTGGGTCCCTGGAAGTGTAGTTATGTTCAGCTGTCTAGGCTACTCGCTTTCAGTAGTGTCTAACTAACCTCATCATTAGTACCTGTTTTCTACAGGTCTGAATATATGGGCATTTAAATATATACATTTTTGTCCCGTGACATGCCGAAGATCTGGGAGGTCGGAGCAGACGCACACTGCACTGCGTTGTGTGCAGTTGTACAAGTGACGAAACGTGTGTCAGTATGCAGAAAATGGCAGCGGTGTGCTTTTGAACAAAAGCCTGCTTCCACCATTTTCTCAGCAGTGATGCACATTTCACCGCTTATATAACTGCATGCATCGCAGTGCCTGGAGCTTTTAAAAACACGTGTACAAGTGCCCTATAAGTCAGCCAGTCATTAATCAGGGATGACATATATTTTTCACTCATTTGCCCCTGTAAACATAGACAAACGTCATGTTATCTTACTTTTATTACTTTATCTTAAGATATCATTAATAAGGAGTTTCTGAAACTGAAACCTGTCATTTTTCAAAAGAAGTAAGTTTTTCCTCCAGTGTTCAGAATCCTGGAACTGGAAGGAACTTCAGGAGGTTTTGTAGTACAACCTCCTGCTCAAGAAGGCTAGGGACAGAAATTACTCATAGACAGGGATAAGTGATCAGAAACCAGTTCAAATCTGTAACACAACAGAAGTTCAGTACACATAAACCTATTTCTAAATGGCCAAAACTGGTTTAAGATAAACCTGGATGGATGTGGTATCAGCCTTAACTGATTTAGGTTAAATTGGTTTATCGAACTTCTGTCCCAGATTTCCAGATTCAAGTTAACTCATGGTCCTCAGCATCCCAGGATGCTTTGCATCTGCCCCACAACCCCCATTTCCAGAATCAAAAGTGAATGGTTTATTCACATGCTTATTGGTTCAGTCTATGACGCTTAGATTGAATCAATTCATTCTTAAGCTTTCTGACAATCTGTACTTAGCTGAAAAGAACATCCTTTCTGTGGGGTGATCATAGTCCTTATCCTTCACACCCACTAGACTATAGTAGGGGGACTGTAAAAGCCTTACTATAAGGTAATTTTGGGTGGTTTCTATAGCTCTTAATTCATGGATTGTCCAAACTTTAACATCTGAAATTAATTTTATGCTCTTGTTGGGCAAAGTTATGCCACTCCAGGGCAGGATTATCTTGATCCGTGCTACCCAACTCATATAACACTAAGGTAACTAGGTGCCTATCTTGTGTGAACACCTCCGCTGTCCTCACTTCCCCCACTGGCCTGGATCGGGCCCACTGCCCCACCCCCTCTGCCCTCCCCACCACCCCAGAGCCCCACTCAGTTCCACCCCTCCCCCACATATACTTGTGGCTTCCGGGGTGGGGTTAACCTGCCTGCCAAGCCACTGCTGCTGCCGCTCTCTAGGCTGGGCTTATCTGGGAGAAGAGCAGCAGCTCAGCAGGGGTGTCAGTGAGGGCTGGGCAGGCAGATTAAACCTGGTTTAAGATTCCCTGCCTGCCCCACCAGGACAGTGGGTGGCCACAAGTAAGTGGGGGGGGGGAGTGAGTGGGGATCTGGGGTTCTGGGGAGGGCAAAGGGTAGATCAGTGGGCCCCAACCAGGTCAGTGGGTGAGGTAGGGGCAGCTTAGGTGTTCACACTAAGGTGCATCAAATCCCTCTTAGTTTTTCTTCCCTAGACAAATAATGCTATTTCCTCCAACTTTATTTTGAAAATCATGTTTTCTGGACTTTTAATAATTTGTGTTTCTCTCCTCTGGACTCTTCCCTATTTACCCACATCTCCTTTGAAGTGAGGTGCCCAAAAAGGGACACACAGGCTTCTTCAGTGTTGCACCTAGGGGAATAATAGCTACCCATGACCTGCATGCAATCCTTTTCTTAATACATACCAATATACTATTGAGCTTTATCCAATTTATATCTAGCCATTCTCTCAGTCTTTCAAGGTCAAATTTAGTTCATCCTCCAATGTACCTTGGTGTCCTTCACCCATTTAATAATTATGCACTTAATTCCATCCTCTAAATCATTAATGAAGATATTGAACAGTGTAGGACTCACCAGAGAACTAACTTGATACCTCCCCCTGCAGTAGACATTGACTACTGTGTGAGCACAATTGCCCAACCTGTTATGCATCTACCTGTTAATGGTTTCAGCTAAACCATATTTCCTTAGTTTGCTTATGAGAATGTTGAGAGACAATGTTGAAGGCTGCCTGAAGCTGAACTAAATTGCATCCATTGCTTCCCCTCCAATCCACAAAGCCAATCACTTTGTCATAGAAAGAAGTCTGGTTGGTTAGCTATGATTAGCTCTTGACAAATCTATTGGGTCTTACTTAACTTGTTTTCCTCTAGAAGCTTATTAAACAATTCTTAAATATGCTTAGATATCATTCCTTGTATGGAAGTTACAGTACCCAGTCTCTTATTTCCTAGGTCCTCCCTTTTCATGGTTTGCTTTTTTAAAAATTATCACTAGCTTATTCCAATTTCCACTAAAAATATATATTATACATCTGTTAGGGTTAGAGTCTGTATTACTGAGGTCACTGTATCTGGTATGAAATTTCTAATGCAGGGGTCAAAAACCTGCAGCCTTTAGGCTGGATTCAGCTAACCAGGCAATTTAATCTAGTCCACAAAGCTTATATTTTAGTAGCAGGGCAAAAAGGTGGTGGGGGAATCAGTGGTAGAAGCCAGGTCAGAGCTCTGTTAATTAATTCAGTTGCTCTTAAGAGGTTGCCAACCGCTGCATTAATGGGTCAGAAACAGCTTCCTCAAACTTTGGTGCTGTTGTTTATTGTTTCCTTCTACATAATAAGGTACATATTTTGTGCTGGGTTTGTTTTTAATAATTTCATTTGTGCCATCTCATGTATAATCCTTCCATCTCACCTACCGCTTACTGCTAGCATAAAGAGTTTATAACTTTGGATATTGAGCTTATTACACTGAATTAGAAAATGGGAGCCAGTCTTTCATATTGAAGTTAACCTCTATATCTGCATTATAAACCTTGGAAAACTCCTAAATATCATGAAGTGAAATTAAAATATGGTTCTCAAATAGGAAAAACAATTTTAGTTTCTCTTAAGCTTGAACACACTGGATTACTGTAATCTAAGTGACTGGCACATTTTTTCTTTATATTACATTGCATGTTTAAGCGCTGTGTATGATATTTTTACATTCTGGTGTTGCTTAGCCCTTTCATGCTTAATACTCATACATTAGAGTTGATAGATGAAGTCTGATAGGGGGACAGACAATACAGATTTCTGTCTATTCTTGCATGTCTGTCTATTCTTGCATGTCTTTGGTGCTTAATTTTCTCCTTTTTTTCCACTGGATCATCCTCCCACCAGCCTATTGTTGTTTTTTCTTGTCTATGAGATAACTAAAAATTTCTATTAAATCTTTGATAGAGATTAGTTTATATGACCTATGCTATGTACTACTGTCTTGCTGAATAGTCAATATTCCTTTAAAAAAACCCATTGAGTGCTGAGGAATTGATTTGAGACAGAATGGCATTAATTTCAATCTGTTATATATGTATCTATTTTTTAAGGTAATCAACCCTACTGCCATGGTTATCCCTCACTCTTATCCACAATTCATGCAAATAAAAAAACACTAGAAGTATCCTCCAGCACAAATGTAAATAAAGATTAAAAGAAGAAAAAATTTCCTTTGTGTGTGATAACATTTTTGTTTGCATTTCAGTAGCGCTTAAGAGCCCCAACTAAAATGAGGCCCTGTGGCAGGGCACTGTTTGTGCCTGCCACTTCAAGGGCCTGGAGCTGGCAGCTGCCAGGTGCCTGATGAGAGCAGCCATTTTGAGCCTAGGGCTGCCCATATAAACAGGGCAGTTCTGCTGCTGAAGGCCAGGTAACAACACTGCCTGGCTGGAGGGCTGCTGGTATCATCTGGAGGTAAGAGAAGAGCTGTAGGGGATGGTAAGGAGGCTCATGGTCCTGGGCATGACCTAAAACTGCACCCTGCTGGGAGTGGGTGCCCTGGTGGGGCTCTCAGTGGTGCGGGAGCCCCCAGGAAATGCCAGGCCAGTTACCACCCCAGTGAAAGGCAGGTTGGGGCACCTTAACCCCTAGCCCCCACAACTGGGTGGGTTACCCCTTGTTGGAGGGTCTGGAAGGCAGACCCCATGGAGAAAGAGTGAGGCCATAGACTCAGACCTGTCTAGACTTCCCCTAACTGGTCCATGCTGGGGCCAGGACCGGAAGGGTCAAAGGGCTGGGGGCCCACCATGAGGAACGCCCAAGAGCTGTGCACCTGGGGTTCTGACTAGCCTGGAGGTGGGCCAGGGCTAGTGAGCCAAAGGTCCCGGGGGGACCACACCCAGAAGGGGAAGTGGTTCAGGGAGCTATGCTGCCTAGTATGAAGGTGGATGAGACTGCCTGAGGAGAGGAATCCAGGCAGGGTTCAATCAGGAGGATTTTGGGGCCCAGTGTAGGGGCTGGTGATGATGATAACAACTGGATGCCATCTGTGAGGCTTGACTGGTGTAGGGGAAGAATGGAGCTGCAGATAGCACCCCTGGCATCGGTGTAGGAAAAGGGCAGCCTCCCACTTAATTACATCTTTAACTAATTAATTAGCAACAAGGCATGGTGGGTGAGAACATGGGTAGTTAGCCCAGAAACAGGTGGGCGGGCCATGGTTAAATTGGCCCCAAGAAGGCCCCCTGTTACAGGCCCCTGTTGTGCAAAGTAATGTTCAGCTACATGGAGACAATTTTGGCTTTGAAAGCTTGGAATTTAAATTTGCAGGATTAATAAGGGTTCTGAGGGGGCAGTAAGGCTCAGAAGAGATTAAGTTATTTGCCCAAGTTTTCACAGCAGGCCAGTGCCAAAACTGGGAAAAAGAAGCAAGCAACTTACTGGAACCTAATGGTACTATATCCACTAGAAGAACTGAGGTGCTGTAACACTGATTGCTTCATCATGTGTGCTTGATTCTTACAATGGGACAATTCAGGTTGTGATTAGAGTATGAAATACAGGGGTATGTGAAAGCAAGAGTTAAATAGTTTCAGTTTTAATCTAAGAAGATTTAGAATTACATTTAAAGATATTCTGGGGAATTACTTCTTCTGTGTAGGATAAAGAAGCCTGTCTCACATAGTTTACAAGGCCCTTGTGCAGCTTGCACACACACCTGAGTCATGTTCCAGAAGAGAAGACTCATTGATTCCTTATTCACATAACATCTGATTCTGGAACCTGCTTCTTGCAGTTTGATTTATTTCCTAATCTGTTGTATTTTTGTTGCGTTGCCCATGTCTTCTTGACACAATAATTAGCCCCTCTCTGTGCCTCTCTCTAACACAATTTTTGTTGTGATATTGGGCTGGCATTAGCATCTGACTGTAGCATACTCTCAGCCCCATGAACAAATAAAATTTTATTTATATATAATTTTTTTTTTTTAAGGTTTTGGCAAAGTGGGGGGAAAAATTGTGGGGCCATCAACATGTCTTGTTCAGTTGTTTTTTAGCATTTTTTCAAAACAGAGTCAGTGGGTAACAGGAAGTGATGCTTGACAATCTCTTATGCTTTATGGCCCAGTAGTTAAGATACTCACAGGGCATGCATGAGGCTTAGGTTCACATTCCTGCTCCAAGAGTACTCCCATTACAAGTCTCTTAGTTATTCAGAGCTGGGTTTTTAACTTTCAGTGGTTAAAAATCCATTCCACTTTGCATAAATTTATAAATTATTTTATAATAAATATGTTTTGCATAAATAATGTATACATTTATGAATAATTTCATTAGGCTATGATCTTTCTAGGCCAGTGGCTACAGTCTTCACCTGGGATGGGCTAGCTAAGTTTCAGTCCCTGTTCCAACAAATATTACAGATTTTGTAGGAAGTGTCTTCCTCCAGAATACTCTGGAACTAAGTTTTAGAGCACTCTCTCCTGGGAAGAGCTTGGTTGAAATTCCTGCTTGGAATTGGCGAGAGAGAAGATTTGAATTTGGGTCTTCTGTATCCCAGAGGCATCCCGGAACTGCTTGTATACAAGTACAATGTCTTTTCACTTTGGTTTTGTTGATATTACTTAAATCCCATTGTGAATACATTCCTCCTCTTTCCCATCCCGCCAGCCCAAATGTTTCATTTTGGAAATGTCAAAACAAGCTGTTTCAATATTTTGAAACTTTTTAGTTTCCTCTCTCTCATATTTGTCTGACACTATAAAAATGAATTCAACCCATGTTTTTCATATAGTTTAGTGACAAAAGAAACAGCATTTTTCAGTGAATATGCTGTTTGCTAGGTATGGAGTGGGAATGTCAAACCCCAGGCTAGACATCCTCATCTAAGGAACTATTGAAATAACTCAGGTTACTACTTATTTGATTTCCATTCCAGGGAACCTTACCATTGAGTTAAGTTGGATGGAGTGCAGTGGACTTTAGACAGATGGATGCTAAGAATTTTTATGTTAAAAAAGCAAGGGTGATTGCTTACGTAGAGAGTTCTGGATTGGATCTTACTGCCTTGTATTGCATAGGCTCAGATTATCTAGTGCTGGCCATGGGCCAGAGAGTAGTTTTCCAGGGTTGTTTCTCCAGCTGCAGAATTGGAAAAGGCAACATGTATTGAATGTAGCCTTTATACTGGTAACATCAGGCTCTAGAACAAAGAATGTGTGTATTCTACGAAGAAGCTTTGTTTTAACTAAGTGAATTATATTTACAATTGGGATGACTGTACATGGGAGCCAAGACTCTGAAGCTGTAAATGAGTTTCGCTTAGCTGACAGTAACTAAAATAAACCCCTCTGGGAGATACTGCATACTTTTTTTAATCAGAATGTTGCTCTTTTTACTGATATGAGGGTCCTTGCAATTATGCCAGGAACATTTTTCAGCATAGTACAAAAGATAGTATGTATGATTAGAGCAGGGTAAAAAAACTAAAATGACTCTTATTTAGAACAACAAACTACTGCAATGTGTATTTTTATTCTGAAAAGGGATAACATCCAATTCCAAAATGTTTCCCTGGAATAGAAATTCTGACAAACATCTATTTAAAAAACAGAACAGGATCTTTCACTCTGGTGAAACATGGTCATTGCTGGAATGACTCAAACTTCACGTCGTGTCAATGCAGTTTGAAACTCTAGAATACTGCTGTGCATTGTCTTGTAGGAACTGTAGTTTCAGTTGATATTTTACCCTGTAGGCCTTCCTGGCTGGACTACCTCTTCTATAATGAACGCAGAATCATGAGATCTCCATGATGTGTCAAGCAGCTCTTTTAAAAATAAAATTATTTTGCAGCTTTATGGCAGATGTACTCCTTCAGGAGCCCAACCATTAGGAGAAAAAGGGGCATTAAAACTTAAACTCCTGTAAAACAGTATACTATAGAACAGGGCTGTCAAACATATGGATCACAGGCCAGATCCAGCCCACAGGGTCATTCTGTCTGGCCTGCCAGGCGCCCAGAAGCTGGGGGCAGGGAAGGAGAGAGTGAACTGATCCTGGGCCCAATGGACATCAATGTTGGGGTGGGGGTGGGGCAGAAGGAAACATGTGAATAGATGCGACTGTCACTCACCCTGCATCTACTTAACTCCGTTGCCAGCACCAGACTCTGGACGCTACTATGGGACCCACTGTAGCTGTCACTGGTCCAATAAATCTGTCCCAGGAGGAGCCTGTGGTCCAGATCTGGCCTGTGGCCTGGGTGAGTTTGACACCCCTGCCATAGAAAATGCAGCCTAGTGTGTTTGTGTATGCTCAGTTACTATGATGTTTTAAAAATTATTTAGAACTAAATAAGAGGGGCCAATTCAAACAACAAAATATTTCTTGTGGGATCAAAACAACTTAAAATTAATTTTTTTGAAGATTTTTAGTAAGATCAATCTTTTCTACTAGAAAAGTCCTGGCTTGTTCTCCACAAGATGCACCATACAAAATATCAGATAAAATCCAGGCAACTCACAATCAATTAACTTTTAGGAGACTTTTAAATGATGTCTTTAAATTTGATTTTCTTTTTCAGAACACCAAATGAAATGGAAATGGTTTCAGTGAGGCAGGGAATTTGTTGCAGCTGATTGAAACTATAACTTCAGAAGCCTGTGTTTCATGGTTTTCAGATTTTATCTCTAGATACTATGAAATAAGTAGTCTAGTTTCAACCCCTATATATGAATTGATAAAGTCCAAACAAAGAACATTAAGAAGATGGTGCTGAGCTCTTAACTTATTTAAGGACAGGTTCAAGCTCTGCTTGTCTTTTTCAGGTGAGTAATCCAATTACAGTCAGTGAATAAGGCAGGGTGCTTTTGCTTCACTGTGCAAAGCAGCTGTTCTGCTGTTTTCACTGGAGAGACGTATATACAATGTTAGGTCATTAACACTCCTCAAATTGAGACGGCTAATTAGGTGACAACTATATAGCTAGGAGAGCCACATCAGGAATTGATTTCACCCCAGCAACCTGGGGTGCCTTGAGATCCTTTCAGGAGTGCCACAGGGTGCCACACCATGTTAGCACTGTTAAGTAAGCAAACATGAATCTCAAGAAAAACCCAGAGATTCACAAAAGAATTTATAATGTGAAAAAGATTCTGACCTCTTCTAGTCTTTCTGGGGATTTGCACGTTTGCTGTGCTTGCTCTACTATCATGTGGCTTGCTTGTAGCCATATGATCAGAGATGGGGTGCAGTATGTGTACATGCTTTCTGGTTCTGGAGTTGTGCCAGGAACTCAGTCTAAGTAAGTCGGAGTGGTCAGGATCGAGGGCCTAGCGGGTCCATGGGGAGGTTTGCTGGGTCTGAGAGAGACTGGCGGGGCTAGCAGGTCTTCAGGGTCTTCAGCAGGGGCTGTCCATCTAGGAATGGGGGTGTGGGGACCTAAAAATAGCCTGGGGGAGGGGGAGCAGCTCTGCTTTTCCAGACCTGGAGTTATACATTGAACATGGGCAGATGTACATTGGGATCGAGGGGAACTGGTAAGTTTGGGGCAGCTGTGGGTTGGGAGTGAGGGGCAACAGCAGGGCCAAAGGGGCTGTAGGTGGGGAGTGAGGGGCACTGACAGGGCTGGTGGTCTGTGGCTTTGGAGTGAGGAGCACCAGCAGGGTCAGAAGGCTGTGGGTCAGGAGTGAGGGGCACCAGCAGGGCTGAGGGGCAATGGCATAGGCAAAGCGCTGGCATATCTGGGCTGTTCAGGACCACAAAGCAGTGAAAGGGGACAGCTGCAGCTGGACTTGCATCCTGGTGAGTGAAGGAGGCAGGGGGAGCTCTGATTATTATTATTTTTTTTTTCCATGATTAAACTTTGGCATTTGATTTTGGGTGTTTTTAGGTATTTAGAATTTATTTTATTATAGTAGGGAATAAAAACCTGGAGATCCTAGCTTCCACAGCAGCAGAATGATGGGGAGGATCTCGGGGATTGCTTTTTCACCACTTGGAGCCTAGATGTGGCTGACAGCATGGGTAACATGC
This sequence comes from Alligator mississippiensis, assembly GCF_030867095.1. Lineage (NCBI taxonomy): Eukaryota > Metazoa > Chordata > Crocodylia > Alligatoridae > Alligator > Alligator mississippiensis. Next base: position 324,959,464 of record NC_081824.1, read on the forward strand.
TGTAAATTTGAACTCCAGCTTACCCTCATAGTAGCTTGTTCCTGCTTATTCTGTAGAGTCTACAGTTCTGCAGAGCTTTTTGTATTCTGTTGCGTGACCAAGATGCAAGATCTGTATTTGGGAAGATGTTAATGATACCTGATATTACTTTAAGATGATGAAACTGAAATTAGATGATAAAGTATAGACTTTGGGGCATGCCATCTAGTGTCATATAAAAAGAATATTGCATTATAAAATGTTATTGCTTTCAAAATATCATACTTAGTCCAAGCTGAGGTCTTTTTTCCCCCAGGTTCTTCCATATGACAGAAACAGTGTCCATATCTTTATCTTTGTGTGCTTTGGTGTTTTTGCTGATTCAAGATCTCTAGACCAGGGATCACTACATGGAAGTGGCTCTTGTTGAGCCCCTCCCCCCAGCCACCATGGGGGGGGAAAAAAAGCTTCATCTTAGTTTTGAGGCCCAGGCTCAGAGTGAAAACTGGAGCTAAGCCACTGCCTACCCTGAGCTGGAATGGCTCATTTGGGTGGGGAAGAAGGCATACAGCTGCAGGGGGGGCGTGGCTTGGAGGAGTCTGCAGGGTATGTCTGGGTGAAAGCTGAAGCCTTCTCTCCCACCCCTTGTACCATTCATGCCTGTGCCTAGCTCCCCTGCTCTCTTTTTTCCCCCCCAGTCTGCCCCCTCTCCTCTTATGTTATGCTCCTGCTCTGGTATCTCTAGTCGTGACTGCACCTGGCTGGGAGCTACCACTGCTTCTCCCTGGCTTGGCTGGGGTGAGGCTGTACTGTGGCTGACTGTCCTGGAGGAACAGAGCTGTAGCAGGAGGTAATGGTGGGGGCAAGGAGTAGTGGGTCGGGTTGCAGGAGGGGAGCAGGGGTTAGACTAGGCAGGGTACAGGGGGCAACAGGTAAGGGAGGAAGAGATGGGAAGGATAGACACAGGCATGGGAGGCAAGGGATAGGATGGCCTGGGCAGTCAGTGGGGAGCAGACACAAACATGGAGGAGCAGGTGGCAGGGGAACACATGGCAGGGGGCACATAGACTCATAAGGCTCGAAGGGACCCTGAAGGATCATTGGGTCCAGCCCCCTGCAGGAGTAGGAAAGACATCTGGGGTCAGATGACCCCAGCCAGGTGACCATCCAGTCTTCTCTTGAAGACCTCTAGGGTAGATGATTGTACCACCTCTGAGGGGACCTTTTTCCATAGTCTGGACACCCTAGTTGTAAAGAAGGTTTCCCCTAATGTTCAGCCTGAAACTATCTTCCAGGAGTTTCTGGCTGTTTGTTTCTAGTTTTCTGCCAGGGCACCCTGGTGAACAGTTGTTCACCAAGCCTCTGATGTAGCGGTAAGCTGCAATCAGGTCCCCTCTCAGCCTTCTTTTCTTTAGGTTGAAGAGTCCAGGATCCCTCATGGTAGAAGGCAGGGGAACAAGGGGAAGGAGTCGGGGTGGGGGTGGATGACGAATTCAAGGCAATTTTCTGCGAAGTGGATTCTATACACAAAGCTATAACAAATTTATAATTACCACGTATAGGATCTAATTACTGGGGAGTCGTCTTAAATTCAAAGTTGTCTTGGATCCAGATAAATACAGTAGTATGCTTCCCTCTGTATTTTCTCATTTACTCGCACTGAGTTGTTTCTTTGCTACTTTCAGATATGTAGTTCAAAATACGTGTTTATTGTTGGTGGGTGTTCCCAGCTAGGGAGTACATGGGAGCCAAAGCCTCTATGTGCTCCCTTGGCTGGATAACCGTGTCATCTAATGGGCATTTCCAGCTAGCGGAGTGCTAATCAACTGATGGGTATTCCCAGCCTCTGAAACACATGGGACTCTTGAAGGGTTCCTGTGTGCTGCAGAGGCTTGGAGCACTGGCTACACATTCAATTAAAGGCATGATAGGATCCAGCCACAAAGTTATTTTGTGTACTAGCTTTGTGGCTTATTCCTCATTTTATCACACCATTAATTGATTGAATGTGTAGCCAGGACACTGTAAGATGTGATTAACAAGTTAACCGGTTAATCACAAATGTAATATCTGTCAGGGGCCTGAGTGTATTTGCCTATATGGCCAAACTGGATCTGGCCCCTAGGCACTGCTAGGAGGTTCAAGAAACTATCTTACTATAGTATGTAAGAAAGAATTGCACAACATGAGCATGCATTTGCAAGCCATACTGGGGACGAAAAACAATTTTCCTTCTGCTATACATTCTCTGCAAAGCCATTATAATTTTTTTTTTTTTTTTTTTTTTTTTTCCCCTGGAACTGGAGATTTTCATCTCCATGAAAGAAATATTGAGCTAAAATGAAGGCCGGTGAATCTTTAATTACTGATACTAAACCATCTTTCATCTAGATACTGTGAACATGAAACATATTGGGCAGACCTTCTGTCTGGCACATTTTCATAATATGTGGAGCTAGCAAATCAGTAGCAGATGGAAATGAGGAAGTGGGAGACTTGCCCTACTCTGTAATTAACAGGATATAGAAATATTTAGGTTCTGTTCAAGTCCGTTAGGTCACTGTTCTTTCCTAAAGAGCTTATGTTGACAGCAGGTGCTGTGCATTATTTTTCAGTATATAAACATTGGTATATTCCAAACAATGTAACAAGAAGAACATGTTAAAAACCATCTCTTATCAGCATCCACCCATCAGACAATTCAGTCTACTAAGTTTCACTCAGGTGAAATGCATATATTTTAAGGGTAATATATATAATTTTTTTTCTGGAAACTGCAGTTTCAATTATCTTGAGAAATTATGCATGAAGGTAAAATTCTCTAAATAGTTTTGCCTGGAAAAATCTTGTACTACCATCACTCAATGGTGATATTTCTTGTCAACACCACTAGCTCAATGTTCAGAGCAGTGGTTAGCACTTCAGAAATCTGGGTCTAGTTTCTTGCTAAGCCTAAGGGGATTTGAACCCACATCTCTTATTTTCTAGGTACTGTATTTCACGGTGTACAAGCTGATGTGATGTATAAGTCAACCCCATCTTTCTGAACTAAAAAGCTAGGGGTTTCGTAGATCCAGTGTATAAGTCGACTTAACTTTTTGGATCAGAAATACGGGGTTGACTTGTACTGACCCCTGAGTACCCTCACTGCAGGCTGGGTACCTGGGCAGTGAACACATGCCGCAGTGCTGCTTGCATGGGATGGGGCTGGGTTTGGAGCTCAGCTGGTATGGCCGCATGCCCTGTGAGCAGCACTGCCTGGGGTGTGCCAGCCGAGTGCCGAGGCTGGTGCCGCTTGCAGGGGATGAGGCTGCAACAGCCACGCACCGAGCCCAGCACTACTCGGAGGGGACAGGGACAGGATCAGCGCTCACCTGGTGGAGCCCAGGCAGCACCACCCACAGGGGACGGGACTGAGTTTAATGCCTGGCCAGGCAGCATCTCCATGGTGATGGCAAGGCTTGCAGGCTGCACTTGGGCGGAGCCCAAGCCCCATTGCCTGCAGCAAGAGGGACACTATTGGTAGATGAAGACAGTTGGGTAAGGCCAGGGCTGAGCTGGGGTTTGGCTGGAGCCAAGGTCAGGCCAGGGTAGTGCTGGGGTGGGGGTCAAAAGTATTGGTATGATGTATAAGTCAAGGTGGAAATTTAAGGGTAAATATTTTGGCTCTAAACCTCATAGAAGTAGGGTTGGAAGGGACCTTGTAGATCTTCAGGTCTGACCCCCCTGCCTGGGCAGGAAGAAAACTGGGCTCAAATGACCCCAGCCAGATAGGCATCAAGCCTCTTCTTAAAGACCCCCAGGGTAGGAGCTAGCACCACTTCCCTTGGAAGTTGGTTCCAGATCCTAGCCGCCCTAACTGTGAAGTAGTTCCTACGGATGTCTAATCTAAACCTACTCTCCAACAACTTGTGGCCATTATTCCTTGTTATCCCAGAGGGCACTAGGGGAAACAAGGTCTCCCCCAAACCCTTCTGGTCCCCCCCCAGTGAGTTTATAGACAGTTACCAGGTCCCCCCCCCCTTAGCCTTCTCTTGTGAAGGCTGAACAGGTTCAGGTCCCGTAGCCTCTCATTGTAGGGTCTGCCCTGCTGTCCCTGGATCATGCGGGTGGCTCTCCTCTGGACCCTCTCAATGTTGTCCACATCCCTCTTGAAGTGGGGTGCCCAGAACTGGACACAGTACTCCAGCCTGACCAGTGTCACGTAGAGGGGGAGGATCACCTCCTTGGACCTGCTCGAGATGCACCTGTGGATGCACGATAGGGTCCGGTTAGCCCTGCTGACCATGACCTCACATCGTCTGCCCATGTTCATCTTGGAATCAATGATGACTCCAAGATCCCTTTCTGTCTCCATGCTCTCAAGAAGGGAGTTTCCCATCTTATAAGTGTCCTGCTCGTTACTATCCAGGTCTTTCTGCAGTCTTTCCCTTCCTGCTAACATAACCACCTCATCCCAAATTTTGGTATCATCAGCAAATTTGAACAGGTTGCTTTTCACCCCATCATCCAAATCGCTGATAAAGAAATTGAACAGTGTGGGCCCAAGGACCGAGCCCTGGGGGACTCCACTGCCCACTTCCCCCCCAGGTCAAACATGACTCCACCACCACCCTCTGAGTATGACCCTTCAGCCAATTCGCAATCCATCTGACTGTGTAGGCATCGATGCCACAATCACCTAGTTTTTTTAATGAGGATGGGGTGGTCAACAGTGTCAAAGGCCTTGCTGAAGTCCAGAAAGACTACATCCACGGCGACACCTGCATCCAATGCTTTTGTGACCTGATCATGAAAGGCAATAAAGTTGGTCTGACATGACCTGCCCCTAATGAAACCATTCTGGTTGCCCTTGAGCATCACCCCTGATGCCGGCCCATCACATATGTGCTCCTTGATCTTCTCAAAGAGTTTCCCCAGGATTGAGGTAAGACTGATGGGACTGCAGTTGTCCGGGTCCTCCCTCCCTTTTTTAAAGATGGGGACCATATTGGCTATCTTCCAATCATCCGGCACCTGGCCCAAGCACCACGAATGCTTGTAAAGCCATGCCAAGGGTCCAGCAATAACCCCTGCTAGCTCCCTCAACACCCTGGGGTGGAGAGCATCTGGACCTGCTGATTTGAACATGTCCAGCCCCTCCAGAAGCACTCTAACCCGGTCCTCCTCAATCTTAGGTCTTGAGGCGTTCCCCTCAAGTCCATCTTGAATCACAGTGGGGGAGTCCTGGTTCCTGCACAAGAAAATGGAGGTGAAGAATTTGTTAAAGAGGTCTGCCTTCTCCTCTGGCGCAACCACCAGATTGCCCAGCGTATCTTGCAGGGGCCCCACATTTCCCAGCGCCTTCTTCATCCTCCCTATATATTTGAAAAAGGACTCCAGCTCCTCCCCTTGGCTGGGGGGTCTGTAGTAGACCCCCACCATTAAATCCCTCTCCCCACGACCCCCTTGTATCTTGACCCAAAGCACTCCAGCTTGCCCCTCTTCCAACTCCATTTTGCTAGCAGAGGATGTGTACTGCTCTTTGTCATAGAGCACCACACCCCCTCCCTTCCTTCCTTCTCTATCCCGCCTGTAGAGCCTATAGCCCCTAATGCTAACTGCCCAGTCATGGGATGAATCCCACCACGTTTCTGTAATCCCTACTATGTCTGGGTTTGAACTGGCTATTATTAACCTCGACTTATACACTGTGAAATATGATAAGTGTTTTCACAACTAAGTATATAGGGTATTCTAAGCTCTGTCCCAGGGGCAGGCAATCATTTCAGGTGGAGGGCTGCTTGCTGAGTTTTCGCAAGCCATCGAGGGCTGCATGATGGGCAGATAAATATTTAATTTTCTAAATTTTTTTAGAGTTCCCATGGGCTGGATAGAATGGCCTGGCAGGCTGCAAGCAGGCTGCATTTTGCCCACCTTTGCTCTGTCCCATGCCCTGCTCCTGCCTGAGTATTTTTGTGACTGCAGCTCTTTGTTTTCTTTCCATTTCTTATGAGGGCCTAGAAACAGAATGCTTAGTCATGTTTTAGTGGAGCATCTTGTGTTGACCAAAGTGAAACATTTTGCTTGGTTTTTGGTGACAAAATCTTAACACTTTTAAATTCAGTTTGAATTTTTTTGGTTGATTTATTGCACCAAAACACCCCAATTAACATTCCCCATAGTCCTAGCTATACTACTGTTTTGACCCTTTAGATTAATGACCATGTAGGTTTGAAGCAATTCCTGTTTCTAAAGCTTTGCCTTGGGGTATGTCACTAAAGCCAATATGCATCAAACATAACATTTACACTCAACATGATAAATGGCAAGAAACCTCAGTTTATAAGTCAAGCATTACAAAATCAGGAAATCCTAGTGAAGATATCAAATATTCCATTACTGCTCCTAAAACTTCAGCACAACAGAAACTGTACAGTAACAAGCAGTAGTCTGACATTTTTGGGGTAGCAGCATAAAATGTATTATAATTCACTTACTGAGAACTAAACAACATATTTTTCCTGAGTCATGATAATGTTAACTATGTTTACCGGGTAAGATGTTATTTAATTACTTTTCTCATTTAGGAAAAGAGACCTCTTGGGGATGGGCTCTTACTAAACAACAATAAAACAAAAACACTTTCAGAAGATATCTCTAACACAGATTTCACACAGGTAAAACCTAGTTATCCTCTTTGGAACTAGCTTCATGACTTTAGGGGAATTCTAGTGTTTCAGGTATTTTCAATATGTGGTCTGCAGAGTGCATGCTGGTGGTCCATGAAGAGCTGGCTGGCACTGCATGTTTCTGATTTCATCTCCTTCTGTCTAGCTGCTAAACTGAACTTGCAAAAAGCCAAAAATACATCAAATATTTTCCTAATAATACTTTTCTAAGTAAGCAATTGCTGAGGTTGCCATAGGGATGTTCTGCAATCATAAATTGAATGGGAAGTGTATATGAGAAACTGTCTCGCTTAAGACATGATCCACGCTATGAAAAAGAGTAGAACTCCTTCATAACCAAAATAGATCAATGTTCCCATCTAGGTCAATAGCCTGAATGGGACAAGAGCCAGTACTGCATGTTCCAGACAAAGAATAGTCCTTGATTCTCCCACGTTTTCTTACCTAATTGTGCTACATAGCATATCTACACTGCCTCTCGGATTGCTATAAAGTACACCCCACCAACTTGCTCCTGCTCTGGGCGTGCTAAATCCAAAATAATAAGGCAAGGTAGCTGCCATAGAGTCCCTGTGATTTGGGCTCAGCACACCTCTCTTAGGCTCTGTCTTAAGCATGTGAATTGGTATAAAATCAAGGTTATAATAAGGATTATAAACAGATTTTGTGAGATTTCATGAACATAGAGTGGGAGGCTGTAGATTAAGGGTGGATCCAAAGGGAGTGCACTAATGCAATTGCAGCTACCTTTAATTCCTTCTCCACCCAAATTTTAAAATCAAGTTTCTGCCCGAACAGCAGCAGTGATGGTGTCAATTGACTTGATGGCTCATTAAAATATACCTGATTCTTTCTGAGGTGTTCATTTCACAGGTGCTAATGAGCCTCTCTCCTTTTTAATGGTCTTGATGTTACACCTATCAAGCTGGCCTTTCTTCTGCAATTCTGTTGTCTGTTAGCAGCTCCTGGTAATGTAACTCCAATTTCACAGCCTTGCAGAATGTTTTTAAACTCATTTCAATAATGTTATATTTTTATACCAGGCCAGGCACCCACAAAATAATAAAGGAGCAACATTACTTGACACAGGTTATACACTTCATCTCCCAAAATCACAGCCCATCATATTTATTTTTGCATCAACTGTAAACAGAATAATATAGTCCTAGGCCCCTAGCATATTAGTAAAGCTTCTAGTTTCTTTTTACCTGGAGAAAAATATATTATGTGATTATGCACCTCACCATGTGTTTTCCCCCTTTTTCAAAATCCTAGATCTGTCTATGGTGTAAGTGGTAAGTCTTTTTTTTTTTTTTTTTTTTTTTTTAGTGGTGCTCCCTGGTATGGCACAGAGGTGCCGTAGACATGCAAACGTTGTGTCAGCGTGAGAAGGGAGGCATGTTTCTCTTACTTAGCTACATTCAGTTGATGCCTATCAGCATGGTAATGATATAACTTTCATTTTAGCCTGTGAAACTGTAGTTTCTAGTCTAATAACTACACTGGTATTTATTTATACACACACACACATATATGCACAGACATGGCCAGATGAATGGCCTAACTACACGCTATAGAATGACTCTCCCTTTCTGGGTTAATGATTGGGTAGGGGAAACATAAGAGTGGCATTTGGGGAGGGTATAGGGTTAACTTGCAGCATGCCCGCTGAACAGTTTGGCTCCATTGGTGCAGAAGGGCACATCCTTGATTTGGATGTATGTATGTAAACTAGCATTTAAACTTATAGCTGGGCCCAAATTCTTTGAATTTCCTATGTAGTTCCTTTGAACTCAAAATGTAAGTGTCTACCAATTTTACACAGACCTGAATATTATAAGGAAATAGTTTTGTTCCATAATAGTTGAATGCATTCCTCTCTGAACAGAGTACAAACAGATTGACTTTTGGAGCATCTATACGTGCACTTTACTGCACATTAGACTAATCTAATGCACAGTAAAGCATCATCTACATTTGCATAGCAGTTACTGCATAGTAGATTAATTAAAAGTGCCATTTGCTAGTACCAATAGATACGGGTATTAGAAAATTGAACTAATGTGCTGAAGCACACACAGACCCTGACCAAAACTGCCCCCTGGCTGAGCCCTGAGCTCCAGGAAGTGGTGGGGAGGGGAAACTGCCCCAGAGCCAGGACAGCTCCACCCCACCCCTCAGAGCTCAGGGCTGCCCCCAGAGACTCCTGCCAGCCTGGGGCTGGCACCCTGGGAAGCCTGGAGCTCCCTCCAGCTGCTGCAGGGGGACAGAGCAGGGCAGGAGCAGCCTTGGACTAGGCTGCTCCTGTCAGGCTCAATTTGCTCCCAGTCCAGGTGTACATGTAGATGTGTGTCCGGGAGCAGTTTAATGTACCTGAATTTTATTATGCCGTAAATAGACTTGTTTAAAAATGGCAGAATCCAGCCTAAGACTTGCCCCCAAGGGGGGCACCAAAGGGTGCAGTAAATTCAAGTACATGTGTGCCAAACTTTGGTCCTGTTATGGATATAGGCTGATTCTGTGTGCTGAACTTCTGTTCTCTTAGAAGTATAGACCAGTTTCCAATTGCTTACACCAGTAAAAGTGTAATGTCCATGCCTGGCCAAGGGGGAACTTGTTTGTTTGTCTGTCTGAATTAGCTAAGATTTGTTCAAAGCATACCTTCTGCCAAAGAAGACAAAAGTCCTGTGCAACCCTATTGAATTTGGTCAGGTTATGTAAAGTGTAACTGAGAATAGAATTTGGCATTGGAATTATATGCTGTTAGAATACTTGCTCTTGCTCCATGGAAACACTTACTCATCAGTAATTGTATGGCACTCAGTCAAACACAGAGGCAATCAACAGTGCGTATGAAGCAGTAGTTAATATGAATGAATTCTTACTTGCTTTTACTGCTTATCATTAGGAGCTGCAAATACAGTATAGCTGAATATTCATGCTTGTTCATTTTGGTGGGCTGTGATTTTTTTTGGGGGGATGAGGTGTATAACCTGTGTCAATTAATGTTACTCCTTTACTATTTTGCGGGTGCCAGGCCTGATACAAAATTGATGTCACATGTAAAGGCCAGTGGCCTATATTGTATTCATATGTAGATTGTAATTATCTTCATGTATTCTAGGCTGACCCAGGTGGAATTCGCAACTAAACTGTAGAGTATATTCTGTGTTTCTGTTTACTGGCAAGTCCTCCTGTTTGGGGATGGAGATGGCTTAAATTTCTACCACAATGTCCTTACGCTTCATGTCAGAGAAGTTAATGAAAACATGGAGTCTCTGTGCTCTCACTCAAGTTAAGTTTGGAGTGAAGAGCAGCCAGTTTTCTAGGCATCTTTTTACAGAACTAGCCAGATTATTGCATACCTTCTATCCTAATTTATCTAGGGACTTGTATAAAATGCAGGATGGTCTTTTAAAAAAAACAATTTCTTTTGTTGGTGCAAAGATTTGTGCTTGGATAGTGAATAGGATTTTTCAGGTCATTTTCCTCTTATAACTCTCCAGTGCACCATGTATTTAAGTGTACATGAGAAAGTTAATATTACTGTGTGCTAGAGGTTCAGGGCTTGGTTCTGATGTCACTTAGATTTAAACCAGTGCAACTCTACAGATGTCAGCATCATATACATTCTGATAATAGCTGATTCAGAGAACTGGGCATACTGTGGCTTCAACCATTTTCATGACTGGCAATCCCTTGCAGTCAAGGATGATTGTCTTCCATGATCATTTTATCTATGGGGCTGAAGATGGCCAACAAGGCCAATCTGAGATCGAGAGGTTCTGTTGCAACTTGGGATTTTTACCGCAGTAAAAATAACTGTGCACTTGATGCAGTTTTCCAGTCAGGAAAAGAGTGAGTAGGTATGTTTAGGGCACTTTTTTCTAGCCCCTTCTCCATGTGGCGTGAGCAGAGTGGACCCTAAAAAGGGCTGCTGAGTCCCAGTTACAGCTGTCAAATTGCACTCCTGCCAATCCACGTGCTAGATGACCTTTAACTGCCTCCCTCTTGCCAATTCATGACTAGGAGCTTCGAGACCTCACAATCTGCCAGCTCCAGCTGCTCCCCACCCCCGGGCCCCATGCAGGCTGATATGCCCAGGCCCCGCACACCCCTAGGGACAGCTCTGTATGTGGCTTTTCAGGAGGGAGAGCACTTCCACTTGCTTTCCCCACTGCATCTTGATGGTACTGCCACTGCTTGGTCCATGACTGCTTATTCACCAGAGTTAACCCTGCTTAAATATGCAACTAAACTTCCCTGAAGGTCATCCCATTATCTGCCACCTGTGGATGCACTGGATAGTAGCATAGCTCAACTGCTTTCAGCCACAAGTACTGGAAATCCTGCATTGCTAAGGTTTATTTTTATGGCAGGTGTTCATAGCAATGTGCATCTCTATATACCTCCAATCCCCATGTAATGGGACATAAAATACTTTTTTTTTTTTTTTCTATTGGTTTGTGTGCTATTTCTTTTTTTTCTGTAGGTGTTATAAGTTTGCATTAGTCTGTCTCTGCCTAGGATCAGTTAGTTAGTTTCTCCCAAAATAATGAGGCTTTCACACTCGCTGGAAGACACCAGGCCAATATATGATGTTTCCCACAAGTTTCACATTCCAGTGTCTCAGGTGGGAGCTTTTATATACAATTTCAGTAAGAGCAGTTGGAGTTTTGCATTCAAATGTTTCTGATTTCTGTTATGCAGTTGACATAGTGCATTATGCATGTCATATTGCTCTGAGCCCAGTCAGTCAGTTTTCTGAAATGCACAATGATGACAACAGATGTGTTGAGAGCCTGGCTGCACAAAACCACTAACAGAACTCGGCACCAGTTGAACAGAAAGCAAGAAACCTGTGCACACAGCTGCAGCAATAAAAAGGAGAGAAAAGGAGAAACACCCTTATTTTCAAGGAGCGCATTACTACATGACTGAAAAGAGTGCTTCTGCTGTATTTACTATAGCTTATTGTAATGCATGGCACTGGAAACAGAGAAGGAGATTCAGACTCTGTTGCATCTCACTACCATTGGATGAGTGGCCTGGCAATATAATCTTTCAAATTAAAAACCATACATATAACTTTCTAACTTCTCAAGGCTGCCTGCTGTATCATCCAAATGTTATTTCAGGCTAGAACCTTTTTATTAGTGTAATAAAATTTCACTGGATGTGATACTGAACTAAAATTACATTTCCAGGTGTTTTCATTCAAATGTGTTTTGACAGGAGGGGCTAATAAAATTGCTTGGGTTTGTCTTTACAGCACTGTCACAAAATGATTTTGTGTGTAGATTGGGAAGAAATGGTCCAGATCAGAACTCACCTTGCCCTTGTCCATGAAGGTGAAAGGCCAGGCTTTCAGCATTGCCATCCTTTTTGATTTTTATCATGAATTTTGAGATGGTCTATGTCTTTTTTTTAAAACAAAACTTTAGCTTCTGAAGTCCTGTGATTTATGTTTAAATCTGGATTGTTGATTGATTTAACATGTGTCAGATCATTGCTTCAGAGGTTGTACTCAGCTCATCTGACCTTGAAAACCAAATGAGTAGAATGAGTTCAGACCACCAGCCTAATTTGGTGCACAATACCAGGTCTTCTGGCCCATGAGACTTCCTATGGGTTCAGAAATTTGTTGGTGGTAAAAAGGTGACAGAGTTAATTGCTGCAGATCTTGGAGCTATAGCAATCAATACTGTAACTATTTCCCTGCTGCCAAATTTCTAGACTGGTGGGGAGCCCTGTGGGCCAAATTATATGGGTCCACAGGCTGAATCTTGGTCACCCCTGTATACCATCCAGTGCCTTGCCCTGCCCTGCCCTTCCCTTATCACTGTCATTTCTAAGTACTTTTCAGTAGTGCTTTGATTTGCTGACACTAAGATTTTGTCACATTGTTTGTTATCTCAGGCCTCTGGCAGATGTTACATTTATTACATGATTAACAGTAGCATGTCACACCTTCAATCAATTTATTGGGCCACAGCATGGCAAACCAGCTACAAAAATGTTCCCCAATTCATGTGAAATTTCTTTATGGTGGTTTGTATTACTTTAACTTGAATGTGTGATGAGAAGCTGATGGGCTGTCCCCACCTTGCAACTTTAAAGCCACACACTATGTACCCCTGCATGGGGCTGCCCTCATGTATAGGTTTAAAAGTGCTAGGTTGGGTGTTCCTTCTGCCTGGCAAGTTTAAACCTATACTGTTGGCTCCCACACCCCCTTACATACAGCCCAGGAAGAGTGAGGACTGGGAGCCCATAGCCCAGGATACTAGCATATAATCTGCAAGGTTTGGGAGTGGGTATTGGGGAAGATTGACAATTGACATAATTGACATGATTGAAGATTGACATAATTAGCCCATAGGCAATGACCACAGGCACCTGTGGTCATAAGAATAACTCCAGGCTTGGGAAGCCCTGGGTCAGCCTCCTTTTCCTCAGAAGTTAATGACATCAAGGCATGGTGGACAAGTAAATGGGGGAGTACCCAAAGGGAACCAGGTTGGCAAGGGCTGAGCAGCCACCAGGAGACATTGAGACCACCCCTGGGTGAACACTTACTAAAAGGAGAAATTCTTTGGGTCCTCCCATCCAACACCTGTAAAGCCATGCACTGTGCAGCCACATGTTGGGCTACCCCATATGCAACTCTCAGCTTGCTGGTATAGGCAAAGCCTGGGAATACAATGTTGGGCTCTGTGTACACTAGCAAGTTGAAAGGGTGCTGTAGGAAGCACAGCATTGGAGACTGGTCCCTAATGCCAGACTGCCTGTGCCAGCAGTTGGGTGTTTTGGTTCTGACACACTTTATCCCTGATGCCAAAAGTTGTGCATCTTGCTATGCACATGCAGCATAGCAGGACACATGACTGTTGGGATCCAGGATCAGATCCCATCACACCATTATTTAACATCTGCCAGGACCTTCAGCCATTCTCTCTCAAGGAGGAGAATATGTTTATAGTGCAATGATTGCTTTGGTAGGGTGTGGATTTAGTTGCTGTTGTCATTGTTGCTTTTAACTGTGCACGTTGCATGCTACTGTATGTTTGTTTTAGAGAAAGCCAGGTGAAAGAAATGGACTTTGCAATGGGAAGTCTGTCATAGGGTCCCACCCCTCAGCACCAATAGGTGGTGCTGGGCTGGGTTGCATGGTAGACAGCCCTGACAGCCAATCAGTGACAAGGGATGTGGCTGTATGATGAACAGCCCTTGAAACCAATGAGTGGTGAAGGGCAGGGCCTGTTGGGCCCCTTGGCTGGAGACATGGGGGGGTGCTTACTGCACTTTGCCCATGAAAGTGGCTGGTGGTTCCTGGATCTGCCTGAAAAATTGGGCAGCTGTTGCCTCAAGTTCAGTAGACCCCTATCTATAAGTAAGCACTATAATTAAGGACAAGGAGCAAACCTGCCCTGTCTTCTGCCACATGTTTACATTTTGAGGGGGAAAGCAAAGGGGCTCTCTGGAGTATTGCTGACTTGTCAGTGTCCAGCTTGAGTGGGAAGGTTCTACTAATACTGACTAAATCTCTTCCACCGCTTCTTTGTGAAGTGATATTACTTCAATATACTCTAATGCACCTCATAAATTGCCCCATAGTCTAATGGGGCACATTTCTAGTTTTTGAGGACAGGACAAAGCAGCAGAAAAGCATCTGGAATGTGTAAGACAGACATGCATTTTGTGCTGTGAAAAAAATAATAAAAAAATTATTTGGTTATCACGGGCAGTAGCTAAGAACCAGAAATCATATATGCAAGAGATGTAATCAGCACTAGGAGACGAATCAGTCATAGAAGCAGTGCCACGCATCCAGGAGCAAACAAACACTTAGCAGTGTGAAACCAATTCATCCTGATGGCACATTGCTTTCACAGTGAATACTAATCCAGAGCAGGACTGCAGATGCTCTATGCATATAGGAGAGTCTATTTGTGTTTTCAGGAGGAAAAGCGAGGAGTTTTGTGAGTAATGTGGTCACTGCATTCACTCCCCTTGGGTTGCTTCTGAATAGGGAACAATATGGTGGTGTGGGTTTTGGCTTTGGCCATGTCTCCTTTCCAGAAAGTCTTAGCTACCACTGTTTTCACAGAGCACGTGAACAACCTGCAGACCCAGTTTTCTACTCCCTTCTGCTGATAACAGTAGTGCCAGACATCACACCTTTCTTCCTTTTTGCTCTTTTCTATTGCTTTGTGTATAACTTGCTCATTTTCTCTTTCCATTCAGACAATAAAAAAAAAGAAGTGGGCCATTGGGTTGCTTGGGAATTGAGACTTGCTGTGTTGCTACAAAAGGGGTGGCCAGTCATATCCCTGTAGTACAGCACTGTATACCCTGTTCTTACCCAGTCACATCTGTGAGGCCTCTGTGTGTTCATGTCAGTACCTGATGTCATTTTAAGGTAGGTTTTGTGTAGGAGCAATCTGTTTCCAACTCTCTTCTCAAGGGACCTTTATTTAGCCCCGAGTAGATTTCAGAGTTAGTTTTTTCCCTCTGTTTAGTGTTTGCTTTGTGCATCTATTTCTTGCTGAACACATGTTGATGACAACTAAGTTTTAAAATATATGTAACAAGATCTGAACCTTGAATCCAAACCACTGTAAATCCCGAGAGCTATTATTTCTCAGATATTTTTTAGGATTTCAACATGGGTGGGATCTCAAAACAGAAATACCTACATTTCAATTTGTGTTTGAATGCAGATAAAATCTCACCAAAACCACTAAACTCATGAGATCACCATCTTATTTCCAAATACGTTGATTTTGTCAGACTATGATTATCTGAGCCCAAAATCTTACAAGGGAAACCTGTGAATGCCAAAGTTCTTAAATCTTAATCTAACACATCTGATGCATTTTACAGTGAAACACTGAACCTTAACCTCAGTCTCAACCAGATTTGGAACTGAACGCATATTACCATTACCTAAATTAGGATTGCTTTGCCCTTGGAACTCAAAGTAAACTGACCTTTATTTCTGCTTTAATGCTAATTAAGAACAAGATGTTTTTAAATTGTGCTAATATAAAAATATAGTCAGATGAGGAATAATGAATAACACATTTGAATTGTGTCTCTGTTTCTGGTTGCAAATTGTTTGCAGAATCCCTGAATTTTCCTCTTATTTGTTGTTCAGAATTATGTGCCAATTTTTAATTTTAATTTCTTTGTTTTCAATTGGTCCCTGGCAAGTCTTCAGTGTCTGAGCCAATTTGATTGGATATGGGGGTCACATGCTATGCTTTAGTTTACCAATTTAGATGAGCATCTCTCTTAGAACAGGGGTGGGCAAAATATGGCCAGGTGACTGAATCTGGCCTATGCCTGCCCCCATGGTACTCCACATGGGGCCATGCCCTGCCCAGTCAAGCTGGGGCAGCCTAAACTAGGCTTCCATCAGCACCCACTGGCCCAGGCCCCAGCTAGTGTATAGCTTCTGGCAGGGCTGTTCCTGGTGCAGCGGCAACCGGGTGCTGCTCTGTACCATCCACCTCCAGTGGTCTCTCCTGTTTCTGATCTTGCTCACCACAGGATGGCAGGGGCAGTTTCAGCTGGGTGACTCCTACCCCAGTGTGTGGGGCTCCAGATTCAGCTCCTGATTGCCTTCCAGTAGCAGGTGGCCAGGATCTGGAGCAGGAGCCCCATGTACCCACCAGGGGTGGTACAGAAGGAGTGGGAGGAAAAGCTGCTGCTAGAAGTGAGGTAGGGAGCGATAGGCTGCAAAGTAGCACTCATCCAGCTGCAGCTGTGCTGGGAACAGCCTGCCAGAAGATTCTTCTACCCCTGCTGCACCATGCTATTCTGGGTGGGTAGGTGAGCATCTTCAGCCAGACAGCTCCTGCCCCAGCGTCAGGGCTCTGGCTCGAGCTCCTGGCCACCTTCACAGGCACTGGACCTAGAGCCCCACGTCCTGGGACAGGAGATGGGTGAAGCTGCTCACCCAGAGCTGCATGATGCACAGCTGCAGGGGTAAGATCAGGAGCTGCCACTAGACGCAGGGGCCACAGAGCAGCACCCATCTGGGCCATGGGCACTGGTGGGAGCACAATGCAGGCTGTCCAAGCATAAATAGATGGGGCTTGGCCCTATGTGGAGCAACATGGGGCAGCACAAACCATACCACCTGGGGAAACTCTGCTTTATGCGTCCCCTGTCCCCCCTCCCTTCCCTTACCCACAGTAGGCACTCAGGACCTAGCACCCCCCCCCCCACACACACAGATGTACACACCCCCACACCCTCCCCACAGGGCAGGGGCATGTGATCCCAGACTCTCCTGCCCATGAACACTGCTCCCAAGACACCCACAGCCACATGAGGAGTTTTGGTGAGTTGTTGCAGAAGGAAGTGTGTGTGGGGGGGGGGGGGGTGCCAACTTGGCCTGTGACAGCTATATCAAAGTTCCCTATGTGGCCCTTGGGCACAAATAATTTTCCACCCCGGTCCTAGAATCAGGTTTCTGATGTGTGCTATCAATTTTGAATGCAAAATCTACATTCTGCAAATACTGGGCAGTATTGTTAAAAATCATTGTTAAAAAGCTGTTGTGACAGACATTTGTATCAGTGAACTCATTTTCGCTGTGTTTTGTGGAATGTACTCAAAAGAGAAGTGTGTACATAGCTTTCTGTGAAAGGCCATAATATGCATGGAAACTTCTATTTTCAGTTGTTATAACTGGATATAAACCTTGAGCATGTTATTAATGGGAAGAGAGCTATGTGTATTTCGGAGAATCACTGAAGCTTGATTTCAATATTACTGCAATCCGTAAGCCAAAGAGAAGCCAAAGATGGTCTGTTATAGGAGACTGCTTCTAGGTACTTTCAAATATTTTTCCTTTGCATTTTAAGCAGTGAATGTTCCAAATATGACAACTGTAAGAATGGGGGGGGGGGGGGGAACAATCTTGTCAAAGATAAATGTAGGTAAATGAAATGTACTATATTTCAATTAAGTTGAAACATATCTCATGTTTACTTGCAAGTGTGTCATTCTGGATCTCATTCTATTGATCCTGGAAAATTGAAGATAGTCCTTTGCATTAAACATAATGTAAGAGACAATCATGACATTTAGCTTACAAAATTTTACATGCTTATTTATAGCTGAGAGAGACTGTCTGATTTCAGATCAGGTAAATTTTTTGGACTTCTCAGAGGCCAATGATATTTTCATTATCTTGTGATGCATCTAGAATTTTTCTTCTCCTAATTAGTTTTTTGCTGCAATTCAATATAGCTAATTTATTGGGATCAGTAACACTGTAGAGCAGTGGTTCTCAACCTTTTTAGACTCAAGACAGCCCTTGGAAAATCCCTGTTCATAATTTTCACTTTTTTTTTTCATTGCAGAAAGATAATAGAGCAGTTCTTCTGTTACAAAAAAACCCTCAATTAGTCAGATTGTATTTAATGCTATTAATTCCTATGTGAAATCTCTGGGTATATCTTGTGGTTCACATTTGCATGCTTAACAGTGCTAACATTGCTTGGCACCTCACCACACTTTTGAAAGGTTCTCAAGGTACCCCAGGGTGCTGTGGCACCATTTGAGAAACTCTTGTATAGAAGTTTGGTTGTGAACATTCTTCTGCATTTTACTTTCTATAGGTATCACAGAATAATCTTTTCCTTTGCAGCCTGCTGTTAGCATAAATACCTTCTGCATCCCCCAAAAGCTCTGTTGTACACAGCATCAGAGAGTACAGCAGAGTTGTCTTTTTCATTTGCTGGTTTATGGACGTTAGGCCCTGAATATAATCAATATATTCTTATGGATTGGGCTAGTTCTCATTGAAAATGGGGGGTGTAAAAACTGCTTTGTGACTGAGAAGTTTGTAAGCAATAGTTAAACTCCTTTATGTTAACAAATAGCTATAATACTAGTGGCCTATCCCCTGAACACAGGCACAAGTCATCATCCAAGGAAAAAAAAACAACTTTGAGGAGCTAGGTGTTTCACTTATTCAAAGCTTTCATAAAATTAAACTGTCTGAAAGAGCATGTCTACACTACCTCCATGCTTCTTTCAAGACTGATGAATAAGCAAGCACTGTCCTGTTTCACAACCTCCAGATACAGAGCTGAGGTGGGGAGGATGCTCTGGGTACATGCCCCTGAAGCCACTCTCAAGGTCTCCATCTCTGGTTTGTCTAGAAATTTTGTCATCTCTTCAGTTCTGGATTTAGACTGTGCAAGCAGGTGAGTGGGGATTATTGGGGGGTGAGAGGCCGAATGTTTTTTTCAGGAGTCTTAACAGCATCATGGAAGCAGCATGGGTATACCCCAAAGAGAAGTAGACAGAGATGGAGAGAAGTAGAAGACCCATATAGCAAAGGCAGTAAGTGAGTACTAAACAGTCAGTCAGAATAAGCATCAGGAATGTGGCCTAGGGAAAAGCTGATGGGGAACTTATGGACAAAAAGCTGACTAGAAAGAGACTTAAAGTTGCTAGCATGACCTTTTGCCACTTGCTTCCTGCAGCATTCAAGGAAATAAGATTTCGTACAAGCAGGAGTGCATCAAAGGTATCTATTCATCAAAAGACCCTGCAGGACCCTGTTTTTCTTTTCTTGTTTTTTTTCTCTAACCTGTCAGGTCAAAAGGGCTAACAGTATTGTTCACAAAGCTATATTCTTGTAGTCGTAAGCTAATGTGAAGTCACCTTTACCAATGTTGAACATACAGAAATGCAGCTTAAAATATAGAAATATGTTAAATCCTTTCCTGGAAAATTTAAAAAGAAGGAATTTCAGGTTGGGTATCTAGACACTACAGTTTCTATACAGGGTAGATTAGAAATACAGCTGGAGTACAGTTAATTGTTGCTCTCTACATGCTTGCTTTCTCTCTCTCATATGCCTACTTCTTCAACTATGTCATTGAAATCTCACTTGCGAAAGGGCCCCTCTACTTTAGTGTAAAGGGCTTTTTTCAAATGAGAATCAGGTTCTCCTATATTTATATTTACTACTATCTTTGGTTATTTTTCTTGATATTATTGTGATAAACATCTGACAGGAAAAAACCAGAAAAACGATTTAGAATATAATGGTTTAATAAGGCAACTTTTTAAGACTAAATAATTTGCTTAGAAAAAATATTAATGAGACGGTCTCCAATGTCATTTAGGTGCTTTTGATAATTTTCCCCCTGGTCATTATTGTGAGTAGCTTTTACAGCAACCATTGCTAAATGTGCCCCAAACAATGGAAAATATAAATGCTACTATACCCACTCATCAGGAATACCATGGTCATTTTGGGGCCACTGTCTCTAATTACCATATTGGAGGGGGCTTGTGTAGAGACTGTGAAAATGTGTGTAGCATGGTAAACCTGTTAGGACTAAAAGGATTGGAATCACTTTACCTTCAGTGGGGAAACAACTAAAGTGATATGATAAACACTATAGAAAATGATGAATGGGACAGAGGAAAAAAACAACTCTGGATTAAAAGTCAAACTTGTATTACTCTGATCTTAATAAAATATATTAATTGTGGTACAGTACTTATTATTGTAGTTGTTGTTGTTATTGTTGGTATACCTGAAGCACCAAAGAAGTTAATGCATTATAAGGCATAAGGAATGCCTGAGAAGGCACATTGTTTAATAAGTCTATTGTACATGATACAACTCTAAATTGAAGATTTTAAACAAGGAAAAGTTACAGGGCCTAAATTTTCAGAAGTCACTAGTATTCTTTTACATTATTGTAAGATAAGGATCGAATTACTATGGTTTAATAAAAGAAGAGTGAGTTAGTACAGTTTTAACTTCAACTCACCATGTGGTAAGAGTGTGCACAGAAACATTTTTCATGGAGCCAGCTGATGCATGGAAAAACTTCTACCTCTTTTTATCCCCTGGTAAATTGTTATAGGTTACCATTACACTCCTCCATTGCACACATCCACAATTATATAGATAAACAAAATGGAAGAGATGATAGGTTTTCTGAAAAGCTTGTGAGTGAAACAGAGTAAGTAGGTAGGAAATATAGCTATAGAGATATAATATGTGGAGAGAGATTCTGTATGTGTATATGTACTATATGATACTATATAGATAAAGACTGAATCTATATATCTATAGATTCAGTCTTTATCTGTATAGTATCATATAGTATACATATCTTTATATAGAGCTAGAGAAAAAATATATTTTCTCTTCACCCAGGCAAGGTAGCAACTGCTGAAGAGAGAAGCTCCAGAAGAAGGTGCAAAAGTATCTCCATTCACCTGTTGGCAGCTGCTGGCTGGCAGGCGAAGCCTTATTTTACTTGCCAAACGTGGTTTAGCTCTATCAGAAACAGGAAAGTTCTGCTGCTGCAGAGGAGGTTTGGACATGGAGGTGCTCAAAGTCTTGCTGACAGAACAGGGTCAAAGATGCTGCACTGGACACGAGGCCTGAGTCACAGGATATTAACTTGCCCAGAATCATGCAGTAAGGAATGCATCCAGAACTGCTGACTCCCCATCCATAATCTCATGAAACCTTTCCCTTAATGCATTATGCTCAGGAAGCTATTATTGGTATAGATTTTCCTGACTTAGTTCTGTATGGTATAAATGAATATATTCATGAGTAGTACAAATAAATATATTCAAGGAATAGAGAAACTTACTGCGCTCATTAAAACTGCCTTTTGACATGTTCTAGTACTTTGGATTTTCTAGCAACTCTGAAGCAATAATACAATGTGTATTTAAGGCCCAGTATTGTCAAGGGGTACCTTTTGTCCTTCACATGTAGAAACAATCAAAGACTCTGCATCATAAGGGAGTGCAATGAGAACCATACAGAAACAATTTCTATATATTGTAACAAGTATGTGTCCCATGGCTGGTCCACTCATTGGTCCACCCACTTGACTTTGGGCAAGCTACCCATTTAACTTTTCTGCCATGCCTTGATGTTAATATATATCTGATGTAATCAGGTGAGAGGCTGTCCATTTGTGTGCCCTGATGACAAGGGCCTTACGCATGACTCCTACTTCCCCTTATGTCCAATGCCTCACAGATGTTCCTCTGGTGGCTCACACTGGGACCCAAACTCTGGAGTCTCACTGGGACTCTCACTTTCCACCAGAGCTCATGGTCCCAGTGGCCTCAACCTGGGCTGCAAGCCCCACACACTGGACTCCAAGCCTGCACACTCAGGGCCTCCAAGCCCATCTTATGGGATTGGGGCTCCAAGCCTCATCCCCTTGCCCTCCCTGGGTGATCCCTTTATCCCTGGCCCCTGGAGCTTCACTCTGGCTCCTTTTATACAGCTTCAGATCTCCACCAGGAGTGTGAGCACTGCCTCAGGTCCCTCCACCCAACCTGGGCCCTGCCTCAGACTCACAGTGAGTCTGGGATCCCCCTGCTTAGTGTTGGTACCCACCAGGGATATGGGGCTGGGGTTAGAAAGTACCCCATACTCACCTTTTACCAAGGAGGTAACTGGCCTGGCATTTCTGGAGGACTGTTCTGCTATGAACAGCCCCACCAGGCCACCTTTCCCTGGCAGGGTGCAGTTTCAAGTCATTTCCAGGACCATGGGACCTCCTCCTTCCTTATAGCCCCAGCTCTTACCTCCAAAGATGTTCCAGAGGCAGCAGCTCAGCTCAGTGTTGTTCCTTCAACTGTAGCAGTAAACTGCTGCCTAGGCTGTTCAGGGCCCTACTCTTATAAAGAACAGCTGGGCCCTGTTCCCAATCAGGTAGCCCTGCCTGACTGGCATTGCAGCCAGCTGCAAGCTGCCCTGCTGCTGCCACTACACCCCTGCAAGTAACAGAGCACAGTGTGCTTTGTTACATATATACACAAAGATATTTGTTTAAAACCAGATTTTTCTTAAAGGTTCAACTTAATTTCATACAGTTTAATTTAGTACCATGCTACAACCCCTCACGTTTTCAAAATCTTGGGTGGGAAGAATGTTATGCGGCTCCCTGTTGACATCAAACAGGGTGGGGATGAGGCAGTGAAATGCCCTTACACCATGCCAAAAATGTGAAGAAACATGGTACCAAAGGAAAGACTATCTCTATGTAATAACTTCCCCCTCCCTCAATTCATACATCATTAATTTTTTTTAAAGCTTCATTAGATAAACAGTTGAATAGCCAAATAGTGCTTTTATTATTATAGTTAATATAAAAGGAATGGAAGAGGTGAGCATCAAGTTAAAAGGGATTTCAAGGACACAGAGGGAACTTCCAGCTACCAATATTAGACTGCAACGCTAATGTTTTTCCATTAACTTTAATAACAATTCTCAGATGGGGTAAAAATACCAGTGCTTCAGCAGTTATTATGCTGACTACATAGGGATAAGTTTCTCCCATACACTGATTTTTTACAATTTTCTTAATCCCTGACCTGAAAGAACTGCCATTTCTGACGCTGATTGGGATAATTTTCTTTCTGTTTCTATTTTCATTGGGTCTAGTCCTCTTCATCACTGACTCCTGCCATTTTTTCATTATTGTTGTTGTCATTGCTGTTAATTGGATGACACAGTGGATTAGCAATGCTGTCCTTTTGAACTGAAATTAATTAAAGCAGCGTCCATTATCTAATGTGTTCAAGATACTACTTGTGAACCAAAGCTATCTGAGTTCATCAGTTTTCCAAAAAATGTATTAAGTGATGAAAGGAATGTTCCTACAATTTTTTTCTTAACCATAATAAGATATCTTTTTTTCCAGTGGCATGAAATATCTTTATTTTCCACTAACCATAGGGAAAAAAAAACCCCAAATTGCCTCTATGTTTTGATTGGTGTCATCTTATTTGTTGACTTTTTTGGTGCTAATATTCTTTATCTTTCAATGGGCACATCCACATGTGTGCTTTAATGTACAGTAGCCTATTTTACGGCACAGTAAAGTGGCACGTAAAAACCCATGCTATTATGCTAATGCATAGTAAAATAGGCTTCTGCATAACAAGCTTCACCAAAAAAGCATCCCTTTGTTTTACTGTACATTACAGCAACCTAATGCACATTAATTTAGTATCTCACATTGGAGGTGCTAAATTTAATGAACATTTGGAAAAGTGTATTCATGCACCTGTAGATCCACCCACTAATGTCTACTTGTTTTCTGCTACAGAAACCCATGCATGTGCTATTGCAAATTAAGGGAATTGGAAATCTATATGCCATTATTTGATGGGCCCAACATGTATAAATAATGCATGCAACTTTAGTAAGGCTTTTACCAAATGGTGCTACTGAAGAATGAAGTCCACAGCAAGGAAAAAAGATACACATTTTTAAAGCATGAGAAAATGCCAGACGCTGATCTGACAGCAATTCTGTGACATGGTTCCCTAATGAGCAGAAATCAACATCCATAGCTTTAGTTTGCCAAATCAATCCCAGATCCTCTTTTTACTCTCTTGTCCTTCTTTTGAAAACATTTCCAAATTCCAGGA
The DNA here is from genome assembly GCF_030867095.1 of Alligator mississippiensis. Lineage (NCBI taxonomy): Eukaryota > Metazoa > Chordata > Crocodylia > Alligatoridae > Alligator > Alligator mississippiensis. The sequence goes on from NC_081824.1 coordinate 324,983,574, forward strand.
GACCATTTGCTGGAGACCAAAAGCACTCCTCGGACCACAAAGGAACATATGCAAGCACATATACATATAGAGCAATTCAATTATAACCATCATATTCTATTATTTAATGTTTGTAATTTTAAAAAGCCTTGTTCATTCTTGGCTTTAGCTTTCAGAGGAAAGCAATAGACTTATATGTGTGCATGTGCATGTGCACGCACACACACACTTAGTTTTCCTAGTTCAGAAAGTTAAAAATTATTCCATGTGCATACAAAATAAGATCAGGCCCATGTCTATCTGGATTTCTCAAAGCTGAAACCAATTGTCCCATGTTTCCTTCTGTGTGTGTCAAAGTTATGATCCAAGTACTTGAGGAATTTCAAAGGAGAACAAAGAGTCACTAATGAAGACCACCTGTCTTCATCTCTTTTACTTCAGTATGGAACAAAGCTGAACAGCATGACATTCCTTTCAGCGGAGGAAGCAAAGCCATCCCACCTTTCCCCCTCATCCTTATTGCCCATGCTGAGTTTCTGAACTGGGATTCAGGGTTATTTAGGACAATGTTACTTGATAGCAGAAACATCTGAAGAGAAAATTAAGCATCTTTCTGGTAGAATGCTCTAATGCAGAGAATTGTTTTCTTTGCCAGAAGTCCTATTGTGACATCAATACCACACCTACCTCATTATACAGACCATAGCCTTTGGCTTTAGATCGGCAGATGGTAATGTTACTCTTGCTGTAGGATTCTGTTCACCTCAGAATCTTCCACATCTGAATTAACAATAGGCATATATGAGGCAGATATGCAGGCAGATATGAGCCCAAACAACCCTCCCGTTTTAAGTGCAACAGAACTTTGAAGGGGTCTGAAGTGCAGGTCAGACTCTCACAACCTATCCCCTCCAATTGTAACAAACTGGGTTGCAGAAATAATTTCACTGATAAATATTAGCTCTTTGCAAAAAGCAGTTTTTACAGCAGAAGGGAAAGACATGATCAAAACTTGCAATGAATTCCCTTTGCAGTTTCATTAGGATATACTTCCTGTTGCTATATGCTTTAAATTATTGTGGCTTTCCAGTCCAGAAGTGTCTGCGTTACACCGGTGATTCAAGTGATTTAATTGTTCTGCGCACTTCTATAAGGTGCTTTTGGATCTTGGATGGAATTTCAGGGGAATTACTCTTTAAGGGGTTTCCTTTTTTCTTTATCTTCCATGAAACAGAGACTCAGGGGCAGTGGTTGACAGCAGAAGAAGTGGAAGGAGAAGTCAGGCCTTCCTTGTTTTCACCCCTTTCTCACTTTCACCCATATAAAGCCAAGATTTTCATGAGGGATGGAGCTTGAGAGCTCTGCTGTCACCAGTCCTCAATGCTTTGGACTGCTTTCTGGACCTGAGTGATTGTCAGGAGCAAGAAGCTAAGGAAATGCAGACTAGATGAAAGACTACTGCAAGATGGATGTATAACTGACTGGATCAAACTGTACAATGAATGGTCATCAATGGCTCAATGTTTTGTTATGAGGAGGTATCAAATGGGATTCCCCAGGGGTCTGGATCTGTTATTGTTTAATATATTCTTTAATGATTTGGATGATGGGATCAAATGCACACTTAGCAAATTTGTGGATGATATCAGTTTAGGTGGAATTGCAGACGTTCTGGAGGGCATGGATAGAATTGAGAACTATCTGGATACACTGGGAAAATGGTTCACAATCAACCAGATGAAAATCAAGAAGAACAAGTGCAAAGCCCTGTACTTGGGATGGAATAATTTCATGCACAAATACAGACTGGGGAATGACTGGCAAGGCTTCAGAGAAGGACCTTAGGGTTACAGTAGGCTTTAAGCTGAATATGAACCAACAGTGTGCTCCTGTTGCTAAAAAGGTCAACAGTATAATGGGCTGTATTCACAGGAGCATCACTTGCAAATTAAGGGAAATTATTTTTCCTCTCTGTTCAGCACTGGTGATACCTCATCTGGAGTGCCATGTCCATTTGTGGGCCTCACACTTCAAAAAGGATATGGACAGACAGGAAAGAGTCCAGTGGAGATGAACAAAAATGATTAGAAGTGTGGAAAGCAAGTCTTTTGAGAAAAGGCTGAAAGAACTAGGCGAAGAGAAGACTGCAGGGGGATTTGATAACAGTTTACAAATACCTGAAGGACAGTTATAGAGAGGATGGCGATGGGCTCTTCTCTGTGGTTATAAAGGATGGGACTAGGATCAATAGCCTCAAGATGCAGAAGAGGAAATTTAGGTTGGAAATTAGTAGGAACTTTATGAAGGTGGTGAAGAATTAGAACAGGCTACCTGAAAAGTTGTGGACTCTCCACCCTCCTTCCACCGCCCCTTGGACATTTTCAAGAGCAGGTTGGACGGAGACTTGGCTGGGATAATTTAATTAGACAGCATCTTGCCTTGAGCAGGGGACTGGACTAGATGACCTTGTGAGGTCTCTTCTTGTGAAGCCGTACTTTCCTATAGTTTCATAGTTTCATAGTTGGTAGGCTCAGAAGGGACCTAAGCAGATCATCAAGTCCAACCTCCTGCCATGGGCAGGAACAGATGCTGGGGTCAAACGACCCTGGCTAGATGATTATTTAGCCTCCTTTTGAAGATCCCCCCAGGGTAGGAATGAGCACCACTTCCCTTGGAAGTTGGTTCCAGATCCTAGCCACCCTGACTATGAAGTAGTGCCTCCTGATGTCTAGCCTGAATCTACTCTCAGTCAACTTATGGCCATTATTTCTTGTTACTTCTGGTAGTGCTCAAGGGAACAGGGACTCTCCCATTGCCTGCTGGTCCCCCTTGGCAAGTTTATAGATGGCGACCAGATCCCCTCTCAGCCTTCTTTTGTGGAGGCTGAACAGGTTCAGGTCCCATAGCCTCTCCTCGTAAGGCCTACCCTGCTGCCCCCTGATCATGCGAGAGGCCCTCCTCTTGACCCTCTTGATGCTGTCCACATCCCTCCTGAAGTGCAGTGCCCAGAACTGGATGCAGTACTCCAACTGCGGCCTGACCAATGTTGCATAGAGGGGGAGGATCATCTCCTTGGACCTGCTCATGATGCATCTGTGGATGCATGACAAGGTGTGATTAGCCTTCCTGACTACGTCCCCACATTGGCGGCCCATGTTCATCTTGGAATCAATAGTGACTCCAAGATCCTTTTCTGCCTCTGTGCTGACTAGAAGGGAGTTCCCCAGCCTGTAGGTATGCTGCTGGTTCTTCCTCCCCAGGTGCAATACCTTGTACTTGTCAGTATTGAAACCCATCCTGTTGTCATCTGCCCACCTCTGTAACCTGTCCAGATCTAGTTGTAGCCTGTCCCTCTCTTCTAGCATGCCCACTTTTCCCCACACCTTAGTGTCATCCGCGAATTTGAACAAGGTGCTTTTCACCCCCTTGTCCAAGTTGCTGATGAAGATGTTGAACAGTGCGGGCCCAAAGAGTGAGCCATGGGGAACCCCACTGCCCACATCCCTCCAGGTCAAAAATGACCCGTCCACCACCACACTCTATGATCCTAAGAAGACACTGTTCAATGGAGTTTCTTCTCTCTGTCATGTGACACCTAAAGGAACCCACTCCTCTCACCTGGACTGCACAAGAGAGTTGGGAGAATCCTAGGAACATCAGTGGCCTCTCACCCCTATGTGATTTAGGTATCCCTGTGGGGTGGGGAGATTATATGGATGTTGGAAAAAAACCCATCAGCTGAAAGCCAGGTGGGGCTTTCCTTGCTATTTCTTTAATATGACTTCCAATAGTCTGTGGTTTGTTTCTATAGTTAAGAAGTTTCTGTCCATGAACTAATTAGAAAGAGGAAGAGCAGGGAAGGAGAATCTATTGGAAGATAAGTAAGAGGAGGTGATCTATTGAAGAGTTATATAGGGTTTTGAGAAGGGAGATGGGGCAGCTATGTTGAAAGAGAGAATACTAGAAAATTTAGTTATGGTCTTTGGACATTTATCAAATTAATTGTAAGTAAGAGATTATATCATATTGTACATATGGAAGCAGGGTTGTTTATGCACAATTGCTTTGGGGTTAAGCATTCCAAGTAGAGGCAAATCCATGGTGTAGTTGTACCCTCCCTTTGGCTATTTAGTGTATGTGCAGTGAGGTCTTAGAGCCCACCAACATGTCATGGAGCTCCTTCTGGGAAGGTTTGCATGTGCTGTGAGTCTTACTGACTGGTTGGCACTTTCAATCAGCTGCAGAGACTGCTGCTATTTGTTCTTTCCCTCCCTCTTCCCCGACCCCTGAATTCAACAGCAGGGAAAAGGAGGGGAAGAGTGGCAGCAGCAGTGGTGCCCAGCCCTACCTACACAGAGTCCAGGGTCTGTATGCTGATGACACTAATTTAATCCTTTCCACAGCTGCTGAATTGGCAGGGGGGTATGGGAAGGGAAAGGGAAGAGAAAACAGCAGCAGTCTCCAGGTCTGAAAGCAGGGACTCCAGGTACACCTCACAACAGTGAGCTCACACCCTCATTGTCCTGCTCCTGAATTTGTCCATGATTCCAGGCTTGGTGAAAAAAATTTTTTGAACAAACTTCTCTCTGCATATTTACAATCCAAGTTCATCAACATTCTGCTAGTTCAGGGCAATTGAAAGTGAAATAGACAGAGATACTTACATAAACTGATTAGTTTCACTGCCTAAATGGATGAAAGTGGAAAACACTATAAACACAATAAAAAAAGGAAAAGTTAACACAGAATTGTAACACTTGACGTTTTACAAGCTAAAATGTAATTTTTCTCACAGATCAGTTTCTTATAATAACTTAAAATACTAGTTTCCTTTTTTGGTTTTTGGATCTTTTTTATTTGAACATAGAAGTTTCATTTTTTGGTGTAAAGTGACATTACATATGTCTAGCCTCGACTTTGGATTTTTAGGCAATTCTTTGAAGTCTCTGTTTCAGCGTGTTCACCAAATAAGGCATTCTAAGCATAGTTCTGCTTCTCTGGATTCCTCTTTTCACCACTCTTTCTTTTTTTTCCCCCTGAGCATTTCCTAAGCACATAGTGAGAACTCAAGATTCAAGCCAGCTGTGATCTCATTTGGTACTGACAGAGTTAGAATGAGTTAAGCTGTGCTGTGCTGTTGTTGACAAGCGAGAACACGTCTGAGTCCTATTCATGGACATAGTAACAAGACCAACTATAAGATGGAACATCAGTAGAAGTCCTTTCTGCATGGGCAAAAGAAGAAATGCTATTTAGTCCTCTTATCCATGTAATTCCTTGGTGACAGGACAGGAGGACAGGAGTCCTCTTATCCGTGTCATTCCTTGGTGACAGGAATGCTGCTGGAATGTTTATCTTCCAGGGATAAGGATACCAAATGTTCAGTACTGCAAGCAGGTTGAAAGGGCCCAGAAAAGTCCCAAAGAATTCCTCTGGCCTAAGATTTCAGTGTGTTTGGAGTTATCTTGATGAAACTCAGTAGCCAGTTCCATACCTGCTGTGCAATGAAATACACTCATCAAGATACTTGAAGGCTTTGGGAAACATCAGGCAAGCTCACATATTCTGTGTTCCCATCAAAGTTATAGACATTTCACCTCTGCAATACCATTACCAGCCTGGTGGTTTGCTTGCGGAGTGATTCAGACCTGGCTTCTAGAAGCGGGATCCACACATGTGGATCACATATTAACAGGATACCAACAGACTTGGCTGCTTCCTGGATCAGCATAAAACATTACCGTTCCTCATATGTAAATACAGTGTAGACAGATGGGCTGCAATGCTTTGGAGGTCCCATGTTCTGTCACCTGCTATGTATGCTAGTAGCGCTGATTCTTTGCCAAGCACCATTGTAATCTGTACATTCAAATGATTTTTCCAAACCCATGTAGGGTTTAACCAGAGGTACACAAACACTCATAGAAAAGCTTGTTTGAATAGATCTGTATATTTAAGGAAAAGATAGGTTTGCACAAAATATGTGTGTGAAACCAAACCCTTTCATTTTGATCCTGGAGCAGTGCTTAGCAAAAGAAATGGGAAAATGCTTTATATTCTAGGAGGAAAGATTCACACAGCAGTTGTGGAAGCAGCTTGACTGATTCATACTGCAACAAGTTTTCCTTTAAGTGAAGATTAGCCCTGGAGCTACAGTACCTGCTTATGGCATCTGAGGCCATCATTCAGTAATTTCTTTTTTCCCATCCCTTCCTTCGTGAGCTGTCAGGCAAATTTCCATATCGCTTTAAAAATCACGGCTCAGTCTTGCATGGTGATGTAGAAAGTCTTTCCACTGAAAAGTTCAGTTCCTGTTTATTCAAAATGAGAATTAAAACATGTCTTCTTCTAGAAACTGCTAAGAGTCAAACCTTCTAAGGAATGGGTAGCATTTTTTTTGCTAGCTCTTTTTCTGACTTCAGATTCAGCTTTGCCTGTGTTTCCTAGAGTACACTGCTATAAAGGCAGATGAAATTGGATTCACTGGGCTGTTTCAGCAGCTCTACTGAGTGTTTTTTTCATTTGGCTGGAATTTCAAAAGGCAATCTGAGTAGAACCTGCACGCACACTTGACATCACACAGGCACCAAAAGAATTGCAGCGCATAAAACAAACACAAGTCTCATTTCCTCACTGATTTGGCCAAAGGAAATGCAGTTTTATTAACATTTCTCTCCCATGCACTGCTGCTTTTCATAGTTCAGTGTCATAGAATTTAAAATATCCCATATCACAGCCTGACATAATTCTATTGAAAATAGGTATGAAAGATTTCTAAATTCAAAAAGAACTAGGAACACATTTTTCACCACCATCATGCCTCAAAGCCAGATTTGAGAATTACTTCAAAGCAGGGATGGCAAATGGAGGTGGACAAAATCTGCCCTCAAATATTTATCCCCTTTTCCATTTGAAAACTTGGCAGTTTGCACATTTTTTGCTATGGGTATGTCTTCCTTATTTGCTCTTCGAGGGAAGGAGAACAGAGTAGTATGCCCCACATGTCTGCTGGCAGCTGGTCTCTTTCTTTATAGCTTGACCATACAATGTCTGTACTCCTGCTGTTCTGCAGTGGGACTCAGTTACGTGCATGGGACTCAGCATTCAGAAGTTCCCTTCCACAGGTTTTGTCTACCAAAGCGGAAATCTGCGCTCCATTTGGAGGTAGGCATAGGAAGTCCAAGAATGTACCATTAAATCTGCACTTTCTGACATGAAGGATCCCTTCCACAATCCCTTCAGATCAAAGAATCTCAGAAAGAGAAATGAATCTCATTTACTTATTTATAGTGGACCACTTTAGGCATTAACAGCTGAGTATGAGGCAAGATATTTATTTTCCCTCTTTTCCTCTGCACCTTGCCCTGTTCTGAGTAACTAGCCTTATTATATTTTAAGAAATACCCTGTGTCTTTAAAGGAATACCCCAGACATCATCTGTCTAGTAAAGAACTCAGAACAAGCAGGTCAGATTAAAAAAAAAAGGTTTCCAAGCCATAATCCTACAAGTGATCATATGCTGTAATACAAACATATGATTTTGTGCATGAGTCAAACATTTTGAGGCAATCTTCTTAAAAATAAGCAGTGCCCTGTGTTGCTTTTTTTTATCTCAGTTGTTCTTTTATGTGATTGAAATACTAAATTATATGTGAGAGAAGCAAGCTGCCACGCCAACCCCCTGACAGAAGAGAGCTGTTGCCAGAGGCGTAGGCAAATGGAGAGGGCCTATCATAAGAGGTAAAAGCAGGCCCACTGGCCTTTTTCCCATATGCTGAGAGTCAGCAAAACTACAGACGGGGTGGAGGCAGAGATTGAAGAAACACGGGTTTGGGTAAGAACAGAGTGGCTGGTTCACATAATTTAGATGAGCTCTGTAAAAGCAGCCACATTTTAAATTACATTTTAAGTTTTGCCCATTGCCTAATCTTAAAATGGAATTCTTATTACTAAGTAAGTTGATCTGAGAAATTTTTTACAGTTGTTTTTAAAAATGAGGCATCCTTCTCTGAATCTGAATTCAGATCTGGATTTATATTTAAGAAATTTATGATATAAAGTGTATTGTCTGTTTCATAATAATTTCATTATTATCATTTTAACAATTACTTTTCTGAAGATTTTTTAATAAATATTTTAAAATATTCTAAATATTTCTATATATTTAAAAAAAATATTTCCAGCCAAATGAAAAAACCAGTAAGGAGTATAAATTCAAATCCTTCTTTGTAAACTGACTCAGCCATAATGTGTAGATCTAGCTTTTTTCTATGAAAACTCTCCATAAAAAAGGATTATGGGTGGTGTATGGGTCCACTATAGGCGATGGTGATGGTTTAATATCAAAATAAGCTTAGTTCTAAATGGGTGCATCTATACAAGATGCTATATTGTGCATTAGACTAATCTACTGCACAGTAAAGCATCAACATGAACAGGTGTGTGGCAATTACAGGCAACCCTTGCCATTCACGGGGGATATGCTCTCATATCCCGCGCCAATGGCAAAATCTGTGAATAAGGCACTGCATTCATGAACGCAGTGCCCCTGGTGGCTGGGGGGGGTGGGGTAGGGTGGGGGGCACGGCTCTGGTGGAGGTAGTGGGAGCCTGGCGGCAGCAAGCACAAAGCTCCCGAGGAACTCCTGTAAGTGTATAAAGTGTATTTAAAATGCAGGTTCGTCATTTGCAAATATTTGAAACCACGAATGCCGAACCCATGAATAGTGAGGGTTTCCTGTACTGCACAGTAGATTAGTCTAATGCATCATTTTCTAGTACTAGTAGATACAGGTACTAGAAAAGGGTGCATTAAACTAATGCATCAAAGCACACATGTAGATGCTGACTGGGAGGAAATTGCTCCCAGTCACCCCAGGCAGCAGGGGACCACAATTTAGCTCTGAGCTCCCTGGGATGGGTGGGGAGCTAGGGACAGCTGCCTGCCTGTTCCCCAGAGCAGCTCTGAGTCACCTGTCCAGATGTCTGGGTAGAGACGGCTGTCCAGCTCTGAGGGCAGCTGCCTCCCAACCATGTGGTGATTGGGACCAGTCTTGATCTCCATGTGGCTGGGAGGCAGCTACCCCTAGAGCTGGGGTAGCTGCCTCTCAGCCACATGGAGACCAGGACGGGTCCCAATCTCCACATGGCTGGGAAACAGCTGTCCTGCAGAGTTCAGGATGGGTACTGATCCCCATGTGGCTGGGAAGCAACTTCCCCCCAGAGCTGGGACAGCTCCCCCCACCCCATGGAGACTGGGACCAGCTCCTGTGCCCCCTGCCAGCCCAGGGCTGGCACCCAGGGGAGCCTGGAGCTCCCTCTGGTTGCTATGGTGGGGCAGAGCAGGGCAGGAGCAGCCCTGGACTGAATTGCTCCTGTTGGGGGGAAAATTTTCTCCCAATGGGTGCATGTTCAGATGTGTGGCCAGGAACACTTATTGAGCCTGAATTTTCTGTGCAGAAAATTCAGGCACGTTAATTGCATGTGCAGATGTGTACAATGACACTTATTTTTTCCTTATTCTAAAATGGAAGGATAGGCAAATTTCAAACAGCCTGTTCTATTTTCCCCTCCCATCTTCTTCACCATAAACGCTCTCCAGGGCCAAGTTAGACCCTCAGTGCTGCCTGTGCCAGCCCAGTTGGTACAAGTGCTTGAGACCTAATAAACATTTTTACACATGACACAGAAGAGTAAGGTTTATCTCCCTTTTTCCTTAGCTGTGTTGGCTTCTCAGGGCTAAGCTGACATAACAGCAAGATAAACTTCCAGTATTTTGCAAAATAACCAGAAGTGAGACTGATTGCACACATGGATAGGTCATCTGAGTAAGAAAGTGCCTTTTTGGGTTATACTGAGGAGTTAGGGTTGTGTGATTTTCCCTGCTAGTTCTCTTCCCATGTCCTGCTACCACAGTTATAGAATTTTCCAGTATCAAGCACATAATGTGCCCTGACCTGTAACCCTGCCATGGTCTTCCATGTGCACAGTTCTTTTACAACCCATCAGAGCAGTAGATGCTCCATGGGTTATTTCATCATGGTCACTTTTGTTTCAAAGCAGGTTTGGAGTGTTGCAATTGTGATGGATCCAAAAAATGCACAGGAGGAAATATACAGTTGGCCCAATAAAAGATATCACAAAAAATCCCTTGCCTCTCTTTTTCATAAGTAAGGTATTTAAAATATTTCCAGGTCACCCAATCCTTCTTTGTGCTTACAGGGTGGTATTTGGAAACATGTGGATTTTGTTGTCTTTGTTGAGTGTGGTGAACCCTGGGTGCCACATTCATAGATTCATAGATGTTAGGGTTGGAAGGGACCTCAATAGATCATCGAGTCCGACCCCTTGCATAAGCAGGAAAGAGTGCTGGGTCTAGCTGACCCCAGCTAGATGCTCATCTAACCTCCTCTTGAAGACCTCCAGGGTAGGGGAGAGCACCACCTCCCTTGGGAGCCCGTTCCAGACCTTGGCCACTCGAACTGTGAAGAAGTTCTTCCTAACGTCCAATCTAAATCTGCTCTCTGCTAGCTTGTGGCCATTATTTCTTGTAACCCCCGGGGGTGCCTTGGTGAATAAATACTCACCAATTCCCTTCTGTGCCCCCGTGATGAACTTATAGGCAGCCACAAGGTCGCCTCTCAACCTTCTCTTGCGGAGGCTGAAAAGATCCAGTTTCTCTAGTCTCTCCTCGTAGGGCTTGGCCTGCAGGCCCTTAACCATATGAGTGGCCCTTCTCTGGACCCTCTCCAGGTTATCCGCATCCCTCTTGAATTGCAGCGCCCAGAATTGCACGCAGTACTCCAACTGCGGTCTGACCAGCGCCCGATAGAGGGGAAGTATCACCTCCTTGGACCTATTCGTCATGCATCTGCTGATGCACGATAAAGTGGCATTGGCTTTTTTGATGGCTTCGTCACACTGCCGACTCATGTTCATCTTGGAGTCCACTAGGACTCCAAGATCCCTTTCCACTTCTGTGCCAACCAGCAGGTCATTCCCTAGGCTGTAGGTGTGCTGGACATTCTTCCTCCCTAGGTGCAGCACTTTACATTTCTCCTAGTTGAACTGCATTCTGTTGTTTTCTGCCCACTTGTCCAGCTCCATAGCCCACATGTCCAGCTCCATAGCCACCCGTGATTTTGTAAGTGTTCTTATTGCAGCTAAGAAGCCGTTTTACAATTTCAACCAGCAAACAGCCACAATGTGACCATATGGTGGATGTTTGGTATGTCTGACCTATTGTGACTGTTCCATTTTGCTTGTGATCACTCTCACTATGACTAGTGGAGCAACCGCAGAAAGTTTAATACAGGTTATAAATGTTTGTTGATTTTAGACATTTTGTAATGCAATGGCACCTGCCAGTCAGTACAGGCTTCACTTCTTTTCATGACCTGATCTTTCCCATACTAGATATGTTTATATTCAGCCACTGAATAGCAAATACAAGTACAGTGACTCTTAGTGTTTCTGCGTTAGCCACAAGGTGCCACCCTTTTGCCTGACTTGGCACATGGCCAACTACCTCTCTCTACTTTGATTTTGCAAGTTTCCTGAGTATGTTGTTTTAGAAGCTGACTTTGCCTTTTGTCTTTATCAGTGGGCCTTGAAGGGCAGTGTGCAGTCTAGTATCATTCTAAGAAGCACAGGATTCTCCGGTGGGTAGTGATGCCTCATTCCAGACAATGCTGAATTTTATGTTGGCCTCATGGCTCCATAGATGGAAGAGACTCATTTGTATTTTTCACTGAGCTGCTAAATATTTGTTTTTAATGTAACAGATCATAGCCTCATCTTCACATTACACTTAAGCTGTGATAACAGTTAATCATGTCTTAAATTGTGACCCAGCCACATGTTCAATCAATTAATGGCATGATAAAACAAGGAATAATCCACAAAGTTATTCCACATTTTTTGTGGAATAACTTTGTGGCTTGTTCTTAATACACCATTAATTGAGCAGGTGGCCAGGTGCTCCCATATGACTGGGAACCCCATTAGCTGATGGGGCTTCCAGCTGCAGGGGTGCATGGAATGCTGCCCCCCCTGCAAGCCTCATCAGCTGTAGGGCTCCCAGCAGTGGAAGCCAGTGCAAGGCGAGCCCAGGATCATAATCCTGAGCTCCCCCTGCACCACCAGTAAGGTGTGATTGGATCTGATGCTGGATCCAACAATCAGGCCTCCTGCCATGCATGTGTGACATAGCAGAAGGTATGACTCTGTGGGTCTTGCATCAGATCTTATCACATCTTTCCCTGAACATCTAGAGGGACCCTGAAAGCCCAGACAGAATTGCTGTTAATGTGGATTCGATCTAGGCAGCGATACTTAGGTTGCTGACATAGATGACATTTTCTGAGTCTAGCTGGATTGTTCCATAGATTTTGAAGAGTATTACTGGGAGCATATTCCCTTGTGGTAGGCTGTTTTGCTGCCTCTACCATCCAGTACCTTTCTTCCATACCTAAGTGTGAAATAGGCAGTTTGTCTACATGTGATTGCCAGCTACGTCGCTGTAGCACTGTGCTCCCCAGGTATAGTGCACCACTATGGCAATGTAGCGGAGAAATCTACCCATGCGCTATGTACACAGCACAGTAACTGCCCATATTGTGCCATGCTTTAGTACTTCCAAAAGGAAGTACTAAAGCACGGTGCCATAGCAACATCATCGTACAGCAATATGTAGATGCATCCGCTCAGAGTGGGATTTTTTGATAGGAAATAATGAGCTTCTGGAATGTGCAGGAGTTAAACCTGCAATAGAATATAAAAGTTTCCCTGGACCCTCAGTATTACTGATGGTTAATGTTTATTTGGGGGAACAGAGAGCTCATTTCAAAGTTTTACTTGCAAATCAGCAGAAAGGGTTACTTGTACAAACAGAAACAGTGTGTGAGAGAGCTAAATGTATATGAAGTAAATCAACTGTTTATTCCCCTTCCCCTATAAGATTGGGGAGAAAAATGATGATTCTTTATATTCACAGGCTAATTATAATTCAACCAACAAATTGAACCCCTTTTTATACTCATACAGTGTATTTTTGTACATAATAAGGCATATGATAGCTCTTCACAAATCTTTAAAGCTGAAGGCAGATTTCAACCAAAGCCCTGACTCCTAAGAACTTTCACCATTCCAAATTACCTGAACTTGAATCTGAATTTCATAGTGAGTTCACAGATTCTGTTGTGTACAAAGCATATCATGGCACAGGGAAAAGGGAAGAAGTGATCTCAGAGCCTTGATTCTGAAACAACTCCTTTCTCAGCTCTGGATAAGCCTTGGGTCAGCTGGGTATGGTTTTCCTCCTCAGTCCTTGGCACCCCAATTTGTTCTTCTAAACATGCCACTTATGGACAGTTGGTGATAGAAACTTACTGTAATGTCTTTTCACCAGCTGAGAATTCTCTTCTACTAAGGGTTGACCACAGCAGCCACCTTACATCTCTTTATCATCACTCAGGCTGAGAGTTCAATCCTTTGTCTCCATAATGATTTGAACACAAGCACCCCAGACCTGTGTGAGGGGATACTTAAAATCCAGGCACTAAACTGTGTCCCCATTTGTGACTTCTTTCTACAGGTAATGCTGCAACCATCTGTGAGCAATATAGGCTTATTGCACTCATAAGCATTTTAAATAGGTTTACTTAAGTGTCATTTTCATATATCCTGTTAAGAAAAGAAAAAAGAGAATTTATTGATTGCAATAGCCAAGACCTGAAGGATAGCATGGCATGTGGAGAGTCACATCATAAACGATAGCAGAGCTAGGGCTGTGACACATCAAATGACCACATTCAAATGATACAGATTGCTTAGTTGCATTTTGTGTTGCTATGTCAAAACATAGCATAGCAAAATACAAATATTTGTTTAGTTCATCAGTAATATCTGAGAATCTTTGCCAAAATTGCTAGTCTGTGTTGCTTTCCTTTTGATTGTGATATCTGCATTGTACAGTCCCTAGAATTGCCCACCCCCACAGAACCATGAAAGTGGGATCCATGCGGTTTTGATCTTTTCTTTATTTAGCCTTGCTTCGTAGGGCTGTGCGAAATGGCACTGTTCCATTTTGACTTGTGTTTCGACGTTTTGACAGAACAGCATTTTGTTTCAAATTTCGTTTTGATTTGAAACTGCTGTTCTGTTTTGTTTCATCGAAACAGTTTTGACATTTCACCCATAGGCTATAATGGGGAAGCTGGAAACAGCCTATAACTTTGTCATTTCTGGCCTGATTTGGATGAAACTTGCAGGCATGATAGCCCCTTCTGAGGGAACAAACCTACCAAGTTTCAAGGATATAGGTGCAGGGGTTTCAGGTAAATTGCACCTCAAAGTCTTGAAAGCAAAAAACTCATGTCACGCAAATGTGTTAAGCCACAGCAGGGTCAAAACTGCAGGCTTGCTAGGCCCTGCTGAGGCAATGAAGCCTGCCAAGTTTCAAGGCGATAGGTGTAGGTAGGGGTTTGGGGCAAACTGTACCTCAAGCTGTGGACAAGTAAAACTCATGACATGGGTGACGCTGTGTGTGTTAAGGCACAGCAGGGTGAAAGCTGCAGGGATGGTAGCCCCTGCTGAGGTCACAAAGCCTGCCAGCTGTCAAGGAGATGGGTACAGGGGGGTTCTGGGGCCCTGCACCTCTAGCTGCTGACAGGCAAAACTCATGACATGGGTTCTTGTAGGACTGTGTCTGTCTTGGGGTACAGGGGGGTGAAAACTGCAGGCCTGCTAGCAATGTTTCCTGCATGCCACTTTGGTCCATGAGTGCACCACTTCAGTCCTGCCTCCCCTTTTCAGTGTGGCATGGGACACTTACCGAAGGTAAGCTCCTCACTCCTCACCTGGGGCAGGCAGTGGTGGCTGGGGCATGGAAGCTGGGGGCTGGGGCTGGCAGCCAGGACCTGGGGGCTGGGGCCTGGGGTTGTGGTTGGAGGCTGGGGCCTGGGAGCTAGGGCCTGAGGGCTGAGGCCTGGGGGCTGGAGCTGGAGGCTGGGGCCTGGGGCTGGGGGCTGGGGCCAGAGGCCAGGAGCTGGTGCAGGCTCCACCAGCTTTGGGGAACTGCTCCACTCCCCCACATCACTTCGGGGAGCAAAGAGGCATGTGGCATCAGGGCTGGGGGGTGGAGCACTTCCCCAGAGTCGGCAGAGCCTACAGAGCAGTTCTCCAGAGCCAACAGAGCCTGCACCAGCCCCCAGCCTCAGCCTCCATCCCTGCCTTGCCTCACCTTGGGGAGTGGCCACTGCCTTCCCTGAGTGAGGCTCTGCTGGCTCTGAGAAACTGCTCCATGGGCTCCACCAGCTCCAGGGAACTGCTCCACTCCCTGGCCCTGATGCCATGTGCCTCCTCACTCCCCGAGGTGATGCGGGGGAGTGGAGCAGTTCCCCGGAGCCAGCGGAGCCCATGCCAGGCCCCCGCCCCTGCCTCACCTTGGAGCTTACCTTCAGCTGCTCTCCCGGTGCACGGCCTTGAAAAGTTGGTGTGCAGCCAGACTTTTAGTTGTGCGTGGCCACTCACACATGCACCTTAGAGGGAACCTTGCTGCAGCCATGAAGCCTGCCAGCTGTCAAGGAGATAGGTGTAGGGGGAGTCTAGATTCTGGGGCCCTGCATCTCTATCTGCTGACAGGCAACAGTCATGACATGGGTGGGTGACACTGTGTGTGTTAAGGTGCACCCTCACTCAACTGATACCAAGGCAGAAAGCAGGGCAGTTCAAACAATGCTGCCTTTTATGCAGTTTTTCCATCCCTCCCCCAGAGCATTGGGATGGAAAGGGACCTCAGGAAAGGATGAGAGTCACTGACCAGCTACACAGTCAATGAGAGCACTCCTTCCCCCCACTTCCACCTCCCTCTCCTTACTTTAGTTTCTGTTTCCCTGCAGGCAAGCCCAACTTAAGCTTTGAAATGTGAAACATTTTGAAAATTTTGAAACATTTCGACTTGCCGCGTTTCATTTCAAGGCAGTTTTGAAGCTCTGTTTCATTTTGATTTTGCTGTTTCAAGCTTGAAATGAGTCGAAACAGCGTCAAAACAAAACTGCCAGCGAAATTTTGTGCAGCCCTAGTGCTTAAGCTATACTTGAATTCTGTGAACAGTGCAAGTATCCCAGATACATTTCATCAGCAACACTCAGACTTTCTTGATTCAAGGTCCTGACACCATGACTTAGACTCCTGCTATGAAAGGGCCATTGACTATAATATGGCTACTGAATAACAACTGTGGAAGTAGAAAGTTTTTTGAATTATGAAAAAGCAATAGATTTTAAGATCCATAGGTGTAGAAAGACATTAATTGCAACTCAACTGGATATCATAGAGAAGTAAGCTGGAAGGGATGTCAAGAGGTCATCTAGTCCAACCAGGGACTAAACATGCAACTTTGGTGTTATTAGCACCAGGCTCTAACTGAGCTAAACAGCTGCTGTCCAAATATAGTTCCATTCAGACCTTGTATTATGCAAAGAATCTGAAACGTGAAGAAAATGAAAATGGGATAAATTGATGGTGGGTAAAAATATGTTTTGACAATACAGAAGACGTGCGTGTCCTGATGCATAGTTTGGGAAGCAAGTGGGTAGTGGCACAAAGGTCTTCTTGTCAAGTCTATAAATGTCCCAGCTGGGTTTACTGTTGTTCCCGGAGCTGCTTATTCCTTTAGTATCCCTTGGAGCCCTTGGTGGCTACTGTTGAACAAATCAGGAGGGGATTCAGACAACAGTGACACTGAGGGAGAAGGAGGGCACAGCTGAGTGGCAGTATATACTTAGTGATTCTTGCCTCCATTAAGATAAGGAATTCCTTCAGCTCAGATCTGCAGGAGACTGCCTCGACAAAGACCCAAATATCTCTCCTTGGCAAGGAAATCAGTGAATGAAATTGTAGCATTTTCCTGCCCTTCTGACCCCTTCCCACAGAGTCTTCATGAGGGAATGCAATCTGGGTGTCGGCTTTTAAATGACATATGCAACCTATCCTTTTAAATCTGAATTAAAATCTTATTTGGAGCATGAGTTAACGTGGGTCCAAAAAAAGTAATTTCTCTTCAGTCAGTTTCCCAGTCTGTGGTGTACCTGTTTGTATGTAAATGGCAAATGCTGTCACTTACACCAGCTCACTTTGAAAGCTCCCCATATAAATGCTTCATGCAGCACACAAGGAAACATTCCTCTGGACTTGGGACAGAGGGGTGGGGTTTGATCACCCCAGGAAAAAAATGTCAACATCTGTCTATCACTGCACGGCAAATGGCCAATTATCATTTTTTCTGCTTCTGTAAGCCCCAGTCAGACAATGACATGGAGCTACATCCTTTGTTTCTTGAACCATTTCCCACCACAGTTCCACCTCTGATATGCTAATAGAGAAACTGTGGTTTTTGTGTTACTGAAAAGGATCTTTGGGCACATTCACTGGGTTAACAATCCAAACTTCTGCACAGCGGCTCAGCCTGCTGCGTGAGAAGCACAGTTCCTTGGGGCCTTCCCTCCCACACATTTTTAAGTGGAATTAACCATCTGGCTGTTTGGTCCTCAGAAAACAAGTTGAACAAATTATGACATGACATAAAGTGATCAAATACTTTCTTAACAGATATGCAATATGTATGCAGGGCCGCCACGCCAGTGTGAAGTTTGCTGTCACACTTGAATGCAACTCATGAACTGAAAAGATAACCAAGCTCATCTACTTTCAAATGAAGTACAGGCCATTTAGAAGTCAGGCAGGAAGATGGTATAAAAGTGTTTTGTGTATACTCAATTTGCTTGTGAGGCATTTAGACCCATCCCACTGCATTTAGTTTGGAAACTAAAAATTGTCAGTTGCAAAAATAAGTGTCTACATGCAACACTGTGTGCAAAATGGAAATATAATGACCTAATCTCATGTATTGGGAATTCAATAAAGCAAGTTTAGATCCTATTTGGATTGACAAATAATGTGTTGGTGCCTGGTTTTCCTCTCCAGTGATTAACTGGTACAGTGGTCATCCCAAGCTACTGGGTAGAAGAAAGACAAGGAGGTTAAAGGTTCATGATAAATACATTAAAAATTTTGTCATACATATTTACTCACCGAACTAAGTGTGAACTTTGTGAATCCATTGTTCCTTTTGCTGATGCCCTAGTAATGCCATGATTGGCTTGTCATGACTGCAAGTTGTCAGGTGCTTTGCCTGTTAAAATTCAAAGGCTTTCACAAGAAAGTAAGTTTACAGGGAAAGTAATATCCCATCATTATTCAGTGTAACTGTGACACATAAGAGTTCATCTACTGCAAGCACCCTGTTAAAGCAGCAGGACACAGGCCCCAAGGACATCAGATAGCAGCTGAAGAAATTCAAAAGCTGAAGAAGCAAAGCAATTAAGCTCTGTGACTTTTAAGTGACCCTGAGCGGAGTTCTGAGTGGCTAGATGAAAATTCTAGCAAACACAAAAATGAGATAATTATGTGTGTTTGTCGGACTTACAACTCTAATAGAACTCATTCAGTAAACTGTATTATCATAAAAAAATGTCAGTTGCCATAATTTACTAAGTCCCCTTTTTCCCCAGAACCAGCTTTATAGTGGTGTTCATATACAGGAAGAGACAGATGGAGCTGTCCTTCGGAACTATGAGCAGCTTTTCGTGGAGACAGCTGCTAATTGATTCCTAGATAGGAAAATTAGCATGATGAAAATTTTCTCCGCTTGTTTTTGTAAGAGAATGATCAAGGTTGTCATTCTTTTAAAATGTCATTTTGTTGTTGTTGATGTTCCAGTCAGACAACAAACTTTTTTGCTTTGCTCAATTAGGCCTGAATCTGTAGTCAATGTGTGAATTCCCATTTTATTTCAATAGCTACAGGTCTTGTTTATGGATAATTGTATGCTGTATGTTATTCTGCTTCATAATAATGGACTGCTTTAAAAGCCATGTATAGACTGTGTAGCAAGGAGGAGGCAGGGACAGAACTGCCTGAAGTTCCTTGAATAATCTGAAAAAAATATGGATCTGATTTGTGTTGAAAAATCTATGGTTTTTGTATCACAGAAAAAATAAAATATTTCTGGCAGTCATTTCTACACTCAAATGTTCAGGTCATGAAGGGAGGTTTTAGATATACTGATTTTAAGGTCTGACCTCTTATATAATACAGGCTACAGAATGTCCTGCATTATGCTTATAGCTTCTGTTTAAGATAGAACCTTTCAGAAGAAGATATCTAGTCTGGATTTAAGAAGTTTGGACCTTGTTACACATTGCACTTTGAGCTGAACAAATGCTGATAAGTGTTAGTGCTAGCTCAAGTTTGGATCAGTCACACCTTAACATGGGCGACTGCTGCCTCCCGAGTCCGGGGGGGCACCAGCAGGTCATGACTGGGGTGGGGTCCCCCAGCAGCCAGTTGCCAAGTGCAGTGGTGAAAGTGCCAGCACTTCCACTGCCGGCTCTTCCACCACCGGCAGAGCCAATTTCGGGGGGGGGCCCTACCAGCCAGAGCACTCACTGTTGAGGGAGGCACTAGTGCTCTCAGGGGGGGGCACATGGCCCCCCTGTGTGCCACCCTAGATGTCGCCTATGCACCTTAAGGCTAAAGACTTTCTCTGACTATTTCCCCTTTCACAGCTGTGACTTGCCTATAAAGGGGCTGGCAAACAAGGTCCTGACTAGGAGCTATAGCTGTGAGTTGCCACTAGAGAGCTGGTGGGCTAGGACAGCGTTCTAACTCTGCTTTAGGTAGGGGGGAGGGGATCAAGTGGGGGCAGAACCATAAAGCTGGGAGGCAGAGAGTTAATGGGATGGGGGTAGATAATGAAGTGGGAAGTAGAAAGGAAATGGGGTGGGGGAAGGGTGGTGAAATGAAGGAAGTCAGCCACTAAAGGATAAAATAAAAAGAATTTAAAATAATTAAAAAGAAATAAAGAGGAAGTAAATTAAAGGTCTTGTGTTTTAATAAAATATGATTTGGGATTGGATTGTGGGGGGAGTTCTGGTTATGCTTCCTAGGGTGGCTGGGAAGTGGGAGTAGTGAAGGAAGGTGCTTTTGGGGGAGCTACTGCCCCTGTCCTGGGAAGCAAGTCCCAGTTCATAGTTTCATAGATAGTTTCATAGATGTTAGGATCAGAAGGGACCTCAATAGATCATCGAGTCCGACCCCCTGTATAAGCAGGAAAGAGTGCTGGGTCTAGATGACCCCAGCTAGATACTCATCTAACCTCCTCTTGAAGACCCCCAGGGTAGGGGAGAGCACCAACTACCTTGGGAGCCCGTTCCAGACATTGGCCACTCGAACTGTGAAGAAGTTCTTCCTAATGTCCAATCTAAATCTGCTCTCTGCTAGCTTGTGGCCATTGTTTTTTGTAACCCCTGGGGGCGCCTTGGTGAATAAATACTCACCAATTCCCTTCTGTGCCCCCGTGATGAACTTATAGGCAGCCACAAGGTCGCCTCTCAACCTTCTCTTGCGGAGGCTGAAAAGGTCCAGTTTCTCTAGTCTCTCCTTGTAGGGCTTGGTCTGTAGGCCCTTAACCACATGAGTGGCCCTTCTCTGGACCCTCTCCAGGTTATCCGCATCCTTCTTGAAGTGTGGTGCCCAGAATTGCACGCAGTACTCCAACTGCGGTCTGACCAGCGCCCGATAGAGGGGAAGTATCACCTCCTTGGACCTATTCGTCATGCATCTGCTGATGCACGATAAAGTGCCATTGGCTTTTCTGATGGCTTCGTCACGCTGCTGACTCATGTTCATCTTGGAGTCCACTAGGACTCCAAGATCCCTTTCTGCTTCCGTGCCACCCAGAAGGTCATTTCCTAGGCTGTAGGTATGCTGGACATTTTCCCTCCCTAGGTGCAGCACTTTGCATTTCTCCTTGTTGAACTGCATTCTGTTGTTTTCTGCCCACTTGTCCAACCTGTCCAGGTCTGCTTGCAGCTGTTCCCTGCCCTCTGGCGTGTCCACATCTTCCCATAGCTTTGTGTCATCTGCAAACTTGGACAGAGTACATTTGACTCCCTCGTCCAAGTCACTGATGAAGACATTAAAGAGTATCAGTCCAAGGACCGAGCCCTGAGGGACCCCACTGCTAAGTTCATAGCAATTTAATCTGGCCCTCTGCCTTGTTCCCCCACTACCACCCAGACTCCACGCCTGGACCTATCCATGGCCTGCAATCTAGCTGGCTGGCATGTTCTCTGCAAGCTGTTTATACAGGGCTTCACCCCTGGGTGGGAGGGGGTGGTGGAAAGTTTGTTACACAAAATAGGAGGGTAGAGAAGGGGACATTGCACCCTAGGATGTTGAAAGACTGCAGCTTGGGTGGCTCATCTGTGAGGAGTGGCCACACATTAATGGAACACAAGCTGGGTATGGATCAGAGATAAACCTGCCTTGGAGTGGCATAAACTTTAAGCTGACTAACTGTGCTTAAAACTAGTTTCAGGTGTTAATGTGTAAACAATCTAGGAGTTAAGAGCTTTAGGAGCTGCCTCAAATTAATGTGTAACACAGCCATTTGTGACAGAAAATCCACCATGTTAGTAGGCAGTTAATGATTATATCCATTAGAAATGTGTGCTTTATTTCCATTCTGAATTTGTCAAACTTCTGCCTTGTTATGTCTTTGTCTGCTAAAATAAAAAACACTGTGATCAGAGAGCTCTTCCTCAGTTAGAAACTTGTAGACTTTGATCACCTTTTATCTTTCTTTTGGATAAACCAAACTGGTGTTCGATTATTTCACTGCAAGCCAAGTTTCCCAGAATAACTTTTTTATGCTCTTTTCAGAAGCCTCTCCAGTTTATCAGTATCTGTTTTCAAAAAGGGACATCAGACCAGGACAAACAGTGTAGATTTTAACTACATCTAACATCGGTGGAGAAATCCATAGTCAAAATGTTTGAATAAAGATCAGATAGCTATCTTTAATATTTAATTTCTTGGCTTCTGTTGGTTTGTCACAACCTTCACTACCTAAATATAAGGTTTTGTGTGTTGACAAGTCTTTAGTCATGATGATCCTGGCTTCTTGTCTTACAAACAATAAACTATTCAAAAGTACACTGGTGTGTGAAACCTTTAATGACACGTAATAAACCACACTGAACCCACCGCAACAGCCCACAAAAACACACCAGTTGCTTTTCTGAAATATTCTAACCACTTCATCTCACTAGATGCTGGGTATATGTATGTGGATGTCATTTACAATACCTTTTCTTATAACCATTCACAGATTGGTACTTTAATAACTGCAAAAGTTAAGATAGCTTTTGTAAAAGAAATCTGTGTCTATGTCTGCATGTGTATATGTAGGAGGGTGCATACGTTCATAAGGAGACCATGAGAAACAGCATTATGATACCCAAATAGTGTTGTCTTGGTGTCAGTTAGCCCCACGTCTAATGCCTTTCCTGATCTGATTGTCAAGCCTTGTTCCTTTACCTGACATGGAGTGAAATCATGTGATTCTCCTGCTCTTAGCCCAGATTCTGAGAAGGTTTCATACATCTAAGAGCATATACCTGGACTACAAAGATGGAAGTTTCTTAATAAATGAAAATGAATTATTATTGCATGAGTTCAGAACCTGGGCTCCATAAAAAATACCAAATATCGTAAGTAGCAACTATTACAATTATGCCATGGAGATATCATAGAATCATAGAAAGTTAGGGTTGAAAGGAACCTCGGGCAGTCATTTAATTCAACCCCCTGCTGAAAGCAGGACTATCCCCAACTATATATATTTATTTAGCACTGTGTAGTTAGCCCTGTGTATATATTCATACATGTGTGACAGCTGAAATTATGTCTGTGTGATACAGGTGCTTGCTGAAGGCTCTATGAAGATTATATCAAGTGTTTTTCTATATTTGTTTAGATATTAAGCTGTATGTTGTTGCTAAGAGCCTAATTAAAGTTTAAGATGTAGTGAGGCCTTGTATAAAGTAAGGCCTAGTAAATCTAGCAAAGCCTTGAAGTAGTAAGGCCCTGTGGCGTAGTTAAAATTACCTTATCAGAGGAATGCAAGGCTTGTACTGCTAATTGGTCAGTCTAAGGACAGTTGAAGTAAAAGGAATCTGAGCGGTTGTACGTTATCAGAACCATTCAGAAGCTATAAATGAGCTGGAATATTTGGAAACCATTCAGAAGGGAGATACAGCTCTGTGAAAAGGATTAGTTAGCTGTTGCCTGGATCACTGGGCCTGTGGACCTCGAGGAGCCCAAGAACTGCATTCCAGGGTCCTTCCTGGTACCCCTTTGGACAGTGTTGTTCAGGGATGCCTGACTTCACTAAACTTTGTGGAAAAAGAAGCTTGCTGTGTATCAGGCATCAGAGGGGACTACCGATAAGTTGCCGACGTAACTTGCTTTTGTCTGTCATTGTTTGTCTTGTTACTACGCGTAGTTGTGTTTTTGTTAAGTCAATAAACCTTTCTTACCTTTCTACCCCTGACCATACTCTCAATCCTGAACCCTCCGCAGGTGGCTGGGACACACACATTATAAAATAAGCATTATAAACACAAAGATCTTGATTTTTCACTGCCATACAGATTATGTCATCATTCAGGTCTGTGAAATGTGAGCGTGAAATGCTTTTCACATTCACTTAGGCAGACAAGGTTCCTTGGGTGAATCTGATATCTTTTATTAAACCAACCCAAATAGTTGGAAAATAATTATTAAGCAAGCTTTTGGGTTCAAAAACTCTTCGTCAGGCTAAGGAAGTTTCAGCAGTTGGTGTGTGCTCTTCCTGGATGGAATGAAAAGTAAAGAAGCCAGCGGCTGGGCTGGTATGCATACAAGACAGGTAGTCAGTGAAAATGTAGATTGAGAAGAGACAGGCTGGGGGAGGGGTCGGGGGGAAGAGAGAGAAAAGGGGGATGAAAGTGGAGAGATACCTGGGGAGTCAGATGTAGGCAGGTTATAATGTGTCATAAATCCAATGTCTATATTTAGTCCATGATTTTTAGTATCCAGGAGGTTGATGAAGTGGAGTTCATAGGCTCGTCTCTGGGAAGTGTTGTGTAAGTTTCCTTTGAGGATCAGGACTGAGAGACTGGAGAGAGAGTGGTTTTCTTGTGAGAAATGTGCCCCCACAGGTAATTGGGTATTTCTGTCTTTGATAGATTTCCAGTGTGTGTTCATTCTGGTGCGCAGTTGTTGTTTGGTTTCTCCTACGTATTTTCCATCAGGACATTTGGTGCATTGGATGCGATATATTACATTTCTGGAGGTGCAGCTGTAAGATCCAGGAATGCTGATGGCTCTGTTGTGGGGTGTAGTAATAGGGGGGTGGTGGAGATATGTTGGCAGGTTTTGCATTTCTTGTCATGGCACGGTCTGGATCCTTTCACATTCACTTTGCATACAGAAAAATGGCTACATAAGACAGTGGTAAACTGAATTCTCCTGAGAGTAAATGCTAAAAACACTTCATAGGAATCAGACATTAACATAACATAACATAACATAACATAACATAACATAACATAACATAACATAACATATTTATACCTTTGCTTTTTCCTGGGCAGACCTGGGACTAACTTTTACTAGATAAGGGCCTCATCAATGGGAGCTTGCCATGTATAGTAGAAGGAGCAGGTTAAGTCTGGATTGTTGGAAGGTACAGGTAAGTGACAGAAAATTGTGCAGTAATAGCCACAACCAGCAGGAATTTTGGCAGGGGCCTCTCCTTGAAATTTCAAGCTGCAGCTTGCTTTATCCTATCAAGAACAGGTGCAGCATATGCTACCCTTCATAGAAAATCTGGTTCTGTTGGACAGTGCCGAAGATGTGGGGTAATATATCTGCTATCTCTGTATCTCTCTGGCCCCTTATGGAGTAGTTAAGGTTAGCACTATTACCAGGCTCCTATAGATACTGGTCTGGCTAGTCACATTATTATTTCACCATTTATGATAATGATCAAAGGCCAGTTGTGCCAGATGAGATGTGAATACGAAGAAGGTTGAGGGCCCTGCTACCTGCTATCCCTGTGGAGGGACAATGGTCTGTCTGGCTCATTGGCCACTTACATCACAGCTTCAAATATCTCTAGAAAAGCTTGGTTGTTCTATTTTTATCTGACCTAGGAAAGACCCCTTTCCTTGGCTTGATTGTCAATTGTAATAGCTTTAATTGTTCCAGTTTCACAAGACAAACACAGCGTCTCTTCCTCTCCACAGTTTATGAAGAGCCTGTCCAGTAGGAAAAGGAAATTTACCTTGTTTTCCAGGACACAGCATCTCAAACAGACCCCAAACCCACTGAACTGCTGAAATAAAAGGAAACAAACAAACAGCACCCCCCCCCCCCAATTCATCCATTAGTAGCTGAACTCCATTATGTTAGACCAGGAATGAACTGAAAGGGAAAGAAGAAAATATATCTCACCATTTTAAAAAAATTTCATAAATTTCATAGTTTCATAGTAGGTAGGATCGGAAGGGACCTGAGCAGATCATCAAATCCGACCCCCTGCCATGGCAGGAAAGAGTACTGGGGTCAAACGACCTCAGCTAGGTGATTGTCTAGCCTCTTTTTGAAGACCCCCAGGGTAGGAGTAAGCACCACTTCCCTTGGAAGTTGGTTCCAGATCCTAGCTGCCCTGACTGTGAAGTAGTGCCTCCTGATGTCTAGCATGAACCTACTCTCAAATAACTTATGGCCGTTGTTCCTTGTTACTCCCGGTAGTGCTCAGGGGAACAGGGACTCTCCCATAGCCTTCTGGTCCCCTTTGGCCAGTTTGTAGATGGCACCTGCCTTGCTGCCTCCTGACCACGTGAGTGGCCCTCCTCTGGACCCTCTCAATGCTAGCCACATTCCTTCTGAAGTGCGGCGCCCAGAACTGGATGCAGTAGTCCAGCTGCGGCCTGACCAGTGCCGCATAGAGAGGGAGGATCACCTCCTTCAACCTGCTTATGATGCATCTGTGGATGCATGACGAGGTGCGATTAGCCTTCCTGACTGCGTCCCCACATTAGCAGCCCATGTTCATTTTGGAATCAATAATGACACCAAGATCCTTTTCTGCCTCTGTGCTGACTAGAAGGGAGTTCCCCAGCCTGTAGGTATGCTGCTGGTTCTTCCTCCCTAGGTGCAGTACCTTGCACTTGTCAGTATTGAATTCGATCCTGTTCTCATCCGTCCACCACTGTAACTTGTCTAGATCTAGTTGCAGCCTGTCCCTCTCCTCTAGCGTGCCCACTTCCCCCCACATCTTAGTGTCATCTGCACATTTGAACAGGGTACTTTTTACCCCCTCGTCCAAGTTGCTGATGAAGATGTTGAACAGTGCAGGCCCGAGGACCGAGCCCTGGGGGACCCCACTGCCCACATCCCTCCAGGTCGAAAAAGCCCCTTCCACCACCATTCTCTGGGTGTAGCCCTCTAGCCAATTTGTGACCCATCTGACCGTGTAGGCATTGATGCCACAGTCACCTAATTTCTTAATGAGAATGGGTGAGAGACAGTGTAGAAGGCCTTCCTAAAGTCCAGAAAGACTAAGTCCACTGCAACACCTGCATCCAAGGATTTTGTGACCTGGTCACACAAGGCCACCAGGTTGGTCTGACAGGACCTGCCTTGAATGAACCCATGTTGGTTGCCCCTAAGCATGATCTCCCCAATGTTGCTGATGTGTTTAAATTAACAAATGTAAACCTATTCTTGTAAGCTGTGACTGGCTATATGCATTTTTGATTGTGTGAGTGGTGAAATAATATTGCATATTAATTCAGAAGCCTCTTGTGCCTATTATAGGATAAACTTATTGGATTTCAATGCAATAAATGTTTATATGCATCTCTGTGGAAGGTGGGCATAAGGGGAAGAAATATTTATTTTAACTGTTTCAGTACAGAAAGGCTCTGAAAAAAAAGTCTCTCAGTTACCAAGTTAGATTTAGGATGATGGCTGCATCTATGTGGGGAGTATCACAGAACCTTTGCGGGGAAGGAGAAAGGATTTGTTTGTGGACATTTCTTGTAGGATTTCTTTGGGACATTTAATTCAGCTGTGTGAAGCTGCGGCAAGGTTTAAAAGATCATTAGGTGCAAATGGTTCAACATAGATCAGAAAGGCAAGTGATGATCTTGGACTGAGATTTAATTGAATAGGGCTTGGGGCAGAATACCATCTCTGTCTCTCCCCAAACTCTGCTATCTGACAATTTGGTCACTGCAGAGGGCAGACTCCTTTGGTCCCATCTGCTTCAGGTAACCCTGAGTTGTAACCTGAGCTGGATACATTCCTGAGGGAGGGCCAAAACTTGCTCCCTCTGCCTACGTGACTGGCCACACATACCTGGGTGGGGGGCTTAAGCTTCCTATTGTTCTAAGCAATGCCAGCATGACTGGGAGGGGACTAAAGACCCTGCCAGTCTGCCCGGCAACCAGTGATGCATTTCAAATTGGTTGGCTGGCAGCCAACTGTTGCTGGCCTTCATTGGATCAGGTAAATGAAGTCATAAGGGCTATATAAGTGAAGGACTGCCCAGGAGGAGCGGCAGGAGCCATGATGAGAACTCAGAGAGAAGCTAGACCATCTGAAACTCTCTCTCTCTCTTGAAACTCATGATCAATGAACTGCTTGCCTCCAGAGGGAATCTCCACATGCCTCTGGATGATACTTGTGAGTAAGCTACCTGAGATCTAACTAGATATATAGCTTGCAGTAACTCAGATGCGTGATCAAAGGCTACCATGCCACTGTTTGCTCTAAGGTATTTCTCTGATATTGCTCTACCCTGTACCCTATTCCTAACCTACTCCTTGTAACCAATAAAGTTATCCTTTGCACCTATCATGGAGGACTTACTGGGAGAGAGTCTAGATTATGCCTTGGGGTCCCCTTGGTTCAGCTTGCGAAGGGAGACCACTATTTGTGCTTCGGCCTAAGGGAAGTTACAACTTGGGTAAGGCCCAAGTTCTTACAGTGGGTCAAGTACCCTCAAGGACTACTAGGCCTGTGTTTCCCAGAGGGCACAGAGCCAGGATCAGTCCAGACCCTGGGTGGTGGTGGCGTTACCCCCATGCTTGTGAGTGTGCTCCAGGAAGGGGGTCGGCCGGACATGAGGCGACCCCAGGGAGGCACTTAGAGCCTGGAAGGTGGCTGGGCACAGTGAGGTAGGAGGCTCAATGCAGGGGCATCCCCTACTGGCCAACTACAATCCTATCATCCCTTTTTTAGAAAAGAGTTGTGTGCATAATACATAGTGTACAACTCATTAAAGACCTGATTGAAGTCCATGGGACTTTTTTTCATTGTTTTTTCATAAGTTTTGGATCAGACCCAATGTTTCTAAGGGTTTTCCCTACATGGTGTAATTTATGATAGTTGCTCAGGGGAAAAAAAAAATACACAGGTAAGTACTCAAGTTCCATATTGAGGGTGCCCTACCTGGAGTAAGGCAAGGTTCTTTGTGGAGATGTGATATCTTTTATTAGACCAACTGAGTCTAATAAAAGATATCACATGTCCAAAAAAACCCCCTTGTCTTAGACCAACACAACTACAACCAAAAACCCTGTCTGGAGTAATTCATTTTGATGCCATGTCCTGTGCAGATACAAAAAGAGAGTGGGAGTACGTGAAAAGTGTTGTGGCGAAGCAGAATTCACTTTATCAGAGAGGTTTCTTTATTCCTGCTAACAGCACACACACAGAGCCATCAGACTTTCTCTCCACTGTGTCCAACTTTGCCTATAACTTAAAGGCAAACATTTCTCCCCTTTCCAAGTAAAAGAGCAACCTATTCTAACCAATAATAACTATATATATATATATATATATATATATATATATATATATAATTTCAAATTTTTAATAAACTAACAATTTTCAACCAGTCCTTGCGCTGACTGCTCTTTACAGTCTTGCTGTTCTGCAAGGCATCATATTATTCTCTGCATTGTCTTGATCAGTCTGTTGCAGTCTCTGAGATGTTTTGCTTGGTCTGTGCTCTAGTTTCCTCCATGACCGTCTCTGGTTTGGACACTTTTTGTTCCTTCCTCTGTCTTTCCTGGATGTGCTGCAGGTGTTTCCTATTCCTTCTGTAGACATTTCCTTCACTTGTCTCCACTTGATAAGATCAAGGAGCTACCTCACAAATGACAACAGTTTCCAGCATCCATGTTTTGTCATTGTTCATGCGCACCCTGTTTTAGGAAGCAAAGATTGTATTTCTTGTGACTTCTTCTCACAAGAAACTTTCATTTAATATTTATCATGGATCTTATAAGCATTTATGACAGTATGTTTTTTCTTATCAGTGGCTACCAAATTAGTCAGTCTTGTTCTAAGGTGGTTTGAAGTTGCAGCAAAGTAAATTTAGCTTGGATATCTGGAAAAGCTTCTTCACTGTGACAATAGTGAGGCAGTAGAATAGACTGCCTAGGGAAGTTGTAGAATCTCCATCACTGGATGCGTTCAGGAAGAGGTTAGACAGTCACTACGCAGGGATAATCTAGGCATAGCTATGCCTATACTCTACTATGAGTATTTCCTATGCTTCTGGTCTTTATTGGTTGTCCCAACCCCCTTTTTGCTACATGTGTCAGGGTGTTTTTAAGTCTCTTTCAGAGGTATTGGGTGCTGGCTACAGCAGGGGCTGGGGACTGTGCCTGGGGTGTGCCAGTGCTCCTACTGGGACCAAAGCTGAAGGTGCCTGGCTAGAGGGTCTTGTCCCTTTGCTCAGGGTCAAACCAATCACCATATTTGGGGTCAGGAAGAAATTTCACCTCATGGTAAGGTTGGTACAGATTGCAGGGGAAGCGGGGGAGAGGGGGAGGGTTGCCTTCCTCTGTAGTGGCGGGCATGACCCTCAACCTGGGATCTCTTGAGCATAGAATTTACCATGTCATAGAAGGTGTCATGGTTGCCCTGCTTTACCTATGGCAGGTTAGGGTGTTAAGTCTGTGTTGTTTCAGAGTTAAGGATAGACTTATGTAGAGTTCAGATTATGGATTGTATATAATGGTTTGGATCAGGATGATTCAGCTTCAGGCAGGGGGTTGGACTAGATGACTTTTGGAGGTTCCTTCCAGCCCTACTGCTCTACGATTCTGTGAATGTTCCCTGTACTTCTGCATGAATGCTTCCCCAAGACCCTCCTTAGAGGCACCTGTAGACACTTTTGTCTGATGTTCACTATCAGAAAACATAAGCAATGGAGTCTTTTGTAATAACTGTTTAGGTTCCTAAACTCCTCATTAAGTGTTTCCCAAATCCACTGGTTATTTTTTATTTTTGTGCACTAAAGCTCTTAGGTTGCTGAATTTTTGTGCCTGATTAGATAACAAATTTCCCCACAAAATGCACACAAGTGTCTGCTACATTTCTCCACTGGTACCTGCCAAAATCCTGCTGAAGTATCTAATAAGGAGAAATATGTTTCTTGTGCCATCTCTCCAAAGATTTCTTCCCTGGTGAGAATGGGTAAATGTTCCTTTTTACACATTTAAATTCTTTTCTGACTAGGCAAAGGCAAAGAGTTCCATCTTTTTTTGCACTGTTACTAAAAAAATGAACCTCTAAACAAGATCCTAAATCCAGAGCCAAAATTGGCACCCAATGTGGGGCTCAGGAATCTGACTCAGGTACTGGGACCAGACCCAGTGCCAGCAACTTCTGACTGGAAACCTGGAACTGGAACTTGAGGGCAGTAATCTGACTGATCAGGGAATTTGTTGATAGAAAGTGACCCTTTCTACAGGGGTCAGCTAAAACTTGTAGTAAGGTAGGGCTGTATGGTAATTGTGTAGGGTTGTAAGTGTTGTGTAGGAGATGGTGTTTGTTACTGCTGACCAGGAGACTTTGTTCGCCTAAGTCAGGCAGAGTAGAGAACATGGGTACATGCTTTGGTTCACTTGGGATTAAGTAAGAACCTCCTGTTGTGTTTGCAATAGGAAGGTGGAAGAGACCAGAGAAAGTCACTTCTGTGCTGGAGAGATGGTGTGAATGAACAGAAAAATAATCCTTATGAAGGGTTACAGTCTTTTGTGAATGGTTACAAGAGCAGTGTTGTGTGTTGGAGTCTCTAAGGTAAAGGTTACAAGTGCCAGTTATGGCAAGGCAGAATGTCATCCAGGCAATGCAGCTTCAGAGAGCTGAGACAGTTAGATGGATGTGAGACAGACAGATACTTTGGGATGCTGACATCTGACACCTAAAACGTTCCTCAGGGTAAAGCCTGCATCTTGGCTAGATGTACTTTGACTCTGATAACAGTCCTAGGATTTGGTAAATATATAAAATGGCTTAATTGTTGGTAGTACTTCTTTTCTGTTAGCATCGTGTATCAATAATTTGGCCCATTATTGAATGGAGAGGTTGTGGTCAGTCTAAGGGTTCACCCCCTGCAACAAGGCTTCTGGGTCCTAAATCGAAACTGAACACCAACATAGTTCCTCTTCATTGATGGTTGCACCGTTGTGATTCACCTCACTGTGCGGCTCTGTTCCTTTCTGCACCTGCAGTCCTCACCTCTGCACACTTTAGCAAAATGGTTTGTTCTTTTGTATTTGTTGCAGCATTGCCCAAAAGCAGGACAGTGCTGGGGTCTGTGTTTGTTACCACAGTGTGTACAGCTCTTTAGACTACTTTTCTTAAGCTTTCCCTGATTGCATTTTTCAGCCAGCCTGGTCCCCCCCACCCTCCCTTGAAATTTGCTTTGTCTCAGTTCTTTTCTGAAAGGGTTTATTATTCTTTCAAGAATTCCAGCATATGACTTTCTTTCCAAAGACTTCATTCTACTCTGGGTGATCTCTGCTGCTTTGCACATACTGATTGCTTTTTACAGCTTGAGATCTGAATCCTCCAGAAGTCTTTTCCTGAGCTGCATGTCTCTGATCCCTATTATGATCTGATCTCTGATGGAGTCTGGAGTTCTCCAAAACTTCAAGATTGACTCATCAGCCTGAGATCCTTTTCAAATTTCCCAAAGGGTCCTCCCTTTTTTTTAAACCTTATGTGGAGGTATCTTGGTATCTTTCAAAAGCCTCATTCTTTTTTTTTTTTGGAGTGGAGTACTCCTTAAACTTTTGGGGAACTGTCTCATAATGAGCCAGCTCTGCTTGGCTCAGTTGCAGACTTTTATATACATTCAGTGCCTCAACATGCACTACATTCAGAAAAAGAGATAACTTTTGGTAACTTGGCTTCTCAGTGACTCCCCTTGCCCTCATGTACAGGTTGAACTGTTGCTCAGTCCTCTTCCAGTTCTGTGCCACATGGCTGGTGAATTTCAGCTCTGCTGGAGCCTGTAGTTGCTCCATTTTTTTTTTTTTTTGGAAGCTCAATGTAGCTGGATGAGGTTGGGAATTGTATTAGCACCCTTCTCTGGTTCTCAACTCCTGCCTACCTGGTCCTTGAGCCATTCCCCCTCACTCACCTGCTATGCCTTTGTCTCTAAAAATAAATCCTGGGAGGCTTCCCAGGATCCCAGGGGACTTTCTTTTCTTTTCTTTGTATCTTAAAGGCAGTATTCAAGGCCTCTGATAACTCCTACAGCCATGACCATGCCTCACAGGTGTCAACAATTGGTCATTTCAATAGGATCTTGGCCCAAATCCAATCCCTGGCCTCTTCAGTCCTTAGTGTCTTCTAACCCTGGTTCCTGCCTCCTCTAGTTAATTGTTCCAGCTTGGGCCTGCCCCAGCAGGCTCGTACCTCTTCATGCTTCTCTGGCACTACTGGGACCTCTACCTTCCCTTTTCTAGTCCCACCCCAGTCAGCTGGTAAGAAAACAAGATGAAAATCTGGCTCTCACCTTAACCCACCTTGTGTGCACAAATTAAAAAAAAAGGTGTGTTGACTCTCTAACTTGCCCAGCCCCTGGTCAGAAAGTGTAGAATAGATTACATAAAACAGGCGGTCTGTTTCTGACCCAGGTTGTGGAAGGGCCTGCTAGGGGTAAGGTCACTTGGGATTTGGTGCTGACCAAGGGGGAGGACATCATAGGCGACCTGAGAATTGGTGGTACTCTGGAAGACAACGATCATGACCTGATAAGGTTCGCTATCCACCGTAAGACTAGGAAATAAGTCAGCAGAGCAGAAGTCCTAGATTTCAGGAGGGCAGATTTTGGCAGGCACAAGAGGCTAGTTGGAGAGGCCCTCTGTGACCAGCAACTGGAAGACTTGGGAATGGGGGTGCTTCTTTAAGGAGGCAATTCTCAGAGCTCAAAAACAGGCCATCCCCATGAGGACAAAAAATGGGAAAGGAGCCAAGAGACACACTTGGCTCAATAAGGATATTAAGGAGCTATAGAAAAAGAAAGAGGAAGCACATAAACAATGGAAGAATGGATTGGCTACCATAGAGGAATACACCTGTATCACCAGGGCTTGCAGATACGAGACATGAAAAGCTAAGGTAGGCGTGGAAATAAAGCTGGCAACTGGCATAAAAGACAACAAAGGTTCTTCTACAGATATATAGGGAGCAAGAAAAAATCAGGAGCTGGAGTGGGACCCCTACTGAAATCAAACAGGAACTGTTTGCTTGACCAGAGGCCCAGGGAGCATGGGAAAGACGACAGATTACATGAAATCAGTCCTGAACAAGTGAGGGATCTCCTACAACACCTGGACACTTTCAAGTCTGCTGGGCCAGATGACCTGCACCTGAGAGTCCTGAAAGAACTGGCTGAGCTTATAGCGGCACCACTGACCAAGCTATTTGAAGAATAGTGGAA
Source organism: Alligator mississippiensis (assembly GCF_030867095.1). NCBI lineage: Eukaryota > Metazoa > Chordata > Crocodylia > Alligatoridae > Alligator > Alligator mississippiensis. Next base: position 325,017,258 of record NC_081824.1, read on the forward strand.
CTCAACAGTGGTCCCGGATGACTGGAAGAGGGCCAATGTGGTGCCCATCTTTAAGAAAGGGAAGAGGGATGACTTGGCAAACTACAGATCAGTCAGCCTGACTTTGGTCTTGGGTAAAATCTTTGAAAAATGTGTTAAGGAGTCCCTCAATTACAAGCTGGTAACTGATGGCATGATACAAAGCAACTAGCATGGCTTTGTCAAGGGTAGATCATGCCTGACTAACCTAGTCTCCTTCTATGACCTTGAAAGTGTTCAAGATGAGTCTGGACAGGCACTTTGTTGAGCTTGTCTGAGACCAATAACTTGCTGCCCATGGTAGGTGACCGGACTTGATGATCTTACAGGTCCCTTCCAGTTCTGTGGTTCTATGATTCTATGAAGTCCTACAACCAGCAGAAAACTGCCTAGTCTATTTGGGCAAATGAAACCCATCTGAGTAACCCACACCTGAGCTTCTCATTGCCCTGGTCCCGAAAGTCCAATCCCCTACCAAGTTTCCTCAGCATCAAGGATACTGGTTTTTGATTTAAAAAAAAAAAAAGCAAAAAACAAAAAGTGCCAGTTTTTGGATTAAAAAAGTAACCCCAAATCCACATTTTTCTGTGATTAAAATGAAACACCACTAACATATATATGTGTGTGTGTGTGTATTAGGATTTAGGATATATATAGGATTTTTTTTTGTTTTTATCAGAGGAAAAAAAGGAACTCCAAATCCACATTTTTCCATGTTTAAAACAAAACTATTAGTGGAGTTTTTTTTTCTTTTTAATCATGGAAAAATGTGGATTTGGGGTTACTTTTTTTAATCTGAAAATTAGGGATTTTTTTTTTTTATCAGAGAAAACCAGGATCCCTGCTCAGCATGCTGTCTCTCTTTTGCCCTCCTTGTGAGAGGGCTCTGTTCCTTTGTGGGTCTTCCTTCTGTGATGGGGTATCACTCTGCTTTTCATTCTCTGCTGGCTCCCTTGCTTCTGAGGAAGCCCTTATCTTACTTTTCCTATTATCACCTTCGGACAATTACTGTCTGACCCACAGGTGATAGTCTTTCTGATGCTGAGTTAATTGATTTCTCCTTTCTTCTTCCTTCATGCCTTCTCTCTGGGTAGCATTTCTTATTTCATCTGCTTATTTATTTGCACAGCAGCTGTTACAATGATCCTGATCCTTTTTGTAACAGGAACCTCTGGCTCAGTGTTATGCTCACTCTGTGCAATGTGGTCACCTGTTTTCAACCACCTCTGGGTGTGTGTAGATGAAACAGGGCCCCTAAACTGAAGCAATGGGTTTTTGAAAACACCACTTCAATTTAGGGCCAAGTAAACCCCCATGTTGTGCACACACCCTCTCTGGCGGCAGGAAGCAGAGGGTGTGCTCCAGCAGTTGGAGCAGTCCCTGGGCTGGGAGAGAGGGGTTTGTGCTTCCCTCCCTGCAGGCACCCTGCTCGGGTGGTCCCAGGGGGAACCACAGCTGCGGAGGGAAACACCTGGCCTCCATGCAGCTCAGGCAGGCAGGTTCCAGGAAAAAAAAAAAAGATTGCTGATTTTCTTTTTTTTCTTGGGTGGGTGGAGCCTGCCTTCCCGGACTGCTGCCAGGATGCCTGCACAGGCTTCCTGCACAGCCTCTGAGCTTCATGGAGCCTGGTGTTTCACTCCATGGCTGTAGGGCAGCAAACTAAAACTGTTTGGAGGAGTTTTAGTTTACTGCACCCTAAGCCATTTTAAGGCACATTACGCTGCCGAATTTGCTACAGAGGATGGAATTACTGCGCAATATGTTGACGCATGCAACAACCAACACCATTCAAGTGGTGCAAAAGTATTTAACACACTTTAAAGTGTTTTGCACACATGCCCCTCGTTTCATCTACACACAGCCTCTGATACCATGTCATATTGTAAGTTCAGTTCACTGAGGCAACAGCCACTTTAACGAGGAGGGTTCTTTATGCTCACAGCACACACACAGCCATCAGACTCTCTCTCTCCAGCTCTGTCCAACCCACCTATCTCTAAAGACATGCAATCCTAAAAAAAAAATAAGAACCTGCCCCTCCTTCCCTTTCACTCTTCCAGAGCCACAGCAGAGCACAATCCTGGCTTTTACATTGTGGGATAAGGGGCTTCCTGTAATGATTTCACTCCCACAGTGAATAACAACTATGAATGAGGAAAAGAACAGACCTTTAATGATACCACAGCATAGGGTTCCTCTAGCACAGACCATGTGGCTTCCTCCATCTTGATTTCTCTTTACTCTCCAGGGATCATGTTCAAATTCCTCACATGATAAGACATTCCCTTGTAAGGGACTGTCTCCAAAATCTAACCCTTATCACTACATCTTCCCCCCTCCCTTTTTAAAATAAAAATAACCATCACTGTATGACAACAAACACTCCACAACAATAAAAGACAAAACCACCACCATACCAAACAATCCATAACCTACAGAGGAGAGGTTACCACCACTTCACTCTGGAGTGAGCCTTTGCCACTCACTTTCCTATTCTTCAGGTCATTTTAATTTATTCACAGACCCCTATGAGCCTTTCTGGCCATTTCACCTGTCTCTTGGATCTCCAGAGTATTGGCTCCTTATTGGAGGTTTGGGGGCTCTCTGTTGGGTCATTAGTATCTTCACCTTCTGAGGATGAGGAGGAGGAAGAGGAACTAGGAACCGTTAACTGAGGCTGATCCAAGTCCATATCTCCTGCTGATGTCCAAGAGCTAAGTGGAAGCACGACTAAGTCTTGTCGATTATGTCAAAGCATGCTCCCATGATCTGTTTGAACTATCATGGTTGACTGGTGCCTTCTGAATCTGGGGGGGGCACCTGCAGAAGCCAGTGACCTTGTTGGTAGGGTTGGTGCCCCACCTGACAGCATCAGTGTCAGCCATCAGGGTGGGCACTGGCCCTGTCAGGGGGTGCACGTGCATCCCCGTCACCCACTAGCAGTCGCCTATGTGAACTAGATAGGACAATGGGTGCACTGGCTGTTTCACCATACCCTGCTGGTCCCATGCTCAACAAGTATTTCCTCAGACAAACTCTGTCACCTTGTTTTAGTAGTGACAGCTCACGAGCTCTTGTATCAAAGTAGTATTTCTGTTTCTTCTTCTAATCTTCTTTTATTCTCCTTATGGCTACCATGTTAGGACTTTCCAATAAGGTGTTAGTAATGGGAAGATTCAACTGTATCCACCAGCCCTTTAACAACTGTGCTGGAGACGAGCCATTGTCCAGAGGTGTGGTATGATAAGGCAGTAGCACTTTATGTAAATCCCCTCCACTGTCCAATACTTTTTTTGTTAGGTTTTTCACCAGCTGAAGGGATTGCTCTGCAAGGCCATTCGATTGGGGATAATCGGAACTTGACACGGTATAACAAAAATCCCAGTCCATGGCAAATTACCTAAACTCTGCACTGGAGAACTGTGGCCCATTATCACTGAATACTTCATCTGGAATTCTACGCCTTGCAAATATGATCTTCAAGCAAGCTATCACTGAGCAACTGCTGGTACATTGCAGTGTACAGATTTCCAGATACAAAGAGTAATAATCAGTCACTATTAAAAATACATCCTGGAGTTCCACATAAAGAGATTGGTGCCCACCTTCTCATTGGCCCTGTGTGGAACAGGATGAAGCTTTAGTGGTTCTGCCTGCTGGCAGGGACTGAATTTTGAGCAGGTGGAACAGTTTTCAACTGTATTAGCAATGTCCTAATTGATCCTTGGCCAATACATCACCTCTTTTGCTTGATTCTTGCATTTCTTAATACCTAAGCGTCCCTCATGGATCTTCTGTACCATTCCTCTTTGGAGGGTCCGTGGTATTATGACTTTACTGCCCTTGAAAATAACTTCTTCAATGACTGAAAGTTCATTTGGCATTCATGTCGGCAGTTCCAGTAGTCCCACACATGCAAGTCACAGGTACTCCTGTCCTCTGGCCAACCTGAAATTATAATTTCTTTCAGAATCCCTAATGAGTTGTTCTCTTATTTGTTGTAGCCTCCTGTCCATGATCAGAAGTGAACTAACAATCAAGATGACATAGGCTTGCATCTCTGTCTTGGAGGTCTTTTCTGCTTGTCCAGTAGAGGCTATTGCCCTGGACAGCACATCTACTGTAAACAGAAACTTGCTGGGTATGTAGTTCACAACTTAGTCATGCTTCTGCAGCTTAATCATCATTCTTTGAATCCGTAAAGTGCAGTCATTCAGAGGCTTGTGAAACAGTGCTATCAAGGGCTTGTGGTCTGTTTCTACATTCACTTTCTGCCCATAAATATATTGACTGAATCTCTGGCATGCAAACAAAATTCCTAACAACTCTTTCTCAATCTGTGCGTACCTGCTTTCTGCCTCAGCTAGTGATTTAGATGCATAGGTTACCCTCAGTTTTCAAAATTCTGCAGTAGTATAGCACCTAATCCCAACTGTGATGCAACTGTTGATATGTGTATTGGTTTTTCAGGAGTATAGAATTTTAATACAGGTTCTTGTATTAATTGTTGCTTCAATGACCTCAATGCTTTCTCCTGTTCTGGATTCCAGCACCATTCATTTTTACTCTCAAGAAGAATTCTTAGAGGTGCAGCTGTTGTAGACAGGTTTGGTATGAACCTTCTAAGATAATTTATCATTACCAAAAAGCATTGCAAGTCTCTTTGACTGAGGGCATGGCATCAATTTAATAGCCTGAATTATTTTCTTGTCTGGTTTCACCCCTTCTCTAGAAATAATGTCTCTCACAAATGTCAAATCTGTAGCTCCAAAAACACATTTCTGTCTATTGAGTTTCAAATTTGCAGACCAAGTTGCCTCCAACACCTCTTGGAGCCTTTGACCATGCTTCTCCTTGGTGGAGCCCCAGATGATGATATCATCCATAGAGGTGTCTACACATGGAATATGCTCATAAATCATATGTATAGTTTTGTGATACACCTCTGGAGCTGAAGCTAAACCAAAAGGTAAATGCAGAAATTGATACCTTCCAAATGGAGTATTGAATATACATAATATAGAACTTTCCTCTGTTAACTTCAGCTGCCAGAATCCTGAAGAAGCATCTAATTTACTGAAGAACTGCGCATTCACAAACTGAGCCATAATTTCTTCTCTGGTGAGCAATTTAAAATGTTCTCTCTTTATGGTCTTATTGAGATTCCTTGAATCCAAGCATATCTGCAGCTGTCCATTATTCTTGTCCACAGCAACTAGGGAGTTCACCCACTCTGTTGGCTCCTCCCATTTTCTGTATTACCTGGGCTTCCTCCATCCTTTCTAGCTTTGCCTTTAGTTTATCACAGAGGACAAGAGGCACTTTTCTGCATGGGTGTATAACTGGGGGGACCTGTTTATTTATTTGACTTGTATTTTCCCCTGGTAAGCAATCAAGGTTGAAACAAATCTTGATATTCCAAAATAAGGTCCTCATAACCTGAGCCAGAGTGTTCTAATGCAAGCACCCGGTTAATCAAATTGAGCTTTTCACAAACTGCTAGGCCCAAAATAGGTGTCACCTTCTTAGGTACTACAATGACTGCAAGATTGTACACTACATTTTTATGTTTGATGTAGGGGAGGCACTTTCCCTTGCCCAGTATCTTTGCTGAATAGGCAGTTATGGTTACTTTTGTAGGCCTCAGTTTTGGTTTACTTTCAGCCTTTTATAATCTTGCTCTGGTAAAATGTTCACCTGAGCCCCTGTATCCAGTTTGAATGGAATCTTTATCCCATGCACTTCCAGTGGCAGGATCCAGTCCTTGTCAGTAGCTCTGTTCGATTCTACTATATCTATATAATACTCTCTCTCTGGAGTATCTTCAACCATATGCACCTGGACTTTATGGACTTGCACTTTGCAACATTTGGCAAAATAATTATTCTTACCACAATTCAAACAGAGCTTTCCTAATGCAGCACATAGTCTAGAGCCATGCTGCATTTCGCACGGGCTGCATGCTTGCCTGTACTCCATCTGCCCCGTAGTAGTAGTTGTGGTAGCTGGGGCAACAACCATTTGAAGTGGCCTTTTCTGTCTGTCTTTACTATGTATTGCATGGACAACACCTTCAGCTGCATTGAGCTCTTTGGCCTGAGCCTTCATTGTTTCAGCTGCTCTACAAATCTGTATACAGAAAAAGCTTTGTTATCCAGCACCCATGGGGAATGGGGAGTGCCGGATAACCAAATATGCTGGTTATCTGAGAGGCCCAAACAGGTGTCTTTGCCTGTTCAGGCTACTGCCTTTCCTGCCACGTCCGGAGCGCTGCCACCCCTCCCACTGTGTTGCTGCCCTTCCCACTGCGAGGGACAGGGAGGGGGCAGAAGAGAAAGGGAAAAAAGAACTGTTATCGATGGGGCTCGGCAGCACAGGCTGCTTTGCCCCAGGCCATGGCGGATCGGTGAAATTGGAAGTGCCAAGGTGGGCACTTCCGGTTTCACTTTTACCTTACAACCTGGCATGCCGGTTAATAGAGCATGCCGGCTTGTAAGGTGCTGGATAACATGGCTTTTACTATAGTTTTTTCTAGGGATAGGTTTCCTTCCCATAGCAGCTCCTCTCTTAGTCCATTGTCTATAATGCCATAAATGATTCTGTACCTGATCAGAAAATCTGTTACATCCCCAAAAGCACAGGTCTTGCTAAGCCTTTTTAACTCTGTGATATAATGATTTCATCTGGTTTTTGCATGCACATAAAAAAAATGTCTTTCAAAAGTCTCATTGCGTTTTGGCACACAATATTCTTCAAATTTATTCAATATCTCATTTAACTTCATCTTTTGGCCTGGAGCAAATGTAAAGTTGTTGTATACCTCAAGCATTTCTTCCCCTACCACATGCAGGAAAATAGATTATTTAACTTTATCAGTTTTCTCTTCTGCTCCTATAGCCACTAAGAACAACTCAAACCTTTGTCTAATTTTTCTCCAATTCTCAGCTATATTGCCTGACAATGAAAGGCACGAAGGGGTTTGTAACACATCCATGTTTAACTGTGTCTCTGAGCTGGTTACACTTCTGCCTTGAGAGAGGGCACTACTTGCAGAGGCCTTTGTTCCTTGCTGAGTGTAGCTTCCAGGCCCTGAATTACCAGCTTTCTGCTAGGGATAATGCCACAGATCAATCCAATTTTCCCCATTCACCACTTCTGACACCATGTAATGATTTAGGTCTTGCAGTGAATAATGACAACTATGAATGAGGAAGAGAACAGACTTTTAATGATACCACAACACGGAGTTCCTCTAGCACAGACCATGTGGCTTCCTCCATCTTGAGTTCTCTTTACTCTCCAGGGATCATGTTCAAATTCTTCACGTGATAAAACATTCCCTTGTAAGAGGCTGTCTCCAAAGTCTAACCCTTATCGCTACAGACTCCCTCCAGATGGCTAATGATCTGGGGAAACATTGATAGTGAATTATAAACCCTGTTAAAAGTGTGCTGTCCCAGACTTTGGGAGAGGTTTCCAGCATTGGACAGAGTGCCCATGGGATAAGTCTTTATAATTATGCCCCACAATCCTCTTCCCTCCAGTTTTAGCAGCAGCATGGAGCTGCAGTCTAGTGATTTTGTTTGAACACAGCAACTCAGACTTGCCATGTGAGCTGCTTTAATTTTTCATTGTCACTGCTGTATACCTAGTGTGTAGTTTCCATTTACTGGACTCTGTTCTCTCTTCCAGTTCTAGTGCGTGCAGGTTCTTTAACCACTGGATGCATGTACATCTTTTCCACCATTCAAAGGAATAGATTGACTATTTGGGCCTAATTTGAAATCTCTTGCTTTCACAATATCTTTTGCTTCATTTACACCAACAAATAGCAATTGCTGAAGGGCAGATGGCTTGAATATGTAAACATTTTTATAGGTATCAAAAGAGATTCTGTAGCAGAAGAAAACATATGATGCTAGCATTTTTATATACTCCCCAAGTAGAGTTTGTAAAGTATGGAAATCTGGGGTCTGGCTTGCACTGAGAAAACTGGCAGCAACGTGGCTTGAATATAATTTGAACCATCATGTGCAGTATTACAGTGATCTGAGTTGATGGGTTTTTATGCCCTGGAATCTGCTCTGCTTTTTTCTGAAATGATTTTTGGTCATGTTTTCCTGATATATACTGGAAGGATATACAGCCAGAAAAAAAAGGAAAACTTGTACTGTTACATGTCTTATAGCAATGCTCAGTCCTTTTTCTCCAGTCTTCTTTTGACCTTCCTCTATAATATATATAAATAATACTCTGAATAGGTCTATTTATATATATATATATATATATATATATATATATATATATATAACAACAAGCAAAAAACATTCAAATGTCAAAGGAACTGAACCAAAATGTTTCAATCATTTGACATGTACAAGATGCAGAAATGAATGACAGATGCTTTACTTACTCCAAACCAGATGTCATTTTTATTTTAAAAATCTCTTTTTGCATTCCTGAAAACAGTGCTTTCTTTTCCCTGCTCACAATATAAATACGCAGAACTGGAGGGAAGAAGAACATAGAATAGATACTTTCTAAATACCAATATCTTTTCATAGCCAAAACAAATTCAATGATTTTTTGTTGATCTCAAGGCATCAGTGAATAAGAAACTCTGTAGGGATTACAATCTTTGAGTAAAACACTTCCTTTTAAGACTTTATAGGGGCCTTTATACCAAATTCCACTTTGGAACAGGGATTAAATCCTTTCTCAGGTGACTGTACAGCATTCCTACTCTCTCCTAAGGCCTTTTTACCATTTTGCAAAGCTTTGGTAGTGTTTGGCACTGGCAATTTAATTCATATGCACCCCAGCATAGCTAGCAACATGTTAGACCTTGATTGGTTTAAGCATTGTTCAATCTCAGGAAAGAAAATGGCTCTCAAAAAGTGATTACCTAGTATAGTTCTTGTGAACCAGATGGAAGAGATATGGCCATTAAAGGAAATTTTATTTAAAAAATGGGGAAGAAAAAAATAGCAACAAGAGAAAATAGTAATTTAAATGTATTGAGTTTTTAACATTAATGCTACAAGGGACAGTTAGATAGCATGAAAGCCCTAGCCTGCATCTAACATTCCTCCAGCTTAGATTAGTGAAGCATAAAAAGATTGATCTGAAGCAGAAAAAGTGATTCACACACACACACACACACACACACACACACACACACACTGCTTTTGGAGGTATATACACACATATATAACATACATAATATACACACACACATAAAACATGTGTACGTATAGATACACATCTATATCTATACATACATACACACGTTTTATGTGTGTGTATATTATGTATGTATACCTCAAAAAGCATTGGGGGGTGTATCAATCATTTTCTTTTTCTTTATATGTATCTATACATACACACACCTCAGAAAGCATTGGTGATCTTTAATATGTCTGAAAAGGCATTTTTTCCGCACAATATTATCAATGTATTTTTGGCATATTCTTCAAATTTCTTTAAATGGCAGCAAAAGCAGTCTTATATTTAATTGATTTTCTTTACAGTATTAGTTATGGGTTCTTGATTTATATAAGTTTAATGCGTTGGAAAGGATTGATTGTTTTCCTAAAATCATTGTCAAACTGAAATATATCAGGGACTGTTAATACGTGTCCCTATAGGTAATTTAGAAAATTAAGCTTCATAGTTGATTACTGTGTTAGAAGATTTCCCCTCACCCTGTTTTTTACAGTTTGCCTTTGGAATATGTGACCATTAAGGGCCTTTTTATTATTCTGATTGATATAATTTAGTAAAAGAATTGCATACAATACAGTGTATTTTCTCTTTATCTTGGAGCATTATTGTTAAAGATCAAATATGACTCATGGGAGGTTCATCTATAGTCCATTTGCAATACAGAATGGAAGCAGATTATGAGAACAGTTAAAGCAAAAAATCCCAGCAACCTGCACTGTAGGTAATTTCATCATATCCTTTTGTTTTTTTGCACAAATGCAAGTTGTTTCCAATACATAGAATTTACATGAATAAAGGGTTGTTCAAAGTTATGTCTTGACCAACTGTTCTTTAATGTTATCCAGAGATGCAACTCTTGAAAGCATCAAAGCAGCTTAGAAAATTGAACAATCATATCTTTTATTCTTCTAAGAAAGTAGTTTTGATTTGGCCCAGTCCTTTCAAAATAGCACCATTAAAGCAAAGAATAGAATACTTTACACTGTAAGTAAATTGTCACATGATTTTTTTTGTTGTTGTTTCATTATAGTTAAGTTTACTTTGAAATAGTGTATATACAGAATTACTGTGAGGAGACACTGGGTGCATCTACATGAGACGCTAACTGCATAGTTGTTACTGCACAGTCATTTAGTATTTACATAACCAAGTACTAAATGATTGTGCAGTAACTAGCATTATTGCACAGTAGCATCATGTCACAGTTGCCTAGTGATTCTTACTGCACAGTAACTCATTACTAATGTGCAGTAGTAACGAGCTAACGGGCAGTAAGTGTCTCATGCAGATGCACCCACTGAGAAGTCCAAATATGTTCTAAGATGAAAGTAGGCATGAGGTAGAGAGGCGACAGTTGAGGATGCAGTCTGTGTTTAAAATGACCATCATAAATTCAGTACACAAACAGTCCTGGAAGGATCATATTCTCACCTAATAAACACTGTCTTAAATTTTTTTTAAATGGTTTCTCTTCTACATAAAATATCTAGAATGTGATGACCATGTTAGTTACTTAGATTGATTTAATTAGAAGCAGCATAGGTGAGACATGCTGTTCCTGTTACAGCTGAGACTTAAAATAGATTGCTGTAAATAACCTTTTATGAGTAACAAAACCTTGTACAATCCCTGATAATTAATTCATCACCCATGTTGACACTTGAAACACTTGTATATGTTTTAGTTGCATCTGATTCACAGTGGGGATATTTCCATAAAATTCACTGGACACTCCACTTTTTTGTTATGAATGTTTATGCTCGTGGTGTCAAATCTGTATGTGATAAAAACAAATCTGTTTTCTTTTTTATTCAGCTGACTATCTGACTCAGGAAATATAAAGACTAGTACTATTGCTGGTTAGTAAATTGCTAGTTAGTGAATTCCTCCTAAGAATAATAGAAATTGGTTTGCTCATAAGTGAATTTATAGGATCTAATTCTCCTCTCAAGGTGGTGTCAAATGACTCAGTGAAACTGAATGGACTCTTGCCAGTGTAAATCTGGGGTGAGCACTACACTCTGTCAGTTTTTAAGACTTTTTGACAAGTTAAAGACCCAACCCTGACATAAAAATAAAACCACAGAACAATTCCCTACCTTCTCTTTTAAATATAGTTCCCTGCAATTAAAAAATCATCTGTGTTGAATGGTGGCCTTCCATCTAATGAGGCAAGGCCCTAAAACTGTTCTCTTCTCTGTCCTACTTCGAGCAGTCAATGGTGGAACTAATGTGAAGTTGCAGTACCCATCAATTCAGACTGTGCACCCACTGTGATTTCATTTATCAAGTTTTTGTTTTGCACTAGGCAGACCAGAAAGAAAATGGATGTTCTATGGATTTGCTTTCGATTGTAATGATTGGTCTAGGGATTCTTGTTTTATACTCTCTTGATTATGAGAACTGGTCTTATTCTGGAACAAGAAAAAAATCAAAACATTACTCCAGCCTGCATAAAACTGATGTACCGTAACACCATTGAATTGCATGGACAGACTCAGTTGTTTTTCCTCAGGGGATAGAAAACATGCTATCCAGTTTCAGGTTTAGTGGAAAGTGGGTCCTGCTTGACAGCACATGTACTGTGCCATGCAGAATCCCCCAACCAGAAGCTCATTGTGGTCCTTAAGGAAAAAAACCAGCGTGCTGCATCTTTCTACCCTCTATTTATCTTGGGGAATTTTGTCTTGAACATCAGGACTAGAGGAGCAGATGAGGGCATCCATCAAGATTTCTGTTCCCTGAAAAATACTGGCTGGAAATGTATCACTTACAAGTTTTTATGGGTCAAAGATTTAGCAGAGATTATGTGGTTAGCATACCTGCAGTCAAGCAATTGGGCTATGGCTGTGTCCTAGCCACTGAAACACACTGTCTCCCTATAAATTCTCAAACAGCATACCATATTGTATTTCTGTATTCTTTCACATTTAAGCAGAAAGGCAGACAAGTGAAAATGACAAACAACACCCACCCCCCCTTTGTCATTCAGATACTTAGGAGCCTCAAAAAGTGGTACTCTTTGTATTCAGCTAGGATTCTGGATTCAGGTCAAATTTTATTTCATCCAAGTTAGCTGGCCATCTTTACCCTTCATGTAGCCTCACAACAGTCAGACCTACTGGAGAAACAAAAATAGATTCAGCTAACAGCCAAGTCAAAAGAACTAATAATTTCTGTGCAGTTATTGCTTCCTTCAGGGGCCCAGATAAACTGTCCCTGTGAAGTAATGGTGAACCAGCTTTAATTTGGGGGAATGGGAAGAGGCGAATACTGGAAGTTTTTTTTTCTGAAGATATCAAGAATTCCATATTTGCAGAAAGAATTTAGAAAGACTAAAAAGGGAAACATTTAAACTTGAGTGCTGGTAAAGAAGGGTCAGTTATACAGATGGAACATAAAAGAATTGAAGGTGTAGAGCATGGGAGGGCAATTGTTTTGACTGCAGGGCCACTTAATGAGTTTTCATGAGCTGTAGAGGGCCACAACAGTAGCCCCACCCCTTGACAGGTGCCCTGCCCCCTGGTCACCATCTTAGGACCAGAAGTCCCACGTCCTAACCCCTGAACTTTGCCGCCAGAAGTCCCAGCTCTTGTCCCTGGAAGTATTCCTTTGTGGGGGGGCCAGGGGTTGTCAGGTTGGAACCAGAAAAAAACCCAAATCATATACTAAAAGTCAAACATCTGGTATAACATATTTTAATTTTATTTCAAAAAAAATATTTTGTCTTGATTTATGTGTGTTTGCATAGTGTATATAGAGATGATTGCATAAGAGCACAACATACAGTCTTACTCTTGTATGTTGTGGTGGGGGCTGGAGGTGTAGGGGAGTATGTGGGATATGGTTGTGGGGTGAGTATGTGTGTCTGTGGTGGGAAATGGGGTGTGTATGTCTGTGGGTGGGTGGCTGTGGGGTTTCTGAGGGGATGTGGCTGTGTGTGTGTGGTATGTTACGGCAATGTGTATATGTGGGAGAGTTATGGGAGGGTGTGGGTGTTCGTGGGGTGTGAAGGAGGGTGAAGGGTATGGGGACCCCCCCACACCCCTCCATGGTGCACAGATTCAGTTGGTGCTCGTGGTGTTCGTGGCCTATGCAGTTGCAGCCGCCAGGAGGTTTGCGGCTACAGCCAGTACAGGGAGCTGCATGTGGTGGCAAGGAGCAGAACTAAGTCAGCCTGCCTCTATCATGCAGGGTTCATGTGCAGCTCCCAGCACTTATGTGCCACCGGGGGAAGCCCTGCACAATATAGCTGGCTGACTTCCCCACTCCCTGCCGCCACACGCAGCTCATGGGATTCCACTAGAAGTAGTGGGGAGCACCGTCCTGTGCTTTCTGGTGAAGTCCTGGCAGGTGCACTTGGTGGCAGGGAGCAGGGAAGGCAGCTGGCTCTATTGCGCCAGGCTTCCCCTTGGTAGTGTGTGCATGCTGGGAGATGCATGTGAGCCCTGCGTGATAGAAGCAGGCCACCCTGACTCTACTTTTTGCCACAATGTAGAGCTCCCAGAACTGACTGGAGCCACATGCCACCAGGCAGCAGCACTTGTGCGGGCCAGGAGTACCCCAGGGGCCCTCTACTTGCTGCTGCTGCTGACACTAGTGATGGGGATCGTGTGTCAAGGAAAAGGGGGTCCTCACACCCCCACCCCCCCTCACACACCAGCACCCGCTCCCTGTCCACCCTGGCTCCATGCTCCCACTGCCCTGCTGGGCACAGCCCCAAGCTTCGTGCTCCCACCAGGCCCAGCTCCATGCTTTGCACTCCTATCCAGTTGCAGCTTCCCTACCTGCTTCCCAGAATGAGCACTGCAGCAGGGGCATGAGGAGGAGCTGCTGGAGACCAGGGAAGCTGAGCAGGAATGGCAGCTGCAGGAGTGGCAGCAACAGCCCCACCTGGAAGTTGTGCATGCTGGGCAGGGCTAGGGCTCTTCCATGCAGGAGGGTGGGAGCGAAGCGTAGGGCTAGGTGGGGTAAAATTAATTGGTGCGTGCCCATGAGCCAAATGAAATCTCTGGGTGGGCCGGATCTAGCCCATGGGTCATATTTTGCCCACCCCAGTATAGAGGGATAAAGGGCAAGGATGTCCCTGCCATGGAAGTGAGGTAACTGGCACAGTAAATTTATGACTTGAAGCCACTATGGAGATTAATGAAAAATGTATGGGAGGATTAAAGAAATTCTATAGAAGATTTATCTGTAATTGCTTCCCTAGGTGGTAAAATGTATTTGCAAAGAACATTTGCTAGCACAAGAGTACTTTTTCCATTGTTGCATAAAGCATGGTTTTTTAATGAGTCTAGATGTGGTTAATATGCATCTCTTTGTTATTCAATGAAATTTCATCCCTCAGACTATCTGTGGGGGACCAGGAAATGGCCTATGAGGCCACTGGCTCAAAGCCAGGAAACCTGTCTGACAGTGGAAAAAACTGCTCCTGCTCCAAAAATGATCTGGGTAGACGGTCTGTTCCCAGACTCTCCACCACTTATAATGCCAGACAGCACAAAGACCTTTTCCCCTTGGGAAGCTGTTACGAAACCCAGGCACAGTGAAGAAAATATGTGACTATTGCGTTTCCAAGACAAGTTTTACATGTGCAAATGGAAGAGCAACTTTTGGGTCTCCAGGTTCAGGACTGATCAGAGGTCAAGCACAGCCCCCTGTAAACATCAGTGCAGAGGTCACTGAATGTCCTCAGATCACAAATATTCAGAACACCTCAAGTCTCCTTCCACTGAGAAGCTGTGGAAATCTGGAGTGGGAGGGGTTGCTGCAGTTCTAGGGGCTGCAGCATAACGAAGTAGGGGCTAGCAGAGCACCAACCTGAGCACCAGCTTAGAGGAGGCCCAGTATGACCACCCCCCAACCTGAACTCTTTATCATAGCAGGTGCATCTCTGCACTGCCTGACCATAGGACTGGGCAGGTGAAGACCTAGCACCCAACAGTGTATCTGGGGGAGAGGGTTACAATGGTGTCTTCCCACAGGAGCCTTTGACATGGGAGCCCTGCGCTGGCTGGAAGGGAGAACAGGGCACCGGAGGGGTCCCTAGGGAGCCTGTGCTTCTGCCTGTTTCTCAGCTGCAGCAGTCCAAACCTGTGGTGCTACAGGAGCACCCACATTGGTGTAAGCTTTTGGTCAAGAAGAGCCCCATCAGGTAAGATTCTACTGCTCCTCACCCCTACTTCTGTGGTCAATATAATCCCCTCCCCCCTAGCCATGCTCCGGGTGCTGAAAAAGATCACTACAATTCTGTCAAAGACTGTAAAACTGTAGCTGATTAGTTCAGGTGAGTCAGAAACACCGCATATCTGTGAGGACTGGCCACATGTTAATGGAACAGGTGCTGGGTTATGCGGATCAGAGGGAATCCTGCCCAACTGTTTAAGCCACTTAAATGTGTGAAAGTACTGACAATCCAGGGGTTAAAAGACTCAGGGACCACCTGAAATTAATGTGTAACAAGGCCCTGAAAGGCATGACATGTCTCATGCATGTCAAAGGGTTCATTAACTCTAAAGTATAGAGGGTACACTTTAAAGGGTAACATTAACATTTCCATTTCTGATCATTTTAAAAACAGCAGCTATTTTATCCCATAATATGAAATTGCTTCTCAAGTCGGCTGGCTGCACAAACCTCCATTTATGTAACCTCTGAGTGCTTGTACAACATGTGTGCTTGTACTCTGAGCACTTGTACACCATTACCATGTACACATGACAAAAATGTCACATTGTGTGGCTTAATGGCATCACACTGTACACGTGCAAGAGTTTGGGGGATTTAAAATGAATTTGCATCATTGCAAACTAAACTACATGCTAATGTAATTTAGTCTGCAACATTGCAAATTACAGCAATGCCCAGTTTCACCTGCCCAGCCGTACAGCCAGGCTGTCAGATTACTCCACCCCTCATCACCTCCCCCCCCCCCCCCCCGGCTGCAGGAGAGATGAGCAGGGTCTGCCGGAAAAAAACCCAAAAAGATTGGGCTCCTTGCTGCTTCCTTCAGCAGGCTCCTGTGGCTGGCAGGATGCCCAGGGCCACCCAGGAATGGGCTGGCTTTCCCCAAGGCAGTGTGGGAAGGTGGCAGAAGGGTGGCTGGGTTTGCTGGCAGCAGGAGAATGTGGTAGTGATGGTGAATGGGGTGCTAGAAGCCCAGGTGGGCTGCTAGCTGGCCAGGTGTTGCCCCAGCTTAGAGTCACCTGATCCAACACTTCCTTGAGCCCGCCTGCATTTCCAGCGCCACATGCACCATACCCACCACCTTCTCCAACCACCAGCACACCTGCTCCCCCTCCTGCCACTTCCCTGAGCTGCCCCAGGGGCAAGCTGGGTGTGCTGGCAGCTGAATAAAGCAGCAGGGACAGTCCATGGGGTGCTTGAAGCCTGGGTGGGTTCAAGGAAGTGTTAAATCAGATGCCTCTGAGCTGGGGTGGCACCCAGCCACTTAGCAGTCCCCTTGGGTGGCCCCGTGCCCCATGTACTGTCTCTGCTGCCTTCTCCTGCTCCCACCAAACCCAGCCACCTTCCTGCCACCTTCCCGCACTGCCCCAGGAGCAAGTCAGCCCATTCCCAGGAGGCCCCAGGTCTCCTGCTGGCCTTGGGAACTTGCTGAAGGGGCCCAATCCCCACCTTTTTTTTTCTGGAGCCTGTCTGCCTATCCCATGGGCGGGGGCGGGGGGGAAGCTGCTGGAGGGCCGAGTGGCTCTCTGAGCTGGCCCCTGAAGGGGCCCCTGAGCTGTATGTCCTCTCCTCTGCTAGTGGGCCAGGTGCTGCCCCATCTTGGGGTCAGGAAAGAATTGGATTGGGTTAGGTGCTGCTTCTGTGCTGACTGGGTGCTGCCACCAGGGCAGCCTTGGGGGGCCACCACCATAGAGAGAATGACTAGGGTCCCCCGCAGCTCAGGGGCTACTCAACCCACTGGCAGCTTGCTCCCTGGCTGTGGGCAGGCTCCAGCTCCAGCTCCAACTCTGTAACATGGGAAAATTGAAACAGTTTTGTCCTTAGGGTTTTATTCTATGCCCCACCATTTCAAGTTAAAAGGCATAGAAAGAGACCCTGAGGACTAAACCCCCATGGCATGTACAAGCGCCCTCTATCTCACTACCTAGAAACTCCAGAGCAGGAAAAAAAAATCAATGCAAAAATGTGCAGTATTTTTAAAACTGAAAATGTGGTACAATATTAAATATTTTGAAATTGATACCAAGATAAATAACACACCGACTACTGAACTGAATTAGATTTTCTTGTTTTAAAAGAGCATCTAGCTACCATAGAATTTCCATTTTGCCTTCCTTTCAAGGGATCTAGATCCAGAATTTATATCCAAAGCAAAATGGGTACACATGGCCTTCTCAGATACAGCTGTCAGAGGGAGAATGCAAAGAAGAGACAGTGAATGTTTCAGGTCAGGAACTATTCAGAAGAATGCGTTACCGTCTATAACATATACATTATCCAAAACAACTCACTTAAAAAACTCATACAAAAATAAATAAGTATAGTAAATAAATCTTTAAGCAAAGATTTCTTGTACTAAAAAGAACATGAAAAGTTCTCTGGGAACAAAGAAAATCTAAAATAAATAAAAGGTAATTACATTAGATAGCTATAATCCTATCTAGAGACCAGCCCCTCTTCCTCCTAGCTAATGTCTCTAAGATTTGACTTTCAATCCTTAACTACTCCCTTTTAAAACTGGAGCAGCTGTGTGATCTTGTTTTGGCAATGTTTTATTCATCTCTCAAAATGGTTGCTCCTTGCTCCTTCTTCTCCACTTCAGGGGCCTTTCTGCTGCTAGACAGCTCTTGCTTTGTTCTTCATGGCTCTTCCATAATTGGAGGAAGTGCACGATTCCTGGATGTAATTACAAGAGTTTTCTTCTTGTGCTTAACACTGCACTGTATTATTTAGGCTTCACAAATATACAGTGTGACTTTCTGAAGGATCCTGAGATGATTTCTATATATTTCAAACATAATTACCTCAGAATCAGGGGCTAGATTCAAACTGGTTACTTGTCACCTACATGGACTTAGGCAGAGTTCCAAAAATCAGTTCAAATTTACCAACAGCCAGAAAACTCATTAGGTACCTTTATTTTTGGATGGCAGAGTTACTAGACATTTATATTAAAGCTTCACATATGATCAAAAGTGATTTAAATTTAGTGCCTGTCTCCTGCCTGAGGTCTGTTGTGATTCAGATTGATCCTGGAAGGCACCTATACCTCACAGAGAACCCATACAGATATGTGCCTGACCACACCTAAATCACATTGGTAGTATTGAATTCAGCTAAAAAAATATGACAACAGTGTTGCTGGCTAGTTTAATAGCTAGGATACTTGCCCAAGACATGGGAGACTTGAATTCTAGGCCCACCTCAGCTTGAAAAGATTTAAAATTAGTCTTCCCAGGGAATGCCCAACCACGAAGCTACAGAATAGGCTGGGCAAGGGCATTCTCCTCCCAGGACCAAGTACAAGCACTTAGTGTCTATTTATATGTTGCATCTTAAGCTGCTTAAATGTTGACTGATGTTAGTGCTAGTTTGAGTTTAGCGTACTTACACACTCAGACTAAAAACCTTCCCTAACTGTCCCCAACCTGCACAACTATGTCTTGCACCACAGGGCTGACTAGAAGCTACACCTGTGAATTGTCCACACAGAACAGGAGGGTAAGGGCACTACATCCTGGGATGCTGGAAGACTGAAACTTGGACAGTTTATCTCTGAAAGATGAGATGTGTAACACAGATCAGATATAAACCTGCCCTAGAGTGGCATAATGTAAGACACCTAAAGGGTGCTTAAAACTAGTTTATATGTCTTAATATATAGACAATCCAGCAGTTAAAATCTCCCTAAGCCACCTAAAATTAATGTGTAACAAAGCACTTCTAGAATCAGTGATATACCTCTGGGCTAGGGATAGACATTCAAAACGCCTGAGCCTAAATTGATTCAATCTTTCCAGGTTAGTCTAACCTGGCTAAGCTGAACTGGTTTGTAACCAGATAGACATTCTCTCTGGACTGAGAAAATTCAGGCACATGCCTGCAGTGGCTCAGGCTAGAAGCTGGGAGCTAGAGCAGCCCTCCCGTCCCATCCACAGTGCTGAGCTGGGGAGGGGGGCATGGCCAGGCCCCAGCAGGATGCTCTGATTAGGGAGGGGTATAAGCTCCCACCCTGTCTGCACCGTCCTAGGCTTTTCTCCACTGGCTGCTCAAGGGGCAGGAGTGTTGCCATTCCTCAGCTCCTTGCTAGCACTCTGAGACAAGGGGGGCTGTGCATGCATCTGTTGATGATATAGAGCTTTTCAATCTCTCTCCCTGCTTCTTTATACTGTCTGCAGCAAACTGACAGGCAAGCAAGCCAGCAGGGAGCTGATAACAGTGTGTATCCCCTCATCAGCAAAATAACACCCTCTCTTTATTAGTTCAAAGTCTTCTTAAACAGCTTACCAGCTGACCTGTTGATTAGCTCCAAAAAGCCCTAAGCAGTCACTGTACTGTCTGCTGTCCCAGTGAAATTGAAGACACACGCAAGCACTTTTTGGCATTAGCTAGCATACCACATGCCTAGGGTCTGGGGGGCTGGGGTCTGTGCTATGGGAGATGGGAGGGAGGGTGTAGGGGTGGAATCCCTGCTTCAGCAGCAAGAAGCAAGGGACAGTAGGGCAGGGGGAAATCAGGAAGACTCTGCTGTACCTGCAGTCTCTGCCAGAGCTCTAAACAGGGAGCAGAAGGGAGGAGCCAGCCCTGCTGTGGAGCAGACCCCTGCCCAGCCCAGAGAGCATGCCAGGATACTGGGGGAGTCTGGTTTATCTTAAATCAGCAAGGGGTCTAGGACAGACATTGCATAAACTGGTTTGAGTCAAATCAGTTAAGTCTGATACTACATTCATCCAGGTTTATCTCAAACCGGTTTCAGCCATTTTCAAACTGGTTTATGTGCACTGAAAATCTGTTCTGTTACAGGTTTAAACCCATTTCTGATCATTTAAACAAGTTTATGTGTAATGTCTGTCCCTAGGCCTGAAGGTCAACTCAGGTTTAGGTACAAACTGAGAATGGGGCAGTGAGGCATCTTCAGTGAGTGATTCAGAAAGCTCAGAAGAGGCTTAGAGAGCTACTAAGAAACACTAAATACAAGGGTTTGTTTGTTTTTTTACCTCTTTCAGAAGTTGAGGTGTCTGATTCAAGCTGCCCATATGCAGCCCTGTTCACAATGTCTAATCACATTTTGGAAGAGGAGAACACCTTCTGTTAAATAGTTTAGAAGATAAAATGCTTGCTTATGAAGTGAAAGACTGGCCTCAGCCTCAGGGAATTCAATTCAACATCATCCATTTCCCAGGAGAGTATTCCTACTATCAGAAAATAAGATAGGGTATTTGGGGTCCTTTGTCACTGGTTATGTTGAAGCAGGCCACAAGGCAGCCAACAGTCCAAAAGTAATAGGGCTAAACGAAAGGCAAGCAGAAAGGAACATGATGGTATATTAGGAAGGACCCGAATTCCAGTTCAATTAACAGTAATAGAAAAACTATCTGAAGGCACTTTAAAGACAATGAATACACTTCACTGCTTTGTCCATAACATTTCTTTTTCAGTGGCAAAGCACATCTAGCAACTTTTGGAGCAACACAAGATATAGCAGGGAGCATACTGAACCAACACAATCTCTTGAAATGGCATTTTTTTTAGAATGAAGAAAAACTTTATCACAAAGTCCATTCAAATGATGACGTTTAACTGGACATGTATATGTTTCATTAAGTCCACTGAAAAGCATAAGCAGATTGATTTTTTTTCCATGCAGTTTCTTTTGGTTTTGATTCAAAGGTTCATCTGGTCTAAGTGCACACCATATGGTTGTCTTAGACCTGCCACAACTCTCATCTTCTGCTGTGCTTCAGGTAAAAGAAGCAATTTTATCCTCTGTAGCTTTCTGAATATCTCACTTATTTTGGCTTTCAGATTCTAGATATCTCTGCAAACTTGTGTTTAAGAACCCAATATTGAGCAAAACATTTAAGCATAGGTTTAAGGTTAACCCCATTTTCAAAGGCTTTGCTGAGTCAGTGCTGTCTCACCTGAATTCCTACCAGGAGTATACAGGTCATGGACTGTACTGATTTTTTTCCCCATATTAAACACATGTAATTTAATGAAAGCAGAGACGTTAACTTATGTCTGAAAGAAGAAGAAAAGAGATCACTGGGCACATCTACACGAGATGTTTACTGTGCATTTGACTAATTAACAGTGCAGTAAACATCTTAGGCCACAGAAGACTAATAAATTCCATTCCTTCCTTGATTTATTCATTTGGAAGATACACATAGGCTATGGAGGACAGTTGTACAGGGGTCACCAGGAGGTAGGTGCTCACTGTGACCTGGCTGAGGCCAACAGTCATGTGGTCCATAGATTTGTTTTGTTTTTTTTAAGAGAGAGAGCATAGACAGCCAAGGGAGACTTCAGGACATTTAATATCTTTGAGGGCTTTGTCACTGAGGTTGGTGAAAACTTCACTAGCAAAAGACTGCTGAAGATGTTTTACTATTGTGACCACTAGCTAAAAACCCAGGGGGGCACACTCAGCAATGGCCCTGAATGGTGAGAGGCAGCAGAGACCCAGTGGTTCTTACAGGGTGGCAGGAGGTGGCATACCTCAGCTGTGACCCCAGGAGCACTTAGGGAGTGATGGCAGTGATCTCGAGTGGCAGCAATCTTGAGCACCAGCATGCAGCAGAGACCACAGTGGTGCTCTCCAAAGCAGAAGTAGCAACCCCTGAGTATCAGTGACACTCGCCGAGCAGTGTCAGGCAGAGCAGCCTCTATGGCAACAACCAGTGGCAAAGTTTCCCCCAGTTAGTCATAGGGAAACTCCTTTCCACCCCACCCCAAAAAATGGTGGTGAGGTGTTTCACTTAAGGCTGCAACCAAAAAACCCCCAACACCAGAAAGTTTAGTATTTTAAGGTATCTAATATTTAGGTGTTTAATGGTTTTAAATGTTTAATATTTTAGAGAATTTGATATTTTGGGGAGTTTAACATTTGGAATACTTCATATTTAAGATATTTAATATTTTGAAGTGTTGATATTTAGGCTGTTGTTTTGTTTGGTATCTGGGGTGTTTTATAGTTCTTGTGTTTGCTAAGGATTCATTATTTTCTTTTCCAGTTAATAAACTTTTATATTCAGTTTGATATCCAAATTGCTTGTGACTGGGGAAGTTGTTCTATAAGGACCCCCAGCAACGGTTAATTGTATTGCCACTAGGGCCTGTCAGGAGGGTTATACTTCAAGGCAGTATATACCCATAACCAAACTTTTCTTTGAAAAATATTGAATTCAGGCCATGGGAAAAGGTCCGGCAAATTCTTATTTCATCTGAACACATTTACCCATCCTCAGTTACAAGTTACACAGCATGGATCACAGCATTTCTGAGAGTAGGATCCAGTGCTTGACATAGATCAATGAGTGTACCTCTTGCAGAGATGGCTATCCAGGGGGATTTGCTATGTTTTCATACTCTGCAGGTGAGACAGCTGTCATGTCATGTATGAAATGTTTTCTTGTGTCAAAAGCATTGTGTACATTGGAGAACTATTTCTCTCTCAGATCCAGGATAATGGAACAAAGATCATATGTTTACTTTTTCTTAGTGTGTGCGTTAAATGAAAAGCCAGGGTGCCTAAATAGCAGAGATGAATGACTTTTACTTTCTTATTTAGTAAAAATTGGTGTAAACTGAATGGAATGTTAAATGCAGTGAGCATTTTGGCTAATACACTTTGTCCCACAGGCCTCACAGCAATCCCCAGCTGGACATTCAGCAGGCTATGGTGTTAAGGTCCTTTCACACTGGGCCTGTATGCTAAGCATCACTCAAATCAGGGCTGTTCAAGCTCAGTGCAGGTGCAGGCCCCTGGGATCTGTCCCCCCTCCCCACCATGCAAGCTGTGTCAGTGGCATATGACCCCTTGCTGTAGGGGCAGCCCCTTGTCCTCTGCTGCAAGACTGTGCAAGAGGTGGTTGTAGATGCCCATGGGCCCCATGTTAACTACTTACAGCTTGCATGCAACCCATAGATCTCATGTTGGCCCTTTGTAGGCCACATCCCGCCTGTGGTCAGTCAGATGGACAGCCCAGCCCAGGGCCGGATTGATATATAGGCAAACTAGGCATGTGCCTAGGGTCCTAAGTGAAGAAGGGGCCCAGTTGTGCTTATTTGACATATTATAATTATTGAGTGAAAAAAAGTAGGGGCTCACAAGTTTGTTTCCCTAGGGCCCACTAAAGGGTTAATCCAGCGCTGGCCCTGCCTCAATTTTTAGTAGGCTATATTGGGATTTCTTTCCCTGATTTCTTTCGTAAGGTGGATGGGTCGGGTTCGACCTGGAAGGGTGTGGGCAGTGGGGCCCCGCAGGGCTCGGTCCTTGGACCGATACTCTTTAATGTCTTCATCAGCGACTTGGACGAGGGAGTGAAGTGTACTCTGTCCAAGTTTGCAGATGACACAAAGCTATGGGGAGAAGTGGACATGCCGGAGGGCAGGGAACAGCTACAAGCAGACCTGGACAGGTTGGACAAGTGGGCAGAAAACAACAGAATGCAATTCAACAAGGAGAAATGCAAAGTGCTGCACCTAGGGGGAAAAATGTCCAGCACACCTACTGCCTAGGAAATGACCTGCTTGGTGGCACGGGAGCAGAAAGGGATCTTGGAGTCCTAGTGGACTCCAAGATGAACATGAGACGGCAGTGTGACGAAGCCATCAGAAAAGCTAATGGCACTTTATTGTGCATCAGCAGATGCATAACGAATAGATCCAAAGAGGTGATACTTCCCCTCTATCGGGCGCTGGTCAGAACGCAGTTGGAGTACTGTGTGCAATTCTGAGCACCGCACTTCAAGAGGGATGCGGATAACCTGGAGAGGGTCCAGAGAAGGGCCACTCGTATGGTCAAGGGCCTGCAGACCAAGCCGTACGAGGAGAGACTAGAGAAACTGGACCTTTCAGCCTCTTCACGAGAAGGTTGAGAGGCGACCTTGTGGCTGCCTATAAGTTCATCACGGGGGCACAGAAGGGAATTGGTGAGGTTTTATTCACCAAGGCACCCCCGGGGGTTACAAGAAATAATGGCCACAAACTAGCGGAGAGCAGATTTATACTGGCCATTAGGAGGAACTTCTTCACAGTTCGAGTGGCCAAGGTCTGGAACGGGCTCCCAAGGGAGGTGGTGCTCTCCCCTACCCTGGGGGTCTTCAAGAGGAGGTTAGATATGCATCTAGCTGGGGTCATCTAGACCCAGCACTCTTTCCTGCCTATGCAGGGGGTCGGACTTGATGATCTATTGAGGTCCCTTCCGACCCTAACATCTATGAATCTATGGTATATTTGTTGAGCACAAGAAACAGGTCCTCCTGGCCCAGCTACTGTATAACTCCAAAACACTTTCTGAAGGGTTTAGAAACCACTCATACTTTACTTTAGCTATGACAAGAAATATACAGATCAAGAGAAAGCAAGTACCTATGCACAATTCACTGCCTCAGTTCCTTAAACCCTCCCAGATCTGCCTTCAGGCTGAGGTCAATGTCCTACAGGATATAATACATCATCCTTCTGCAGCTCTTGACATCTTCAAATTATGAAATCTGTTTTACTTCTGCAGCCAGATTCCTGCCCTTTTTCTCTCCCCTCTCATTCTAAAATGTCTGATGAAAGACTTTTGTAACTTATAACCTCCCTTCCCTTCTGTTGGGTAACAACCCTACCTGGTCATCAGGGAGAGGTGATTAAAGTCCCCCACTTGGTGATCTGATGCTAAATTTGCTTCCCTTTCCAAAAGCTCAGATTTAGAAAATCTGTTTGCCCCAGACTATAGCAAGTTTTTTTTGTCCAAGGATACCACATTTAAATGGATGACCATCACAGTTTAACGACCTTCATTCTTAGCCCTTTTCTAAGGGCTGACAAACCTTTTTGTCAACTTTTCTTGGTTTAGGCCAGTCTGGAGACAATGACAGCAGAAAAAGCAAACAAGCCTGCCACTTGACATGAAGTTTGCAGCCCGATACAGTGGCAGATGGAGAATCTGCAATAACAAACAGAATTTATAACCTGTACATAGGCATATTCGCCAAATTGTCAATCATATGGAGCATTGACTTTGTATCATGTGTGAACAAGAATCATGCCATCCATGTAAAATGATAATATTTTTTCCCTGTTCCAGATGATGATAACAAAAAAGATGTTTTAATTTCCTGAGAATGTGGATGAACCAGTGGTCTCTTCAAATATGGATTGGAAAGCGGATAATAAGAGCCATAAAACAAGATGTTGGGTCAACCACAAAGAACTGCTATCCACTGTAGGAGAACAATTGTTCAGCTGAATTATCAAAGGTAACATTGTTAAGTTATTCATTTACATTAACAGAGTCTAGGACCCCTAGTCACTGGGCAGGAGATGGTTTTCCTGTCCTGCAGTTTTTGAAGGTTTTGAATATTTTTTCATTCTGCTTTTCGATAAAACTGTGACCCTTCAAATTTTTACATGGAAATCAAAAGAATGACCTAGGACACTTACCTGGGATGTAAGAGATGGAAGTTCAAGTTCCTCATTCATGTGAGGCAGGGCTTGGGTCTCCTTCTTTTCTACTGAGCGCACTAACCACTGGGGTATCAGTTGTACTGTTGTGGGATTTATTATTTCTCTCTCTGGCATTGACCTGAAATTCTATCATGAACCTGAGAAACCCTTTTTGATGACTGTTTTGTTGGAAATGGCATATTCCTGTGAAAACATATAGTGAGTGTATTTTTTGAGGATTAACTGTTTTTTGAGGTTTAACTGTGTGCAGGACCTCCACCTAACCCAGGTGGTGTCTAGTCCCACCAGGGGTAGCGCCTTGCTTGACCTGGTCTTATCAACAGGGGATGATCTCGTGGGGAACATGAGAGTTCATGGTAGCCTGGGAGATAGTGACCATCACTTGGTCGAGTTCACTATCCAGGGAAGGGTGGATAAAGTAACTAGTGGGGCTAAGGTGTTGGACTTCAGAAGGGCCAACTTTAGCAAGCTTAGAAGGCTAGTTAGTGAGGGGATGCAACTCAAGAACATAGAGCATATGGGGGTCCAGGACGGTTGGAGGTATCTCAAGGGAGTGATCCTTGGGGCTCAAAAGGAGTCTATCCCATTACGTAGGAAGGGAGGTAAGGGGGCAAAAAAGCCTCCTTGGGTGAACAGGGAACTCCAGGAGAGTCTGGGGGCAAAGAAAGAGATGTATAGGCAATGGAAGCAGGGAGCAGCCACCAAGGAGGAATATATCTCCCTGGCGCGCTATTGCAGGGAATCAGTTAGACAGGCCAAGGTAGGGCTTGAGCTCAGGCTAGCTTCAACAATCAAGGACAATAAAAAATCTTTCTTCAGGTATATATTGGGCAAAAGGAAAGCTCAGAGCAATATAGGGCCCCTGCAGGACAAATCAGGACAGTTGGTGGTTGACGTGGGGAAAAAAGCAGAGCTCTTCAATGAGTTCCATGCTTCAGTATTTCTAGATACCGACCAAGCCAATTCCCCCACCTCGATCATTGATGGATGTCCACGTGGCGCCAGTTCACCTATGGTTAGTTCTGAAATAGTTAAGGAGTTCCTGGAGGAGCTGGATGGGTACAAGTCAGCAGGCCCAGATGACCTCCATCCACGGCTGCTGAAAGAATTGGCCAGTGTCATAGCTGAGCTGCTGGCACAGCTATTTGAGCACTCGTGGTGCTCTGGCCAGGTCCCTGAGGACTGGAGAAGGGCCAATGTGGTGCCCATTTTCAAGAGAGGGGAAGGGATGAGCCGGGTAACTTTAGACCAGTCAGTCTTACCTCTATTCCTGGGAAAATGCTAGAGAAAATAATCAAAGAACACATTTGTGCAGGCCCAGCAGGGGAAACAATGCTGAGGGGAAACCAGCACGGGTTTGTCACAGGTAGATCCTGTCTGACAAACCTTGTAGCCTTCTATGACCAGGTCACACACTGCCTGGATGTGGGAGCCGAGGCTGATGTCATCTTCCTGGACTTTAGGAAGGCCTTCGACACAGTTTCACACCCTATCCTCATTGGGAAGCTAGCAGACTGCAAAGTGGACACCTACACGGTCAGGTGGGTGGCCAATTGGCCTAGGGACTGCACCCAGACAGTGGTGGTGGATGGTTCCTTCTCAGCCTGGAGGGAGGTGGGCAGTGGGGTCCTGCAGTGTTCGGTCCTTGGACCGATATTCAATATCTTCATCAGTGATTTGGACAAGGGCATGGAGAGCACCCTCTCCAAGTTCGCTGATGATACCAAGTTATGGGGCAAAGTTAGTACACCGGAGGGCAGGGAGCAGATTCAGGCTGACCTGGACAGGTTGGATCAATGGGCAGAGAGAAATAGGATGCAATTTAATAAAGATAAATGTAAGGTACTCCACCTGGGAAGGAGGAACCCCCAACACACCTATAGGTTGGGAAGTGTCCTTCTCAGCAGCTTGGAGGCAGAGAGGAATCTTGGAGTCATAATTAACTCCAAAATGAACATGAGCTGGCAGTGTAACGAGGCCATCAACAAGGCCAATCACACCTTGTCGTGCATTAGAAGGTGCATGACTAATAGAACAAAGGAGGTGATGCTCCCCCTCTATGCGGCACTGGTCAGGCCGCAGTTGGAGTACTTTGTCCAGTTTTGGGTGCCGCACTTCAAGAGGGACGCGGAGAATCATGAGAGGGTCCAGAGGAGGACCACTCGCATGATTAGTGGCCTTCATGATAGACCCTGCAGGGGGAGGTTGAGAGAGCTGAATCTCTTCAGCCTTCACAAGAGGCAGCTGAGGGGAGATCTTGTGGCCACCTATAAATTTATTAGGGGAGGTCAACGGGGAATAGGGGAAGCGCTGTTTACTAAGGCACCCCAAGGAGTGACTAGGAATAATGGGTGTAAACTAGTTGAGTGTGGATTTAGGTTAGATATTAGGAAGACATTTTTCACAGTAAGGGTGACCAGGATCTGGAATGGGCTTCCAAGAGAGGTGGTGCTATCACCTAGTTTGGAGGTCTTCAAGAGGAGGCTAGATAGTCACCTGGCTGGGGTCATCTGACCTCGGTCCTCTTTCCTGCCAGGGGCAGGGGGTTGGACACAATGATCTGACTCTACAATCTATGAATCTATTAATCTGTTTTATTGAAAAATTCTTAACCACCCTCAACTAGAAGCCCATTGTGCTAGATACTGTCTAAACTGAACAAAAAAATTGTTCCTGTCCAAAAGTGTTTGAAATTTTAAGAGTAGCTAGAGGAAAGGGCAAGGGGAACCTAGTTCTGTAAGACATGTCCTAGCTCATTCACAAAGTACTGAGCCTCTTAAGGGTTCACTTATGCAGTAGGCAAAAATATTATTTGTAGGAATGTCTTGGTGAATATCTATTGCCTGTGTTTAGGCAAAGATCAAACTATATGTTCATGTTGTCATGTTTTGTCCTTAAATCTGTGAACAGTGACATACCTTCTGTATGGATGATAATGGAAACAGAGACATAGTGACTGTCAGTAGTATCCATGGAAAAAGGCATAGAGAAGTTTGGAGAAAGTTAGACATACCAATAACTCTCCAAACCATTTGATGTTCATGCTTCAGTTATTGTTAGCTTAGTTATCAGTTACTAAGCATCTGCCAGCAAACCTAAGTATAGGATTTTGCAGTGTGTGTGGTCATTTTCTCTTTCCCCTATATACCAGTCAGAGGCGGCTCCCTAAATATGCATGTATGTCATCTCTGTTGTAAGTATCAAAACATTACAAGCAATTAGCAAGAAGCCAGACAACAGCTTCCCTTTTAACAAACCTTAAACAATTAAGCAGCTGGATTAATTTCTTAGGGATTTCCTCAAGACTGTTACTTAGGTAATATGAGTAGGTGTGTTTAAGGATGGCTGAGTGAACCATATGTACTTGGGGGCTATCTGGTAGATTTTTAGCAGTCTACATTGTCAGTTTTATATATTACAAATACCTAAAATGAGTGTGTGTATATGTGCAAGTGTAGAGAGACCACACAGCAGTGGGCATCCCTTGTGACATTTTGGTTAACTTGGAAAAAATCCTGCCCTGGGTTTTGAGAGCACGTACTAGGATGGAAGTCCTGCTGCTCACTAAAAGTGCGCAGAGAGGGGTGGATCTGGGGGGCAGGTTGGGTGCAGTCCCCCCACCTCCCCTTTGCTTTCTGCTCTACTGAAAGTTTAAAACAAACTATGTGGCAGGGAAAGCCACATCTCTATTCAGGTGGAGCCCAGGGAATGAAACAACTTCATGGCTCATTATTATCTACTTAATTTCTGCTTATCTCTTTACTCCATAAGCATTAACAACATGTGATCTTCCTCTAATCAAGTTAGTCTTTCTTATACAATTACTCTATCTACTGCCTACTCCTGGTGATGTTTCTCTGCTCATCCCTTCAGGGTTTCCAGGACTGCTGTACTGCATAGCTTAATTCCTAGGGGATTTGAACCAACAACAAATTGGAGACAGGGCTGGGAGGGGCGGGACGAAAAGGAGGCTAAGCTGTACAGCAGCACAACAGGTAAAAGCAGGATGGGGTTCCAAAGGTGGGGCAAAGAGGTAAGTTACTGCTGTGATCTTTTTCTGTGTTATTCATTGCAGCTGATGATGTAGACTGAATCGGCAGTGCAACCAGAGTGATTCAGCCTCCCACCGCTTCCATCATCAGCTGCAATGAATAACCCAGGAAGAGGTCACTGCAGTAGCTTACCTTTTTGCCTCACATTTGCAAGCACATCCTGCTTTAAACTGCAGTGCCACTCTAGTAAAAACTGGGCATAGGTGGATAAGAATGTAGGGGCACTGCCAGTGGCTGAAGGGAGTCCTATCCATATCCCAAACCCTATTGATTGTTTCCATATGTAGAGGGAAGTGGAGACGATTTATGGGCATGCGGGGGCGGGGAGGGGAGGGGCAAAGCAGTTATAGCCCTTTCCCTACCTGCCATGTGGTTGGGGTCCTTAAGGGTTTGGAGAAGTTTTTGGAAGGAATTTTGACTGAAAGAGGCTCCTAGGGGGTTATGAGGAGATGGATAGAGGTTATGGGCATGAAGAAGAGAGAGACCTATGGTGAAGGGGTGTGGGCTGAGGAGGGCCTGGGATGGTAAGGGGTGGAGTGGTATGAGGGACAGATGGACTTTGGGGCTTGGGTTATGGTAGGGTCTGTAGGGGTGAAATGAGTGTGAGGAAGGTTGGAGTAAAAGGGATTGTGGGAGGAGGGGGGACCAGGGGATGTAAGAATCTGCAGTGAGATTTAAATGCCAAAAAGGGCAGTGGTGGACTCAGTGTGGTTCGTGAGAAAGATGAAGAATCAGGGGAACAGAGGCACAGAATCCAAAAATGAGGGTTGGAAAGGACTGCAGGAGATCATCTAGTCCAACCCCCTTCTCAAAGTCGAACCATCCGCAACAAGGTATGCTGGGGATAAGTCTGCGTAAGGTCCAGTGGAATCATGGGGGCAGGGAATTATGGTGGAGTCTGATGGGTCAGGAGCATGATATGGTAGGACTGAGCATAGGAATATGTGGGATAATGGGGTTCAGAGTGGAGCTGGGTTGGGGAGGTGTGGAAGGGAAGGAAAGTGGGCTGACCCTCAGGTGCTGGTTGGTGCTCCAGCAACATTTTGGCTGGACCCGTCCTCAAAGACACTACAGTCCTCAGACTGAAGTATGGGCCAGAATTAGGAGCCTGGCACAACATATTGAGCCCTGCAACTTTGCACCACAGAGCCCTGCCACTAATTACCCGGGCTCAGCAGCCTATCTGCTTTATGCTTGTGTTGAGTGGGAGGGAAGGAGGGATGGAAACCTTGGCCACCTAAGAACAGGTTCCTCTGCCTAGACAAGAGGCAACCACAGGAAGCCTGAAACTCATACCCTTCTGTTTCTTGACTGCAACACCCAGCCCCAGAGCCACTGCTAGGTAGACTTCTCTTTCCAAATCCATATGAGGGAAGGTCCAAGAAATCATGGTGGCCTAAAATTGAAATGATAATAACAATATTTTGGTTGCATACAAGAAGGCCCTCTGTCTAGCTAGAGAAGGCCATGGGCAAAGCCTAAACTCATACCCTTTGTTTCCCCAGGCACCTCAACTAGACAAGTCTTCCCCTTGGACTCCTTATTAGTCAGGGCCATGGGCTCTCAGCCACCAACCCAAATAAATTATAAAGAACGTTTTCACAGGTAGCATGGAGCCTTGAAACCAGGACTTATGGAAAGCCAACAGGCTAATCACAGGCTCCAGCAGGCCCTTCACCTGTTTTTGTGCTCCCCCACTTTTCAGCCTAGTAACCTTGCAGGGAAAAGGCTACTCGCACTACTGAGATAGAAGCATGGGCCAGACACAGGGGTTTAGTATTTTGGCCACACCTAAGATGTCCCTCTGCCCAGCCAAAGGAAGCCACAGGCACAGGCAAAACTAAACTCTTACTCTTCACCTCCCCAGGCACAATGCCCAGCCCTACAGCCAACAAACACCTCAGCTGGTAACCTTCTCTCAGGGTCTCTGTCCCAAACCTATGATGATTTTGTGTTTTGCGGTATGTGTGGTCTCTTAGAAAGCCCAAGTTATGCTGTATCCATTTATCTATGGAGGAAGAAAAAGAACCGCAGTACAGTATGAACCTGTCCAGGTTGTCCTGTACCTAGGATTGAAAAACTAATTCATTCTCTTAGAGGAATAGCTACCTGGTGTATGCAAGGGCTCAGTTATATTGGTAACCTTGTCACTATCAGAAACTAAACCAGACAGCAAAATGGAAATGCCTAGTCAGAAAGGCCTGCATTGAGTTATGGGATTTTGAAAAACCTCTGCTCTAATGAGCAGATGCAGGGTTAAACAGACACAGGTTTTGCTGGAGGCAGGGGAGAGTAATAAAACACCTCCCACTGGCTCATGAGGGAAGGTTTTATTTCTTATAAGCAGGATTACTCAGTGATAAAAAGGAAATGCTTTGGTTTCAGGGTTATTAGAGAGCAATCAAAACTCTGTTCAATAGTTCACTATTTTGAAGTCCTGATGAACAATAAGCCTCTAGTGTGAGCTCACGAGACAGAGGGGATTGATGCTAGATTGCTGATGGAGCCTGGTATTTCAATTATTGGACAGGAAAATTGTATATATCAAGGAAAAAGGGAAAAGTAGCAGATGCATTACACTGCCTTCTATGTCATTGTTTCCTTAAGGGGAAGGTGTTCTGAACCCCATTATGGTCTGGGGGTTTATGGGGTGTCATGAATATTTCCTTGTGTTTTGTTGTACTGCTATGGCATGTATGGTCTCATTATGTCATGCCATCTGTATATTACTTTATGGTTTTGCATATGGTTTAGTCAAGGAAAGTGAACTGCTATTGCTCTTACATCTCTTTTGTTATTGTATCACTGGGGCAAGTAGAATTGCCACTCTCAAACACAAGCAGAAAGAAGCAGTGTTGGATTGGACACTGGCATATTCTGTCTGCATGGGGAAAACAACTGCACAAAGGCAAGACTTCTGAGAGAAATGGCCCATCAGGCCAAAGGAATTCCAGATGTCCCACTGAGAGATTTCTGAATGATTCTGGTGACTCCCCCTGATGCAAAACCCCCCATCCAGAAAAACACCAGAAACAACACCTTTGACTCCACAGAATCTAGCTTGGAGAGCACCCAAACTCAAGCCCTTAACCTTGTTGAAAGGTTCCCCCTGGAGCAAGAGAAGCCTTCCCAGCATGGAGCCCAACCCCACCATTGGTAACCCCTTCCAACTCCAGATGGGGAGCCCCAGGGTCCATCCTCCTAACTGTGCACCCAGACTGTCCTACCTACCTGTGCTCTAAGCATAGCTCTGGGAGTCCTATCACTGCCAACCAGAAAGACTTCTTCAAACCTTGCCCATTCTATAACCTTAACACTACCCCTAACCATAGCTCAGGCTGCTCTATCAGTCCTGACCCTGAGCACTTGGGCCACAGGGATGACCTTGGAGAGCCTTCAAACCCAGTGCCTTTGAAATGAGGTTCTCTCTCATGCCAACATATTTGGGAAGTCTAGTGCCACTTCAAAGTAGCCTTACACAATCACCATGTTTTCTGTTGGGATTGTGTTCAAAGGTGTAAAGCAGAAAGGGTCTGCATTTTCCTAATCCCTTGCCCTTCATCTATACAACGTCTCCTACATCCTGCCAGTACATATAGGATGCTGCAAGACAATATATAGATACAATATAATGAGATGAGGTTGTATCAGTATTCTTGGATGCTTCCTGTTGCAAGCAAAGAAATTCCTTTTCTATTGAGAATACAAAAGGAAGAGAATAGAAAATGCAAATGAAGAGCTTAGAAACACAGTATTTTAATTGCATGGGGGAACAATGATCTTGTCTGATTTGCATGCCAAAAATATAACAATGGTAGTGTCCAATCTGGTAAACACAGGACAGACATCAATAGGACATCATTTGTCTTTAGCACTGGAGATGGGCCTGAGCCAAAACAAACCAAAACCCTGTGGTTGTGGGACCACTTTGAATAAACCTAGAACTGGTTCTGAATGTAATGCCTACTTCTAAACTTTGTAATGGTCTTTGCCCTTTCACCATCCAAAAAAGTTACAACTATTAGTTCTGCGGGGTTCATGTTCTCTCTCATGGCCCTTGCAACTACTTTACAGTATCTTTTTTTTATTCCCACTTACAAAAGGGGTGTTCCCTGACCTCTTCAAATTTACTCATTTCTGAAGAGGAAGCTGGGTCTGAGCCTGCCTCGTGACTTCAATATGTATCAGTAACAATGATCAGTGCTGAAAGCAAATACAGCATTAACTAAGAAACAGCACATTTAGAATTGATTCAACCCAAATGAGATATGAGTCTGTTGTTTTATCTATTTAAGTTACTGCCACTTGGAGCTATATTTAGGAAATGGGAACCTCAGTAATAATATAATATTGTAATAAATCCTAACACTATATTGACCTGAATTTAATAAACAATACATGTTTAGGACTGAAAAGTAACTATCTTGTATCTGTGGTTCCCACACCATAAATCTATTGCTTCTATTATTTAATACAATACTAGACAAACCAATCGTAGAGTGGCAGTGCAATATTTCCTTCCATCACTGCTTCCTATGAGCTTGATCTTCCCCTGTGACAGCATTCTTCTTTCTTGAGAAACCAGAACTGTTTTTTATAGCTGAAACATGAGGAAAATATTTGGAGGCATTTGGAGGAGAAAAAGAGGGAGCTGATGTCTGTTATAGAAACTATCCCTATCTAAGGGTGCTTGTACACACGACAGGAGCTTAGTTCAGTTTAGTTCTCCCTAAATTGAAATGGTGGGTTTCAATTTAGGGAGAACTAAACCAAACAAAGCCCCTGGCATGTGTACACAAGGGTTAGGGGGGCTAATCCTTAGAGTTTACCTTCTTCTCCCACGGCAGGGGTGGGGGTGAGCTCCCAGCGGGCTGAGCAGTCCCTGAGCTTCAGGGGACCCCTGTGGCTCGGGACCCCTTCTCTCTGTGGCGGTGGCACCCCCCAGGCAGCACCAACCTGCTGGCACCTGGCCTGGGTGGTCCCTTGGGGCTCCGCAGCCGTGGAGGGAAACACTGGGCCCTCGCATAGCTCAAGCAGGCAGGCATTAGGAGAAAAATTTTAAAAGCTCAGGCTCCTTGCCACTTTTATTTTTGTCTTCAGTCGAGCCTGCCTGCACCTACTGTTGCCAAATCGTACGACCCCAGAGCTGTGTGGGGCCGGGTGCTTCGCTCCACAGCTGCAGTGCCCCCCCAGGGCTACTCAGTCTGGATGCCAGCAGGTGAGTGCCACTCTGGGGAGCGCTGCCACTTCAGAGAGAAGCACCGGGGTCCCCCGCAGCTGAGGAACCACTTAGCTTGCTGGTAGCTCCCCCCCCCCAGCATGGCAGAGACAGGTAAGTAAGCTCCAGCACCCCTGCACTGTTCCTGCTGCCTTCCTGCCACTGCAACCGCCTGGGAATGACTGGCTTTCACCTGCGGCAGAGCAACAAGGTGGCAGGAGGGTGGCTGAGTGTGCTGGTGGCAGGAGAAGGTGGGGATGGGGCTCTGGAAGCCCGCCAAACCCGAGCTTCCCTGAGCATGTCAGCTTCCAGTGCCCCATGCACCGTTGCACTTTGTTAGGTAGCAAACTAGAACACCTTGGAGGGGTTTTATCTTGCTACATTACAAAGTCATTTAAAGTGGAATATGCCACCAAATGTGCAAACAGCAATGCTATTAAAGGAGAATATGCCACTGAGCGTGCAAATAGCAATGCCTTTAAAGCGGTGCAAAAGGGCATTTAAGTCACTATAAAGGCCATTTCTGTTGTGTGTACAAAGACCCCTTAATCAACAGTTTTCAAGGAGTTAGGTCCCATACCTGTCCCTGACCTAGGTTTTTGCATGGTTATTCTTATGCTGAAAATTGAATGGTGTGAGCATGGGCAGATATAGAATTGCAGTAACAGGAGTGAGGCCACATCCCTTTTGGCAGTGTGGCTGCAATCCCTACCCATGATCCTGGCTGTCAGTGAGCTCTCTGAACTCGCTTGCATGTCAGCATAGTTTCTTCTGGGAGTTGTGTGTGTGCTGAGAGTGCTATGAGGCTGAGCTCATCAGCTGCTAGTTCTGGAGTCTACCTAGGGCCCCTGCTTGCACAGTTTCAGATCTCAGGGCTGGACGCTCTGCTCTTTACTTTTCTCCCCTCTCTACCCTCCAATATTTAACAGGGAAAAAGAGGAAATGAGCAGCAGAGCTGTGTGAAAACAAGGACTGTGCATCTCTGCCAGCCTCTAATCTCTTATTTCCCCTGCTGCTGTATTCAGTGTGGGGGAGGAGGGAGGGGAAGAGCAAACAGCAGTAACACTTACTCTCTGGGCTCCAGAGCTGTATGCAAACAGCAGCTCTGGGCAGACCTTGTGCTGACACAAGGTCTGCTTGTAGTGAGCTTGTTGAGTTCACAGGACATGCAGCGCTCCCAGCAGAAGCCATGCTGACATGCCAGTGAGTGCAGAGAGCTCACTGCTCAAGAGGTGCAAAACCAAAGGGGAGCGTGACTGCACCACCACATCCCCTTTGAATCCCCCTTGACTGTGAGCATTCCTTTATATTCAGATCCTTCTGAAATATGGATGCCTACTGAAATTCTTCACTGTTCTTTGCTGCTCCATGATGGTGTGCAAGCAGTGTTTCTCAGTAATGGATCTATCACAGATCCCTTTGGGTAGGGACAGAAGTTACACATAAATTGGTTTAAGTGATCAGCAGGGATCCTGGTTTTCTGTGATTAAAAATACATCCCCAATTTTCAGGTTAAAAATAGAAACCCCAAATCTACTTTTTTCCATGATTAAAATGAAGTGCCACTAATACATAGATAGACATATAGTGCTGTTTCATTTTGATCATGGAAAAAATTGGATTTTGTGTACTTTTTTAACCCCAAAATTGAGGATTTTTTTTTTAAATCAAAGAAAGCCAGGTTCCCTGATCATCAACAGATGTATACAGTTCACACAAGAAGTCCTCCCTCCTCCCACCCTGCCCTCTGCCCCCGAGTGTTAGCTGAGGGCTGCAGTCTGGCAACACTTCCCACCCCTTGAGCAATGAAGGGGGCAGGGGGGTGGAGCCTGGCAATGGCTGCTTTCTGCTGCCTCTCTAGGCACACCCCAGCTGGGGACTGTGCAGGTCAGGGTGGGGGTTTAAATCCCTCCCTAATCACAGTGTCCTCCTGGGCCTGGCCACACCCCTGCCTCACCTCAGTATTGTGAAAGGGAAGGGAGGGTTTGCTTTAGTGCCCCCTGGCTTTTAGCCTAAGCCACTGTAGGCATGTGCCAGCATTTCTTGATTCAAAAGTGAATGTCTATCCACTTGCAAATCAGTTCAATCTCTGCAGGTTAGGCTAATTTGCAAAGATTGAATCAATTCAGCCTTGGGTTTTTTTAATGTCTGTCCCTAGCCCTTTAGGTTAAGATGGGAGTTAATCAAGTCTGTGTCATTGATCCAACACTCTTCTTGATATTCCTTACTGTGGTGCTACATCTGACCACCAACAAGTTTCCAGTCAGAGTAGAGCTAAACTACCAAATGGAGGGTAATCTGTTTAATCTCAGCCAACTCTGAGCCAAAACTAAGACTACCCTGACATCAATCATCGAGTTCCAATTCACTGATGATGCTGTAGTGTGTGCTCACTCAAAAGCTGACCTTCAGGCAATCATTAATGTCTTTACTGAGACATACAAGAAAATGGGACTGATACTTAACATTCAGAAAACTAAGATCCTCATTCAACAAGCTCTTAATGAACAGTCCTCACCTCTGGTAAATCATATTTAGAAGGCTGACAGTGATGAAGAAATCCAACATTGCCTTAAAAGTGCAAGTGCAGCCTTTGGACACTTGAGAAAATGGGTTTTTGAAGATTGTGACATCAGATTTGAAACCAAGCTCATGGTTTATCAAGCAGTTGTGATCCCTACCTTACTATACGGAATTGAGACATGGACACCTCTAGTCACTTGAGAAGTACCACCAATGCTGTCTGCAGAAGATCTTTTGAATCCAGTGGGAAGACAGACCTACTAATGTTAGTGTTGTCTCACAAACAAACACTATAAGCATCAAGGTGATGATCATGCAACATCAACTTCACTGAGCCAGCCATGTTCGGACCCACAGATAAACCAATCATAGAAGACAATCTTCCCCAACTGCAAGTGATTGCCAGTGGATGATGATATTTCCCTGATATAAGCCAGACAGCAGAGAGCAGTTGAGTAAAGAGGAGATGTGCAAGAGTTTTCTTCCTGATGTTGCAAAATCTCTGAGGCCATACTGCTTGGTCACCCCTTGGCTTCCTAAGCTTTTCCTGAGAGGGGAATTTGAAAGAAACTTCACAAGATGAACCTGGCAGAATTTCAAGGCTCTTTTAACCTCTTTCATAGATATCCTTACTAATATGTAAAGTTATGTCTATCACTTGTAAAATTTCACTGAATTCAGTTTCTTTGGATCTTATTTATACATACATTTCTGTACCAATTTAGCTAAAACTATAGGGAAAAAAACACAAATTAGGAGTTTGTCACCACAATATTCAAACAGGTACAATTACATGACTGAACATCTTTCTATTGGGACAGATTAGTTAAGATAAGCAGTAAAGAAAGGTAGGGAAAGAGTACTGAAATGTCATTGTGACAGCTCCAGCTGTGGCATCAAAAATAAGATAAAAAAGAAGTGCCGTCTCTTTGAACTTGAAGTAAAACTTCACAAAGTTAGTGAAATTCTTGAAACAATAGAGAGCAGACCTCTCATCCTGCCAGAGTCCCAATATGTCATGATGACCAAAAAGATGGGTCATTAATTAAAGAGAGATGTTAGTCTTAAATCAGAGTAGATTTTGACCTTATAGACTAGCTAAATCAGAGATGCATAGCATAAGCTTTCATATTTAATGAAGTATTACTTGATGAAGTAAGTCTGCTGCTTACAGATGTTTATGCTATACATCTCTTATTTAGCTAGTCATTAATTGAAATAATTCATACAAGAAAGCAAAAAAAACCCCAGTGTAAATATTTAGTGAAATATTTAAGGAGCTATTTAGAGTAAATATCTTGTTTGAGAAGAACTTCTCTTCAGCTTCAGCTTCAGCTTTACTGCTGATGGTGACACCCTAACCATGTGAATATTAAGGTGACAGAAAGGAGGGCATGAGAGTTAGCCTTAAGAAAACTCCACACAAGAGAAAACTCCATTCCTTTAGTATGCATGGCCCATTGGAAATCATTCTACTTGACAGGTAGATTCGTTTCTGAAACACTGTTTCTGACATGAGTCATTGTCCTGTTTCAAAGAGTTATTAAAATTCATTGTATGCTCAGTGGGGCCATGTGTTATGCTTTAGAAACAAGTCTCAGCCTTAATGTGGATATGCATAAGGAAGGAAAGGTGCTTGAAGAAAGCCTTATCTACATAGAAAATTACTGCTTTAATTATAAAGGCATAGTAACAACAATAGTATAATTAAAGTGACAGTCATCTTCGGGTGGACACAGTTATGTCCATCTTTTGAGATGGGTAATAAGCCATACTAGTATAAGGCGACTTCCTACAGGCATAACTATGTGCACACTAATGGAGATCACTACTTTGGTAAAAGAAATGACAGTCCTAAATGATTTTACTGGCTCTGAAATCTGTATGAAGGAGTGGTTGGGAGAAAAGGGGATTATAAAGATCTCAGGTTACAGTGAAGGGCAGTAGTGGATCCAGAAACAGAACAAAGGGTTTGCGCCCCCTCCCCTTTGGCTGTGCCACACATGTGCAGTGAGCTCTGAGCTCACTGCCTAGTCAGTGCGGCCTCCTGTCAGAGCTCTGCACAAGCAGTGAGCTCTGAACTCACCAGCTGCTTAGTGCTGGCATTGCCTGCTGTCCCTGCTTTCTCCCTTCCCCTTCCTCTGAATTCAGTAGTGGGAAGGTGGAGGTGAATGGTGGTGGTGGCTGTGCTCACCCCCCTGGACTCTGGACCATGTGAAAGCAGGGGCTCCAGCCATATCTTGAATGGAGAGGTCGTGTGCAATACAGTCAAAGCCAAAGTGGGTTGTGTGGAACGAGGGGAAGAGTGCAACTGTACCACTGCACCCCCTCTGGACCTGCAAATGGTGAAGAGTAGCTCTTTCACTAGGTCAGCAGTAAACACTTTGACTCTGGGGTAAGAGCCACAGATACATGTTGGAAGAAGGAAGCATGCATGTTTCTTTATCTGCAACTCAAGTCCAGATGGCTTTGTATTCTAGTTTATCTTATGCAAATTTAGGTATGTGTAGCAAAGTGTTTTGTTGTTCCTGTTCTTCCATTTTTATAAACTTTTTCTTCTTAAAAAATCTGCTCTTATATGTGTATTCACTGGAGAACACTCAGTCTCTCATCACCAAATAGCAGCACCCTGCAATCACAAGAAGGGAAGCAAGAGGCTAATGAGTTTTAGCCCCCCACTGTCCTTTCTGTTAGTGGGTCATGGTCAGAGTTCTTCTATGGCAGAGTGATGTATTGCAAAAGGCTGTGGCAGGAAGAGTTGCTAACAAGAATGGGGAAGAGATAAGAGTTAATGACCAGGTCCAATAATGCTGATACACTACATTTTGAAAAATAAAAGGGGATATCAAATTTTTGTGCAACCTAATTTTTTAAACTGAAAAGAGCAATGCACCTCAATATTGGAAACAGTTAAGAGGTATAATAGGCCAATGTTTTTTGCCCACACTTTATGCCTTCATGTTATCCTGTGTGATGATGACTGTAGTCCTTTCAGGTTGCATATGACAGAAAAGAAGAGAGAATAGCATGTAGTTATATTAGTGCAAAAGCAATGGAAAATTAAAGCAAGCAGAGCATCATAGCCTTTGACTTACTCACTTTGTTTATTTTTCATGCATTGAGGATTTATTTTTGTGCTCTATGAACTAAGTTCCTTGGGAACTGATAAATAATAACTTCCTGGAATATTTCACTTCTTTAAAATCTTGGCTTGTAATAAACTCCCAGAAAACACAAAATAATCAGAAGGATTTTTTTCCCACTCTCTCACTCCCTTCCCCCTGAAAATGTCTTGGATTTGGATCATAATCAAGAAATCTCTTAGAAGGCAAAATAAAAGCAGGAGAAGATAAGTGCTTTTCTTTGGAAAGATTACTTTTTATAGACCATGAATATAGGTATGCCATGGGTCATAACCTACTAGGGAAGCATAGAAGACAAAAATAGACTTCCAGCTAATTGATTGTGGCTAACTTTGCCAGATTGAGGATTATTTGTTTGATTATTCGTGTGCACTCTCCTGATGTAAAAAAGCCAGTGAATAAACAGCACTTTTAAAACATTTTGATGTACACTCACCAAAATGATCTCTGGTCACCTTCCTATGACTTTACCTCACAGTAAAACTAGCATTCCTTGGTCTGGCGTGCATTTTTTTCTCAGGACAGTTTTTGTTGCCCTGAGGTTAAAAAAGGGCATCCTTTCTGTAGCACTGAAGATATTCTTCAGGCTTCTTCCTGATTTTTTAATAACCTTGTAAACTGAAAATGAAGATCTATGAATGTGGAGGTACAGCTGCAAATCCAATGTTACAAAAACCCAATAAATATTGATTTTGTTTGATTTGTGCAGAGCCGAAGCAATGGCACTGAACCACCCCCTCTTGCTTCTCCTCCCCCCTATGTGGTTGATTTCAACTCCTCTTCATTAAATTAAGTTGGAAAATAATGAAAATAAAATTGGTTGATGACAATATTTTAAAGCCTTTCATCTTTGGAAATAAATTATAATGAATAGTTTGGCAGTAAGATAGTAGATTTATCAGACTGTACTCGGTCTCTTCAGGATGTCATCCATGGCAGAATGTTTGTTTTCAGGATCCAGTATTTGACACGAGTGTTGCTGTTGTTAGCAATCTAGAGGCATATATAAGGGTCATTTTTTTTGGAAAACATATTTATGATGAAAATTATGAAAAGAATTGATGAGAACACATCCCATAGAGGAGGCAAGAGAAATACTGAGAGGTTTCTTCCTACCTGCTGACCTGGATAAACTATATAGGTTGATATTTATTTGTTGGTAACCCATATAGGATGTAGACAAGAATAAAAGTGTGGGAATAATAAGAAAACTAGGGCCTCTCTTTCTCTCTTTGGAAGCAGGCTGGTTTTAGGTTGACACTCCAAGCCAGGAGGGTTAAAATGCCAAAGCGTGGCCGTTACACTGAAACAAAGAGTGAAAAGTCCATGGAATAACTGAAATGGAGAACATTACCTCATTTCTCCCTCCTCCCTTCAGTAGTCTCCTCTCCTGTTGAAACACTTTCAAGTTAGGCATGATGATAACCTTTGTTTTGATATACTCAACTTTTGGCTGTAGGCCAAAATTTCCCACAGGCCCAAAATTTGATGGCAGAGGAGAGATGGCAATTCACACTGCAACTGATTCCCTTCAGCCAAATTTCCAAGTTCTGAGAGCCAGAGACATGATCCTGTGTGTGAGACGAGGGCCGTGGGTAAAATCTGGGGAGGGGCCCAATCCAATTCATGTCAGATCAGGCCCTGGTCCTATGTGCCAGATCAGGGCCATTGACAGGTTCTCGCCCATGAGCGAACCCTGTGCCATTCATCTGTCCACAAGGTAGATACTGATATAAGATGTAGCATCACTTAAGATGGGGGCTACTTGCTGTTGGGGACCTCAGAAAGTACCTTAACTCTCCCCTCCAGTGATA
This sequence comes from Alligator mississippiensis, assembly GCF_030867095.1. Classification (NCBI taxonomy): domain Eukaryota; kingdom Metazoa; phylum Chordata; order Crocodylia; family Alligatoridae; genus Alligator; species Alligator mississippiensis. The sequence goes on from NC_081824.1 coordinate 325,059,901, forward strand.
GAAAAAATAGCATGTAACAGCTGATAGAAGTCTTACCTAAATAACATGACTATGTAGAATTTAAAAAACCTAAGGACTATAGGCACAGCAGGAGGAGTCACACATGGTCACAGGCAAAAGGACTCTGATTCCTTCCTTAGGTGCTGCTCTAAGAAGCTGGCCAGGGCCACTGTGACATGAAGATGACTTTGATGGGGCTTAGAAAAAGGATTGGATATTGCCTTTACTGATTAGCGGGAAGAAAACATTTTATGCATAATAGTGGAATGGGAGAAAGCATGACGATGACGTGGGTGAGTTTCTACATGAAGAGGAGAAAGCTATGGTGGTCAGAAATATTTGTGTGAATCTTATATAGCCATAAGTGTGAACACTGTTTCTGACTCACTGTCAAATTTACACAAATATGTTTTCTCTCCTATGAATGGCTGTTTTTCAGATCAATAAATACATTCACATGCTAGCAAGTATAAATGTGAATGAAAATTGTTGCTCCTTCTCACTTGCTATTTGTTGTTGTACTCTTCTGTTAAAAATGTAACCCGGGTGACAGCCCAATAGTTGCCACCTCTGCCCAGTATCAAGGATGGTGTGGTAACAATGGGGCAGGGCTTCTGGCCAGCACCAATTTACTTTCCAGCCAGCCCCTGCTCCCCACAGAGCCGCCCATGGTCCCAAGAAGGTCTAACACTTAACTGATTTAACTATTTACACTGTATTTACAAAACAAGAATAATAGGAAAGGTTATTTACAAGTGAACTTAAATGGCAAAACAAACCAGAATGCATTAATCAGCCCTTGAGTCAAGAACCACAGGTGGGTTGACTGGCAGCTTTCAGCCACTGCTGAGATGCTACAGCATGGAATCAGGGTGCTCGTTTCCAGCAGCTCCAACAGGCAGACTCCAACAGTGTAAGCTCTTCTGGTCTGCAGCAATCAAATTGTATCAAACCCCAACCTCCCAAAGAGGCTGAAGGGTGACCCTCTTTGAAAACAAAAAAGGCAAGCAACAAAGTAGGCTCCTGCAGCAATCAGCATGACCCAAGCACAAAGCTCAGGGACTCCATCCGATGACCATCAGCTTCAGAATAAGGGACAGGACTAAGTGCCCTCTGGGGCAGTCAGTGGCATAGAGGGTCAGCAGCACAGGCAGCTCCCAGGGGTCGTTGCTCTAAACCCCTGCTCCAGATGACTGGCTGGGCGCCCAACATGCCTTGCAGCTCACCAATCCCGGTCCAAGTGCCAGCCTGCACCCTGAGCTCATGGGGACTCTTGTCCTGGCACTCTGCCACTCCTCAGGATCCCAACGCCTTGCCGGCTGCTGTCCCACTTCCCCAGGGAAGGTAAGGGGTTTCCTCAACTCACCAGCCCAGCTCCCTGCTCCAGATAAGGATGCAGCCTGCACTCCTGGCCGCCGCTGCTTCTTCTTTGCAGTGGAGTGGGGGGCCGACTGCCACCCTAGCCTCTGGAATGCCCGACATCCAGTACACTATGATGGGGCCTTGGGGCACCAGCTCTCTGCCCCAAGCCCTGGCCGCTGCTCCCTCTCTGCTGCAGGGCTGAAGGCATGGCCCACTGCCGCTGACTTCTTCTCCCAGGGCCTTTGAGGCTCTTCAGAGGGGTGTCTCTGCTTCCTCTGCTGGTTCAGCTCTCCCCAGCTCTTCTTGGGCCTCCTGCATCATTCCCCGGAGTCACTGTCAGCAGCCCCCACACACCAGTTCGGCTGCTGCTTTTATCCACTCTGGCAGTCCCTCCCTGGCTTGCAAACCAGCCCACTGGGGCCCAGGGTGGCAGGCCTCCAATCCCAGCCAGCCCCCCTTCCATGCAAATTGGGGATTGAAAACCCCTCATTCAGTTGACTTCTCCTTTTCCACAGGGCAGGGCTCCCCTGCTCCACCCTTGGGGTCACTCAGAGTTCACCAGCACTGTTTCTAGCCCAGGGTAAGTATCTCAAGCCAATCTGGTGAGCCCACATTGGCAGTCTGTTACAAAAAAAAAAGTTAAGGATCAAATTTGCAGAATAAGTGTGAATAAATTACCATATTTACTCAAATATAAGATGACCCCCCCAATAATTAGATTTTATAAATGGAAAGTTTATTAACTTGTTATCATTTTCAAGATATAAAATCTAATTTTTGGAGGTTTGTTTTGAATTTGTCCTCTTCCCAATGCCACAGCAGGAAAAATTAATATGGGAGCAGCAGGGGGCAGGTGGCTCATTCTTTGTCCTATCCAACTTCTTTCCCCCAGCCCTAGCTTAACTGTTAGACCATGCTCTCTCTGAGCACGATGAAATGAGATCTGGAATTGCCTGGGAAACCAGAGACTTCATAGATTTAATAGATTTCATAGACATTAGAGCTGGATGGGACCTCAGAAGATCAAGTCCAGCCCCCTGCCCCAAGGGCAGGAAGTCAGCTGGAGTCAAAGGGTTCCAGCAAGATAAACATCTCTTAAAGGAGTCCATAGTAGGTGCTTGCACCACTTCTGGTGGCTGTCTGTTCCAGGCCTTGGGGACTCGGACAGTAAAGAAGTTCTTCCTTAGGCATAGCTTGAAACAGTCTTGAAGGAGTTTGTGACCATTTGACCTTGTCATCCCTTGGGGCACTCTGGTGAGCAGGCATTCCCCCAGATCCTGATGTACACCCCTTATATACTTGTAGGAAGCCACCAGGTCCCCCCTGAGCCTGCGCTTTTCGAGGCTGAAGAGTCCCATAGCTCCCAGCCTTTCATCATAAGGTCTGTTTTCCTGCCCTCTAATCATGCATGTGGCTCTGCTCTGGACTCTCTCAAGCTTCTCCACATCCTTTTTAAATTGGATGCAATAGTCCAGCTGCGGCCTCACCAAGGCCAAGTACAGTGGGAGGATGACATCCTGGGATTTGTGAGAGATGCATCTATGGATGCAACCCAAAGTTTTGCTCTTTACCAGCTGCAACATCACATTGGTGGCTCATATTCATCTTCTGCTCAATCATAACCCCCAAGTTCCTTTTGGCCATGGTGCTAGCAAGCATAGCACTGCCGAGCCTATAAGAATGCTGCGGGTTTTCTTCCCAAGGTGGAGTACCTTGCATTTTTTGGTGTTGAACGCCATCAGGTTTTCATCCACCTATTTTCTGAGCCTGTCAAGGTTGGCCTGGATCACCATCCTGTCCTCGGGTGAGGATGCTTTACCCCAAAGTTTGGTGTCATCGGTGAACTTGGCCAGTCCACTTCTGACACCAATGTCTACATCATTAATGAAGACGTTAAAAAGTATTGGCCCAAGGACGGAACCTTGGGGGACCCCACTGGTCACAGAGCCCCATGACGATTGACTTCCATCAATTACCACTCTCTGGGTCCAACCTCAGAGCCAATTCCCCAGCCAGTGGACTGTGATGTAGCCGAGGCCACAGTTGGCCAGTTTTTCTATGAAATGATCATGGCATACAAGATTGAAAGCTTTTTTAAAATCAAGATATATGACATCAATCTCTACTCCCTTGACCAGGTGATATGTTACCTGGTCATAGAAGGAGATGAGATTGGTCAGGCAAGTCCTACCTGCAACAAATGCATGCTGGCTATCCCTCAGGATGTCACCATCAGCCACTTTGTCAAGAATAATGTCTCTCTTATTTTTTTCCAAGATCTTACCAAGGATAGAGGTCAGGCTGATAGGCCTGTAGTTCCGCATATCTACTTTCCTCCCTTTCTTGAAGATAGGCACCAAATTGGCCTTCTTCCAATCTTTGGGCACTTCACCTGAGTGCCATGATTCTTGAAGCTCTGTGCCAGTGGCTGAGCTATGATGCTAGCCAGCTCCTTGAGTATCTTGGTGTGAAAACTGTCTGGGCTGGCTGACTTGAAGGTGCCCAGCCTCTCAAGGTGTTCCCTCATATGGTCAACATTGACAAAGTGTAACAATTCTCCCTCAACCTGGCTATCCCGTACCATATTGAGCATGGCTGTCCCATGGGGCTGGGTGAAAAACCAATGCGAAATATCCATTAAGCAGGTTGGCTTTTTCCTGGGCGTCAATTGTCCCATATGGTTTAGCAGGGGTCCAATGTTACCCTTGCTTTTCTTCTGGCTCTCCACATATCTAAAAAAAGGACTGTTTATTTTTTTATTTATTTTTTTACCCTTGTTTTAGGTTCCTATCAGATGACTTCATTCATCTAGAATTGATACAGTTTACCTTTTTTAATACTGGTGCAAGTTTTAGCATAGGTACTCCATAAACTCACTTCTGAGCTTTTGTACCTATGTACAACATTAGTCCAAAACCAAAATGTCAGACATAATTTACCATATAGTTGATTGGTTGGGCCCCAACAAAGACAACAGCATTTCAAGCATGGTGACCCCGTAGCTCAGCATTGCTCTGTATGTGTGTGTACTCCAGATATCCTCCCCTAAAGGATCCATATACCTTCCACTCATGACTAGAATTGGGGGTTCTTGTCATAAGTCCTGGGATCCTCCAAAAATTTATACACAGATCCACAGGGCACCCTGGTCCAGTTCCACCACATGGGGGGCAGGCCACACTAATCATATGTACCAGGCTGAGAGAGGGGGTGAGTGGACTGTTGGAGGCCCTGTTTAGTGATGTTTACCAGACATTTAAGGCTGGTGAAGAAACAGGATTAATTTGAAATGAGAAGGAAAGGAACAGCTCAGCTGTGGGAGTGAAGAGGAAATTGAAATGTATTCAGTGGTGGCTCACAATGACTTGAAAAAGAGTTGGCACTGAGGTGCAGATGAGAGACACTAGCCTATCCTTGTTTTATGTTCCTCTCAGCATCTTGGTCTTTTAGGCTAAAATCAAACATTTTGTGCACGAAGGGGAGGAGTTCTGGACTTCCTGCAGTATCTCCAGGCCCAGTGCCAGTTTCCTGTAGAGGGAATTTCTGCCCATGTTTTTAAGGGCTTCATGCACAAAAAACAGTTCCTATCAGTAGGTTTGCTCAATATAGGCTACGGGTTTTGTGGTCATGTTCAGCATTGGCTGCATTTAAACAACTTCATAGTTGGCTTCCATTACTGAGCACATGTTGCTTTTGCCAGCAGTTTAATGACAGACAATATGTATAATGAGGTTTTCTTATATGTGAATGTAAGTTGAGGGGCTTCCATCCCCCCTCCCCACCCGCCCCACACTGACTGGGGGAAAAGCCTTCTTTTATTTTTAAGTAAATATGGTACGCACCCATTTGTCTATGTATAACTATTGTGGTTGTCTGGGCAAATTGGGTTAGCACATGACAGGTACTGAATTAGTCATTTAACTAGTAACCTTCCTTCAGTTTCTAGAGTTTGTATCTGCTGTAGTTCCATATGAAATTGTGGGTAGCTTTTATATACATGTTTTTTACACATGCATTGCAGAGTTAAAATGTTGGCCTATTTAGTTTGATCAGTTAATAAATATTAAAAGATGCCTTCCAAGCCCACAGATACACACTTGAAATACCAAGTGTGTATCTGTGCTGGCTTGCAGTGGGTAAAATTATATCAGGAGCATTAACTAAGGAAAAGACACATAACCAGGGTGTTCTTTTTAGATTATTTAGCTACTCCAGCACATCCTGTTTCTTTTAATCACTTTCTCTTGCAGTGTCTTTCTCTGACACTCCCTCTCGTTGGCTCTCTGCCAGATGAACTTTATTCAACTATTATTGCTTCTGTAATCACTTTCCTAACTCTTAACAATTGTTTCTTGTCATACTTAAATATGTGACACAGAGATGTCAGATTCTATAGAGATATGCCTCTGCTGCTTATAGATTCATAGATTCATAGAAATAAGGTCGAAAGGGACCTAAGTAGATCTTCAAGTCTGACCCTCTGCCCTGGGCAGGAGAGAGTACTGGGCTCATATGACCCCAGCTAGGTAATTGTCAAGCCTCCTCTTAAAGACCCCCAAGGTAGGAGCCAGCACCACTTCCCTTGGAGTTGGTTCCAGATCCTAGCCCGCCCTGACTGTGAAGTAGTGCCTTCTAATGTCCAGCCTGAACCTACTCTCTAGCAACTTATGGCCATTTTTCCTTGTTACTCTTGGTGCTCGGGGGAACAGGGTCTCTCCCATTCCCCACTGGTCGCCTCTGGTGAGTTTATAGATGGCCACCAGGTCCCCTCTCAGCCTTCTCTTGTGAAGGCTGAACAGGTTCAGGTCCCGTAGCCTCTCCTTATAGGGTCTGCCCTGCTGTCCCTGGATCATGCGAGTGGCACTCCTCTGGACCCTCTCGATGCTGGCCACATGTCTCCTGAAGTGTGATGCAAAGAACTGGACGCAGTACTCTAATTGTGGCCTGACCAGCATCGCATAGAGGGGGAGGATCACCTCCTTGGCCCTGCTTGTGATGCATCTGTGGATGCATGACAAGGTGCGGTTGGCCTTACTGACCGCATCCTCACATTGGTGGCCCATGTTCATTTTGGAATCGATAATGACTTCAAAATCTCTTTCTGCCACTGTGCTTTCGAGAAGGGAGTTCCCCAGCCTATAGGTATGCTGCTGGTTAAATGATCTCAGGTTTTACTTTTCATATGCTATTATCTTTGTTTGCCCCCCCCCCCCCCCCACCCCGTTCATCTTAAAACCTTCTTTTGTATACAGTAGGCCTTATGATTTGGTCCTTACCTGCCTCTTCCAATCCCAGTATAGCTTTACACTAAGTGTAACCTTTTCATCATTGCACAAGTGTACATTTCATCATTACACTAAGTGTACACTTTTCATCATTGCACAATGATGAAAAGGCATAAGTGAACTGTGAATCAAGAGTATTGAATTAGGTCCAAATAAGGGAATGGGGAATTGGCCTTCTGGAACTCTGTTCTGCCTGCCCAAAACACACACACTTCTCATCCAGTGTGCCCCTATGCGGAGAGGAGTGAGCTGCATTCACTGAACTTGGTTATGGCACACTTGTGGCAGCAAGGGATACTCCTTTATGGAACTCTCTGCTGGACTTTTTGTTGCCAGGATATGGCCATTTCTGCCAAAAGAAATATAAAAAAAGGGCTTCAGCTGTCTAGGGAGTCTCATCTGCTGATTATAAGGATTGAAATTTCTGAAATAGAGAGTAATGTCAGTAGTCCACATATAATACCTTTACTGACTTTTTTTTGATAGGGTGATCTCTTTGCATGCAATTATTGCCAGTGTAACAATAAAGTATAATCTCTGCTAGGGTAAACTAAAATCAGTTCATAATTAACATACTGTATTTACTTGATTCTAAGATGAGGTATCCCATCCCTCATTTAACAATGGGGAGCAGCCTCTTATCTTAGAATTGAGTACAAGGGTGGGGGACGGGCATGTGGCTGCTCTGGCTTGGGCTCTAGCCCCTACCCAGTGTTGGGGCTGTGCTCTCAGCTGCTGCCTGCCCCCTCTAATTCCATACTGCCTCTGCACCTTGCCATCTCCCCATATCATGTACCCTTTGCTTCCATGCCTGCCCTCCAACCTCCCCTGATTTACCCTTGCTCTGTGCCAGCAGACATCATCTACACTGCAACCTGGGGCACTGAGCACAGACCTAGCCTGGCCCCATAGCAGCAGTGTACAGCCTACATGGCTGCTAAAGGGGCTGGACTAGGGCTATCCTCAATGCCCCAGGCTAGAACAGGGTTGGAACCTGCCCATATGGAGCAAGGGTAAAGGGGGAAGAGGCTGAAGAGGTGGAAATAGGGGTGGGGGGCACCATGGACTGGAGGAGGCTGGGGAGGTGGAAGCAAAGGCTGGGGGAGGGAGAAGGGGGCAACATAGGCTGAGATGGGAAAGGGGAGGGGGAGCAGAAGCAGAGGCTAGGGGAAACAGAGGTGGAATGGGGGGCCCAAGGCTGTGGGAAGTGGGCAGGCAGGGGACAGAGGGGGCAGGCACCAGAAGGGGCAAGCTGCTTGACCTCTCCATACCACCTGACCCCATTGCCTGCACTCTGGTAGTGGTGGGAGTGGGGGGATGAATTAAAAATAAGCTCCCAATAATTAGGTTGCATACATGGAGAATTATAACAAATTTATAATTTTTCCATGTCTAGACTCTAATTATTAGGGGGTTACCTTAAATTCAGGGTCATCTTAGATATAAGTAAATACAATAACTTCAAACATATTACCCACTCTATAACCTATAGTCTTAATTTACTTACAGTGGCCTTCATTTTTACTATTCTGTTAATTATCATTCTTTTCAGGCACAAATGAGTACTTTCATGCTCTGTTTCAACAACAGATTCCCACAATATATTTTCGTGTAGCCTATTAGCCACTTGAACAGGTAAATAACAAAAAGAGTGAAGAGCTGGGGACTATTTATTTGCTTTCTTTTTTTAAGCAACCTTTCTCATAAATAAAATCGAGTTGGAACATAATAATTTGAAAAATAAACTTTATTAAAACTCCAACAGCTCAAAATAAATATGTTGAGTATATGGTACAGCATAGTCTTCATCTGAAAGGGACAGGTTGAACACTTTTCAGTTATAAGAGGTTTGCAGCCAATCTGGGGAAGCAATTTGAAAATATTCATCTATCTTAGCATTTTCTCTGGTACCCATCACAGTGGATGCGTCTACACAAGGCGCTACGTCACCATAGCAATGCACTATGGTGACGTAGCATTAGCAGGCACAAATCATGATGCTGCAGCTACATTGCTGTAGTGACATGCTCTCTCAGTACAGCGCATCATTATGGTGACTTAACAGCTAAAATTAACCACGTGCTGCCGGCACGGCGCAGTAATAGGGAAGTACTAACAGGAAAGTTCTGGGTGCCTGGCCTTGTTACACCTCTGTTGTTGATGATTCCTGATCCAATCTGCAAAGCAGTCCAAGAACTGAATGTTTAGCTGAAGTTAATTTCTCTCTGGCACACCAATGGTAAAAACTTTTATAGTCAGAAATTAGTTAATGTTCCTGCTGATGATGCATGAATCAGAATGTTTTGATCTCCTACCACAGCAGTATGGGCTCTGATGTATTGGTAATAGGACACGCACAGGGAACAATTTGCTGAGGATAATACTGACCTTTGCACGGTTACTTTCATGACTATTAGCTGTCTTTAATATATATAGGTGATAATTTTCTTAAATGCTCTCTGTTTCTTAATTATTTGTACTCCACATTGGCATTACATCTTATTGGCCATGATTGTTGTCTTGTTTCTCATGTATAGGGTATGCTAGAACTACTTAATTTGCTTTGCTATTCTCCCTTCTCTACCACTAATGGGAGAACATTCATTACATATATCTTCTTCTATGTGTTAATTTGTTATTTAAAGTGTCACAGGGGCTAGGGGCAGAAGTTATACATAAAATGGTTTAAGTCATCAGAAACTGGTTTAAACCTGTAACAGAACAAAAGCTCAGTGCATATAAACCAGTTTCAAGATGGCCACAACTGGTTAAGATAAACCTGGTTGAATGTAGTATCAACCTTAACTGGTTTGGGTCAAACTGGTTTATGAAAGTTCTATCCCAGACCCCTTCCCCCAAGTACAGAGATGCCCTGCTGCTAAGCTTACTGGAACTTACTGCTGGCTGTGACTGTGGATTACAAATCCCAGAGGCACCTGGAAGCAGGAAGTGGAAGTGATGAGCAACCTTGGAGAGTCCTGCTGCTGTGATTCTGGATTGCAAGCCCCAGAAACTTCAGAGGCAGCAGGAAAAGGAAGCAAACACACAGCCTGTGCTGGGTATGTACCAGAGAGGTGTGCTCTAGTGCCCACTGGTCCTAGTCTGTGTTTCTTGAATCAAAAGTAAACGTGTGTCCAGTTGTTTCTCAGTTTAATCTGTGCAGTTTAGACTAACCTGCAAAGACTGAATCGATTCAGGCTCCAGCTTTTTGACTGTTTGCACTTAGTCCTAGACATACAGGTCTTAAAATGAATCTTAGTAATACAGAATTATTAAAAAAACCAAACAGATACCCTGCCTGGATCTATAGCCAAAAAAGAAAGAAGTAATCTGAGGGCTACTTCACAGCCCTGAAAAGGTTTATTAATTCTTACACAAAGCTACAAAATAAGAGACAGAATTGGACATTTAAAAACATTTATTTCATCCATCCATAAGTAATTGTGCTTACTTTTGTCAGCAAGTATAAAAGAATGTCACAGAAATCTGCTGGTATTCCCCATTTTGCTTGTGTTCAAATTGTTTCCACAGAGGAAATTATGAATGATTTCCATGTGTTTATTGCAGTCAAGCCTGTATGTTTTAGAGGCAACATATCCTTCCTGGCAATTCATGAATATTTTGGTTCCATTTCAGCACACACCAGTGTGGGGATTCCTACTGCTAAATCTTTGCAAAGGTAATGGTGTGCATATGGACATCATTTGAAAACTAATTTAATTGTTTTCAGTGACGGCTAGGAATTTCACCTCATCATGTCAAATGGGGAGTTTTTCAGCACATTAGTGACATGTTGCTAAAAAATATGCAAGCAATGGTGTTATGTTTTTCTGGTATGCAGCTCAGACACACATTACAATGCCTGTATATAGCTTTTTTTTTTCTTTCTTTCATTTCATTGCTTACATCTGTATATATACTTGTCTGCACTTTGCAAAAGTCCTTTATTTATTTTAAAATTTATTTGAAATTCTTTATTTAATGTTGTACAAGAATTGTACAGCAAAGCAAAGATGCATAAAAGGAGCCTGAGGATCTGATTCTATCAAAAAACAGACTAATCCTGAGTCTAATTTCTCTAAACTTGATACAGCTTTGCTGGTCTACATTGAAGATTTGGATCTTAAATGTTTTTGAGCCCCCTTGAACAGATCCCAAGAATAGTGTGAAACCTGGTGGCTTTTGTTTCACAGGATTTCATCCAGTATTTTTTCTGTTTAGATTCTTTTATAGTTGATTACCGTCAGTGTCCCACATTTTGCTCCAGGTGTAAGCAAACGTAATTCAAGACCACTTAACCTCACCTGGGTATGTGGAGAGTCAGCAAGTATGCAGGTGTAGTTTTATCTTGTTTTAGGATAGAAATGTACACAAACTCAGGTTCTCACCAAAAGTTTGTGAATCCTAGAAAATCTTTTATTGAATCGACTTTGTGCTTTTAGTTTGTAATAAAGCTCAGCCTGGAAATGAGTTCTGTGAGATGTTGAACATTAATACAAATATTTCACCCACATCTAGTCCTAAACGTATTGTGCTTTCCAGTAACACATATGACACAATTCTCTTAAAGCAATCTATCTAGGTATCTACAGATACTTCCTGTATGAGCTGATTTGGAAGTACTATGAGAAAAACCTTTCATACTGTATTCTTGTCTCTTTAGTAAATACCAGCTGAAACAATTAATAGATAATAGACAATTTTCAAAAAATACCTGTAAAATTACCAGTTGTGATATCTTACTCATCTCCAGCCATTATTTATTCAGTCTGTATTTAGATTTCAGGCAAAGTATTAGGGTCTGATCCAAAGACTTCCACTGGTTCCACTAGGTAGATTTTGAACAGGGCCCTTATTCTTCATGCTTGGCTCATGGACCCACTAGACCAATTAATAATATTTATATTGCCCCCAAGTCCTGGACCCAGCAGCATCCTAAAGGGATGAATTTTTAAAAATATGGTTCCAAATATTGCATCCTAGCCTACTTTTGTTTGAAGGTTCAGAGCAGTTGTGCGAACCAGTCCATTTTCATGTCTCTATTTCCAGGTTTTTCCCGGGTTTGTTGATTCCCATATTTTCCTTGGAGTTACTAATTGAAAACCTTTTCCTAGTGTTGAAAACAGTGATATTTTATAAAAGGAACTAAAATAAGTAGTTTTCTACTAGATTGAGCTACATTATTTTTAGTACATAAGTTTTAAAAATAACTTGTGTAAGGAAGCAATAGCAGTCAGACTGTTTTGCACAGAGAATTTTTTTTTCAGGGTGGGGGAGGAGTCTGACGCACTGAAAAGCGTAATGGTAAACTCCAGCCTTTCTCCTGCTTTCATTACAGCTACATTCAGGCCACTGAAAAAGAGTGTTGATTCTCAAACCAGAGCTGGAACTGGAACTTCAAACTAGAGTTATCCGTAAACTTCTTTTGCAAACGTGTCCTTGCCCTGTCTGGATGTCAACAAACTATTTGGGGGTAATGTGTGGTGTCTATTTTAAGTTTGAAAAAGGTTTAGTGGCCTGGTAGGTCACATGGCCATAATGACAGATTATTTTTCCTGTGGTCCCTGACTGACTAAACCTGAAACCAGGTCAAGTTGTAACCAAGCTATAGTGGCTTGTTTGGTTTCAGAGGCAAAGAAGTTGCATGTTATTTCCATTCCGTAATGCAGCTGTGTTATTTTTAGATTTCTCTTCCTTGACCCATCCCTGCAGATTGATTCTAGCTCTGTTATCTTCCCTGAATTAGTTGGATTAATCTCAGTTAGTTGGAACTGTCCCATTGCTATTTTCTCTTTTGACTCTTACTGTAATCCTAACCTGTTTTCTCAAGAAAAAAATGCATTTTTCCATGAGATCAGGATTCTAAACCAGCGGTTCTCAACCTTGGGTCGCGACCTAAACGAGGGTCACGGGGGCACTGCACAAAAAGGACTACCCATGCTGCATGCTGGGAACTCCCCCACCCCCAGGCTGCCGCCACCACACTCCGCTCCCAGCAGTGGGTCATGGCAAAAAAAGGTTGGGAACCACTGTTCTAAACTGACACCAAATTTTAGAGCAGTGGTTCTTAAGCTCATTAACCTCAAGACACTCCTTGAAAAACACTAGCTCTTACTTTATACTCCTTTTTTGACTATGGAAAAATAATTAAGCAATGTTTATGTCGCAAAGAACTGAAAAAGACTACATCAGGGCAGAATATAGTTTTGGCACTATGGATTCCTAGTTGACATCTCTGGGTTTATCTTGTGAATTGTGTGACGGTGCCTAACCATGGTAATATTGCACAGCAATATTCTTGAGTTGCTCCAGTTAAGAATCATTGTTCTAAAAGTCCAAGTAACATGTGTGTAATGTCTTTAAATGAGCATGAACACAAAGAATCTTTTTTTATAGATTCAGTGTGATTTAAATGTAAGAAAACTGAATTTCTTTCAATGTCTCTTCTATGAACAAGTGTAAACTGATTGCAAATAAAAGAATCATCAACAAAAGAGTCAACCTGAACATAGATGGGTTTGAATAACTCAACTTTCCATTCACTGGCAACTTCTTTCATTTTACTTGAACTCTGGATGTTTGTCTACTCTAAGTAAATTGTTACTATTTTACTTTGGTGTTCAATTAATTTCTAACTCCATCCTCTCTGCAGGAAACATTGTCTCCACTTCTTTGGACTCCATGCACCTTGCTGGAGCAATACAATAAGACTTACAATAAACAATCAGCTTAAATCTCCTGAGAAAGGGAAGACTCTTTAGAAATCTGGATATTTTGATATAAATTAACTGAGGTTAAGAAACTTCAATACATATATTTAAACCACAGGGCCTAGTGTTCTTACCAAGTGGCCCTTTGGGCAGGTAAGTAGTACAGTAGTCAAATGAAAAACTACCTTTAGGAAAGTAATTGTTAATAAGATCTAAGATGGAATGTTTTAGTGCAAAAGACATGTCTGCATGTATGCAAAATAATGCCTTTGAAGACCCTGATTAATGGAAGCCAGGGGATATCAGGTAAAAGAACTGGTGATCTGCCTTGCCAGTACTATACTTCATGTGAAATAGAACTCAGAGTAATGATTTTCCGAAGTCCTGCGAAGTACAACACTAAATATTATTTGGGAGAAATGATCACTCTTTACCTCAAAATCTGTTCACACAGTCAATTTCAGTAAAGATCTAGTTTCAGGATTATAATAGTGTTAGAAGCAATAACCATCAAAGTCCATACTAGTAAAACAACAGCAGGGGCTGGGGTGGCATGGGTGTTATGGCATATGGTTGATCAGCCCAGAGGTTGCATGTTTGAGGCCATAGCAGGAGTGTTCATGGTGTGGCCCTGTCAGACTTCAATGAACCTGCAAATTCTGTTAAATACCTTGTCAGAAAGGCAATAAAAACTTTGTGTTTCCTTGAATGCATTTCCAACTCAGGAGGAACTAGTCATTGATTGAAACAGAGCTTAAATAACAATGGCAGGGAACTCAGATGTTCTGAGTAGAGATGGAGCAGTGTATGACACTTTTGAATACTAGCTAGCTGTGAGGTCCTCAATCATTTTTGCAGTGAGCAGAAATTTGTTTCTTGGAGACCTCTCTTTCCATTCAGATTTTCATGTGCCATTCCCCTCTGGTTTACAATTGCATAGCCTACCTTCCCTCCCATACTCAGCAGAGGAGTACCACTACTTCCATTCATGAATGCGTAATGTCTCTCTGGTAACTACAGCAACTGTTAGCATGGGAAAAGTATATTAGGAAAAGGTCTAGTGTATTTTTTAGCTTTGTTAATGTGATTTAGCAGTTGGAAACAAAGGGAAGAGTTAAAACTGTGACCCGCCAAATCTCCACACACCCGTGCTTTGGGAGCCACTGAATTAGCAGTATGTCGCTCGCAGTGCGCTCATGCTACCTTAACAGTCTTGAGATTTCAACAGAAGAGTAATTCCTTTAAAAAATCCTTCTAACAATAGCAACAAACACATTTATGGGGTTTATTTTAATGCTAATTGTTAAATTGTTTTTTAAACTTGCCCCTGAGACTACTCTGTTTGGCAGGAACACTAAAACGTACTAGCATTAGAAAGAAGATAGTACTCTAACAGATGTTTCATGCCAGTACATCTCAAGTAAATTAAATACTTCTCCAAATTTGCATTTTCAGTAAGGAATTGGCATTTTTTCCCCCTTTGATACATCATCTATCTTTTTGCATGCTTTTAAAATATAATTCTGGCCAAAGTTTTGAAGCAATAAACATCATCTTTCTTCTTGGCACCCTGATCTGAGATTACGTAGCTCCTTGTCTCAGCTAAGATGAAAACACAAACTGGGCCAGAGTGCACCACCATCCATAGTCATAGTATTTGAACAGTTTTAAAGTAGATGTTTTGGCAGAGTTCATTTTGCAGTATCAGTGAGTTGGAAGAGATTGTTTTGCTAGTCAACACCAGAGAAAAGACAAGACAAAAATCTTACCAATTTCTTTGCTATTTTATATTGCACTATTCATTCTTAAGATTAGCAACTATCAATTACCATGTACAAATATGCCACTTAAATTTTGGGAATGTAGATCCCATTTTCAGTACTAATGTAACTGATTCAAAACCAAAGTAAAACTAATAATGTGAGCCAAATTCTCAGTTTCTATTAACTATATCTTACTTTTCTTTAATAATGTAAATACCATCTGCAGATCCAATCTTTCAAAAGGCATTTTATGGAAGGTTTAACTCATTCAACAGTCATTGTCAGTATCAGCAAAGGATTAGATTTACAGTCCAAATCTCATACTTGTGCTGATACAATGAGGTGGCTTACAGTCATTATGTGTGCAGAGTAGTATAATATTCTCAGAAACAGGCTGAATATTCAATAGCTTTGTAACATTGGCAGAACACTCATATTTAATGCCAATGCGCAGCCTCTCAAGATGAAGAAAGATAGCATCTACCTTCTTTCATTAAAATGAATCATGTGGCTTTTACAGTAGCAAATATTATAAAGGTGGAAAGACTGACATGCAGAAACAAACCCAGGATTGTTTACTTTATTATAAATAAACTACACAAAGGAGCATTGGTATGAGTGTTGATCCTAGACTAGAAGGAATCTCCTGGGACACTGACTCTGACTCCCTGAATTCACAGGTTAACCATTTGCTCAGACAAGTCCACAAGAAAGTCTCCTTTTGTCCCTTTTACACAATGCAGCCACAAAGCACTCTATTTTAAAAACCCTTACAATGTCTAGAGGGAGACATGAGGTGACACAAGAGTGCCAGCGATGCCTTGCTACTTCACTGGCAGGAAGTTAGTTAAGTTATATCTTCAGATGATCCTAGAAGAGGGGCATGCTACATGCTACAGAGAAAGGCAAAAAACCAACCCAACCCAACCCAAACAGAAAATAAACAGAAATAAAGCCCACCACACTGTCCTTCCCAAATCTGACATAGGGAAAAAATCATTCTTGATTTTAAGTCTGGATGTTGGTTTGACCTTGAGTGCAGGAGCAAGACTTTCTAGCCAGGTACCAAAGAGTCTTCAAGAACTGATGGGAACACCAGTGCACCCCAGCAAAAGGGCCCACCTTTAGCTTCCCTCAGAAGAAGGCCAACCAAACAAATCAGTCAAGTAATGCATTGTGAGGGCAACGAACAATTGCTTGAAAACCTTGACCATGTAGGAGCAGTAGTACAACTGAATGGGGAGGGGAAGACAGGCAGCAAACCCAGGTCTGCCTTTTGAGGAGGGAGGTACAAAAATAGCCATGGCTAGTGGTAGAGGACCAGAATAGCTGCTAGTGCTGCCCTGTGTGCCACGGCTGTCCCCGGTGTGGGGCTGCTGCATAGGAGCACCTTGTTGTTGTTGATTTTGCTTTGCCAAACCAGAAAGCTGTTTATCTAGGAGATTATTTAGATTTTGTACTAAATCTAGGCAGGGAGGGACAGGGAAAGCCACACGCTCCCTTCGTTTTTTAAATTATTGGCAAAAGAAAATAAATATTGTGATAGGAGAGATAATATCCATGTTTTGAAAATCTTGCTTCTGCCTTGCCTAAATTTGCAGTATTGGTGGGGGTGGGGGGAAGTGGGGAAGAATATCGAAAGTACTTGTATCTGTTTCACCATTTGGGACACTGTTGCTTTAAAGGCAGAGCAAGAAAATTGCAAGTTTAATTTGTGAGAAAACAGGAAGGCACTGGGGGCAGAGATAGGTCAGCTAGGGAACTGGAAACTAAGACCCATGCTCTGTTAGCTTGTACTGTTCTCATGTGTTTAGTAAATACAGTGACACATGAGATAGCTGCAAACTAAGTTGCATTTAGTTTGCAAATATGTTTGATGGGAAAGGCATAACGATATAGCTTCTGTGTTTCCTTTTCATCTCTATTTGATATGAACTCCAAGAAGCAGGGGAGGGAAAAAATAATTGAACAACAGGGTCAGCTGAAATTGTTTTTCAGTGCTATGAATTTATAACTAGAATTCATTTGAGTAGAAGTTCCCATCCATTTTTGAAGAACTCCTGTTTTTATTAAATTCCTTGTTTTTCAAAGTCATGCGGGCCTGTTGATTTCACATACAGATGAGATCCTGTGTAAAAAATGAATGCTAGCCAAGTACTGGGACATACCAGCAGAGTACTCCTTTATGGCTCTGAGAGAAGAATTTTGCAGTTGTTACTTTATTATTTTTTGTATCTCACATGGTAACAATAGATCAACTTCTCTCAGTTACACCCCTGTAAATGCAATTGTTTTTATTAATACCAATAATAAAGGAAAATACATTTTTGTTCTGAATGATTTTTCTGTATGGTCCCAATTCTGCTCTCATATTTGCATAGGATCTCCCTATTGTACCTATTCAGAGACCACAGTTACCTGTAAAAGGGCAGATAAAATCATAGAAAAACAGGACTGGAAGGGACCTTGTGAGTTTTTCTAGTCCAATCCCCTACTCAAGGCAGGATTTTCCATGGCTAAACCACTCCAAATAACTGTGTGTCTAATCTGCACTTAAAATATCCAGTGGCAGAAATCCTACCACCTTCCTAGGTGACCTGTTCAAATGCTTAACTACCTAATCTCCCTTGTTGCAATTCAGGCATATTGCATCTTGGCCTGTCCCTCAAAAAACAGTTGGCTGTTGTTCCCTTATAAACCCTCTTTTTGTGTCTGAAAATGTATCAAATCATCCTATCAGTGTTCTCCAGACTAAATAATCTCAATTCTTCCAATCTTTCCTTGTATGTCATGTTTTCTGGACCTCTAATCATTTTTGTTGCTTTCCTCTAGTTTCTTTTCAGTTTTCCCAGTTTTCTTGAAGTGTTTTTTTTTCTCAAAACTGAATGCAGTGCTTCAGCTGAGGCAGCTCCAGTGCTGAATAAAGTGGAAGAATCACTTCTTGTGACTTGCATATGACATTGCTCTTAATATATCCCAGTATATTATTTGGCAGGGGAGGAGGGGCATGGAAGGGAGAGTTGTAAAAATATTGCAGTGTTGAGTCATATAGCTTTTGGGGTCCACTACAACATCTAGGTCCTTTTCTGAAGAATTGGAGCCTATCCAGTTACTCATGTTGTATTTGTGCATTTAACTGTTCCTTCCTCAGTGGAGCACTCTGCTTTTTCCTTTATGGACTTTCATACAAATTATTCCAGACCCCCTTAACATTTTATCTAGGTCTTATTGAATCCTAACCCTGCCCCTTAGTGTGTATGCAGGTGTAACACACTTGGAAATATTTCATGAAGGAAACATTTCAGCCAGGGGACACATGTACACACTCCTATTTTGGAGCATTTCAGTCACTTTTAGAATGTTTCCAAAGGCATACAGTTGTGTCTACCTGGTTTTTTGAATTGTTTTAAAAGCATTTGGCATGTTTCTACATTTGGGTCTGCCCACCCAAAATACCTGCAGTCCCACGCAGGTTGCTGTTATGCACAAATGTATTAAGTTGACACTCTATTTCACTCTTCCAGTCATTAATGAAGATGAATGGTACTGAACACAAGACAGACACCTCCTCTCTGTCTGACAGGCAGCTGTTGCTGACTACGAGTACAATTACCCAGCCAGTTATACATCTCTCTTTGTAATGCTTTCCTCTGGACCTTATTTCTTTAGATCGGGTCTTCCTGTATGAATCCCTTTGCAAGGTGGGAGACCAGTTTTGCATTTTGATTATCATTGGTAATTTATCCGTACCCACTGCTATTGGGTACCCATAGCCATGAAGAGGCAGTAGTACAGATTTAGAAAGGGCTAGCTGCCTGAGTAGTACCCAGAATTCCAGGGGATCTTGTACAGCCCATGAGGAAGTCTGTGTGACTGCTTCTGGTACCTGAGATAGGTAAAGGTATTGAAACTAACTTGGCTATGCTGACACATGTTGCAACCATGCCTTGTGACTGCCATAAAGAGACAGCTTTCCACACAAGAATGAGCCCTGAACTTCTAAGACAGAGCATACATGAGTAATTCAGCTAGGATTTGCCCCAATCCCTGTGTAAACTTTGAGAAGCTGATACTCTTATTCATGAGGGGTAGCATCTAATTTCACAAACAGGCATTTGCCCAAATTCACAGCTGGTATCAAATTAGTGGAGTCCTGTTGATTTTATTGGATCTATACCAGTTTGCATCTGCAGAGGACCTAAACCAATGACTTCACGGCCACAGTGAAGTAAAGGGCTATTTCACAAGCAGAAAGGCACTACACTTTTGCCTTACTGACTTATGCACAGACATCCTGTGGGAATCTATTGAACTGTACCATGTGAACATTACAGACTAGGTGGTCATGCAGTACGCAGAGCTACTTGCACAATCATCTTCAAGCACTTTGATTTATAAAGAAATATGGGTCTAAAAATGAAATAGAATGGATTAAAAGGTGCCATATAAAATACCTACGCAAAAATGTTAGCAGTGATGGCAAAGTGACTTACTACCTAACCCAAAGCATGTACTTTGTAGTGAAAACCTTGACAGTAATTATTCAGATATATAGCAGGCTCCATAAGAACTCTAGACAACCTGTATGAGAATTAATAGTCACAAAAATAGCCAGGTGAATTAGGCTGTTCAAATCAACTGCTGCCTTGACTATTGTAATCCAAGCTGATCCTAAAACATAACAACCTCATATCAATAAATAACTCTACCTAGTCCATCCCAGCATCCTTTCTCTAAATACCAGACAAAAAAGATGGGCGTTCCTGTATGTCTGCAAGTTTAATAAACTCAGGCTTTTGTGGACTAAAAGCATACAGGTATTGCAGAGCTTACAGGCACTCAAAGGGAATATCCTTTTGGCATTTCTGACTTTTACATTAAAACTTCTTTCATTTAACTGTTGTACAGCAAGAGGGGGCCTCTCATTTAAGATTAGACACAATGAGCTGAAGACTTTAAAGATCAGTACTAGGGCTGTGAATTCCATTCAGAAACTCACAGCTAGGCAGTGAAGTTCACTGTTCATCTGTTTTACACACTCCCCATGTAAAAATTCTACCTAGAAACTGGGCGTGCTACATCCTTGAGTAGTTTCAACTTCTGAAGGGTCTTTTGACTCACCTGGCTTCATTCCAGCAGCTTTGGTGACCAGTACTAAGACTCACCTCCTTTACCCATCTGCCCCTCCCCTGCCCATGATGAAGCTATTGTAATACTCTGCCACTACTCCTATGGCATATAAGAACATCAGTGCCATATTGGGTCAGCCCAAGATCCTGTCTCCAACAGTGGCAAAAGTGAATGTTTTAGAGGGAGAGCATTTAACTGAGTCTGTCTAATGCAGTGGCTCTCAAACTTTTCAGAGTCAGGGCATCCCTTCACAACTTGTTTGAGTATGTTAGCATCCCCAGTTGAGAACTACTGTTGTGCTCAAGTTACTTAAGTGGTTCTCAACTGTGTGTGCTGCTGCCAGATACAACTGTCCTGTGTGTCTTGTGCACAGCCAGACCAGGAACAGCTGTTGCATGCACACTCTCCTTCTGTATGAGGGTCCTCTGACAAGCCTACAGCAGGTAGGAGAGCGGTCTTCTGCTGCAGCCCATCCCACTCCAACCCTGTATGGCATCTCCTGGAAAAAGAGGCACATGAGACAGGTGGAATCGTCCTGTGCACTTCTGTTTCTGAAATAAGTGGGAGGGAGGAGGGAGCAGATGAAGAGAGGCTACAGCACAAGCCAGCTCTCCTACCTGCTTTAGGGTTATTAGAGAATCCTAATGAGAGGCAATACAGGAACTGGGTCCATAAAACATATACTCTATAGGGAAGGGCTAGGCTATGGAACACTATTTGGTTCTTTACACAAGAATGTAACCTGAAGAGGTTAGGATGCTGAATTTAAAAAATAAAGGAAAAAAAGAACTCCTCTCCAATACTGTCTCTCCGCACCCCCTCTCCCCCCTCAACCCCCCTCCCCTTTGGTTTTCATTTTAATGGGTTAAGAATGGGTTAAAAATCTCCAAATATTTTATTTGGAGATTTTCCTAGGAGTCCATATATGGACTATGGCACTGTCTGTGTTCTGGAGGACCCATGTTCTAAAGGAATGACAGAAGAGAGAGATTTAATTCCTATAAGTTTTCAGCGTAAAGGGCTACCACCATCATGCACTGGGGAAAGCCAAGGCATTCTGAGAACAAGTGATTGGTCTTTCTGCACTCTGGCTGGCTTGTACCACTTAGTGCTGAAGCTTCTGTGTAGATAAAGGAGCAAGTTCCCCTGAAGGGATGACGTGGAAACTGGAAGAAGAAAACTAATCTACCAAGCAATTCATATCTCTTATAGGAAAGAATATTGTTTGGAACTTTTTGACATCCTCTTTGGAGGACAGAAATAGCTGTGGGGACCATTCCCTAAATACAAGGTAATTTCCACGGTACACACTTGTAACAAGTTGAGCTATAAGAAATGATGTGACTAAATCAGCACAGCCATTATCAGCAGCCAGATGCTTTCACCGATGATGTTTTGGTTTTTTAGTGTACAGACTCAGCTAGTCTTTTCTGTTTTCTCTACCACTGGGTTTTTAGTTTGGGATTTTTTAAGGGCTCGTGCACTTGAAAAATTAAGCCCCACATAGTAAAGTATGGCTGCCTATCTCCAGGAAGATCACCAAAGACAAACAGATTCCAGACTTCCTCTCCTCTTCGCCCAAACCCCAAGAAGGGATAATTTTACTGGGGCTCTTTCCCAAGTATAACAGATTACTTGCCTTGTGAGATTTGGAGAGGTGAGCACACATTTGTGGGAAGGGTCATTTTTCACAGTCATTCATCTAAACCTAAAGTAGCAGGGGTCTTTGCATTGTATTTCCATGGTGGCTGTAGCTTCTTCACATACCAGGGCAATGAAAGGCAAATAAATGACTTAAACCTTCTCAGAGTTTTGATCCTTTAAGACTTTTGAAAATGATTGAGTCGCAGGATCCGGTATAAGTAAACAACAGCTTTTTATGACTCATTGCTTGTTTTCTTATGTGGATTATTTTACCTCTAAAAGTAGCAAAGGTAGATGTCACTATGCATATCTCCCTCTCACTTATTACAGCATCGCTGTCTTCACTGGTATTGGATATATCTTGTTCTTTTAATAATTCTGTTTCTATGCAGATTTCTGTTTCTATGCAGATGCATCTACTATAAGAAATCTAGAAGTGGGCCTGAATTGGTTACCCCTTTCTTGCCATTCTCAATGGCTACACATTTGAGTTCCATCCGTATTGTGAATCCAAACGCACAGATGACAGAAGTCTCTGTTCAGGTTGTTGCCATAACAGAGTTGCCATGTATGGGCACAGCCTTGACTCTTTTCCATAATCCATTAACCAGAACAGCTGAGTACCCCCTTTACCGGGGCAGATTGCTTCCCTCAGATCTGCTGTTGGAGTAGTGCAGCTACATGCACAGTGGCTGTGTCTACATGTGTGCTTAACTGCAGAGTAGACTAATTAGCTGTGGAGTAAACTGTCACCATCTACATGTGCAACACTGTTAGACCACAGTAAACTAATTAATACCACCATAAAATAGTGCTGTTGGGTACAGTACTATCTTACAGAAGGGTAATTAACTGCAATTAAACACGCATGAAGATGCTGACCAGTTAGCCCAGCCAGCAGGGGACCAGACTCCTGCTTGCTGCCTAGCCATACGGGTCTGTACTTTTAGCTGCCTGCTGCCCTAGCCAGCCCCTCCACCACCCAATGCCACCACCTGGAGCCTGGGGCCTACTCCATCCTGGTTTAAATTGCTGCTGTCCTGGGCACACATGTAGGTGCTGCACCTGGTAGTAGTTTACTTCAGCTCAAACTGCTCCAGAGTTTATTGCTTTAAATTAAGTGCACATATAGATGTACCCAGTGGCTGCATCCACACATGCATGGACATTTGGCTCCCTGGGGACAACTAGCAGTGGCGACCTTGTGTCACCACTAGTTGTCCCCAGGAAACGCCTGTGCCACATGCCCTCTGGCTTGCATCAAGTTATCCCGGGTGGGGTAGGGGAGTTTATCTGCTGTCCTGGGGACCTTCTGGGGCTGCAGCAGTGGCAATCCTGCCACTCGGAGCCTGGCTGGCAGCTGCAGCATGACTCTGGCTGGTTGGGCTCTGGTTTTGAGCAGCTCACGCTGCCCTGTCATGTGCTGCTTCACTTTTTTTGTGTGTGGGTATTTCGACCCCTTGTTATTTAGCAGTCAACCCCCTCCCCCATCCCCGCCCCTGCCCCCACCCCCATGCTGCTCCCTTGTAGCACAGAGAACAGCTGAATGTGTAGTATGTGGAGCCACAGTCATGTCTACAGTGCCACATACTGCACAGCCATGCTTGTCTGGCCACTGTTTTTATGTGGGCTTGTGAAAAAGTCTGGAGTTTAGATCCAGGATTTCTCATTTGGCAGTTGTATAGACTATATACTAGGGAAGTGACAGACTCAAGGTCTGGATCCCAGCTAAGCTTTGAACATTTAATCCAAATACCCCATTAATTTGGGGGGCTGCACAGATTTAGGATTTTGGTTCAAGCCCTCTGATAAAAACTTAGGCAAAGATCAAATATTTCTTCAAATTATAGAAAAAAAGGATTTGGCCATGATTTTGCAAGTACAAAATGAAAAGAAATTTAACACTGGATGTCTGAAAGTGGCATTATTTTAAAACTGAAAGGTAATAGATCATAAATTTGCAATATGGCTTACAGTGCTTTGGTATTGCGGGGTGGACAGCCACAATATTTATTTAGTCATATAATTTATGCCCCCCATTTTTCTTAACATAATCTGATAAATGTTTTTAACAAGTGCATTTTAGTGTTTATGGCCAGCAACTGGATTAATATAATAGACAGTTTTGTTATGGATTATTTAATCAATAATACACATGCTAAAAAGGATTTAGGTAAGAGACCATAATGGCTTAAGCTTCAGTAAATAATGCCTAATATAGGACATAAATAACAGACAGTCTCTAAATAAATATTCTGTCAAAATATGATTGACCTTAACAGCAGTTTTCTGTACCGTTATTCTTTTGGGAAAATAATGTGTGTGGTATTCAAATCAGAGTATCTATTTAAAAGGTAAATAATAATTCTTTAGAATGCAACTAAATGAATACTAAATTGATCCAAGTACATATTTGCCTGGATTAAAATTCATTCAGCTGACTGAATGATCAGAACAAAAGAAACCTTTCCAAGCCTATGCCTATTTTATCAGCTTCCACAAGAAAGCTGATAAAAAGCACCCTTTTTGAAGCTTGAATCACAAAACCTCAAGGGAATATGTGGGGAGCGGAGGGAAATTGTCTCTTGTATTTAAATACTGAAGAAGTCAGGAAATTCATAGGGGACTTTTGAGCAGAAACTCCAGCCTTGATTCTTGTTATGTATCTTCTTTTTGTGTGTCTTCTTTTCACAGAGGTAGCATCAATCTAAGGTTTGAATGTCCTGATGTATCGAGATATAAAGGTGATAAAAACCTGTTTCTCTGCCTGGGAGAAGTAAGCGCTGTAGCTTTGATCTCCTCAGTTTCACTCCTTTTTCTGGAAAGGTAATTTTCTATTTTTGGTGAGTGCACTGGGAAAAATAGACTAATTCTGGGCTTCAGTGGGTGCATCTACACCGTGTGCATAATGCACAGTAGCTTATTTCACTTTGCATGAGAGAGTCATGGCAAAACCATGCCGATACGCTAATACGTAGTAAATTTAGGCTACTGCACATTAAACATAGCTAAAAAAAGCATGCACTTTCACTACTGTGCATTAGGACAGCCTAATGTGATTCAGTTAGTACCTCACATTAGAGGTACTAAATTTAATGTGCAGTAAAAAAAGTGCATTAATGAATGTGTAGATATACCCAGTGAGATATAATCATAATCCATTGATGCTTTCTTTTCTCTTATCAGTAATAGTTGTATTCTCAAAAGCTTTGACCAGCTTATGCCTAGCCAGGCAATAGAAGAGTATTTAAACTTTGATTTGTAATTACTCTCTATACAAACAGACTGTTTCTATAGAAAACATTCAAGAAGTTCAATTCTAGCCAAAACTGTTAGCTGTAATCTAGCATAGCATTTAAGCATGTGCTCAACATTAAACACCTGAATATTTATCTTACTTCAGTTGCATTACTCAGGCAAAAGTGCTTTGGTGGATGAGAGCCAGAATGCTCCACACATGGCAGAACTGAATCCAGCATTGGTGCATTTTACAGGGGAAAGTGTGGAGAAGAATCACTTTGCTTTATAACATAAGAACTCAGAAGGTGGGCACAGAACCTTTATCAGCTGTCCATGTGACTCTCTGTCCACTGACTTCAAGGAAAAGATTCCCTTTGACTCCATTGAGATTTAATTAGCTTGTAATTAGCTATTAGTTCCCATAACTTTGTATGCTTCTGAAAACTAATGGGATAGAGGCTTTAGCCAGTGTAAATCTCTGTAGATCCATTGATTTAAAGTCAGGTGCACCAATTTACGCCTGCAGAGAATGTGGCCCCTCGGGTGCAGTCGCTGTGCTGAGATGTTTAATGAAGGCTTCATCATAGTAAGGCCCCTGCAGCAGATTCACAGAATTTTAGGGTTGAAAGGGACCCTGTGAGATCATTGGGTCCAGCCCCCCTGCTCTGGGCAGGAGAGACTGCTGGGATCAAATAACCCCAGCACAGTGTGCGTCAACAGAAATACATCTCTTGTTCTAGTTCCTGAAATCCTTAATACCTCTGAAACAAGAGCTCCAACTCAAAATAAAAGTGTGTGTTTATATACTTTTCAAAATGTATCTTCTTTAGTCACTGAAGGGTTGATTACAATCCTGTGTGCATCTGCTCATACTTCTTAGGATATGACCACTAACATGACTCACTGCAGGATGATTATGTTGTGGTTTCAGCCAGCTGCTACTTCAGCTTAGAAGCCTTGGTAATTCTTGTTCTATAATAATTTAGCATTTGCTTACCTTTGTGATAATTATCCTACCCTGGATACACATTTTTTTTCCTTCTTATTCCTTAATACCACTTTTCTCTCAGGTTGTCATCTCTCTGATATTTCAAGTAAAGCCCAGTGGTTTCTTCAGTTTTCCCAACTGCTCGTTTCCACAGTGTGTGATTGTGGCCCTGCCCTGGAGGTGACATGACACTTGCTGGCCTCCAGCTGTTGCTGTCAGTTCCCAGGTAGATTGGTTGGCCGGTTGGCCACCTGGACAGTACCTCTGTCTGTCTATCAAAGCAGCATTTTTGTTCCTTTGCCTTTCTCCCAGTTGTATTTATAAACTGGCTGTTTGCTTTACGTCAACTAACAGAGCTCTTGTGGAAGCCTTTGTTCATGTGTCTGTGTCTGACTGGTTCATGTGTATATCTGAAATCCAGTAGGGCTGGAAATGGATCTTTGTCATCATATTTGGCCTCTGAGAGAGTTACCACTTTCAGCCATGCTGCTCCTAGGGGGATGTTTTGGTGAGTGGGCTATATATTCTCAATGTCTCTGAGCAAATGCCTGAAATTCTCTGCTTAAGAACTAACAGCCACTGTCAATAATCAGGACCTCTGATGTTCCACTTCTTGCACATTATGATTTGATAATTACCATTTTGCTGTTTAGGTGTTTTTAATCCTCATAAATGCTAGGTATTTTTAATCCCCTTAAATTTAGGGGAGAAGTCAAGTAAGAATAAATGGATTTCTTTGTCAAACTCAAACTAGTCCTGTCCTAGCTTTTGCCCGTCTGGGAGTTAATGATCTTGTAACATTTTAGTTTGCACTGTTTGGAAGTAATTGCATTTAGTCACCCAGAGGGCTGGTTCAGAATTGCCTCTGAACACCAGTATTGGGTAAATCTCTGAGATTAGTGTACTATGAAAAACATATTTTTTATTTATTACTTATTTGACAACATGATGAGAAATGTCTTGGCTCGTGTGCTTGAGCACAACTAGTTCCTGGGAATTTCTACAAAGCAGAGATTCTTATTTTGATTGCTGCTTTAATCTCCTCAATTTCCTGAGCCAAGGTTTGTTTTTTTTCATGGTATGTTTTATTGGACCAACCATATAGTTAGGACAGATGTTAGACAAGCTTTTGGGCTTTCTTGAAAGAATGTCTTTTTTTATGCCTGACAAGGTTCTTTGGGTAGATGTGATATCTTTTATTACTAAATATTACTAAATAATTGGAAAAATTGTTCTTTGCAAGCTTTTGGGCACAAACACTTGTTCAGGCATAAGGACATTCTGTTGTTGTTGTGTGTGCTCACCTGGGTAGGAAAGAAGCCAATAAGCAGAATGCAGGTCTGTGAAAATGCAAATGCATGGCAGTGAAGTTCAGAAGGAATGGGAGACAATAGGTGTGAGGCAGGTAAGTGCAGTGGGGAGGGGGAATGTTGAACTGGTAATAGAATGTACCTGGTAAAATGCAGACAGGTTATCTGGGGTTATCAGATGGCAGGCACGTTATAATGTGCCATGAATCCAATATCTATATTTAGTCTATGACTTTTTGTAACCAGTAGATTTATGAAGTTCATAGACTCATCTATGAAAGGTGTTTTGTAAATTCCCTTTGTGGATTAGAACTGAAAAATTGGAGAAAGTGGCTGTCTTTTGAGAAGTGGGAAGCCCCAAGTAATTGGATATATTTGTCTTTGATAGATTGTTGGTACGCATTCATTCTGGTGCGCAGTTGTTGTTTGGTTTCTCCTACATATTTTCCATCAGGGCATTTAGTGCACTGCATGAGATGTATAACATTTATGGAGGTGCAGGTGTAAGACCCAGGAAAGCTGATGGTTCTGTTGTAGGATGTAGTTATTGTGGGGGCGGTGGAGATATATTGGCAGGTTTTACCTTTTTTATCATGGCATGCTCTGCATCCATTTGGTGTGCTTTGGGTCATAGGAAGTTTGATTCTGGTGATGAGGTTGGTGAAGTTTGGTGCTTGTTTAAAGGCTAGGATGGGTTATTCTGGAAAGATCTCTTTAAGAATTGGGTCTTCTTCTAGTGTGGGTTGAAATTGCTTAAGGATTTTCCATATAAGTTCCAGGGAAGGGTGGTATGTCATAACTAATGGTGTGCAATTTGTGGGGATTTTCCTTTTGTACTGAAGCAATTCCTCACATGGTGGCTCTTTCAAAAGTGCGATCTCTCTTTCTGGAGAAGTGTCCTTGGTGAGTGAAAGCCCTTTTGAGATTTGTAAGGTGACGATCATGGATGTTCTCCTCAGTGCAAATTCAGTGGTATCGGAGGGCTTGCCTGTATATTACAGCTTTCTTGGTATGTTTAGGATGATTGCTGGTTCTGTATAGATATGTATGTTCATCCGTGCATTTCTTGTATATGATGGTTTCTCGTATTTTGCCATTCTGGATATTGAACATAGAATGGCAATGAACCATAGTGTCTAAAAAGGAAATGTTGGTGCTGGGCTACACAAGAGATAGTCTGATGGAGGGGTGATGGTTATTAAATTTGTGTTGGAAATCAATCACAGACTGCAGGTTTTTTATCCAAAGGGTGATGATCTATCTATATCTCTTAAGTAGAGCATAGGTGTGATGGTGCAGTTTTTGAGGAATTCTTCTTCCAGGTGGGCCATAAAAAGTTAGCATATTATGGGGCCATTTTCATGCCCACAGTTATGCCCATGGTCTGAAGGAAGTGTTGGTTATTGAAACTGAAGTTGTTGCATGTGTGGATGAAGTGTATGGCTAGGGACACATATTCAAAAAGCCTAAGCCTAAATTGATTCAATCTTTGCAGATTAGTCTAACCTGGCAAGGTTGAACCAGTTTGCAACCATAGAGACATCCCCTCTAGACTGACGAAATGCAGGCACATGCCTGCAGTGGCTCAGGCTAGAAGCCGAGGGCGGGGGGGTGCTAAAGCGGCCCTCCCCTCCCTTCTACAGTGCTAAGCTGAGGGGGAGTATGGTCAGGCCCCAGCAGGATACCTTGATTAGGGAGGGGTTCCCCCTCCCCCTTTGCTGCTCCTGCCCAGTGAGGGAGCCAGCAGGGAGTTGATAACAGAGCATTTAGCACCCCATGAAGAAAACAAAAGTCTCTGTCATAAGTTCAAGTGCTTCTTAAACAGCTTTTTCCAAGGAAGGAATGGAGGGACATTACCAGCTGACGTGTTGATTAGCTCCAAAAAGCCCTAAGCTCCTACCCTGGGGGTCTTTAAGAAGCGACTTGATGCCTACCTGGCTGCGGTCACTTGAGCCCAGTTTCCCTCCTGCCCAGGCAGGGGGTCGGACTTGAAGATCTACAAGGTCCCTTCCGCCCCCACTTCTATGATTCTGTGATAAGTGGGCACTGTCCTGTCTGCCTTTGTCCCATCTACCTTACGCAGACACCTCTCAGCATTAGATAGCATATCACATGCTGGCTATGGTCCATGCTTTGTGGGGGGGGGGGGGGAATCTCTGCTTGAGCAGTGAGAGGTGAGGGGCAGAGGGAAGCCAGGCAGACTCTGCTGTGCCTTCCAGAGCTCCAGATAGGGAGCAGAAAGCCCTGCCCACAGCTGCAAAGCATCTGGGATGCTGGGGGACTCTGATTTAAGTAAAACCAGGAAGGGGTCTGGGACAGACAATGCCTAAACCGGTTTGAGCCAAGTCAGTTAAACCTGGTTGAATATAGTATCAGACTTATCTCAAAGTGATTTCAGCCATTGTGAAACTGGTTTATGTGCACTGAATGTCTGTTCTGTTATAGGTTTAAACCAGTTTCTGATCACTTAAGCTGGTTTGTGTGTAATAATGTCCCTAACCTATAAATTCAGTAATATCTTTAGGTCAGCAATCTTGTTCTTGTAGATATGCAAGGCAGGTTCGACTGCCATCCTAATGTGGGATGTTGATATATAAGCTGGTAACATCTATGGGGTCTGGGAGGGTACTGCTGGGAAGGTGGTCTATGTTTTTAAGCCTTCATAGAAAGTCTGCTGTGTCTTGAGAAAAAAACAAACCCCCCCGAACAAACAAACAAAACCTCAGTCTTTGAGTGACAGTAGGTTTTAGGATGAATTCAATTAAATCTGATATTTCCTCAGTTAGGGGTCTATGGTTGGATATTATAGATCTGCCCAGGTTTCCTTGTTTGTGGATTTTAGGGAGCATGTAAAGAGTCCCTGAATTGGGTGGGGAGGGGGGAAAAAAAAAAAATCAAGTTTTGTAGTTTTTCCTTGTAGTTCAGATAGAAAATGATGTGATGGTGGTTTTGAGTTTTAAAGGTGAAAAGGAGAGTTGGATCTTCCTCTAGTTTTACATAGTAGGTGGTGTCAGAGAGTTGTCTGTTGGCTTCTTCTATGTAGCCTTCACAGTTAAGAAAAACTATGGCTCCTCCTTTATCTGCTGGTTTTATTACTATTTGGTGGTTAGATCTTAGAGATTCTATGGCCCTTCTCTCCGAGAGGGAGACATTGTTATGGTGGTATTTGTTGTTATTTCATTGTTCAGTCTTTCCCTGAAGCAGTCAATATAGCGGTTGAGGTTTGTCCACTGAATTTTGATCATTGTGAGGTGTCCAAGTTGATGTTTTTTTGGAGTTTTTGGTCTTAATCTTTTCCTCAATGTTGTAACAGGATGAAGTGTTGTTGAAAGTGGATTGATTTCGGCTGTGGAAATATTCCTTGAGATGGAGGTGTCGGAAAAATTCTTCTCATTCTCCACATCATGGTGTGGGACTCCGGGGTGGAGGACTGTATTTAGACAGGACCAAAGTGCCTGTCCAACCAAGGGGAGGTAAACTGCATCCTGGAAGCTGACTAGAACTGTGAGTGACATTTGATGGTTTTGTTTAAGTTTCATATATGAAGTGGGGGCTGGGAATAACCCCAGCCATTCCATAGCAGCCCTGTGGTTGCAACTCTAGCCAACCAGCCCCACCTAGAGAAAGTAGTCGATCTGATCAGGGCAACAGGGCAGGCCAGATCACATAGAAGCCCAGACCATCAGCCATGCAGCAAGACACCAACAGGCTGGTCCATGGATGGGGTGTGGAGATGGAACCCACTGTTTTGGCCTCAAAATGAGTCAAAACAAAACTAGTGGCGAAATTTCACATAGCCCTAGTAGGCATCTATGAAGTCCCACCTACGTCTCAGACTTTAGTGTCTAACTCAGTGCCAGAGGGGGCATGGCATTTGGGGTGCACAGACCCTGGCACCAGAGAAGGCGCAGCATGAGGGGTGCAGAGACAGGACTGCAGAGAGCCCAGGCACCAGTGAGGTGCACACAGAGACAGGGTTGTGAGGACAAGGGGACCAAATCACAGCAAGGCCTAGACTGGACAATGTCAATGCCACCTATGAGGCTTAGGGCAAGGTAAAGGGGTGGTTGGAACCATGCATATAGCCCATAAGGCTGGTGTGTCCCCGGGACATCTATTTTGAAATGGGATCCACAAGGGGTTTGGGACTCACGGGGTTCAGGGAAGTCCAACAGGACCATGCTCAAGTCAACTTAAAGGCAGCCTCCTTACTCATTACCATTACATCAAGATGTGGCAGGTGAGAATAGAGGGTGCCTAGCGGGCCATATTGGCATATTCGAGGAGCCCTAGGGGTAACATGGCCATCCTTGAGGACTCCATCCCATGACAGCAATACAGAAGTACCAGGTTTATCTGTGGACCCTAAGATTAGCAGTTTGCATGGAAAACCCCTCCTGCTCAAAGCACAGAATTTACACTATCAGGGTCTGATTTTACCAAAAAAAAACCCCACTCGCTTCTTCAAGGAATGCCTCAGGATACCCTTCAGTATACTTTTTACCCGATGTTCATTGCAGCCATCCCTTCAGATGGCCCAGTTAGGGAACTCTTTAATAAAGGGGAGGAGTCCACATGCTTTTTAAACCATTTGTTAGATGCAGCGAGGGCTGCGAGGCAGAGCTGTTGCAGATAAGAGCTCTGCCTGATAGCACAGATGGATGTACAACGTCGATGCTTTTTATGAATATGAAATTCAGGAAATTCTAAAGACTGTATGGGATCCCAGCTCCCAGACCTGAAACAACTAGAAACACAAAGATTCTCCACTTAGTCAGACAAGTCTACCTTCTTGTTACTCTACTGACTTTTGTCATTAAACTATACTCACATGGATGTAGAAGAGAGGGAAAAATCATTCCCTTTGTCTTGAGTGGGTCTTCATCCAACAGCTGAATGACTCTGAGGATCTGGTAAGAGAAGTACAGTGACATTTATTACAATGGAAGAGCTGGCTGGCTCACATTACCTCCTTCCTTAAGTGAAAGAAAGAGGATGGCTAAGCAGGCAGCTTACATAGGGGAGATGTTTAAGAGGAAAGACAACTCATTTTTCTCCTTGAGTTTCTATTTTTCTTGTTCAAATAATGATCCTTCTGTATTTTCCCAAGAGGGATATCACTTTCATAGGGATGTTATTGCCAAATATCCATCTTAAATGTCACATTCTACTAGAGTAAAACACACATAAACAGAGCACTGACGATGTAGTTGTGCTGATAACCAAAAGCAGATAATGAAACAATTATTTCACAATGTCATGGAACCTATGCTGTTCAGTGGAACCATTTTCCACAGAGATATTTGAATGAGCATCTGTTATTATGAGACAAACTAACAATATAAATTGAATGAATTAACTGTGAAAGGATAGCATTCTGCTAGAGACAATAGCATTCAGCTGATTGAATTGATCCTTGTATTTATAATCTCTGATCATTGCTGTATTTCTGAGTAGTATGACTGGATGTTTTAGGACCACTGATTCCTCTGCATCTCTGCTCATCCTTCTGCTCCATGTGCCTACTCTAATTAAATGCAGTTTAATTAAACCACTGCTTTACGTGGAACCCTTCCCCAAGAATTGTGGTGTTATAATACAGCTAAAATCAGGTTTACATACTAGAATCATAAATACCTTAAAAAATTATGGATTCCCATGAAGGTGCAAGGATATACCTATACAATGCTTAACAAAGGATTGGACAATATAGGCAAGATATAAAAAGGTGTGTGTGTCGGGTGGGGGGGGGGGAAGGGGACAACAAGAAAATGCAGATAGTGATTAGAGTTGCACTGATATATCAGTCCATATTGGATCAGCACCAATAAAAGTAAAATTGATATTATCAGCAGTCGCTTTTTTTGGTCGGCATAATGATGTCACTGAAAAAATGACATGCGCACGCATTCAACTGTAGCATGTGCACAGCCTGAAATGCAGCCCAGCAGCTTGGAGAGCAACATCTGGCTGGTAAGTCTGTAGGAGGGATTGGGCATGGAGGAGGGAAGGGATGTGGGGAGGCCAGATTGAGGCCCCCCCATGATGAGGGAATGAGTGGGACCAGGGCAGCGCATGGGACAGTGGCTCATCCAGGGGGTGGCTCCCTGCTGCTGTGCCCCCGGGGGAGGCAGGGAAGGTATGTGCCCCCTGGATTTGTGCACAGGGTGAGGGAAGTCTGCCTGCAATAGGCTCAGGGCCAGATGCTGTATCAGCCTCTGGCAAGTGTGGGGGCTGAGCCAGGGCTGCACTCAGAGTGGGTGGAGGTGAGGTGGAATGGGCGGTGGCAGCGCTGGAATGGATGGGTATGGGATGGACTATAGCTACCCCAAAGTTCACTGTAGCCACCCTCCCAACGCCACTCCTGCCCACCCTGAGCACAGCTCC
This sequence comes from Alligator mississippiensis, assembly GCF_030867095.1. Lineage (NCBI taxonomy): Eukaryota > Metazoa > Chordata > Crocodylia > Alligatoridae > Alligator > Alligator mississippiensis. The sequence continues at coordinate 325,093,720 of NC_081824.1, forward strand.
AGCCCAGCTCCACCCGCCCCCCTCCCACCAGGAAGTAGCTGACACAGCTCCTGGCCCTGAGCCCAGAGCAGGCAGCCTGCCCTCATCCTGTGCACAAGTCTAGGGGACACATGCCCCCCATGCCTTTCCCAGGGGTGTGCACAGCAGTGGGGAGCCATCCCTTTCCCCACCCACCCCCCTGGATGAGCCACCCACAACTCTATCCTGTGCCACCCTCTGCCCCTGTCCTATTCCCTCCCTCACCATGGGAGCCTCTATCTGCCTTCCCACCTGTTCCCACCCTCCTGCCCCTTCCCCGCTACAGACTTACTGGCTAGATGCTGCTCTCCAAGCTGCCAGGCTGCATATCAGCTATCAGATTGGTATAAGCCAATATGACTGGTTAATAGTTGGCCATAATAGGCATTATATTCATTATTAAAAAAAAAAAAAAAGCATACTTACATAAATAATCACCTTTGCCCAACTTCCCTTTCATTGCCCATTCCAGCTGCTCCCCATTTTAGCCAATAGACATTCACCAATTCAGACAGTACATAAAGAGTTAATTGTCTCCATGTCCCACTAAGGAAATCAGGATAGTATTTCATCCAATCATTTTTGGCTAGGGTCTGTCCAATGTTTGCAAGAATTCTTAAGGCATACATTCTTGAGTGTGAGAGCAAGAGAGAAACTATCTGGATTATTTCTTCTTGTTTTTTGCATTCCAACAAAATAACTTTATCTCCTTTTCTTTTCATGGAAATTGCTAAACAATAACAATTTGCAGCTTTGGATGCACTATTTCATAATCTGAAATTATTCCATAACCTTTTATGAAATAAACTAAAAATTTGATTGGAAACTCCAAGTTTTGCCATTTATAGTACAGTATACCCAGCATTTTTTTACTCTGTTATATTTGATTGCCCACATTCCTGATTTCCCAGATCTCAGTCTCCTTATGTAGTTTTCCAACTGTAACTCCAATACTCCAGCTATTCAAATGCTCCAAACTGCACTGTGTACCACTGGAACAGCTTGAGGTCCTTGGATCGCCGTGAGTTCCCTTAAGGTCCCCTCTGTCATGCCAAGCTGGCCCAAAGGGTACCCTCAATTCTTGCCCACCACATCTTTGATAGAAAATATATAATAGGGAGGCTGCCTCTGCATCATTTTGGACACGATTCCTTGCTATACACTGGCTCCAGGGCTCCTAAATCCCTTGTGGGCCCTGTTCTGTAATGGGTGTTTCAGGGCACTATCACCTTATGGGCTATGCGTGGCTCCAATCACCCCTTTACCACACCCCAAGCCTCACAGATAGAATAGACATTCTTCAGTCTCACTCTATGCCCTCTCTGGCACCTGGGCTCTCTGCTGCCCTGTCTCGCTCTGCACCCTCTCTGGCGCTGGGATCAGTGCACCTCAAATGCTGTGCCCTTCTCTGGCACCGGGGTCCCCATGCTGCTGTGGGTCCCCTATGAGGCCTCCTCCATCCCCTAATAGCCTCACCCAAGCCACTAGTATTAAACAACAAACAAAACACAAGCCCCTGGGCTATAACATAAATTCAAGCCGCCCAGTTGAAACATCATTCAAGCCACCCCAGGATTGCTCCAGCTCTCACCAGTATCATGAGCTGTTCATGCAGTCAGGCCTCTCCCTTTTGCTCACTCAGGAAGAGCTTCTTCCCCCTAGGCTACCAGCAGTGAACTACCAGCCTGGCCTCAGCCCTGGGGTTTGGCAGGACTGCTGGCAGGTGTGGATCACTAGCTCACTCTGATTGCCCTAGCAACCTGCACCTGGGTAGTTATCTCTGCTCTATGAGTAGCAGGCACCTTAGTGCTCTGCTACAACCATATAAGTAGTAATACAATCAGTGTAAGATACAGAAATAAAATGGGTATGCATTAGTGTTAGGGTTTTGTCTTTGCACTAACTTGAATTCTGTTCACTGTTGTTTTATGCAGTGTATGGTTTGTCTGAATATATGACCTCCATCCAGTAAATGGACTTAAAAAGTATTATTATTGCAGTACTGCCTAGACAGGGGTCTTATTATGCTAGATACTGTTGACTAGAGGTCATTGGAAAATGTGACTTGAGTTAACATAAATTGTTTTGCCTGAAACATCTCTGCTGGCATGCTTTTGCATCCATTGACAACCCCACCATATGGGTTATTTTTGGTCCAAGGACCCTTGTGCTTCCAGGTTCTGTGGCTGTGGGGCCACCCACACATTCCAGGGCTTCAAGGCTTACTGCCATGGAGTTAGAGATCTGAAAACCTTGGGAGCCCCAGCAGCAAAAAGCCTGAGAACCTGACATGAGTTGGGATATCCCAAAGGCTTCCAGGCTTCCTTCTGTAAAGTTAAATCTCGGACTCTAAAAGACTTGGCCATGACTCCCAGGGTCTGTGGCTCAGGGCAGTCCAGCAATTGCAAAACTGGTTAATTTCTACTTCAATGAGCAGCTGTGAGGGCCCGAGAAGCATATTTGATTTTGGAAACATCCTTTGCCTGTGATCCTAAAATGATTTCCCCATATGAAATACAATTTTATATGATGTTATAATTCATGAGAAATACAACAAAATTTAAGTTTCATTTTGATTCAGGTAAAAAACAAATTACAAAAATTAAAATTTCTCTTAAATTGGAAATATTGCATTTTGGTCAGCTCTGCTGTAGACATATACAATGAAAACATGGTCCCTGCTCATGAGAAAGTCAGATGTTTTGCTGTTGCACTTTTATTTAAACACTAAAGAAAAAAAAGGAGATTTTTCAAAGAGCTGATATTTGCAGCAGAAAATGTCTCTGTCCTTCTTTTTGAGAACCAGTTTCTGGCCCCTTATAGGCAGGACAATTAGGTCTCTTACTTTGGTACTTAATATAACTTAAAATTATTATAAATAAACTAGTAAGACCAGGGTTCAGCAACATATGGCCCACGGGCCAGATTTGGCCATGGAGCCATGGAATCTGGCTTGCAAAACCTGATGGCTTTTTCTCTGCCCATGTCTGTCCCAGGCTAAGTGCTGAGAAGGTGTGCTGGGGTCAGGCAACTTCCAGCTGCACCCTTGCCATTACTGCTGCTTTCCCCTATCCTCCAGCCTCTCTCTGGCTGGTAACTTCCAGCTGATGGGGAAATATGCCAGAGCCAGGCACCTGGAAACTGCACCCATGCTGCTGCTACTTCTCCTTCCCCCCACCCCACTTTCTACCCTCTCTGCCTCCCAGTTGCAGTGCTAAAGTAGATGCTGTTTACAGGTGTCTGGCCCTGGCTCTGCTCTTTTTCATCTGAAAGCTGTTCTGTCTCCCAAGCCTGGGAGTAGGTGGTAGGGAGAAGCAGTGGTAGTGTGGGCACAGCTCCCAGCTACTATGCATCAAGAGGGATGCAGGAAAAACTCACCATCGCTGACATACCGCAGAAGCTACCCAGCTGACATTGGACTGGAGCCAAGGTATTCTGGCCTGCAAATTGAAAAGGTTGCTGGTAGCTGAGTAAAATTGTTTATTTTAGATTGTAACTGGATATAGATCAGTTGGCCAAAATGAACTATTTTGGGCTAGGGACTGGTTAGTATACTATCTATGTTACAATTAAGGGAGAAAAAATGATTGAATTTGTAAGTAAAATCTCCTCAGTGGGCATGTCTACATGTTCAGTAGTGCAACCTAGTTACAGTGCATTAAGTTTAGTACTTGTATAGCCAAGTACTAAGTCAATGTGCAGTAACTGTTGCTACTGTACAGTAGCACCATTCCTTGAGTTTTTAGTGATGCTAACTGTGCTGTAGTGTAATACTACTGTGCCTTAGTGTATTAGCATGGTTTCTGCACAGTAGAATTAGGTTACTGCACAGTTAGCATCTTGTGTAGATGTGCCCAGTAAGTCTCACAAGTTTTACTAGCACAGATGTTCTTGGAAAGCAATTTTCAAATTTGTAGGCATACGTGTATTTTTGGATGCTGGATTTCAAATTCACACAAGATTACTCGCTTCCTAAAAGTTTGCATTGTCTTCCAATCAAAGGACAGAAATTACATTTTGCTACTTATTTGACCAATCACAATTAAATGACAGTTTTAAAATACAGGAGGTAAATTTGTAGAATCAAAAAATTCAAATAACTATTATATGAACACATTTGTATAATAAATGTATTTGAGGATACTATGTACTGCTTGCAGAATATCTGTTGGTCAAAATGAATATCTCAAGCAAGCAGAGAAGCTGCAGTTGTCGGATAAAGGGTTTTTTGTGGTTGCTGTTGTTAATTATTCACGCAGTTCCAGCCACAGCAGTATTTAAACTGTCCTTAAAGATTGCTCTTAAGGTGGTTGTTTATTTTCTGTAGGCTCTCTATACCTTTAAAGAAAGAATAGATGCAGAACTGGAGATAACCGTTCTCTATTATACTGTTCTCATTTAAGCATTTGCAAAATGTTTATAAAGCATTACCTTATCGGCTTCCAGATGTTTCTACTCTACACCAGCTAGGCCAATTCTATGTGAGGCAATTAATAAACAGTTCCAAGCACTTACAGCACTTGGCATTTAAAAAACAAGCATTTCCTTATTTAAATAATTTGGTCTCTAAATATGCTTGAATAAAGAATTGCAAAATGCTTTCTGAACACTTACATATTCACTGCTTATCTGATGTTCAAAACCTACTTATGAAATTCAGTTCTATAAGTAGTATAAGTGCTTCTCAAATGCTTGTGAAAAGCATTTGTATGTATGACATGGATAATCTTTCATGTCTCTGAGGGCTATAGAATTCCCACATAATGTCATACTAAAAACATCTGTGCCTTGGTACAAAAAAGAACTGGGACCTTTTAAGCCTACAGACTTAAAATCTCCCTCTTTTGGTTGTTTTTAACATAGATTTAAACTTTTTCATGTTTTCACAAATAATAGTTTATAACAGTTTCCTGCACAGTTTTTCTAATCTCAGTCCTCTGTTCATCTCTTCCTTTTTGTGTGTGAAAAGAGAGCCTGAATCTAAAAAACTACAAAGTTCAGGCTGCTGTGGTTTTGCTGGTTTAGATCTACATTTGCTAATGAAAAAGATAATCCCCTTCCATATGTCCCACTTTCAAACAATCTTTTATTTTTAAGCTTTTCAAGATTTTGATGTCCCTGTTTGTATCAGCTAAAATTCCTTCAATTATAAACAGAATTATTAAGTGGGATGAGTTTTGGAGTAGGGGGAAAAAAACCCTCTGCCATAATGTTATGAACAATATTTCTCAAGCACAGGAACTATTTTCATTTCCATCAGATCAGATAATGTGTAATAATTCCATAACAGTGAGCCAGATAGAGCTGGTTTGTTATTTTTTGACCTACCACTGACTCCTGTGTTGTAACAACAGTCTCTAAATTTTGCAAACAAGCTTTTTCTGGAAATTGCCATCTCTGTTAACTGGCATGTACAATATTTCTTGCTAATTGTTATAGTCATTATTGGCAAGAACTCTAATATCAGCTCCCTCAAGGTACTCCACATACAGAATATACCTGTCTATTATTACTCCAGCTATTAAAGCTTTTCACTGAAGCATGTGCTGTCTCGGTGACACTCATCATCCAAGAAATTGGGCTAATGATTTCAAAAATCTCCTTTGGATTTGGGTGCCACAATTTGTGGGTCAAGCAGGTCAAGACATTTTATATTTGTGTTTAAATACTGTGATTAAATATTGGGTCTCAAGTTCACCACCACATGGCTTTTTAGTTTGCCATTCACCTTTCTACCCATCCTCATTATAAAATCATACCTAGCAAGGTCAACCTCAGTAGATACATGGAGTCAGCACAAAACTGATCTGTGAGCTCTGACTTATTGGTTTTGTTAGGCCTGCGGCATGCATGAATCTCAGTTTGTGCTTTCTGGCTGGCTCTGAAGTCTTGAATTCCTCTCCCTAATTTGAGTGCGAGCAAGCTGTTAGTAAAACATTTGTGACAACATGAGATGTGTGATAAAAGACAAGAGGTCTGTCTCCCAAGAACAGTATTATTATGAGGCTGCAATGTGATTTTATGGAACTGACTGGAATTTAAATTTCATAAGTTTCTAATGGGGTCAGCTGGGATGTACATCTAGTTTTTTGCTCTGTGTTCTGTAGGTTTACTCATCTCCTGGATTCAGAAATCTAGAAATGCCTTCTACTTCACAGGGTATTCTGCCCTTTGTGGGCGGTTCTGCAGTTTTCCCAGCTACACGCTGTGCTGGTATCACAGTCTGCTTTGTGGATGAAGTGTGAGTACAATCTGTAGTATGGTCTCTGATTTTTCTGCAAATATGTTATTTTAGGAGTAACTATCCACTTTGCCTTGCATGGCATGGTTATTGTTCTTTGGCTCTGCATTTGGAATCCCAGGCTTGTGGTGAAAAACTCACTGGCAGGATATAAACCACAAGTGATAGGAAAGGCTATACCTACCACATGGATTCTGCACAAGTCACTAACAGTGCTGTTTCAAGTTTGGGTTTTTTTAAACAACTCACCCCTAAATGCAGAAGTGCATTCTGAGCAGGGGATAAGCAATCATGCTTGCACATTTGGAGAGTGCAAATTTACTCAGAAAAATGTGGTCCCAAAAAGTTCTTATCCAGTGATGACTTTGTCCTATAAAGAGGCCCTAACAATGAGCTAAACCTTGTCCACTCATGAGAAGAAGCACCCCTGCATGAGCATCTAATGTCAATCACAGATGCCCCTGGGGAAATTCCCTCCCCACTTCCCAGGTAATTGGTTACAGAGTAAGTGAGGAGAGGCTAAGCCAGGGAAGATAGCTGTGAGCAAAGGGTGGGAGCATCAAATATCTACAGCAGTCAGTATGCAGCTGTAGTCAGTCAAACCCAAACCCTCCAAAGACCTGGGTTCTTATTGCTCTTACTGTACCACAGGTCTGCAGGAGGACCTTTGGCAAGTCGTTTTCATCTCTCTGGTGTTAGTTTTCTCAGCCATAATATGTAGATACTGATATCTCCTCTGAAGTGTTTGTGAGTTCAACCCATTGTAAGCACTAAAGGGATGATTATTGTTCCCCAGTGCAGCCCACTTCTTGCTACTCTGACTAAGGTTGTGGACCTGCTCACTGTATCCGTTATTAAAGACTCCACACAAAGAGCACAGTCTAGTTTCTCTGCCTGTAGCTTTGCAAGGCTGCAGATGGCACAAGGATTTTTTGGGGGGTGGGGATCCTTGATTCTGAAATTTATCTTCCCTCCTGGCTTGCTAGAACTGGAGTTTGTTGGCATTTATGGCTTAATGAATGTCTCATCTAAGTGTTCAGTTGTAATGAGTGGAGTCAGTGAAACACCACAGTTTTAATTGAAATGAATATCTTATTTTTCCTCAGTGAATTAAAGGGCTAGATCTATATCTATGAAAATGTCCATATGTTCTGAGAAAGATTGATAGGCTACATTTGTATTATTCTAAATTTAAACAGTGAAATAAAATAATTTGCTGCTGCTGTTTTATGATATGCTACAGATAACTTCCACTTGTGGCATGTCAGTAGCGAGAGCACAGAGCATAACTGGAAAGAAGCTGCCTTTTGGTTGCCTGTCTAACAAGAAGGAGATAACCAGTCAAGCCTTGGCTGTAGTAATGTGCAGGATGCACACCCTATGGGCAAAATGATGTTCAATGTACTGCTGTAAGAGCAGCAGTTGGCCTGCAATTAAGAACAGAAATTGGCCTGTCAAAAATATCTACCAGTTTGAGTGGTCAGGTAGCTGATTAGATTTGCAACTGCAAAATTTTCTAATTTCAAAAGGTTAAATAAAATGAGTTAAATGTTTTAAAAATGTCTATATGACACCCCTACCATCCTCAGCTATTATGGCAGGAGACCTGCTGCTAAGAAGTTTTCTTTCTCAAGCTAACTTGCCAGAACTAACAAGTATCAAGTGAGCCTGGAAACCAAGCTTATTATAGCAGTGATCCAAGGTTGTTGAAGTCAGTGGGCATCTTTCCACTATTTTAATAAGTTTTGGGTCAAATCCAACAGTGAAAAGGTTTGGTTCTATTTGTTTCTTAAAGCATGGACTAAAAATTAACAGTTAAAATAAGCTGTGCTGCCTCTGCTTTGCTTTCCAGGATCAGGGCTCGGGCATCTGAGTAGGGCGAGCCGGGATGGCCACCCATCACTGGCAGCCTCATGCCCTGTTCCTGCCATTTCCAAGGTCTGGTCTGCATGTGGTGGCCTGAGGCAGCTGCCAGTGACACAGTGGGATGTGCCACATGGCTATGTAGGGGTGTGCAAAGTGGGCCATATTCGATTTGGATTTGGATTCAGCCTGATTTGGGAGGCAGTGCTTCAATTCATTGCTGATTTGGAGAATCAGTGATTTGGCCATAGACACAGATGTAAATGTTTTTTTCTACGTACCTTGAGGTACCAGGTGCAGCTCATGAACACTGTGATGCTGGGACAGATGGAGCATCCCACAGGAGCTTGGGGGGGCCCCCCGCATGTTTAGTGGTGGACCCCCCTGTGTCCCCTGGCTTAGCAATCAGCCACGGGGAGACCCCAGGTTCCCCCCAGACCCAGGAGGCACCAGTCACCAAGCCAGGGGGTTGGGGGGTCCCCCACATGCTCTGCGGTACGTCCGGAAGTGGGCCAGAAGTGCTTCTGGTCCGCTTCTGGGTCCACCACTGAGTGCACTGGGGACACCCCCACATTCCTGTGGGATGCCCCATCTTCCCCAGCATTGCAGCATTCAAAAGCCACCTGGTACCTTGAAGCATGCAAAAAACCATTTAAAGTTGTGTCTATGTCCGAATCATTGAATCTCTCCAAATCCATTCAGAGGGTTACGATTCGATTCAGAGAGGTTAAAGGGTCTTCTGATTTGATTCGGATTCGAAGATTTGACCACCAAATCGGGCCTAATCTCCTCCAAATTGAATCAGCGACTGAAACTTTGTACAGCCCTACTACGCAGCATGGGCTGATAGAGCCCAGGGGCCCCACACAGGGGCTGCTCCTAGCATGGTCCAGTCTCTGTGCATGGGGATGGATGCTGGCTGCAGGCCTCTGTGCTGTCCTTCCCCAGCCCACTTCTCCAGCAGGACTCCTGGGAGCTGTGGATTTGGGGCTGTGTGTAGACTTATGGGCATCCATGTTGGGGTGTGTGTGTGGAGGATCGGGTGGGGGGGCAGTGTGTGTCACAAACCTCAGTATGCTGCAGCTGCCACCCTCCCCGGGTGTTAGCAGACACCACCACCCCCGCCTGGGCTCAGCCATCCTCTGTGAAGGCCCCAGTCCATCCCCAGCATAGCCGGTTAGCACCACACAAGCCCACAGTACCCTGACCCCTCCAGTTCCTGTGCAGCACATCCTAGGGCAGCCCTGGCCCTGCCAGCCCCTGCACCCTGGAGACAGCTGCCTAGCTGAGCAGCCCTGGGCTGCAACACCCACCTCATCCTGGACAACCTAGGTGCACCCTGAAGCTCCACACTGTCCAGGGCTGGGCTAGGTCCTGGGCTGGTCCCTTGAGGGCCATCAAATCACAACAGAGTGTCTAGCTCCCTCCTCCCCTTGTGAGCCCCAGGCTGGCCCCTAAGCCATGGCTGCATGTTCCTGCAAACAGCACTACAAGCACAGCCTGGGACTGCTGAGCTTTTCCCTAAAAATAATACGGTCACCCTACATATGCCCCACACTACACTATGGTAACTTAGTTCTATTTTTAGGTGTAGTGGACATGTAGTACTTTACTGTGACACAGCTAGCTTGGTCCTTTGGCAATAAAGCCATGCCTTCTGTTTCTAGGTCAGGTGTTCTCTCTGTATTTGTTCAAATGACACAACTGAAAGCTTACTGCAGTCAATGGGCCTCTTTTCCATGACTTCAGTGGGCACTGGGTTCAAGTTCATATCAAATAGTAAATGCATCTAAAAGCAACGCTAAAACAACTGGAAAAAAAATTAAATTCCTATGGCTTAAAATTGGTATCAGTGTGAGTAGAAAATGGTTAATCCCTGGAGTTAATAGCAGTGCACTCTGAATTTTAACTGGGGATGATTTTTCTTAGTGTTTATTCCTTTGAATTCTAGCAGGAAGGAAAGTGTTTTATGGATCTGGATCTGGGCCCAGTCTCTTTGCCTTTCCCTACCTTCCAGCTCTCGGATATGGGAAATAACATCTGAGGCCTGTTCTGTGCTTCTCTCCCTTTCTATTTATGTTTAATGTTAAGTTTCATTGTTCTAAAATGTTAAAATGTTTTCCCCCAGAAAATGGAAACAAATGCAGCATTTTATATCAACCATCATTCATTCTCATGCAGCTCAATTTGCCAAGACACATCTATGCTGCTGCTCTTCCTGTGAAGTATGTCCTCATTAAGAAAAACATTTTAACCAGTCTGTGGGTGCATCTACAAATGCACTTTACTGGATATTGGACTAATTTAATGCACAGTAAAGCATCACCATCTACATGTGCACAGCAATTAGCACACAGTCAATTAATGTAAAACACTGCTGGGTAGTCCTGAAAGATACAAGTACTAGTCGATGGAGCTTTAAATTGCTGCGCTTAAATGCATGTGTAGACAGTGACATGGGTGCAAATTGTCTGGTCAACCTCACCAGCAGGGGGCCAGCCTCCTGCTTGCTGCTGAGCCATGTGGCTCAGCAGCTTCTGTAGCCACGTGGCATGGACAACTCCTCAGTTGCCTGATGCACTGACTCAGACCCCAGACCTGACCCCTGGGGCTCCCTGCCTGTCTCAACCTTCCCTCTGAGCACTGTTTCCACTGCTGGGGGCACATGCCAAGTGATGCTGCCTGACCCCTAGGATCCCTGCTGGGCAGAGCCTGCACCATGCCTCACCCCCAGGCATTGTGCCCCACAGCTGGGGGCATATGCTGGGTGAAGCTGCACCCCTGGATTCTGGGCCTGACTCCAGGGACTCCTGCTGGGCAGAGCCTGTCCCCTGGGCCACTGTGCTCCATGGCAGCAGGCACTGTGCTCCATGGCAGCAGGCATGTGCCACCCAGCACCAGCACCCAGACCCTGGGCCAGACTCCAGGTACTTCTGACTGTCTCAGCCTGCTCCCTGGGCACCGTGCCCCATGGCAACGGGCACATACCACCCAATATTGGCAGCTGGACCCTGGGCCTGGCCCCCAAGACTCTTACCAGCTAAAGCCTGCCTCCCAGGTACTTTCCCACCACTGTGGGTACCTGCAACCCATGCTACCACCCAGACCCTGGGCCTGATCCCTTGAGGGCCCTGTTTGCTTCCACCATGTCAGGCTCCCCACCTTCTGACACCAAGGATGGGGGCCCAGCTGGATCCACAAAGAGACCATGGACCTCACTGCAATCTGGGGGTATGTTGAGGTACAGCAGCAATTCAGCTGTGTGACAAGGGCCAGTGGCCACATATATGCAGAAGTGTGGACACAAGTACTCCAGAAAGCAGTAATGCATCAAAGACAAGTCCATGAGGGTGCATTGGTCCACATGATGGACCACAACAGGTGGTCCAGGGCTATGCGCAAAAGCATGCCCTTCATGATGGAGCTGAACCGAATGCTGGACCTAGTGAGGCCTGGCACATGTTCTCCAGCACGGGTGGCCTGCTGGAACCGAACCAGGGCTTGTGGACCAGAAGGACTCATCAAGAGAAGGCCCCTCAGGGCTCCAGCACCAGGTCTTGATGCAGTCCCTACCCTTGGCTTCACCCAACAGCTTGGGCTGCCTAGGCTACCACCTACCCTGGCTACCCAGCGGACTCCTGATGAAGAGGAAAGAGTGGGGATGACCCCTCTGCACACCAGCTCCAGCTCCTCATGGGATGGGGCATCCAGGCACTGTGCCTCAGTATCCAGGGATGCCTTGGCCAACAGGACCACCTCACCACAGCTGGGGAACAAGTTGGACCACTGGAAGTTCCTGCCACACCCATGCAGTAAGCCCTCCACAGGGAAGAGGGCCAGGGAGGAGGGGGAATCATGGCTGCCCATACCAGCACCAGCTCACCCACCTTTCCACCCTGCCTGGCCAAGTTCCAACCCCTGTCTTCTGGAGTCTCCCCATGCCAACACTCAGGGAGGTGGGAGGCAGTGCAGAACTTTATTGAGTATTCCACAGGCTTTTAGCTAGGCAGCGAGGGAGCTGTCACTTCTGGAGAAACTTGACAATGGCAGCAACGATTTCCTCTTTGGCCACAAGGGTCAGACACATAGCATAGGCAGAGATATCTCTCCAGGTGGCAGCACGCATTGAGGGGAAGTGTGGGTTTGCCTGAAGTGCCCTCAAAGATCAGGGCCCTGTGCCAGGTTTTTAGCTGCACCCAGGGAACCATCAAGATCAGCAGCAGTAGGGGGTTGGGCAACCCTCAGAGAACTGAAACAGCTCATTGCAACATGCCTGGGAGACTCAGCAGGGGCACACTTTGGGTGCAGCCCATGCATGGTGGGGGCCCTGGTCCTTGGCCAGGGTGCCTCTATGTAGAGGGCCACTGGGTGGAGGGGAAGGGGCATCAGCACATCTGCATCCCAGCCAGCGGGAGCCCCTCACCCTAAGAACCTGGGTACTGCAGGCCTGGTAGCATGGGAGGCAATAATCCCTTTCTGAATACTGTCCTGGTTCCAGCTGCCCTTCACCAAACCTGTGGTGAGCTGATTACATATGACTACGTGGAAGTATTGTATTGTATTGTATTTTTTTAAGTGGGCCAGATTGCACATAAAGACAGTTATTATTAAAAATATTTTCCAGGGAGGATCCCCCTACTAGATCTGCATCCCCTCTTCAAACTCAAGCTAAAAATAATACCTAGATTTCATATAACTTTTTTATCCATAGACTTTATACACTTTACAAAGAAAGGTTGGATATTTACAGTTAGGAAAACTGAGGCAAGAGGAGGTATCTTGCCCAAGGTTACATATGCATGGCAGTGGCCAAGATATGAAATGACCCTAGGCTTCCCTGAGTCTTAAGACTATCCTCCAGTTTGTATTGCCTGTCTATCTATGTGTGCCACACATTATGCTCAATATAGCTTTTCAGCTGCTAGATAAGGTAAAAAAAAACAAGATTTGCAGCCTCCAACTTGGCTGTGTTTCTAAAACAGTGATTTTGTACAAACAGGAAAACCAATAGAGCAATTCCCTATTTCCTGTCTATAATGAGAACAGGTATGCCAGAAACACAGGATTAATTAGTATCCAAAAACCTAAAATGTTTTATAGGGAGCCTTTAATTAAAATATTGGGTGCACATCAGAGAGGTAAAGGGTTAATGTTTACCTGATTTAAAGGCTACAAGGTCTGAGAGCTTTGACCAGTTAAGCTATTAACACTTCAAAAAATCTTCAAGTTATCACTCAGAGATAACAATGGGAATATACTTGCAGTTGACTAGTTTATTTTGCAAATGAAATATTTCAAAGGAATTTAATTAGAGCAATCAAGCAATTAAGCGACAGAGAGACACCAACCCAGGATTACCATTTCAAAGAGGTTTTTATAACAACATTTAAATGGAGTAATTTTAGTGGTGACCACATAACTAAACTGAAAAGAATTCAAATAGGTCAACAGAAACAATGGGTGACCTTTAGAAAGGTGTTTTTTAACCCAGGGAACAAGCATAGGTGTGGCAGAATACAGTAAATTAATAATTTGTTTATTTTCTCTGGTGAATTTGAAAATAGCTCAGAAAGAGAGTGATGCATTAGAAAGGCAACCAAAAGTAAGTAGAATCCAGGGAGCTACAGAGACAACCAAAGGGACGAAAACAGCCCTTAGACGGAAGTTATTTCTCCATGAATATAAGGAGATCTCATTGGATAAAGGTTGTAGCTGTGTTGGTCTAAAAGTACAAGCAGTCAGTGTGCTAGAGGCGATATTGCCTCTAGCACACTGACTGCCAGGAGATCTCATTGTCATGTAACGCCTTTCATCTTGAAGGTCCCCAGGCAATTAACAATCACTATAGTACAGGAAAAAATTTACCTCATATATTCATTAATCATGAACCAGGAAGCAAAAATATGAGTAGTTTAAAAACCAGAAAACTTAAAAAACCCTATTTTTTCAGGTGTTTTGTTTTTCCTTATGATTTTGAATACTAGGGTTCATAGGTGACACGTGCCTCCTGAGGCTGGGTGTGGCACGGTGACCACCTGTAGGCGATGATGCAGGTGTCAGTGGTGAGGGCAGGCTGAGCAGGGACAGTCTGCAGGTGGCCATGGTGGTGTTGGTGGCAGGAGGAGGTCCCCCTGTGGCTGATCACCGAACAGGGGGGGTCCCCCACAGCCAGATGCCAAGCCCAGAAGTGCTCGGGGGGGGGGGGGGCAGCAGTGCTCTGCATTCCCCCCCTGCCCATCACCTAAGCTGAGAGCACTCACTCTCTGGGGGGGGCACCAGTGCTCTCAAGGGATACACATGCACCCCTGTGTACCTCCTATGCATTGCCACTGCTAGGATTTATATTTTCTAACTCTTCTCTGCTACCATAAAGACTAGAGCCTTAAACATGAAGGCTGAGATTCTCAGTTTGTCACTTAATACAGTTTCTTATTTGTATTACCATCAGGGACCACAGCTACATTTTGTTAGGTGATGTATAAACAGAACCCAAAAACATAGTCCCATTTTTAACTGTAGCTAACAGTTAGAATTTTAAATGTATTTAGGCATCGCAAGACCCTTGTATTTTGGATAGCCAAGTATTTTTATGGTGGTTTATGAGTCTTCACTTCTTGATCACAAGACCTAAAATGTAGTTATCTTGCCCTTGGAGGGTAGCCCAATAAACAGAATAAGCATCTGGAGTTCCTACACCCTAGGCCCAGAGTCAGGGCCACAACAGTCAAATGCTGAAGCTAGTACTCAAATCCAAGATGACACTTCCCCTCTGCCTCCCCCACCCCCCGTGTGTTGACTGGGGGAAAAACCTTGTCTTGGATTCAGGTAAATATGGTAGGTACTGAGATCCTGCTTACATCTAGTTTAGGCTTCTTCAGAATCAATTTGGTTCCTAAATCTCATTGACTGTCACTAAAAGTCACTCTTGAAATTAACACCTTTAGATGCCTTCATCAATTTTCTGTATAAGATCCATAATAAAATTATGAGATAAAAAATACCAATTAGTTATCTCCATGGTGACACTTCCAGCATTTTGAAATGTTGAAACATTCAAAATGACAGAACTATGATGGTATTGTAATAACAGAGACTTGGTGGGATAGCTCACATGACTGGAGTACTGTCATAGATGTGTACAAACTGTTTAGGAAGGACAGGCAGGCAGGGGAAAAGAGGAGGAGGAGTTGCACTTTATGTAAAAGAGTAACATGATTGCTCAGAGCTCCAGTATGAAGCTGGAGATAGGCCTGTTGAAAGTCTCTGGGTTACGTCAGAGGGGAGAAGCAACAAGGGTGATGTCATGGTGGAGGTCTGCTATAGACCACCAGACCAGGAGGAAGTGGTGAATAAGACTATTTTTAGGCACCTAGCGGAAGTTTCCCAATCATAGTATCATAGTAGCTAGGGTCAGGAGGGACCTGAACAGATCATCTAGCCTGACCCCCTGCCACAGGCAGGAATGAATGCTGGGTTCACAAGACCCCAGACAGGTGATCATCCAACCTCCTCTTGAATTTGCCCAAGGTAGGGGCGAGGGCCACTTCCTTGGGAAGTTGGTTCCAGATTTTGGCCACCCTAACTGTAAAATGTTGCCTTCTGATCTCTAACCTCTATTCTCCATCAGCTTATGACCATTGTTCCTTGTCACCCCAGGTGGTGCTGGGGAGAAAAGAGCTCTGCCTATTTGCTGTTGATCCCCCCCGATGAGCTTTGTAGGCAGCCACCAGGTCCCCCCTCAGCCTCCTCTTGCTGAGGCTGAACAGGTTCAGGTCCTTCATAGTCTCTCCTCGTAGGGCCTGTCCTGCTGCCCTCTCACCAAGCGGGTGGCCCTCCTCTGAACCCTCTCCAGGCTGGCCACATCCCTTTTGAAGTGCGGTGCCCAGTACTGGAAGCAGTACTCCAACTGCGGCCTCACCAAAGTCGCATAGAGGGGGAGTATCACCTCTCTGGACCAGCTTGAGATGCACCTTTGGATGCATGACAAGGTATGGCTGGCCTTGCTGGCTGCGGTCTGGCATTGGTGGCTCATGTTCATCTTGGAGACAATAATGACTCCAAGATCCCTTTCTGCCTCTATGCTTTCAAGAAGGGAACTCCCCAGCCTGTATGTATGCTGTGGATTCCTTCTCCCAAGGTGCAGCACCCTGCATTTGTCTACGTTGAACCCCATCCTATTCTCGTCTGCCCACTTTTGTAGTCTGTCTAAATCTAGTTCCAGCCTTCGAGTGTGTCCACCTCGCCCCACATCTTAGTGTCATCAGCAAACTTGGACAGCATGCTTTCCACCCCCTCGTTCAAGTCACTGATGAAGATGTTAAACAGTGTGGGCCCAAGGACTGAGCCCTGGGGTACTCCACTGCTCACATCTCACCAGGTTGAGTACAACCCATCCACCACTACTCTCTGGGTGCACCCCATCAGCCATTTTTTTTACCCATCCAACAGTGTAGGCATCAATGCCACAGTCACTTAATTTATTGATGAGGATGGGGTAAGAGACAGTGTCAAAGGCCTTCTTAAAGTCTAAAAAGACTACGTCCACAGCAACACCATCATCCAAGGATTTAGTTACTTGGTCATAAAAGGCAATCAGGTTGGTCAGGCAGGACCTGCCTTTGATGAACTCATGCTGATTTCCCCTGAGCATGATCTGCTGGCCCTGCTGGCCCCCCACAGATGTGCTCCTTGATGATTCTCTCTAAGATCTTCCCAAGCACTGAGGTGAGGCTTACAGGCCTATAGTTACTTGGGTCCTCCTTCCTCCCTTTCCTGAAAATTGGGACCACCTTAGCCAGTTTCCAATCCCCAGCACCTGGCCAGATGACCATGAATGCTCATATATCCGGGCCAAGGGCTCCGCAATGACTCCTGCCAGCTCCCTCAACACCCTTGGGTGGAGGGCATCTGGACCTGCAGATTTAAAAATGTCCAGCCCTTCCAGAAGATCCCTAACTACATGTGCACTGACTGAAGGCCTGACAGAGCTATCCCCGAGATTGTCCTTACCTCTGGTAGGTGGGATATCCTGGTCCCTGTTCAAGAAAACAGAGGCAAAGAAACTGTTAAAAATATCAGCTTTCTTGTCTGGGGTAGCCACAATCACAATCACTAATCACAGTCTCTGATTCTCATGGGGTACTTCAATCACCCTGACATCTGCTGGGAGGGCAATACAGCAGTGCACAGTCAATACAGGAAGTTTTTGGAGAGTTTTGGGGACAACTTCCTGGTACAAGTGCTGGAACAGCCAACTAGGAGTTGTGCTCTTCTTGACATGCTGCTCACAAACAGGGAAGAATTGGTGGGGAATGTAGTACTTGATGGCAACTTGGGCAGCAGTGACCATGAGATGATTGAGTTCTGGATCCTGAGAAAAGGAAGGATGGAGAGCAGCAGAGTAAAGACCCTGGACTTCAGAAAATCAAACTTCAATTCAGTCAGGGAACTCATGGGCAGGATCCCCTGGGAAGCCAGTCTGAGGGAGAGAGGAGTCCAGGAGAGCTGGCTATACCTTAAGGAAGCCTTACTGAGAGTGCAGGAACATACAGTCCTGATGCACAGGAAGACTAGCAAGTATGGCAGAAGACCAGCTTGGCTTAGCAGAGAACTCTTCAGTAAACTAAGTCACAGAAAGGAAGCTTATAAGAAGTGGAAACTTGGACAAATAAATAGGGAGGAGTACAAATGCATTGCTCAGGCATGCAGGGATGAAGTCAGGAAGGCCAAAGCACAACTGTAGTTGTAGCTAGCAAGGGACATGAAGGGTAACAAGAAGGGTTTCTACAAGTATGTCAGTAGCAAGAGGAGGATCAGGGAAAGTGTGGGTCCCTTACTGAATGGGTGAGGTAACCTTGTGACAGAGGATGCAGAAAAGGCTGAAGTGCTCAGTGCTTTCTTTGCCTCAGTCTTCACAAGCAAGGCCAGCTCCTAGATTACTGCACCAGGCAGCACAGTTCAGGGAGGAGGTGTGCTGCCAACAGTAGCAAAAGAACAGGTTAGAGACCGTTTAGAAAAGCTGGACATATACAAGTCCATGGAGCTGGATGGGATGCTCTTGAGGGTGCTGAGGGAGTTGGTTGATGAGATTATAGAGCCATTGCCCATCATCTTTGGAAACTCATGGCAATTAGGAGAGGTTCTGGATGATTGGGAAAGGGCAAATAGTGCCCATTTTTAAGAAAGGGGAAAAGGAGGATCCAGGGAACTACAGACCAGTCACCCTCACCTCAGTCCCTGTAAAAATCATGGAGCAGATCCCCAAGGAATCCATTTCTAAGCACTTGGAGGAGAAGATGATTAGGAACAGTCACCATGGATTCACCAGGGGCAAGTCATGCCTGACCAACCTGACTGCCATCTATGATGAGGTGACTGGCTCTGTTGATGCGGGGAGACCAGTGGATGTGATATACCTTGATTTTAGCAAGGCTTTTGATGCAGTCTCCCACAACATTCTTGCAGGCAAACTAAGGAAGTATGGGCTGGATGAATGGACTGTAAGGTGGATAGAAAACTGACTGGAGCATCAGGCTGAAAGCATAATAATCAATGGATTAATGTCTAGTTGGCAACCGGTATCAAGTGGAGTGCCCATGGGGTCGGTCCTAGGGCCAGTTTTGTTCAATATGTTCATCAGTGACCTGGAAGATGGCATGGAGTGCACCCTCAGCAAGTTTGCAGATGACTCCAAGCTGGGGGGAGTAGTAGATATGCTGGAGGGTAGGGCTAGGATTCAGAGTGACCTAGACAAGTTGGAGGATTAGGCCAAAAGAAATCTCATGAGGTTCAACAAGGACAAGTGCAAAGTCCTGCACTTAGGACAGAACAATCCCATGCACCAGTACAGGCTGGGGGCTGACTGGCTGGGCAGCAGCTCTGCAGAAAAAGACTTGGGGGTTACAGTGGATAATAAGCTGAATATGAGCCAATAACGTGCCCTTGTTGCAAAGAAGGCTAACAGCATACCGGGATGCATCAGTAGGAATATTGCCAGCAGGTCAAGGAAAGTGATTATTCACCTCTATTGTTACCAGATTTGCCTGTCACTTTGGGGTGTGCTCATGTATTAGAGCTACATTTCTGGGGTCTCTGTAATTCTATCAATGTACTGCTTGTGTCACTTGTGTTTGTCTTCGGAGCTCTGTCTCTCTCTTCTGCAAGTCCCCACCCCCAATGTAGGTTAATTTCAACAGGGTTGGCTTCCTCCAGCCACACAATCAGTCAAACACAAACAAACACAGACACACACACACACACATACACGTTAACAGGGGTGACGCGTAAGGGGTGCCCACAGGTGCACGTGCACCCTCTGAGCATGGCGGTGCACCCCCTTTAAAAAGATGCATTGACACTGTTGGTGGTGCCTGTGGGCAGTCGCCGCTCGCCACCTCCCCCCCCTCCCATGCTGCCAACACCACTGGCAGCATCTGCGGGTGATCAGTGATTCCTGCTGGCTGCTGCCACTGCTGCCAGTGGCATCTGCAGGTGGTCACCGACCCCTGGTCAGCACTCACCACACCCCACCCCTGCTGCTGACAGTGCCAGCAGCATCTGTGGGATCTCCCACTTAATGCCGCTGTGCGCGCTCCCGCTGCTGCCGTGCCCTCCCCCCAGCCCCCCGGGGCATGTGTCATTCATACACATTAACAGAGCACATCTGAGCAAGCAGGGTTAATCAGCACTTTCAAGCTGACACCTTCATATGCCATGGACTCAGAACTTCCCCTTCCCCACCCAATATCTTACCACAAGTGTCCTGGTAGTAACCCCCTTGATGAGCAGACCCCACATGATTTTTGGGCGTTACAGGGATTTCAGGCTTAGGTAAGAGGTGCATTGCTGCAGAGCAATTGGGGAACACAAGTAAAAGAAAAAGTAAACAAGATTCAGAGAGAGAGTATGGCAACAAACTTGACCATAAAAGTTATTTTATTGCCAGGTATTTGAAAATTATAATGCTACTAGTAGTAATAGCCATACAAGGAGAGACAAACAAATGAAACAGTTACAATATTACACCATTTCAATGGGGTATTTGGGGAAATCAAGCTTAAGCTTGATCAACAAAAGTCAGATTTAGAAAGCTATGCCTGGAGGTAGAGAGAAAGAGAAAGAGAGAGAGAGTTAGGGTCTCACCACCCAGTGAAGCTTGGACCTCATAGACAAGCTGCTCAGCTTAGGGTCCAGAGTGCCTGAGACAGGCAGAGCCTCCAGCAAAATCAGTGAAGATATTCCAGACAGAAAAAGGAGAAGGTGAAGTCCCTGTGCAACTGTTGCAGCTTTTGGATCCAAGCACCAGAACAGAAACCTGAGCTTGGGTACAGGTTCTTTTAGGGAAACAGCAATGGTTTAAGGGAGAACACTGGATTTGTTTATGGGTAAATGATGGCTCAAGTGAGTATACCAGAGTTGTTTTGTTTATGCTGGACAATAGGAACCGATCATTCCTGGCTATGGGCGGTGTTACTCTATGGGAGCTCACAACACAATCAGGCAGATTCAGTATTTTGAATACCAATAAAGGATTCATCACTAGAATTGGTCTGATAAACGTTGGGCTGGGTGTGTGTAGGTGTGGGTTGATTAACATCTGGAGTAGAGATCCCCCATCATGCAGCGCTCCCCTGCTTCTCTGGTCCTAGAGTTCAGTGCAGTCCTTGCCTTGGAATCTCTGTTCTCTATCCTGAATGCTAATGGAGGTGCCTCCCTGTCCCATCTTTGATGCAAAAGAGACTAGGGGAGGTGCCTTAATCCTGTCACCTTTGTCTGGAAGGGTTTAGGTGTGTCTCCCACTGCATCTTCATTGCTTTTTGTAAGTCCTTCTTCTGATCAGTTCTGTTTAGGCAGAGATGGGGAGGGGGGTCCTTCCTAAGTCAGACAGGCTGGGTACTGTGCCAGAGTTCCTCAGGAACACACAGCTGAAAGGTAACTCTATTCAGCACTGATGAGGCCTCATCTGGAGTACTGTGTTCAGTTTTGGGACCCCCACTACAGAAAGGATGTGGACAAATTGGAGAGGGTCCAGCTGAGGGCAACAAAACTGGTTAGGGGGCCAGAGGACATGACTTATGAGGAAAGACTGAAGGAACTGGGTTTATTTAGTCTAGAGAAGAGGAGACTGAGAGGAGATATAATAGCAGCCTTCAGCTACCTGAAGGAGGGTTCAAAAGAGGATGTAGCTAGGCTGTTCTCAGTGGTGGCAGATGACAGAACAAGGAGTGATGGTCTCAAGTTGCAGCAAGGGAAGTTTAGGTTAGATAATAGGAAAAATTTTATTACTAGGAGGGTAGTAAAACACTGAAACAGGTTACTCAGAGAGGTGGTGGAAGTCTCTTGGAGGTTTTTAAGACCCAGCTGGACAAAGCCTTGACTGGGATGAACTAGTTGGAGATGGTCCTGCCTTGAGCAGGGGGTTGGACTAGATGACCTCCTGAGGTCCCTTCCAACCCTAATTTTCTATGATTCTATGATTTTACCAATGTGCATCCCTAATATTGAGTTGCAACCATTACAGGAAATAACGTAGGGAAACATCGTAAGTTAGCTAGTATTCCCTGTTTTATTTTCCTATTCCCATACCTCATATTCACTTATAAAAAATGCCACTGAATTACATATTTAATCTAAAAAATACAAATTGTTTTTGTCATATGTCTGATACTTTTACCAGTAATCTTCACTATACTCCCAGTACCTTCTTAAGCCTGAGTAGGACTATATGTAAAGTGTTTGATATCTCATGTTATTGCCAGAACTGGCTCCTATACGCCAGTTTCTGTCTCTCTTCAGTCACTATCTTGTTGTGACCCAAAAGGAGATTGGCCAGGTAGATCATGATCCTATGGACAGTTTGATACAGGATAGAGAACATGTACACAGTTTTGGAGAAGTCCATTACAAAAATAAAGTTGCCATGTACTTAGGCATCATCTTCATGACACCCCCCTGAATTACAATTACAGGTGGCTTTATCAGTCAGACTACAAACTAAAGGTGATGATAAAATAAAAGGTCAATGTACAATAGCAGGAGAACCTCCATGAGTTAGTTGCCCTTCTGGTCAATTGACAACAGCCCTATCAGGATGGTGATGTACAGATCTTTGTAAACCATTCATAGTAATAATAAACAAATATAGCTCATTTCCCACCTTGAATTATTCATGAATCAGAGCTATGTCAATTTACACTTGCTGTGTGTAAGTATAAAAGAAACACTTTTGGGAGCAAAGTCTTGTTTAAAGGAGAAAGTCATACCTGTGTAATTGGAACTGGTACACTTAAACCTGTGCGAAAGGCAGTGTGAAAACTTAGTTTGCTGTAAGAACAGTTAATTTTGGTTAAGTTTAAAAAGACAAGTAGAAAAGATTAGATGCTCCCTTCCTACTTTAAGATGAATGTCCATACACCGGTTGAACAGTACGGCAATATCCAGGTGCATAGATTCATCGATTCATAGATGTTAGGGTTGGAAGGGACCTCAATAGATCATTGAGTCCGACCCCCTGCATAGGCAGGAAAGAGTGCTGGGTCTAGATGACCCCAGCTAGATGCATATCCAACCTCCTCTTGAAGATGTGTAGGCACGTGCAGTTTGTGGTGCTGCAAACCATGGGCTGCAAACCAGCCGCTTCCAGAAGTGGCTGCAGTTGCTTCTGGGAGCAGCTGCAGTGATCGGCCGGCACTTGCAGGAGGAGCACCAATGCTCCTGCCTGCCCCATCTGGCCACTGCCTCAGCGGCGAACACGGCCAGTCAGGGGGTGCACCTCCCACACATCACCACTGCTGCAAACCTCTGTGCAGTGCCACAAACCATATGTATTGCACGTTAAACCATGCACTGTGCTGCTAGTTTGCAGTGCTGGGGCAAAATTTGCTACTGGAATTTCCCAGTAGCAAAAAAAAACCTAAAAAAAAAAGTGGCACAAAACAAAGTGCAGTGTGCTGGAACAAATGTGGAGATGGGGGAGTAGGCAGCTGCCAGGGCTATACTCGGCTGTAGGCAGCTGCCTGCTCCCCTGTCTCTGTGCACTGTGGAGCCCCCACACTGAGGCACTCTGTGCCCCAGCCAGCTGCTCCCCGGCTGGCTGGGACACGGTGCTCCTTGAGACAGGGAAGCAGGCAGCCCGAGGAGCTACCGCTCCACTTGCCACTCCCTGGCTCACTGATCCACAGGGTGCCTCAGCGTGAGGTCTGCCTGCTGGCTACCCCCATGCTAAGGTGCCCTGTGCCCCAGCCAACCCCCCTTTTGCATGGAGCAGCTCCAAACCACATAAGCAGAGATGTGCATTGCAGCACAAAGTAGGGGCACAAATTTGTGATGCTAATATTTATGCTACTGCAAATGCATGCCTCTCCTTGTGTGGATGCAGCCTATTAATTTAAAGATGATTTAAATTTATACCACCACTACCCTCCATGTAGGCAAGGCTTGTTATAGGCCTTGTTTATACACAGATTTTGAATTAATGCTGATTAAGGATGTGTATTTTTTAGTCTCAATCAAAGATGCCAACATAGCTTAAGGGAACAAGCCATATAGGAATAAAATATATTTTTATGTCAAATTGTAAGAATCCACACTACAGGAGTTATACCACTTTAATTGTTAGCATGGCCAGAGCATTGCAAAATTTTGTATGTTTTCAAGATCTACAAAATATCTTCATTAGGCTACAGAAAAGAGAACTGACTTGATTTTTGTATTATTTTAAGGAAGAAAATGTTGGCCCGTCTGGTTTTCTGCAAACTGTTGGTTGTGACTAATCACTGCTGTTTGTTGTTCCTGCTGTGGGATTGTCAGGTTCTCTACTCCATTGCATTGTATTTTTTTTTTTCATCATTACAACTGTGGTATCTTGATTGGCTGTTAAAAGTCAGTGTGAAGTCAGGAGTATAGAATTAGGCCTGTGTTGTTCCTGTTCTCAGATTCTATGATTAGAATTTCTGTAAATAGAGACTGATGTAGGGCTATGCAAATAAAGGATTGTTTGGTTTGGTGACTGAACCAAAAATATCTCAGTTCAAAACAATCCACGGTGAAAATTTTTCATTTTTTCTTGCCAAACAACTAAAAAAATGTTTTGGGTCAAACAAAATATTTTGTTCCACATAGAGAAAGGTTGTTTTTTTTCATTTGACATGTTATTTTTTTTTTAAATAAATAGGTAGGACTAGGCTTCAGGTAACATTAATTAAACCAGTGGTCTCCAACCTTTTTATGGTGAAGATCACTTTTTGGAACTAAAGGTCACCCCAGTATCTACTGTACTCCCCCACCCACTCCGCCCCATCCCCCCCACCCACTGCCCTACCCCATGTGCCCCTGGACCACAGAGTATCCCAGACCTGTCTGGGCCAGGGCCCAACCCCACTTGTGCCATGGCTGCACTGAGCCATGCCCTCCCAGCAGCCAGAGGGATGTGGAGTTGGGCCCCAGCCTGGCTGGGTCTGGAAGTCTCCGTGGTCTGGGACTTTTCCAGGGGTGCATGGTAGGGGAGGGTCCCACTGCTGGGCGCAGCCTGGTGAAGGCTCTGGGGGCCCGTGCTCCCCCCACTTGTGTTCGGGACGAAGCGGCTGCTGCTGGGGGCTGCCAGCTGGACCCTGAGCACAGGTGGCTGGGGTGGGGGGGGGGTCATGGGCTCCCAGGGTCTTCACTGGGCTGTACCCAGAGATGGGAACCGCCCCCCCCATATGCCCCTGGGTGACCAGATCTTCCCAGACCCAGCTGAGCCAGGGCTGCCCCCACGTGAGTTCCTGCTGTTGAGCTGAGCTGTGTCTGCACATGGGGAGCTGCAGTGGGACTAGAGGCACAGTGGCAGTAGCCTTTGCCACCTCTGCTTCTGGGGAGGGAGCCCCCTGCACCCCTGGAGAAGCCCCCCCAGGCCCCAATCTTCTCACTACCCAGCCATGCTGGGGCCCCACTTACCTTCCCCTGCTGGGCTGCATGGTCAGCTGCTCACCACAGGGGCTTCAATCTGGCTCCCACACCTTTCCTCCCCCACAAATTGACCTGCTGAGACTGGGGGCGGTGGGGGTGCACATGTATGCATACCCAGCTGTCCCCCCAGCCCAGGATCTACCAAAAAAGGCTCTGGGATCTACCTGTAGACTGGATTCCCTGGTTGGTGACCACTGCATTATACAATTCAGAAGAGTAATTTGCAATTTGCCCAATAACCTAGTGGTTAGCACCTTCATCTGGGATATGGGAGACAAGCTTTCAGTTCTCTCATCTCTCTTAAGAGAATGCCTTAACTACTATAGTGTGGGGCATTCTGGAATGGATTGCTTTTATTCTTTTCTGATGAAACCATTTTAGTTTGTTTAAATATTCAAATCATCCTTAGAGCAGGGTTTGAACCCAGGTGTCCTTCCTGTTGGTTGAGTTTTATAACCATCAGGTTGGCATGTCAAACCTTCCCTTTGTCTTAGTGAATGTTTAATTATTATACTAAGAGAAAGAGCTTCAAGAGGAAAAAATGGGATTAATCTACCCTAGAATCTTGTATAGTATGGATGTCAAACACATGGCCCATTAGCCAGATTTGGTTCAAAAAACTATTTCACCCAGCTTGCCAGTAGTCTGGTGGGCTACTGGAAGTTGTGGATGGGGCTAGTGGGGTAAAGCCTACTGCGAACTTCAGGGCCCCCTGGACCTGTGCTGACCCATTCTGCCAACCCGGGATCTACCTTTAGACACTTGCAGCCTCAGGACTTATGCTGTTGGCCCTGGAACATACTGCTACCACCAGACCTGCCAAAATTGCTGCTGGCCCTACAAATCTGGCTTGGGAGGAACACCCATAGTCTGTATCTGTCCCAGGGCTTGAGGTGAATTTGATACCCTTGCTGAACAGTTCCCTGGTTGCCTTGTAAATCCAAAATATAGGAGATCCTAAATCAAGTTTTAGTTTCAAATCAGGCAGAGAAAGGATATGAAATTGGATCTCCTGCCTCCTGAATCCTGTAACCATTGGCCATCAGATTAAAAGGGATTGCCGCTTCCTTCTCCTCCTCCTTGCTTTTGGGAACAATGTCTTGTGGATAAATTCTGAAATTATTTTTCAACCCAAATTATTTGCTGTATTTGGCTTGAATTCATTGATTGGTGGTTTTGGGGCTTCCAAAACTACATTGTTGACAGTTAATGATTCAAAGAGGTCTTTGAACAATTTATTTTTTGATTGAGCCTTCATCAAGAAATATATTCACCGTGTTAGTATTTTTAAGACAATTATTTTCTATGATCCATATTGTGAACAAAATTCCTTTGTCTACATTTTGATAGGAAAACAAATGAAAATAGATTTAGATAAAATGGTTTTATTTAAACAAATATTCATGAATAATTACTTACAATAGCTGCATATCCAGATCTTCTTTGAAGGATCTTGAGTTCAGGCCCAAACTTCATGATTTAGGCCAATTCTAAAATAAAAAATGGAAAATGTGTATGTTTTTGTAAGTGTAAATGGGAACGTGTGACATTAAATGTAAATGGGAAGGGACCCAGGCAGAAGCAGATGCATCCTGCAGATTAATGCATGTTTGTGTAGATGGTATCACCAACAGGGCTTGGCTTGTTTGGCCATGGGATGTTGTTCCAAGAAGAAGGATTGCTAGGATGATACAGGACCCACTTGACAAAGAGAGGGAAGGGCATCTTTGCAGATAGGCTCGCTAATCTGGTAGAGATGGCTTTAAACTAAGTTTACTGGGAGATGGAGACAAAATCCCTGAAGTAAGCGGGGAAGTGGGCAACCTGGAAGAAGCACAAACAGGAGGGGGAAAGAGCATAGGCCTTCTCATTGTTCCTGGGAAAAGCAGGGCAATTGGCTAGTTACCTCAGGCATCCTTACATAAATACACGAAGCCTGGGAAACAAGCAGGAAGGACTGGAAGTCTTCACATAGTCACAGAACTATGATCTGATTGGAATAACAGAGACTTGGTGGGATAGCTCGCATGACTAGAGCACTGTCATGGATGGGTACAAACTGTTCAGGAAGGACAAGCAGGGGAGAAGAGGAGGAGGAGCTGCACTTTATGTAAAAGAGCTGTATGGTTCCTCAGAGCTCCAGTAAGAAAGAAGAGATAGGTCTACGTAAAGTCTCTGGCTTAGGGTCAGAGGGGAGAGCACCAAGTGTGATGTCATGGTGGTGTCTGCTATAGGCCACCAAACCAGGAGGATGAGGTGGATGAGTCTATGAGGCCACACATGATTCACATGAGGGTACTGAGGGAGATGGCCAATGTGATTGCAGAACTGCTGGCCATTATCTTTGAAAACTTGTGGTGATTGAGAGAGGTCCTGGATGACTGGAAAAGGACATAGTGCCCATCTTTAAAAAAGGGAAGAAGGAGGATTTGGGAAACCACAGATTGGTTAGCCTCTACTCAGTCCCTGGAAAAATCATGGAGCAGGTCCTCAAGAAATCCATTTCTAAGCACTTGAAGGAGAAGAAGGTGAGTAGGAACAGTCAGCATGGATTCACCTAGGTATATTCAAGCTTGACCAACATGATTGCCTTCTATGATAAGATGACTACTTCTGCAGATGCCGGGAAAACAGTGGATGTGATATACCTTGACTTTAGCCAGGCTTTTAAACATAGGTCATAAGATTGGAAGGGATCCCATGGGTCATCGAATTGATGTGCCCTACTATTGTAGGATTTTAAAGCCAATTGGATAGCTTGCTCTCACTATTCTTAAAAGGCTAACCCAGATTTCCAGTCCTTTCCATTTTATATTTGAATGTCTAACCCACACTTGACACATCATTGACCCCTTCTGAACACAAGTCTTCTGATTCCTATATTGCAACCATCAATTGAAATCTGGCAGAATTTTTCTCTTGAGGTGCCAAAAGGATTTTGGTTTTAAAACATGTCTCAAGTAATGTAAAGAGCACACAAAAATGGGGTCAGTTTGTCTTTTAGAGAACTCTGATGAATTCTCCACCAGATGGGGGATTTCTAGCTAATTCATAATCCGCTTTTGTGTTAGCAGGCACATCTCTTTTGGGAAGAGGATTTCTTTTGTTACAAAAGAAAAAAAATTATTCTAGGACATACTGGACTGAAGAGTTTTTAACTTTGTTGTCCTCAAGCCTGCTTTGAAACTGGGAAACTCAAGAGGTCTCTGAGCCTCAAGGTTAATTGTCACCAGATGTCTCAGCCACTGACAAATGTCTTCAATGCTGCTCTTCTTTTAATCTACTGTATTTCATGTGACTTCAGCAAATATTTTTTGGAGCAAATGGTTTAAAAATAAATGGCAGTCTGTTTGATGTCTGTTTGATGTTTCCAAAATTCACTTTCCTGGTTCAGAAGTACAGCTAATGAAGAGCCATTTCAAATACCCTGAAAATACAATTGATTATTGATTTCTAGATCTAAAATTAATCGATTTTGTATGACGGCTTATTGTCTAGGGCCTGAGAGATACTGAACACCTGCTATTTCCAGTACAGTCATTGCAAATGGCTTGGTGCTTCAATTAGTCCTAGGTTATTAGGTTATTTAGTGTACTCAGAACACTCAAATTCGATGTTGTATTGGAACTTAAAATTAGGACCACCATTGGCATACCAATTGACAACTGTTCCTAGTTCTCTCAGACAATGAAGACAATGCCTTAAATCCAGGCCTAAAAACACTCTTCTCTTGCACTACCTATTTTCCTTATTTTTTATCTTAGCATGAGAACATAAGAAATACAGTATAACCTCATTTTAATGAACGCCTGTGGGGCCAGCAGAGAATTCATTACAAGAAAGTGTTTACTATAAGAAGTTTGGTTAATTTGCTGCATCACAATAATGAAAATATCAGTTCCTGTTGATCAGAGCATTGAAAACAGGGTTTTGTTATAAATAGGGTTTGTTATAATGAGGTTGTACTGTATAATAAAATTTATTTTGTCGTATATATTTTCCAGTGATATCCCCAAGAGCTTTACTGATATAAATAATATATTTCTAATAAATAATAAGACAGGGTGAGAGAACTTAAAAGGCAACTGTCTGGCTAAGCCTAGAAGAAAAGACATTTCTACATCAGATTTGACAAGAGATGGAAAAGTTTAAGGTGGCAGTTCCAGATGCCAGCAGGTACAAAACAGAATACTTTTGCCCCAGCAGGGGTGAAAAGAACACTAATGATGCTGTATTCTCCCACCTCACAAAAATACGTTCTCTTTATGCTACCAGTAATCTCAAGGATCACTAGCTAAATGCAGTAACAAAATGTTATTGGTCTGTGAGGCAAGAAATCAACAATAACTGAACAGGAGAGCCACGGACTGATCTGGGAGTAAGGTGGCAAGGTTGCTCAAGAGAGCTGCTGCCGCAAGTGCCAAGGAAGCAGATGCACCCCTGGGCTTCTTGCTGCCTTTTGTCAGTGTAAGTCCCTGTGGCAAAACTTTAGATCACAGCTCACTAAACATTGTACGCTAAATTCATTTTCACTGGTAACCTGTCTATTTCTCAGGACTTTTCTTTAATCTTAATCCTGTCTTCAGGTGACCATCTCACTGACTTTCCCCAGAGAGGAGCCTCTAGAGATTCTGATCACTGCTCTTTTTTGTCAAAGCTTTAGCAACAGTAAGGAAGACTGTCAGTCAAATGCCTATTAAATTTATTCAGTTGAGAGTAACTTCAGAGCAGCTGTACACGGATGTTCAACCTGTCTCTTTCATGTGCCTTCATGTCTCTGTCATGTTTCTCTATATTCTTCAACTCCAGATGTATCAGCTCATCTACTTTCTTCTTCCCAGTGGAAGAGTTCTCTGAATTCAGTGAAAATAAGCGTCAATCAACACTAAAACCATAATTTTGTAATGGGTTAAGCATAACCAGGC
This sequence comes from Alligator mississippiensis, assembly GCF_030867095.1. Lineage (NCBI taxonomy): Eukaryota > Metazoa > Chordata > Crocodylia > Alligatoridae > Alligator > Alligator mississippiensis. Next base: position 325,123,711 of record NC_081824.1, read on the forward strand.
ACAAGTTATACAGTTTGTTATATGTCCACAGTTGCAGCTCTTCTGCCAACCCAACCATAGCTTTGTGTTCATATATGGCAAAGGGCAAGGAGGGCTGTATATTCAGGGTACATTCTGAGATATTTTTAGAGAAACAAAGTTTGTTTGGCAATATCTTTTATTGGACCAAGTATTTACATAGGAGAGCTATTATTAGCAGCTATCCCAGAGTGATGCACCAACACTTTCTTGTACCAGTTCCCTGGGTATTTTTCCAAAGCCAACTTGCCCTTTTACACTGGTTGCCAGAGTCCTTGTTTCAGTTCTTCACCCAAATTAACTGTATCTATACACCCAAATATAATTGTAGCTATTCAATGGAACTGAGCAACAGTCTATTGGCCCCATTCTGGTGCATTTTCTCATTATACATGACTGAATTCAAGTTGACTTTGATGCTTTCTTCATTCTAAATAAACAGCAAGTCTTGATCTTATTCTTATACTAGTTGAATTGTCTTGGTTTTTTTCTCTGATTGAGGACATTGTGCAAAAGGGTGGTGTTAATGCCAGCACAACTAGATACATCTTGAAGTCATGCATCTTAAAAGAAGCCCGCTGCTTTCAGGTAAGTTACACAACAAAATAGCCATCTACAGAAATGAACCTGTGCCAGGCTGGGCAACCAGCACTAAAAAACTCAGAGCCAAGATTAACTGGTTACTAAGCATATGCTGCTTGATGTGACCCATCAGCCAGATCTGCAGCTGGTATAAATTAATACAGCTCCCATAAAGTCCGATGAAGGGCTTAAGAGGAAAATTAGAAGGGAGATAGGGACTATTTCATGCAGTCTAGTGGAAGGGAGGAGAAAACAGTGGCTGAAGGATCTGATTCTAAAGGTATAGCTATTTGCACAGCATGTTTTTATTTAAGCAAGATAATTACTGAGTAACCACATCATATTTATTTATAAGTGTTTTCAGGAGCTTGGTGACAGATACCAAATAAAGTCACCTGAAACAGTTGTGATTGACTGTTGTAAGGATCACATGAAAAATAAGGAAGATGCAAAAAGCATATGACATTTATACCAAATAAATTGAGATTGGGTGTTGCCTCTAGATTAGATTTAGATGGTTAGAAAGCAAGTCTGGGAATAAACGATAACTCTCACAGTTCCTGCCATTGACACTGAATGCCTCTGTTTCTGCAACTCTTAAGACAAGTATAAAATCTACGTCATAATGTTATACTACGGGGGTTAATTCCTTTTCAGTAATGATCTTTAACTTCTAGAAGAAAAAAGGTGTGTTACATAAAAATGGATGACAAATGCACTATGCTGGAAAGGAACATTGGCTAATAGTTTTATAAGCAATTAGTACACATCAATGCCTGAATTTATGAGTATCCTTTTCAAGACATTTTAAAATGGGCCTGATTTTTATGGAAGGTGAGTGACTATCATTTTGTGCAATCAGGATATTTAAAAAATGGAGGTGCCCAACTCACTAATCATTTGGTCATCACATCTATAACTCCATTACTACAAGGATCCTGGTTATCTGACACTTCAACAACTCCTTTGGCTGAGAAAATGCAAACTCACTTTGCAATTAGTGTGTATAGTGGGATAGCCATATTGGCTGTCACACACTGCAGCTCCTAATCTATCCGTCAGTTTACAATCACTGAAATGTGTGTGCTACAAATATGAGAGGAGACTGCCATATGATATGCATGTCATGCTGCATCACTTCTATTTTTCTGAAGGTAGCATTTTACATGGTAACTGGCAACTTTTTCGTCTACCTTCTTTTTATATTGTTTGTTTTTTGTTTAAAGTTAAATTTTATAATATACTGTCAGCTTCTGTATCTAGTTGGGCTACAAGTCATATTTTATAAGATTTCTGTCCTCTTTGAGCATACTGAAGCACAATTCCTGGCTAAGCCTGAGATGCCTATATTTTTCAATATACAAATAAAGGGCAGCAAATTGCCTCCGGAACTAAACCTTCCAGATATGCCAATGGATAGTAGGAAGGATATGTTATAAATTAAACGTTCAAAGTTATTTTCCTTCCTCTTCTCACCTTCCTGCACCCAGACTCCATCTGCAGGTGAGATACACAGTCTACTGAATGACAAAGACTATTTTCTAGATTTTAAATAAGATATTAATTGCCACAACGGGCATAAAATATTGTTTTCTCTGATGCCATTGCTGAATGCAAATGAGTACATCAAGGAATGGCAGGTGACATAACAGGATGGCATGTCCTGTGCCATGATCAGACAAGCACAGGCCTGTGGTACGTAGTACCACAAACACATCTGTGGTGCCACATGCCGCACATTCAGATGTTCTCCACACTGCAAGGGAGTGCTGCCCATACGTGCAGTGCTCCATATTTTGTTTTCATGGGTTTTTTCGACCCAGGATATCTAGGAGTCAAAAAAAAAACCATAGGAAAAAAGCAGGGCAGTGCACACCGTCCAAAAGCAGAGCTGGGTCCCCCAGAGCTGTGCTGTTGCTGCTCACCAGGCTCCATGCTGCAGAATTGATGCTGTTGCACCCTTAGGAGGCTCCCAGGGCCCCAGGTAAGGCTGTTGGAGCCAGGCCAGTGCTGGCCCCAGCCTCCCCTGCCCCACCAGGGGTAACTTGCTTGGCACCAAAGCTTGTGACATTGGTAATCCCTGGGGACAAGTAGTGGCGGTGCAAGGTGCACCACCACTACTTGTCCCCAGAGAACCAAACATCCACGCTCATGTGGATGCAGCCTGAGATGCCATAGTGGGCAACACAGTGGGGGCCAGGCAGTGTACAGGAGAAGTGGTTTTGCCATCCCAGTACCAAATGCATTATAGATGGGTACCTAAATCAGATTAAAAGACTCTTCAGAAAAGGGACTTCAAAAAAGGGACCATGAAAAAATGAATTACTACTTTTACAGCATTATACTCATTTTCTTCAGACCTTGAGGAAGCTTGCCTAAAAGGTATCAGTTGGTTAAAATATATGTAATAATAGTTGGACATGTAACTCCTCTATTGCTGAGTTTTTGTTTCCTGTACCATTTTGTAGTCATCAAGTCTCTCCAAATCAGATTTTTGATCGTAAGCTTTATCTGCTGCCTTTTTTGAATTAGTAAAAAAACAGACCAAAACAAAACAATACCCTGAGGATAAAAACAAAATGCAATACTCTATCTAAACAAACAGATCTGTTTGTACAGGCTAACTACCCTTGCTCAACATGCTTTTGTCCTGAGCTTTTTTACAACTACTGTGATTTGACTATCAATGAACGAGTGAAGTTGAAATTATTCTGAAGTGAGCATACGGTTTAAAGATTAACATTAGATAGGGCACGGCCAGTAGCATCATGATGTGGCTGTGGTAAAGAGTAATGTTATGAGAATCATACTTTGGTTCATATTTTTGTTCTGCAAATTGTCAGAATAAGCTTCTGCTTTATCTTTTAATAAGTATCATGGTTGGTTTTTTCTCAGCCAAGCCCATCTACCTCAGAGGAGTACAGAAGAACAATGGGTGTGGCTTGTCACCTGGTTTTAGATCATCTTTCCTCCGTCCATCAAATAAATAGGTTTCTCTCTTGATCTTTTTGTATCAAAAATGAATAAAAAGGCCCCGGGTATAGCTAACGGCTCTACCCAACACTTTGAAGTAGCTCAGAATAAAATAAACACATTAAAAAACACTTTCATTTCCTGTTACTTCTGCAATGGAGTTGAAAGAATAGGATCCAAGTGTGTGAGTGCAAGGAGTGATGCAGAAATAAACAGCATTATGTGAGCTCTGTACACATTAGTATACAGTGCAAGACAGTCTATCAGAAAATAAAAAAACTGTAACTTGGAAGGCAGTGAAACTGAAAGTAAGTAGAGAAAACTTACCTATCATGACTTGTCAGTATAATAATCAGTTGTGCCTTTTAATTTTCTTAGCTGCTACAAATAGTTGGGAAGTACCTACGTTCTACCCTTGCGCTTCTGATCAAGAATCTTGATAAATGTATGAGTAGAGGAGAGAAGGAAAAGTCCAAATATGAGCTGGCACTGAAGATTATCTGTAGAGTGTTTTGTATCCTCTGAAGCACGTTGGTTGTTCTAAGAAATGTTTGGGGGCAGCATCACTGCAGGCAGGATATGTAAGTCTGTTTTAGATATAAAATAGGAAGATTTTTTTTTTCACAAAAGAGCAACATAGACTATCCTTACAAGTTTAACTGAAATGTGGGAGGCAGGCTTGCTTCTCCTTTCCACAAGGGGAAAACCACCCTTTTTTAAAATCTGTACATATTGGCATGGTTATTTAATCCCCCAGACAGCTTTATTGATCCAATTTATAAATCATTTAGCAAGAAAAAAAATATTTTAGGTTTATCAGAACTGACACAAATGCTGTGCCAATGCCATGTCACACAACCATATCTCTAACTGTACCTCCCTAGTTCTGCCTGCCCTAATGGAAGTGGTGGTAATCTGGAGCAAAAGTACATTGCTTCTGCAAGATGAAGAAATTGTTTGCAATTACAGCAGCATGGCAGCAAGTGACTCATGCTGTACAAACGACAGAGCTGTGGGTAGTGCTAGCAGACAATTGCTTATAATGACTGCTGCATACAATATAATGAATGAAGCAGTGAATAAAGAAAGAGATCTCTGCAAGACCTCTCTGTGAATGGCAACATTTTTATTTTAAACTAGAACCCTACATCGCAGACCCTGGGTTTGCTGTATTCATTTTGAAGGTGTTAAAGTATACCCTGTTAGCAAATATGAAGAATCAGAGTGTTTCTGATTTGCCAGGGAAAAGTTAGAGGTGACCACTTGTTGGCTTCAAGGAAACATAATACAATAAATGGAAAATCAAATTCTGTAAAGAAAAATAAGTTCTTTTGAAAGCTGTGTTCACCTTTGTTTTTCAAGACCGTATGAAGATACGGTTATGATGATTTGGAGCAGGGGGAGCCGGGGTTACAGGTATGGGCATATTGATATACCAGAACCACTCTCCTGCCTATAGGGTGCAGACAGAAGTGTAGCTCCCCACTGTAACTTGGAGTGCTTTGCAGTAAGCTCTCTGAAGTACAAGGCGCCTCTGGAACAAACAGAAGTTCACTGTTGGTTCCAGGAGGGAGGGGAATCAAGCTGCTGGCTGGGAGCCTGCAGCTGGTTTCCCCTAGCAACGACCCCTGCTCCCTCCCAGCCCTTGCTGTTTTCAGAATGGGAGCAGAGGGAGCTCATTCTAGGGGTTTCCCAGCCAGTGCTGGAAGGTGAGGCAGGTGTATTGGAGCCCCCCAACCTCAGGGGGCTGCACTACACTCTTCCCACCCTCCAGCAGTAGCTGAAAAAATTCCCTCCACTCCTCTTTCCTGCTTCTATTCTGAAAACAGCCACAGGCTGAAAGGCAGCAGACACTGGTTACAGAAGATGCTCGGTTTTAAAATGTTTTCATCTAAACTCTCATACAATGAGGATTCTAATTTCTAGTCAATCAGCCATTTCTGAAGTGGTCTGCAACTGTGCACTTGTGTTTAGTCATTGCTATAGATAGCTTTCTTTATCCAGATCAGACAAATTGTCACTTCTGTCTGTGCCCATAATATCCTTCCAGTAACTGACTGGAAGGTGATAATACAAATTGTCTTCTGGCAAAAAAGGGACAATTCTGCTGAGACAATTCAAACTATCTATGATAAAGCACTAAAGCCACTTTCATAGATTCATAGATTGTAGATTCGGAAGGGACCACAATGGATTATCGTGTCTGACCCCCTGCCCCTGGCAGGAAAGAGGACCGAGGTCAGATGACCCTAGCCAGGTGATATCTAACCTCCTCTTGAAGACCTCCAAGCTAGGTGAAAGCACCACCTCTCTTGGAAGCCCATTCCAGATCCTGGCCACCCTTACTGTGAAAAATCTCTTCCTAATATCTAACCTAAATCCACTCTCAACTAGTTTACACCCATTATTCCTAGTCACTCCCTGGGGCGCCTTAGTAAACAGTGCTTCCCCTATTCCCCATTGACCTCCCCTAATAAATTTATAGGTGCCCGCAAGATCTCCCCTCAGTTGTCTCTTGTAAAGGCTGAAGAGATTCAGCTCTCTCAACCTCCCCCCGTAGAGTCTATCACGAAGGCCACTAATCATGAGAGTGGCCCTCCTCTGGACCCTCTCACGATTCCTCGCGTCCCTCTTCAAGTGCGGCGCCCAAAACTGGACACAGTACTCCAACTGCGGCCTGACCAGTGCCGCATAGAGGGGGAGCATCACCTTCTTTGATCTATTAGTCATGCACCTGCTAATGCACGACAAGGTGTGATTGGCCTTGTTGATGGCCTCGTTACACTGCCGCCTCATGTTCATCTTGGAGTCAATTATGTGGTCCCTAAGCCAGTTGGCCACCCACCTGACCGTGTAGGCGGCCACTCTGCAGTCTGCTAGCTTCCCAATGAGGATAGGGTGCAAAACTGTATCAAAGGCCTTCCTAAAGTCCAGGAAGATGACATCAGAATCGGCTCCCACATCCAGGCAGTGTGTGACCTGGTCATAGAAGGCTACAAGGTTTGTCAGGCAGGATCTACCTGTGACAAACCCGTGCTGGTTTCCCCTCAGCATCGTTTCCCCTGCTGGGCCTGCACAAATGTGTTCTTTGATTATTTTCTCTAACATTGTCCCAGGAATAGAGGTAAGACTGACTGGTCTAAAGTTACCTGGTTCATCCCTTCTCCCTTTCTTGAAAATGGGCACCACATTGGCCCTTCTCCAATCCTCAGGGACCTGGCTGGAGCACCACGAGTGCTTGAACAGCTGTGCCAGCGGCTCAGCTATGACACTGGCCAATTCTTTCAGCAGCCATGGATGGAGGTCATCTGGGCCTGCTGATTTGTACCCATCCTTTAAACCCCAAACAGTCATTACATTTACCATATGATTAATGTGCTAATTGTACATAAACTAGAACTTGCCACATGTTCCAACAGTTTGTCATGTGATAAAAATGGCAAACCAGGTGCAAAGATGTTACACGTTACATTTGAACATCTGGCATGGCAGGATGGGCAACTTTTGGGATCCTAAATAAATTCCTCACATCCCAATTCTCTTCTACCTAGACAAGAGACCAGCATCCCTGCCAATGAGAGAATGAATCTCCCCATCTAAGGGAGAAGAGGGAAGATTTACCACATGACTGGCCTTGTACTAATTGCCTGATGAGGATTTTAAGGCTCAATCTTAAAGATTTCATAGATATTATGGCTGGAAGGGACCTCAGAAGATCATCAAGTCCAGCCCCCTGCCCCAGGGGCAGGAAGTCAGCAGGGATCATAGTATCCCAGCAAGATAAACATCCAGATGACTTTTAAAGGTGTTCAGAGTAGGTGCTTGGACCACCTCCAGTGGCAATCTATTCCAAACCTTGGGGGCTTGGACAGTAAAGAAGTTCTTCTGTATGTCCAGCCTGAAACAGTCATGGAGAGTTTGTGACCGTTCAACGTTGTCATCCCTTGGGGAGCTCTGGTGAACAGACGTTCCCCCAGATCCTGGTGAGCACCCCTGATGAACTTATAGGTGGCCACCAGATCAACCCTGAGCCTGTGCTTTTCCATGCTGAAGAGTCCCATGGCTCTCAGCCTCTCTTCATAAGGTCTGCTTTCCTGACCTTTGATCATGCGCGTGGCTCTCCTCTGCACTCTCTCAAGCTTCTCCACATCCTTTTTGAATTGTGGAGCCCAAAACTGGATGCTGTACTCCAGCTACAGCCTCACTAAGGCCGAGTACAACAGGAGAATGATGTCCTGGGACTTACTTGAGAAGCATCTGTGGATGCAATCAAATGTTTTGCTTGCTCTACTAGCAGCAGCATCACATTGAAGGCTCATGTTCATCTTGTGGTCAATCATGATCCCCAAGTCCCTTTTGTTTGTAGTGCTAGCCAGCGTAGCACTGCCAAGCCTATAAGCATGCTGCAGGTTTTTCTTCCCAAGGTGGAGAATCTTGAATTTTTCTGTGTTAAACACCATCAGGTTCTTGTCCGCCCATTTACTGAGCCTATCAAGGTCAGCCTGGATTGCCCCCCTGTCCTCAGGTGTGGATGCTTTACCCCAGAGTTTGGTGTCATCGGCAAACTTGGCCAGTCCGCTTCTGATACCAATGTCCACATCATTAATGAAGATGTTAAATAGTATAGGCCATAGGACAGAGCCTTGGGGGACCCCACGGGTCACAGGGCACCATGACAATTGACTTCCATCAACCACCACTCTCTGGGTCCAAGCACGGAGCCAATTCCCGAGCCAGTGGGTTGTGGTGTGGCCGAGGCCACAGTTAGCCAGTTTTACTAAGAGGTGATCATGGGATACCAGATCGAAGGCTTTTTTAAATTCAAGATATACAACATCAATCTCTTCTCCTTTGTCCAGGTGATAGGTCACCTGGTCTTAGAAGGCAATGAGATTGGTCAAGCAAGACCTACCCACAACAAACCCCTGGTGGCTATCCCTCAGGATGTTGCCATCAGCCAGTCTGTTAAGAATGGCCTCTTTGATAATCTTTTCTAAGACCTTCCCCAGGATAGAGGTCAGGCTGATGGGCCTATAGTTTGCCGGATCCACTTTCCTCCCTTTCTTGAAGATAGGCACCACATTGGCCTTCTTCCAACCACTGGGCACTTCACCAGAGCACCAGGAGTTCTTGAAGATCTGTGCCAGGGGCTGAGCTATGATGCTTGCCAGCTCCTTGAGTACCCTGGGGTGTAAGCTGCCAGGGCCGGCTGACTTGAAGGTGTCCAGTCAAGGTGTCCTTTCATGAGGTCAACATTGATGGAGGGTAAGGAATCTCCCTCACACGGGCCTCCCTGTCCCATAATGGGCAGGAACGTCCCATGGGACTGGTGAAAGACCGACGCAAAGTACCAATTTAGTAAGTTTTCTTTTTCCTGGGTGTCGGTTGTCAGTTGTCCCATCTGGTTTAGCAGGGGTCCATTGCTGCCCTTGCTTTTCCTCCGGCTCCCCACATATCTAAAAAAGGACTTTTTGTTGTCCCTGATACTTGTAGCCAGTTGGAGTTCCGTAGCAGCCTTGACTTTCCTGGTTTGCTCCATGCAGGTCCAGACCAGTGCAAAGTATTCCTCCTTGGAGGTGGATCCAGTCCTCCATCCTTTGTAGGTCTGTCTTTTTAGATGCAGGAGGTCCGCTAGTTGCCTGGAGAGCCAAGGGGGCTGCTGTGCCCTTTTGCTGCCTTTCCTCTGAGATGGGATAGACTTTGCTTGTGCATCCAGGATTGCTCCTTTGAGGAGCAACCACTCATCCTGAACTCCCCTCCCCTTTGGGTTGTGGCCCTTTAGGGCCTCCCTGACAAGCCTCCTGAGCTTGTCAAAGTCAACTTTCTTGAAGTCAAGGACTTCTGTATTGCTGACTGACTTGCCAGCTTTACAGCAGATGGTGAAGGTGATCAGCTCGTGGTCACTGTCACCCAGCTTCCCTTCGATCACTAGGTCTCATGCCCTTTGAGATCCTTAGATAACAAAGCACCTAGGGAAGTTCAAAGTCCAGCATATTTCTGGAAAAAGAAGCTGGTATTGTGATGAAGTCATTCAGTGGGGACTCAAGGGGCCTGACTGCTACTCCCATCTCATTCTCTGACTCTGTGTACCCTAGAGAAATCATTTAATTTTCCATTTCTAAAATGAGATAATACTGCTTTTCCCCTTCCTTTAGTTGGACATAGTTTCTGTGTGGTTCTAGAGCATCAAGCAGAGGAATCTTGGTTGAGGAATTCTATAATGCATATAAAAAGCATTAATCATTGTATCTTTATTATGAGACAGATTTTTGATACCTTACTTATTTTGGGTAGTCCCCTTACTCACTGAGTAGCCTCACCGTAGTAAAAATATTGTTTTATCTGGCCACAGATATGATATTGAATGTCATAACATGGGCCACGTTCTGGTCTTCTCATAAGACTACTCATGGAATAAAGTACTACTCAGTGGGTACATTTATATAGGGTTACCATATATCTAGGTTTTCCTGAACATGTCCTCTTTTTGGGCCCTCCCATCTCCATCCAGTTGTTTGGTTTTTTTTTTAAACTATCAGCAAATGTCAGGGATTTTCTTCTGCCTCCACTTTCCCGGCACTTCCTAGTTTTCCCCAGCAAGGAGCTGCTTGAGACTGGGGGCAGTGGGAGAAGGTGATTGGAGGCCAGGGCATCATGTAGTCTGCACACAGGCCCCAGCAGCTGCAGGCAGGTAAGTGTGTGTGTCTGCGCGCGTGCATGTGCATGTGTGTGTGCATGCACATGTGTGCACTTGCATGCATGCCTGCTGGCACTGGGACTGCAGCAGAGCAGGGAGTCAGGTGGAGGGGGTCTTTGGGGGCAGCAGGGAGCCACGTGGGCAGCAGGACTGGGTAGGGGAGAGGACTGCGGGTTGGGAGTGAGGGGCACCAGCATGGTCTGTGGAGTGGGGTACTGTGCATCAGGAGTGAGAGGCAGCAGCAGGGCTGGGGAGACTGTGGCTTGGGAGTGAGGGGGCATGGCACAGGCAAATCACTGCCCCCCCCAATCATATACCCCTGCCCCTCCCTCCCACAGCTATCCTCTTTTTTGAAACTGTAAATATGGTAACCCTACATCTACATGAGACATTTACTGCAGATCTGACTAATTAACTCCACAGTAAAGTCTCAGCATCTACGTGTGTGGCTTTATTAGGCTGCAGTAAAGTAATAACTGCCCTGTAGGATAATGCTTGTAAACACAAGTATTATCCTATGGCAGCCTTATTTAGTGCACCACAATGTATGTCTAGACTCTGACAGGGCTAGCTGGGGCATGAAAGTGCTTCAGTGCAGGGGCTGCCTGCTGGTTAGCCCAACACTGGAGCATCCTCGTGCCCCAGGCCTCGTGCCCTCTGCAACATACTGAGCCTGGCTGGAGCAGCCCTGGACTGGCAAGCTGACCCCTTAGACCAGAGCTTTCCAAACTTTTCATGTTGGTGACACACTTTTTAGACATGCATCATTTCGCGACACAGTAATTCAGTTCCGGGGGAGGGGCCAAGGGAAGCAGACACGAGTAAGGGAGCTCCGCGGTGCCCTTCAGCAAAATTTTCTGCATTTCGCGCGACACACCTACACACTGCCGCCGACACACTAATGTGTTGCGGCACACAGTTTGGAAAGCTCTGCCTTAGACCCTTACCAGCCAGGGCTGCTCTGACCAGCTCAGTGTGCTGTGGTCCCAGGTACACGTGTAAACCTGGCTCCGATGAGCAGTAAACTCTCATGCAAACTGCGCCAGCATTTATTGCATCACAAGAATATCACGTGTAGATGTGCCCAGTGTAAGGTGGGGCTCACAAGCTGTTCCTTCAATGATATGGCTGTCACTAGGCATGCAATGATTCATGCCAGCTTTTTTTGTTGTATAAGCTCCCCTCCTGGTTCCTGTTCATTCTATATTAGCTGAAGAATTCATCCTAATATTGAAGTGGAAATATATTTCCCCCTGAATCTCTTTTCTTTCGTGCAATGCTATGTATGGATAAAAACAAGAAAGGGTGGAACAATACAAAATTTCTTTTTTTTTTTTTCTGGATTAAACTGTGTGTATGTGTGAAAGAGAGAGAGCTTGTTTTTTTTTTTTTTTTTTGCATGTGCCTGTATCACCACTGAGGAAGTGTAAAAGCTTTGGGTTAGTTTGGTGTGCAAAGCTGCCACATACCTCTTCCACTAATTCCTTTTCAGTGCAGTTGTCTCATATCTATAAAACCTACAACCCAAAGAGAGCTGCCCTGTGCAGAAGTGCATCTGAAATGGAAGCAAAATTAAAAAGCAGGTAATAAAGTAAATGCAAGTGTTGTTGATTCAATGCTGTCATCGCTGCTCATCTCGTGTGATGTCAGCAGTCACAGGGGAGGAGGCACCAGTTCTTCAGCTGGAATACAGCCATCCACTAATTTCATGCTAGAGTAATTCCATGTAGAAAAGCTATGATGCATGGAAGTCTGGCTTCTAGCATCAAGCTAGTGGCAGCACAGGAGAGCTTTGCATGGTGTGGGGGAAGAAGACAAAAGGAAGTTCATTGGTGGAAAATGGAGAAATTTATTTTTGTTTGTTTTCAACAACGAACTGCTCTGAATTTTTACACGCAATTATTTTAGGACTCAGGCCAGGCAGCTTCATGCTTCATGAGAATTTGAGTTTTCCCCTTCAGCTATCTGTATCCAAGTGATGCTATTTGCAATTACCTCAAGAGACCAGCAGCTTAAAGGGAGTGCCCTTTGCAAATTACTGCTATTTCTGTGCAGGGGCTGCCCAAAAGCTATTACAGCTCTGCTATCTCTTGCTGGCTGGCTGCCAAAATAGAGGATTCCTTTTCAAAACTGAGTACAGTTCCCCCCTCTTCCATTTCCAAAAGGTATTCTAGCCAAAAGACTTGCAACAGAATGTATAATCTAGCATGTTAATAACTATACATCATTTTACACGAACAGTAAGGACATTACAAGCATAGAGGCATATGTGTCTGGGATTTTCAAGTAGCTGCCAATGCTACTTGAAGGGAAGGGACAAATGACAGGGAGAATATGATGTTGATGGTTTTAGGCAAATACTTCTTCTTACAGCTGATGAAAGGGAGGCATACTTTGACAGGAGCCTGCTTGTGGCATTCTGCAGAAGCTGTAGGTAAATGGAGGCTGAATAGTAAGAAAGCTGGAGAGTCTGTCTCTCTCTCTCTCTCTCAATTTAGGACTAGACTGACTGTAACAAGTCCCAAGAGAGGGAGAGTGAAATGCCTGTGTTCCCAAGAACAGAAAAGGACACAGCCAATCCCAGTATCATTACAGGATGGCCCTTGGTCATAAAGTAGGATCAGAAGTTACACATAAGCCAGTTGAAGTCATCAGAAACTGTTTTAAACCTATAACAGAACATAAGTTCAGTGCACGTAAACCAGTTTCAAAATGTCTGAAACTGGTTTGAGATAAACCTCGTTGAATGTAGTATCAGACTTAACTGATTTGCGTCAAACCAGTTTATGAAACTTCTGTCCCAGACCCCTTCCTGGTTCAAGTTAAATCACAGTCCCTCAGGATCCCACCATGCTTTCCTGCCCTGGGCTGGGCTGGGCTGGGCTGTCTGCTCCAGCAGAGAAGGGTTGGGGAAAGGAGAGGCAAGAACTGCCCGGCTGGAGTCTGGGGCCAGAGAGGGGGTTTAAACACCCCTTCCCCCACTCAAACTTACTGCTGGTTGTAACTGTGGACTGCAAATCCCAGAGGCACCTGGAAACAGCCCCTGCCTGTGCCTGGAAGCACGAAAAGGAAATAATGAGCAACCCTGCAGGGTTCTTCTATTGCGATTCTGGACTGCAAATCCCAGAGACCTCAGGGGCAGCAGGAAGAGGAAGTGAACACACAGCCCATGAGGGTTACATGCCAGAAAGGTGTGCTCTAACCCCCTGTGTTATGGCTTGAGCTACTGCAGGCATGTGGCTGCATTTCCTGAGCCAAAGGAAATGTGTGCCCAGTTGTTTCTCAGTTTAATCTCTGCACTAACCTGCAAAGACTGAATTGATTCAGTCTCAGGCTTTTTGACTGTCTGTACTTAGCCAACGTCTGCTGGTGAGGAACTACTCTGTGCCAGCCCTCCATTTAGCATGCATTAGTTCCTACCCAGCATCAGCTTAGGTTTGTGGGGAGGCACTTCCTGGCCTGCCATTCCCTACCTCAGGGGTGGACAACCAATGGCACACATGCCACAAGTGGCACAAGGAGCCACTGCTTGGACCAAGGGCTGGGGCTGGGCTGCAAGTGCAGAGGGAAGGAGAGGGGCAATTCAGAGTCTGGGGTTGGAAGGCCATGTTGCAGCTTGCCAGGTCTATATTGCCCTAGCTGAGATGCCATCAGAGGCCATCCTGCCCCCTGAGCCCCGCTCAGCTGCTCCACAGTGAAGTCAGCCCCAGTCAGAGATGCTGGGCAGAAACAGCCCTGTGCTGCCCAACAGGAATGAGGATGGGAAGGGGAAAAGAGTCTGTTCTGGCTGAAGAGGGGAAGGGGAGAACAACCCTCACTTCACAGTTTTCCAGTGTGGGACATAGGAACATCAGCACAAACATGCCTGGAGAAGGACTGGGGCACAGCACTGGTTTTCCACACCTATTTAAAGCATTTACAATATATGCTTTTACTTTTTTTTCTTTAAATTTTCAGCCCAAGAGATGCAAAGCAGGTATATGTTTGGCCAGCCTACAGCACATCTGCCACACGCAACCCCTATGTGTGGCATGTGAGCATAGGCACTTAGTGGAATGGAGACAGGGGAGGCTCAAGCATTCAACTTCACAGAGTGGAGAGGTGGCAGGATGCTTCTTCAAGAGGAGGTGTTACTGCCAAAAGCTGGGTTAAGATTTCACTGGTCCTGCAGCTGCTGCCAAATTAAGGGGTTTTGATCCTCACTCTACATATAAAACTTTAGTGGTTGCAGGGCTAGGGAAGGGTTAACCTGGCTCTTGCTTGTGACACCTCCTTTCTCTGCAGCATCCTGCTGCTACTTTGCTCTGGGTGTCTGGCACCCCATAGTAGAAACTCTATCAGGCCTCTTGTGGGGTGGGGATCCACTGGCCTACAGAGTCTACAGGTAGTGGGGCTCTGGAGAAAGGCTTCTCCCTCTCACACAGATTTTTAATATGGGTAGCCCAAGTGAAGGTGTATCTTACATCTCTTTGTGGAGGTGCTGTCAGTAGATCATAATTTGGTATGTTTACATATGTATATTTATATTATATACATTACATATGTATATTTATAACATATTCTATTTTGACAGTATACATTTGTATTAAAGAGATATTGAGGCATATTAGCACCATTGTATAGTTTTACAGAAAACAATTTCCAATTTACATACAAATCTTTTCATTAGATATAGGCAAAGAGACTATAATTAGCAGTTAGAGTGACAAGAGCAAGGCGATAGGAAGAACAATGAGGAGAAAGAAAGAATGAATGGGGAAACCTCCTCCCTTCATCTGCCTGTGACCCAAGGCAATGAATCATTTCCTCTTGCGTCATTTATCCCCTTTCTCCACACAAGGACAATAACAATAAGCTCTAACTGCCAGTATAGTGCACATGGAAATAGTAGGTACTCATACTATAAATTGGCCATATGCTAATTGGGCCAAATTTTTCCTTAGTGTAACTCCAGTTGCTTCTATGATGCTGCAACAAAACTTATACGTTATTCAATTTAATTATTAACGTCCTGATGACATGTGACATTTGTATATTGTACCTTTGGTGCATGTTGTTTTACAGGGGGAAAGATTCTGCCTTCTGTGTTCACAGTGAGAAGTGCCTGATTCTAAATGTAGCCCTACTTATGGAAAAGGGTCCCAAACCTGCAAGCACTTGTATGCTGGATTCATTTTAAGGCAATGGCATGACTTATGGGAGACATCTCTAACGGGTCTTTGGTTTTTAAGGTGTTGATTTAAGATCTAAGTCCCTGCTCAGCCACCACTTTGCGTGAGGGTGATTAAACCCCCTAGGTTTTCCCCAGTGAAGTCCTACATTTTTGCCTCTGGGCATGCAACCAGCCACTCAAGTGCTGACACCACTTAATAGCTTGTTGCCAAAAGTCCAACAAGATTTAGAAACTGGGCACTCACCAACTATCTTATTGGTGGGAACTGATTTGGGGAGAATTTTCAGAACACACCTAGTGGATGGGGCTTTGCACAAAATGCAAGCAATGGGAGATTACCCTTTTCAACCTAACAGTCCATAGATCAGTGCATTCACCTATATTGCAGAGCCAAGTTCAAGACTCTGCTTTACCTGATTTGAAGCAGCTCTCCCACTCCCCAGGGAAGTACTCTCACCACTGTACTATGAAGTATGAAGCTTTCTCAGTCTCTCCGCTCAAAGCAGTTCCCTTTTACATAAATAATTCAATCTTTTGTGGCCACAGAGATTGACTCAATATTTCAGTGAATAGAGCACTCTCTTTGGAGAGCTGAGTTCAGGCTCTGCTTTAATGACTTCTTAACTACTGATACCAAATGGAGCAGCATAACAAATTAAAATAAGTAAAAAAAAAAAAAAGCAACATTTTTCCCCATCTGTATTTATGTTTTTAAGTATGAACAATATAAAGTAAATAACCTAATCTTTGAAATAGAAAAATGCTCTTTTTTCTAATTTTAAAATAATTTCCTTTACTTTATGAGAAGCAATCTTGTAGTTAAGATGTTAGTGGAAAACTTGGTAAAATTGAGGATTGCTGCAACTAGACACAGTTTTCAGTTGCTGCAATTAGAAACAGTTCTTGGTTGGTCCACACCAGGGGCCCCTTGACCTGTTGGCCAGATCCAGCTTGAGATGCCATGTCATTCAGCCCATAGGGCTTCCCACGGATCTGAAATTTGGCAGCAGGGGAATGATGGCACCACTGAACCCATTGGGAGCCCCAGGCTCTGTGTACTGTACAGGGTGCCAGATCCTGGCACAAAGGGCTAGACAAGGGTGGCGCTGGGCCCCAGGAGCCCAATCCCAACTAATGCAGGGACTGGAAGGAGGCAAACTTCTGAGACCCACTCCCAGCACATGGGGAAGCAGGAGGGGCCAGTGCCTGGCCTCTGGGATCCAATCTCAGTGTGGGGGGGATGGGAGAGAGCAGTGCCAACCTCCTATGACCCAATCTTGGCATGCAAGGGGTGGGAGGGGCTGGTTCCTGCCCCTCCCCCCAGACCTGGGGAGTGGAGGGAGGTGGTTCCAAGCCTCCAGGGTTTGATTCTAGTATGCAGGGCCAGGAAGGGGCAGTGCTGGTCCCCAGGGCCCAATTCAGCTCATAGATCAGCCCTATGCCATTCATCTGACCCAGAGGGTCAAAACTGGTCCATCCACAGCAGCAGTTGTCCCCACTAAGAACAGACATAGATGTGGATACAGATGTGGCTAAATGTGTTAGAGTCTTCTTAACTCACATCAGCCAACAGTGGTGCAATTTGGGCTAAACCCTGAATTTAATGGACAATGCTGAAGCACTGTTGCAGCAACCCTGATCCTTCGGTAGACTAGGAGGGGCTGATACAGATATTTGGATAGCTTGAAGTGCCCACAGACGCTCAAAGGCTGGCATCAGTATCTAGTTGAGACACTTCTTTGGCGACTTATCTCACTTGCTTTGAAATTCTTCAAAGATAGTACTGCAAGACCTGGTTTATAATCTGTACTCTCTCACGCACACACATACACATACGACAAAGAAATGATATATGGTATTCCAAAACTACCTGCACATTTTCTTTAAGGAAACTGAACAATGAAGTGTTTGTCTATACAATACACACAGTGTTCCACCACCAGGAGACCCAGCCATCCTGCTCGTATCTGAGTCCATAGGTGTGTTCCAGATCCAGAAGTTAATGACTAGGGACCTACTTAATATGCAATTTTGCAGATTTTGTGAAAACCACAATCTGGGATTGTCTACAAAATCCATGAAATCAATGAAAAATAAAACTTAATAAAAATAAAATGCTGGCACCCCACTGAGACCAAGTGGTCCCCACACCTGGAAAGGGAAGGTGTCAGTTGTCAAGGCACCACAAAGGTCAGCAGACAGGATGGCAGCTGCTCCCTCCTCCCTCCCCTCCAGGGCCTCTCCACCTCTCAGCACCAAGGGGCCGGGCAGCTGCGAAATGAATACAAAATTAGGACTTTTGACTGTGATCAACCCATGAAAACTGGTAAGTCTCCCCACAATTTAGGTAGGGTTACCATACATCTGGGTTTTATTGGACATGTCTTGTTTTTTGGCCCCTTGTCCTCCATCCAATAGGGTTTTTTAAAATGCAAGCAAATGTATGGGGTTTTGCTCTTGCTCAGGGCTTGGGGGCAGTGGAGAAGCTGATTGGCTGGAGGGAGATGACATGCTCTCCGCGCAGGCCCCGGCAACTGCTGGAAGGTGTGTGTGTGTGTGTGTGTGTGTGTGTGTGTGTGTGTGTGTGTGTGTGCACTTGCGCGCGCGTGAGCAAGCTGCTAGAGCAGCAGGGCTGGGATGGAGCAGGGGCTGTGGGTTGGGAGTGAGGGGTACCAGCAGGGCTGGTGGGGGAGGGCAGGGGCCTGCAGGTCAGGAGTGAAGGGCACTGGCAGGGGTGGGGGGAGAGAGGCAGGGGGCATATCGCTGCCCCCCTCCCCACAATCATATACCCCTTCCCCCCTCACGTGTCCTCTTTTTTGAAATTGGAAATATGGTAACCCTAATTTAGGTATACCCCTATTCATGAGTGAAGGTTGCCACCAGTCTGGAGCTACCTTTGGGGCAAGCTTTCAGGTCTGAAGTATCCCTGCAGATTCAGGTGGGTGGAGTTTGGATAAAACATGCTAAAGTCCCCTGGTGCTAGGACACACTACTACTGTGATATAGGCAATCTGTAAATGGGATGGTAGGCCCAGGCAGTCCCAAGAATGGCAGTTGTAACTATACCTTTCACACTTTCCCTCATTCATTGCCCAAGCATTGCCTGGTGACAGCTAAGTCCAAGTGTCCAAGTGTCCAAAGTTGGGGAGAGAGAAATTTAGGCACATTAATTCTTGAAAATCCAGATTATAGCTGGTCTGGCCTTCCCCATCACTGGTATGGCAATCATAATGACTGGCATTTGCCACCCATTGCTAAATCTTCAGGTGAAAGGTGCTACATAACTGCAAAGTATCCTTATTGTTTATTTCATGACTTCTAATTAAGTTAGCAAACCATAGTAAAAATGAACTAAAGGCAAAATACAAAAGTTGTGCTGCTGAAGTAATTTAAGACCATTTATGTTAAAGTTTTCTAGCTCCAAGACAGCCTGAAAACTTCTAAGTTTGGTAGACATTTCCTCTGCTTGTAGAAATATATTTGCATGGGACCTTCTATATGATTTCACAGATTTTGTGCTACTAGCACTTTTCATCAGTTATTGCTAGGTAAGTATTTGGAAAGCTTTTATGCTGTTATTATTGCTAAGAAAACACTTCTCAGGTATCCACTGCATCTGTCTTCCCATATCCATGTTTTTCAGACTGCATAATGTCAGGAATAGACCACAGGGCAGTGTTTGTGTTCCCAGCATCTGATTAAGCCGCTAGTCACATCAATGTGGCAGAAACAGAATGACATACTTTGTCCTCACCTCAAAAAGAAAGAAAAAAACCCAACAGATGAGAAGAAAGTGGGGACATTGGGGAGGAGATCATTGCCCACCATTTCAGCCCTTTAATGTCACATACAAGAGCCAGACAAGGCATAAAGGGGTCCTAGTAGCATTACCTTCTAAGATCTGCACGCAACCAGAATTGAAAGAGTGAAAGAGATGGCTTAAAGCCATCAAAGCCTTAGGATATTTATACACATACATTTGTCTTCTCCAATGCATCAGACATCCAGTGCATCAGAGCAGACTCAATTAATCGAGTCTGCTCTGCACAAGAACTGACGCGCCCAACACTGCATCCCATGGGTTTGTATAAACATCGAAATGTGTGTCAGTGCTGAGAAAATAGCAGTGGTGTGCTTTTGAACTAAAACACCTTTGATATGTTTTAGTTCAAAAGCGCACCACTGCTATTTTCTCAGCACTGACATGCATTTTGCTGTTTATACAAATGTATGTGCCACAGCACCAGCGCTTTTAAAAGCGCCCGGCACTGCGGCACAAGCATATGTACAAATGCCTTTAAATTCTGATTACTTACAGTCAGACTCCCTTACAGTCAGTTAGAGTTCCTTATCCTATTTGCACTCTTTTCCCAGCATCACACGTGCTAAGAAGCTGGAGAAAGTTGTCATGAAAGTAGAAGGCAGTATCCTTTAACTTCCAGCCTCACTCCTTCCTATAGGTTGTATTTCTTGCTATAATGCTGTCTTCTAGGGCTTCATTGGTTGGGTTACCTTCAACTTCACTATATGTATGGCAGTTTGAAGAAAGAGATGGAGTTTTAGAGTGAAAAATGGGTTGCTGTGATGATCAGGCATATGAGGCCAGCTCTTAACGCAAAATTGTTTCTATATGGGCACATGTACACATGTTGCTATGGCAACATTGTTACTGTGCCAACATTTAGCACTTCCTTTTAGAAGTACTAAAAGATGGCTCAGTAACAACCTGTATGGCACTTGCGCACCACATGTGATTATTTTTAGGCACTATGTCGCCGTAGCGACCCACTACAACAGGGGAGCACATAACCGTGATGTAGCTGAGGCGTTATGGTTTGTGACAGCTGACTCTGCGTCACCATAGCACATTGCTATGGTGATATAGTGTCACGTGTAGACGCATCCTATGAGCGACAGGCTAGATTGTTATTTGAAAGAAACGTTGCAAGTGCTGGTCTGATTAAAACACTGCAAAAAAGCAGTCTCTAAATGGGACTGTCTATAATGAAAGGCTCTCTGAGAGGACTATTTTGCAGCTGTGACTGGGCCTGTGAAAACATGGCCCTGCTGACAGGTTTTCAAGACTTTTAGGATTTATACAGATGTATTTAATTTTGAGTCCAGCCAAGGTAATGGTCTAAAATGTGCCCACAGATACATGCATAGCTTTAAAGATTTGTATTAACTTCTGGATATGAGGTTAAAAATGTTTTCAACCATGGAGTGAAATCCTCACATATTCTGTTGATAGCCATATTTCTATCCCCTATTATTTTTAAAATAGCAATCTGCGGAAAATGAAAAATAAAAATGTCTGAAGCTTCTTGGAGTATGCTGTATATACCACAATGGAAGCCGGGTCCACAAAGAGGGATCTGCAATACAAATAAAATAATACCTGAGGCTCAAGGTTAAATACAGGCAATAAACCAGAAGTTTTGCTCTTTCATAAACACATACATAGTGCTTCTAGATATGTCTGCAGAGGAGCTGCCAGCTATACATAGCAAATGATGTATATAAATATATAACGTGTGTCCTACAAAAGCAAGGTGCTAACAGAAGTGCTCAGTGCCAGCAAACATAAAACTCCAAACACCAGGTTAAGGTGGTGTCTAGAGTTTTATATGTGGCCATAGACATTAAAAGAAGAAAAACCTAAATGCAGATAAAAGACTAGAAGCCTAGTATTCTCTTCGTTGTTTGAAATCTTAAATACCTATAATCTATTGAGATCAGCTTTATAATGAGCAAAAGCCCAAATGATTTATTCATAAAAATATTTCAGGTGTTCAGGAGAAATGGTCATAAGTCATTACTGTCATTGCAGTTGTGCAGAAAGTTTTGTCAACATCTTTCATTTCCAGTTTGCATCACTGAAGAAGTCCCAGGTATGGTAACACGCTGAAAGCAAAGCTGTGCTTTCCTAACTTTCAGAGAACCTACTCTCTCAGAAGTACAGTAGGTGATTCTGTATGAGGTAGCAACTTTGCAAATGCCCACATCATTGATTGAAAATAAAAGGTTGTCTCTCATTGTTGAATTTGTAAAAGTAGTGTTAAACACATATAGGGGTTGGAGGGCCATGTTGCATAAATAATATAGCTGGAAGACTCCTGTGTGCCACAGTCTCAAAGCCACATGAAACAGGGCTTTGAATTGTGAGCATTTGTGTTAGGCAAGTGATTTATTGATCTCTACTTTTGCTTTAAGGAATACTAATTTCTGAAGAGGGAGAGAAGAGCTCTTGACATGGGGCATTCTATCAACAGGGGACCTTTAAGAATCTGTGATTTATGTGTAAGAAGAAAGCAGGAGGGCAAGGCCAAGCCTTCCAAAAGCATGAAAAGGCAACTCCTCTAGTCTGTGTCTCAACCTAGCCTCAGGAAACAGGGTCAGGCTCCAGGGGGAAAGAAAAGGAATTTATGTAAATATATGAAACCCTCCTTCCTGGAGGTTTAGCCTAAAAATGGTTGGCTCCCCAGGCCCTTTAAAATCTAAAACAAAAGCTTTCAGCAAAGTTAGCTGACTGGGCAGGCTTCTGTTTTTTGGTAAACTGATGTGTTAGACTGTATTTTCATTCACATTACTATAATGGAAACTGACCAGCTTTTTTAATAATAAATACATTATGAACTGAAATGAACATGCAGATTTGCTCATAGGACATTAAACAGAGTTTTCCTGATGGACCCTAGATTACTTTAAGATGAGGAAAGGGAATACTAATGTGGAGCTATATTGTCACTGAGAAAAAGCACGTATAATCCCCTGACCCCCCCTTCCCTCTGACCATTTTCTTTCTTATAAAAAATGAGAACAAATCTTAGGGTTCAGTGCTTTGGCAGGAGTATACCCTCATGGAGTAGAGAATGGAGCCAATAGTTAGAAGCAATAAGCCACAAGAGCACAAACAAGAACAGAACTTAATATACCGATTTGTATTGCTACCACTTGCTGGCACTATTTGTATTGCCCTATGGATACTGAAGGCAGGACCATGGGGATATTAGCACTACAGGCATCATATAACCATTCAAATTATGTTATCCACCCTTGCAAGGGGATCCTTGTCTCTTCTAAACATTCTCTCTCATTTATGCAAAGTCCAACATTTCCTCCTTTTTTTGTAATGTTAAACTTGTAAGAAGATGAGAGAATGAACCAGTAAACTCAGCCACTGCTAGGAAATTGTAACATTGCCACTGTTAGGCTACCACTTTAATGCTTACAGATGTTCTTTCCTTCATAAGTAAATTTTAGTATTGATGCAGATGATCTCAGCCCTTGTTTCTGCTAAATGCTGATAAATCGCATATAACAACAAATCACCACATATGGATATCAGCTGATGATGGCTGACAATATCCGCCTTAGATACACAGGTAGCTTCTGGTCCCGTGGTTCTGCAATAGCATCAGGGGATCACACAGCTTCCAGATAAACAATATTCTCTCCTGTTATTTTTGTACTGTTTGTGCCAGTGCTAAGAGGGATCCCACAATCCACCATTGTACTTCTTCAGCTTACACAGTATCTTACCAAGGGGATCTGACTGTAGGAAAAAAATTACTTTGGGTAGACTTGTTTTATACACCACCAACACAAGTCAAAAATGCTCATTACTCTAAAGAACACCCTGTTTATTTAAAGAATATAAGAAGCAATCATATAGATGAAAGAAATGTACCATATGTATATTTAATGCCTCAACTCTTGTAGCTCACTCTGCTATGGCTTCCCTAAGTCCCAATTCTCTGGATGTTGGCAGGTGCAGAATGTCACTGCTTATTTTTTTTTCTATTAGTCCAAGGAAGCATTAACTCTATCAACCACTTTATGAAGCAACTCAACTCTTGGTTCTCTTTTGGGGTCCAGCTCAAAAAAAGCCATTTGTGCATTCTCTTTAACTGTACCTTGCAAGATAAGAAAAGTTATATCCTATAGTGATTAATTTCATCCAGACTGATGCTAATAAATAGGGCAAGAGACGGAAAAGTGCTGATGAGAGAAATTATGCAGCACTGGTGAGGGGACAAACTCCATGCAACCTCCTTTCACTTCATCCTTAGCGCCTTGGTTAGACTTCCACAAACGTCATCACTTTGGGCACATCCTTTGCGTGGTAGATGGGGAAGTGTCCACATATGGACATCTCTGAATAATTTATAGGGAGCTGTTATTAGTGGAACTAATAACCCCATCTGTTAAAACAGACCTTGCTACAAAATGAACCCCAGAAGCCACAGCAGCATGCTGCTGGCCCAAACAAGTGGTTGGGATGGGGGGAGGGAATGCATCTACACTTGTGCCCAGGACCACAGCACATTGGGAGTGGGGGAGGGCAGGGGAGTGAGTTCGGTCTGGGGTTTCCCCAGCCATGCTGCGGGTTGGGGGGGGGGGTGGATTGCTGCCTTCCTCCAGTGCTGGCTGGGGAACCCACAAACCAGACTCACTCCCCTCCCTTCCCTGGCTCCCATCCTGAAGACAGCACATGGAGCAGAGCTTTGAAGCACCTTCATTCGAACCCTCATGTAATAAGGGTTCAGAGTGTCACCTGACTGGGCGTTTTTAAAGTGTTCTACAGCTGTGCACTTCTGTCAGTGCACAGCTGTAGAGCACTTTCAGTGGCTGATCTCATACCAAACCATCACATCTGTCAGTGCCCCTAGATGAACAGTTTGTAATGGATGGCTGACAAGGTCTGAGTGACACAGATGACAAACAAAGGATAAGTGGCTCTATATACTCAATGTATTGCTCCATACCAGATGTGCAACTCAGGAAAAATGTACCTTCATTGGAGTCAGTGAAACTTTTGGATTTACAACTTCAGGGGAACTGGGATTTTACCCAGAGTCTCTTAAAGCAGAAAACATAACCATTGTCTATGGAAACTTGATCTTTGAGCTAGCTGGAGCTCTAATAGCAGAGGTGCACCTTTGAATTGTAAATAATGTGGCTGCTGCTTTTGTTGATAAAATCCCTTGCTCAATAGTCTGAAGTACTTGTGAATAAAACAGAGCAGGAGGTATTCTCTTGAGTATGTATCTAATCATGCCTTTGCCACTGGGGAATTGACTCACTCAAGAACTGCAAATTTTCCTTCAGTGTCGCAGAAGCTGGGATAATAAACAATGCAGGGGGAGGGCGGCATGTATGACTTTCACACTCCAGTAATTAATGTGAACACAGGTTTATTATGTAGCATTGACAGAATAATGTGAAGGGAATATAATCCAATTCAGAACTGACCTGTGTCCTTGAAGAGCCCTATGCCCTTATGGTACTTAGGGCAGGATTAGGACCTAACAGCTAGATGTCAAGATAAATGTAGACATTAATCTGCTGGTGCCTAATAAAAGCTTCCAAATTTACAGGCCTTGAAGCTGATGCTTCTAAAAGGGAAACTTATATTGCCTCAGTGCCTCAGTGATGGGGAGAAGAAGAATGGACAAAGTGGAAAGCACCAAGGATACTGAGAGGGAGAACAGAGATTTTTTAGGAAGGGGAAATCTAAAATCCTACATTTGCTGCAGGAAGCTACAGCTGGGAAGCAGGTGACAATCTTCCCCTTTGTCATAGCTCCTGCATCTGCCTGATGACTGCTGCTTTCCTCCTTAACTCTAATGCTGCACTTTGAAGCAGTGTGTATAGGAAGGGTTCAAAGTGACTAGTAGGTGGTGGTCTCTTACTGATCCTCCTGGGATGGAGGAAGGTGGAGGGGACATGAAGACAGCCTCCAGAGACTAGGCAAGGGACTATGTAGACTTTTGTGAAGAAGAGACACTCAACAGATGCATAGGACAGTCTCAGACAACTTGTATGAGTACATGTACCTAATACATGTGCCCCTGCATCTCAACAATAATACGCAAAAGCAACATTCAATTCTACACTTCAACAAGCAAATAATCACTAAGTATGTGTTCTTTACTGAAGACATCTGTTTATTTTTATAGGTGTTTAACTCTCTCCCCAGGCAAAAATGTATTAAGTAGGAGAAAATTAGCCCATGATTACATGGGATCCAATTCTGCCATCTTTGCTCACATCTTGACAGCTCCTTGGCTGGGATCATTTAGTCAGGGATAATACTGCCTTGAGCAGGGGCTGGACTAAATGACTTCATGAGGTCTCTTCCAGCCATATGATCCTATGCAGTATCTGACTCTGAAGGTATTTCCTTGTATTTTAATAAAATTGCTTGTGGGCTAAGGTGTAACCTAATGGCTAGAGTGCACAAACTGCTTTCAAAATGGCTGATTCATAGATTCATAGATGTTAGGGTCAGAAGGGACCTCAATAGATCATCGAGTCCGACCCCCTGCACAGGCAGGAAAGAGTGCTGGGTCTAGATGACCCCAGCTAGATGCTTATCTAACCTCCTCTTGAAGACCCCCAGGGTAGGGGAGAGCACCACCTCCCTTGGCCACTCTAAATGTAAAGAAGTTGTTCCTAATGTCCAATCTAAATCTGCTCTCTGCTAGCTTGTGGCCATTATTTCTTGTAACCCCCGGGGGCGCCTTGGTGAATAAATACTCACCAATTCCCTTCTGTGCCCCCGTGATGAACTTATAGGCAGCCACAAGGTCGCCTCTCAACCTTCTCGTGAAGAGGCTGAAAGGTCCAGTTTCTCTAGTCTCTCCTCGTACGGCTTGGTCTGCAGGCCCTTGACCATACGAGTGGCCCTTCTCTGGACCCTCTCCAGGTTATCTGCATCCCTCTTGAAGTGCGGCACCCAGAATTGCACGCAGTACTCCAGCTGCGGTCTGACCAGTGCCCGATAGAGGGGAAGTATCACCTCCTTGGATCTATTCGTCATGCATCTGCTGATGCACGATAAAGTGCCATTGGCTTTTCTGATGGCTTCGTCACACTGCTGACTCATGTTCATCTTGAAGTCCACTAGGACTCCAAGATCCCTTTCCACTTCCGTGCCACCCAGCAGGTCATTCCCTAGGCTGTAGGTGTGCTGGACATTTTTCCTCCCTAGGTGCAGCACTTTGCATTTCTCCTTGTTGAACTGCATCCTGTTGTTTTCTGCCCACTTGTCCAACCTGTCCAGGTCTGCTTGCAGCTGTTCCCTGCCCTCCGGCATGTCCACTTCTCCCCATAGCTTTGTGTCATCTGCAAACTTGGACAGAGTACATTTCACTCCCTCGTCCAAGTCGCTGATGAAGACATTAAAGAGTATCGGTCCAAGGACCGAGCCCTGCGGGACCCCACTGCCCACACCCTTCCAGGTCGAAACCAACCCATCCACCACGACTCTCTGGGTGCGACCCTCCAGCCAATTCACCACCCACTGGACTGTGTAGTTATCCAAGTCACAGCCTCTTAACTTGTTCACCAGTATGGTGTGGGATACTGTATCGAAGGCCTTCCTGAAGTCTAAGTATACGACATCCACCCCTCTTCCTGTGTCCAGGTGTTTCGTAACCTGGTCATAGAAAGAGACTAGATTAGTCAGGCACGATCTGCCTGCTACGAACCCGTGCTGGTTTCCCCTCAGCATAATTTATCCTGCCGGGCTCTCGCAAATGTGAGCCTTGATAACTTTTTCAAAGATTTTGCCAAGGATGGAGGTGAGACTGACTGGCCTATAGTTGCCCGGGTCCTCCTTCCTCCCCTTCTTGAAGATGGGGACCACATTGGCCCTTTTCCAGTCCTCCAGGACTTTGCCCGTGTGCCACGAGTGTTCAAATATTCCCGCCAGTGGCTCTGCAATGATGTCGGCCAGTGCCTTCAGCACCCTCGGATGGAGCTTATCTGGGCCTGCCGACTTAAACACATCCAGTTCCTCCAAGTGACTCTGCACCATCTCAGGGTCTACACATGGTAGTCTGGCGCCTTGCTGCTGCCTCTCTACAACCCCAGTGAGAGACTTGTCATGCCCCTCGCTTAGGAACACTGAGGCAAAGAACTCGTTGAGAAGTTCAGCCTTGTCCCCCCTGTCCCTCACCAATTGTTTCTGCCCGTTTAGCAGGGGTCCTATTTCTCCCTGGGCCTTCCTTTTACTCCCTATATATCTAAAAAACAATTTCTTGTTGTCCTTTACTTGGGATGCCATCCTCAGCTCCATGGTAGCTATGGCCCATCTAACTGCCTCCCTACAAGCGCGAGCAAAGGAGGTAAATTCATCTTTGGTGATCTCTCCCTGTTTCCACTTTTTATGTGCTCCCCTTTTGGCCCTTAGGCTGCCCTGGATTTCTCTGGTCAGCCAAGGAAGCCTCCTGGCCCCTTTCCCTCTTTTTCCTCACATCGGTATCGTCTCGTTTTGTGCCCAAAGGATCATTTCCTTAAGGCACAGCCACCCTTCTTGGGCTCCCATCACTTCAAAACTCCTACTCTGCAGTGCGTCCTTGACCAATCGCCTGAGTTCATTGAAATCAGCTTTCCTAAAGTCTAGCACTTTCACCCTACTAGTTACCTTACCCACTCAACGTCTTATGGTGAATTCTGTTATTAGGTGATCACTGTCCCCCAGATGGCTACCGATCTGGAGGTCCCCTACCATGTCATCCCCCGTTGTCAATACCAGATCCAGTATGGCATTCCCCCTAGTGGGACCGTGTACCTCCTGTGTCAGGTGGAGGTCCTGTACATAGGTTAGAAACCTGCGTGAACGGTGGGACTTTGCCATCTGCGTGTCCCAGCAGATGTCTGGGTAGTTTAGGTCCCCCATAACTACCGCCTCTTTAGCTTTTATGGTCTCCGAGAGCTGCCTCAGGAGCCCCGAATCTATTTCTTCCCCTTGGTGTGGGGGTCTGTAGCAGACTCCTACCACCAAATCCCTTTCTCCTTTCCCCCCATGTAGCCTAACCCACAATCCTTCTACTTCCTCATCCTTTGATTCCGTCTTGATGAGGGTCGATGTATATTGCTCATTGACATAGAGCGCAACCCCTCCCCCTTTTTACCCCACCCTGTCCTTTCCGTACAATCTATAACCCTCAATATGTACCTCCCAGTCGTGGGACGAATCCCACCAGGTTTCCGTTAGCCCTACTAAGTCATAGGTGTTTTGTGCAAGCAGGAGCGCTAGTTCATCCTGCTTGTTCCCCATGCTCCTAGCATTAGTATATAGGTACTTGAGCCCTGCGACTGGTGCCTTTGCTGCCCCCCCGCTCCGAGTCCCAAGGGGCCCCTTATTTCTTACCTTCTCGTTGCTTACCTGTGGTCGCCCCATGGCTTGCAGGTTCCCAATGTTCTCCTTCTTCAGGCTGGGCTGTCCTTGTGGGTGCCACATGGTTTGGTGGTCTACAGCTTCCCCTGCCCTCATCTTCCCCTCCCCCCAATGAGCCTAGTTTAAAGCTCGCCGGAGGAGATCTGCCAACCTAGAAGAAAACACACACTTACCTTTGGGGGACAGGTGAAGCCCATCCCAACTGAGCATGTCCCTCGTCGTAATGTGTGGGTCGTTGTCCAGGAAGCCGAAGCCTACCTCGAGACACCACTGCCAAAGCCGCCAGTTGGTCTCTCTGATGCAGTTCTCATGCCGTCTTCCACATCCGTTCACTGGTAGGATGGAAGAGAATACCACCTGTGCACTGAACTCCCTCAGCATGCCGCCCAGAGCACTGTAGTCCGCCATCAGGTAATCGGGGGTTCTGGCCACATCATTAGTACCCACATGGACTAGGACCATGGGGTAGTAATCGGTGGGCTTGATCCTGGCCTGGATTACTTCCGTCACATCCCGAATCTTTGCTCCGGGCAGGCAGTATACCTCTCATGTTGAGGGGTCCTGGAAACAGATGGGTCCTTCCGTACCTCTCAGGATGGAGTCACCTATGACGAGCACTCGTCGCTTCCTCCTCTGGGTCCGCTTGGATCTCTTGCCCTGTTCGGAGCATGTAGAATGTGGTGATGCTTCCTGTCCAAGGGTGTCCTCCTCCCCTTCCATCTCCTGCAGGGTCTCCAGGGCCTCGTACCTGTTCTCCAGTCGGACTGGAGGAACCGGTACCTGTTCGCTGCGAGCAGCTCCGGTCCTGGATGTGACCGTCTGCCACTCTGCTGTGGAGTGCGTTCTGCCATAATTTGTCTTTCTAGCACATTGCTCTTTTGTGCCAGGTTTGTTACTCTGGAGCCCATGTAGTCTACGCTGTCATGCAATAAAGCTATCACAAACTATGTGTTATCCACTTAAATTTCAAGCCTCCTCAGAAGATGAAGAAACATTGCTTTCCCAAACCACAAAAAGCAGGCTCTGTGGCCCTGGATTTAAATTAGAGCAAAGAATTCGATTAGATCTCAGGGAAACATCAGATGCATCAGGCTCACAAAAGCTTGTGCTATAATCTATGATTTAGTTAGTCTATAAGGTACAAATCTATCCCGCTTGCCTTCAGCCTTTCTTGAAGAATTTTTTGGATGAATTCTATAAAACAACCAAGATATAACAAACAATCAAATATTTTATACTAGCTTTAGAAAATTATAATAAACAAATGAAAACATTCTAAATTGCAAATAAGAGTTCAACAAGCAACGATTAAACCTAAATTGAGGTAAATGAATACATCCAATCATAGTGTTAAGCCTCATCTTCACCAGAAAGTTTTTCTGGTATAATTAAGGGATTCCAATTCCTATAGTCTGGAAGCAATTAAGTCAATATGAAATTGTTTATCCTGATATAACCTATTTCCATATTGGAGAAGATATAATGCACATTTATTTCTGATATAACTGCATCCAGACTCTGGTTTCTACCAGTATAGCTATACTACTAAAATCACATCCCAAACCAAAGTAGTCATACTGACACAAGTGCTGTATAGACAGTGTCTTAGTTAATACAAATTATAAACTTTATATCACAGAATAAATCCAAAATAAACATAAAAGCTAGCAATTAGAGCAAAGACAGGATGACACAAGATAGGAAAAACTGTCCATCCACAACTGAATGAAAACCATTAACTGTTCCTCCAAAATAGCAGCTAATGAGTAACCTGAAGCCTTGTCAAAGATAATTGATTAAATAGAGTATTTGACCTTTTATAGATGTAATTAATATTTACATCTGTAAATATTACAATATATTATTTATAATATATTATTTTAAAATAATATAATACATATATAGTTGTATGTATATAGGCATGCGTGCATATATACGGCTCATCACTGGGCATCATGATTACTCATACAGAGGGGCTAAAAAAATTAGATGAGCTTTATGAAGTCACCGCATTTAGGAGCCATATTGACCATCTTTTTATAAATAAGAGCAATTAATTATGATGACTTTTTATGACACTTCCACTTGTGACTAACTACTGCTTGTTGAGATTTTTTTTGGCAGAAAAGTTCCCTTTGAAAGTTAATCAATTGAAAGTTCCTTCTCAATTAATTGTAAGGGAAACTTTTGTTGGAAAGCATGAGTTTTGATGGCATTTTAATTGGGACAGAATGGGCAAGAAAGAACAAGTAAGACCGACTCTATAACTTGTTAGTGAGAGATGTGGGTCTCAAACTTTTCCAGACTTTTGGTACCCTTTGTTAGATTCCAGGCACCCCTCAGAAAATGCCAGCTCTTAGTTTTCACTCGGTTTTTTGACTACAGAAAAATAATAGTGTAATTCTTCTGTTGCAAAGAATTCAGACCACAACAGGTCAGGATGTCTTTGGCACTATGGATTTCTCTGTGAAATCTTTAGGTTTATGAATCATTGTAGGTGTTTGCACACGCAACAGTGCTGATATGCATGGCTACCCACAGTGCCCTTAACAGGATCTCATGTCACCCATGGGTGCCATTGCACCCTGGTTGAAAAATCACTGGGTTCACTGATGTGATACAGAGGCACGTTGTTGCTTGTGCTTCTGGTGGCATCTTGTGTGGATTCAGGATGTTTGGGGTCAGAACTCCCCTTTTGTTTTGTAGAGGGCAGACTTTGCTTCCTCTGAAGAATGATTTGGGGAAAATCAGGACCTCATACATATTTGTCTTCATTCAAGTATTCCCAGAAGCATTTACACAAGAGAGGTCATGATATATATGGCAAAAAAAAGATAGAATATGGGATGTTCTTGTTAAATTATATCTAATGAATATGAGATGTTATCTGACAGGCTACTCATTGAGTACAGAATGATTCAGGCATATCATGAGATACAACATGCTCTGAGGCATACCTAAGGCAGCACTATGCGTTATGTGAAAATAAACAGAAAAATACTGAAGCTGTATACAGGTACAAAAACATCCTGTCATGTTGAAGATGACAAAATAGTAACCACTACCCATATTGGCAGACATTATCCCTTTCTACAGAAAAAGCTCTGGGAGGAGAAAATGTTTTGAAGTGTCCTTGTTAGAGTGTTTCCCCAAGGGAGTTTGTGTGGCTTTTCATGGAGAATCACACCTTCTTAAATACAGCTCCTGGCATTTTCAGGCATGTGTTTGACTAGTATGCTTGTCCTTCCTCCACTGTGAGCTCCCCCATAAGACTCTTCTGTTTCTTGGGAATGAGCCAATAACTGAGAGGAAATCAAAGTCAACAGCCTTCATTTCTGTCTTGATAGGTCCTCAGAGGTCATTCTCCAATAAGGTTTGAAGCTCTTTTGGGGGCAGGGGCCTTGGCTTGGATATAACCGAATCAGCTTTCTATGAGTTCAGCACATAACACAAGGTGGCTGCTCTAATCTAAATAGAGAACTTTCCTCCCCATCTTGCCCCCCACCAAAAAAAGATAGCAGTAAAAATACCTACCTGTAATGTAGTGCATTTCATTGGTAGCTTTCAAGGTGCTTTACAAAGGACCAAATACATTATTATCTCCATTTAACAGATAGGGAAACTGAGGCACAGAAGTGTGATGGATCTTGTTCAAGGTTACCCAGTAGGCCAATGCCTGAGTGACATATAGAACCCATGGCCCTAAAGTCATAATCCAGTGCTGTGTCCACTGGGCCAAATGTAGTTCACAATTGACCTAGACAGATCCCACTGTCTTAAAGAAGACCCAGTAGATCCTCTGAGATATAAGGGAGGCATCTATACAAACTCTAGGCCAGCCCAAACTTCCTGAGATCAGGGTTCCCACAACTCTTATAAAATACAGAGAAGGTCCATGTGTGAATTAGTGAAGTGTCCCAGTGCATTAACTTTTTACTGCCTTTTCCAGGAGATTTATATTGGCTGATACACATTCTTTGCCCCATCATGCCTTAGTCAGTAATTTCTGAAAGGCCTAGGGTTATGCATCAACCCTCCTACACTCTAGGGAAAAACACTGTGTGCTGATACACACAAGAAAAATGTTCCCTCCTACTAACCTCATGTAGGGTTGCACTCTTACAAGAATTTTTTTAACTCCAGCATACCTTTCTAGGGTTAGCCATTTAATTTAGCAAGGAGAAACAGCTGCAGCCCTGAGGTGGCCATTTAGCAACTTGTGCCTCACTTCTGTATCTCTCCTAGGTGGCAACTGCCTGTTCTGTTTTCCTTTGTGTTTCTCTTTGTTATTACTGAGATGGTCTCACCAGTCCTCTAAGCATTAATGCCATCTCTAGAGAGATCTCAAATTTCTCTCTCTCTTTTTTTTTTTTTTCTCCTAATAGTTTACTGAAGGATCAATACTTTAAAATCCAGATTTTTAGAGGTTGGTATTATCCCATAAATTACCCCTCACAATTTACCATAAATATTCAATCAACCAGCACAGCACACATATTGTCACCTTTTCCAGAACTATTTGTGAAAACCGGCTTTTTTCTTCATTTTGTGATTCTTATCACAGCATTACCTGGCTCTGCGGTGTCCTATGATATACTGTCTTTAGAATGAAGTGGGAAGTTTCTGGGAGGGATAAGTTAAAAGATGGTAGCACCTTTTCGATTAATGTTAGGGAAGAGTTACTATGCACTGAACCTTCTTATAAGCCTCCGGTTCCCTGTGTCCAAGTATCAAATCTGCTGTACCTATGACTAATATAGACTGATGCCAAGAAAAAGAATACAGAAAGCAATACAAGCTTTATAATACATTTATAATATGTTTAATGTGCTTCATAAAAAAATAGTACTGTAGAACCAAAAGCTGGCAAGTCAGATACCTATTATTCCCATGGCCTTTGTTTACTTATTATAACAGTGTCAGCTTGACTCTAAAATACTAATCATTTTCTATTTATTTTCCTCTTCAATGCAAGTCTTTTTATTCAACATTTAAGCTGAGCAGTGAGCTGCATCTGAAAATAATTTCCCTGATCTCAGGTTCTAAATATCAAGTTTCTCTACCAATACAAGTTAGTTTTTTTAGCAATCCTCTATGCTTGTTTTTGTAAACAGTGCATTCTTGTCATTCCAGTTGTTTCATCAGAGGCTAGCTACGACATTTTATGGAAGTTGCAGTGCTTTTTTGTTGCCTGTGTTGGTAGGAGAATTTAGGGGAAGGGCTGCATTGATTTGAGTGTCTGCAACATGCATGTTAAACCATAATTAAGGCCCTGTTTTGCATCACTGAAAATTTAACATGTTGTAGAAACAAAATGCATTGAGAAGGATAGGGGTGTAGGTTGTAGCTGTGTTGGTCTAAGGACATAGACAGACAAGGTTCCTTGGGTGAATCTGATATCTTTTATTAGACCGCTGGAAGAGCACACACCAACTGCTGAAACTTCCTTAGCCTGACTAAGGGTTTTTGAACCCAAAAGCTTGCTTAATAACTATTCTCCAACTATTTGGGTTTGTCTCATAAAAGATATCAGATTCACCTAAGGAACCTTGTCTGCCTTGAGAAGGATAGTGCAGTCAGATGAAATGACTACCACAATTTGAAAACTGTGGGATCTACCTTATATTAGCTGCTTCACCGTACCTGTCTATGTTTATGCTCTTAGGACAAAAGACCACTTGGAGCCCTTTTAAAATAGGAAACATTTCAAAATGGCAGCAGCTGATAAGATACATTCAAATTTTTTGTATGAAGAAGCAAAGAATGGTTCAAATTTATCAAAACCTGCTCCAACTTTAACCTTGGATAGAGCAATTTGAAGCTGAACATTTGAAAGGGTTTGTTTGTGTGTCTGCCGCCTTATAATGTGGGCCATGTTCCACAAAACACTTACCACATGTTAAATGCCCCTTCAACTTAAATGTCTGTGTGTTCAAGCAGGATAACACATACTAAATATTTGGGCTGTGCAAAGCTTCAGTTGCTGATTCAATTTGGCAGAGATTTGGCCTGATTCGGCAGCTGAATTTACAAATCTGAATTGAATCAGGAGACCCTTTAATTTCTCTGAATCAAATTGGAGAGTTTTGATGGTTCGGACATAGACACAGCTTTAAATGTTTTTTCTACATACCTCAAGGTACCAGATGGCTTGTGAATGCTGAGATGGTGGGGCAGATTGAGCATCCCATGGGAGCATGGCGGGGTCCCCAGTACACTTAGTGGCAGACCCAGAAGTGGACCAGAAGCTCTTCCAGTCCACTTCCGTATCTACTGGGGAGCATGCAGGGGACCCACCCCCCCCGGCTCGGTGACTGGTGCCTCCTGGGTCTGGGAGGCACCCAGGGTCCCCCCCCCGCAGCCAGTCACTGAGCTGGAGGGGGCATAGGGGTGTTCCCCGTGTGCTCAGTGGTGGTCCTGGAAGTGGACTGGAAATACATCTGGTCCACTTCTGAGTCCACCACTGAGTATGCGAGGGGGCCTCTGCACTCCTGTGGGACGTTCCATCTGCCCCACCATCTCAGTGTTCATAAGCCGCACCTGGTTCCTTGAGGTATGTAGAAAAAACATTTCAAGCCGTGTCTATGTGCCTCGAGGTATGTAGAAAAAACATTTAAAGCTCTGTCTATGGCCAAATCACTGATTCTCCGAATCAGCATTGAATCTTCGGATTTGGATTTGGCCAAATCAAATTGGGACAGTGATCCAAATGAATGAATTGAATCACTGTCCCTGATTTCAGCCAAATCTGAATCCGAATCGTATGTGGCCCATTTTACACACCCTTACTAAATATGCTCCTATTATACTGTAGCAAAGTTAAGTCTTTTCAAGTGAGGACTATCTCCAGATATTAAGTAACATTTGTGTCGAGTAAACACATGCTCCACGGAGAAAATATCATCAATTGGGGCTCCTAGCTCTGGAACAACATGGGTATCTCCATCCAGCTCAGATATGTTGCTAGGGCTAAGACCAACAATCAGCTGTTTGTCAATCCCAGCCCCTGCACCACAAGATACCCTGTTCAAGACTCAGATGCAAAGGCATAAGCCTTGAAATGGCACCAGTGAGGTGCTGGGACTAGGACTGACAATCAGCTGACTGTTAGTCCCAGCCCCTACACCACAGGGGAGCCATTACAGAAAGGCATCTGATCTTGATTTGAAGACAAGAGGAAAAATCCATTTCTTTCTCTTTGTAATTTGTTCCGATGATTGATCACACTAACTATTAAAAATTCACTGTTATAATAGGTATAATAATAACCTCTGCTTGGGGAAAACAGGCAATAGATATAGTTAAATATGACCTGAGCTGGATTTAAAAACAAGTGAACTGACTCCATAACAAGACCTCGTTATTGCTAAGAACGTATCAAACATTATTGCTACTGGCAGTATCTGTTCTTGGAATGAAAGCACTTCCATTTTAAGAACCATTTATTAGCTCATAAAAACAATAATGAGATATTAAAATGTATAAAAGAATTGAAAGATCAAGCTGTCTAATAAAATACTGTATATCTACATATTATTACATTAGCTCCCTGGTATGAAAGCCATTGCGTTGCTGGGGGGAAAAGCTCATTTGTCTCTAGAGAAGTGGTAGACAATCAGTCTTCCTCTCTTTTGAATTTGTTTAGGCTACTGCTGGCTGAAATAGGCTACTGCTGGATAGAATAAGTCATAGCTATCATAGTTTCATAGTTGATAGGGTCGGAAGTGACCTGAGCAGATCATCAAGTCCGACCCCTGCCATGGCAGGAAAGAGTACTGGGGTCAAACAACCACAGCAAGGTGTTTGTCTAACCTCCTCTTAAAGACCCCCAGGGTAGGAGCGATCACCACTTCTCTTGAAAGTTGGTTCCAGATCCTAGCCGCCCTGACAGTGAAGTAGCGCCTCCTGATGTCTAGTCTGAATCTACCTTCTGCCAGCTTGTGACCGTTATTTCTAGTCACTCCTGGGAGTGCTTGGGGGAACAGGGACTCCCCCAATGCCTGCTGGTCCCCTCTGACTAGTTTGTAACAGGCCACTAGATCCCCCCTCAGCCTTCTCTTGTGGAGGCTGAACTGGTTCAGGTCCCTTAGCCTCTCTTCATAGGGCCTGCCCTGCTGCCCCCTGATCATGCAAGTGGCCCTCCTCTGGACCCTCTCAATGCTGTCTGCATCGCTCCTGAAGTGTGGTGCCAAGAACTGGGTGCAATACTCCAACTGCGGCCTGACCAATGTCGCATAGAGGGGGAGGATCACCTCCTTGGACCTGCTCAAGATGCATCTGTGGATGCATGACAAGGTGTGGTTGGCCTTCCTGACTGTCAGCCCATGTTCATTCTGGCATCAATAATGACTCCAAGATCCTTTTCTGCCTCTGCACTGACAAAAAGGGAGTTCCCCAGCCTGTAGGTATGCTGCTGATTCTTCCTCCCCAGGTGCAGCACCTTGCACTTGTCAGTGATGAAACCCATCCTGTTGTCATCTGCCCACCCCTGTAACCTGTCTAGGTCCAATTGCAGCCTATTCCTCCCTTCTAGCATGCCCACTTCCCCCCACATCTTAGTGTCATCTGCAAATTTGAACAGGGTGCTTTTTACCCCCTCGTCCAAGTCACTGATGAAGATGTTGAACAGCGCTGGTCTGAGGACCGAGCCCTGGGGGACCCCACTGCCCACATCCCTCCAGGTTGAAAATGACCCATCCACCACCACTCTCTGGGTGCGGCCGTCCAGCCAGTTAGTGACCCATTTGACTGTGTAGGTGTCGACGCCACAGTCCCCTAGTTTTTTAATGAGAATGGGGTGAGAGACAGTGTCGAAGGCCTTTCTGAAGTCCAGAAAGACTACGTCCACTGCTACCCGTGCGTCTAAGGATTTGGTGACCTGGTCATAGAAGGCCACCAGGTTGGTCTGACAGGACCTGACAAAAGTTATAAGTTATATCAAAAGTTATAAATAATATAAAGTATGTTAGATCGCCTCATTACATTTCTGAATTCATGGCAGAACACGTAAAGGCCCCAAAAGCAAAATCCACTATAGTGTTAAGTGATCCTGTAGATTGGTCACAGGGCTTTCGATCAGGAACCTGGACTGTATCTTTGGATTTACCAGACCTGTTCTGCAACTTCTGTCTCCATTTCCTCCCCTTTCCCTCACCAAGCTTTGACTGTCGCTTTATTTAGACTGTGAGTTTTTATGGGTGAGGACTGTCTCACTATGTTTGTTCAATGCCTGGCAACACAGAGTCCCAATTTTGGCTGGCACTTCCAGGTGCTTTTGAACACAGAGCATTATTCACTGGAATATAATGCACTTGTGTTCAGCTATGGTATCGAAGTGAGAAAGGGGCGGGTTGTTTCTTAAAATGGTGACAATAAGAACAGTAGGAGATTAAATGGTTAAATGCCTGTGGAATTTGTACTTGCCATTCAAACACTTCCTCTTCCTTTTGTTTTTAACCTTGTTTTCCTGTCATATGTTATCCTGCCCTTCCACCCCATTCCTCACTGCCTGCTGGCCTCCTGGTATTTGTATTTGTGTAAAAGTATAGCTAG
The DNA here is from genome assembly GCF_030867095.1 of Alligator mississippiensis. NCBI lineage: Eukaryota > Metazoa > Chordata > Crocodylia > Alligatoridae > Alligator > Alligator mississippiensis. Next base: position 325,161,895 of record NC_081824.1, read on the forward strand.
ATATTAACTCCCATGGCAGAGTTGTTCTGTAAATGGGTTTGGGGAGTTGCTGCTTGAAATACAGCTAGTGTTCTCCTGAAAGGCTGAACAACTGACAGGCTCAACATCCCTGGCATGAAATCTGAACACGTCCATTCTCACCTCCCACCTCCCTGATCCTGAAAGCCACTATCCTGTTTCTTGATGCGCATAGGAAGGATCTGGTTAAAATCCTACTGTCTCCTTCATGCCGCAAGTGAGTGTGCATGTGTGTGCATCCATGTTTATAATTCACAAGCCAATGTCTAAAATACTAGTAGAAATATCAGTGTTATTTTGAGCCATCTGAACTCCACTGTTTATTGAACTCAGCTGACTGTTCACAAGGGGAAAGGTACTTAAAAACAACACACCGGCTAGTTCTCTAATCAAATATTGTGAACAATAAAGGGAAAAAACTGGGCTAAAAAAAGAAAAGTTTTGGCAAAGGAACCATAAAGAAATGTTCAAGGAGACTGTAATGTAACCAGACACACTGTTGGCAACAAACAGCTTTCAAAAAGAAAGGAGAACTAGCACAATATCACTCTAGTCAAGGGAAGTATGAAGGATTTGCAACTCTGTTAGTAAATGTTGAAAGCAGGGATTCATATTAGTAAGCGCCTCCTGGAAAGGGAAATGAAGGAAAGACAAAAAAAGGAAAGAAAGACAGATAGGCTCACTGATAGGGAAGCCAAGTAAAAAAGGACTCAGGTAGCTAAAACAACACATGGCTGCTCATTAGTTTCCTGTTTCTTAGTTTGTTAGCCAAAAACCCATGCAAGTTACGGGAAATGCATATGTTTCTCTTGACAATTCTAGGGAGGAAGAGTGCAGGCTGGAACTGGGTAGGTTCAGGTTTACAGCAGCTCTTAATTTAAAATGTCACAGGAATTAATGACTTGATTCTCTACTGACCTGTCTATATCCACTTCAGAGGAGTTTTATTGATTTTTATGCTGACCTATCTCTGTGCAATTCAGAGGAGTTTTAGTGGTATCAGGGTGGCATAGAAGGCCTTATACGTTTAGATGCTCTGAAAACTTAGTTATATGTGCCTGGGAAAAGATGGGAAACTGGCTCTGGGAGCTGCTTCTATATTCCTATGGTTTCCTTATCCACTTCCTCAGTTCCCCATGGAAATTGGAGAAGACCAGGTAAAGCATCTGATAGCTTCACAAATAGTTCTTTAAATAAACGTTGTCTGTGAGAGGTCCAGAGTCATTTGATACTCTAAGGGCATTTATAGCTATCCAGGAGTGGCGAGGCGGGGGTGGGTGGGGGGAATTAATTAGAGTGGCTCCAAGAACCTCTCTAATTAAAGCTCCTGGAGCATAACATGTATCAGCGTCCCCATTCTGAAAAAATGGTGGTGGGGGTGCTTTAACTAAAGCTCATTGAATGAGATTTAGTTAAAGTGCTCCTACCACCATTTTTCAGTGCAGGGACACATACACATGTTGCTGGAGTCTGCTGGAGCATGGTATTTACCATGCTTTAGCAGACTCGATTAATCAAATCTGCACCGATGTGCTGTAATTACAGCACATCAGAGCAGCCTCGCTGCTTGAGTATAGGTGCCCTAAAGTGTTATACCCAGCAGCAATATATTACAGGCAAAAACTAATTCTCCTTATGGCCATAGACCCCTGGGACTTTATTAATTTGAACACTTCCTTGAAACAGCAAGTATTCGTTTACTATAACACATCCCTAAATGTAACTTAAATACAGATATCTGAATAGTTTCTGCCTGTATTTTGCATTAAGTCATTGCATTCCACAAGCCTTATAGCATCCTGATTGATCAGCATGCATGCTCTTGATTTAAAGCTCTCTAGCTTCCTTTTATAACAAATCTTATCTATGTAGATTGGCTGGTGCTTTTGAAGTCCTATATCCAGAAAGAGAAAAAAGGAGGAGGAAAAAAAAACATGCAAGGCAGGATTTTTGTCAGTCTTTGTTAATTTTTTTAAACACAAAATTAGAAAAAATTCTTTTCATTTCTCTCTCTCTTTCTTTTTCTCTCTCTGTATTCTAGGCAGCTTCTGACTTCAGAATAATTTGCATTAGAATGAGAGGAATGAGAGGGATCTATGTAAATATAAAGGGGTAGTTTGCAAGAAATCAGTTAAATGTGAGATTGTTAAAGAGAGCTGATGAAACTAGAACAAAGGCCACAATCCTATGACAGTTGAATCAACTCTAACAGTCTGACATTTAACTAGTCTCTTGTTGCAAGTTACCTTGGCTTCCCTCTATAACTTTCACTTATTTCAATGCAAATTTGTTTACTATGAAGGGAGAAGTGACACATCTTCCAGTTGAAGTCCATAGTTTCTACATTTTATGTTACAGATTGCTGTTGGCATGAGCTGAGGGAGGGAAAGGGGACAAAGCAAACAAAAAGACAAAATTCCTTCCTTGCTTGTGCTTCCTTTCTGGGCATAGGACTTCAAAGTATGAGTGAATCTACAAAGATGCTGCTGCTACTTCCTTTAAAAAACGAGCGAGACGAAAGTATGTCCTATGATTAGTCACTGCGCTATAAGGTTTGTGAAATGAAGTGAGTCTGATGCCAAATATGGGAAGGGTTGCTTCCAAAACCTGCATTTTAATTGGCTGAAAGGGTTATTTTAAATTCATATGTGGCTGTTTTGACCTTCTTTGCAGGAGGTCTTAACATTAGCAGAGTTTAGATCGCTTGTGGTTGGGCAATGAACCAAGGTGTCTGCACTTGTATCAGTTGCAGCCTCATAGAAAAAGAAGAAAGGTGTGTTACATCTGTATATCATGTTAGTGTCTTCAGCATGTAAACTCTCATGCTGATTATGGGATGTCATACTGATGATTTACCCAGTTACAGGGGTTTATTTTTCACTTTGGAAATCAGTTTCATGGTAAATTTACAAATGAAAAAAAATGCCATTTAAGAAAATGAATTCAAAAGCTGAATGATTCTGATTAAAAGAACCACATGAAAGGTAATATAGAATTCATGGCTCAGATTTAAACATGCTGGCTTGATGCAAGTCAGTTCACTGAAATAAACGTCAGCTGCCTTCAGCTTCTTATTGATATTTTTAAATATTTTTGTATGGTGCTTTCTCATATTGATTTTGTTCCTGTATTTGTACAATCACTGTCTCACTATCTGACATATTTTCACACTCCTTGGGTACATTTACACGTGAATATTACTACGACACAATAAACTCCAGTGTAGTTTGTGCTGGGGTTTATTGCTCCTGGCACTGCATTTACACATGTGCCTGGGACCACAGCATGTTGAGCCGGGGCAGCACAGCCCTAGCTGGCAGGGGAGAGCTGGGCCTGGTCAGCCTGCCAGCCCAGGGCTGCTGTGACCTGACTCAACGTGCTGCGGAGAGGCTGGCCAGCAGGCAGCCCTGCATTGTAGTACCCTCGTGCCCCAGACAGCCCCAGTCACCATCTGTACATACATTGTGGTAGAGTAAATAACTCCACCTTAGGATAGTGTTTGTGTTTACAGGTACTATCCCATGGCAGAGTTAATTAGTTTACTCCAGCCTAATAGCACTGCATGTGTAGAGTGCATGTGCTGACACTTTACTGTGGAGCTAATTAGGCAACTCCACAGTAAGAGTTTTATGTAGCTACACCGCTTGGAATTATCTCAGCATTCCCTATATGAGGAACAATGACTTTCAAAAAGAGAGAAGATCGTGAATCTAACCCTATTTACTGGATTTTACAATGCCTGAGGGGAAGCCATGGGACTGAAAATATGCTGTGTTTGTCCCATTTGGCTGTAAATCTGTCACCAGGAAAGAACCAGTTCAATTCAGATCAAACCAACCTTATTGTCAGAACAAATTATTTCATTGACTGCAGAGGGAGTCAGACCAGTGTTTTCTCACAAAACATTCTTACACTCATTTAAAACGTGCTTGTCTGTGAAGACAAGCACTGCTACATTTCACAGGGCATGATGAAGTAGGAGGAAGAAATTTCTCAGACTTTTCTCTTCTCCTTCTCTTCCTGTCTTCTTGTAGCTTTACTTACAGGCCAACTAATCCTGATAGTCTTATTTATATAGCTTTGAAAGCAAACATGGTGGTGTATGGTGAAAGAACTGTGCCAGACAAGTAACAGTTGTCTGCCCTGTGAAGACAGGAACAAGTAATATATTAAAATGTAGGTGTGTCTACATCCTGACAGCAGCATGACTCATTCAGGATGTCCCTGAGCACATCCCACCCACCTGGTCCTGGTTGCAGGTTCTAAACACAGAAATAATGGAGAGGCCACTTCAGAGTGTCTTTTAGCTGCTCCTGAGACCAGCCTAAAACATTCTGGAGAGCAGCCACTGACTGCGACAGAGTAGGTGAGCAGAAGTAGATGGGCAGAGCAGGTTTGGGAATGTCTCCATTGCCTCCATTGGCTGTTGCCATGGGGTGGAAAGCCCATGGTGGCACTTGTGATATTTCTTCAAATAGAAGGAAAGTGACACATTAATTTTTTTTCAGAGAATCTGTCATTAGTTGGCAATAGTTCAGGGCATCAGGTCAAGTTCCCTCTGGAGCATTCTGGCATGTTGTGCCCAATCCATGTAATTCCTACCCATCACCCTACAGTGATGTAGTGATGCACTATGTTGCTGTATGGTGTTCTACGGCAATGTAGTGATCACATGGATCTACATGTGATCGGCAGCTACGTCGCCGTAATGGCATTCTCCCCCATTTCAGTACAACACTACAGCAACGTAGTGGTAAAATCTAGCTGTGCTGCATGCATAATGCAGTATAGGTGGTTACTGCACTGTGTGTTAGTACTTCCAAAAGGAAGTACTAAAATACAGCATCATAGCAGCATCACCGTACGGCAACATGTAGATGCACCCATTATGTCGGAACTCTTATCTAACAAAATATTATACCATTGGTCCAATAAAAGTTGTTTCCAAATGGAACTTGCTTCTTTCCTGGATCACAATAGCTACAATACTACAGTATATTTTCACATTTATGAACTTTAAGATTTTCAAATGTCTTTATTGACTTTGGGTTACATTTCACTTTGAGGAATTCTCTTTTTATCAGAGCTCAGGTCAAGGACAGTTACGTTTAAAATACTTGCCCCTGGCTTGTTTACTTTTCATTCCATCCAGGAAGAGCACACACCAACTGCTGAAACTTCCTTAGCCTGACGAAGGGTTTTTGAACCCGAAAGCTTGCTTAATAACTTTTCTCCAACTATTTGGGTTGGTCTAATAAAAGATATCAAATTCACCCAAGGAACCTTGTCTGCCTATGTCCTTAGACCAACACGGCTACAACCTAAACCCCTGCAAATGAAATACACATTCACAAACTGTTCCCACAAAGTGTTGAGAAGCCAATTTAAGAACACCAAAACCAGGAAACTCATAAAAATAGCCATCTTTATCCAAGAGAATTAAAATGTGGTATAAAAGGTATTCTGGTCAATAGAATAATATTTTGAAAAAAAACCCAATAGGTATGTCTGTTAGGGCTGTGTGAAACAGTACCGTTCTGTTTCGCCTTGTATTTCGAGGTTTTGATGGAACAGTGTTCCATTTTGAATTTCATTTCAATTCAAAACAGCTGTTCCATTTTGCTTCCTCAAAACAGTGAGGCTGTTCAATGCCGTTTCGATGTTTTGCTAGATCATGCTGGGGAAAGAAAGTCAGCCCAGCTGGGCTGACTTCCCATCCCCAGCGCTAGATCGGGTGGTAGGGATGGGAAGTCAAGCCACCCTGATCTAGCAGTGGGGATGAGAAATCAGCCCAGCTGGGTTGACTTCCTGCCCCCAGCCCAATCTAGCACTGAACATAGGGAGTTAGGTGTGGGATCCTAAACAGCCATGACACTAAGCAGGGAGCTACCAAAAGTCAACATGTTCAGCAGGAAGGCTATCTGCTATCTAACAGGAAACAAATGTCTCTGGCACTCTAGTGCAAGCTCCAGGGTGCTTTCATCTTTTGCAGCCCCAGCTCTCTCCTGAAGGTAGAAGAAAGTTAGGCCTATGCACTTTTTTCAAAGAAAAAGGTAGATCTTATTTTTTCCTTTAAATTGTGGCTGTTTAAGGTGGTGATAGGAATGTCCCCTTTTATAAATGGCCTAGGGGTTAGAGCACTTGCCCAGACAATGGAATAGCAGGTTCAAGTTGCTCCTCAACCTGAGATTATCCCAGAAGAGTGCCTGAAACATCAAGACCAGGGTGCCACTCAGCATGCACAGAGATGAACTTCTAAGTATATGAGGGAACCTCAAAGTTAAAATACAGTGTGTCTGTGGGGTTTGGTGACAGCTGAGCAGGCATTTTTATGAAGACTATTTTGGACTCATGCATCTAACTTCTACTTACCTGCAACTTAATTTGACTTGTTTTCAGCTGTTTACACAGCTTTCAGGGGATTTTTGTTTCTGTTTCCTTACAGGTATGAAAGAGCAATAGACATGGATCATTAACCTTTATAATCACCTGCTTATGTTATATTGATAAGGGACTGGCAAAAGTACTTTGAAGTGTGAAAGGTCTAATAAAATCAGGCTACCCCCACACAGGCAGAAATGAATGTTTCTTATTGTTTAGATAAGACTGATTTGCTTTGAATCGAACTGGTGCTTCCCTTTTGACAGATCCACCCCCAAATGAAGGAACAAATGAAGCATATTCTCAGTTTAATGGGCTCCTCTCAGGCCTTGTAAAAACCAAACTCAGAAGGAAAATGCTACTTTTGGCTGAGCTATGTATAGCCTCAAATGGTAGGGACCAGGCAAGCAGTTTGGCATATGTTTAAGTAGCTAGCTCCTGAAACTGTTAATGAATGTGAGTTTCTGCCTTTTCTCAACCTTCCCAGTAGACAATCAAAAGAAAGGCAAGTTTTGTATAAACCAAAATCTCTTCACTCTACTGGTTCTTTTTAACCTGAGATTGGTGTAGACCCTACAGAGGTCTTATTGGGTAATAGTCATCTTTATCACATCACCCAAATAGAAATTCTTCTCACAAGTGTCAGTAGCTTGACAGGCCCCATAGACCAGGGGTTGTCAACCGGGGGTACACGTATCCCCGGAGGTACTTAAGATGGCCCGAGGGGGTATGCATGGGTGGGTGGGGACAGAGCACTGCCACGCACCATCCCACAGAGGCACCACCCACACAGCCAGATGCAGGGGGGCAGGAGAAGGTCACATGTAATGGCTGCTGCCACTCTGCATTCAGCTGTGCACCACCCCCTGCCCCTTCCCCATGCTCGGCATCCAGCCACCAGGGGTACATTCACCCAAAAAAGTTAAAAAACCCTGTCATAGGCATTGCCTACTCTATTTTCTGAATAGAGATACTGAAATAGTAACTGGTATTTCTACTGTAACTCTCTGTCATTGGTTCTTAGGTAGAAATGAGCACGAGCTGCGTATCCGATGTGGTAACACCCTATATAGGGCTATGTTTCTAGGAACTGCTGTTATTGATTTATATCCATACAAGCCATACACTGGTGCAACTCTGGCTTGTACTGTGGGGAGGTCTGCAATGCAGCCTCTGCTATGACTGCAGCTCATGTAGCCATACCAAAGTCATTTTAAAACCAGCTAACTTGAGCTCTGCTAGCAAGCTAGCCACAGTAGAACATAGCACACTGTGGGATAACTGCCTGAATATTTACCCAGAGTTTTGGGTGTGTTTTGCACCCCACGCTTAGTTCTGTGCTGTTGTGGTTATACTGTTGGCAGTATCCTAACTAGCTAGCTTATAGCCACCTTGGTTTTATCTATACAAGCTACAGTCATATCAGTAACTTCAGGGTAGATGTACACTGTGGAAAAATCAAAAAACAGTTCTGGATAAGTGAGAAGAGAAGTGGATATGTTCGTCTTATGGGAACAAGCAGTTGAAAGAAACATTCATAAGAGGACAGTAACCATATGCTCTAAGACTTGGTTTTTAATCTGTGGTTCTCAGACCCCTGCGGATCCACAGACTATGTCTAAGAGGCCTGCAAAAGATGACTATGATCAACAGGGATCCTGGTTGTCCCTGATAAAATCACAAATTCTCTGATAAAATTCACAGCTTCTCTGATAAAACCCCCCAAATCCATGACTAAAATGAAAGGCCCCCAAAGCGCCCCTGGCCCTGCTGGTGCACCTCACTCCCCTCCACGGCCTCCCTGGATCTGCTGGTGCCCCTCACGCCCCTCACCCATAGCCCCCTGGACTTGCTCATACCCCTCACTCCCCTCCACTGCCTCCCTGGATCTGCTGGTGCCCCTCACTTCCCCCCCCCCCAGCTCCTTGGCCCTGCTGGTGTCCCTCATTCCCCCAACAGTCCCCCCCCCCAGCACTGCTGATGCCCCTCACCCCCCACCCACAGCTCCTGTCCCACCCAGTCCTGCTGGAGGGGCCCCCAGCTACCAGGGCTATGGGACCAGGGACCCAGGTCCACAGCTTCTTGCCCCCGCACAGGAGGTGGTAGATACTGCAGTGGAGTGGAGCATGGCTCCCTCCTCCCACCCCCAGCTGCTTTCTGCAGAAAATTCAGGTGCATTAAAGTGCACCCCTGTGCACATTTGAATGAGCACCCATTGGAAGCTAATTTGCGTCTGACAGGAGCAGTTCAATCTAGGGCTTCTCCTACCCTGCTCTGCCTCCCACCCTGCAGCAGCCACGGGATGCTCCAGGGTTGGCAGGGGGCATGGGGGCCGGTCCCAATCTCTGCAGGTCAAGTAGAGCTGTCCCAGCTACGTCAGCTGCCTCCCTGCCCCATGGAAACTGGGATGGATCTTGATGTCTATTTGGCTGGCAAGCAGCTGCCTGGCAACCAGAACAGCTCTCCCTGCTTCCTATGGCCCCCTGCTGCCTAAGCTGACCAGGAGCAATTTGCTCCCAGTCAGTGTCTACAGGCTCACTTTGGTGCATTAGTTTAATTTATCTACAAGTACTAGAAAATGGTGTGTTAAACTAATGTATGTGTAGACAGTGATGCTTTACTGTGCATTAGATTAGTGTGATATGCAGTAACGTGTCTCATGTAGATACACCCACAGTGGATAGAAAACTAAACCTACATGTGATTCTTCTCTTCCCAGCCTTGTGTGTATGGATTTAATTGAAATACTTTGAATATCCTATCCTAACGGTTTCATTTGCAATGGGATCAATGTCACCCATAACAACTAGTTTGTGCATTTTTCTTTCTGCATCAGATCTTTCTTTGGATTTCTGCATTTTAAATCATGGCAGTGGGGATCTTTGTGCCAAATGACTCTCATTATTTAGACAAGTTAAAGGCTCTTTGAAACAGGGCTTAATTGTAGACTCTATACTCTAGTAATGCTAGAGAGCAATTGTCATAATGAACTGAACTCATACTGTGTGCAATCTTTATCTTGAACCAGAAGAAACAGGAAACCTTTGTGGGTTTTCTTGCAATGATCTGACATTTATAGCTGCTTTCAGAGCAACAGCTCATGAGATTATGCAGCAATGAGCTCCGTGCACCATATCTCAGAGGGGAAGAATTTATCACAGAGGCTCCTATCTGGCTATGGAATGCATTAGAAAGGGAACCACTTGAACTTCTAAATAATTCTTTGTTTACCTGATTTTATTCCCACTGGTTTGTCTGTTTTCAGCATCCAGTGGGTCACCAAGCAAACTGCTGTAAACTATGCAGTATTTAAATCTGGAATGAGCTCAGAGAAGCAGCAGGAAAGCTCTTTAGGTGTGCCAGGACCTGTGGGGTTTTCTAGGCTGCTCAATGTGATTTGCCAGTATGTTTCCCAAGTATTACCAAGTCAGATCTCAACTCTTCATTAACACAGAAAAACAAAATCTATCTTCCATCCCAGTAAACTTTAGCCTAGGAAAGAATTAAAGGTTCTATTACTCCCTCTTGGTATCAAGTCTCTGGGACCAAGCAATGTTATGTATCATAACTGCAGTAATCCTTGTAATCTTAAATCACTACCTGGTGATGATATATCTAGTAGATTCTTTTCTTATTAAGCTCTTATAGAATGATAGGAAGGCAGGACTGGAAGGGACCCCATCTAGTCCAGACCCCTGCTTAAGGCTGGATCATTCTGACTAAACCATCTCAACCAAGTGTCTGTCTAACTTCCTTTTGGAAAATTTCTTGGAATGGAGATTCTACAACCTCTTTAGGTAGCCTGTTCCAATGCTTAACCACCCCCATAGTGAGGAAGTTCTTTCTAATCTCCAGCCTAATTCTGCTGCAGTTTGAGGCCATTACTCATAGTCTTCTCCCCTACAACCACAGTCTCTGTCCATTCTCTTTATAATTGCCTTCAAGTATTTGAAATCCTCCCTCAGTCTTTTCTTCTTCCAACTAAATAATTCCAGTTCTTTCAGGTTTTCTTCATAAATCATGCTTCCCAGGACTCTAATTTTTTTGTTGCTCTCTGCTAGTCTTTCTAATTTATTCACATCTTTCTTGAAGTGTGTACCCAGTACTGGACACAGTGCTCCAGGTGATGCCTTGTTAGTAACAAATAGAGTAGAAGAATCATTTTCTTCAATTGCAAGGGACAGTCCTGTTAATATAATCTAGTTGGTTGTTGTTGGGGTTTTGTTTTGGTTTTTTTCAACACGAGCACACGTTTCATATTCAAAACATATTGATATGTTTTATTATTTATTGCTCTATATTGTAAAACATGCCTTTGTAAAAACCTCTCAATAAGATATCTTTATGGTGTTTACATTTTCTTTATGATGTGGAAAGTATTATTTTTCTGGGAAAAAAATTAATAAGCTATGTTCTGAAGTTGGAACAGGAAATATGACCTTTTTTGTTGTTCACTTGAAAAGAAATGATAAAAAACAATATCCTTCATGTTCATCAACATTTTCTTTCAGGACTTTGTTGGTAAAATACATGTTGGGTTTGGTGTTTTCTGTGCTGCTTATCATCTTCAATGGAGGCTCGTTTTTTAATAAGACTCAACCTTCATTTAGAAGCCAAACTAAACAGCCACATCATTTACAGGAGCATAGTACTTTGGGTGCTGAGCTTTTTGGAAAATCTGTTCAATGTTGTGACCATTGGGCATTTGAAAATTCTAGCTTACTTTCCCAATTATAAAGGTAAAAGCTAAGAAGTAATAAATCATCTGCAAGTCACTTGGATATGTTTTCCATGGAACTGCTATTGCATTCTATCTAACTAGAGTTACTTATGGGCTTTCAAGTATTGCAAAAATATCCTTGCATTCACCATGACAGATACTGAAACAGAAGTTAAAAATAAGTAACAGAAAACAGAAGATACCAAAGGAGAAGTCTTTTTTTCTCAATGGTACTGCTTTGGATCATTCCAGAAATTCTGAAAACAGGCTTAGCACAGTAAAATCTTAAATTACATAAACTGAAGCTAACAAACAATGGATAAGATCTCTAAACCATGCATGCAGGCCTCACTTTTGCATAAGCAGAAGGTCTTGTAAGTATGCCCTGAGAAGACTGTGAGTAAATACAGATTTGTGTGGACATAGGACTTAGTCCCATGAGTTACTTCATACTTTTACCCTGCTGAAGTAAATGAAGAGGGTTTTCTAGGCATTTCCCAATCTACTACAGTGCAGGATCTGGCTGATAGTCCAGGGAGGTACTCTTAAAATTAGATTCCCTATGTGACCTCCCTCTAATTCTCAGCCTCTCAGGGTATGGACAAACTATTAAATTTATTTTTGGGGATGTGGGAGGAGGTACTGGGGATAGGGGAAGAGGAAGGGATTACCACAGAACACCTGATACACAATTACCATTCATGTAGGGGCAATTAAACTAAAGCTAATGTTAATGAAACAAGACTAAGTTGCCTGGTTTAGCTTTCACTCATCAACGGTTGAATGCAAACACCCAAATGATTACTACACATTGGCTGTTTCATGACAAATCCCTGTCTTCTGTTAACTAACTTTAATGCAGCCATTTGTCCGTAGATATCAGAAATAGTACTTTGATCCTTCTCAAGACAAGAGACAGCTCTCGGGACTTTTGTATGCACCTTTAGTATAAGGCAATATCCCTGCTTTATAACGGATACCACAACTGAGTGAAATAGATGTCCCATTTTAGACCTTTTTTATCTCTGCTAAACACGATGCCATTTTCTAATCTCTCAGCTACTTGTGCAAGTGCTCTGCGCAACGTTCTGTGGCATGATTTCTGACAGCACCTTCTTCCTTAACTGCAAAGATGTGGACACTGAAGTTCATTCAGTATTCTTGCCTTTTCTTCCCTCCTTTGATTTTAGTTATTCGCTATTGCAAACTAACTTAATTTGTAAATCGACAAAGCACTCCAGCTAGAAGTGCTCAGGCTGCTACTTGTCGATATAGAACAATTTAAAATGCACTTTTAAAATTTCAAGTTTGTCCTCTAAAGACTTGGCATCTAAGCACTGGGAGGCAAATGGATTGCGAAAAAGGAGGAAAAGAAAAATGAGAAGAGATTTGAGAAGGTAACACAGAACAGTCCCAAGATCCAAACTGTGAGCTATTGTTGTAATCGAGCAGGGCCCTAGATGTTCTTTAAAACAGGGGGGAGTTCATGAGCACTCTCATCCCATCCAGTAGCATACTCTGGACCAGACAGTCAGCAAACCTCTAATTGTCACATTTTAAGCTGGGCTGCAGTGCCCATGCTCTTCAAAGCTGGAGAGGCTTGAAAAATATCTGCATGGTTTAGTGAGTAGTTAGCCATGTGAATCTGCACTCAGGCAGAAGCCAAGACACATTTGTACATTATAGACTAACTAAATCAGAGATGCCTAACATAAGCTTTCAAGGAAATGGTTTAATGGTGTTCAGGCTTTTGGCCTCATGGGCCTGATGAGTGGCACAGGGTCAGTTCCTAGGCCAAATCAAGCCTTGTGCACTAGGATTGGGCCCTGCATGCTCAGAATGGGTCCCAAGGGGCCTTCACTAGCCCTTGCATGCCAGGATCAGGTCCTGGGGCCCAGCACTGTGCCCTTCCCACCCCAAGTGCCAGGTTTGGGCCCTGGGCCAAATGCTGGCATTGAGTACCCAGTTCAGGATGTAAGGCCCAGGGATCCCCACAGGTCCAGACATTTGGCAGCTGGGGGGCAGTGCCCCTGTCATCAAATGTCTGTATCAGTGGGGAGCCCCACAGGCTGCATGACATGGCACTGGGAGTTAACTCTGGCCTTTGGGCAGGGCGTTGAGCACCCCTAGTTTAACAGCATATATCTGAAGCCCTGCTTAGCTTATTAATAATAGGGTTACTTTGTTTTATGTGCATACATTTAAGAAGGAGTTCGTTCCCAGTTCAGTGAAACACATACTTACATCAGAGCCCATGCTTATGATGCTTTGCTGCATCAGAGTTTTATTCAGACTGAGGTCTACAAGGCTGTTTGGGTCTTACAGTCTTAAGGCTTCCTCTATTGGAAAGGGGGAATGATGCTTTTGGATGAGGCGCATCTCAACAAGAAGGGTTCAATTAGAACCCATGTTTGTAGAAAGTAACATACCTTCAAAGTTTTGCTTGAGGTTTTTTAATAAAATATATTTTAGCCTTAATGAATGAGGCTGACAAAGAATGCATTTAGATGTTTTGACTGGCAAGTCAGTTTGCATTATGAAGAATGACTCTCCTAAGTTTCATCAGAAGAGGTAAGAAATGAAAAGAGATTATCAAGATTATTTACATTTTTGAGAAGCCACAAAAATGTGTTGGTTTATTAGGTCAGGTTAGTTAGGGATTTCCACATAGGCCAAGTCTGAGGTTCCTGTGCACTATATGTAACACGTGGCAAATTAGTTACAAGAATGGTATCAAATGTTTACAGTGTTAAAACTGGTTAATTTTACTGGAAAAGCTCTTTGTAGTATTTTTAAAATGTACATTTCTTTTTTTTTCCCTTAGACAAATACTTTGCTAGGCCTCCTTCCCCTTCAGGAATGATTAAAAATAAGAATGTTTCTAACAACCCTGAAAACAGAAATGAGAAAAATCTTGTGATGGATCTCAGTTCCCTGTGTGGTCTGTGCTTTCTGTATTCTTCATGTTCAAAGGATATCAAAACAAAATGTAAACGTGGTTTGGAGAGAGGCTGCATTTTACTGAACTCAGTAAAGAAAGATGAACCACGAATTCTGTTGCCAACTCTTTCAGTGAATCGTTGCATGACCGGTGAACTTTTGAAAGAATTTATTCAGTGAGATTAAATGATTTGCACTAGGAGTCATGATTAAATGATTTGGGAGATGAACCAATTTTTCCAAAAAGGACTTAAGAGTTCTAAAAGCATGGCTACACAGCACAATGCAATGCCATATAGAGACATTTGAGCTGGCTCTGAACAAGATAAGCTAGGGCAGGAAATGTGTAATGCCTTGTTAACAAACCAGCCTGCTAATTAGGTCTGCTGAGGAGCAAGCTATACTACCCTGGGTTGAGTATAACACTAATGAGGCTATATTGCTTCCAGCATCCATACTAAGTCTTTCTGAGCTATGGTAGGGCACTTCTAGATGTTCAAGTAAAGGCATGATAAGATCTGATGCACGATCCACCCAATCACATGGCAGAAGGTATGATTGTGGGATCCAGCATGAGGTCCAACCACACTTTATTGCTGATGTAGGAGGAGCCTGGTTTTTCAGGCAAGCTTCTGTGGCTGGGAAAGTCCTCAGCTGACAGGGCTCAAAGCCAGGGCAGCATCCCAGGAGTTGCAGCAGCTATAAGTCCCATCAGCTAATGGGGCTCCCATCTGTAGGGGCATAGCTATCACCTAATGCAGTGTTTCTCAACCCGTGGGTCATGTCCCAAAAGTGGGTCTCGAGAAGATTTCAGAAGTCGCAAGCCATGGGTTGAGAAATGCTAATCCCAGGAAAGCACCAAGACTGCAGCAGGGCAGAATGGTGGCTAAAAGGTACCTGCCCCTTCCAACAGGGGAAGCAGGTGGGGGAGCTGCGAAGTTGGGCTGGGTGCTTGTGGGGGTGGTGCAGCCTGGAGATGCTGCTCTGGGGGTGGAAGGGGCTGTGACTGGGCTGCCTGGTGTGGCGCGGCAGCCCCAGCCCAGGGTGGGGGCTGCCACAGGCCTCCCCTCCTCCTCCCTTCAGCTGGTGCTGGGGCTGGACTCATTCCAATGCTGCCCACATGAGCTGGAGCCACCGCAGTCACTGTGCTCCAGCCCGAGGAGGGAGGCAGCTGTCGGCCCTTCTGGCAGGGGTGGGGGGGTAGGGGGCTGCAGGTTGGGAGTGAGGGACACCAGCATGGTCCGGGGCGAGGCTGGGGGCTGTGGATCATACACCAGCAAGGCCAGGGGGTGTGAGTCATGACAAGCCATGAACCTTTGCAAACAGTTCCCAGTAGGAAGAAGGCTGAGAACCACTGACCTAATGTATCCCTAGCTACACATTGACATTAAAGCTGGATATAAACCAGCTATAAAGATTCTAGTTTTCAAGTTCTAACTTATGGCTGGATGGACCTTTTTATGGCATGATAGTTGCTTTGCATTTGTAGGCAGTCTAAATTAATTGTGCAATTAACCAATTAGTTATGTAATATATGTAATGTGTAGAAGGGACCTTAGATACTTTTCTACTGCACGCTACTGTGTAGACCTACCCTGTCACTTTCAAAAATCCCCTCTAAGATTATTTTGAAAATTCTATCTTTTTATGCCTTTTTAAAAAAATGGAACAATGGGACCACACTACCTACCTCACAGGAACCTTAGGATTAATGTTGCAGCTCTTACAAAAGGAACTACGTAAATACAGAGGCTTCATTACACTGTAGGAATAAAGAGCACTGATGTTATGGACTCATTTTCCAGTTTATCCTGAATAATAAATGATATAAACTAGCATTATAATAAATAAATACTTTGGGGTCAGTGCTGCCTTTCATGGAAGTATATGGTGAATTTTCAATTGAATGCAGTAGAAGTGAGACAGCACCTATTAGGCCTGTGCAAAGCAGCTAGCATTCAATTCGGATTTGGATTCGGCCAATTTGGGGGACAGTGATTCATAGTTCATACTTGGTAAGGTTGGAAGGGACCCAAGCGATCATCAAGTCCAAACCCCTGCCATGGGCAGGAAAGGATGCTGGGTCAAACGACTCCGGCTAAGTGATTGTCTAGCCTCCTTTTGAAGACCCCCAGGGTAGGGGTAAGTAGCACCTCCCTTGGAAGTTGGTTCCAGCTCCTAGCCACCCTGACCATGAAGTAGTACCTCCTGATGTCTAGCTTGAATCTACTCTCAGTCAGCTTATGGCTGTTATTCCTTGTTACTCCTGGTAGTGCACGGGCAAACAGGGACTCTCCCATTGCCTGCTGGTCCCCCTTAGCAAGTTTGTAGGCAACCACCAGATCCCCTCTCAGCCTTCTCTTGTGGAGAATGAACAGGTTCAGGTCCTGTAGCCTCTCCTCATAGGCCCTGTTGCCCCCTGATCATGTGAGTGGCCCTCCTCTGGACCCTCTGGATGTTGTCCACATTCCTCCTGAAGTGCAGTGCCCAGAACTGGACGCAGTATTCCAGCTGTGGCCTGACCAATGTCGCATAGAGGGGGAGGATCACCTCCTTGGACCTGCTCATGATGCATCTATGGATGCATGACAAGGTGCGGTTAGCCTTCCTGACCATGTCCCCACATTGGCGGCCCATGTTCATCTTGGAATCAATAGCGACTCCAAGATCCTTTTCTGCCTCTGTACTGACGAGAAGGGAGTTCCCCAGCCTGTAGGTATGCTGCTGGTTCTTCCTCCCCAGGTGCAATACTTTGCACTTGTCCGTATTGAAACCCATCCTGTTCTCATCTGTCCACCTTTGTAACTTGTCCAGATCTATTTGTAACCTGTCCCTCTCTTCTAGCGTGCTCACTTCTCCCTACATCTTAGTGTCATCTGCGAACTTGAACAAGCTGCTTTTTACCCCTCATCCAAGTCACCAATGAAGATATTGAACAGTGCAGGCCTGAGGACCGAGCCCTGAGGGGCCCCACTGCCCATGTCCCTCCAAGTCGAAAATGACCCATCCACCACCACTCTCTGGGTGTTGCCCTCCAGCCACTTTGTGACCCATCTGACTGTGTAGGCATCGACACCACAGCCACCTAATTTTTTAATGAGGATGGGCTGAGAGACCATGTTGAAGGCCTTCCTAAAGTCCAGAAAGACTACGTCCACCGCAACACCTGCATCCAAGGCTTTTGTGACCTGGTCATAGAAGGTAACCAGGTTGGTTTGACATGACCTGCCTCTAATGAACCTATGTTGGTTGCCCCTAAGCATAACCTCCCCTGATGGTCCCTTGCAGATGTGCTCCTGGATAATTTTCTCAAAGAGCTTCCCCAGGATCAAGGTAAGACTAATAGGCCTATAGTTTCCTGGGTCCTCTTTCCTCCCTTTTTTCAAATTGGGGACCACATTGGCCCTTTTCCAGTCCTCTGGCACCTCACCAGAGTACCATGAGTGCTCGTAAAGCTGTGTCAGAGTCCTGCAATGACCTCTGTCAATTCCCTCAGCACTCAGGGGTGCAGATCATCAGGACTTGCTGATTTGAACACATCTAGTCCCTCCAGAAGTTCCCTGAATAGGTCTTCACTGACCCTGGGCCTGGCTGCGCCTCCCCTGGGTCCGTCCAGATTCCCAGTGAGGGGGATGTCCCTGTCCCTGCACAGAAAAATGGAAGAAAAGAATCTGTTAAAGAGATTAGCTTTGTCATCTGGTACTACCACCAGATTACCAAACAGAGAGATCACCAAGCACTGCAGAGGCCCAACGTTACTTGGTACCTTCTTTTTACCCGCTATGTATTTAAAAAAGGACTTCTTGTTATCTTTGATCTGGGTCACTAGTCCCAGTTCCATCTCTGCCTTATCCTAACAGCCCCCTTACAGTCTCAAACAGTGGAGGTATAATCCTCCTTGGTGATGGCCCCTCCCTTCCATTGGGTGTATGCCTCCTTTTTGGCTTTGAGACATTCCTGGATGCTTTTGGTGAGCCACGAGGGCTTTTGAGAACCCTTGACCCCTTTGATCCATGTGGGGATTGTCACCCTTTGGACTTGGAGGATTGTCGCCTTAAGGAATTATCACTCTTCTTGAACTCCCAACTCCCTTCCCCTCTGAGACCTCAGTGCCTCCCTGACTAGTCTCCTTACCTCATTGAAATTCAATTCAGTGATTCAAATCACTGTCCTGAATCGATTTAGCCAAATCTGATTTGGAGATTCAGCTGCAGCCAAACTGGCCGAATCTCTGAATTGGCCCCCTCCCCCCCGCTCTCAGTGGCTGCCCCACCAACTCTCCCAGCTCCCAGTTCTTTAAAAAAAAAAAAAGCCCCACTCACCGGCTGCTGCCAGGTGGGGGGGCAATCCCCACTGCCCCCTACTGCCCCGCACTGTGTGGGAGGATCTGCCATGAGCCCCCAGAAGCCCCGAGGCCACTGCAAAAGTTGGTGTGTCCATGTTTGTTTGTTTGTTTGTTTGTTTGTTTGTTTTTAAAAAGCTGGGAGATGGGGCAGGCGGGACAGCCATGGGTGGGGGGGCTGAGAGAGCAGGCAGGGGCTGGGGGGCACTCGGGGTGTTGGGGGAGCAGGCAGGGTATAGACCTGGCAGAGGTCCCCCATGGCCTCCTCCCCCCTCCTCCAGCTCCCCCTCCCCCACCCCCTACTTACCAGCTTCAAGTCCTGCTCCAGCTCTCTGCTGCAGCGAGTGGGGACTGCCCAAATCACCGAAGCTTTTTGAATCTTTTTGAAATCAATTCAGAGAGCTTCAAATCAATTTGGACCTTTTCATTGGCCTCCTAATTCAATTCGGATTTGGAGATTCAGCCACCAAATCAGGCTGAATCTCCTCCAGATTGAATCAGCACCCAAAGCTTCGTACAGCCCTAGCATCTATGTGATAGTGAAACATAACCTAATTCATTACAAGTTGTATCTACTTTTAAGTTTAAACAAGTAAATGTAGTTGCTACACTTAGTCTCAAAGATGCAACAGATGTAATACAAACAGAACTCTTCAGGAATGTTTCAGGTTATTGTTTTTCATTAGAAAATGCCAGTTTATGATAATAGAAATGTGTACCATTACTAATAAAAAGTTCATTATTTTGTTAGGTCTAGGAATATAGTACCAAAACCAAAGCATGATAAATACCTACATACCACAGGTTAAATTAGCCAATATGTACTCACTCAGGATGTGGGAGACCTAGGTTTGAGCTCCAGATCTACCATCTTCCTTCTTCACAGAGTCATGCCCTAACCACCAGGCTACTAGCTATTCTGGAACAGTACTTCTTCAAGTCTCTCTTGTGTAGCTATTTTAAATGTGAGAAGAAACAGGTACGTGTGTGTGAGAAGGGGGTGGGAATGATTGAGAGCACCCTTGCTGAATCAGACCAGAGGTGCATTGTATACAAACCCATGAAGGCCAACAGAACATAAACCAGCAACTTTCCATAATTTCACTAGTTAATTGTTTACCTTTATTTTTCTGAGGGGCAGTTTCAGGATATAAGGGAACTGTTAAACTCAAAATGAAGAGAAGACTGTTATGCAAATGTTTGCTATGTTACCAGTACTGTGTGCATTGTGGTGTTTGACCAATTATAGGTTTAGAATTATAGGACAAGAATTTTATACATAATGTAGGTCAACTTTTGGATACCCAGATTGTACAAATAACTGGTCTTTTAACTTGCTTGTTGAAGAATCACGTGTGCACACACACACAATATTTTGAGTTGACCCTAAATATTTTTTCTTGTTTCTGGGGGAAGAAAAATATAGGATATTTTGGTTCAGTGGAAACAAAACATTTTTTTACTTGAAATGAAGGGGGCTGGGGTTAACTTAAAAAAATGCTTTTTCATTCCTTTTAAACCTTTATTATTAAATTATGCTAATTTTCAAAACAAAGATGTTGTTTTCAAAATTGTCACCAGAAAATGATTCAGGTTTTCTGATTTCTTTCTTTCTTTTTGGGGCCAAAACAATTGACAGATTCGTGCCGAATTCACTCATCTGTTTCATTGAATTCTAACACTGAATTTTGACAAACACTCTGTTCACAAAAATAACCGTGTGCTTTTAAAACATTTTAAAAAGGGCCGATTAACCCAAAACGCTGAACACTTGCTCTCTATTTGAACGTCAAACTGACTACACAAAAAATGATGCACCCAAAATCTTTAATCATTTTTTAAAATCTAGGGTTAGGTATATTTTTCTGATTGATAGCTCTCTTGTAACAAAATTACAAAACAGTGCAAGTCAGGATTAAATCTTTCCATAGGGAAAGACAGATTTATGATTCAGGGCTTTCTATGATTCAGAAAAAGTTCCATAATATAAAAAAACCCAGGAAAATATAAAAATATGAAATATTAACCAATATAGATAGTATCAAGGGTATGCAGCAATTGTTCAGTGCTGAATAGAAAGGAAAGGAAAATCAGTTGGAATACTGATAGCTATCCTGCTTTGTTTTTCATATACTGTGATATAAAGTGTGCTCTGTATCTAATATTAGAATGCATAAACTTTATGCACCCTAATGGCAGGAAGGACTTTAACTATAACCTCTCCCTGTGTTCTAGCGATGTCAAAGGAGTCATATTTGGAGAAAGACACACAATCATTTGCATGGTCCATGTTTGGAAGATCTAAGCAAGATGTTCCAGTTAAACAATGGAAATAAGTCTTGGAGTTTCTGCTGTTTCTGAGGTTAAATACCTAAAAGAGAACTAAGCCTAAAGTTTTAAAGATACATTTTTGTGTTACTAGTCACCATAACAGTAGTGAAAAGGCCATAATTCCAAAAATTAAAAAGCAAAGAAAAAAATCCACCACTTGTGTAATTGATCACAGTATTCCCTTGAAAATGGTAAAACTGCTACTGATTTCAGTGTACTAGAAACTAATCTGAGTCATTGCCCAGATTGCTGTGGCAGTTTATTCAGGTACAGACATTACACTTTAACCAGTTTAAGTGATCGGAAACCTGCCTATACCTGTCACAGAACAGAAGTTCAGCACACATAGATTGGTTTGAAAATGGTGGAATCAGGTCTAAGATTTGCTCCCTACCGCCCCAACCAAAGGGCAAACGTATGTTCTCTTCACTGCCAATCTAAACTACGCCACTTACAGAAAACTGTGTAACTTAGATGAATTCTTCCCCAGGCTTTTGAATGTCTGTACCTAGCCATAGTGTGTAAGCACTTCATGGCAAAGACATGTCTTTTATTATGTTTTATGGTGCCTGGGACCATGGGGTGCCTAGTGGAATAACAATAAGGAATATTTGTAAACATTTTTGAATGTGTCTCTATCTTGAACAGAGCAGGAAGGATATAGCTCAAGATAAACTGTCTCATATTTGATCAATATCCATGTTTGCTGTAGTAGGAAGTTCTTTTTAAACCAACCAAAGTTACATCATTTACCATAGGAAAATCCCAACCATCCTGAAACAGGAATCAGTTAATTCCATATTCAGTAGTGCTCAAATCTTACAAACGCATTAGAAGCATTTTTCATTTTGACTAGGTGGACATTCCACATCTCCTCTGCTAAGCTGAACTGAAACTGTGAAAGGAAGAAAGATCCTCACAAAGCCTGAGGATAGAATATCATTGACACACTTTTCCTTAAAAACAGCATCAGCACTGTTTGAATACAAACCTCTTTAAAATTGCCTTGCTACTTATATGCAGCTGCTTAGGAAGTTGAACAATAGATTTGTTTCTAAAACTGCTGTAAATCATATTTTGCTTGCTTATTGCCTAGAGGGTAATTAAAAAGCCATTTAAATGGAAAATAAATTATGTGGAAAGCACAAATTGAGTTTTCATGCAACAAAATGATTCAATAATATAATTGTGCTTAGGTTGTGGTGGAAAGCTTCATTGTGTCTCTTTAGGGTGCTTCTGATGTAAGTGGCTCCCCTAAATTTAGTGAGCCACCACAACTGAGAGTATACAACTTAGCAGGAAAAGCTCCTGTCAGTGGTCAGTAAAACAGGGCCACAGTCAAAACGATGTATCTGGGTGCTGTAATTATATGTGAACACAGTTTGGGGAGTGTTTCTTTCAAACAAGCTTATGCCATGAGCCAGTTTTAAGTTCAGATGAATTCTGATTATATCTCAGCAAATCACCCCATGGATTGCCCCCTTCACTTACTTCTCACTGCCTTTAACTTTTCCTTTACTGCCCAACCACACAGAAACAGTGATGTTTATTCATGGGAGGGCCCCATGGTCTCTCCCACTCAGAACATTCTGAGGTTGGCAATACCAAGTTGTACAGAACAGTTAGATAACATTAATATGAATGAGCATGTTTGCCTGATTTAGCTGTTTGACTAACAGAAAATATTATAGTTTAGGTAAGCAAGCAGAAGGTAAAGGCATAATTTTCTTTGACTTTATGTGAACCTAGAATGGGGCCTGAAGCAAAACCCCAGACCTGACCAACCCTGAGCTCTACAAGCAGAGCTCTATAAGGGGT
This sequence comes from Alligator mississippiensis, assembly GCF_030867095.1. NCBI lineage: Eukaryota > Metazoa > Chordata > Crocodylia > Alligatoridae > Alligator > Alligator mississippiensis. Next base: position 325,184,445 of record NC_081824.1, read on the forward strand.
ACACAGCAGAACATAGTACTTCAGGCCCACCCTTCCTGGGAATCTTGACAGGGGAAGCAGGATAGAGCACTGGGAAACTGGATGTTGTTCCTGGTTCTGCTTCTGGGTGATCTTCAGAGATCCTGGTTTTCCCTGATTAAAAAAAAAAAAAAAATCCCCAGTTTTCAGATTTTAAAAAAGTAACCCAAAATCCACATTTTTCTGTGATCAAAATGAAACACCACTATATATATGTATGTATGTAGGTATGTAGGTATAGGTATGTAGGTATGTATGCATAGGTATATAGGTATATATATATATGTAGGTACATAGGGTGTGTGTGTGTGTGTGTGTGTGTGTGTGTGTGTGTGTGTGTGTGTGTGTATTTTCAGGTTAAAAAAAATAACCGAAAATCTACATTTTTCCATGATATATATACATATATCATCAGAAGCAAACTTCCTCAAGCCCAGAACACACCAAAAGGATCCAGACCGTGCCATGACAAGAAATGCAAAACCTGCCCCCACATCTCCACCACCCCCACTATTACTACACCCCACAACAGAGCCATCAGCATCCCAGGATCTTACAGCTGCACCTCCAGGAATGTAGTATACCTCATCCAATGCACCAAATGCCCTGATGGAAGATATGTAGGAGAGACCAGACAACAACTGCGCACCAGAATGAACGCACACCGGAAATCTATTAAAGACAGAAACACCCAATTACCGGTGGGGGCACATTTCTCACAGGAGGGCCACTCTCTCTCCAATCTCTGTCCTGATCCTCAAGGGAAACTTACACAACACTTCCCAGAGACGAGCCTATGAGCTCCATTTCATCAACCTGCTGGATACTAGAGATCATGGACTAAACATAGACATTGGATTTTTGATACATTACAATCTGCCTGGCAACTGACTCCCCAGCCCAGCCCAGCCCAGCCCAGCCCCTGGCTTGTTTACTTTTCATTCCATCCAGGAAGAGCACACACCAACTGCTGCAGCTTCCTTAGCCTGACGAAGGGTTTTTGAACCCGAAAGCTTGCTTAATAACTATTCCCCAACCATTTGGGTTGGTCTAATAAAAGATATCAAATTCACCCAAGGAACCTTGTCTGCCTATATACACACACACACACACGTATGTATGTATGTATGTATGTATGTATATACAGTACATATGTATTAGTGGCATTTCATTTTAATCATGGAAAAATGTAGATTTTGGGTTGGTTTTTTTTAACCTGAAAATTGGGGATTATTTTTATCACCGAAAACCAGGATCCCTGGTGATCTTAGACAAATCAATGCCCACTGCCTCAGTCTCCCCATTTGTACAACTGAATTAATGCAATCAGCCACTTTTTAAGGCACTTTGAGCTAAGTGGATCCATGTTTGAGGATTTGTTTTATGTTGGAAGTCACCAAATCCTAAAGGCATGTTGCAACCGAGAGTTGTGAAGCTCTTCACCCTGTTGGATGGCACAGGAAATTTTAACTACTGAAGCAGAATCTTATGTGATAAATTTACCAAACCTGATAGCAGTACCCTCAAGCACATTGCAATGTTCCAGGTAGGCTGCCACCTAACCTGGAAGCAGAACAGCTGCCAAGGAAGAAGGCAGTGTGAGTAAATAGTATTGCTGGGTAATTGTGCAAATTACCGTCTCAAGCTAATTAGCTTACCTTGGCTGCTGTGTGGATGCATCTACATTGCTTCTGGCTAGCAGGGAGCTTCTGCAGTGCCATGTGGCCTGAGTAAGGGTGCCACTGACAATGCACCATGTAGACCAATGGTTCTCAACCCATTTGTCATAGTGGGCCATGGTTGCAAGTCTCAATGTGTTATGTGGGCTGCACCCACACAACTTACTTCCTGTGTATTCATTTAAAAAATGTTTTAACAGGATGTCACATGGGCCACAGCTGTGTGCTGATGGGGCCACAGGTTGAGAACCACTGAGGTAGACACTGCTTTGAGCAGGATGAAATGACCAGGAAATGGCTCAGTGGTCAGGACTCTAGCAAATAGGATTTCCTTATGAGGAACCCCCAAAATACTGGGGGATACCTTGAATCATAGGGTGCAATGGGCAAGCCAAATTTTTCCAAGATACAGTGGAGACCCCAAAACCTTATGGGTGCAAAGTCACCCCAAAAAATTTAGGGTGTACCCCCCAATGTCTTTGGGACATAGTGAAGATCTGACTTTAATTCCCTTCTTTGTCTCAGATTCTGAGTGTAAGCCTAAGGGATCCCTTAAGCAATGTGTGGAACTGTACTTTTAAGAGGCAACCTGTTTTGGATGGTGTAAAGCAGTGGTTCCCAACTTTTTTTTATTGCGGCCCAGTGGAAGCAGGACGGGGCATGCAGAATTGACTGCCTCCCTCCTGGAGCTCCCGTGCCACCTGGCTTTAACTCTGGAAGCTCAGCTGTGACCCTGGAAGCCACTCGCCCGGGAGGACAGATGGGGTTCCGAGTGGGGGGCTTGTGCCACAACCCTGCAGCCAACCCACCATGGCCTGGTGGTTGGGAACCTCTGATGTAAAGGGTACTGAGGTGTAATGGGTACCTGTATACAGTCTATACAGGTGATATTTTGATCACTCAGAAAAGCATGAGCCAGAAATTAGAAGGAGCTTTGGAAAGACTAGAGCAGTGGCTTATACATCCCCAGTGCTAACGAAAATAGAATGTGGGTATGTTCAAATAGAGGAGGTGGCTTTGTTCTTAACCCATGCATGGAAAAATTCTGTATCTCTTTATAGAAGGTCTCGTTTAACAGAAATGGGTGGTAAACCAGTTATTGCCATTACATGGCAACTACCTCCCACTGAGAAAAAAGAGATTATTTTTCAGCTACAAATATCTGATTTGCAAATTGACTACAAACCTGGAAGACATTTGGTGGTTTCAGTCACACGTCTTAGAGCATTTGACAAAAACACAGTGAAGCAAAGTGTAGAGCCAGATATTGTATATATCAATCAGACTGAGAAATAAACCCGTCAAGTTTCAGGCAAAATATGGAATGTAACCACCAAAGCAGGATTAGACCCAACAGGAAGCTGCACAGGATGGCTGGGACAGCGTATTCCCAGCCAATCTGTAATATCAATTTAAAGGGAAGCTTTCAGTACTAGGCAGGATTTTACTTAAAGCACTGTCATGGTGCTTCCTAAGGTATACTTGAAAAATGTTAGAAATAGTACATGCTGGCTGTGGAGGGATTGAAGACTCTCAGATAAGACTGCAAAGTACAGTTTGGTTAGTATGTGCTATGACCACATTAGGAATGCTTTTCTGATATACCAATATTGCTTATATTGGCTGAGAGCTCCTAGGGTGCTTGCAGACATAAAACAAAACAATACAAAAAAACTCCCAAAAATGGCATTTTATTTTAAACTGTGCGCAGTCCCATGCCAAGCCCTGTGCATGCCCAGAAGAGACAGCACATTACTTCAATCCAGCTCTGCAGCATCTGTAAAGATTGGGTGTTTTAGTGGGGCTTTTTTGGTGCTTTTAGCTAATAGCAGATTGAATCAGCTTTAGCTAAAAGTGCCAAAAAGCCCCACTGAAGCGTCCAATCTTTACAGACGCCTGGTTGAAGTAAACCCCTGCTTCTTCCTCTGGTAAAGTGTGAGGGTTTTTTTGTTTAACATTTGCAAGCAGCGCTAGTGTAGACAGGGTTATATATTGTGAGGGCTCAATTACTATGGTGATGGGAACTAGATAGGTTTTTTAGATAAGAATTGAGAGAATGTTTTAGATACCATATTTTCTTGTATACTACATGCCCTGGAATGTAATGCAAACCTTGTTTTTGAAAGGTAAGATAAATAAAAAAATGTTTCCTTGGAGTAAGTAACTGAGTAACACCAGCAGCAGAGCAAACCCTGCTCATTGTCCTGGTCCCTGTGAATCCCCGAAGATCTTACTTTTGGCTTCACCCAGTAAGTTGTTGAACCTGCTGTTGCCACATTTCTCATATATAATGCGTGCTCTAATTTCCATCAGATTTTGGGGGGGGGGTGAAAGGTGTACGTTGTGTGCAAGAAAAATTGGTAATGATTAGGCTAGTGATACTTCTCTAGAGGGCCTAATAATTCTAAACTAGTATTAGTGGATTTTTTTTCTTTTTTTCTTTTCTTTTTCTTTTTTTTTTTTTTCTTTTTACTGTCCTACTATAGATTCCATGAATAGTAAAACATTTTTTTCTGCAGTTTGGGTCAATTTAGGTTAGACTGTACCTGGTTCTCCAGAGAGGTATAGAGGGAAAAGACATAGGGAACATTCCATTCATTTTTGTACCTCTGCTGAGGAAACCATACTAACTCACTCCTTGTGTTTCAAGCTTACAGGGTCTTTAGATGTCTAGTTCTATCAGTGCTGCTGGAATCCCCCTATGAAGATGACTTAGATCCTTACCTCTTCTTCCAGAAGAGTATATGGTCTATTCTGTAGGAATGTACACTGCATCCTATTCACAGGTAGATGTCAGTCCAGGTGAGCTTTAATGCTCCCAGTCGCTCTGTGGCCTGCTTGGTTCATAAAACATCATACTGTACCATGCTAGACTGAATCCGTTATAAAGGTGGCTTAGACTCATAGGGCACTTACACACATATGAGGAGCCTGCTCCAATGCGCTGGGAATCCAGCACGTCAGAGCAGACTCAATTAATTGATTAATCGAGCTTGCTGGAGCACATAAATTGATATGCTTGGGCAGCCTCATGTGTCACATGTATCAGCAGCACAGCACACCTCAGCACTGAGCAAATGGCAACACTACACTTTGAACTAAAACACATTTGATGTGCTTTAGTTCGAAGCATACCACTGCCATTTTCTCAGCGCAGAGGCATACTGTGCTGCTGATACATGTGACGCATGGGCTTTTTTAATTAGCATGGCTCACTACTTAAAAGCGCCTGGCGCCTCACTGCAGACACATGTAAAAATGCCCATAAAGTCTGGAGATGACTTTGGGAAACAATTAATCCCATGTGCTTTGGGAGAATGTAGAAAGCTGCAGTGACAGATTTATCTGCATGGGCTGATCTAGGAATTTAAAAAAGGGTGTGGAAGATGCCATTGTAAACTCAGAGGTAGTTGCAGCCCAGTACTTCCCCCCCAGTAGAGAGACTGCACCACAGCAGCTTCCAGGAACATAAAGTTCCTGAAGCGGGTAAGACTCCCTTTTCCCTCAACAGCGCCCACTCCCTTCCAGCATTACTCCTCTTCCTTCTCCTTCCATTCTCTCCTCCACCTCCTCAGTAGGGATTGCCGCAGGGTATAGGAAGCGGGCACATACTAGCCACTGCTGCTGTCCCTGGCTGACCCATGGGGTGGGGTGTCCCAGAGCTGCTCCTGCCCCACTGTGGCTTCTGTCAAGCAGTGCAGGATGTCAGTTTTAGACAGGAACCGTAGTGGCAGGTGGGTCCCACCTTCTAGGAGCTCCTATTCTCTGCCCAGTCCCCTTGTATACCTCCTCCTTCCCCCACGAGCTAGGAGCAGTCACTGAAAGGAGGAACTGCCCGCTGTCACCACCATCCCCTACTGAACACAGCACCCTGCATAACTGCTCACAGCTACAGCCCCCAATCTGGCCAGGGAACATGGTGGAAGGGGAGGAATCAGGCACCTGACTCTGCAATGGAGCTGAGCACCATGCTTAGCCTCTCCCCACAGCCCCCAGCTGGAGTAAGATAGGAGTGTTCAGCCAGGGACAGTCTGCCCTCCTCACCTGTTCTCTGCTTGGTCCTCCCTCCTCTGCCATGTTCCATGATAACCTAGGGTCCCAACCCTACCTCCAACACCACAGAGGACCCAGGGATCAGGGGCTGCATAAGCCCCAAGTATGTAACCTACTCTGTGCCACTCTACCCCCACTCCCATCCCCAGATCCACCCCTCTTTATTTGCTCCTGGTGGTGGGGAGAAAACACCTTGTACACTTGCCCACTCATGGAGTCTAGCTGATTCCTGCAGTGGCACTGATAAGTTCTAGAGGAAAGGAGAACCCAGCTTTTTAGAGCTAAAGGAAAAGGAGGCATTCTCTGAATGGAGACTTTCTTAAAGGCAGGAGGGAAGCAGAAGAGAGAGGACTCGTACGAGTGCTGGGAGAAAGCCTCAAGGGATGTCAAACTCCTGGAAGGTTCTTTAACTAGAGTTTAATTATTAATGTTACCACCTCTATCTATTTACCTATATTTTGTCAGTGAGCTTCTAGCAGTTTTAACAGTGAGCTTCTAGCAGTTTAAAGCTCATTTATTTCCCTAACAGCCATTGTAGTTTGGGCTGTCTGATTTATTTTTCCATTAGAATAAAATAATGTTGGATGTACTTTATTCATGTTGGGCATGCAATATGCAAGTGCCCAGTGAGTAAAAATAGGCTGACTTGCAGAATGCACTTTGTGAATGTTTTAATTTCTTTAGCTACACTAAACTAAAGTAGGCCAGACCAAATGTGTTTATGCTCCTGTTTGATTTTATACAATGACCAACAGATGCTTGGTACCAAATAGGGTAGAAAATATAATAGACTATAACAGAAACTGCTGAATGCATGGAAGCTTCAAGTGTCAGAGCTGGAGAATAGGGTAAAAGAGTGTCGGCAAGAATTAGCTTTGGCCTTACATTAATTTATTTTAGATATTGTTTACAGCACTGGTTTGTGCCTATTTTCTATCATGTCATCAAAAAGAGCCCAAAATTTTGGTAGATAATTAAACTTCCAAAATTGAAGATGGACTCAAATTAAAACCTATATTTAAGGATTCTAGGTATTTGGTAATATTCCCAGCTGTATTTTACACTAAAAGATCCAAAATAGGATTTCCAGATATAACCAGGAAAATTGAAGCAATGGAGAAATTGAGGAAAGCATAATGTATTACTACACTACTCTGACCCTTTTTTGAGCAACAGTCCATTATCTTTGCATAATGGCTACAAGATGAAGAAGAATGAAACAGTAGGATAAAATGCTTAGCATATGCATATTTGAAGGAAAGCAGAAATACATTGCAGTGTAGGGAATAAATTTACAGTGTGTTGAATTAACTCCATTCCCTAGAGATGCTATATCACACACAGTAATACAATACAATGAGTCCCGTTATTCATATATATAATAGGTTTTTTTAAAAAAGCTCAGAAGGTTTTTCATTACAAAGTTTAGAATAAAATTCAGATCTACATGTCACTCATTCAGACCCTCCACAGCAAAATAAAACCATTAAATATAGTTGTCCTTGTCTCTTGTCTTCTTAGCTGTTTGAATCCTTGGCTAGAGGTAACAGATGGATTTCTGTTTCCTAAGCTGTTCAGTTTGTGCCTCGTGGGTGTCTGTTTTTACCACTCCCCCTGAGCCAAAGGAGAATATTAAGCATATTCTTTGGAAATGATCATGTAGCCTAAAATGTAAAATTGAACTTGTTGCCTTCTCTTTTACATGTTCAAATATAACGGGGCTTGCTTTATTTTAAGACCATGGTAGAATTAGATAGGAGTGATTTAGGTGGCAATATTATAATTTATTTCTCATTTTATGCAGATCATTTTAGCATCTTTCTTAGCCAACCTCATTATAATTTCATGTTCTCCTTTGACTTCATACTATGCTTCAATGAACTACTATGCAATACATCATCATTTGCTAAACATTTTCTTCTCCTCTTCCTTGTCTACTCTCCCAATGCTGTGTTAAGCATCACTACAAACTAAAGTTTTTGGCATATCCAGATAATGTTTCCTTTCAGCTATGCAGAATGCATACGTTCACTTATTACTTTGTTTTCTCCCATTTGTTTTTCTCCATGTGTTTTTTCACCATATACTAAGGCTGTTGGCTTTTTGTGGCAGGGACTGTCTTACTATGATAGGTCCTTATAGAGCTTAGCACAGTGGAAGTTTTGAGTAATATTAAGACCTCTTAAAAATGTATTGTAAGTCATTGTGCAATAAATTCAGTGTTTAATTGAGTGACTTAAAGATAATATCAGTAATAATAAATGATAGAATAACAACATATGTTGCAGTCTTTGCATTCATCTTTAAGCACCTCAACATAAAAATATGCAGACAAAAATGGAAGGAAGACTGGAAAGAGCAACAAATGTGGAAAATGGACTGGAGTGATTGACATCTGAGGAAAGATTTACAGAAGAAATTATGAACAGTTGTTTAAACAATGACTTAGGGGAACCCTGGTAATTTTCTACCAGTATTTGAAGGATGTAAACATTGAGGAAAGAGAGACTAATCATTTTGCATGGCAGTCACTGATGATTTTAGGTTGCAGCAAGTGTCACAACACCTGCCAAAGCCATTGCCCCAGAAGTGTGTACCAGTTCAGTCATGCAAAAACCAGCTTTCTGGGTCAGCTGCTCCAAAGTGTAATCTCCTGTTGTGCATCCAGAGCTGCTGTGCCAGCATAAGGAAATATTGGATTAATATTCACCATTTCTCTGCTGTTTTTTTCCCTTCCCTATCAAGATGCTGGAAATGCTGCATGCTGTTTTCTTGTCTTTAGCTACTTCCTAACTCTTCTGTCTCATTTATATAATGTTCTCCAGCATCTGAGCTACCCAGATTGTTTTGGTAGATGCAGTTCTTCATGGTTTTTAGATTCATTATTTCCCTAATCTCAGACCCTGTATAGAAAAGCCCTTATGGAGACTTAATTAAAAGTAACAGGCACAAAATAAAAGCATTTTCTTTTCTTTCCTTTGTACCAGCCACAGATTGCTCCCTAGTTTGTGCCCTCCGTTCCATTTGAAAAAAGATCAGGGAAGAAATCATGATTTGTAACACTGGGATGGGCAGTGGCATGACCTGCCACTTAGGGCCATCTTTTGTGCCTTTGAAAACCTGTAAATGCTGAAAATACAACTTTCTGAGTAAAGAGAAACTAAAAGGGAGAGTGTATTGAGTGCTTTCCTCTAAAATGCACCAAATCGTGGCTACATTCCCTTGCAGTAAAATTTAAGTTGAAATGACTGAAGCTCAAAGGTTATTATGCTTTTCTTCAGCAGTCCCTTGGTGTATTTGCTAGGTGGTGACCTAAAATGTTTTTCAAAGGTTTGGCTCAGCCTTAACTCCACAGGCTCTAAACAGTGTCGGTCATGGGGTGGAGGGAGCCTCACAAAGAAATTTACAGACTCTGCTAAGAATTTTTGCCTTGAGTTGGAGCTGAGCAGCTGGATAGCTATCTGAGGTCAACTTGATCCTTAGAGCTTGTGACAGAATCAGAGTGAAAACAATCAAAGCTCAAAGTAAGTAATACACACATCCTCTTGTCCAGCACAGGCTGCCTCCTTATAGTATGGTTTTTGATGTGCAGTATGAGACCAGGCTTACAAATCTTGGGCTCCCCCTGCACTGGCAAGTAGCAAGCTCCCACGGGTGGGAGCCTGAGGCTGGGAGCCCCTGAGGTTGGGAGCCTCCGCTTGGCCACACCTTCAATTAATGTGCGATAGGAACCATCCACAAAGTTATTACACATTTTTGTGTATTAACCTTGTGGCTTATTCTTTGTTCTATCACACCATTAATTGTCTTAACATGTGGGTGGGTACTGGGTACTTAAGACATGATTTACTGGTTAATCGTGTCTTAAGTGTAACATGCACCAGGCAAAACTGTTTCATAGTCTGAAAACCTGCACTGTCAGAAAAGTCTTCCTGATATTAAACCTTAGGTTTCTTTTCTTTAAATTTCATCCCAGCTTTTCCTGTAGCTTGTACCACACTATGTAATTCTTCGTCCTCCTTCCAAAACCAGATGTTCAAATGTTTTTCTACCTTAGTATATTGATGTGTAATTAGTCCCATTGATTGTGCTGGGGTTATTAGTTAACAAAAACCTTTTTGGAATAATATATTAGAATCTGCCTTTAATGTTTCTATAATTTAGATTTCCATATGTCCTGCCTTAGTTATTGTGTAGCCTATATAGAAAGAAGCATTAATATTGTTCTTTCTACTAAGTTTATCTCTGTAGCATATTAATCACTTTTATTACCCCTCTCAATATATTTGGTGAATTACAGCAAAATAGTATTGTATATTGTTGTGAATAAAACTCCTTGATCCTCTTCAGCAAAATCAAAGATCAACCTCACTTTGTCATTCATGAACAATTGATCTAGCTTTTTTTATTCACAAGAACTTGCATAGAAATCAAAAGCATTGTGAATACTTGGATGAGCAAATATCTTTGACAATATTCACACTGAAAATTATGTTTTGAATAGGTAGTCTTATTTGCACAACAGATCTATCTTACTGTTCTAAATATTTGTGGATAATTGGGTCATATAATTGGGGACTGGAAGCTATTATATTAATTAGGTGATTAATCATGCAGCATAAACAGTTCATAATGACCATTTTTCAAGCCAAATGTAAGCTAAAATTTGTTCATGCAAGCCATTCATTGACCAATTGCAAAGACAATATAGACTAATCAAACTTATAATTTATTCAACACTTTTCTCAATACAGAAAAATATATTTATCAGGTATTTAATTACAAAAAGTAATTAATTTGGGGGTCCTTCTTTATGAAACAGTAACCAGTTCTGAAAAGGGCCAAATGAATGTATAGATAAATTAGGCACATGCCTAGGGCCCTAAGTGAAGAAGGGGCCCAGTTGTGCTTATTTCACATATTATAATTATTGAGTGAAAAAAAGGAATATAAATATACAGTATTAAGTAGGGCCCTACTTAGTTTGCCTAAGGCGCACTACAGGGTTAATCTGAGCCTGGATCCAAACACCTTAACACTAGAAAGCAGAGGGAAATTCTCTCCTTTTTCTTGTTCTACCATATTATATCTTACTAAACGCATCCAAGCTGCAGTGGCCATTTTGTATCACAAACATAGATCCAGTTGTTTGTTCACCATCACCTCAGGCCTATGACATTGCTGTTTCCATGGTTTCTGTTGCCTTTATATGTACTCAATGATTGCTGATAAATGAGTCTCATTCTATTGAGTGTATGTATATGCTCACATGCACTCCCTCTCTCCCTTTCTCTCATATGGATTGTTTACAAACTGGGCTAAACTGGTAATTCTTAAGCTAAGATTGATTGACTGAGCGAAATAGGATGATTTCAGTAAAGAAAAGTATTAGAAATGCAGGCCTTCAGGATGATGCATTCACTTATTTTTCTTCCTGAGCAATATTTTTTTTCAAATTGCCCACATTCATCCTACAACTTGGCTGCCATTATCAGCAAAATGCTCTGTAAAATAAGTCAGTGCTCGCAAAGAGCACACTCATATAAATGCTGCAGCTTGGCCACATGCTGAAAGTGATGGAACAGAAAGACATGGCAAGGAAAGTAGGTTACCATAATGAAGCCCAGCATATGACATCAGCCGACAATAATGTTTCCATCACAGTTTAGTAGTTCTACAGGGTTTTGACTAGTGAAAAGTTGGACTACATTGTTCAGATGACTTTTTCAGCAGCAGTAAATATTTCTTTTGACACCTCCTGATACCTCCTGATATAGTACTTTTGCAGTATATGGTGCAAACTGACTATGTGCTACTTAGAATAGTTACTGAGGAGAACAAAAATAATATATAACAGAGTTATTTCCCTAAATCAGTGCTGCTCGACCTTCCAGCCCCCCATGCCAGATGAGTGGCACAGGGCCATACAGTGGGCCAAATCCCATATGGTCAGTTTGTGCACCAGGTCCTATGTCAATCCCCACATGCCAACAACCCAACACCACATGCCAGATCCAGCCATGGTGTGACCCTGCATTCTGGTTGCACTGTACACCAGTGCAATCTAGCATGCAGGGCCACATCATCCAGCCCATGGGGCTTCCCACGAATCCAGAAGTTTGGCAGGGGGGAAGCAGTAATTAATGCTGCCCTTACACCCCTGCCACCAAATTTATAGACCCATGGGATGGATGACATGGCCTCACAGGCAGGACGTGGCCTCACAGCTGCCCCCCATCTACAGTCCCACCATGCATGTCTAGTGTTAGTCTCCTCCATGTACCACTGGCCATAGGAATAGAAGTCTTCCAGTAATATTAATAGCAGCAGACACATTTGAAATAGTGGCACTTTCTTATTGAACAGACTGGATAGCATTTTTGAACACGGGAAAAGCCATTCCAAGGAATGAAAAACTTGCTCTTTTTTGCACAAGATTTTTTTTTCAATTGCACTTTTGTTAAAGTGGTCCTCAAAACTGAATGTGTAAACCATTTCAATTTAGAGCACATTTCTGCAGCTCCTAGCTGTGATCTGTCAACCAATCATTAAAAAGTTTCTTTTCACCAAATGTTGCCATAGATATCCCACATTCTCGGTACTGACAGGGGAAAAGTGTTATTTCAGGTGCTGCTGTGGTAACTTTTAGCAAATGTCGACTGTTTAATGCAGGGGTGGGCAAAATATGGTGCACAGGCTGGATCTGACCTGTGAGTGGATGTCCACCAATTGATTGTATCTGGCCCACAGCTGCCCCTGTGGCACTCTGCATGGGGCCAAGCCCCATCCACTCCTGCCAGGGAAGCCTGCATCGTGCTTCCACCCATGCCTGATGACTCCGGCTCTGGCCAGCACACGCAGCTTCACAACAGAACAGCTCCCAGTCTGGCTGCAGATGCCTTGGTACTGCTCCGCTCCCTCCATCGCCAGCAACTCCTTCTCCATCTCCTGGACCTGCTGCGCTGCTCCAGGCAGTAGGTAGCACAGGGAAGGACTGCAGCCATGGGGATTTGTGTCGGGCACTACACACCGAGCCAGGCAGGGAACTATAGCCAGGTGGCTCCTCCCCCAGCACAGGGGGCTCTAGCTTCTGTTCCTGACTGCTTTTTCACCCACTCCATCCACCCCCCTACCCTCTCCTTCCCTACCGCTACCCCAGGCAACTCCCAGCATGTAGGCAGCCCTCCACACATGCACACATCCCCGAAAACACACACCTAAACTCCACACCTCCCATATACCTCCCAGACCCCCCCACACAACCCCCTCCTTCTCCCCTTCACATTTCCCCACTGCCCTACACAAAGAAGACTTGTTTTGAGCTATTATGCAATCACCTCTATATACGCTACTCAAAAAAACCTAAACTGGGACAAGAATTATTTTTTTAAATGAAATTAAAATATGTTATAGTGCATATTTGATTGTTCATATATGATTTGTTTTTTATCTGGTATCCAGGTTATAGCCATATTGGTCTAGAGGCAAAAGGAATCAAGAGAGCAGAGATCATAAAAGTTCTCCTAGGTAGAAATTAAAATTTATATTACACCGAAGAGCTTCTTTTACCACACCTTCAGCTCTCCTGTGAAATATGAATTTTCATTTCTACCTAGGAGAATTTTTACAATCTCTGCTCTCTCCTATGCCTGATGAAGGGTGTGTGTGCTTGAAAGCTTGCAGATAAATATAATAATTTGTTTGCAAATATCTAGTTGGCCTAATAAAAGACATTACCTCTTCCATGAGTTTTGATTCCTTTTGTTTTTTTATCTATAATTTGTTAACATGATAATTTTTTACAGATTTTAGGTGTGCGGCCCTCAACATCTCAACAGCTCACCAAAACTTAAGTGGCCCTCCAGCTGAAATAATTGCTCACCCCTGGGTTAATGGCCACTGCTAGGTGTTGTAGAAATTCCTCCAGCAGAAACTTGGCTTGGAGAGTCAGTACTAGAAGAGGTCCTTTACATGTGTTTAAAAATTAGCTAATTAATTTTAAAAAATGATTTAGTGCAGAACACTGACTGTAAATATTTTTCCAAATTGCTCAGTACCAACTGTAGTCTACTGGAATTGTAAGCAGTTTTTGGTACAGAAAAAGTAACTATCAACAGAGTACAAGTTGGGTGATAGGAAAGAAAGCAGGCAGAAGCATGCTTAACTAATTGCTGCTGTTTCCATACAATTGCAAATGTAACTCATTGAGAGACATAGGGGCTGGCCTGTATAGTTAGCAAGATGAGGTCAGAAAGTTGCCATACAACTGACTGAAAAAGGGGAACACAATTTAAGCACTGCATGGCTGAAGGGCTGGATTTCTGATGTGACATATTCCATGAAGTACATCTTAATTTATCCTCCACAAAGAATGAGCAAAGAATCCCTATTTCATAAATATACATAACAACTGATCGGAACAAGGATTCACATTTTTGCACCTTCTGCTTTAAACCAACACACGTTGCTTACTGAAGCTTGAATGTATTGCAGTGAGTGTGTAGAAATACTGTAAGCCTCAAACTCAGCTTTCATCACCCATCACACTCATCAATTTTGGTTCCTAAGAGTATATTGAGCAAGAATGCCAATTCACAGCAAATTGCACATGAAATCTGCTGATTGCTTATGCCTGCATAGCAAATTAAAGAAGTAAAATTTGTTTAAAACCTCCCCTGACAAATCTAAGTACTGGTGTGAGGCCTCTATATTTGCATTTATTCTCTGTTCTAAAATTCCTTTCTGTTACTCCATTTCCACCATGCTGGAAGCCAGTCTTGGAGCCCAGTCACCCCATTTCCTGTTGGGACAACAACAGTGATCAGACAGAATTGCTTTTTGCTTTAAAAACCAGAGAAACCAGCTTTGCTTTGGAACAGCTGGGAAGTACTTGTTAGGTCCTTTTCATTATGAAATGGCATTCAGCTGGAAGTCTGGAATTCATAGACACTGGGGTAGAATCTCATTTGCATGAATTTTAAAAACAGGTCACTTGCTGGGGAAACCCCCCCTGCAAAAGTTGCTTGGTGTGCCTCTCTCTGGAAGAAAGGGTAATCCCAGTGGCCATTAAAAAAACCCAGTAAACTCCTTTTTTGCTCATCAGTTCAGAATCTGATTATGACTGCTGCTCCTACCTCCTTCAGCGTTCTGCTTTTGCTGCACAATAACTTGCATCTGCAATAAAAATATACATAATAAATTCAAAGCTAAGCAAAAATCTGACATTCTCATTGGCTGAATGTTGATCTTAATCATCACTAAATTCCTTGTGGAATCAATAATTACACAACTCTAGCAGCTTTGGGATTTACATGAATAAGAGTGTACCACTGGCCAGTTGTAAAGTAAATAGATGTAAATTATGTTCAATTTTCCCACAAGTTAAACTAAGAGTCTTTGTTTAATATAAAATACTAAAACTATTAATTTACAGGCAAAAGCCAGTGCTTAGGATGTATTCAGCAGAGCTGTCTCTTCATGAAAGAATATGTCTGTATTATTGGATTTCTTTTGGCAAGGGTTCACAGCCAGAGTCCATTACAGCAATTCAAACTGTTTCCCTCTTTAATCCAAATTAACGAATGAATTGGTTAGAGGAGTCTGCCACTTATCTGACTCCTATGCAAGTACCCTTAGCTAATCTTGTCATCTGTGACCAGCAAATCTCACACTGGATTTCAGTCTTCACCAGACACAGAGCCCCATTTTTTTCTGTCTTGTCCTAGAAATATTTTCACTGCCATGAAATGTGTTTAGTTTCCTTTGTACAAACAAACACAGAGTGTGTCAGCAATATCTGTAGAATAATTCATTTAACCCTTTTCTGTTCCTTTATGTCTCTCCCTTGACCTGCCAAAAAAAAATCAAGTCATTTTATTTAGCATAGGCTAGCAAAAAGAGCTTTGGCCACTTAATTGGTCACTTAGCTTCCATTTCTTCAAAATTTGAACTATTGTCCTCTAGTTTGAAAAAGCAAATACCAGGCATCCTGCTGGGCTTTTGGTTGTAGCCGTGTTGGTGTAAGGACATAGGCAGGCAAGGTTCTTTGCGTAGATGTGATATATTTTATTAGACAGCCCGATTGGTCTAAGATACCACATCTACTCGAAGAACCTTGTCTGCCTAGTATCAAACATGTCATTCTTTGCCCTCCTCTTCCCTCTCCACTCTTTTTAAGTGTGAGCAATTTGTCCCACAAGAACAACTGTATGTTAAATACAGACCATTTCTTGTACCTTGTAGTGTAAGTATAATTTTGTAGCTGCAACGGTCCAGAAATTATGCAAGAAGCAAAAAGTCTTAGATTGGTATCTTTTATAGGATGAACTGTGTATCCTTTATCCTTGCTTCTCTTGCACCCTTGTGCATTGGACATTGTGTTTAATTACTCCAATGCTGTACTTCAATCTAACTCTCTATTCCAGCCAAAATGCATTTTACTGAAGTAACTGGCAACTGGCCAAAATATTAACTAAATTACATCAATCTAAATGGAGAAAAGTAATGGCTAATAAAGTCAAACTGGGTTATTTTATAAAAGATCAATTTTGTACTTAGAGGTAAGGAACAAAAGTTTGAAAATGTATATGCATAGAATCAGTGTCATATTAAAATAATAACAGGGCTGGGTGGCCTAAGGGGTTAGTAAAGGATATGAAGTTTTCTCAAATCTCAAGCTTTGTCTGCACTGGATTTGTAGCCACCTGTGAGATCACGCCGGCCAAACCCTATGATTTATACTGTAGTATAATTTGCCTCTGTGCAGCTGCTCTGGGTGGTTAAAATCCCAATGTAGATGAGACCTCAGTCACTGATTTGTATTTAACCTAGGATAATAGTAACAGAAAGTTGCTTACATCTGGTAGTTGATGGATGTGAAGGGATTTAACCCTGTCTAGTCCATACTGGTTCAATGTCCGGGTTCACAAGGGGGACATAACTAAAATTGTTCCTGGTGGTTTCAGCAGATAAACTACATTAACCTCTTCCTTCATGTGCTGAAGCACATTGTTAGCATGGTGCTGGTGAGCTTGTTCTACCATTGCCTAGTTGTGCTGTACCCATCCTGTGGGCTCACAGAGGGTGTCAGATTCTGGAAGGGCGACCCAGGCATTTTTCCTCAACTGGTATTCACTCTGAAAAGTCTCAGTAAATACACATGCAAATGAAATTAAGTTTTGCAAAGCTTCTTGAATTGACTAACAAGCGTTTTTGGCAACTATGTCATCTTATGCATCTTTATGGTGTCCACTGCTGAAAGCACCCTTTAAAAAGGTCAGATTGATATTGTATGAATACCTTTTTGCATGTGTATGCATTTTCTTGTTTTCTAATAGCTTGAAATAGATGCTGTGTCATTGCCTTTCCACATCTAGTTCCTGAGGACATTACCTAGATTAATTCAGAGAGAGAAGAGGCACAATTCTTTATTATATTATCACAGGGCAGAAAATGAAAATGCAATCACAGTGCCAGCTCACATATCTGCAGTTCCTTTGCTCCTTTACAGTGCATTTAGCCTGCTCTTGTACTCTTGTCCACTTAGTAGATTTGACAAACCCATGCTGTTCTTCACAGTGAAACCTCTGTATCTGGTGCTGCATGATCAAGATTTCCAGCTGAATCAGCGTAGGGGAGGAGAGTGAAAAACCCTATGTTAAAACAGCACATTCAGCTCCAAGCCGTGTTGACTAATCTAGCACCTGGGGGTAGCGAGGAGTTTAAATAAAAAGCTGAAAGCATCTTCCTAAGCACTCAAAAGGCAATCTTACTCCATCTTCCACCTCACAATCCCTCCAGGCTTCTTCATGAAAGAGCTATTTTCTGCTTAGAAAAAATCTCAGGCTCCAGGTACACATTGAGAGATGTGCTTCATCTGAAGCAGAGCTGTTCCCCCCCCCTCCCCCCAGTCGGCTCCCCTCCCTAGAGTCAGGGTTTCTGTCTATAAAAAGCTCAAACAGACTGGTAATTATGCATTATTAATTGGATCCCCATTGGTGCTGCTTCTTTTTCCAGTGAGGCTCAGCCTCCTGGTCTCTGTCTGACTGCACATGAATCAAGGAAAGATCATTTTAAAACTAATATGCAGGGTGGATTGAAACCAGAAGCCCTGAGGCCAGCTGCCTAGGATACGGACACAAGGTCTCCATTCCCTAGGGACAAACACAGTATGTGCCACAGGAGGTCTGCCAGATTTATCTGGGTTTGTTTTCCAGCACGGCATGTGATCAGAGCAGAAATTCCAGTTTCCCTGAAAGTACCTATGCTCAGATAACCTGATCCACCTAAATACCTGAGAGAAAAAGGTGTGCTAAGTATTTGATAAGGATTAAGAGACTGGCTGCTTTGTTTGGAGACCTTAATTTGTTTTTAAGGAGGCAGGGAAGGCCACTCTCTGTTTAACCTTTCATGTTCAGCTTACTCTTCCTTTTTCATTCAATTTTAAAATTTTGAGTTTAAGAGAGCAAGAGAATCATACAAGATTTCATACAAGTTGAAGCACTGAGGGCTAAGTGTTCTGGTCCACTTGGTGCTCTGGTCCACTTGGACTACATTTGGCACATGACCAGATAAATACAGCTTTAAAATACCTTTGTGATCCCCACAGTGCTGGAATGTCTGGCCATTCATCTAATCCCCAGCATAAATCAGAGCAACCTTGAGACCACTCTGCTTTATACACAGCTGCTGATTGCTCCAAAGACTGTTCCAAATGCCAAGGGTTGATTCTTCAGACATTCCCCAAGCATGCCTCCTTTTTAGATGCTGAAGGAAACCCCTCCCAACTAAAGTATTCTCCTATGTAAGGGGAATCATCATCATCAATCCTAGTGATTTTAAGCAACCTTAACAATGCAGAAGTTCAAGGCTGACCTTATGCTATTGAAACTGTAAACAGGTATAATGACATTAAAATCGGTGAGGCTGCACTAGAATGAAGCTTGTGGAAATGAGAAGAAAAATCATGTATCCTGCCACTGGTTTTACAAAATTCATAGATTCATAGATTGCTAGTCTGGAAGGGACCTTGGAAGATCATCGGGTCAAGCCCCCCGGACCAGGCAGGAAAGACAACTGAGATCAGGTGACCCCAGGAAGGTAACCGTCCAGTCTCCTCTTGAAGATTTCCAGGGTAGGTGATTGCACCGCCCCTGGAGGGAGCTTATTCCACAGTCTGGACACCCTAGATGTGAAGAAGTTTTTCCCAATGTTGAGCCTGAAACAGTCTTCCAGGAGTTTGTGGCCATTGCTCCTGGTTTTCCCCAAAGATGCCCTGATGAACAGTTGTTCAACGAGCCCTTGATGTATACCCCTGATGTAGTGGTAAGCCACTATCAAGTCATCTCTCAGCCTTCTCTTTCTCAGGCTGAAGAGTCGCAGGTCCCTCAGCCTTTCCTCATATGGCTTACCGTGCAAGTCCCTGATCATACAGATGGCCCTTCTCTGGACTCTCTCAAGTTTTACCACATCCTTGTTGAAGTGCAGCACCCAGTACTGGACACAGTACTCCAGCTGTGGTCTCACCAATGCCGAGTAGAGTCAAAGAATCACTTCCCTAGTTTTGCTGGAGATGCATCGATTGATGCGTGCCAGGGTATTGTTTGCCCTGTTGGCTACTGCGTCACACTGCTGGCTCATGTTCATACTATGGTCTATTATTACTCCTAAGTCCCTTTCATTCATGGTGCTCATCAGTTTGGCATTGCCAAGCCTGTAGGTATGTAAGGGGGGTGGGGGGACTGTCCACAGATGCAGCACTTTACATTTCTTGATGTTGAACTTCATTTGATTCCAATCTGCCCAACTTGCTAGCCTAAGTCCGCCTGTATCTGCAGCCTACCTACAAGCGTGACCCTCTTTCCCATAACTTGGTGTCATCCCCGATCTTGACCAGTGAGCTGTTCACCCTGCCTCCAAATCAAATATTAGCACATAAATGCCCCTACCTAATAGTATTGTACTTAGAACACCAACACATGCCATGTTGCATCTTCAACATTCTTTGTTAACATCACAACTCCTTTGTAAGGTGTCATGCCTACTTTACAGATGATGATAATGATGTTGAAAGAGATAATTGACTTCCCCAAGGCCACAGAGAGTCAATAGGATAGGGAGAGTTTAAATCAGAACTGCTAGCTCCCAGTCTTGTGCTAATATCACTATACTGCATATATCTCCTTTGCCTAACAAATGTGTTAAATATGCAGGTTGTTCTGTAAACTATAAACTTAGTCTTTCAGAGCACTATTTATATTCCTTTTCTAAATGCCATATGATATGTATATCCGCTGTGTATTCATTTTTGTAAAACAAGCCTCAAGCAATAGCCTGAGAAACATTTGCACTATATTGCCTGCATAGGTTAGGAAGTATTAGTTAGTACAGTATGTTCCCCACATATTTTATAGAGCAATAATGCTTTAAGAAGGACAAATATGGGGGGACTGGGACCAGTCAAGTAGTTGAACAGTCTTGAGCTTTAGCGTTGTCCTCTCAAGGAACTGTGGTATACAGTATATTTGATAGCAATGGGAAATCATGTAAAGTTTTGAATTGTCTAAGCAATTAAAACATGGACATTTATATGAAGAGGCCTGGGGGTATTTTATGAGCAAAAAACCTGAAGTAAGTTTGATTCCATCCTTGCTCTCCAAGGTGCTTTTCCCACCTTGTCATCTTGGACATAGACCTGATTCAAAATGGGGCAGTTTGAAATCAGAACCCAGATCTAGGCAACCTCTCTTTTCCCAGATCTTGAATTCAGCATCTCACAGGGCTTGAGAGACTGGACCTTGGACCCATCTGGAAACAAGGGCATGTGAAATCTTGATTCCATTGGATTGATGACAGTTTTTGTGAGTTCAAGATGTACCTAAGGGATAATTAGATCATGCAGACTGATGTGCTCACTTACATTTGTGTATTAATTCTGTTCTAATCCCTTCATATACCAAGCATTGGATGAAAGGGAGAGCAAAGCCAGGATTTATCAGAAACGTGTATGTCAAACCACTCTACACTGCTGAAAGGGAGAGTGCCAAGTTTGTCCATATTGCCACCAAGGTCTGTCACCTTTAGAGGCATGGTATTTCTGAGCAGATTACAAGAGATGGAAAGTCCAGCTGCTTTCATAACAACTTGCATGCATGAGTAAATGCCATATGGCTTGGTATTAGCACACTATCTGCATTAGGAGATTGATCCTGCTAGGTCACAGCCACCTTCTGCAAGCTGTTCAGTGCCTCCTCTCTCACATCATGGTATCTGAGGGTACCTAATGTTTCCTAGGATTAGGCTTTTCTGTAATATATGGGGGCTCATCTATATATGGAAATTGACTGGAAGATCTATTATAAAATGAACTATTCTCTACCTGGTTGGCAGCATAGCTACCTGGGTGGAGGCTCCATTCAAAAATAAGATTATTGTTTTCCAGAAAAATGGAAAGTGAATTAAAATGGGATTCACTTTCCACTTAAAATGGAACTGATTTTAGGCCACTTTTATTTTATAAGAATATTCACAAATGCTTAATCTGGTTTAACTAATTCTGTAGAAATTCACCTTTCAGCTGGTGAATTTTCTTTTGTAGCCAAGCCCTAGGTTTTTATTTCAATCCTTGTTTTAAAAGAGACTTCTTTCCAGTTTGAAGCATTTTGAGGCAATCCAGATGATTGCCATGGTGACAGCTGATGGCCAAGAGGGAGGGGGGAGTTGATAAACTGCAGGCTTCTCTATGTTCCCTGTGATCTAAGGTAGTACGACTGTTCTCTGGATTAAAGTGCAAATGTTTCTGAACTGTATAAACAGGAAGTCATGTAGCGCTTCACCTCCTCTGCCTCTGCCTGTGTAGCACTGGGAAAGTGGTGATGGCAGAAAAGCAGTGATAGAGACTTGTGGCTGGCTATTCACTAACAAACCCCAGTGAACACGAAACGATATCAGCCTCATTATCACAGTTTAAAACTGATCATGATCAATATACATTTGTTTCAAAAGCAAAGGCACTTAGCTGCCTCCTAAAAGCGTATGTTCAAAAAAGAAATAGGCAAGGCTTAACTGGTTTTTACTGTTAATGTAAGCATCAGGTGTAAGGTGCAACCTGTTTTTTCACACATTTTGAAAATAAAGAGTGTAAGCATGACAAAGTACAGATACTTCATATGCTAAGTTGTCTTCTTTGGCAGGGCAGTAGTAAAAGAAACAGGTAATTTGGAGCCAGGCAAAAGATTACAAAAGATTTATTTCAGGGCTTGTTTATTTGATTATTCTTTTTCCTGAAATTAAATAGTTTCTTACTTAAATCATTTTGCATCAAAAGATCCCAATAACATGAGGCACCAAGCACTTTTAACTTTTGGAGGGACTTTGTGATGCCACAGAAAAGACCTAAATGTGTTTGTAAAACAGCAAAATAATAAAGATTCCATTTCTATTAACATTTATTAATTCCTCGGTAGTTGAACTCCCCTTCCCTCCCCCCAAGGAAGCCTCACTTCATTTCCAGTATTAATCACTTCTAGGAAAGTAGAGAGTGTTGTGTGACTTCTTGGCACTGAGCAATAACCCAGGGAGCTTGGTTCTTTTCTAACAATAACAGGCATCCATTTTCTTCTTTTGAGCAGCTACAATCATTGCTGAAACACATCTTTAAAAACAGGAAGTTTTACAATGATTTTCTAGTAACCTCACCCTTTCTTGTGAACCAGCCCCTGACTATGAAGCATTTACTTTGATTCAAACCCAAATATTATAAGATCGAAACTTAGGTATTTCCCATTTTGATTTAAACATATAAAGGGAGCACTTTAGAAATAACTTTTCTCATGTTAGTTAACTCATCGCCCATGCAAGGGCATACAATATTATATCCTTAGAAACATGACACACAGGAGACATTAGCATATAACATGAGTTTGTTTATGTTTTAGTTTTTATGAGGGTGATGGGAGAGCTTGTGCACTAAGAAAATATTGTCCTAGGTGAACATAGCAGAAAAATGCTGAGAATGGATTTAATGAAACTACAGCAGAGACAGCTTATTTAACTGTGTAAGCAACAAGTAGGTTCTTCAGACTTTAGTGTTTAGCAGCAAGTCCTCTCTGTATACTATCACAGCAAGCTCCTAGCTGGAAGAGTTTCATGTTGCAAACTTGGTTTTAAGATTTATTTACTCTCTTATCGATATGTACTATGAACCATAATTGAGCCTGCCTAGTGTTGTCCCTTGTTACCTTTCTATAAAATGAGTCAGTTAATGAATGAGTTAGACTTGAGACACCCTTGGAAAATACAGGCTCTTAATTTCACCTCTTTTGCCTACAGAAAAATAATAAAGCTGTTTTTCAGGGGCAAAGAACTCACAACTACAGATTTTTCCTTGAAATTTCTGGGTTTGTCTTGTGAATTATATTTGCAATGGTGCTTAGATTGTGTGGCACTCTATGGCACCCTTGCAAAGATCTCAAAGCACCCCAGGGTGCCATAGGCAGACAAGGTTCCTTGGGTGAATCTGATATCTTTTATTAGACCAACCCAAATAGTTGGAAAATTATTAAGCAAGCTTTCGGGTTCAAAAACCCTTCGTCAGACTAAGGAAGCTTCAGCAGTTGGTGTGTGCTCTTCCTGGATGGAATGAAAAGTAAAGAAGCCAGCGGCTGGGCTGGTATGCATACAAGACAGGTAGTCAGTGAAAATGTAGATTGAAGAGTCAATGGATGAGAGACAGGTGGGGGGAGGGGGGCAGAGAGAGAGAGAAGGGGGATGAAAGTGGAGAGATACCTGTGGAGTCAGATGTCAGGCAGGTTATAATGTGTCATAAATCCAATGTCTATATTTAGTTCATGATTTTTGGTATCCAGGAGGTTGATGAAGTGGAGTTCATAGGCTCATCTCTGGGAAGTGTTTTGTAAGTTTCCTTTGGGGATCAGAACTGAGAGATTGGAGAGAGAGGGTGCCATGGGACTCTGGTTGAGAATCACTGTACTAGGCCAATAGAACACACCAACTCACTCGTGCCCCAGCAGAGCCCTTCCATATTTGCTTTGACTCTTGAGAATGCTGGCCCCTTGCTTCGGGTGTTTTGGTTTTCAGAATTGTGATAAGTGATAAGGATGAAAAGACATTATGGATAAGGTCTAAAATGGCATTAACTTTACTTTCATATGGCCATGTTATCCATATTGAGTAGTCTCCTGCCAAAAGGGGATTGGAGAATAATCCACAAGTTTACTGTTAAAAATTTTAGCAGGGGTATTCAGCTTCACATTTCTGGGTTTAAACCAGTCTTTAGCTGTTAGAGATAAGGATGATGACTAACAGAGTATTTGGTATCTGTTGGGCTCTCACATCTTCCCTCTGGAACATCAGGTACTGGCCACAACTAGAAACAGGATAGTGGCCTGTCTGGATGAGGGGTCTGACTCAGAATGGCCATTCTGTGTTACAGGGTGACTTCTTGGGGACTACTATGGCCTAGCTTTTGCATCAGTGTACTTCTGCATCATGGTACCTCAACCAATGCAAGCACCCAGGAGACTGAAGCAGTGCATGATTTACGCACTAACCCACATCAGGACATACCCAGAGCAGTGAGTCTGCCTCGTGCTAATTACCCTGTTTAGATAGCCTGTTTGCACATGCCCCCAACATGGATAAATCAGAAAGTGCTACTTCGGTAAGGCTGGCAGGAAAGGAAACTTGAAGCTCTTATCCCTTTTTTCTATTGCTTTGTATCCTAGATGTCGTGGAAGCTGTTATAAGAAGTGAAATGGCCTGGTGCTGTGCACAGGCTATGTCCTGGCTAGGAACTTTGTAGTCAGCAGCTGTGTATGACTTTTGTCATATATAAAGTAACATCTTTAGTGCTTTTCTTAATCCTCTGGTTTATTTTGCTTCTGATATATCAGAGGCCAGTGATATAGCTGAGAAAACAGGAGTGAAGGGCATTCTGATTTAAAATCTGTTATGAACACTATTCTGCGACTCCAGACTGAAGAGTGTTATGTAAACTGTATAATCAAGAAAACAGAAAACAGTTTGCCTACAGCAAACATGATACAATCTCTTTCCCAAATCTCTCCAGATTCTGCAGTATAATCCCAAACAGAACTAGAAGGAAATATAGTAATGAGCTATACTCTGTAACATTCACAAGTCACTTAAGAAGGAGGGTTTGGCTGCAGGTCATGGGGAAGGCAAGTAGCATGGTCTGGGAAAGCAGACTGTAATAACCCTAGGAAGCAGTGGGTTGGAGGGAAAGACCCTTTCTTTGTTATATTCTCCCATTGCTCTCCTTGAAAGCTTGGTACCCCTGTACTGTTAATTTTGGTATCCCATTACTGTTAATTTTTTTCAGTATCCAATTGACTGATGTATCTGCCAGAATTCCAAACTGTGGATTAGTCATTTTCCTAGTACCAACCACGGGAAAATGTGCGCAATGAGCCATATACTAAAAGCGGCCTCTAAACTTGCATGTCTACCAAAACCTTTGGTGCTTACATAAGTTACAAATATTGCCATATTTTAAGACAGCTATGGAGAATCAAGTAAGGTGAAACAAAGGTGACTGCAGTTGACTGGTCACTACAGACAAAAACCAACCATGTTCATCATTGTTCATTATCATTTATTGTATGATCTGTAGTAGGGTCTAGACACCTCAGTCACAGCCCAGGATTCTGTTAGGCCTGGTGCTTTGCAAACAGAGAATAAAAAGAACTTCCCTGCACCAAACATCTTGCAATCTAATACAAGAGGCTGGGGGGTGGATGGATACAGGAGATGAATAGGAAACACAAAGAAACAAGAGCCAGTATGGGTCAGCATGTTAAGCCCTGGCATTGACTTCCTTGTCATGTCTTTTGCAGGAGATTTTTAAGGAGGGATTTAAAGGACAGCACTGAAGTAGCTTTGCAGAGGTCGTATGTGAGAAAGCCTAAAAGTACTCTTTGGAACTTTTGACTAGTGGAAGATTATGCAGATTAGAGGAAGAAACTGACTTCTCAGAGGTGACTGGTAGTGTGTAGTTGAAGTGTAAATAGCCTTGACAATGAGGACAAATATTTTGTAATTGAGGGGATGTAGCTAGTGGACAAATACAAAAAGTGGGCTAAGATGGCCTAAACGACATGCTAGGAAAGGGCCTTAAGGATTGATTCATAATTAGTGGACATGGTAATTTGATTGTATTGATCTTCATAATTCAGTTCTTTTGCTCATATATTTTATATCACTCAGCTTTTAACATTGCATAAGATCAATGAAACAAGGAACTGGGTGACTTCTTATTTCTATTTCTCCCCCCTCCCCCCACCTTATTCATTAGTGCAATAGCTTGTTCTGTGGTATTTTGCATACAGTAGCACTATGGTAGCAACTACAGTTGCATACAGAACCCCATTCAGCACTGGATTTCCTGTAATGAAATTCTGAACCCTGCTCTCTGCAACGTTCTCTCTTCAGCTCCCTAGATTGGGAGCAGAACTAGGGAAGGATGCCTGAGGTAGCAGAATTATTAGTGGCGGGAAGGAATAACAGCTGCTGCCAGAGTTGTGCAATTGTGCCAGTTGCAAGGTGGTGCCTGGAAGTCGCCGTTGCCCCATGCATCCTGCTTACCTGAGGGCCAAGATGCCTTGTTATACTGCTTCCCCAGACACCCAGGCAGATAACCTGTGAGATCGTAGAATCATAGAGAAGTAGAGCTGGAAGAAACCACTGAAGATCATCTAGTCTAACTAGGGTTACCATATTTCTAGTTCCAAAAAAGAGAACACATATCATGTGTGGGGTGAGGGAGGAGGGATATGACTGAAGGGGCAGTGATATGGCAGTGTCCTGCCCCTGGCCATTCTGTTGCCTCTAGCTCCCAAGCCACAGCCCCTGCAGCCCTACTTCCAACCCGCAGAGCCCAGCTCTGCCAGTGCCCCTCATTCCCAAACCACAGTACCCTGCCCCCCTGGTCATGCTGGTTCCCCTCACTCCTGACTCGCAGCCCCTGCTCCCCCCAGCTCTGCCTCAGAGGTCACAGCTGACCCTGTCTGAACTAGGCCGGGCACAGTGGCTCGGAGTGAGTCTGACCCCAGCACAGGCTGTTGGGAAGAGGAGGAGAGGCTTGTGACACCCTCCTCCCTGGGCTGGGGCTACCATGCCAGGCCAGGAGGCCTGGCTATGGCCTACCTCCCTCCTTTGACCTTCCTTCCCTAACATCTTGCCGCTCCGCCCCTGCAAGCACGGGCACCAGCCCCTTTGCTGCTGGCCTGGCCACAGCCCTCAAAAGCACCTGACCCCCCTTCCCCAGCTGGAGGGTGCAGGCAGGACCCCCTGCCCTGCCCCAGCCCCCCAACCCAGACTTACCTGCCTGCAGCTCCTTGCCTACAATCGCCCATCCCCCTGCTCCCACCAGCAGACCAAAGCAAAAACCCAGACATTTGCTCAGATTTAAAAAACCTGCTAGGAAGGAGATAGGAGGATGCAAAAAGAGGACATGTCTGGGAAAATCCAGATGTATGGTAACCCTAAGTCTAACCCCCTGCCTGAGGCAGTATTATCCCTATCCAAAACCTCCCAAGCAAATCTTGTCTAACCTATTACTAAAAGTAGACATGCAACCCTGTCACATAACCAGAAAACCTAACCTGCCACAGGTTGGAGATACAGAGGGACAATAGCAGCCAATGTCCTGCTGCCCCAAGAGTTGTTAAAAAATATGTTTGAGAGATCCAAGGAACAGGGCCACTCCATCTGCTTCAGAGGAAGATAAAAATGCCCACAGTCTATACCAATCTGACTGTGAGGTAAAACCTCCTTCCTGACCCCAAATATGACAACCAGTTTGACCCTAAGTGGAGGGGCAACACCCTCTAGCCAGGAACTAGTGGACTGTAGTTCCAGAAAGAGTACTGATCTCTCAACCAAAATCCCCAGCTTTGGCTGCAGACAACATTCAATGCTTCTGAGGCGGGCAAAAAAGAAACCCTCACAGGTGTAGTAAAAGCAGGGGGAAAATTCCTTTCTGGCCCCCTGAAGCAACAACCACATTCCAGAACTATGGGAAACACCTATAGTATTTCAAGAGAACAGGCCTTATGAAGAGAGGCTAGAAGCTATGGGATTCTTCAGCCTGGAGAAGCGCAGGCTCGGGGGTGACTTGGTGGCAGCCTAATACATAAGGGATGTGCATTAGGATCTGGGGGAAAGCCTGTTCACCAGAGTGCCCCAAGGGATGACAAGATCCAGTGGTCACCAACTCCCACAAGACTGTTTCAGGCTGGACATAAGGAAAAACTTCTTCACTGTCCATGCCCTCAAGGCCTGGAATAGACTCCCCCCAGAGGTGGTGCAAGCACCTACTCTGGACACTTTTAAGAAACATTTGGACACTTATCTTGCTGGGATCCTTTGACCCTAGCTGACTTCCTGCCCCTTGGGTGGGGGGCTGGACCCGATGATCTTACAAGGTCCCTTCCAACCCTAATGTCTATGAAATCTATTAAACCTATATATAATAGGCCTGTGCGAAACTTCGGTCATTGATTTGATTTGGCAGAGATTCGGCCTGATTTGGCAGCCGAATTCCAAATCTGAATTGAATCAGGAGACCCTTTAATCTCTCTGAATCAAATCGTAACCCTCCCAATTGATTCGGAGAGATTCAGAAAGATTTGACAATTTGTACATAGACACAGCTTTAAATGTTTCTACATACCTCAAGGTACCAGGTGGCTAGTGAATGCTGCAATGCTGGGGCAGATGGAGCATCCCACAGGAGTGCGGAGGGCTCCCCAGCATACTCAACAGCACACCCAGAAGTGGACCAGAAGAACTTCCGGTCCACTTCCGAGTCCACCAGGGAACGCACTGGTGCCACAAGCCCCCTGCCCACCCCCCACTCCCCCAGCCCCCACACGGGTGCCCCGTCTGGGCCAGCTCTGGCTCTTTAAAAAAAAAAACCCAAGAAAAACCCCAGGACTCACCACTCCTGCAGTGGCCTTGGAGCTTTGCGGGGGCTCGTGCAGAGCCCCCCACATGGCACAGGGCAGCAGGGGGGCAGTGTGGATCACCCCCCACCAACAGGAACTAGTGAGTTCAGGGCTTTTCTTGTTTGTTTGTTTTTTAAAGGGCTGGAGCTGGCCTGGGCAGGGAACCCATGGGGGTCTGGGGGAATGAGGGGGAGGTTGGGGGCTCTTACAGAGCCCCCCATGCAGCATGGGGCATTGGGGGGCAGTGGGGCTCTCCCCCGCCCAGCAGCACCTGGTGAGCCGGGGCTTTATTTTTCCAAAAAGCTGGGAGCTGGGACAGGCGGGGCAGCCATTGCCAGGC
Source organism: Alligator mississippiensis (assembly GCF_030867095.1). Lineage (NCBI taxonomy): Eukaryota > Metazoa > Chordata > Crocodylia > Alligatoridae > Alligator > Alligator mississippiensis. Next base: position 325,213,520 of record NC_081824.1, read on the forward strand.
TGGGGGAGATGGGCTTGGCTGATTCGGAGATTTGGAGATTCAGCAGCAGCTGAATCTCTGAATTATATTTGGCCAAATTGATTTGAGACAGTGATTCGAATCACCGAATCAAATCACTGTCCCCTGAATCGGCCAAATCCGAAGCGAATACTAACCTCTTGCACAGGCCTAATAAATATTAAGGTGGTACAAATCCTTTGACTACCAGCACAGCTATTGTAGGTAGACAAAACCAAAGAATCCTTATATTTCACCATTTTTCTCCACACTGGCTGCATCTACAGGAGACTACTAGTAGCATGTTACTACTGTGCAATAGCATCATGGGGCACAAAACATAACACAATGCCACTGCACAGTAGTAATGACCTACTGCATAGTCAGTGTCACCACAAAGCCGTGCAGAGATGGCTATGCAAGTACTAAATTACTGCACAGTAACAACTGCACAGTCAGCATCTCGTGTAGATGCAGCCACTAAATATTGTAGTACTTTATTTCATGAGCAGTCTTGAAATCAAGGTAAGGGTGGTGAAATCTATCCACAGTTAAAGAGGATACAATACAGCCCCTCCCATGAATCCAAAGAGTATTGCTATCATCATTTTACAGATGGAGAGGCTGATGTCTTGCTTAGTACTAAATCTAGTTTAGTACAGTTAAACTGCCTTGTTATGCACAAATTCCTGCACATTCACTTCTATTTTAACTGAAGGTTAGTTTATTTTGATTCATTTAACCCTGCCCTGATGTATTTAAACTAAACTCAAAAAAGTTTTGTTTTAAACTGAAAGCGCTTCCACAGTCTTTTGCACTGATTTAACTGAATTATTTTAAAATCCCAAGTTAAACCAATGCAACTCTCTGTTAAACAAATGCTAACGCACAGCACGAGTGATCTAGGCAGCTCACCTCAGTAAGTGGCAGGACCATGATTAAACGTTAGAAGTTCTGTGCTGGGTGCTCAATCCATTGCTTTATTTTATTGTACCAATATGGTGAAGGGAAGTTTGCCTGGGCCCTTACCTCTTCAAACTCCTTCAGCTGCCTGTGCTCTCCTAGAATGTTTTCTGTATTCTTAGCACCTTATCAGATGGAAGAAAAAAAGAGGCTAATGTAGTGTTGAGAGTGATGTTTACACTAACACTTTGCTTGGTCAGTTTATAGAAATAGGTAAGAAATGCACTTAGAGTTCCCCTCTTCCAGGAGATGAGGAATTTCCTGTGATGAATAGTAGCAGAAGATGTATGCATTGCATTGTTCCTTTTAGTAAGTCTTCTCGTTCCCACATTACCAAGAATAGGAATGAAACCTAAGAAAACCAATTTGGAAATACTGAGGAAATACTCAAAATTTCAGCATAGCACATGTTGTTTTCTCATTAAAACTGGCCTTTTATTTTTAACCACCCTTAAGGTCAATAGTTTCTTAGGTGCTATCCATGATCAGAGAGATGTAGTCTGAAGATACAGAAGACAAAGTATATTTGCACCTTCTGGACTAACCCAAGCGTGTGCGTATGTGTGTATCTCCTGAATAAATATTTTAGATCTGAGGGTGAATACATATTGGTTAGTCTATAAGGCTCAAGCCTACCCTGCCTTTTTTAGCTGTTGTTTGTGGCAATTCTACAAAGAAACACTTCGCTATTATCTTGCTTCACATTGTACTTTATAGCTGAGTCTTGTTCGTCAATTTGACATTAATTTCTATTACAAATGGGGGAGCACTGAATTCTTTGTCAGATAATGGAATTTCTACATTTGTGTTGGTTTTTATACGTTAAAATCTGGGCCTAGCACAGTATTTGCTATTGAAGCCTTTGACTGCTACATCTATCCAGATATGACAGGGATGGCAAATCTTGGAATTTCATACCCAACACGGCCTCATTTGTAGCATAGCAACTACTAGGATTCTCAGCAAGAACGGCAGAGGTTGCATGCTGTGAGCCACCGTATGACACTGTTCACCACTCAGGAAGAGTGAGATTTTGAGGGTGATGACAACGGAGGGTAAGAATCAAGTATATGCATCCAAAGAGGATGGCAAGAAAAATACACAAATACGTCTGTACAGGAAAAAAGAGCAGGGAGAAGTAGATGAATGGATCAAAGAAGAAGGGAAAGAAGATGCAGATAGGGCCAAGGAGGGACAAAAAATGAGTGGGAGAAATGAAAGATGCCACGAAAATGAAGGAGACAGTGTTTAAAATTGTCACATAGCAGTGCAGCCGCACTGCGGTTAGACCCATCCTGCCTTTTACACAGACCTAGGCGTTGTTCTCTGGCACAGTCTCATATGCCATAGATCAAATGTGAGCCCTTCCTGTCACACTACAGTGACACCTTTGTTCTTCTGGTCTCCCAGACCAGATCCACCTAGGTCTCCCAGACCAGATCCATCCTGCTTAAACAGTGCAAGACAATACTCCTGGAATGGGGCCCTTTAGGCAGGGCAGCTCTTGGAAAATAAAATAGAAAATACTCATGTGCAGAGGGCACAGCTGACAGTCATGGCTGAGCATAATCTCAAAAGCAAAAGCTTTCCAATTACTCATCACTTTTGAGCAGTTTTTCACTCAGGTAGCCTCTGACAAAATGTGCCAGGGTAAAAAGAGAGAATGAGCATTTTACTGTTAGACAATAGTAAATTGCTTACTGGAGAAAAGAGCATTATGAAGCTGTGTTCATTTATTATTTTTATTTTTTCACTTCAGCATTTCTAGCAATCACATTAAAGAAAAAGGCAGCTGTCTGAAACAAACCATGATTGATCTAAAGACTTAACTAGCCTCACCAAAACCCTACAGACTAGTTATTGCATCCTCTTGACTATTTACTATTCCAGCAACCTCCCTTAGGCACAGATCTTCTTTGCTTGAACTGTCAGATTTTTTTGCTGACAGTTTTACTCTGATAAGCAAATGTTCAGCTTCCTTAGCTGAGGCCTTTCTCATTTCTTTGGTTCCCTTTTTCACTGGCCTTAGTTCAAGGGCTGGCCTCAGGGCAGGGCATATACATAAGTGGTTACCCTAGGTGCTATGTGGAGCTCTGCACATTAAAAAACCCCACAAGAAGTCATTTTTTGAACCATGGGGCAGAACCTCATTTGAACATTTTGTGCTTTTCATAGATTTCATAGATTTCATAGACGTTAGAGCTGGAAGGAACCTTGGAAGATTATCAAATCCAGCCCCTTGTCCCAGTGGCAGGAAGTCAGCTAGGGTCAAACCAATTTTAATTAATTGGTTAAAATATCTGTACAGTTAAGTGATTGAAATACCCTATTTATTTTGTGGTATTACTTTGCAACAGTAATAAATCACCAGACTGTTAACTGTCTAAGAAGGGTCCTTATTGTACTTTTGTCATAGGCACTGCAATTTGTAGGACCAGTTGTGCCTCAGTTATGTAGTGTGGTAAGATGCAGTAAGAAGGGAGTCTCTCCTATGCCTCATATGCATATTGATAGTAGGCAAGGATAGCTTGGAAAGGTGACATTCGGACTTGCCATTCACCTTCCACAAATTCAGCAGTATGTTTCACTCCTATTCTGATTACTCAAGCAGTCTGTATTCTTGCAGGGGTTGAAATGAACTTCTGCCTCTGAAATACTGGGTTAGACTGTGCTGCCAGCTGCACCAGTGCAAATCCAAAGTCACTGGGTGACGCTGACCTGAGTGAGTGACTACAGATTTACAGCTAGGAAAGCTCAGAGAAGTTGGCTCATATGCCAAGTCTCCCGTGCTGCTACCTTGCTAAGGCTGCCTCATTTAATGGCTGAATTACTTTCTACTTTCTGAAAAATGACTCAGATACTTGTACTATAATTATGTGCAGCCTTCTCAAGGCTCCATCTCTTGCACAAAAAATCTTATCAGAAACAGGAAGTTCACAGCAGGGCTGTTAGTGTTGTAAAGATGATTTAATCAATTAATCAGGGACTCAACCATCTTTAGATACTTCAGTTTCAACTTCACAGAAAATGGGCTCAAGAGTATGATTGAGCCTTAAAAAAATGAAATTCAGGACTCTTGTATTGTTAACTGTTTCAAGGGTACGTAATTTAATTTAGCGGTAGAAATGTGCATCAGGATAAAGCTACAATGGCAAACATTTACATCTGAATAGTCTAATTCATTGACTGCCACAAGTACCATATTCTAGCATAGCTAGTTATGATGCACTCATAATCCTGATTCTTACATACGCAAGCTTTTCAGTCTGTTAGTTACTTCACTGCATATACTCTTTTTTGTTGAAGGTACTGCATAGTTTTACAAGCCAGGTCAGATGCAAGCCTGCGTATATAATAGTAAACAGCTCCCATCCCTTCTTTCTGGAATGACCTTCCCATCCAAACTCTCCACGTCCAACTTGTTGCCCCATGAAACCACTGGGGACAAGCCAGGAAATTTCTTAAAATCTCAATCTGGAAGGTAGCCAGGGTAGAGTACACTGATCTGGAAGGCAGCCAGGGTGCACTTCAGAGTATGATCTCTGAAAGCAGGCAGTGAGGCATCCACCTTAAATATAGGTCAACGCTCACTTAGTTATGGAAATTCACTACTCAGAGTGCCATGTAAAGAACACCACAGAGCACAGCATTTGGGAATCAAAGCAGAAACATAAGGTTCTCTGTGCCAAAACTGCCCGTGAGAAAGGAGTAATGTCTCTTTTTGTTTTAGACGTTTATATTCAATTTTTGCTACCACTTGTCCTGTGAAAGCAAAAAAGAGGAACATCTGGCAGCACCAAGAAGATTTGGGTCACATTTCTTTCAGAACTGTAGTTTAAATAGAAATTTTATGACATACATGAGACATCTGTCTTTTGTCTTTTTAAACAGACTATGACCAAGTAAAACTTCCATTCCAGGCTGAATTCTACTGTCTGTTAGGAAAGCTGTCTGTGAGTTAATCTCCTTGTTGTGTGCAGATGTCTCCGGTCTCTGGCCAGAAGCAGGTAATGTGACTCCTTCCTTACGCTTAACACACATGCGCCCTTACTGTATAGACCTGACTTACCGCTAGCTTTTGAGTTTCCATTTTTCAAGTACAATATGTGGTCAGGGGTTTTGACCACTTACTCACTCTGCATCTGAGGGTGTATATATCTGTGTGGTATTTGCAATTGAGGCAAGGAGAAATAATTTGCTTACACCTATGGTCGTTTTTAGCTAAGGCCTTTTCTTTGGTTTAGCTCTCTAAAGAAGTAAGGCTGATATAATTTCATTACCCATAATGTTTCAATAAACATAGGCATAATATTATGTCTGATATTTTGATATTTTGATGTAAATATTTATTTTCCTTTTATTTCTATATCATAGTGTAAAACTTACACCCATGTCACCAACTCCCCATTTACCTTTTTATTATAACTCTTTATGTAATTTTACTGACCTGTATAATCTGCTTTGCTTCCAGTTTTCTGGAGCAATATATATCTATACAATAGGAAAAATACAGGGTTTTATGAATCAGTGTATATATAAAAAATAGGCTGTCTAATGGCTACTTGGAAATTTCCCCATTCCTCAGAACTGCAGACACTTGGCCAGCATCATATGCTGAATGCTTGGACAAATGCTGAATGACAGGAACAGAAAAAAGTAAAGAGGCATCTCCATTCCCCACCTTGAGAACAGCTGTTTAAGGAAGACTAGAAGAAAGAATGAGAGGAAGAGAAAGCAGATGGGAGAGGTCATGATGAAGGAAGAGAGAGAGAAAAAAAAATAACCCTTCTGGTATAGAAGACATATACCACTTAAAGCAGTGGTGTTTGGAGTTCCAAGCAGAAAGATTGATGACTCTGAGTGACCAGACAGTATGAGCCCTTGAAATTAGGGGGTTTATATTTTCCTTTCCCTGGCTTTGCAAGGCTCTCTCAGCACCCTGCTCTACTCCTAGACACTCAGTTAATGAATCATATTGACAGGCAGGCACAATAAATCACATCCCATCGCAGAGCGCACACACTTGCATTCTCATACACGCTCATTCATTACCATGGCTGGGTATACCAGAAAAAGGAGAGTATCCTACACTTTGAGTAGCTATGAAACTAAAGCTGTCAAAGAAAGAAAGAAGCATTCTCTTTTCATATGAAATCCACTATTGCATTACTCCTTACCCTTGAGTGAATTGTCAAGATAAGGTAACCAGTGATGGGAGAGGTAGCGGGTACTCAAGTTCATTGGATATGCACCATTGTATTTGGAAACTATTGTATTGAAAAAGACTTTTAAAGCAAAGGGTCATGTTAATCATTCAGTTAAGTGAGACACAGACTAAGGGACTCGTATTGGGTCTAACTGCTAATCAAAAGCAGTCATTTCTTCTGGCAGCTACATCCTGCCACATTAGTCTCAGAACCATACATCTTTCATTTTCTTAAAGGCTTTTAAGGAGTATAGAAATATTTGAGGACAGAAGACAGAGTTCTTTTGTTTGTTTGCTTCCTCAGCTGTCCAGTCTTGGGTTTACCTTTTTTAAAAATGTCTAAAGTGATATGTCCACGTTTTTCAAAAATTTTATATGTATAACAAACATAACATATGCATGTTTTTGGGTATTGTGCCTAGCAGTTGCATGAGAAGGTTATTTGTGAAGTTTTAAGAACTGATGCAACTAATACTTGTCTAAGACTGTTTAGACAGAAATAATCCTGCTTTGACCCAGAGGGTTGGACTACATGACCTCTTGAGATTCCTTCCAGCCCTATTATTCTATGCTTCTATGTTATATTTTTAGGAAAAAAGGTTAAATGTGGTAAAATAAAACTTCCTCTGAAGGGCCTAACTCATTTAAAAAATGGAATTGAAGCTTCAAGAAAACTACCTGGAATCTGCTAAAGAGATAGGTGACTCAGATGCTAAGTTGCCTGTGTTAATCTTAGTCATTTTAAGGAATCCATCTGAGCTAGAAAAGTACCTAAGGCTGTGCCCAGGATGTTAGTAACTGGTATGGCTCTGGCCCCATCTACATGAGACACTTACTGCGCAATTGCCCAATACTACTGTGCAGTAGCATTGCATGGCAACAACTGTGACAAGACACTACCATGCAGTAGTAGTAGGCTGCTGTGCAGTAGCATCATGAAAAAAAACACTCATCAGCAGTAACTCGGGTTACTGCACAGTCATTTAGTACTAGTCATTTAGTGCTTATACAAGTACTAAATGATTGTGCAGTAACAACAGTGCAGTCAGCATCTCATGTAGATGCAGCCTTTGTATATTTGATCATGCCGCCAAGCTATATTTCTTTCTTGATGCCCAAGTGAGGAGTGTGTGGAGACACATACTGAACCAAATTCAGAGGTGTGCTGTAAGTAATGTAAGTTACATTCTGAGATATGCTCTCTACACTGCTGAGTGAAATGGAGTGGAGAGATCCCCAAGCTGCTGTGGTGACACTTCTGCTCCTGGAGTGAGTATAGTTCAAGCCAGTTCGGGTACGTCTACACTGTGCTACTGTTGGCAGCACAGCTCATACTCTGTTAAGCTTGCTTACACCTACTTTCCAAAGTGTTACTGAGTATGAAGGGTCTTAGCGAGTATAGCTCATAGACTCAGGAAGTGTAAGTTAATGTAAGGATATAGACTATAAATATTTAGTGAAAGTAAATAAAGCTATTTATGCCTTCTCACACACTCCTCTTAGTTGCTTACCTCGTTTCTGGCATCTTGCCATGCAAGTCATACTATTGATGCTGTTAGGGCTGATACAGAGCTGATGTGTAAAGAAAATGAAAACTGTGTATTTATGAATGGGTGCAAGATTAAGAAACATATGAATTTAAACTGGTGTTGCTTGCACCCTGGAGAGATCATTGAGTCCTGTGCTGCTGCGAAGCCCCGTACAGGGACTGAAGGCTGGGCTTTCTGCCCAAGTGCTAAGCCTGCCAGGCTTCTGTTTGTTTTGTGGACCAAGTTGCAGCAGCCCCAGTGGCTCCCATAGCTTCAGTCTAGCTGCCTGTGACCAATCACAATAGCCAGGATTATCTGAGTTTAGGAATGGCCGGGTCATGGCCCCTCCGGCATGCTTCCTGCTTTGGGTGCCTGAGGTTTAGGTTTGCCACATGATTATTTGAGTCATGAAAATAAAAAAAAAGCAGCTGCCAGAGCAGTGTTTGTCATACCACATCTCTCATTCTTTACAAAAGCTGATGAATAAGAAATGGATCACAGGAAGTTTTCAACAGCAGAGACTCCCTATGCCTGAAAAAGGGTGATTATACCTGAAAACTTGCAAATAACTTTTTTCCAACTACTCAGTTGGTCTAATAAAAGATATCATATCTATCCTGCCTGTGACCTTAGACATTGCCTCCCTATGCCCTTAGACCAACACAGCTACAACCAAAAACCCAGCAACAGCCCCTATAGCCTTTTTACGCTGCGGTGCTTCCAACTCCCCCATGGGTAAGACGGCTTTCAGCCCCCACCCCTATCCCCTTCCCCTTTGTTTAAAGGAATGAGCCAGCCTTAATTTTTGAAACAATGACAAAAACCACACTGGTCAACACAAAAGCAAACCTGATCTATGCTGCCACCCTTCCCATGAGAGGGACCAGCTATAAATTACACCAGGGCTTCATGGAAGTGTTACCCGCAGAAGGCTCCTAGGTGAAGTGCTAAATCAATGCTGTCACCAGGCAACCTGGTTGTGTCTCTTCCTCCCAGAGCACCACCCCGTGTGAGGTTTCATTGACTGAAGGTGCCCATCCACACAGAATAAGGTGGGTAAAAGCTGCAGTTTCTCTGCCCTCCGCAAGACTCTCCATCATTAAGATCCTAGCACTGAAATGAGGAAATGGTATCACTTGCTCTCACTGTGCAACAGTGGGGGTGGCTAGGCTTCCCTGTTACAAACACCATCCTCCTCAAGTATTTCAAGTTCTCTCCTCTCCCATCTAGATGTAAAATATCCATTAGTACATTTCAAAAAGAGGCTAAGAGGAATTGGGAGCCCTGCCAATGATTTCTTTCTCCAGTGAAAGAGATTTTAACGTCCAAGGCCAGGATGAGTACAGAAGGATAGCTTTCACATTCCACCCTAACTGGTTTCCCTGTGCTTTCTTTCTATTGCAACAACAGGACTGTATTTCACTAAGAGACCTTTCAACAATCTTTCTTTTCTCTATGATCCCATCCTCATTTCTGCATTCATCCCCTTGAACCTGATTCTCATTTACACTGCTCCAGCAATACCCCCTTGCACTATGACAAATGGCATAAAGGGCTTTTAAGGTAAGTGAGAATCAAGCTCTGCTACTCAGTAGGTATTTTGCCAGCTGGGCTCTGATTTTAATCCTTTAGAGCCTTGCACTGAGGCTTCTCCTTCTCAGAGATAATAGATATACTCATTGCCTCCAGGTTTTTAACTGAAATAACATATTTCAAGCTAGCTCTGTCTTTTTTTTTTTAGGTGGGTGGGGTTTCAGACCTGCTCTGAGACATATGTCAAGTGGCAATGCAAATATACATCCTTTTTGAAAACTTTGGCTGAAATGAAAGTATGATGCCTGAATTTCCATCCTGCTTTCTCTTCAGCATTAGCATCACTGCCTTTGAGTTTCTAATTTACTTATTATATTCCATAGCAGATATGGCTAAGATCAAGTGTATAGCCATTCTAGCTTACTCTCTGACTTGGTCTTTTCAGGGGTTTATACTCTGCTCAGGCAAGATAATAGACTGAATAATCTAAATGCCTTTTTCCATCTCAAACTACTACTATCCTAGATGAGGAGAGTCCTATAGAAGCACAAGACTTATTTATATGTACTTGTATTATCACCATGACCTTAACCACAGTAAATGTTTATCCCAACATGTTTTGGAATATTAGACTGATGTTACAGGCAGGGGTTATGGACAGAATTACACATAAACTGGTATAAGCAATTAGAAACCAGTTCAAATAAAACCAGAAATTCAGTGCACATAAACCACTTTCAAAAGGCTGAAACCAGTTTAAGATGAACCTGGAGGGATGTAGTGTAGCCCAGGTAACTCAGGTATGTACTCCCTTTCTCCAATTGAAGGGGATTGTAGCTGGCAGGTGTGCTGTGGGGTGGGAACTGCAGACCACTCAGTTTCCCTCTGTCCCTATAGAACCGGGCCAGGACAGTCAGGGGACTTAACTATATACACATTTATTTACATTAACTTATCACAAGGGAAAGAAACATGGATATAAACACACACACATATATATATATATATATATATATATATATGTATGTATGTATGTATGTAAGATATCTAAACAAATAACATAAACAATATCCTCTGGGTAAATGCCATAAAACCTTATACCAGTGCTTCAGACACAGGTAAGTCACAGGTAAATCCAAATAAACAACAGGTGAAATAATAGCAACAGGGGGTCCCAACAGAGCCCTAGGACTCTGCTCATCTACTAATTTACAACGTGAGAGTTCACAAAACATAAGGCATGACATCACACCACTTATGGCGCAAGAACCCCAAAGATAAACTCAGTCCTGAGGGGAAACCCTAATGGCCTTGGGCTTTTCCCAAGCCCTACAAGGAAGCTGGTAACTTTAGGGGGCCGTCCCAGTGGGACCTCCACTTTCAGGAGCCCTTAACTAATGGGGGGGGAGGGGACTCCCCCTCCCCCTCCCCTGCGGGAAACCTCTTTTCCCTGCAACTCATGTTTCCCAGGTCTGGAAGGTGGCCCTCATCCTCTGCACCAGGCTGCTCTCTCGCCTGCAGTGGGCTTTGGGGGGGTCACTGTTGCCTGGAACAGGGCTCCTGTATGCAGGGCTTCTGGGGTCTCTGGCATGGCCTGGTCTGCTGGCTCAGTAGCCTGATCACCATCTAGCTCCCTGGACTCAACCTTTTGCTATGGGTTGGAAGCATTGGCTGCCTCATGCAGCACCAGGCTTGGTCTGCTCCTGGACCCCCCATGCAGCGCCTCCTGCACCGACCTCCCAGCCTCGTTCCAGGGGTTGAGGACCTGAGCCACCCAAGCGCTCCAAAGGTCCTACTCTGTGCACTGTCCTGTGCATCATGTCTCTGGCCACACGCCAGAGGTTGCAGACCTGATCTGCCTCACGCAGCTCCCAGGGTCTGGACGCTGTGTGCTGGGCTGCACACTGAGAGCTTACCTGCTGGAGCTGTCTGCCGTTCCCCACTGATGGAAGTCTTCAGAGACGCTTCTGGGCTACTGCTTTGCCCCGCTGAGCAGCTTTCCTCAGCTCTTCTAAGCCCCGCTCTTCTCTCTTCTCTGTCCCGGATGTGTTTCCCTCATGCTGGGCATGCAGCTTCTTTTATATGCTCCAGGGCTCCACCCCTGAAGTCTTCCAGACCTGAGTGTTGCAGTCTTCAATCAGGTCCAGGAGTGGGGGGGAAACTCCTCTCCCTGGCCCTCAGGAAAGGAGCATGACTTAACTCCTCTTGTTGCCTCCTGATTGGTGGATGAGCTCCACCAATCAAAACAGCAAGATTTCAAGCCTGGGACTCAACCCAAGCTCCAAAAGGCAAGCCTGCTACATAGTATCAGATTTCACTAATTTGAGTTAAATTGGTTTATTGAACTTCTGTCCCAGATCCCCTCCAGATTCAAATTAACACACAGTTCTCCAGCATCCCAGGATGCTTTGCACCTCCCTCACAATCCCCGTCCCCCCACCACTTTGCAGCGTGGGTGAACTAGCCTTGACTCAAGCTCTTTGCTTCAGTTAAATAGGGAGGAATGCTCTTGTGCCCCCCTGCCTTCTGGCCTGGGCACTGAAGGCATGTGGCTGCATTTCCAGAATCAAAAATGAATGTCTGTTCATTTGATTACCAGTTTAATCTACACAGTTTAGAGTAATCTGTGAAGATTGAATTGATTCAGTCTCAGACTTTTTCACTGTCTGTACTTAGCCATTTAGGTCTCCATATCCCTTTCTGGTCCTATGTATGCCACCATGGGGCTATGTGTGTATGTTGTTGCGAAATGTTATTATGTACTTCTGAATAGTTGTCAACTATCCAGAATTTTCTGCAGAAAAGATAAAATGCCAGTCAGTAAAACAATGCCAAGAAATACATTTTCTGATGAATTTTTTGCACTCTAATCTGGTCTTGGCCATGGGTGACGACCTGGTGGGGGGACTGTGGGTGCTTGACTACCTGGGTGACAGCGATCATCACCTGCTGGAATTCACCATCCAGCGCAAGGTGGCGAAGGCCTGCAACAAGACAACAGCTCTGGACTTCAGGAGTGCGGATTTCAACGAGGTAAGGAGATTAGTGAGGGAGACACTGAGGTTCCAGAGGTGGGGGGGAGTTGGGTGTCCAAGAAGAGTGGTCATTCCTTAAGGAGACAATCCTCCAAGCCCAAAGGGAGGTAATCCCTACATAGATCAAAGGGGGCAAGAGGGCACAAAGGCCCCATGGCTCACCAAAAGCATCTGGAAATGTCTCCAAGCTAAAAAGGAGGCATACACCCATTGGAAGGGAGGAGCCATCACCAGAGAGGACTATACCTCTGTTGCTCGGGACAGTAGGGGGGCGGTCAGGAAGGCCAAGACAGAGATGGAACTGGGACTAGCTACCCAGATCAAGGACATCAAGAAGTCCTTTTTTAAATACATAGGGGATAAAAAGAAAGTACTGGGTAATGTGGGGCCTCTGCAAGACATCATAGGAAATCTGGTCATCACACCAGACACCAAAGTTAACCTATTTAACAATTTCTTTTTTTTCCATTTTTCTGAGTAAGGACCTGGTCATCCCCCCCACTGGGACCCCTGTAGGCCCTGTGGGAGGCACGCCCAGGCCTAGTGTCAGTGAGGACCTAGTCAGGGAACTTCTAGAGGGACTGGACATATTTAAATCAGCAGGTCCTGACGATCTCCACCCCAGAGTGCTGAGGGACCTCTGGCATGGCTTTATGAGCACTCATGGTGCTCTGGCAATGTGCTGGAGGACTGGAAAAGGGCCAATGTGGTTCCCATTTTCAAAAAAGGGAGGAAGGAGGACCCAGGAAACTATAGGCCCGTTAGTCTTACCTTGGTCCTGGGGAAGCTTTTTGAGAAAGTTATCCTGGTGCATGTCCACGAGGGGCCAGCAGGGGAGACTACGCTTAGGGGCAACCAACATGGGTTCATTAGAGGCAGGTCCTGTCAGACCAACCTGGTGGCCTTCTATGACCAGGTCAACAAATCCCTGGATGCATATGTTGAGGAGCATATAGTCTTTCTGGACTTTAGGAAGGCCTTCGACACGGTCTCTCATCCCATTCTCATTAAAAAGCTAGGAGACTGTGAAGTCAATGCCTACACAGTCAGATGGGTCACTAACTGGCTGGAGGGCCACACCCAGAGAGTGGTGGTAGATGGGTCTTATTCAACCTGGAGGGATGTGGGCAGTGGGGTTCCACAGGGCTGGGTCCTCGGGCCTGCACTGTTCAACATCTTCATCAGCGACTTGGACAAAGAGGTAAAATGCACCCTGTTCAAATTTGCAGATGGCACTAAGATGTGGGGAGAAGTGGGCATGCTAGAAGGAAGGAATAGGCTGCAATCAGATCTGGACAGGCTACAGGGGTGGGTGGAAGAGAACAGGATGGATTTCAACACTGACAAGTGCAAGGTACTGCACCTGGGGAGGAAGAACCAGCAGCAGACCTACACACTGGGGAACTCCCTTCTCAGTGCAGAGGCAGAAAAGGATCTTGGAGTCATTACTGAGGCCAATATGAATATGGGCCGACAGTGTGGGGATGCAGTCAGGAAGGCCAACCATACCTTGTCATGCATCCACAGATGCATCTCAAGCAGGTCCAACTAGGTGATCCTCCCCCTCTATATGACATTGGTCAGGCTGCAGTTGGAGTACTGCATCCAGTTCTTGGCGCCGCACTTCAAGAGGGATGTGGACAACATGGAGAGGGTCCAGAGGAGGGCCACTTGCATGATCAGGGGGCAGCAGGGCAGGCCTTACGAGGAGAGGCTACAGGACCTGAACCTGTTCAGGATCCACAAGAGAAGGCTGAGGGGGGATCTAGTGGCCATTTACAAACTAGTCAAGGGGAACCAGCAGGCATTGGGGTAGTCCCTGTTCCCTCGAGCACTCCCAGGAGTGACAAGAAATAACAGTCACAAGCTGGCAGAGGGTCGATTCAGGCTAGATATCAGGAGGCGCTACTTCACTGTCAGGGCAGCTAGGATCTGGAATCAACTTCCAGGAGAAGTGGTGCTGGCTCCTACCCTGGGGTGTTTTTTAAAAGGAGGCTGAATGAACACCTGGTCATTTGACCCCAGTACTCTTTCCTGCCACAGCAGGGGGTCAGACCTGATGATCTGCTCAGGTCCCTTCCGACCCTACTGACTATGAAACTATGAAACTATAATCTGAATTTTGCAGTGCACACCAAAACATAAGTTCCTTTGGCTTGCACTGACATTCTTCTTGGCTGTTTCAGCAGGGAGAATTGAGAGACCCTATAGATTCAAGATAGAAGCAAATTGTTAACAAAACACTGATGTACCTATAAACCCAGTAAAGTGATGACTTCCACTTTCAAGGCTGACAGTCAAGCAACTTTTGAAACACTATTTTCTAGAACTAGTCAGGAATGTATTTATTGAAATTGTCCTTATGTATGAAAATCGTGATTCGCTAAAGTTGAAACTCTTCACAGAATTATTCTGATTTCAACAACACTTTCTTTGGGAAATTTTCAAAGACTTAAAATGGGTAGATGTAATATTTTTTATTAGACCAACTGAGTATCACATCTACCCAAATAACCTTGCCTGCCTATATCCTTGGACGAACATGGCTACAACCAAAAACTCAAAGACCGACAATGGAATTTCTGCTCAGAAACATAATAGCTACCCCAACATAGTCAATAAATCTAAGGCTCAGGCCATTTATTTGCGATGTGAGAAATCAAGATTCAAAACCTTGATCTGAAGTAGAGAGACCTTACTGTCACTTCCATTTTCACAAAAATAATTCATAGTTTCATCCCTATGCAGAATGAGAAAACTTTTGAGATTTCAGAGTTTCATAGAACACAAAACTTATTTTTCTACCTTTATTTCCTAAGGAGTATTACTTAAAGAAAATGGAAAGCAAGGACCTACTTTTTGTGGCTGAAGACCATGAGCAACAGTTAATTCAACCACCAAAGACTATTCTTACATTCTTACAGATTAGCTGCAGTTGCAGATTGGAATTAATCTAGGTTTTGCGCTGTTTAACAGTGGAGTGTTTATAATTTGGCTTTGACTTTCATTGAACTCCTGAGTTAGTTTCTTGAGTGAACGTAGCACCAAGTTCAGCACCAAGATGCGTTGACCCCATTGATTTACACCATGGCAAAAAAGATATACCTTTCCCAGTGTCAGAATTTTGTTTCCATTAAGATTACAGTAACCCACATGCTACCCAAAGGCTTGCCATCAACCAAGTCAGTCCTAGTATTAGCCAGGGCTAGTCAGGGAAGGCATGACATCATTTTACACTAAAGATATACTTAATCAGATGTCCCAGGCAACTTCTACCTGCCAATTAGAAAAACCAAATCAAAACTTGCATCTCTTGGTAGAAGACCAGAAGAAAGCAGTCCTGATTGCTTTAAAAGTCATGTTTCAAATTGTTTTTCCCAGATCAGGGCTGTCCAATTGGTGGTCCATGGGCTTTTACCCAGTTGCCACTGGGATCTCTGGGTTCCCCCTCCCTCTCCAGCTTCCACTCCTTGCCCTCTGCTCCTGGGGGTAGGGGGCAGCAGTGGAAGGAGCCCGGGTGCCTGTGCTGTGCAGATAGCAGGGGGGCTGGGTGCCTGTTATGCATGCATAGTTGGGACTGGACTGCCTGTACTTAGTCATGATGTGCCTGGCTGTGAGGAGTGAGGGGCTACCTGCATGACAGGGGGAACTAGCCTGGCTGGGCTGTGCATGTGGCAGGTAGGAACTGGGCTATCTGGGCTGACTGTGCAGCAAGCAGCCCCCAGAGCTACAGCCTGCTTGGTGTTGCCCAGAAGTTGGACAGCTCTGTCCATTTGCAATGGCCTGCCACACTTGACAAATCACATGTTAAAGAAATGATACCCTATTATTCATTAGATGACTGTACTAGGAAAATAAAGGCTCATTCTATTCTGCTTAGAAATTTTGATTTGCAAGACAAACAGTTCCATATCGTTCGATTCAAACACAGCTTTTAAACAGAGCAAATATTTTGGTAAGCATTGCAAGCTGTGCAAAAGTACTTTTTATTCCTTAAAATTCCTCTTTCTTCTTGATGGATCTCTTTTTATCTCTTTAAGAGGCATTAGTTTACAAATTTGACATTTTCTGTTCCATTGATTTGTATGATAAAGTGCAGCCATCCAAGAAGGCTCCCTGACAAAATGGTGATTCAGAGTGATTTGTATGACTTATGTGCTTCATGTCCCTGCAGGTATTTTATTTCAGTTCCTTGGCTGCATTTCCAGACTTTGTCTTATTGCCACTTATCATAGTATTTGTAGTGTGGGTGTATTTCTAGAAAATGAAATCCACTTGGATTTACTTTGCAAGTGCTGCCAGCCATAGTTTCAGTTCATCTGCAGTGACATTATTACTTAATGTGTGAACACTGAGGTTCTTCTCTCACCCAGCTTATTGAGTTGCATGTCTAAACAGAATACAAGATACAGACATGTCTCTTGCTGTGGCACTCCCCTGCTGTTCTGTTAGCACAGAGGCCCAGTTTCTCAAAGGAATTTGAGGACTTAGGCAGGTGTCTACACATGCAGGCATTAAAGCGTATTAACACTGTGTATGTGAACTGACTTGTGACTAAAGTTAATCCGAAGTTATTCTACACACAGTGCGGTAAAGGACTTTCACATGTCTACACATGTGTTAATGCACTTTAATTATTTGAGCCTAAATTTGATACCCCTGCATTTGAAGGTATCAAATTTAGGCTTGAATAACCTAAATTCACCATTTTTAATGCACGTTAAGGGCCCATACATGTAGATTAACTGAGGCTAATGTGCATTAAAGTGTCTCATGCAGGTGTGCTCTAAGTGACTAAAGTGCCTAAATTCATTTGAGGATCTGAGCTCGTGTCCAATAGCCCCTGAAGAACATGTCATGGAGGAGGGTAGTTTTACAGCCCGCATAATGGCTCGGCAACATTCTTCTCTAGCCTAGGGGTATGTCAGAGTGGGCAGAGAAGGAGCAGCCATGGTTAGAGTCCGTTGTCCTGTGGCATTTTATACTGGTATAATGACATGTAAAGAGCTTTTACAAGTTGGTACATCTTCAAACAGCCATGACAAAGGTACAAAAGTGATTCAGTGCTGCTTTCTCCCCTCCATTTTCCCACCCTTGCTCTCTTACTCTTACCTATTCTTGGTAAGGCTAATTGTGGAGGAATACTCACAAAGCTTTTTGGAGAGTTAGTCAGGTGATTGTTTACAAAACACTTTGAAAATGAATATGGCCACTTATACCAGTGAAGTAAGCAGATCTACTCAGGATTTATAGAAGGGTAATTAAAATCAGAGTCTGGCTCTGGGATACCAAGATGATTCTTTTCTACATGCTTGTGGATGTATTTTTTCTGTCCCTTTTTCACTACCAATTACAGTGTCTGTCCACATTAGACAAAAGAGGTAATTCTGTTTGGTACCATGTAGGAACTAAGAATCCTGGTTCCTCATTATTGCACAAGATTTTGTAGTCCACAAGCTGTTATGAAACAGTGTTGAGGTCACAACAGGAAGTACAATCAATAACGGGTAAATAAACCCTTTCCTTCCTATTCTACAAAATTCAGAACTTCCTTATCCTACAGTTCCAAATCCTCTTACATCTGTTACTCTTATTTAAGTTTATTTTCCTTTTTTTTTTGCATGAGTTACTTTAATGGGACCACCACCTGCTCCCTTATGCTGGCATTCTCATTTTGCATGAAAAACAGGCAGAAGGAAAATAAGAATCACAGCTTAATTGTTCCCCAGGGAAGGCCACGAAGCCACTGGTCAAAGGTCTGCAGACTGCATTAGGTACTTTCCTTCCCTAGCTCTGTGTGAGCTGATGTTGAAACTCCTCCTCTCCCCACCCCCACCAAATATTTCTCTTTCTCTAATTAGACCTGATGCTGCAGCTTGTGATAAGGAATAATTTTGCATCCAGTTTAATAGATACCTGTTGACTCCAGCATGGCAATTTCATCAAAATGTGATAGGATTTAGAGGCAATCTGCTAAATTCTCAGGATTCATTTCTTTCAGCCTTTAAACAGTTTAAAACTCTCTGCTGACAGACTATTTGTGGTTGTGTCACAGCAACAGCAGTAGTTGAGGCAGGGTAAAATAATGACTGGTAGACCAGTTGCAAAGACTGAGTCAGATCCTGATCACCTTATCTGTATGAGTAACCCCATTAAAGTGAATGGAATAAGGCAAGCAGGATTTGGCCTGCTATTTCCGACTCACTTAATAGCTCAAGCCCTGATTCAACAAAATTTGTAAGCACTTTTAAGCATATTCAAGTTTAAGCAGGTTTCACTAACACTATCTGGTGAATAAAGTTGGGCAAATGCTTAGATACTTTGCTGAATCAGAGCTCTGAACAGCTTTCCAGTTTTCGGAGGTTGTGTCTTCTTCAGGGAAAAAAAAGGAAGAATGTTCCCGGAGTAACTATCAAGAGGTAGAATCTCTGTGAAGACAAGACATTTTGCATTTTTTGCACAAATTACCAGTCCAGGCTAACCTGGCCATTCACATGAAGTATGTCCACACTGCAACCCAGGGACTCCTGAACAGAGACACTTCCAAGCATGCACTGTCAATCTGCTTCCACCTATCCAGGTCAAACCTGGAGATGCAGTTGTGGAGCCATTCCAGGGGAAATCTCCTGTGGCTTCCCTTGGGACTAGGGTTGCCAACTCTGTTTGAATCTATTCTGACAGGTTTCATCACATAATGGATTACAGTGTGTAGACATTGCTACCAGGACTCGTGGTAGAGGTGATATCTTTTATTAGATCAACTACATTTTTGCTAAAAAATGTCTTTAATTGCAAGCTTTCAGGCACAAACACCCTTCATCAGGCATCGGAAAAAGAATATAAAAGTTCTCCTGGGTAGAAATTAAAGTTTTTCTCTGAGCCTAATCTGCATATAAAATGAACTTTTCTAAACAGGAGATTTTACCACACCTTCAAGTCTCCTATGAAATATGAACTTTCATTTCTACCCAGGAGAACTTTGACAATCTTTTCTCCAATGCCTGATGAAGGGTGTTTGTGCCCAAAAGCTTGCAATTAAGGATATATTTTTTGTAAAAATCTAGTTGCTCTAATAAAAGTTATCACCCCTACTACGAGTCCTGATTGGTTTTTCCTTTAGACCAATATGCCTCAACCTGGATACCTAGACATTACTATTACATTATAAAAACCCACTGGACTATTAAATTTTAAAAACCCAATCGGATTAAAAATTTAATACTTATTTTAATGAATGCTCTGTCATTTAGCTCCCAGGTGACTCTCAGCAGTCTTCTGAAGATTTATATCAAATTCCTGGAGAATCCAGGGCAGTCCTGGAGGGTTGGCAACCTTTCTTCAGATCAGTATCTGCAGCACATCTGAGAGTGACTGCTAGGCATACCCTACAGAGAGTGACTTTAGTGGTGCATGTTTCGAGTTGGTGGGTGCAAACAGGAGTGGTTGGGCAAGGAACACAGTGTTGGCATAGCCAGGTCTTATTACTTGGCCCGCTAATACATATGGAAATTACAAGCACTATACAAACAGTGGCAGAATATGTAATGAGGAAATGGATGAGTGGATAGTGGAAGTAAGCAGGAATGGTGGTCAAAGTGCTTGATGAATTAATTTATCATCTGGGCTATCTTCCTGAGCATATACCTCTATATTAGGGATGTGCGAGGCTTTGGTTGCTGATTTGATTCAGAGAAGATTTGGCCTGATTTGAAGGCTGAATCATGAAGCCGGATTGAATTGGGAGACAAAAAACCCTCTGAATTGATTCAGAACCTCTGAATCAATTTGGAAAAGACTCAAAAAAAATTGGAGATTCAGAGATTCATAAGGCAGTCTTTCAGGGGAACAGAAACTGAGAAGAGGGAAGGGGAGCAGGGGGGGAAAGACTGACATCTGTAGCTGGCTGGTGACTGTGAGCTTTCCCTGAGTCCCCTTCCAATCACAGTGCTCTGTGGGGAGGGACATAGAAACAGATACCCTCCCTGCAATTTTCATCCTGCTGTGCCTTAATTCATACACAAAGTCACACATCACAAGTTTTGCTTTGAACAGTTTGAGGTGCATTTTCCCAGAAACCCCTGCACCTATCTCCTTGAAACCTGACAAGCTTCATGGACTCAGAAGGGGCTACCATGCCAGCTGTTTTTGTACAAATCCACCTTAACACACACACACGACATGAGTTTTGCTTTCCACAGTTTGTGGAGCAGTTTCCCAGAAACCCATGCACCTATCTCCTTGAAACTTGATAGGCTTCATAGCCTCAGCAGAAGCTGTCATTCCTGCTTCTTTCGTCCAAATCTGCCAAAAAATGACAGTTATAGGTATTTCAGTGATTCCCCATTCTAGTCTATGGCCGAATTACCAAATCTCTCTGAATCAGCGCTGAATCTTCCGAAGCCGATTTAGCTAAATCAATTCAGGACAGTGATCCGCATCCTCCAATCAAATTGCTGTCCTCCGAATCGGCCTAATCGGAATCCGAATCAAGTACTTCCCTATTCACACAGGCCTACTCTCTCTATATATACAAATGTTTGTGTACAATCATAGGAAAAGAGGGAAAAAATAAAACGAAGCAGGCCTGAGGCCGAGGCCATTTTGCTGCAGTCTTGGAAAGGGTGCACTGCAGAAATTAATAATTAAACCCACTCTACAAGCAAACAGCTGCTGTGCTGAAGCCGAGCTCCTTGTCTCCCTATTCAGCTTTTCTTTTAGCATTCTGTAACCACTTCAGCTGAAATAACCTGCAGGGCTTTACATGCAAAACAACCTCTGTATCTCTTGGATTATCTGATTGTCACTGCCCAATGCCTGCTGATTATTACTTTATCAAACAGTGCATTTAGAATTCAAAATGGAGTATGGGAATGGGAGAGGGATACAGTGTGAGTGGGCATCACAACCTTTCAATTTTACTGAGACGCTAGTCTTAGACCTGAGCTGGTGAGCCAGTGACTGTTTCTTTGTTACTATCAGATATGACTGTTGAGGCTAAAGAAAGGCTTCCAGATGAAAGACAAGATCATAATACCCCTGTAACCTCCCCCACTCTCCCTAAAGAAGCAACTGAAAAAGAATGAAGTGTAGCTGCTACACAGGGTCAAACTTCACCAAGAACTTTAAAAAGAAGGTTAGTAAGAAGTGGTACCAGCTTCCAAAGAAGGACGCTAATAATTAAAGAAGCTTGCCAAGAAAACATTAACTTCTCTACAAAGACTATTATAATAATGTGAGAGATCTTGGGTTCAGGCTGCCAAAGATTCTTTTAAATCTAAAAGAGATTTAGAGTCCTACAGAGCAATGTTTCTCAACCCTTGGGTCGTGACATAAAAGTGGGTTGCAAAAACATGAAAAGGTCACAAGCAAACTTTAAAAATGGATTCTCCTTTAAAGGAGAAAATTGTGGGAAACTGTGGCTTTCCCTTCATGGGTTGGCAGAGCTCCAGCCAGCTTTTTGGGGCTTTTTGGGGCTATTTGGGGCCTTCCCCATTTCTCACACACACCCACCACCCCACACGCTGGGGGCTGGAGCCTGCAGGCAGGGGGCAGCAGGTTGGGAGCATGTGGCACTGGGTCAGGATGGGCCATCAATGTTTACAAATGGGTCCTGGTACAAAAAAGGTTGAGAACCACTGCTATAGATGCCCCTTCCCTGACTAATATAAGTACAAAATATATGTGGCACAAAAAAATCTCATGTAAACCCAAGTCCCTGTCTTGACTACATCCATAAAAAGCACTGTGCTCATCCGTAAATAAGTTTTTGTTTATTATTTCCAAAATGTACACAGTGGGCTTATCTACACATGAAATTAGTGTGATGCAATAAACTCCAGCACAGTCCGCGCTGGAACTTACTGCTCCTGGGCACAGAATTTAAACATGATCCCAGAACTGTGGCATGTTGAGCCAGGGTGGTACAGCCCTGGCTGGCAGTACCCCCAGGGGTCAGCCTGCCAGCCCAGGGCTGCTCCTACCCACCTGAATGTACTGCAGAGGGGCTGGCTGGGGCACAAGGATACTATGGTCCAGGGCAGCCCCTGCACTGTAGCAACCTCATGCCCCAGCCAACCCCATCGACATCTCCACTGCGTGTATCTCAGCCCATGGGTTGCGACCCAAAAGTGGCTCACAAGAATATTTTAAAGGGTCATGAGCAAGTGCCAGAAAAATGCATGAAAGCGTGGGTTTCCCCTTGCAGGCTAGCAGCATTCCAGTCTGCAAGGGGCTGCTTGGGCATCACCTGCATGCAGCCATGCAGGGTCATGGGAGCAGCCGCAGCACAAGCCGGAGGGGAGAGGGGTGTGACTTGTGCCCTGTGGGGCTAGCAAGGGGGTGCATGGGGCAGGGTGGGGCAGGGCCCACCTGGGTGTGTGTGGCAGCTCAGCTGGGTGGGAAGTGGGAGGCGGCACTGGAGCAGGGCAGGGCAGCCATGGCAGGGGCTCCCTGCAGCCTGCACTGGCGAGATGCAAATGCCCGCCATCTCCAGTGCCCGCTTCAATGCCCCGCCACTGCATGGCCTTTCCCCAACACTGGAGTGGAAAGGTGGCGGTACAGCCAGCTTGGAGTGGGGAGCTCAGCCCGGTAGTGTGAATGACATGGTGAGGAAGCAGCAGCAGCAGGCAGAGGCACCAGGAGGAGCAGGGCAGCCCTCGTGAGCAGCTGCTGGGCACTGAAAGGGCATGCACCTCTTTTGGCAAGAAATGCAGCAGCTTGCCCACAGCCACCAAGCCTTGGCTACGCAGCGAAAGCAGCTGGCCCACAGCCTGTGCTGGCTGGCATAGCAGGTAAAGCCAGAGCGGTGCAGCCCGGCCCCTCCTCCCTCCCCCCAGCTGCTAAGGGGCCAGTGGCTGGGAGGTGGAGGGTTCAGGGCATTGTGGCACTGGGGGCAGGCAGGCAGGCATCCACCTTTCCTGGGGGCTCCTGTGAGGTCAGCACATGCAAGCAAGGAGTTTAGCAGCCTGTTTGGATATCTCACACCTGGGAGAGGGGATTAGGTTGTCTAGGCCAAAGAAGGAGTCAGGAGGGCATGCAGAAGGCTGAAGGGGCAGTTGAAAGCCAGGGAACAGGAAATGGAAGTAGGATGAACATAGAAGCTGCTAGGAAAGGATCTAATCTCAGCCCTCTAAGAAGTGCGGAGCAGGACTCTGTTCTGAATCCTGTTGGTAAAGAAAATTCTACTTCCGCAGGCCAGCAAAACTGCCCCACGTGGCTGGGCGCCCCGAGACCCCTGCAGCTGTGGGTGCCATGGGCCCACATGAGCCTCCTTGACTTAAGCAGGGCCCTGCCTCCAGTGCAGATATATACCCAAGAGGTTCAGTTGGCAGGATGGAGATGTACAGCAAAGGCCAGCAATTTTCACTAGGGTGCTGCCAGATCTTTTGAAGGGTGCCAGACCCTTGAAGTGATAAGGAGGACCCCTGAGATTGGATAGGATGGTTTGGAGAGCAATGCTCATGCCTCAGGCAGGGGGTTGGACTAGATCAGCATTTCTCAACCTGTGGGCCACAACTCAAAAGTGGATTGCAAGAATATATGAAAGAGTCACAAACAAACTTTAAAAATGGATTCTCCTTTAAAGGAGAAAAACATGAGAAACAGGGGCAGTGGGTCAGGAGTAAAGGGCACTGGGCCGGGACTGGCTACTGATGTTTACAAATGGGTTCTGGTACACAAAAGGTTGAGAACCACTGTCCTATCATAAAGGGATTATGAACACTGCATTAGGACACAAAATAGTAATGTAGCTATGGAAAGACATTGAAGGTTTGGAGGGTTATTCCCAGGCCAGGTGTATACTTTTCTGTGACTTAGTTTCCCCATATGTAAAGTAAGCATGCTAATGCTCACCTGTCTTTATAAAGGATTTAGATACAGGTATTTAAAAGTGCATAGTGATTTTAGGTGCCTCAATTTGAGGGGAGACTGAATCCAAGACAATGGAAAGGGGATGAATCACCTGAATGCTTGTTCTCTCAGACTTCAAAGTGTCTCAGGTTAGGCATTCAAACTCGCAAGTGACTGTTCAAATGCTTGTTGGTTGTAGCCGTGTTGGTCTAAGAACATAGGCAGGCAAGATTCTTTGGGTAAATGTGATTTCTTTTATTGATTGGTTTAATAATTGAACCTTTCCCGCCTATGTTTAAATGCTTGGCCTTTGAGATTAACAGGTGAGACTTTCTAAATGCCATTTATTCTTAAGAAAGAGCATCCATCAAAGATTTGTTATAGAAAATTTTTCAAGTGGCAGTAAATGTTTTTCAAAAGAATCAGAAACATTGTATTACACAAAATCAGTATTTCTGTGTGTATTAATCTGATGATCTGCAGGTATAATTTCTCTCTGCATTAACAGATTTAATGCTTATTTTTAGGGGGAAACATCATCCCATATCTGGTGAAGTCAAAAGCTTACTTTTTAGTATAATATTAAACAGTTTAAGGAGATGCCTGCAATATGTCTTATGTACTAGTCAGGTCTCTGTATGCAACAACATGAAGTTAGAGATAGGAAACCACACTCATAATGGCAGAACTGTATAATAATTCAGTTTTGCTTAAAAAAAGAAAAGAAAAGAAACAGCTTTCACAAGATAAGCATGTGCCTGCAGAATTTCATCTGAAAAATAACTCATGGTTGGGTTTCTTTTTTTATGGAAAGAAATCAATGAGATGTCAGAAAAACTTTAGAAGTGGTCGCCATGTTATATGCATATTATATGCTGTATGCATATATTTGACTACAAACTTATGTATTGAAATTCAGATACAGCTTTGAACAAATAACTGCAAAATGTTCTTTCATTATTTTTGGCTATTAGTTTTTCATTAGCACTGATGAGTATTCCCCCAGTAGTTTTATTGTTTGGTATTTGTTTGGAAAGCTGGACAAAAAAACCCCAAACAACATTTAATTTAGGTTCAGTATTCATTGATATTTGCAAGTAAATGGCTGGCTGTCAGAGACAATGTGGTTGCTGTTCTAATAGCTCTGCGAAAGCTTGTGTACTATTTTGAAACTTCAGTAAGGGCAGAATTTCTGTTACAAAAATGCTGTCTCTTTATTATTCTTTTTACATAGGCATGTACTGTACTGCAGTGCCAAGTGCTTTCATTAATAATATTTATGATGCAGTAATTCTTTTTCCATGTCATTTTTCTAGTTGACATTTCCTTTGGTACATGTATTTATTCTAAAGGAGAATCTACAATTACTCATCCTGAGCAATTGTTTTTAATAGCATCATTCTGCTAAATAACTATTTGACTTCTGGATGTCTTTAAAGGTAGGAAACAGCAGCAAATGAAGTAGTATTTAAGGTAATTTTTCTTCATGCAAGTACATTCTGACTTAAGACCCACTGAACTGGTTTTCAACTCTTGCAAGATGGGAAGTAAGAAGGAGGTACAGGAAAATCAGAAGACCAGAGACCTTTCCAAACTACTGCCATGCGAGATGAATGATCTGTTTTACAAAGTGAACAACAACAAAAATCAGTCCTGGAGACTAAAACTCTGAATCTCTTGCGTTCCCAGTTCACGTCTGTAACTGCTAAAAGTTTTGGCCCTTCCATGTGTGATGACCAGGGATCCAGGTTTATTCTGATTAAAAAAAAATCCCCAATTTTAACCCAAAATAAAACACCCTTATACATACTAGGGTTATGCGAAGCTTTGGGTGCTGATTCGATTTGGAGGAGATTCGGCCTGATTTGGTGGCTGAATCTCTGAATCCAAATTGAATCAGGGGACCAATTAAAAGGTCCGAATCAATTTGGAAAAGATTCGGAGAGCTTCAACGATTCAGGCAGTCCCTGCTGGCTGCTGCAGGGAGCTGTACCCAAACTCTATGCTGGTAAGTAGTGGGCAGGAGAGGGGAGACTGGAGGTGGGGGGAGGGGACCATGGGGAGACCACCACCAGACCCCTGCCTGCTCTCCCAGCCCCTCTGACCAGCCCTTGACCCTGACCCATTCTCCCAGCTCCCATCCCCCCACCCCCATAGCTGTCCCACCTGCCCCAGCTCCCAGCTCTTTAAAAAAAGCTCTGCACTCACCGGCTGCTGCCAGGCTGGGGCAGGGCGTGATCCCTGCTGCCCCCCACTGCCCCATGCTGCACAGGGGGTTCTGTCATGAGACCCTTGACCCCCGCCTACTCTCGCAGCTGCCCCACCCCCATGGCTGCCCCATCCGTCCAGGTATCGGCCCTTTAAAAAAAACACAACCCCCCAGCTCACTGGATGCTGCTGTCTCAGAGCTTCTGGGGGCTTGTGACAGAGCCCCCCATGCAGCACAGGGCAGTGGGGCAGCGGGGATTGCCCCATTGCCTAGCAGCACTGGTGAGAGCAGGGCTTTTTTTTTTTTTAAGGATCAGGAGTTCGACCGGGTGGAGCAGCCATGGGGGGGGGCTGGGAGATTGGGCAGGGGTCAAGGGGCTTGTGGCAGAGCCCCCCACATGGCATGCAGCAATGGGGGTCAGCGGGGATTGCCCCCCTGCCTGGCAGCAGCTGATGAATGCAGGGCTTTTTTTTTCAGAGCTGGGAGCACCAGCGGGGGATGGGGCCGATTCATAGATTTAGCCGAATTGGTTCGGGACAGTAATTCGAATCACCAAATCGAATCACTCTCCCCTGAATCGGCTGAACCCAAATCCGAAGCAAATACTAACCACTTTGCAGAGGCCTAATGCATATAAATAGGTAACCCACAATCCACATTTTTCCATGATTAAAATGAAATGTCACACACACCCACACATGTATGGTGTTTCATTTTAATCATAGAAATATGTGGATTCTGGGTTACTTTTTAATCCAAAAATTGGGGGGGGGGTTATTATTATTCGAGAAAACCAGGATCCCTGGGGATGACTAAGCTACACCATGTTTGTTCTATTACCTCTTTGTTTCTTCTTACTCTCTTGTAGCCTTTTAGATGAGGTTTCTTACCTCAGCAGCAGTCCTGGGTGCTGCCTTTATGTTGGAAGGTGCAAAAATAGCCACTGGCACAGAAGCAGCTATTTGTGCTGCAGCCAACAGCATCATGGCTGCCAAAGGCATGGAGTGGTTCAGCTACACTTACCTCTGTGCATCTCCCCATTACCACTGTTCTGTGCCCAAAATATAGAAATCCCTACAAAACATCTCTGCTTAGCATCTACTAGAACCTCTGTAGGCTAAGTGATTAAATATTGGTTTATATATTATTTTACAGCATCTAACACACCCCCTCCCAGCCCCCCAACTTTCCCACCATTATAAGTACATTTATACATGATTCCTACCTTGGTGAACAACTTAGTATATGTTTCTGCTTTAACTTTGACACTTCATAGGAGCTTAGCGTGTCCTTTGTATACGGCATGTCACGTGTGCGTTTTGACAATGCCGAGGGACTATTGTCTGCTTACTCCTGCACAGCATTCAAAATAAGCATTTAACAAATGATATTGCATTTTGTTTCAATTCCCTTTTAGTGGTATTTACTTTAGGACAAGCATTTTTTACTATTTGAAATGTTTAATGTCTCAAATGAGAAGATAGAACTTGAAAATTAATGGATGCAAACACAAACAATGGATGTTATATTTCCATTCAAAAAATGGTTCAAACTGTATCACAGAAAAGTAGTCTAAGCAAACCCAGCTTTAATAAAATGTTATGAAATACATTTAATTTATAATGAAGCGTTGTTAAAAGCACTTTATCTTTAATTATTGATATTACTGGATATGACTTAAAAGGATATTTGAAGTCATATTTTTAATTTTTAATTTCTGGAAAAAATATATATACAGTGGGACATTTCTTCAGACTAGTTTCATCCTCCTTCATTTCTCAGTCCATTAATAAGACTCAGAAGCACATTGGTACTGTAACTGTTAGGAATGGCTGTGTGGGTTTTGAAGTAACTGATCTCTGCAGGATATTATAGCCATAAATTACCTTTAAAAAATGTGGGGTACAAATCTACTACCCAAACCAACAGATTATTTAGTAAGGAGGAAATACCTTAACAAACTGCTGGGAAAAAAAATCTGATCCAGCATTAGTCAGTCAGTTCTTCTGATATGCAATATTAATACCAGAACTATCGCTTCTCTGAGACATACCCTCTGCAAAAAAAATGTCAACACTGCAGCCTCCATATATAAAACTTTATGTAGCAGCATTTTCACCATATTGATGAGTCTCAGAATATCCTTTTGTTCATCCTTTTCTAAACAGATTTTGTAATTATCGAATTAAAAATCTTTAGTTAAGTTCTGAAAAAATACCTTTTAGTGCAATTCCCAAGTCATTCTATATTAAAATAGAAAGCATTAGAAGTGAAATTCAGTACCCCTTCTGTGCACCCAAATGGAAGTTGTTTAGCTACATATGTTACCTTTTTGGCATTTACACAGTTTCCGGTTCTAGTAGTGTGGGTGTTCATATAGTGAACACACTCAGTAGGCTATACACTAGCTAGCTCATATGTGCATACTTGAGTGTAAGTCCCAGAAAAAAATAAGTTCTTATTCATACATAGATTAACGTATGGGGCCCTGCCAATCAAAGGTCCCAGATGCCTGAGTTCCCTCAGTAAACGGCAGGCTCCTTTTGCAGGCAGGCAACATTCCAGCCTGCAAGGGGTCCTGCTTGGTGCTGCCAGGAGTGGGATGCAGGCGGTGCTATGTGCATATGCACGGCCAGGATTGCAGCCAGGCAGTGTAGAGAGCAGCTCCCTGTAGGTAAGTCTGTGGGGGGAGGGCTGGAGGTGGGGAGAGAAGGGGCATGGGGGCACAGATTGAGGCCCCCAGACCCCATGGTGATAAAGGGAGTGGAGCAGGGGCTGGGCTGGGGTTACTGCCCAGCCAAGGCAGTGAGTAGGACCCAGGGCTGGTGCAGAGAGCAGGATGGAGCCATGGGTGGCTCATCTAGGGGGCATGGGGGGGGCAGCTCCCCACTGCTGCATGCACCCCCCGAGGGAGGCATGAGGGGGCATGTGCCCCCCCTTGAGATTTGTGTGCAGGGTAGATGCAAGCTGTCTGTTGTGGGCTCAGGGCTCTCCACCCTTCTGTGTTTGCCTTGGGAACCCTGCTCCAGGCACGCACCCCCTGCCCACCCAGCAGCAGTGTGAGTGGTGAATTGTGCCTCCTGCTGCCAGTTGGACAGGGGATATGTGGCTGGTGTGGGGTTCCTGGGGCAAAGGCAGCAGGGCAGCCCGCATCCACCCTCACTCTGCTTGGCCCTGCTTCACTGTAGCCATAGTGGAGGGGAGGGAGGGTGGGGAGCAGAGAGGAGAGGTGTGCATGTGCTACACCTCCTTCAGCCCAGCTGGGTCCACCCAGTTCCCCCACATGTCATGGAGGCCCGCCCTTCCTTTGGCAACAGCAGCACCAGGAGAGGAAGGGGTCCCTTCCTGCACTGGAGTGCCTGCTGGGGTGTGGGGTCCTCCAATTTTCTCTTTGCCCAATAAATCTTAATCCACCACTTAATCTTAAAGCAGGAGCCCCTCCATCATAGCTGGGTTGGACCTGAAGGGGAGCAGGAGCAGGGGAGAGGGAGCGGGGTCAGACCCAAACCAAAGGGGGTCAGACTCTAACTGGGGTGGGGGGCAGAGTCAGACCTGAACCTGGGGGGAGGGAGGGTGGGGTCAGATCCAAAGCAGGGGGGAGGGGGACCTGAATGGGGGGGAGGGAGGGAGTGAGGTCAGACCCAAAGTGGGAGGGGAGGAGGTGGGGCTGGGTCAGACCCAAAGCAGAGGCGGGGAACGGGGTCAGGCCCAAACCGGGAGGGACTGGGGGGGCTGGGGGGACTGGGGGGGAGAGGGGGAGTGGGGCCAGACAAGGAGCAGTGGGGGAGGAGGGGAGGGGCACAGTCAACACAAATTCTCAACCGGCAATTTGCTAGTATGTATATATATATATGTCTATGTGTCTGTGGTTCCGGTTGCTGCTTATATGTGTCTGTTTATAGCTCTGGTTATAAATTAAATAGGTGTGTAAATGTCCGTGTGGTAGGAGTGGTTAGATGGGTTGCATGTGTAGGTTCTAGTTCTGCTTGTAGGTTTATAGCTCAGGATAAAACGCAGACTGTAGTGGTTTTTCCTCCAGTTCTTTAAATGGTATCACCGCAGGATGCCATATTTTACAAAAACATGGCCTAATGTTCTTTCCTGACATTCAGGAAGGCACGAAGTAGAATCCAGCTGAAATGCACAGAATTTTAAACAGTCTAAATCAGTACTCCTCAGCCTTCCTCTTGTCATCTGCCTGGACATTTTTTTTCCTGCCATTTTTTTTACCCTATAAATTCATTAGTTGTGGATAATAATAACTCAAGAGTTACTTAGTTGTGGATAATAATAACTCAAGTGTTACTCTGTTGAGTAAAGTTGATTGCTTCTATACATTTATTATCATCCTCCTTTCCTCACATTACTATACACTAGTATTGTTTCTAAAATACTGCTCCTTTAGGGAGCTGGAGGATATAAGTAAATTCTCTGGTCAATGAGTAAAAGCCATAGAACTGCTACAGACAAGACTACTAGTGCAGGATTAATGTTTGGCCTTTCACTTCTGCAGATGGTTCTGTATCTATTTGCTGAGAAGTGGAAGTAGAAATGATACCAGTGGTCTCATCTCAATCAATTTCAATCATGTTTGTCCGGCTCACAGAAACAAAAGTATCTTCAGTATCTTCAGGTTCTCACCAATGCTGCTATCCCAGCATTTTTCTTTATGCACCACCTCTGCAAGCAACCTCCTGCAAGTACTATCAATATGCCAAGTTTTATTGGCAAAAACATATGGGTAGTTGCTCCTTAGGTCTGGAACTCCCTCCCCCTTGAGGCATGCCAGAGCCAGAGTATGGACCTCCTACAGAAGCACTGATAGATCTTCCCTTTTGGGTAGGCATTTACCAGGCCAGGCTAAATTAGGATGATGCTGGGGGGAGAGGGAGTTGTTTTATATTGTATCTTAATAATCTCTTTGCTTGTATATGTTATTTTGCTCTCTTACTGTAAGCCACCCTCAGCTTTTGTTGGAAAGGACAGGATATAACTCAAATAAATAAATAAAACCCCCCACTAATCAGACAATTCCTATCTCTGTCCTATCAATCACACCACAGGAACACTAAAATTCCTCAGATGCAAATTAAAGATGAAGAATGTAAAGAATAAAATCAGGCCTAAAAGGCCTATACTTTTGGAATAGTACAGTGAGATTGGATTTTGTGGGTGTGGAACTATGTGCTATAGCTGGAATACTGTGGGCATAGCCAGCTACTGTATGCAGTTGCACTGATGTAGCATAATAATGACTAGTTCTACCTGGGAGTCCTCTTAAATTATCAGTGCTTGGTTTGCAGGAATACTAATTATTATTGAAGGTTTACTGGAAACTTCTGTACTTATTAAAATAAGGCTGCATATGGCTTTTACCAATTTAGTAGCATCACATTCCTTCACTCTTTCCCTAAGTCAGGAGCTCATTCATGAACGTCCAAACTTTGTGAATCAATGAGCAAAGGCCTGATCTTGCTCCCCATGCAGTTAATCAAAGTTTTGCCATTCCTTTCAATGGTTCCTGACAACTCAGTTTTGCAACATTGAACTCATCTGTAAATATGCGCTTGGCCATTCAGGCTAGAGAGTCAAAAGTGGCCATGCAGGGTATTAATTGCATTGTACCCTTATGTGCTGGGACCAAAGCTCTGCCAGACGTTTGATCTTTTTCTTCTTTCTTTTTTTTATGTGACAAAATATACTTTGCTCATATACTTTTCTAATTATTTCTCCCATTTAATAGTTCTTGATTTAAATGGCTGTGAACTATTACAGCTTTCTTTTATTTTATTTTACAGCAGATAAATGCACAAGGAGTACCTGGGATGTCAGCTAAAAGCTAGAAGATCAGGACAGATGCTCAATTGAGGCAGCCATGAACGCAACAGAGCTATGGAGATTTAAACCAGCTGAGGGGCTGTACCACCTGCCCCCATTCCTCCTTATGTGTAGTATAAGTATTGAATCCTTTTCAGTATTTGAATCAGTATTTAAATCCTTTTACATTCATGAAGTATTACATTCTACAATATTTGAATCCTTTTACATTCATGAAGGCGTGATGCAACAGCAGGATGGAATGTAGCAATGAATCAAAGGTCTTCCTAAGCCTAGAGGCTCTTAGGGATAGTACAGGTAAGACAGACCAACAGCACACAAGAGATTAACATACATCACATCCAGCCATCCTTGATTCTGCAACCTACATAACCTGGTACTCACATACCTCACTATTTAGGCTTACTGAACCTGGTATTAGGTATTACTCAACCTGCAATGGTTTGGACACGTCATGAGAAGGCCAGATGCCCTTGCCAACACTGTAAAGCATGGTGCAGTGGAGGGAAACAGAAAAAGAGGTAGACCCAAGAATTGCTGGGGAACCAATATTAAGGACTGGATGGGACTTCAGCTGACAGAATGCACAAAGCTAGCCAAACGCTGTGCAGAGTGGAGGTGTGTTGTTACTGCTCCTTAGGTGCTCCAACAGTCTCAATGGCCTCAGGACTGACTTGACTTGATTTGATTACTCAACCAACCTACAGGTAGGATGACTGGAAGCAGCTTTTGGTTAAAGTCGAGAGAAGAGCATAAACTCAGGCCCCTGGAACCATAGAAAGACACCTGAATTTCCATCATGCCCTGGTTAAAAAGATAAAAAGAAGTGAAGTGTGGTTGGTGAGAGCAGGAGAAGAACAGCAACAGATGTTGCTAATTTTCCTGTACAGAATATATGGTATAACAAAATCCCAACCTCATGCAACAAAATCCCAACCTCCCTACACCTTGTGCTGGTATAGCTTAGTATAAATACAATTAGAAATATTTTTGAATAATTTCTAGTAGTGAATGTCTTATGGCATATTTTATAAAAATGCATATGAAAGATAAGTCCTGTACTGCTGCTAAAGGTTTATTGAAAAGCTGAGTCTCCCATGCTTTTTTGCCCTATTGATTTGCAGAGAGAAATCCCAGCCTTGTTGAAGACAAATGCTAGTTTTGCCATTGCTTTCAGTATGGTAAGGATTCCATCTCAGATATATACATTACTGAGGTATGAATTGGCAAAATTTTATTTTGTTTGAGGAATTCCAAAGTATATGTTACACATCACTTTGTTTTCCTTTAGTAAACCAGGAATACTTTAGTGATTTGAATATATTTTTGTCATAAGCTATTTTTAAGTACTTTTTTTTTGCTTTTTAATTAGTGCAAACAATATATATCTGCAGTTTTCTGGCCCAATCTGAAATAAAACTAATAGTAATAAAGGAGACCCACATTTTTTCGCTTCCTGTTCTGCCTGAGTTGTTGAATAAAAGCTATTTGAAAATGCAGTCTGCAGGGAACAGCGAGTCACTTCCTGCTTATGTTTGGCAAGAAAGGGAGACTGTAATGCATTATACTTTTTCATATGTAACCAGGAAGCTCTGATCATTATGCTCTTTGTGAAAAGATTTTCAACATATTTTTGCCTTTTGTTTTTATAAATGATGATATATTTAAAGCATCCTCCTCCAAAAATGACTTGTCTCATAAGCAACAGTTTTATTTGACAAGCTAGGTTAAAGCAAACATGGAGTGCAGAAGTACAGTAAACATGGCCAAGAACCAGAAGTACCAAATGAATAGCTGCTGAGTGAAATTGCATTATAGAGCATATAAAAACAATTAGAACATCTCCCTTCATATAAAACCAATAACACCAGGTGAAGGGCATCTTTGTGAAAAGTGTGAGTTTCACCATTGTATAAATAAATGGGTTAACAAGAATCCAATGCTCTTCTTTGCAAATTAGCTTGGTTGGCATCTAAGACTTAGCGTAGTGTTACTGCAGGTAGTTAGAGCAAGCCTGAAACTCATTAAGCCAGTTCCAGAATTGTTTAGTGAAAAGGTAGTTTAAAACCACAGACACACACCGTCTTAGCTGTCTGGTACAACTGGGTTACAGCGCAGGTCCTGGGCCATGAGAGCATTTTAAACTCAGGTATAAATAACCACATAAAGAACAAAGCAATGCCCATTAGGATATAGCATTGCAGTATTACTAATCTTTCACACTTCTCTTTCAGCTCTGTGCCTCCCATATTCAATTTCCCTCCAATTGTCAGTCCCATATGTATTAATGCCTATAAAAGTTTTTTTTTTTTTTATTCTACATACACTTGGCCAATATACCTGCTTCTGGCAGTAAAATAATCTGAAAGAAAAAGCAGAATATACAATATGTCCAAGGTGCATTATCGTTTCAGTTCTGTTCCATTGTGTTGGGCCATGAGGTAACTCTCTTTATACAATCCCTGCATACTGCATCAGGAAGTCTGCAATAAAAGGAAGTATATTCCTTTCCCAAGGACAACTGTATATGCGTTTGGGTGTTTTGTTTCCCACCCCCCAGGGCTAAGGTTTGTTAGATTCTGTCTGCTGTATTACTCACTTCTAAATCCAGGACTATGGGACAGGCTTCATCCTGTCATCTGGCCAAACTGACGTTTATGTTATTTTCCTCCACTCTCTTGAGAATTTGCTGAACTATTTTTTTCCATGGCCTGTTGAGCTGGGATGTGGAGATCCCTGCATTTTACCCACATGACAGGCCACAGTATATGAGATAACAGTTCCCTCTTTGGTGAACCTGGTGGTCCATCTTCTACTGGAGGGATTACTTCAACTATTAGGGTAATGACTATCCTGGGGTGAGGCATGATTTATTTCTCATTCTCTAAATGACAAAAAAGCCTCAGTTTCATCATGGTGTGGCTTGGGAAAATTTTTGAAATCTGAAAATGTTTTGTGGGATAAGTGAACCACTTTTTGCACAACTGTCCTGGGCCCTGTGAGACAAACCCAATGTCATAGTGCTGCAGGATTCCTAGGGACCATACAGCATCCGTGTCCCATACCTGAGTCTCCAGCTGGATGATGTAGCCCTGTGTCAGCCATAATGCTAACTATCCCATTTCATTCTCAATCACCGGTACAACAGAGCTCCTGCACAGCCTTACTTTCCCTTCCCTGTTCCTGTTTATGTATGAGATGTTCCTCCTACATTTTCATATTTCAAGGCATGTGCTTCAAGGATGGTCATTTTTGTTATGATTCATTATTAGGTATTATAAGGCATTCCCATATGTTACAGAGGTACACCTCACCAAAGTATCTGAGATTAACCATCAGTCCTCTCCTGCATTCTATAGACTACACAGTATTCATGATATATAACCATATTCGGTTTATTGCATGACAATCCAAGACACAAGGTGCTTGGAGTAGTGTGCTGCTATTTATTTATTGCCATTATTTTTTACTACAGAAGTGCCAAGAGACTCCCACTGCGATAGGTACCTGTGCCCAGCAAAGAGTATTACAGCCTAAGCATATGCTGAGAAAGAACAGGTGATGAGACAAATACATGGGGGAAGGGTGGAAGGAAAAGTAACAGTAAAACATTTGCGTTTGGCATAACAACCAGCAGCCAGTGCACACCCACCCACCCACCCACTCCCTAGCCACTGCGGAGTGCTTTGAGTCATATCAAAAGTGGCCTTTGTTTCCTGAATATAAGTCACTAAACACATCAGTCAGGGATTGTTTGCTGTATGTTTGCACACTGCTGAGGAGTGGTC
This sequence comes from Alligator mississippiensis, assembly GCF_030867095.1. Taxonomy (NCBI): domain Eukaryota; kingdom Metazoa; phylum Chordata; order Crocodylia; family Alligatoridae; genus Alligator; species Alligator mississippiensis. The sequence goes on from NC_081824.1 coordinate 325,249,468, forward strand.
AACAAACTTGGTTGCTAAAATTTAAGAAGTTGTTTGTTGAAGTGCCTGGGGAATTCAGAAGGAATGAATGCAACAACCCTTAAACTATATTGTATTAAAGAAAGCACCTCAGCAGTTGATAGTACTTGGTAACAATCCATGATCTGTCCTGTCTATAAGGACACGCCCCATTCTGTGTTTATCTTTTATTGTATTGTTCCTGCTGTGTCATTTCATGTAGTTAGATAGCCCTCTAACTCATGGGTTTTGTTCTCATTTGGCACTGTATCCCTACTACACAATATAAATATACCAACATGATACTACAGTGATGAGAACATAAAACTAAGCTCTTAGTGAAGACTCTGGTGTTTGGTATACTACCAAGGATATTTAAGAGATTTGAATTCTTATTGAATTCTATGTAAGGACAAAAAAAGATTATCTGTCTTTGTGAGGGGCAATTTTATTTTAAATTATTTTAAAATGTTTTAAATTCTCTTCCTGTGTGCTTCAGAAGTATCCCTCACTGATGTACCAAACTGTCTCCATCATTCCACGTCATCAGTGGATGGTGTCCCTTAATTATCAATCCTGGTGAGCTGACAGTGTTGTATGCCATGATAGTACTCCTTTACCATTTTTGGTTGCTGTTAATTTGAGACACTATGGAGCCTTACAGATGCCTGATGCAAGTACCCTCGTAGAAGATGCACACAGTTGTATGACACTGCTCACTAACCATAACTAAGGGCTCAGTCTTGCAAACCTTAGGCAGCAAAAGTTATCATTAACTCCCCTGGGAATTCCATCTCTAACTTTTTGGGGGCAGTGACCATTTTTTTGTTTGGGATGTGTATATTCCAGAGTATTCTGGGCCCTGCCTGTGTTGCATAGGTGCTGTAACAAAACAGATCATAACTCAGAATATTGTATGAAGAGAGCACTTCCAAATCAGACATTAAACTTGCTCACTTGACACACTTGACACTTCTAGATGCTGATGCTGAGGAATTGTCCCAGCAAATATAGGTTTATACTGCTTCCCTGGCAACCTTGAGAGCAATGCCAAAAAGAGATACCCACCCACTCTCAGGGCACTCTCTGTGAAAAATGACTGAGCTGCTTCTCAGCCTGCAGGCTGAGACCAGAGCATTAGAATAACAGTAGCAGATATAACTCTCTGATCAGTGTGTGTGTGGCAGAGGGGAGGGGAATAATTCATACAACAATGATGTGGTGATATTAGTTCTAGGTGGTAATTGCTTCTGCTGTCTAGTTCCCATGCCAGTCTTGACTGACTCTATCTTACATGCAGCTGCTGAGTCCATGCCTTAATGCTAGATATTAAATTATTAAACATGGTGGTGTTTTTTTACTGAATATTTAGCAAAAACATTTCTTAGTAGGCTGCAATTTCCATCCTTGATATTGTTTTCAGTTTCTGTCAGGGTAGAAAGACAGCTATTAAAAAAGAAATAAAAAATCTTTTAGTGGCAGCCTGAAAACATGCCTAAAGACATAGGTGCTTTGCCCTGGAAAAGCTGTCCAGTAGCCAGGCTTAGGTACCTACAGTCCCTGCAGAATCAATGCAGAGAGTCTGGGTATGTTTACAATGCAGTGGTAGCATGATCCTGAGGATGACCCACTCACACAGTCTAAACCCAAAAATTTGGTGGTAAGGCCACTTCAGGAATGCCCCTTACAGTTGCTGTCATGACCTCAGTCTCCAGCATGCCTCACTAGTATATTTCCAGGTTTGGCATGTATGAGTGAGTGGGCAGAACAGCAGCAGTGTGGAAAGCCCTCCGGCACTCTAAAGGATAATCTAGAGCCCCTATGGGCTGAGCGGGGAGGCCCCTATAGCTAGCCAGTAGGAACCAGTGGGCATAGGCCATGTCTGACTAGATGTCCAGACTTCTCCAGATTCAGGTGTCACAACCCAAGGGTGTGATTTTGTTTGTGTGTGCTTCAGGAATGCTAAACTATTTCCCGCCACTCGTAGCTTTCTTTGCAGGGTGCATTTCTAGGTTGCAAAAGAGAAATGCACGCTGCAAGGAGTTCCCACCATTCGTATACAAATTTGTGTCCCACTATTGGCCAGTTCTAAATTATTCCCACATGGCGGCTAGCGATTGGCCTGCTAGCCATATAAGAGGCTTGAGCGGTTTCCGCCCAAGTTGGAGAACTCTGAGTAGAACCCCACAAGGGAGGACTCCACAACCATCTGGAGGAGGAGGAGACTTCCCATCTCGTGAAGATCTCTAAGCGCTGCGGCGCCTATCAGACCCAGCGTGTATCTCAAGAAGGCTATAGGGGTCTGATCAGCCTCTCGCCTCTCCCTGTCACTGCCTGATCCCTCGATGTACCCTTCCCTGCGCGCAAGTTCCACGGAGCCTAGCAAACTTCGTGTGAGTGTATTCAGAGCTCCTTGCTTCGAGTTACTTTCTTCAGTTGGCACGACGGGCTCGCGGTTTAGAGCCTTCAACCGGATGGGCTAGAAGGTTCACGGGAAGGAACTCTAGTCCGCCTCTCTTCTTTTCTGTCTGTAACTGCAACTCAAGCAAGTTTTCCTGCCTGCACCGCGACCATCTTCAGTGTAAGTAAAATAATCTTAAATCAACCACTAAGCTTCCGTGCCTAATTCTAGTGTGCCGCCTGCCTTCCCCGACCTGGCGTGTCCGGGCTGCTGACTACAGCCCGCCGCGCGAAACCCCCCCCCCCCCCCCCGAGGGCCTCGGACCGCTCCCGGCCCACGCATCAGGAAGCTTCGTTCACTTAAGATCAAACCTGTAAATGCCTGCAGGGTGCTGGTGACAAGCTACCTTTGGCATCAGTGTCTACTAGTTAGACCTTCCTCAGCCTGAAGAAAGTCAAACCCACAGCTCCCACTTCTCTGGAGGGCATCCTCTTATTGAAACAACACCATGAGGCAGTCTGGAGTGCAAGAGTCAAAAGATCAGGAAGAGATTATAACAGTATATCTCAGAGAGGACACTCACCAGGGAGGGAGGGTTCCTGATGTCCTTGCTGCCAGAAGCATTCTGGATTTTTCAGGGGTTGTTTTTTTAGTAAAGTGCATAAACAGCTCTGGCGTCAGGGACCAGAACCCAAGACTCACCTCTCCCAACTGAATGCTCTCATTGTTAGGTTACTTGATTATGCTTCTTTCTTGTTCTCCTTCTGACTCCAAGAACTTAAGTTTCCTCCTTTCTGAGCTAGAAAATTATGACAAAAGGGGTAGGGGTCACCACAGGCTATGTTTATGGATTAAAATGATTATGATGTTGCACTTCGTACTGAATCCAGTACCATCAGTAGGAGTTCAGTATGAGTGTACTCTGTGAGCACCGAGTGCATTGGGGATTTAGCAGTTTAGGCCTAGCCCAGCTCTGACTGGAGAGAAGCGAAGCGCCTACCTGCTCAAACTGGAGAGTTTCTGCATGTGCACAAAAGCAAGTGTCTACATAAGTAGTATGGCTGCAGCTGGGGTAGGGTCAGTCTGGATTTATTTTTTTTGCCATATGAGCTCCTCAATTCAGCCTAAGTCCTTTTGAGGCACCTAGCCCTTAGCTCTTTCTGGAGAACTTTAAGGACCCTATCTAAGGACTCCCTTCTCCAGTGTAGCTGTAAATGTTTCATAGATTTCATAGACATTAGGGCTGGAAGGGACCTCGGAAGATCATCGAGTCCAGCCCCCTGCCCAAAGGGCAGGAAGTCAGATGGGTTCATAGGATCCCAGCAAGATGAGCATCCAGTTTGCTCTTGAAGGTGTTCAATGTAGGCGCTTGAACCACCTCCGGTGGCAGGCTGTTCCAGACCTTGGGGGCTCGGACAGTAAAGAAATTCTTCCTCATGTCCAGCCTGAAACGATCTTGAAGTAGTTTGTGACCATTCAACCTAGTCGTCATCCCTTGGGGCGCTCTGGTGAACAAACATTCCCCCAGATACTGGTGGTCACCCCTGATAAACTTATAGGTGGCCATCAGATCACCCCTGAGCCTGCGCTTTTCCAGGCTAAAGAGCCCCAGGGCTCTCAGCCTGTCATCGTAGGGTCTGCTTCCCTGACCTCTTATCATGCGCGTGGCTCTTCTCTGGACTCTCTCAAGCTTCTCCACACCCTTTTTGAATGTGGAGCCCAAAACTGGACGCAGTACTCTAGCTGCGGCCTCACTAAGGCCGAGTACAAGGGGAGAATGACGTCCCGGGATTTGCTTGAGAAGCATCTATGGATGCAAGCCAGCGTTTTGGTCACTTTACTAGCCGCAGCATCGCACTGCATGCTCATGTTCATCTTGTGGTCAATGTTGACCCCCAAGTCTCTTTCTTGCATAGTGCTAGCCAACATAGCACTGCCGAGCCTATAAGGATGCTGTGGGTTTTTCTTCCCAAGGTGGAGAACCTTGCATTTATCGGCGTTGAACACCATCAGATTCTCGTCCGCCCACTTGCTGAGCCTGTCCAGGTCAGCCTGGATCACCCGCCTGTCTTCTGGTGTGGATGCTTTGCCCCAAAGTTTGGTGTCATCAGCGAACTTGGCCAGTCCGCTTCTGACTCCAGTGTCCACATCATTAATGAAGATGTTGAACAGTATGGGTCCAAGGACAGAGCCTTGGGGGACCCCACTGGTCACAGGACACCACGATGAGTGACTTCCATCAATTACTACCCTCTGGGTCTGACCACGGAGCCAGTTTTCCAGCCAGTGGATTGTGGAGGACCCAAGGCGACAATTGGCCAGTTTCTCTAAGAGGTGATTATGGGAAACCAGGTCAAAGGCTTTTTTGAAGTCAAGATATATGACATCAATCTCTTCTCCCTTGTCCAGGTGATAGGTCACCTGGTCGTAGAAGGAAATGAGATTGGTCAAGCAAGACCTACCCGCAACAAACCCATGCTGGCTATCCCTTAAGATGTTGGCGTCGGCCAGTCCATTAAGGATAGCCTCTTTAATAAACTTTTCTAAGATCTTCCCTGGGATAGAAGTCAGGCTAATGGGCCTATAGTTAGCCGGATCCACTTTCCTCCCTTTCTTGAAGATAGGCACCACATTGGCCTTCTTCCAGTCTTTGGGCACTACACCAGAGCGCCAAGAGTTCTCAAAGATCCGTGCCAGGGGCTGGGCTATGATGCTCGCCAGCTCCTTGCGTACCCTGGGGTGAAGATTGTCAGGACCGGCTGACTTGAAGGTATCCAGCTTCTCAAGATGTTCCTTCATGAAGTCAGCATCAATGGAGGGCAGGGGATCACCCTCATCCGGACTTCCCTGTCCCGTAGCGGGCATGGGCGTCCCATAGGACTGATGAAAGACCGACGCAAAGTACCTATTTAATAGGTAGGCTTTTTCCTGGAAGTCAGTTGTCAGTTGCCCCATCTGGTTCAGCAGGGGTCCAACGTTGCCCCTGCTTTTCCTCCAGCTCCCCACATATCTGAAAAAGGACTTTTTATTGTCCTTGATGCTCAAAGCTTGCTGGAGTTCAGTTGCAGCCTTGGCTTTCCTGGACCAGTGCAGAATAATCCTCCTTGGAGGTGACTCCCATCCTCCATCCTTTGTAGGCCTTTCTTTTTAGCCTCAGGAGGTCTGCTAGGTCCCTGGAGAGCCAGGGGGGCTGCTGTGCCCTCTTGCTGCCTTTCCTCCGAGATGGAATAGACTTAGTTTGTGCATTGAGGATCGCTCCCTTGAGGAGCAACCACTCTTCTTGAACTCCCCTTTCTCCGTGGTCATGGTCCCTTAGGGCCTCACTGACAAGCCTCCTGAGCTTGTCAAAGTCGGCTTTCCTGAAGTCAAGGACTTCCGTGTTGCTGACTGACTTGCCAGCTTTTCGGCGGATTGTGAAGGTGATCAGCTCATGGTCGCTGTCACCCAGCTTCCCATCGATCACTAGGTTGCCGACTAGGTCATCCCCAGTAGCCAGTACCAGGTCGGGCAGCGCTTTGCCTCTCGTTGGCCCATAGACTTCTTGAGTCAGGTAGAGGTCATCCACACACGAGAGGAAGCTCTGCGACTGCTCAGATTTTGCTGAGCGATCCTCCCACGAGATGTCCGGGTAATTGAAGTCACCCATGACAACCATCGTCCTGGAGCATGCGGCCTCAGCCACTTCCCGGGCAAACTCCTGGTCTAGCTCAGGACTTTGGGTGGGAGGTCTGTAGTAGACTCCCACCATTGTGTCCCCTGTGCCGTGTTCCCCGCGGATTTTAACCCAGAGGGTCTCCAGCCGTCCACCCTGGTCACCAATATCGGCTTGCAGGGACGTATAGCTTTCCTTAACATAGAGAGCTACACCCCCGCCCCTTTTCTCTACACGATCCCTCCTGTACAGGGTATAGCCATCTATACCCGTGGTCAAGTCATGGGCGGAGTCCCACCAGGTCTCCATTATCCCTATGACATCATAATTATTTGCATTGAGCAGGAGGATGAGTTCCTCCTGCTTATTCCCCAAGCTCCTGGCATTTGTGTACAGGCAAGCAAGTGCCTCCTGCGGGGCTCCTTCCTTGCCCACAGATTTTGCCAGGGCTGGGGCAGGGGTGGGCTCCCTTAAGTGCCTTGACCTGCTGGCTTTGCAAGGATTGCTCAGCGGGCCAGCAGTGGCAGTAGTGCCCCCGTCCCCCAGCGGGCTTAGTTTAAAGCCCGGTGGAGCAGGACAGCCAGTCTGGCTGAGAAGAGCCTCCTCCCTAGGGGAGAGAGGTGGAGGCCATCTCTTCCCAGCAGCTCGCTGCCTCTCTCGCCAAAGAGCGGGCTGTGGTCATGAAAGCCAAAGCCTTCCCGACGACACCAGCACCGCAGTCTTTGGTTGACCACGTGGATCCTCCTCTCCCTCCTCAGCCCATAGCCTGAGACTGGGAGGATTGATGAGAACACCACCTGTGCCCCCAGACCCTTTAGCCCCGCTCCCGTTTCCCTGTAGCGCCTCATGACCTGGCTGGGAGCGCTCCGAGCTGTGTCATTGGTGCCCACATGAATTAGTTATATTCTGTAGTATCTGTAACAATTGACTCTAAATATTACACCTATGGAAGGAAAGACTTGCTCTTTAACAGAAATAGGCAATAATCGATATGAAATGGACTTAAGTGGATGCATAAATATTAACTTTTCAAAAAATAGATTGTTCTTTGGGTGCTCCATTTGAAATCTTGGACTGATTTTTTTAGCAGGGAGGGAGGAGCAGGTTTCAGTCTCTGCAGAAATTCATGGACATCTACAGCATCTGTGTTGCACACACAAACTGTAACAACTAAAATTGCTAGTCTCTTTTAAAAAGTGATAACTGTTAAGAAAGTATCTCAAACAAGAGCTATGTTAAATATATTATTACATACTGCCGTTAAGAACAGCTTTGCTAAATATACAGTGGTTTCGTCAAGGACTGTGTGACGCATGTCCAAAAATAATGTTGCCACTGATGTGACTTAACAGAAAAAATAAATTTGTAGATGGAGAGAACCAAAGGTACAACTAATCCATCTGCCTGCCTTATGGCAAGTGCAGTTTGGTGTTTATCATACATGCCTCATGTACTTTTGAATTCTGCCATCTTAACTCATATCTTTGCTTCTTATACCCCTTGGCAAGTAAGCTACTGAGTCAATTAGACCCAGCAGGCCCAATGAGAGGTGATGTGTAAGAGACATAATAAGTTACGTGGAAATAAGTGGATGTGTAAGAGACATAAGTTACATGTAACTTGAATATAAAAGGATAGAAAATCAAGAGAATCTGAGTTTAAGGTGATATAAGCTATGTGTTGAGAGGGACAGAGAAGGTGTAAAATACAGCATCCTGTGCTATTTAAGATTAATTTTAAACTTCCTTCTGAATTTTGTTTTGTATTGTTACCTACAGTAGCATAAAGTCCTGTTTCTGTGTTTGGTTAAAACAAACAGATACTTTCCCTCCCCACAAAAAAGCAAAATGAGAGAACAAAAACAATGACACAAACCCTTTTAATACTTAACAAAGGTCTACAACAAAACTCATCATAAGACATTAGATCTGAATGCTAAATGATGATATGAAAAACCAATGAACAATGTAGGCAAAAGTAGCACTTGTTCTGAAGTATATTCGCCAAAGGGATAAGATCTCTGGTGTACTCCATGTAACTGCATAGTCTTGGGACTAAAGAAAAAGACTATTCATTTAATTGGGGTATGCACTTATCTGAGCTTAGCGTAAACATCAATTAAGTGGATAACTCTGCCCGTGGTCCTGTGGTATGGTTAGTCCTTCAACTGGCCAGCCTTTTCAAGCCTTCTAATAAGAAACTTTGGAAGCGGATGGCAGTAACAGTCATAAAACTGAATTTGTGTCCATCTTTTTCAAGGTTTTTATTAGCAGTTTAGGCAGCTGCTTCCCTTTCACTCTTTTGCATCCAATTGAAATGAATACAACTAGTTATAAAGTTGACAGTTTCAGGTACTCAGTATGCCCTGAACTAGAGTACAGTTCAAATACAACATAGACAGTGCGGCCAGATGATATTATGAATTCAAATGGTTTAGGCAGACAAAGTTCTTTGGGTAAATGTGATATTTTTTACTAGACCAACTAAATAGTTGTAAAATTGTTCTTTACAAGCTTTTGGGCACAAACACCCTTCTTCAGGCAGAGGGCTAATGGTTTAGGCACTTTACCAATAGACAGATGACCTATGCTTGTTACATTATCAGTAACAGAAAACTAATCTGGACAGGCTTTGTGTTAAGTAAAGTACGTACTTGTCTGATATGTATGTAAGTGAGTGCACTATATAAAATCCTCAGTAGGTTACAACAGTAGATGTGCCAAAAGCTCTGTAGATATTTAGTCCCTTTATAGGAAAATGTGGACAATTCAGTTACATGGAAATGGCTGAGATTACTGAATGCTGATTGCTAGCATCCTGGTTGGGACAAAAGCTGCAGCTGGGAAGGGCAGCCTTTATAAAGAGACCTCATGGCAAGATCCCACCAATTTATAAATCTCTGTTAGTTCAAGTTTACAATATCTACTTAAGCAAGAGTATGGAACAGCCACATGAGCTGTGGATTGGCTTAACTAGTTAAAACAAAGCTGATGCAGACATTTAACAATAAATGTCTAAGATATCAGGGATAAAAAGATTTGAGTGAATTGTCTTTACTTGATGGCCTTAGGTTGCATTGCTTTTTTTTAATGTTGACCTACAAAGAGACAAATAGTTCCTAGGATTCTAACTTGAGCATTATGAAATCCTGGTGACTAATAACTATTAAAAATTAACTAATATTTGAGTTTGTTTCTTCGTGTATCAAAACTAGGAGAAAACAGACAATCAGAGAAAACCAATCTAATGAAAACCAAGGTATTCTAATACCTCTGTACTTACCAGTTAAAAGACCTGAAATCTTCAGAAAATTAAAATAAAGAATTGATCTCATTAGAAACAGCATAATGAACTTCTCTCAAGAGATTTGGGTGCCTCCCAACAATACAGGCAAGAATAGAAGTGGTTTGATAACACCTAGTAAAATTGTGTCTGATCAACTACACATTTGTTGTGAGTGGGCAATAATTTCCCTTGACTTGAGTGCATTAAGCTATTACTGAATTGCAGGCCCAAATAATTTAGGAAATACTTAATATTTTTTATTGTAACAGCACCCAGAATTGTCAGTCAGACTGGACCTCCAATGTGCTAGTTTTGGTAGATGCCAAAAATTCAAAAAGCTTAGGTCAGATTTTTCAAAGCTCCAAACTTAAAACTAGTGCCAGTGTTTCAAAATGGTGTAGCTCCCATCTGAACGAGAACAAAGTTTTCAAAAGATTTCAGTATCCTACATGCTGACCTCTTTGTAAATCTGGCCCTGATTGTGCAAAAACATAACATAAAAGGCAGACTTTGCCCTAAAGAGTTTATAATCTAAGCATATGCTATCTAAATCATACCATGACTCAAATATAGTCCTATTAAAAAATATCCTATCCTCCATTTTATAAAAGGGATGACAGCCACTTGTGTTTTTCCAACTTATTTTTGTGTTTTTATGTAAGCAGCATGCAGTTCTTACAATGGAAGGCAGTGAATTTGCTTGCCAGGCATGGTCTTGATCTTTCAAAATCTTTTTCTGCATGCTTGGGCCCTTGAAATCTCTGGGCTTTGCATCAGTGCAGGTGACAATTAGCAGGTTCAGGTTATATTAGAGAGGATCTTTTGACTGTGAAATCAGAAAAAAAAAACCCATGTTAGTACTCCTTTGACCAAGAAGAAACTAAGGGAAAGAATAGAAACAAACATGTTAGATTTTCCCTTGGCATTTGGTAGGACACATAATACATATAATATATATAAGCTTAACTTATCTAACAAAGCTCTGTACTCAGGACTTTTTACTTATTACTGGGCGCATCTACACGAGATGCTTTTCTGCACAGTAGACCAGTTTACTGCACAGTGGGTGCATCTACATGAGACGCTTTACTGAGTAGTAGCGTAGTTTACTGCACAGTAAGCGTGCACATGTACACGTGAAGATGCTTACTGTGCAGTAAACTGCTCTATTCATGAGTAAATTTGCTACCTGCAAATGCAAGTACCAGATTTACTCATGAATAGTTACTGCACAGTAGCACACATGTTGACGCTGACTGGGAGCAAATTTGTTCCCAGTTAGCCCCACTTCTAGGGGGCCAGCCTCAGGCTAGCCCTGGGGCTGGGAGCTCCTCCTGCCCCAGGGATGGACTGGCTCTATGCTTGCCCCAGCCCCTGGCCCTTAAAAGCCTGTGAGGCCTAGGGGCCCATGGGCACAAGCTGGCAGCCTGTAGCCACAGCTGGCCACTGCGTCACCCAGCACAGGCTGCAGGGCAGCTGCAGCAGCCTGGCTACACCCCAGCACCACTCCAAGGCATTGAAGTGCTACATAGCTACCAGGGCTGTGGCATGCAACTCTGCAGGGGGCTGCAGACACCTGCCAAGTCTGGTAAAACCCAGACCCTGCTGCAGCCAGCTTCTGGCCACTGGGGCCAGATCCAGCTGGCTGCAGGTGACTCACAGCAGCCTGTCCTGACTTTGCAGAGCCTCGCCCTGCACCATGCCCCTGCACTGGGTGCTGCAGGCAGCTGCCCAGGCCCAGCAGCCCCAGAACTACTGCACAGAAGCCTAGTGAGCTGTCAAGGGAGCCATGGTGGCATCCTCCCTGTTGCCAGACACCACCTCCCAGGCCCTCAACAGGCCCTAGGAAGAGACTCTGGACCTGAACATGCTGTGGGATGAGTGTGAGATCCTCAGCCAGTTTACATGGTGCAGGCAATCCAATACCCACATTTATGAGGTGCTGCAAGGCCATTTGTGGGAGCGCAGGCACAACTGGTCAGCATCACAGTGCTGCACAAAAGTCAAGGCCTTACGGGCACAGTGGGTCACCATCACCAAACACAACTGCTAGTTGGGGGCTGCCCACAAGTCCATGCCATTTATGCGGCAACTAGATGACATACTCATGCCCCAGGACCCTGGTCCTCCCAACCCCTGCCCCTGCCCCAACCCCTGCCCCTGCCTCAGCCCCAGCCCCAGCCCTAGCCCTTGCCCTGGATCCCCTTCCACACTTGGCATGACCACACTCCCCTGGACCCAGAAACCCCCTCCCCACAGCATGCAGGGAGGCAGGAGACAGTGCAAAACTTTATTGACCAGCCTATGCCTGTGTTCCCTCATCTGCCTGGGGCCTCTCACATGCCGAGGAACACGTCAGTGCTGATGGCAATGCCCTTCTCAGCTGTAGGGGCCATGGGCATGTAGCATAGCCACAGATAGCCATCTAGGCAGCAGTGGAGCTTGTGGGGCAGGATGGGCTTGCATGCCACACCATCAAAGCTCAGGATCCCATGCCAACTGTGCAGGTGCACCTGTGGCACCCTAGCCAGCAGCAGCAGCAGCAGCAGGGCATAGTGGGCCAGGCACCTCTCAGTCTGCACAAACAGCTCCTCACATTGCACTTAGCACTCACAACAGGGGTACGCTCAGCGTGTAGCGCTGCCATGGAGGTGGGGCTGGCCCTGGGGTGCCTCCCAACAGAGGCTCCCTGTGGGGGGGTGGATAGGAGCACTTGGCAGGCAGAAGATATGGCCTATGAGGATGTGCAGGACCAGTACAAGGAGGCCAGGGACTGGGTGGACAAGAGGCTCCAGGCCCTGCAGGAGTGCTACATCAAGGTCCTGGAGTGGCAGGCTATGCTAGTGGCCAGGGCTGTGGAGGACTGCTAAGTTCTGGAAACCATCCTGGCCCTGGCAGTCACCTTCATGCCGCCCAATCCCTTGCCCCCAGCTGCAGCCCCACCTGCCCCCAGACAGCTGCCTGCCACCCAACAGCAGGCCCCCCATGGGCCTGTGCAGAAGTGCATTGCTGCCTCCAATGGCCAGGAGCCCCTGCTGTGGTCCCCACCCCGGGTACCCCACCACCCACCCACCCCTGCCTGGGCCCAGCCCCACTACTTGCCCCAGCTCCACATGGCTGCAGAGCAGAAGCTTCCTACAGTTGGGCCAGCACCACACATGTACCCTGCTGGTCCTGGCCACTAGCTGCTGGAGAGGCAGCTGCCTGCCCTCGGGCTAGCGCCTCTCACACCCTATACTCTAGACCTCACTGGCGGGTGTGCAGTTCACCTGGGGCCTGCATGGGGGGAGCCCACAGCTGGTGCCCCAATGCTGCTGGGCAAGGCATTGGGCAGCACTGGGGCACCAAGACACAGCTGGAGTCTACAGATAGTGCCCCAGTGCCAGGCATCCTCTACCTACTGCACCTTCTCTACCCAGGGCTCACAAAACAGCTGCCTCCAGGCCTTACAGATGTTATGGAGCATGCAGTCTGCGACAATGACCTGGGGGATGTTGGCCTCAGTGACCTTGAGGCAGGTGGTGAGGGTACACCAGTGTCCCTTCAGCTGGCTGAAGGCGCACTCCACCAGGGCATGGGTCCGGCCCAGGCACCGGTTGAAATATGCCTGGTGGGTGGTGCAGCTGGCCAGTGTAGGGCCACATGAGCCAGGGGAGGAGCAGGCAGGTGTGGTCCCAGATGAGGAGGGCCGGGACCACCACCATGCACAGCTGGAGGCCCAGTACCCACAGTGAGAAGTGCCTGCTCTTCACCAGGGCTGCAGGATGGAGTTGCAAAAGGTGTGGGCATCAGGGCCACTGCCTGCCCAACCAGCACTCATGTTCATGAAGGTGCCACGGTTGTCAACGATGACCTGGAGCATGACAGAGTGGAAACCCCATGAGCTGTAGTAGGGGCAGTTGCTGTGGGCCAGGCAGGTGATGGGGGCAGGCATTCTCCTGATGCACTGGGAGAAGCCCAGGGAGTGGAACCCCACCACCACCTCCAGAGGGTCATAATGTAGAGCACCATGTGGAGAATCTACTTAGAGACTACCTCTCAACCAAGTACACGCTAAGATGCTACCTCACCCTGTCTTCTGCCTGGCTTCAGAATAATACAGCTAACCACCTCGCTTGCGATGTGTAATCTTAACTGCAAGAGGCTCATATAACTATAACTGTAACATTTATTTGAGACTCACACAGTGCTAAGTTCAACAGTCTTCCAACTGGGAGGCAGATGTATAGGCACTAATCATTACTAAATGGATATGACAAAATAACGGAGACTGGAAAAAATAATGCCATACTTTATAAATTATTAATTATGGTTTGTATGTAGGTGATCAATGAAGATCAGGTTTTGCATATGCCCTTTATAAAGGTTTTTACTAAAATTGTTTTACCTGAAGTAGACTGGGCTGCCATATTCCATATGGCAGCCCAAAAAAGATCACCCTACAAAATATCAATACAATTAATTGGATGAAAGAAAAACAACAAGAATGTTCCCTGTCCCAAACTTTATTTGCCTTGATGATGGAAGCCCTAGCTAATATGCAGCTGCTTATATCATAGAATACAAGTCATAGGAGTCTATTACAAGGGGAAGATATATTATTATATGCTATAATTCCTAATGCTTCTCTAAAATACCCAGACCATGCACCATAATGGTATGCTATTGATCAACATCTGAAATGCTCCTTTTAATACAAATGTGCCTTGACAACATATGCAACTCATTTACCATTCATTTGGTCACCAAAGGTAATTAAATATTTAGGTGTTAAAATACATCATTGATCACCTGCTTTACTGGAGGAAAATATGTTTGTTGAAATAAAATAGTTTGAGCAGAAAATATGGGGTGGAGGTTGCAAAATAACAGCCTTTATGGTACCCCACAAAAAGTACTACTAATTTCCAGCCCTGTTACTCCTCATGTATCAGTTTAAATTATTTCAGCGGTGGGAAAATGCACAGTGTCTAAATTACATAAAACACTGACCGGGCTAAAGTTTTCTTTGCTAATAAATGATAAATGGCTGTCGAAATCATGCAAGTTTGGATGAACGTATGCAAGGCAAAGAATTTAAAAATGGAACACAGTGGGTATGTCTAGATGAGATGCTTACTGCGCAGTAGCTCATTATTGCTCTGCAGTAGCATCACCAGGCATGAACCATGATGTAACGCTACTGCACAGTAGTATAGTAATGAGATACTAGGCAGTAAGCGTCAACCATGCCCAGACACTACTGCACAGTAAGACCAGTTATTGTGCAGTCATTTAGTACTTGGTTTACACTGTGGAGTGGGCATCTTGTGTAGATGTGCCCAGTAGAAATGAAAAATATTTCCTGAAGTATGCTAGTGACCAAGTCATGTCTTTTGTCTAGCTCCAAACAAAGCTTGAGCTAGAAATGAAAGAGCTTCTCCAGTACTTACTGGTTTTGCAGAGATTAAAGCAGTTTTCCCTCAAGCTCCTAAAACAAGGGAAGGAAAACTCTAAGGTGTCTTGACTAGAGCTTTTCTTTGATATTTTATTTTTTTTTCTAACTGGTTATTCCCACCACCCCCCAACTGGTTATTCCCACCACCCCCCAACTCTCCACTGTCCAACACGTAAAGAGGTTCCCCTTCCAGAACCCACAAACCACCTGAAGTCTCTTTAAATTTCCTAAGAGTTTCTGAATATAGAAGTGGTTATCAGTTTTAGTCTGAAATAACCAGGCAGAAGGTAGGGGAGGGTGGCTACTTAGGCTGTTTATTCATGTTTCAGGGGTAGGAGGATGCATTTTAATTAGAGCAGTTCCTGGACAGCTACTCCAATTAAAATGGCTCACCGTCACATGTGTTAAGCCCCTGTGTGTTTAAAAATGACCAAGGGGTTCTTTATCTAAACCTCATTCACCGAACAGATTCTCACTTCCTATTAAGATAAAACGGGGCCATAATTTAAGATCAAAAAATTGTTTGTCACATTGGTTAAGTATCTAATATTTTTTTAATATTGCCATGAGCACTTGACACAAATTAGCACATTATCAGCTTTCATCTTCCTTTAAATCACTCCCATTACTCCATATACACCCCAGTCATTCAAAATACTGCAGAATTACACTGGAGCCCTTTACTCATGCTTCTAGTAGTAGAAAAATGTCTGCAAGATCAAAGAGCCCTGAGTGGTTGCCCTTTACCCTTAGAAACATTGTATCGTTTAGAGCAAACCTGTGACTAGGGTCTGGTCTGTAACTGGTTAAATATGCATTTAGCATAGTGAATTTGTGAAGATGGCTTTGTTACTTGCAGAAAGGAAGAACTGTGACGCACGTGTTGAAGGGCACCTGGTTGACATTGTTATTAGACTGAAGATCCATATTCTGTCAATGAGAAAGGAACAGTGAGAGGCACTCACAGGAAGAAATTTCACAAGTGTGGAATAATTTCTGGGATTTTATTAAACCTGATGAAGGAAGTCAGTGTGCATATAACTGAAATTCAGCAATGGATTATAAATAATTCATCCTTCTGAGGAACAAAGAACCAGACTCAATCACAGAATATATTCATACACTCACGCAAAGAAGAGCTCACTGAAAGAAAAGCCCTGCACACCTTTTCTCATATGAAGCAGCTGCAGTGACCTCTGTCATACTTACTCAGGCTATTTCACACAAATAGCCCTGCTTTCTAATGGGGCATTTCATGTGAGAAAAGTTAATGATAACCTTTTATTTAGTATTCTTTCTAGTTGCCAATTTTCCTTTCTTCTTTTTTTCCCCCTCTGAACATGGATAGCATTTTAGAAAGAGCATTGTGCCAGAAGACAATTGTGTGATTAAGATGGTTATAACACAGTGTGGCTGTACACCGTATTACTGCCCTCTGAAAATCAATAAAAATGAATTTTAAAGAAAGATGTCTAATCCTTTAGTATTTAAAGGCCCATTCATTTCCTTGTCCTCCTTTTCAATGCAGTTTCTGTCCCTAGGCACAGCTCTGAGAACAGGATAATGTGCAAGATGCCTCACCCTGAAGGGAACCATTTCCCAGGCACATGGCTCCAAGGGAGAGTCTCCCTCCCTCCCTCTACTTTCCTTTATTCCCATTATTATAATAACCCAGCACCCTTGCTAGCTCATTACCAATGGCTGATGTTTAGGTGAAGTCTCATCCACCCCTGTTGTTCACCTACTTAGCTAAGTAGAAGAAAGAACCCATGGTCCTGTCTGGGGCTTAATCCTTCCCTTTGCATGTGTATGTAGTTCTATTCACAACCTAGTCCCTCATGGTTTGGGGCTCAGCTTTATCACCCTAACTTGCACAGACCTGCATGAAGAGCTCAACTGATGATAATGGGGCTACCATTGTGTATAAGGCAGTATTCGGGGTGATGCAATTTGGAGTATGTGATTGTATGTGGGGGAACAGGGGACCTTGTCTTTTCCAGGGAAAACTTCAAAAGAAAATTGCAGGTGTTTTTAGATTGGGGCCAAATTCTGGAACTCAGGCCAGTTTTGCAATGGGTCAGATCTGTGGTCAGACTGAGCACCTGCTACTCATTGATTCCAATGGGAAACACCTTTCCTTTTGACTTGGCCTGCAGATTGCAATGTGTATTTGTCTTACTGTACATGCATATGGGCCAGTTCTCATTCCTTAGTCCCTGCACTCTCTTTTTGATAACTATGGTTGTTAGGTAATGTGATGGGACTTTTGTGATACAAATCTAATTGATTTCAATGTCTGGACCTGTCCCACAACTCGCCAGCACAACACTAAAATAAATTTAAAAGAATCAATAATCTTCTACTAGAAAGTAACTGTTAATATGTGATATTGCTCTTTCAGATCCACTGGTCAATAATTTGTAATGGGACCCTGTTTTCTTAATAATTTAAATGTTTTATATACACAGGTGTATGAGTACCCCTAAGGAATGGCAGGTGGAGAAAGCAGCTCTGCAGAGACTTTATTTCACTGATTTGTCTAACAGAAGAGGCCTAGATGTTTCAAATGTCAGTAGATCTGAAGATGGGTGGGCAGGATTTACAGCAGTAGCATGTTGCCAGTGGTAACTGGCTGCATTTTTAACTGTCTCATTGCTGGCTAATTGCCACTAGAAATAAGCAAACTCATTCAAGGGAAAACAAAACCCGCTGTTCTGAAGCCGAGTCAAACTGTGAACAAAGATTATATGAAGGTTTAGATAAGTGCCTTCTGCTTCCTGATCAACACATTGTTGTATTCCTAATTCTGTCCATCTGCTGATGTCCCCTTGCTTTCTCTACTGGGTCAACAGTTATCCTAATATGTTCCTTATCTGTGAAGGAGGGAAAGGGGGGAAAATAGGATATTAATACATAGGGTATATTACATATGTGGCCATCAGAGGCAGATTTTTGATGGAACCCATTGTAAAAAAATTGGCAGCATACCATGGCTGAGAGCTTAAGATCTGGAGAAAACAGACATCCCAGTAGACTTCCAGACTGTATGGTGGATTTAAAATAATACCAAAGGTAAAGACTTCTTCATGGGAGAGGGGGCACACAAGCAGTCTTCAGAGATAAAGAGTGAGACCTTTGGAAAAGAAAGCTTCATGGCAATGTCCTACAGGTTACCCAGGCATCAGCCAAAAAAGAAAATGGCATTCAGAGAGAAAGAAGTAGGTATAGTGAGGGAAGCGGTAGGGGAAGGTTTGGAAGAGAGAAGGAAAAAAGTAACAATGAAAGTGGTGTGAAGAGAGGAGAAAGAAGAATGCACAAGAGTTTAATTTTTACATAAATATATCCAAACATAGTGGATGTTTCCAAATGCTCTAATGAGAACTTGGCAAAACTGACCCCTGTTCTTGAGGCACAATCAAAGCCCATTTAAATATTTGGGACAAAATTGCCACAGTTTGGGCTCCTAAATTTATCTATAGATGCTTCAGTATAAATGGCCTGATTTTCAGGTTCAGTGAAGAGAAAGGAAATTATGAGCGATTAGTATCTTTGAAAACAAGAGGTAGAAATTTTCAAAAGCATAAATGTGAATTAGACAGCTGTCAACCTATGTACCTCCTGTACCTTCACCTGGATTCCTAAGCATGGATTCAGGATCTTAACTTAAGGAAGCCAGGTTTGCAAAAAAAAAAAAAAAAAAATACAAAAAATGCCTGGATTATTCCAAATTTCAGTACAGTGTCATTCAGTACATTTTTCTGGCATAGATACCATAGACAAAATAGTAATATATATTTGTAGCGTATTTTTTATTGAAAATAAAATTCTGTGGGTATCATCAGTTCACAAAATCCAATCTGAAATGTCTGAAATAACTTTTTAATACCATATTGTAATAACACTATGTGTGACTGCACAGCTTTCTTCAGTAATATGAAGACCTTTCAAAGGATTTTTGTCTCAGATTTGCTGTTTTTCCTTTTAACCTTTATGAAGGCATCAAGGACCATAACAGCTACATGTTCATTTCTCAGTGAACCAGCACCTCCCACATGCTGTAGAGATGATCTTAACACTCAAAGCATGGCTGAAGCAGCCTGCCATATATGTACACTTAGAACTGTGCAAAGAGCTGCCTCTTTTCTTGAAGGATGGGGGTTTTTTCACCTGTAGTCCTATGCCACACGAATACCTGTCAAGAGCTCAGTTCTCTACATCGTGCAAATAAGCTTCAGCTATTTATTGTCATGAGCCATGCAGATTAAGTTGTCCTGGACCTAACTCTCCCCCTCCAGTGTATCAGAACGGTGGGTGAACAATTCAACCTTCCATCTGTGCTATTTCTTATCCCTTATCCTTTTTACAGTATAACTAGTGTACAATGTCACAGAAGCCTATAAAGTTCCCTTAAGGTATGAATATATAAACAATTTACCATGAGGTACAAGGAAGTGGGGATTTACCATGTGCCAACTATTCCATAATTGTATGTGTGCATGATCTGAACCCGTGGTAAACAGAGGCTGTACCATAAGGGTACCTTTCTTTCACTGAGGGCTAAGCCACCACATAAATTACCACATGGCATTTTTTACTTTCTATGAAGTAAGAGCATGCATATGGGCAGTTACACGCAATGCAGTAAAGCTCCATGATCGTTGACTATGAAGAAACTTGTTCATATGTCCATATTGTTACTTCTTGTAGTGTTTTCTTTAGTATCTCTGGGGAATCATGAAGCAGCCATAAATCCATGGAAAATGCCTGGCTAAATTGAGAGCATAGCCGTTTTGCATTCACTGCGGTGATGCCAAGCAACCAGGAAGTACAATAATTTTACAAACATAGCTTAAATTCCCCACTTCAAAGTTCATCACCTAGCATCCTCCTTGAATAAGCTACACAGTCTATGCATGTAACAGTTTGCAGTTGATTATTTTTTTAAGGATGTTTTTTGTAGCCATTTTATAAACTGGATCTGGAGTACTGACTGAAAGGATACATATAAATAACAAGGAAAAGGCTACCTTTTTTGAGTCCCTCCCTTTTGCTTCAGCTAATGTTGTCCCCCTCCACTTTTGTTTTCTATTGTTCTGTTATTCAAAAGAAACCATGTAAGGAATTTGACCTCTGAGTCTCTCCTTGCCATCAGGAAGCCAGTAAAATGCCAGTACCATCTGCTGCTCTTAAAGCAGGTGAGCAAAAAGCTCAGGACTGGTCTGGGGCAGACATCCCTAAATGGCACGGTGGAAAGAATAAAACAAACTGGAGCTTTTTGGAGAAGCATTCAGGGAGCCTGCAAGACTGTAACATATACAACATGGCACAACAAGTTGTTGGCACTTCTGGGACTCTGTATAACAAGCCTAAATTTGCCTGTATTGAAGAGTCATTTACTTACCAGCCATAAAAAGAGCTGCCAGGAAAGCGGAATAAAAATGTGAAAAGAGAGTCCACATATGCTCAGTCCTGATAGAGTGTTCTCAATGGGAAGCTGCACAACTGCATTTTGGCTGGCATGTGCTCCTGTGTGACACTGTGAATCAGTTGTCCCTTCCTCCTCTTGACAACATTTCAAAATGGCAGCTCCTAAGTCTAAACAAGCCTTAATGGCTTTGACTATGCCCTGGCAGAGACCAAGAATGGAGAAGAACACCTTCCTCGGGGCACAGACCTTGCCCAGGCTTCACTTTGGTGAAGGTAGCCCAATGCCGATTCAGTCTTCTTTATTATCTTCTTAACACTTTGGCTTCAAAGACGTTTGATATAATTAGTGACATACACATTTTTAGGTTAAACCTCTCAAAACCACCAGGTTGGACCTTCTCTTGCTTGTGGATAAACTGCAACTGTAAGGGTACACATTTCAGTCTCAGTAACAAAACCCTTCTTGGCTATGGGGATGCTTGTAGCCAATGAAGGGTGTAATACATGCATATTCGCAAGCACGTAAATGGCAGTAATCAAGGTGATAATTGGCCAAACAATGTGATATTTGTATTCTTTTTTATATAATCATCTGGAGATCATGTCCAACAATTTTGCTATTCCAGAGCAGTTGGCACAAGAGAAATAGCCTTCAGCCTGTTCTAACCGATGCACAGAAGCCTCAGGATTGTACAAATAAAAGAGGTTTAGAGTTTACACTATACACCTGCAGGCAGGGACTTCCTACTGTTATGTATTTGCAGACTGCTTTCTAAAATAGGGGATGCTAAGGTGCTACCATAATACATGACAAGGGTCTGCTAAGGTGCTACCATAATACATTTAATAAGTAATAATTAAGGAGGTTCCAGAGACCAAAATATCCTCAGGACTTCCATGAAGATGCCATACCCTAGGTGGGCCACTCCAGCTGTAGCTACAGGACTGCCTGCTGGTGCCTCAGCTCTCACCCCAGCTCCCCAGCCACTGACTCCCTTGCTGCCAATGCTCCCAGGCTGTGGGCTTTGCTGGCATCCTGGGATGAGCCGTGCCATGCAGCACCATCCTCTTGAGGGAAGGCAGGACACAAAGCAGAAGCCAGAGGAGGGATGGAGAGCCTGAGGACCCCAGCTGCCCCTGCAGCTGGAGCAACTGGGGTGTAGCAGCCAGGTGGGAGCCTGGAGAGCCACAAATCAACTCCTTCCCACTAGTTGGAGAGCCATGATTTAGGGGATTTTCACAAGGAGAATTGAAATCATTCCTTTCTCTTTCACCACCTTCATTTCACTATGTCTTCATTTTCTGTGATTCTAATGGTGGTGGGCTTAGATGGGGTCATAAAAACTTCTAAAAAAAGAATTTTTAAAAAAAGGTCCAGAATCTGATTCAGAACCTTCTATTTCCAGTCATGTAAAGTTCCCATTTCTGTCTCCACAGGGTCACAATTCTCCCTTTCACCCTGTCACTTATGTAATACTGACTGTCACTCACATGGAGTCTTGGGTCCGGGTAATTTTGAGAGGAAATTCTACATTTGGAGAAAGAAAGAAACATTTCTTTGGCAACTTTATTTTATTACATCAGAAGGATAACTTGCAGAACAAGGTGAAGGGAACCAACAGGCATAATAGATTAATTTATCACATGACTTTTCAGCTTGCCATGTGGTCCCACAGTTTGCCACATGATTGTTGTCATTCCAAATATATTTGTGTATAGCTGGTGTTACTTGAAAATGCATCCTTGTGCCAACGGTTGCTTTGAAGCAATATTTTGCCGTTTCGAAATATTTCAGACACCCTCCCTCTCTCACACAGATAATACAGACGAACACCATGCAGTGAATAAACACTGGCAGAGGAAATAAACTGTTTGCTATTTTATGTAACTCAGGAAAGAAAGAAAATATGATTTTTAACACATTGTGTTCTACATTTATGCTATGATCTTTAGAAATTCCCAGCCTAGTTTGTCATTATTAGGATAAAGGGGTCTTCTACCATAAGTGGAAAGAAAGACACATCCATGGGCTTCCTGCTGCAGCTGCCCAAGTTGTCCTATGAATGGGATCACAGAGAGAAGGCAACTGTTGAGTGATCCTAAGTAAAAGCGTGCTAAGAAGCAGCTGCAGTATGGCAAGATTTACATCTCTGGAACTCTGACTCTGATGCCTCGTGTCCAGTTCTGCAGCCCAGAGTAGTATAAAAAATATCCATCAACCAAATTCATATACATATTTGTTAAAAAGAATTTGAAATAGATCTCATTGCTATGGTGAATCCTGAACCTGTTGAAATTAATCCAGGATTTTTGCAACTGAGTTTGGTGAACCCAAGATTTTGCCATGTAAATTTAGCTCTGACATTTGCAACTAGCTCATTTTTCTTATTTTAGACACCTGGATGTTGCTACTGTAGATTCATGCCACTACAGGAAATTGGGATTGGCTGAATTATTTATTGCAAATAGTACATCACATGCAAATTTTGCTCCTGCCTGCTTTTTTTCATCTTCAAATACTGTGCAGCCTGATTTTAATTTCTACAGGTGTATTTGATATTTCTAAGCGTTATGCAAACAAATGTCAAATCATCCATGTCAGCCATTTACTGTTCATGGTGTGTGATGGATCTGCAAAATTATATGATCTCACTTCTGTTCCCAGTTTGCAGGAAGGGAACTTCTTGAACAGCAGAATGTTGATTAATAAATAAAATTCATTGGATGAATACAGTTCTTGAATGAATTATCATGATATGAGGTGACTAGCCAAACACTTGGGTGACATTTACAAGCAACAGTAAATCTGTCTTGATGCTTTTGTTTGTTAAAGTATTTGCAAATGATTTTTGAGTTTCATCTTACTTATGCTGTAAATCAGGGAGACTGAACTTCAGTTACCAGCTCTTGTGTTTTTATCATGTGTCTAGAAATATTTGGCATTTTATTTAAAGCCCCAGCCTTAGGAGACAGTGACTTGTGTGAGAATTTCAGCCTTCCTTTTTTAAGTCATTTTAGCCCCCAAAATGTAGGCAAAAAACTTGAAAATGTGACCCAGGAGTATACTGACGATCCAGAAAACAAGGCAGCAAATACAAACTACAACATATGTAAAAAAATGATATTTTGGGATCTGACTCCTAATTGAGAGATCAGCGTTGAAATCAGGACGTTAATTTGGATATCCTTCACTCAAAGCAAGAAGGAAAATGGAATCGTCCTGTCACACACTACAGTTTTAAAATAGGTGAATGGTGAACAACAGTGTTTTCTTGAAATCATCAAATCATAGGGACAGTGGCAAATTAAGCTGTCAAACAGTGCATGAATAACATAGGAATGATGTGTAAAGCCACCTTGATAGAAATTAACAAAAGAGCAAGTTTTATTTACAATTCAGTTCCTTCTTCTGCAGCAGTGCAAAATGCATAAAAAGGCACATCAAATTCTGTCACTGGGAACAGATCATCCAAGTCTCTGTCACAAACTCCTAAGGTTGCGTTGCATATTCCTACTAATGTGAATAAACAAATATGCCTCAGCTATATTTTTAATTGCATCTAAGTAAATAGCTGTGGAATTAGCACGTATAGATTCAGTTTTCAATATCCCCCTATCTGGTTTAACAGTTCTGTCGCTCTACATATTACATTTCCTACATATTACATTTCATATGCTGTTTATACAGGCACATATTCTTTTCCCCTGTTTAAATTATTTTGTTCAGTGGTTCTGAGTTCAGTAGCCACATACTAAACTAAAAACTAGAAGCTGGTCTTTAGTGTTCATTTTTACACTGTTACTAGGGAAGTAAAGGTTACTAGAGGAAGTGGTATCTTATCACACATTCAGCATTGCACAAAAATAGCCTTGAAGTTAAATGCATTAATGCTCTTTCCCCCCCTTACAATACTGGTATCAAAATGGGCCATTTTGGATATTGGTAACATATGTTTTTTGCAACCTATATAAATATATAGAAATAGCTTGCAGCTTGTATGAAATTAAAAAAAAAATCATGCTTAAAATATTAAAAGAATGAACTATTTGGTTCAGAAGTTAAAGACCCAACTAAAGATTTCATAACCTGAGGCAGATCTCTGAAGCTGAGCTGCATTTCTGGTGGGGGTTGGGGAGACAGCACATCTAGACATAAAGGCTGTCTCTGAGGAGGCTGCGATAATGTGCCTGCGCAGCGTGGGAGATCAAAAACCATATGTGCTTTTCTGTTTCAAATGACCCTTTTTCATAACCAAGGCTTTTGCCTGTACTTTTAAGTGAATTTAGCACTGGGGAAAGTTGCTATACTGACAGCCCTGGAAGGAAAACCCCTCTGTGTAATCCACAGGAGAGGTACAAACCAGTTACAGTCAGGAGCGTCACAATAATCATCTGATTCTCTCCTCCTTTGCACCTCACGCTTTGCACTTTGTAATGGTGCAAAATGGGTATAAAATGGGAGTATATTCAAATTCTCTTTTCTCACGGTGAGGCAATATGTTGCATCCATTGTTTGCTCACGTTGTCCAGATGTAAATAGCCAGACAAGATGTAAAGCAGGGAGAATAGGAGCTTGTTTTCTTCAACTCTGACCAGGAAAGACCTGATTATCCTGTGTATCCATTCCTTGGCCCCTGGACTGAGGATGCTTACAGTTGGACAGTAGGACTCATTCACTTCATTTGTGACATAATCCATGCCCACTGAAAACTGGGCTGAAACTCAACAACTTGTATTGTGCCACCAAACATGTAGCAGATGGTAACGTTCTTTGGCCATTTTTATTTAGCTTCTGGTAGATTTGGATTGGTGACCTAATAGTCAAAAGCTACATTTTCATCTTATACTCTGGGCCATCTTACATTTGTACATACACATACACACACACACACGCACATGCACACGCACGCACACACACACAACCTTGAAATTTATACCTATAATTAATGAAGGATGAAATCATACATATACTGACGAAGATCATGAAGCATCAATCTAATGTATTTTATGAGCTGTACAATTATTAGATACTGGTGACCGTCATGCTAATATTTTATCAGTGGGACAAAGCTTCAACTAGTGAAAGGCAGCACAACTCTATGGACTTTCATCTAATGCTTTATTTTGAACATTCATTTTAGTTTCCTTTGCAGAAATTAAGCACTGCAACCAGATGCTTGCCTGTCTTTCCACTGACCATGACTTGCATACATATAAGGTAGACGGTAGCACTTCTGAATTTAGTCATATGCTACATCCTGTGCTCCTCCCTGATTAAGATCTGTAGATTGTAGCTGGGGAGATTGACTAATTGACTTTACAGAAACTCAACTAAATGGCTTCCTGTGCCTTTTCTACTATGTGTGAGGAAGAAAATTAAAGTCTAAAAATCTAAATGCCCAGGATGCCTGGCTTTTGTTTCCTATTATACTCATCTAAATATGTGGAATTATGCAGTCTTTGTGCTAGCAGAATCTTTTCAGTGGATTACATCGGAATTTCCCCAAAGTCCCAGATCATATATCTTTATTGATCAAGGTGCTGACTGCCCTTAATTTTTCTTTACCTCAGAGCAAAGTGGAGGGTGAGTTACCGGAAGAAGTGAGGTCCTTGTCTTCCACTGCTCACACCAAGCAATAAGCCTGAGTAACCAAGGTCTGCTCTCACTCTGGCGTAGATTCTTAATTTGACTCTGAAAGCCTGCAGTGTGCTCCGATGAGGTGCCAGCATCATTTGGGGCTTAAAGACTGAGCATCTCACTGAGAGACAGTCCTTACTCAAGCAAAAGCCCTGGTGAATTAATGGAGTTACTCCAAGGGATGTTTTACTGCATGGGAGTGGCTCACAGGCCTTCATGGGTGCAGTTGATCTTGCATCGAAGCATATGCAGGATCAAAGCTCTCAACATAGCACACATGCTGAGATCTGTAGCTCACACATATTCCCACCCTGACCCCTTCCCCACAAGGCCTATTGGAAAGCCCAGTCTCAGGTTGTTTAGTGCTTCCCCACTGAAAGCTGAAGAAAGTGGGTGAAATCCTCACTCAACTGAAGTCATAGGCAAAACTCACCAACCAAAGGGATCTATAATTGAAAAGACTGTGGGGGTGGAGGAAGGGGAGGAGCAGGGAGAGTAACCAGGGACATGCTGGTGGTCAAGCTTCAGACATGAACAAAGCTAATAGATATTTACAGAATTTGAAATTTGCAAATCAAATGAAGTATATACCCCTATGGTGGTTTACAAGGTTATTTCAACTAGAAGTTATTTTGTAAATGAGTATGGGTTTGAGCCCATTTCACATAAGAGAACGTGTATCTGTTAGTTTTACTGTTAGAAATGTTTCTGTTATACTTAAGATGCTACAAAAGATCAAACATGGTGATCATAAAAGCTGAGCTCTGAAAATATTCAAAACATATTTAGTACTGATGAGTTTCATTTGCACAAAATATCCTTTGTTAAGCCATCATGATGAATTTTAGAACACACACGCTTTGTGTTCAACAGTAGGTTAAAGATGTAGATAACCTGAATCCTGTAAGTTTTCAAGCATTTATTCTAATAAACTTAAAGTTTGGTCTGCTGAAAGGAACAGATTGATTGTATTAATATAAGGGCGGAGATACAGAAAGGTTTACTGCAAAAACCTTGTGTTAAATACAAAACATTATAATTAATATATTCAAAAAGGAATCCAACTATTTTTTTTACTGAAATTTTAAACAAAATTACCTCCAATTCAAATTTATATGAATTACAACTAATCTATTCTAAGTGTTGTAGGACTTGCAAGAAATATCAAACCCCCAAAACATTGATTTTAATAATCTCCAACAGTTTCCTGGCATCACATATCCTAGTTTTCGGCACTTACGCTTCTTTCATTCTGTGATATTCTCCAAAAGACAGCACATCAATACCATCCAGGTTTTAAAACATTTTATTTTGCATATTAAAAAAATTGTGCATTCCAATAATTAAAATCATTTGAACAAAAAAAAAAATGGCACTCGATTAACTGCATTTTACAGCTCGCAGGACCTTGGTACAGCTTTGCATTTATTCTGTGTGTTACTAGTTTACTGTAGTCCCACCCAAGTTCTTCTTCATCAACATGCAAGCTCTTTCATGCCACCAGGACCAAAGCCAGACAGGCAGATGGAAAGGCAGCGCCTTCATTCAGTGTCAGTAGTTCTTTCTATTCTTTTGATGTGAAAGGGGCAGTACAGTCATTTAAACTTTATCCAACCGCTTTGCATCTTACAAAGTTAAAACAGCTAAAAGAAGTAAAATAAGAAGGCAAGGCTTGTGGAATGTACAGTGCATCATTTGGAAGGGCAGATTTCATTACGATTCACCCGCTTGCTTCTCCTGTTCAATTGCTAAAGAAGGAAAGAAAAGAAAAAAAAAGAAAAAAGAAAAAAAAAGAGAAAATAAAGATCAAAACACTTAAACAAATTTGAAGCATGTTGGTTTTACATGGTTAAGTTGAAAATGGAGAAAATCAGCAATACATTTTTAATTGTAAATGTTACTACATGTTAATTATAGTATATCTGTAGTACTTCTTTTGTTATAGATCTATTAGAACCTCTTTGAGTCACACACACTACATATTACAATTCATCTCTAGATAATATTTCAGGTCTCCCTCCCCTCTTTGTCTCCTGCCTCCTCCCCCTTCCTATTGTGCAAGATATAAAACTTACTTTCTTTTGAAGGCAGTGGATTTTTCTCTTGCGTCTCTGTCTTCTTCAACTTGGACTTATCAAATTTCTCAATTTCAGCCATGTCTGGTTTGTCAGACATTTTTGCAGATCCAAGCTGTGCATACAAAGAAAGGAGAGTTAGAACTCCACCGCCCTTTTTTCTTCAGAAATGCAGTTACGCGCTCTCTTGCCAGCAACCCCACCCCCTTCTCTTTCTTCAAGTCCTATGTAATAACCATTTTGAGAGGGAGCAGGGGGTGGAGGATATTGGCATATTAATATACTAAATTATATCAAATATATTGTGTAATAAACTTTGTGGTAGAATGCAAATGCCTAAATATAGCCAAGACTGCTTAAATAATCTTTTTTTTTTTTTTTTAATTGAAGGAAATCAAAATGCTTTATCATCCAGGTCAGTTTTCTTTGAGTACTGATTTAATCCATCCTTAAAACAATTGTGCCTTGTGAAACCCTGCACGCTGCTCTGAAAAGAACAATAGGGAGGATGGTGCCTGGAAGGGGCTGTTATCTTCAAATCAGACCCTTGTTTAGTTGGGTTTTTTTAAATCTACATTAAAAATAGGAATCCATGCACATGACATGCAAGTAGAGTCTGTTAATCACATTCTTCATCTTAGAGTCTGTCTGCTCTTTCTTCGCCTAGCACATTTGGATGAAGTCCTGCATTCTTCTTATCTCACAAAGAAATGCAGCTGCAGTCTGAGGAGCCTCAAACCACCGCCCTTGCCTGTTTGCTGCCTCACTTTCTCCTTCCCAGCACTGCAGTCAGAGATTCAAGGCTGCTCCGCTTGAAACAAAGCTCCTCTTGGTGCCTGAAGAGCCATACAACCGCAAGCCCCCTTACAGCATCTGCACCTTTCAACAATACAGTCCATCCCCCCTGCTTTATTGCAGGGTTGAGATTTTAGCACACATCTGCTTGTAGTAAATTCCACTCTAAAAAAGCAGGCAAGTAGCAGTGTGCAGAACAATGAACACCTCCAATTGTTGTCTCAGAGATACCAGCATATTGAAATAGTATAGAGTGAAAAAAAATCATCAAAGCCCAGGATTTTTATCAACCAAGAACAAAGGAACCAGGCTGGCTGCTCCCATCTTTTAATCAGCCTCTTTTTACAAGTAACTTTTGCTCAGTCTTCCCAACTTTCCAAATGCCAACATTTTTTTTAAGCGCTTCCTTACAATTAAAAGCTGTTGGATGCTTTCTAAAGTCACAGGAATATTCCATCCTGAAATTTAGTTAACAATGAGGATACTGTCCAAGAAGGGTTCATTTTAAAATCCACACTCAATGGATGAGGTATGGAGAACTGCATGCTTTAAAAAGGGAGGGGGGGGGGGAAATAAACCACCACAGTTGAAATATAAATTGTATCCTCACCACTGATGCTCTGCACAGAAGTAACTCTGGTCTTTGCAGCTGCTCCTCTGCACTCCAGTATAAAAGGGCTGTCTCTGCATGAGCAGTTATATTCCCCACTTCTATGCAAATTAGGAGTGAGGTCATCCCAGCACTATTAACTATTTCACTGCCCTTTTCCTTTTCTTCCTTTTTTCTTAAAAATTAAAAAAAAAACCCCAAACCCACCATACTAAAAAAGCCAAACCCAGCAACAAAATCCCCTCTATACAGCATTATTTTTGCAGACCGCTATCTTTGAAAATAGTCGTAAAAAGTGATCTTTGTACACCATCCTTGAAATCATGCGAAAAGGCCTGTAGCACCATAGGCAGGACACGCATTCCCGTAGAAGAAAACTGGCATTGTAGGCAGGGAGCCAGTAAAATGCTATTGGACCCAATACACTGATGGGGAAAAAATCAAATTTGTGTTACTCAGTCACTCACTTTTCATGTCCATAAAGAAGGATGCTGCCCGTGTATTTCTATTTGCTGTTGTTATTGTGCTCTCAATTCCCTTAGCTTTGAAGCACACTAATATCAGACTATTACATCTAGCCACTCAATTCCCAGTCATAGGGAGGGAAAAAAAAATCTCATTTTAAAATCACCTTGATGAGAGGATTGGCATTTTAACAGACAAGAACTACCATCCAAAGATGCCATTCTTATTAAGCAGACAACTTCATTAAACTCAATGAGAAGTTCGACTTAAAAATGAATGGCATATTGTTACAAAGTGCTTACGTGTGTATTTGCTGATTTTCCTCATTCTATTGATTTCCTTGGTTTGTATATGTATGTGTACGTAAAGGGGACGAATGGTGTATGATATATCGTGTGCATACATATAACTGCTGCTGAGATGCTGCTCAGTGATAATGGCCATGTCATGGTGACCATCTTGTGCTGCTTTTCCAAAACTACTGGTATATTTTTGCTCACAGTTTTTGTGGATTTTATTTGGTTGAGAAATATCCTCTTAGTAATCACGTTACTCCGATTTCTTTATTTAAATTTTAAAAAACCAAACCTCCAGTTCTCTCTAACAGACAACTCCAGAAACTGGCCCCCTGCTGCAATTGTGCTGCAAGAGTAAGAAAGAAACCATAGAGGCCATGCTTTCTCGCAGGTTCAGCAGACAATAGCTGTAATGAGATCTGGCCTTGCCCCTCTCCACCCATAGCTCTATTCACTACGGCTGGGT
This sequence comes from Alligator mississippiensis, assembly GCF_030867095.1. NCBI lineage: Eukaryota > Metazoa > Chordata > Crocodylia > Alligatoridae > Alligator > Alligator mississippiensis. The sequence continues at coordinate 325,280,012 of NC_081824.1, forward strand.
TATCACAAACCACACATCTCCTGTGTGCCTCTGATTCATTGTGGTTGGAGGGCAGATGCGACAAGGGACACAGGAATTACACAATACTAGGCCTCCACCAAGCACGGCTTGGGACCTAACTGCTGCTCTATATTTCAAGATCTCCACAACACAGCCAGCAGCTGATCCAAAAGAGCAAATGATCCTTTTGTTACAATACTATAGGTTAGATGAATGAGCAAATTTTTGGTTCAGGAACTAGAAGGGATAGATGGGATATAATTCCTGAATAAACTGTACTAGACAAGCTGAACCAGCCATAAAACTCCATTGTCTTCTATGTGTCTTCCATGGCCCATAATATTCACAGAGAGACATTCATAGGTTTGTAGGCATGGTCTGTAGTAGAAACTGCTTTAACCATCCCCCCACCTTTGCTTCTCCCCAAGATGGAGACTAAACATATTGCTAAGAAGGACAGGAAGGCCTAAGATACTGTTCCCTTGAGCAAGCTCACAGGGCTGAAGGTCCAGTGAATTTTAAGGAAAAGAAAGAGAAAGGAGCAGACAGTATTAGAGCAACTAGAAAAATGTCTGAAAATTCAAAATAATGATGAGAGTATAGATTTTTCATGATTAAACAGATTCTTCTTGATTAAACAGAAAGCAATTTTGTATGTGAGCGTGGGACTACACAATGGCTTTTTTCAGCCCTTTCAAATGTTATGAACTGCATGCCTTGGAAATGTGAGTAATCAAAATTATCTGTGTATTGGCATAGCTTTTTCCAACATCTTTAAAATACACTGTGACTTTACAATATTGGACAAAGGGCTTTCAGAGAGGTCTTTTTTATTTTGAGTGAAAATATTTTTTAAAATCCTATTATCAAATCACCTATTTTGCCCCTCAATGGCTCTTGGAAGTTCTTTACACATATGCTTATCTTTCATTATAGCCCCTTGGACTTCAGTAGAACTGCTTAGGTGCTTAAGAGTTAAGCACATGAGCAGCTGGAACTGAAACCATTTATCTGGAAGCAGCTGTGGGAGGGGTATCCCATCTTTTCTTTCAACTCATCTGGGCATTTTAAAGCTAGAGCCATGTGGAGCTCCAGTCTGCTGCTGCTTCTAAACCCTTCTAAATCCCTGTTCCCATGAACTCATGTATAATTTGGCCCTTTGTCTACTTTGTTAAAAATGGAAAGCATGTTTATTCTAAAACATGGGTGAAAATATTTCTTTCCCACTGAAGAAAATGGGAGCTTTGAGCATGCATTAATGGCAGGATAGCATATAATCTATACTTCTTTTGACAAGAAATCCCTCCTTATCTCATATTTTTAGTGACAGAGGTACAGAATTTGTAGGTCTTCATGCTACACATTTTTGCTCTATGGAGGTTCTGTAAATGATGCTTCTTAATACCATACTAGCCGCCTGTAAAATGCTTCTGGGCTTATAAAACTCTGAAGTGCACTTGGAGGTGGCAATGCAGAGATCATAAATTGCCTTTCTAGGCCACAGCAAGTAATAGATTCATAGATTCATAGATGTTAGGGTCGGAAGGGACCTTAATAGATCATCAAGTCCGACCCCCTGCATAAGCAGGAAAGAGTGCTGGGTCTAAATGACCCCAGCTAGATACTCGTCTAACCTCCTCTTGAAGACCCCCAGGGTAGGGGAGAGCACCACCTCCCTTGGGAGCCTGTTCCAGACCTTGGCCACTCGAACTGTGAAGTTCTTCCTAATGTCCAGATGGATCACTGGCTTAGAATTTTTCATTTTAGCTATTGATGATCTTTTAAATTTTTCATTACTTTATTGGGTTTTGTCAGCAATGTCTTATCCTGATTTTTTTTATTTAAATCAATACACCTCTAGTGATGTAATGCCCCTCCAGACATGCATTCTGTTAAGCCATTTGCATGTTAAAGGAATGCACTTTACAGCATGTCACAGATATTTCTTGTTACAAGAGTTCTTACTTCTCAATTAACATTTCTCAAGAAATAAAAGGCAGCAAGTCTGGAAATCCTGCCTTGCATTTTGGCTAATTCTAATAGGAAAATAGTTACTAGTAATCCATAGACTTAATGTCCAAAGCAAAGTACAAAGAGTAATAACAGGGCCTTTTGGCCCTACATTCCTATGATCTGAGACCATCCTCTGTCTGATCATCTGCTGTCTGAAACCATCCGCTTTTCAGCTAACAACTCTTTTCAGGTAAGTTAGTATGTGTTGTCCTCATTATATAGACTAGGAAGCTAAGATAATAAAAGACTTGCCCAAGGTCAGCAGCAGAGACCTAATCAGATACCTACTCAAATCAATAAAATATCTCCATATGGAACTGACTGGAATGCGTATTTGATACAGACCCCATTCAGCCACAATCTGAGGGGTGATAAGAGCTCAAGTCTTCCAACCTTGTGCTAATTCCTCCATACTGTGTCTGGGTTAATTAAAAAAAAAAGTAATTACAGGAAAAAAAATGAGGGTTGAGAAATAGCTATAAATACAGCAGCAGAAATTAATTCCCATCTCATTCAGTCATTTATAATGGAAGGAGTGCTCCATGGCACAACAAATGAATGAATAAGCAAGAATAAATATTGCCTATAACTTTCTCCATCATCTGAAAAATAAATTTAGAGAAGAGTAGCCAAGTGAATTTTCCCTTTGGATTTAAACTACACGTGAGGATTTTTAATATCAAATCACAGTCATTCATTGTGGTAACACTTTCTCAAACTAACTGCAGTTTGCAAAAGGAGACATGGAACATAACATGACAAGAACATTAAAAGTGTAAATAAGAGGATGATCAATATTCTGTACTTTTCTTAATGCACTGCCAGACTACCAAATGAGCTACATTCATTGGCTGAATATTTATTATGACACCAATAGTTTGCTCTTACATAATTAATTAAAGCTCTTTAATATAACAATGCATTCTTTTTGTATTATATTTAATTCCAGTTTAACTCCATTTAACTGTACATTAACTCCAGCTGTGTATGGAGCCATCAGAAAAATACACCGTTTTAATATAGTATAAAAAAAGCATTATAAAAGCACTATAAAAGCATTCATTAAACAGACAGTTTAAGGGACCATTCTAGAAATTTTCAAGTTTCATTCCAAAATGGCAATTGCAAAATGTCTTTTTCAAGTGAATGTACATTGTTTGTCACTCACGGGCTTTACAAATAATGTCTTATCTCCTCTCTCATGCTTGATGGGAACGTTGTAACCAGCCATGATTTTAATGAGGTAAGATTTAGGAGAGGAACAGAAGATTTGGGAAATTGTGCCGTTCATTCATGGAGTCCAGGGGCTTCTATGACTTGTCAGAGAAATAGGTGTATACTCCTTAGGCGCTGATAATCCTCACCTATGCCAACCCATCTGACACTGGTTTCTCCTTTGCTTCTATAGGTAAATGAAGAGCACTGAACCTTTATTTCTATACATACAAACACAGCAGAAGGAAGTTGTTTAGAAAAAATATATCCTGTTGCTTTGAGCAGAACATACTCTTCATTCAATTAAATACTCTCCATTCAATGAAGGGCATAAGGCAAACAGCATTGGTTTACAGTTTTCAGTATGTGGTGTGTTAACACTCTGCAGTCTACATAGGAAACGGAAGGGAAGGTATTTGAGAGCTAAATTCCTTGTCCTCTATATGCTCTAAAATGAGTTATCTTAACTATGTGCCTTACGTGTTTAGCTGTGGTCTGCTTTTCCAGTGTTGTGTGGGCCTGATTTTGATTATACCAATGCAAATTAAGAATGGCAACAGAGTCAAGTGGTATGAAAGCAGGACCTACTTTTTGCAGGAAGGAGGCACGGGAGCTGGTTAACATGTGCACCAATGTTGTGTTATATTGTCTGTATCATTAATGCTTTATTTTTTAATGTATTGTCTATTTGGCTGAAGTATTTTGCAGCTGGAGTATTTGCAAACACAATTAAACTTTATTTTGATATTGCAAACAACTGATTTAGAAAATATATACTATTACTGTACCACCTCCTCCCTCCACAAAAGAGAAAAAATTCCCCACCCCTACCAAACCTCATATCCACAAAAGCTCCATTGGTCAGATTTTTAGAAAGTGTTTTTTTCACATCCTGGAGATGGCAAAAGCTTTTTTTTAAATACCTATTTTGTCAATTTAGGTGAGTGAATGGGATGTCTTGTAAAGTGGGAAAGGTATGATGCACAGCCTTTTCCATACAGTTGTAAATGCATCTTTGCTTTTCCAGTGTTAGGCCTCTGTAATGCAGAGACTCCTAATTATATGGCTTATGCTTGAGGATGACAGAGCATCCAAAAAGATATCTGGGGCAAATGAAATGTGAATACTACAATATCAAGACAAAGGAGAGAATAAGAGGGGATTGGACTTTTAAGTCCCCATTGAATTTGGTTCCTTATCTACGTATGCAAAGATAAAGCTGGATTTACATCCTAAATACTGTGGTCTCTATTCAACAAACAAACAATTCAATATATAAAAATGACAAGAAAGCTATTCTTATCATGAGTCTATAGGAAGGCAATGGCTGAAATAAACAGAAGGAAAGAAACAATGGCCAATGGCCCTCCATTGCTGGGGCTGTCTTGATTACTAAACTCTGTAGCCGGGGGAGGGTCATTTTGCTTGCTCCTGGCAAACATAGAGTTGTGCCAGTAAGCGAGTCTTCCCAAAGGAACCATTTTACCTTCTGATGTCTTCATCTTCTTGGCCAAGTACAGACATGACACTTTTTCCAATGTAGGTAGTTGTAAACCAGTCTAAACCTGTAGCAGAAAATAAGTTTAGTGCACATAGACCAGTTTAAAAAGGGCAGAACCCAGTCTAAAATAGACCAGATTGAATTGGCTTAGGTTACACCGGTCCATCGAATTTCTGTCACAGCTCAGAGCCAGGCTATCCACTGGACTGGGAACTGAGGGTGATGGGGGGAGCCAGCAAGCAGGGGGACCCCATGCAGTGGTGGGGCTCCATTCCCACCCCCCTGCAGTCATCTGCAACCAGCCAGGAGTCATGGTTTGGAGCTGGGCTTGCAGTCCCAGTGCCCAGTGCTCTGAGCCATGGCTCCCGCCTGCAGCTGACAGGTGGTCAGGAAGAGGGATGGAGGAACAGAGTCCCCCACCAGCTGTTCTGGCTGGGTCTGGGAGGGCCAGGTCTGGTGCGGGCCTCTGCTTTCTCCCCCTTTCTTCCCCTGCCACCTCTGGCAGCTTGCAGCTGGTGGAGGAGTATGGGCTGGGGAGAGGAGACAATCTGTGCTGACAGCCATTGTGGGTGTGTTCCAGCATCCAGTCAGGGATGGCCTCTGCTTGGCTGTGCTCAGCTGCCCTTGGGATTCCCTGGCAGGTCGGGAGGCATGTAAGAGCACCCCCAACATTGTGGCCTTCACCAGTGCAGGCATCTGCCTGTCCCTCCACCCCTACCCCACCCCAGTCACCAAAGGGGAAACAAATGTTCTGTTGGCTTCTGATCTAATCTAAACAGTTTAGAGAAACCTACATAGATTGGGTCAATTCTGCCTTGGGCTTTTTGAACGTCTGTACTTAGCCCTTCGGTCTACCTGTCACCATAGTTTTACGTGCTAAGCACACGAGGCAAACAAAATACAAGAGCCCTGCCTTATAAGAATATGACTAGTGCCATACTGTGGCAGACACCAGATCCATCTAGCCCAGTACCCTGTATCTCACAGTGGCGGAGAGAGGATGCTAAGAGGAGAAGAATATATGCAGAGCCTATTCAGACTCAAGAGCTTCTATTTTAATACAAAGGTGAATACAGTACAGAACAACTCTGGGATCTGTGTGCATAAGGGTTCCCACCTGTTCCAACATGCTTTGTTCTGGTTTCTTTTTTTTAAAGAGTCCTGCCTCTTAAGCATGCCTACATTGCAATTACTGCAGCCTGTATGGATTTACTAGGGCTAGCTTCAAATTGATGTGGGTACAACATCACAGAACTCAGCACAAGCTAATTGCCTGGTTTCTGGGGGCAGGGTTACACTTTGTACTGCAGTTGCTACAGTGCTATGAGCATCCAAGCAAACTAGTTAAAAGCTATCTCTGGAAAATGTACTTGTGCTGTCCTCATGGCAATGACTGGCACTTCAGACACACCTCCCTGAGACTATGCAACTACTGTCTATCTTTATTTGTCTGTGGCACAGTCACACAAGGAGGCTTGAAAGGTAAACACACTCACAGATTAGGGAGCATGTGCACTTCCTTTCTCCACCTTACTGAAGTAGAGCCTTTTTGACAAGGTACAATGGACACGCCTACATGTTCATTAATGCGCTTTTGCTACTGTGCATTAAATTTAGTACCTCCAATGTGAGGTACTAACTAAATGCACATTAGGGTTCCCTAATGCTCAGTAGCAAAAGTGTATGCTTTGTTAGTTATTAAGCAAGCTTTCGGGTTCAAAAACCCTTGCTTAATAACTATTCTCCAACCATTTGCGTTGGTCTAATAAAAGATATCAAATTCACCCAAGGAACCTCGACTGCCTATGTCCTTAGACCAACACAGCTACAACCCAAACCCCTGCTTTGTTAGTGACACTTAATGTGCAGTAGCCTAATTTTACCATGCATTATCGTATTAGAACAGTTTTTGCCATGATGCCCTAATGTGCAGTAAAATAGACTACTGCACCGTAAAGCACATGTGTAGACACACCCAGTGTCTGCTTCTGAAGTATACTACATTTTTGGCAGCCTTGCTAGTGAGCAATGCAGAGTGTACTATCCTCTGGCTATCATGCATTCCTTCGGTCTACCTGTCACCCCTTTCATCCATCCATATATGATCATTACTAGACTGGGACAATGCAGGCTCATCTCCCACAGAACTGTATTATTGCCACAGCATTTCAGTTTTTACCAAGCTAGTGGAAGGGACTGGGGAGTGGGGCAGGATCCAGCTCAAAGTCTTCACAGAGGTCATAGTGCAGCATAAAGCAGTTTGGAGCATGCGGATGCTGCTGCTTTTACAAGTTGCAACCTTAATAGCAAATTGTACAGAGTAAGAGGTAGATAAATCAAAGGGCTCTAAGCCTCAGGCAGACAACACAAACACCCATTTGGGAGAGGTAGGGGTTCTTGAGGAGGGGGTATAACTGAGGGAGTCTGAATACTTTGTCACCACACTGAGGTGTCAGACAAGCTTCCTCTCATTTTGAGATTACATCATTCCAGTTCTTCCTGCAAGTGTTGGGTCCCCAAGTGTATCTTTCAAGGTGGAGAGTTTCATGATGATACAGAAAAATCGGAGATGCCTGTTGGGAGAAGCAAATAGGTAAAGTTGGCAGGGTGAGAAATTTTGCATGACTACAAATGTGGTGTTTGTCTTGGGCTGTCCTTGAAACTGTGACTTGTATTTTCAAACAGTTGTTCTGAACATATTCTTTATCCTGGGGAAAAAAGTAATTAAAAAAAAAAAAATCTGTGTTTTTCAACTTCTTCTATGAAGGCCGTATGGCCCAATGTCAGAGATTAGTGATTTAATGCTTGTGACTTATTTTTTAAGTGTCACATTAAGAAGAGTGAACATAAACGTGAATAGATCATGAAGGGAATTATCATAGATGCCAAAAAAGGTAGTGAGGAAAGGGGGGTAGGAAGGCACTTTTAAAATTTTTTTCCTGAGCACTTGTATGATCTATAAATCCTTCCATAGGTATATTTGCATAACTCTCAAGAGTTACATACATTGAAGGGAGCCTGTCTCTATTGGCAGTAATTCAATCTGGTGTGTCTGCTCTCTGCAGTATCACCTCCCCCATTCTTTGTTACTCATTACCCATAGATACAGATTTATTTATATCTGACTGAAGCCAAAAAGACAACAGATAGCTCACTTCCTTGTGATTATTTCATGTCTGGCCATCATAGTGTTGTGAAGCTCAAAGCAATGGAGCTAACTAACAATTGAATGACTTCACGCACCTCAGAAGTGCAGTAGCCTCACAGAAAAAATCATTTCCTGGAGCATCTTAAGGTTGTTAGGAGATTATCAGACACACCTACAAGAACAATCATTAAAATGTAGTCATGTGCTGGCACTAATTGCCAGCAATGTGTCATCACAGACAGCCAGTCAGAACGCTCCATATGTGTAAGCAGGTCAAAAGAGATTTTGTACCTAAATTTATTGTATCGCACAGCAGCAGAGGAAAAAATATCTATATGTAGACTCCAGTCTTTAAGTCAATTGAGGATTTTTCCATTGATATTGTTAGGAGCAGGACTGAATTTATAATGTGCATTTATTTTACTTACCCAGTGCTTCTTGAAATGCAGAGTTTATGTGAAACAAACAACCATTACACATTCTCTAAATGGAACATTTTAAAAGTTGCATCTAAATCTTCTGCTGATTAGTTCTATATATATTTGCTTTATTAACTACTGCCCTAGTAAAATCAGCATGCTGATAATCTCTGATTTTCTCAGATTTCAGACAGAAAATTAAGTTAAACTCTTGACTGAATTATGCCAGGAAGTTAAATATTTCTTTGCCTTCCACACTTTCTAATTCAAGCACAGTTCTGTGCACTAGCAATGTACTGCTGCCACCAATAGGTTGCATGGGCATATACTACTGTTACAACCTCCAGTGTACTTATAACTATGCTGTCCAAAACTTTTAGTACTTCAGTGCTTGAAGTTAGCCACTTAAGACAAAATGCAAAAAAAAAATTAGCATTTGTCTATATGGCTCAATGCAGAACTAACTGTTCAGAGAAGCCTGAGCTAGCTCTGGACCTGGGAGCAGGAAAGTCATGCTAAAATGATGTTATGCTCAGTCTAATTAAATCTGCTTAGAAACAGTCTGGACATAGCTACAGTGCTGCCAGTTCTGCAGCTAACATGTGCAGGACTAGACTGGGGTTGGGGTGTTTCTGCTCAGCAATGGTTTACTCTGTGTAGACATTCCTGAAGTAGATATTGGTGGAAATTAAGATCAAAACAGTAATCTTAAAAGTTCCCACCTAGTTGCCATGTTAACTCCACAGCTGCACTGGGAGAAGTGAGTACTGGTTTATGGTCTCTATTCTCAAGACTGCTTCTGCATTTTACATGAAGCAGCCAATACAGTAGCAGTCCTTGGAGCAGAGATCAGAACTCAAGTTAATGTTCTAGACATGAAGGTACAGAGTAGTCTGTAGCCTACAAAAGATCCTGACTCACTTAATGAGCTAGTCTATAAGGGTGCCTATCCATGTGCAGTGAGGCTGCTCCAACGTACTGTAATTACAGAACGATGGAGCAGACTCGAGTAATCAAGTCTGCTGGAGCATGGTAATTACCATGCTCCATCAGACTTCAGCTTCACATGTATTAGCATCCTCTTGCTGAAAAAGGGTGGCAGGAGTGCTTTAACTAGTTTGTTCAACAAACTTTAGTTAAAGCGCCCTCACTGCCATTTTTCAGCACAGATACTCAGATACACATGATGGTTCAGGTGCTTTAATTAGAGTGACTCTAATTAAAGCACCCTCCCACCCCTGGATCGTGTGTATAAATGCCCTAAGAGTCCATAGTGCCTTGCCTTCTGTCATTAAATTACAGGGGTATATTTGATTCTGTATTCTTTCTCCTTGTCCATCTCTGACCTATTGAATCTCATATGGTGTGTTGTACAGGACACAGTTTAAACAGGAGGGAAGTACAGTATCCCTAACCAGGCTTGCCAATAGCTTGGTAGTTAGGACATTCTCCTGGGAGATGGGAAATGTGTGTTTGAACCATCTTGTGCCCATGGCCCAGCTCTGGCCAGATGCTGTTACCACTTACAAGTGAATAAAAGGGACCGCTAGCAGCACTGAAAGTAAAGAGTGAACTTGTTCATTTCTTTGAAAGGAGAGGCAAAAGCACATACCTTTAGGAGAAGTTTTGGGGCTGTAGATCTGGAGTGGATGGATATGTCTACCTGCAGTCTAAATGGCAAGATTTCAGCTAGTTGCTTTTCCTCCACATTTCCCTATTGGCTGGCTCCAGACAGATACATGCTGACTTCAACAGTGGTGCCAAGCTCAGTATGCTCAGCACGCTGAATAAGTCAACTCCCAGTCTCCACCAGCAACTGAGGGAGCCTGGGCCAGAACCTGCCCTGACAGCTCTGAGACTTCAGCCCCCACTACAAGGCATGGCCAACCATGTCACTGCCAGCTGCCAGTAGCACCAGCTTCTCTCCAGGGAGGGGGCCTGCCCAGGCACCTGCATGCTGCATCCTGCCGCCCAAAGAGCCCACTGTCATCATTGACATGCACAGCTAGGCAAGCACAGGCCACTCACATGCCGAGGAAGTTGTTGATGCCAGCAGCGATGTCCTCCTCTGCAGTGGGGTGCAGGGATGTGTAGCCTAGCTAGAGATAGCCCTCCAGGTGGTGGCAGAGGTTCTGGGACATCGTAGGCTTGCCCGCCACACTGTCAAAGCTCAGGGTCCCATGCCAGGTACACCTGGGGCATCATGGCCAGCAGCAGCAGAAGGGGATAGTGGGTCAGGCATACCTCAGTCTGCACAAGGGCATGGTCTTACAGGCACAAGATTGAAGATTGTTTTTGGTTATGGGCACCCACTGTTCCCGCAAGCCCGTGATCTTTATGTAGCACTGCCACACCATCTGGTAATGCTCTCACTCACTCATCCATCCTGCCCAACAGGGCCTTATAAATATGGGTGTTGAGTCGCTAACCTCCTCCTGGCTTCTCCAGGTAGAAGGCTCAGGCATGCCTATGTGGGCGGGGCTGCTCCTTGATGGGTAGGATGTGGAGGACATGGTGCTGATGCATCCCATGCCGACTCTCTGGGCCCCTGCACAGCTGTCCCTGTGTGGCTGTCCCTGCAAACTGGTCAGCAGTGCTCACAGAAGGGCACAGCCAGGGACTGGGAGCTGCATGGAAGAGGCAAATGTGCTACAGTGCCTGCAAACACAGGTGACAGTGCTGGGGGTGAGCAGCACCAGGGAGCAGGTGCTGGCCCTGCTGCCAGAGGCAGCCAGGCAGCAGCCCTGGGGAGATACCAGGGCTGGACAGAATAAGCAGAAGGCTGCAGCCCTTTGCAACACTCAGCTGTGGCCAAGCAGGAGCTTTGGCTAGGGGACAGGACTGGAAGAGGCTGCCCAGGTCCTGTCCAAGGGGCACACGGGGCCTGCAGTGCTCCAAGGTCCTGGTGTGTGTGCCCCAGGGCACAAAATGCCTGGAGGCTTTTATAGCCTGCAGCTAGAGGCACAGAGCAGCTGAGCTCTGGGGTAGGAGAGGCAGCCAGTCAGGAGCCCTGGAGCTGACCTCAGGATGGCCCTCTAGTCGCAAGAGAGAACCAACACTAAAGCTAGTGCCGAGTCACATCTACATGTGCATTAATGCACTTTACCTCATCATGCCTAAATTTGATACCTGCATTTGCAGGTATCACATTTAGTCACGATTAACCAATTTTACTGCACAGTAAGGACATATACGTGTAGACATGTATCTGTACTGTGCAGTAAATTAGGCTAATGCGCACTAATGCATCTTGTGTAGCCATGCCCCCAGTGTCTCTAACTAGTGTTGATTAAAGAAAAATCCATGCTTTTAGCCAGCCTACTTCAGAATTTTACATATTTGGCTAATTTTACGCTGAAGGGTTACTGTCCAACAGAGAGAGAAAAATATTATTTGGGAGCGCTGAGCACACTCATTACCACACACCACCTCCTCCAGTGTGTCGTAGGGAAGGGACATGGGGGGGGCAGATAGAGGCCCCCACAGTGAGGAGGGGAGTGGGGGCAGAGGCAGGGGCATGGGCTGTTGGTGGGATGCTTGGAGCCTAGGCAGCTCATACAGGGGCATGGGGCAGATCCTGCTGGTGCACACACCTCGGCAAAGGCCTGGAAGGCACATGTCCCCCTGATCTGTGCCCAAGGTGAGGGCAGACTGCCGCTGTGTCCTGCTGCCTTTGCCTTGAGAGCCACACAATGCCATGTGCCGGGTGGGAAGGGCACAAGGTGCAGCCTGGAAGCAGCAGGCACATGGCAGCGCAACACTCCTGGGGCAGCAGCAGCATTTGTGGGGGCTAATCCCCATTAGCCCAAGCTTTCAGCCACCTATGCAGTCCACCTTATTAGGTCAGTGTCACCAAAATACAGTACAGAGACTTCTGGTAATTAAACTTGTTTCTGAATCTCACCCTGTGCCCCTGGATTTCAGCAATGTTAAAACAGGGCAGTGTTGCTTTCTCTCATCCTGGAGCTAATTAGCGGTGGACAACTGCTCAGAAACAAATAATCTTTGTTTGTTTTATTTAATTTGTATGCAGAAGCTGTGAAATGGTTTCTTCCGTAAGGAGAAGACGCAGATTTCAGTGACATTTAGGCAGCTTCCAGCTTGTTTTAATGATGAGAAGTTTTACTAGAGCCATTTCTCTAGTCAAAAACAAAACAAAACAGAACAAACAAAAAAGAGAAACAAAGCAAGTCATGTACTAGTCAAAAGGTCTTCTGTACCAGTTATTTATTTAAATTGTATTCAGCTATATTCATATTGTTGTGGAAAAATCAAAACTTTGTCGGAGGTTCATCTGGTCTAGAAGGCACTTAAGGAAATACTGCATGTTGATAACCTGAGTTAACCTGTATGACACAAGAGATATCGCATGTGCAGAGCTGATCTTAGATTTAATTTGAGAGGAAAAATATTTTATGCTGTTCTTAGTAGTTTCCAACAGCTGCTATTTGGAGAAGCAGTTCTAAGAACTATATCATAGTTTCATAGTTTCTAGGGTCGGAAGGGACCTGAAAAGATCATCAAGTCTGGCCCCCTGCCCTGGGCGGGAACGAGTGCTGGGATCATAATACCCCAGCCAGATATCTATCCAATCTCCTCTTGAAGACCCCCAAGATAGGGGAGAGCACCACCTCCCTTGGGAGCCCATTCTAGAGCCTGATAGCCCTAACTGTTAAGTAATGCCTCCTGGTATCAAGCCTGAACCTGCTCTCAATCAATTTGTGGCCATTATTTCTTGTTATCCCAGGTGGTGCCCGGGGGAACAAAGCCTCACCTATTTTCCACTGGTCCCCCCTGGTGAGTTTATAGATGGCCACCAGATTCCCTCTCAGTCTTCTGTTGCGGAGGCTGAATAAGTTCAGGCCCTTTAGTCTATCTTCGTAGGGCCTGGCCTGCTGCCCCCTGAACATGCGTGTTCCCCAGCCTATAGGTATGTTGCAGGTTCCTTCTCCCTAGATGCAGCACCTTGCACTTGTCTGCATTGAATTCCATCCTAGTCTCATCCACCCACCTCTGTAACCTGTCTAGATCTACTTGGATTCTGTCCCTCCCCTCCAGTGTGCTCACTTTTCCCCACATCTTTGTGTTATCAGAGAATTTGGACAGCGTGCTTTCCACGCCCACCTCCACGTCACTGATAAAGATGTTGAATAGCACAGGCCCAAGGACCGAGCCCTGGGGAACTTCACGCCCACACCCGTCCAGGTCGAAAATGACCCATCCACTACCACTCTCTGGGTGTGACCATCAAGGCAATTGGCCACCCATCTGACTGTGTAGGCATCAATGCCACAGTCACCTAGTTTTTTTATGAGAATGGGGTGAGAAACAGTGTCAAAGGCCTTCTTGAAGTCCAGGTAGATGACAACCACCTCATCGCCCGATTCCAAGGACTTTGTGACCTGGTCATAAAAGGAAACAAGGTTAGTCAGGCACAATCTGCCCATAATGAACCTGTGTTGGTTGCCCCTGAGCATTACCTCCAATGCTGGGCCCCCACAAATGTGTTCCTTGATAATTTTCTCAAAGGTCTTCCCAAGGATGGAGCCTATAGTTACACGGGTTCTCCTTCTTGTAAATGGGGACCACATTGGCCCTTTTCCAGTCCTGTGTGACCTGACCAGAGCACCACGAGTGCTCATACAGCCATGCCAGGGGCCCTGATATGACCTCCATCAATTCCCTCAGTACCCTCCAATGAAGAGCATCCGGACCTGCTGATTTATACACGTCCAGCCCCTCTAAGAGTTCCCTAACTAGATTGTCCCTGACCCTAGGCATGGTATCATGTCCCCTAAGCTTGTCCGTAATCCTAGTGGGGGAGTTGTCCCAGTCCCTGCTCAGAAATATGGAGGCAAAGAACTCATTGAAGAGATCAGCTTTTTCCTTTGCTGCAATCACCAGATTGCCAAGCCTGTCCTGTAGGAGCTCCATATTACCTGGTGCCTTCTTCTTACTTCCTATGTATTTGAAAAAGGACTTTTTGTTATCCTTAATTCTGGTCACTAGCTCTAGTTCTGTCTCTGCCTTGGCCTTCCTAATCACCTCCCTGCAATCACGAGCAGCAGAGGTGTAATCTTTCTTGGTGATTGCCCCTTGCTTCCGCTGATTGTAAGCCACCTGTTTGGCCCTCAGGCCCTCCTGGATGCCTTTACTGAGCCAAGGGGGATTTTTAGCATTCTTGCCCACTTTGGTTCACATTGCGACTGACTCCCTCTGAGCTTGGAGGATCATCTCTTTAAGGAACAACCACCCGTCCTGGACTCCCATCTCACTGAAGCTCTAAGTCCCCAATATCTCCCTTACTAATCTCCTTAGCTCATTGAAGTTGGCCCTCCTGAAGTCAAGGACTTTTGCCTTACTGCTTGCTTTCACCACCCTGTGCCAGATAATAAATTCCAGCGGATGTTGGTCACTAATGCCTAGGTAGTCAAGCACCTGCAGATCCCTCACCAGGTCATTGCCTGTGGCAAGGACCAAGTCCAGCAAGGCATTTCCTCTGGTGGGATTATGTACCTCCTGGGTTAGGTGGAGGTCCTGTATGCAGGCTCAAAACCTACGTGAGCATTCAGATCTAGCTGACTGATCCTCCCAGCAGATGTCTGGGTAGTTTAGGTGACCCATGACAACTACATCCCTTGTTCTTACAGCCTCCATGACCTGACCTGAAAATTCCAGGTCCAGCTCATCCCCCTGGTGAGGTGGTCTGTAGTAGACACCCACTATCAAGTCCCTTTCCCCACGACTCCCTTGCATTCTAATCCAGAGTGCCTGAACACATCCTGATCATCGAAGATGTGTACTGCTCATTAACATAGAGTGCTACACGCCCCCCCCCCCCTTTTCTCCCTACTCTATCTCATCTATACAACCTATAGCCCTCGATGTCTTCTGTCCAGTCATGGGTAGAATCCCAGCAGGTTTCTGTAAACTCAACCAGGTCTGGGTTTTTGCTAGCTAGCAGAGGGGCGAGGTCCTCCTGCTTATTTCCCATACTTCTAACATTTGTGTAGAGGCAGTTGAGACCTCCTATTGGTGTTTGTGCTGCCCTCTTGTTCCCAAGCTTGCCCAGGCCCTTATCACTTATCTGGGTGGGTTGTTCCTGCTCAAGTCACCTGGCTTGACATCGAAGTGTCCTCTCGTACTTCTGCATCTCCATCCCCTGATGAAACTAGTTTAAAGCTCACCATACGAGATCAGCCAACCTGGAAGGGAAAACACATGTACCTTTCGGGGAGAGACGTAGCCCATCCTGCCCTAGCATGTTTCCTGTGTGGAAGTGCAGGTTGTGGTTGAAGAATCCAAAACCCGCCCAGTAACACCAGCTCTGAAGCTGCCGATTGACCTCTCCAATGTAGTCCTGGTGGCGTTGTCCATGTCTACTCACTGGAAGAACAGATGGGAAAACCACCTGTGCTTCTGTCTCCCTAAGCTTGGACTCCAGAGCCTTGTAGTCTCTCATGATGCAGTCCGGACTACTCCCAGCCGCATCATTAATGCCCACATGGATGAGGACTGAGGGGTAGTGATCAGAGGACCAGATCAGGTCCAGGATCATTGCCATGATGTCCTGAATCTGAGCTCCAGGCAGGCAGCACACCCCACGTGCCATGGGATCCGGGTGACATATCAATGATTCTCAACTTTTTTACACTTAACGCACTTCTCATTAGACTTGAGGCTCCCCTCCATAACTTTTATGAATTGAAGGGCACCTCAATTCAGAAACGAACTTATTTATTACAGTGCTTGCCTCCCTGCAGAGAAACCAGGCAGTGTTGGACGGGTAATGGCCAGGCAGAGAGGAGTCTCAGTCTGAGTTTATCTGAGTCTGAGCTTATCTGCTTATCTCCTCACAACTGGCTTATCTTCTCACACCTGAAGCACCCTTCAAAAGATCGCACAGCACCTCATGGTGCCCTGGTACTTAGTTGAGAATCACTGAACTGAGACCTGAGAAAGAATGTCTTGCATGGAAAAGCTCATTAACTTTATCCCAACCTCACAGCTGATTCAGTAAAACAGATCACCCTAAGAAATCCTTGTGTCTCTCATAATTTCTGGACCACCATAGCAACAACATCGCCCTTATATTACTTGAACTGGATTCAGTATTCATAAAACTTTGGGGCTTTGTAAGTGGTAAGAGCTATATAAGAGAGTTTAATATTTTTTGTTTGATTTTAATTCACACAGCACCCAACAGAATGGATTCCTAGCCCATGTCTAGGGCCCCTAGCACTATGATGATACACATAATTACTAATAATGTGTAAGATTATGAAGCTCTTCCTTTAACTCTGTCCAAAAAAACCTAATACTCATATCAGGATCTAGTGATAAAGTGAGATTTTTAACCACTACAGAAACTTAGTGTATTAACCAGTAAGAAAGCATATTCTATTAACTCTTGAAAGTGCTCTATAGCTGTGCTGTGACAGAAGTGCACAGCTGAAGAGCACTTTAAAAGTGCCCAATTGCAGAACAAATTAACTCTCATTTAATGAAGGTTCAGATAAACGTGCACCGAAGTGGTGGGCCTTCATTAACTTCTGTTTGTCCCTCCCTGGGAACAGGGCTGGGCTGTCTCAGTCCAGCCCCACCCCCAGTGTTGTCTTCAGAAGGGGAGCAGGGAAGGAAGGAGAAGGAGCTCCATCTGGGCTTTGCCCAGCCTACACTGGAGGGTGAAGTGGGTGAATTGGAGCCCCACATCTTGGGGAGGAGGGGGGGCTCCAATGCACCTGCTCCATCTTTCAATGCAGACTGGTTAAACCCCAGATGGATCTCCCTCTACTCCCTTCCCCCCTCCTATCCTGAAGACAGCATTGGAGCAGGGGGAGGGAGGGCTAGGAAAAAGAAGCTACAAACACACAACCTCTCTCCCCTGGACTGACTCCAAAGTGGAGCTTGATCACACCTGCCCTCCCCCCTCCCCTTCCTCCTGACCAAACAGTAAACATCTGTTGGGTTGGGGGTTTCACTGTAACTCATGGCACTTTGTGTGAAGTGCCATGAGTTACAGTGGGAAGCTGCATATCTGTCAGCACCCTAAGATTTTGCTAGTATTCATGCAGGGTTGAGATGTAGGGTTGATGTAGGTTGCTAATGAGAGAATGGTACTGAACCTGGAACTCCCATTTCCTGAATGAGTGTTGTGCCCACAAGGCTATTATTTAAAAGTTAGGCATTAGCACAACCACTGGCCACATATTAAAGCAAAGAGTAAGCCAGTTTTGTGTCTTCAGAAAGACCACTTTAGGCTTGTCTATACTGTGGTTGCAGAATGTCCTGATAAAAACAGGGACACACTTGTCTATCCCATCCACATCTGCTGACATCCTCCAAATTCAGAAATATATCAGTGAGGCTGTTCTGAGTTCCTCTATGCCCACTCTCAAACCTCTGGTCTCCAGTCAATTGTGAGGTTTGTAGTGCAACAGCCTCAGGTACCCAAGTGCAGGAGGAGGTTTTAGATCATGAATCCTAGTCTTGCTCATGTGCCTATGTGTGGACTCTAAGATGAACATGAGTCGGCAGTGTGACGAAGCCATCAGAAAAGCCAATGGCACTTTATCGTGCATCAGCAGATGCATGACGAACAGAACCAAGGAGGTGATACTTCCCCTCTATCGGGCGCTGGTCAGACCGCTGTTGGAGTACTGCGTGCAATTCTGGGCGCCGCAATTCAAGAGGGATGCGGATAACCTGGAGAGCGTCCAGAGAAGGGCCACTCGTATGGTTAAGGGCCTGCAGACCAAGCCCTACGAGGAGAGACTAGAGAAACTGCACCTTTTCAGCCTCCGCAAGAGAAGGTTGAGAGGCGACCTTGTACCTGCCTATAAGTTCATCACGGGGGCACAGAAGGGAATTGGTGAGTATTTATTCACCAAGGCACCCCCAGGGGTTACAAGAAATAATGGCCACAAGCTAGCAGAGAGCAGATTTAGATTGGACATTAGGAAGAACTTCTTCACAGTTCGAGTGGCCAAGGTCTGGAACGGGCTCCCAAGGGAGGTGGTGCTCTCCCCTACCCTGGGGGTCTTCAAGAGGAGGTTAGATGAGCATCTAGCTGGGGTCATCTAGACCCAGCACTCTTTCCTGCCTATGCAGGGGGTCGGACTCGATGATCTATTGAGGTCCCTTCCGACCCTAACATCTATGAATCTATGAATCTAACTTTGACCTGCAGGTAGGTACCAAATCCAGGAGAGACAGGATTTCACATAATCCCTTTCATCAGCATTTTCTATTGGCAAACCTACAAGTCTCCTTATCACCATGCTAGCTTTGTAAATCCATTCTTACTACATGTCTGACTCTCTCCATTCACTGAAAAGGGTCTTAGGGAATGTCTGTATTGCTGTCCTGGCATTCCCAGGGGCACCAATCTCAAACATTCCCTTCCTATCTGCTGCACACAAACCAAACAAAAACTGAGATGATGAAGCCATGCAGATTCATAAATTCATAGACATTGGTTTTATGGTTCATTACAACTTCCTTCTTCCTCTCTTAAATTCTCTTTGCTGCCCACTTCACTCTCAAGTGGTCTAATTCCTTAATATTATTAGGTTAAACTAAAGCAAACACTTTAACTTAGGCTGGACTGTGACTACTTTGTTCCCTATATATCAATAACTATACCAATGATTTCCACAACTTGTGCCTTGTATAAAAAAGTCTTACCTTTCTTTTGTCATTGTATGTCCCCCTTCTCCTGGCATGATGAGAAAAAATAAATAAAAATCCATGATTATTTCTTCTATATCATTCTTCATTTTTGTGTCGCTACCATGGTCCTAGTAAGTCCTATTAAAGGGAGGGTCTTGGGAGTCATGATTGATCACAAGATGACAAAATGAAAGGGGCAGGGATTTACCATGTCTTGGCTATACCATGGTAATGATCCAAGTGCACATTCTTTCCCCTCATTTTTTTCACTATTGTATAATCAACAGTGGTCTAGCTTTTACCTTACACAACCTAAGAGCATGAATATGGGCAGTCACCAAAAGGCAGATGATGTACAGATGTAAATCCCTGCTTCTTGTGATTACTAGTTCTGGTGCATATATGCCCTTAGGGTTACAAATAGTTAATATCCAGGTGTTGGAGGTCAGTATCCAGTAATATCAGTGATTACTGGATGTCTTTTTCCTGAGTATTACAGGTAATTTAGAATACATTAATGTAGGTGACAGGCTGCCAAAACTTGAACCTTGAATTTATCCAGGTTGACTTATATCCTCCATAGCAGTGCTCTAAAAAGTAACAGCTAGCAGGGAAGGGACTAGTTACAGAAGGAAAAAAACCCCCACCAGCATCTATAAAAAGGGGACATAGATAGTTGCATAATGTAGTATTTTGTGTATAAATTGAACTAATTAATTATACTGACTGTAGCATGGATGGCTTTTTTATTTTCTGAAGTCCTTCAGAAGATGGTGAAAACTAACGTGAAACGCCATTACACAAAAAGGTCATCTCAGGTTTTTTATGTAATTTGAGTAGTTCCCTTTAAAGTATTTATAACATTGTATTAAAGTTGTTAGCTTCAGTAGTAGTTTTGGTTTAATCTAAAACCTTAACAGCATTTGTTATTTCTCACGTGGACAAGCAAAGACTATACAATTGATAGTATCTAAACTATTGTTCTATTATCTTTAGCTTTTGTCCTGTGCCAAAGTAGGTGTGGGCTACTGACCAAGTACCCTTCTTTCCCCCCATTGTATTGGTCAGAGAACTGAAAGCCTGAAATGAGATGATCCTATATGCATGTGAATCAAAGACAGCTTTTGTCACTTGCTGTCAACATTATATTTAGGAAAGAAAGATACTATATGTTTTCAATTAATACATAATGGAAGGAAATGAGAGGAAAGGAGCTTTTGCAACACGGAAAGAATGAGGTATAAAGTGAGAGTGATTAGTATGTGTTAGAATAGATTGCTTCTTTCACATCACAAATTTTGTCCCAAGCATTTTTCTGGCACAGGCTCAAGAGTCATTGTAAAATGACCAGGTATAAATGTGAATTTAGGGTAATTTTTTCCCACTAGCTTCTTAAAGAGCTTATATAAGTCTGTCACCTTTCATTTGATATATTGCACCCTTGTCATTCTTGCTTAGAATGGTATTCTTCTGAGATTCTGGGACTATATCAGCAGCATTATATACTTAGTCCTCTCTGGCAGGGGGTCATTCAGCATTAGTTTGTTTTGAAATATGACTCTCCTCTCATCCCCAACCACCTAAAGATCGTAAAATATGGTGAAAATGATGATTAAGAAATAAAGGCATAAAGGTTTTCATCCTGCACCTGATTGCGTCTATCTAACTGCTGGTCCTGAGAAGGAGTGGGTGGGTGCGGCTTGTTTTATCTGTGATGAATATGTGTTCAGAAGGGCAGCCATATAACCATGCCTAAGGAGCAGGAACTATGGGGAGCTTGGGGGAGTTGAGCCCCCACATAAGCGACGAGAGTTCCCATAAGAGATGAGAACACTCCTACCCCCCTGCAGGCTGGTCAGCCCCTACCTCGTCCATGCCTTACTAAGCAGCCCCGGCTGCCTTCCAGATGCCACCACCACAGACCCCCCCCCTAAGAATTGAAGTGTAATTTGAACCCTACCAAGGAGTGCCTTATGCTGTGTCCTTGAGAATGACACAAAGGGAAAGCTTAGCTCTAATTGTGGGCTGCTTCCAACCCAGCCCATGCCACTACTGCTGGAACTGGAACTGGAGCTGGAGCTGCCATCGCCACTGCTTCTCCACAGTGCCACCACTGCTTCTCCTGACTGCCCAGGAAAGCCCTCCTCTGCCAATATGCTGCAGAATCTCATTGTCTCCACGGGCTGCCTAAAATGGTCCTATAGGTTACTGAGCCCTGCCATAGACCTATTCAAATGGTTAGTCTCCCCCATGGCTCTTTAAAACTTGGAAGGAGAGAGTTGTGCTTCATGGCAGAAGGCACCAGGCAGCCCTGCCAGCTGGGCTAGGACAGAACTTGCAGAAGTTTCTGATAAAACTGATTGTTCATATTCAGTTCTACTAACTACATACTCACTTCTATTACAGTCAGCCTGTAATAGGAAAAAAGCACAGAAATAGTCAATCACTGTGCAGCTCCAAGAAAACTAAGAGCCTCTAACTCCAGACAGGTGCAATGGTCATGTCCTTGGGGAGAAGGAACACTGAAACACATTCATAGCTCAGCAATCCGGACTTGCTGAACAAAGACTTAGGTTGCAGACTTCCCTTGGTATTTGATAATCATATTAACGATTTCCATGTGATTGGTGATCTCCATGTCCATCTTCATAGGGCCTTTTCTGCTTGACACATTGTGAGGGAAGTAAGTGGGTAGGACCACAAAGCATGAAAGGGCATATATTTTGATGTCTTTTCTTGCCCATATTCCAAAAATACATAAGTATAACCTTTTATCCCAACTTGCAGCTTTCTGTGCTTATCTTGTACTCTGGTTTCTTTGGTAGAGAACACATTGCTGGTGTGTCTGTCCTATGGTACTCTTCCACTGACTTCTATTGAGGGCTGTTGGGGAGCTCCCACTAGGAGCAGGAAACACCTTGGTGTGAAGTATCCATGAATCCTCCTTAACATGTTTTCCTTCAGCAGCTGACTCTACTTCATCCTCTTCTCCCTCTGCATCCACAACCCATATTCCTCATTGTCTAGCCATTCAGGCATTTAAACTCCATGAGCATGTTTATATTTTGCAAAATGCAGCATGCCAAGAAAATCCAATTCACCATTTTTGATGCCGTTTGGCAATGTGTCACCAGCTGGACTGAGGCCCCACCACATGCCTTCACAATGCCTGTTTCTGCTGTTGATCCAATAAGCTTGCATACATGGTTGCAGTGCTGCTCTGCATCATTTTCTGGGTGCACTAAAGGACTTAGTAATCAGAGTTGGATGGATTACTCACAGACAGCTACCAAAATCAATGGGACCAGTAATGAGTCTTGTATAAACACAGAGGCAGGTTCTGGGGAACACTGGCTAAGGCGGACAGCCAGAGAGAATTAGAGAATTGCAGGGGCACTGGATTAGAAAAAGGTCATCAAGTGAGGTGAGAGGAGACACAATGAGAAAACACACTTAGCAAGCAGCCACCAATGGTGGAACTCCAGTCCATATAGCAGAAAAGGATTCAGGTACCAGACTGGGCTCACAAGCAGAAGCTGTAGCTAAACCCTGGTACACAGTAACTGTATAGATGAATTTCAAGTGGGCACTGCAGACTACCATCATGTCCATCGTATAGGTTCTGCACTGACTGACACAATTAAGGGGGTTAGTCTCTTTTTTTCAGTAAGTTAACCTATGTTCCATCCACTACACCTAGAAATTTAGGAAGTTCGAGATGTGATGAAATTCAAGCATGGTCCTTGTTTCAATACTGTGTGAAGTATGCCTGAACTGGATGCCCATAGTCTCAGCAATAAACTTCTGGAAGGGCTCTGAAGCCAGAATACCTGTGGTGAAAGTGACTTGACCAGGACACAGAGAGATCGGGACCGGTTTGCATAGCACTTGGCTTTAGGCAGTCCCAACATCTGTCAAAGAGGTGAAGGAGAGTGAGGAAGACTCGGGGTGAAATGATATCTATGTAGGAGTAATTGCTTAATTAGAACCCCCAAAATTCACATGTGGGTGATAGGTGTATGATGCCTGGAGCTCAGTCTGTGGGCTGGAACCGACCATGGGGTCCAAGACCCCGCTCTTTGTGCAGCCAATAGCACAGCAACACAACAGTGGCATTATGGAGCATGGTCAAGTTTGTTCTCTGATGTTCCTAACATCCATCCCACCCACAAAATACTCATCATGATCCCTAGTCTGATACTCTGACATTAGTGTCTCCCCCACACACTCTGCCCCAGATTTCCAGCCTTTTCCTAACCCTGTGCCCCTTTAAGTTTCCTTTTAACTCCTTCTTCTTCTAATCTGCTCCTTGTCCCTAATAAGATAGTGTAACATTCCCAAATAAAGTAGCATAACATAAAATAGAGCTATCTGAAACCCCTTACATATGCTTGTTTCATACTCTGTGGCTATTGCACTCTATTGCTTCAGTTAATGTTTGCCTTGCACCAAGTTGTTGGCCGCAGGTGTCCCTAAATGATGAGGAGGGGTCTGCTACTTCTTCTGTACATATCTGTGGAAGAGCCTGTCCCAGGTAGCTACAGCTGGTGGAACAAGGCCATTCAGCATGCCCCAAGCACACATAGCTGACTGTCCCTCTCTGGGGACTTAGGTGGGGTGTGGGCACTACCCAGCAACTCTCTGACTCTCAGTGAGGCCCATATGGAAATTATGCTTTGAATAACCATACTGCCTGCATTGAGACACCGAGTTCCATGTTTTTCCACATACAATACATACTCTTTTCCCAAAAATGGCCTTCCAAAATTGGGGTGCATATCTGAAGTTAGGAAGCTGATTTTCTTTTCACGGAGACACAGAAGAATAAAGATATTGTATTGCAAGATGGCTGACAACTTCTCTTTGCCTTCCCAGAGGCAAAGGTGTGGCAAGGGGAGGGAGGTGCAGTCAAGTGTTAATGCTTTCACAGCCACTCACCAATTGGCACTAGGTTTGACAAGGTTTATCCCATAATAGAGGTACGAGAGATATGTAGTGTTGACATGCCAGCCCCCCCTCAGTGGTCATGTTTACATGAGATGCTGACTGCAATCATTACTTCACGGTCATTTAGTACTTGTATAAACAAGTACTAGATGACTATGCAGTAACTGGAATTACTGTGCAGTACTATTGATGAACAGCTTTTAGGTGATGCTTACTACTGTGCAGTAGCATCACATCACATTTCCTGCCATGTGATGCTACTGCACGGTAGTAATGAGCTACTGCACAGTCAGCGTCTCATGTAGATGTGACCAGTGTCTCCCTTTACTCAACCCACCTGTAGAAGGGGACCTGGTCATTCAGGCTGCGGAGCCAAAGGTGGCTTCTTTGTATCACTCCCTTGTATTCTCCTTGCTACAGAGAACAGCTGATTGGCAGTGTCTTTTATTGGACCAACTATGACTATATTGTACATATATCAAACAAGCTTTCAGGCACAAAATGCCCTTCTGTAACCCTGAGAAAGAAGCAGATACACCCTAAGCTAAATACCAACTGTAAAAGTGGTCTAGTAAAATATAATTGGATATTATATATATAATACAGAACAAATCTTCTCTCTCACACATTCCCTAGATCAGGGGTTCCCAAACTGTGGTACGTGTACCCCTGCAGGTATGAAATATATCTCTGGGAGGTACACAGGAGAAATTGTGTAATGGTGGATTCAATTTTTATTATAATAGTGTAGCAGGCTTGTCTTTCGGAGCTTGGGCTCAGGCCCAGGCTTGAAATCTTGCTGTTTTGATTGGTGGAGCCCATCCACCAATTCGGAGGCAGCAAGAGGAGTTAAGTCATGCCCCTTTCCTGAGGGGAGGGGAAGAGAAGTCCCCCCCTCCCCGGACCTGATTGAAGACTGCAACACTCAGGTCTGGAAGACTTCAGGGGTGGAGCCATGGAGCGTATAAAAGGAGCTGCGTGCCCAGCATGAGGGAAACACATCCTGGACAGAAAAGAGAGAAGAGCGAGGCTTAGAAGAGCTGAGCAGAGCTGCTCAGCAGGGTGAAGCAGTAGCCCAGAAGCGCCCCTGAAGACTTTCATCAGCTGGGAATGGTAGACGGCTCCAGCAGCTAGGCTCTTGGTGTGCAGCACGGCACATGGTGTCCAGACCCTGGGAGCTGCGTGAGGCAGCTCAGGTCTGCAACCTCTGGCATGTGGCCAGAGACACAATGCACAGGCCAGTGCACGGAGTAGGACCTTTGGAGCACTTGGGTGGCTCAGGTCCTCAACCCCCGGAACAAGGCTGGGAGCTCGGTGCAGGAGGCGCTGCACGGAGGGTCCAGGAGCAGACCGAGCCTGATGCTGCATGAGGCAGCCCAGCCCTCCGACACATAGCAAAAGGTTGAGTTCAGGGACCCAGACAGTGATCGGGCTACTGAGTCAGCAGACTAGGCTGAGCCAGAGGCCCCAGAAACCCTGCATAGAGGAGCCCTGTTCCAGGGGACAGCGACCCCCCCGAAGCCCACTGCATGTGAGAGAGCAGCCTGGCACAGAGGACGAGGGCCACCTTCCAGGCCTGGGAGCTGTAAGTTCCAGAGAAAAAAGGATTCCCACAGGGGAGGGGGAGTTCCCCCTGGTTAGTGAAGGGCTCCTGAAAGTGGAGGTCCCACTGGGAGGACCCCCCTAAAGTTATCAGCTTCCTTGTAGGGCTTGGGAAAAGCCTAAATGGTTTCTCATTGGCATTGGGGTTTCCCCTTGGGATTGAATTTATCTTTGGGGTTCTTGTGCCATAAGTGGTGTGATGTCATGCCTTATGTTTTGTGAACTCTCATGTTTGTAAATTAGTAGATGAGTAGAGTCCTAGGGCTCTGTTGCTATTATTTCATCTGTTGTTTATTTGTATTTATTTATGGCTTATTTATTGTTCACCCATACTTATCTAGAGTTTATCTGTTGGCTATCTATGTTTATTTTGGGGTTCATCTGTTTCAGATCAGATACTTACCTGTAACTTACCTGTATCTGGAGCACTGGTATAAGGTTTTATGGCATTTACTCAGAGGTTATTGTTTATGTTATTTGTTTAGATATCTTATAAATATATATATTGTACATATGTTTGTATCCATGTTTCTTTCCCTTACGATAAGTTAATGTAAATAAATGTGTATATAGTTAAGTCCCCTGACTGTCCTGGCCTGATTCTATAGGGACGGAGGAAAACCGAGTGGTCTGCAGTTCCCCCACAGCACACCTGCCAGCTAACAATCCCCTTCAATTGGAGAGTTACCTGGTCTACAATAATAATTAGGACTTAAGATGTTAAAATATAAAGCGTATCCAGGTTAGGGTACATGAGCAGGTGGTAAGTCTGGAAGGGAGTACAAATAAGAAAACATCTAGGAACCTCTGCCCTAAGCCATCATGGCTACAACAACACTACAATTGTTTAGAGAGACTAGAGTACTTTGCCCATACTGGCTGGAGGTGTTACAATCACTGGGTAGATACCTGACCTTGACCTCAATGCCATTAACTGTACTGAAGGAATAGGAAGCTATTGTTAAAGTGTAACCTGTTCTACTGGGTACAGTGGCAGCAAGTTTCTGTGATCTGGGTCTGATTTAAAGACTCCCACTGACTTCAGTGCCCCTTAGGTCAGGCCTTGCATGTGGAAAGGATGCTGACGTGAAGTAGAGGCTTCAGAGATCCATTAGTAATTTCTATCACAGTGATAGAGAAAGCAAAAGTTTTGGGGGGTTCTGCATTAGTGACAGAAGAGCTCTGCCACTTCTTCATGGCCCCATGGGGAGAAATCCCTGCAGGATGCCTCAGTTGATAGTATAGATCCATAGTATCTTCATCCATGATATGTGGGAATACACATATCCTTGTTAGCTAAGAAATGGAAAACAGAAACACTTCCTGCTGTTACTTTCTATGGTACAGTTTGGGATTCAATAATGGAGCATATAATACACCTAATTAAACTTAACAATGGAGAAAATTTGCCCTTCCCTCCCTTACAACAAACCACAACTTCACAGCAGCAACTGCTGTTAATTATTGCTTATGATCTTGTGTATTCAATCTCCCACAGGAGCCAGCCAGGATTAAAGTACTTTTATTAGTCTAGGACATCATACACTCTCCATCAGCCTACCTTAATAGCACTGAAGACAAAAGATGGTTCCTGAGGTTGATGTAATTGGATACAGGAGGCTTGTTGATCAAGTGGCAGGATTGACTGCTCGGCTGATGATTGTCTTGTTACCATAAAAGACTTTGCACTAGGTGGGAAACTGCCTTCTGTTGAAACCCAGTTAAAGTGTCTTCATACGTTTTTGTCTTCACTTCAGACAGCTTTCTCTTGCAGCTTCTACCTACTGCTCTGATCACCAGTTCAGATGATCTAACACTATTGCAAGTCCTGCACTCTCCCCAGTGGAGCATACACAGCTCCTGCTGTGCTAAAATAGGCACAGGAGAGTGAAAACTTAATTTGTCCACTGTTATTGTGAGAATGTGACCTTAAATGAGGAAGTAAGCGCATTGTTTATGAAAGTGTGTGCTATAGATCTCTGATGTAGCTAGTCTAAGATGCAAATTTACCCTGCATTATGACCAGGGATCCTGGCTTCCTCTGTTAAAAAAATCCAAAATTCTCTGATAAAAAGTCCAAAATCCTGTGATTAAAACCCCCCAAATCTGTGTTTTTCCACAATTAAAATGAAATGCCACTATATCCATAAGTATCAGTTAAACACATTGTTTTATTGATATATTTACAATTTTAAAGCAATTTTGAAGCCTACCAGTGCCTCAATCATTATAATAAAGTAAATTCTAAATACCTATATATTTTATAATGGAAAATCAGAGTTCCCCCTGCCCCCTTCACTCACCAAGAAGCAGGTCCAGCTGCAGCTGTCCCTCTCACTGCTTTGTGGTGCTAAGCATCCCTGACATGCTGGTGCCCCTCACTCCTGACCTGCAGCCCCAACCCACTGCTTGCAGCTGCCCACTTGCACCAGGATGTAGGTCCAACTATGCCGGTCTCCCCACACCTGCTTCTTTGTAGTGCTGAGCAGCCCTGACATGTCATGACCTAGCCCCTGCCCATGCTGTTGCCCCTTACTCCCAAGCCACAGTGCCCCCCCCCCCCCCGCCAGTGCCCCTCACTCCCAACCACCAGCCCCTGACTGCCTGCCACTCACTCCTTTCCGGCAGCAGCTCTCCCCTGTGCCAGGACATGGGTCCAGCTATGGCTGTCCTCTCTGCTGCTTTGTGGCTCTGAGCAGTGCCAGCCCCTGTTGTTCTGCTCCCCGTGCCTGTTGGCAGCAATAAGAGCTGGGTTCAAAGTTTGTTTGGTTTATTTTTTTGGGGGGGGGGGGAGGGGGGAGTCCCAAACCAGCTTAGCTTCAGCTCGAGCCCCCACTCAGAAACCTGGGACAATGAGATTTAAACTGGGTTGTCCTGAATGAACAAACTTATCCCTTGCAAGCAATGTACCAACAGAAGCCGGATTTATTATAGGACAAGGGAGGAAGAACACACAAAGAACAGCTTAAAGCACTATTAAACTCTAAGGCTTAAATTCTGTAGTCCAGCCCACCTGGGCTCTCCATTCTCCTCAGCCCTCCTGGGGCCACACACTCATCCAGGGTCCCTTGGCCCCAGCTTCCTGGGCCTGCTGGGACCTCCACCTCCCTTACAGTCCCATCCACATTCCATCAGATGTTACCTGGCCAGCAGCAGACCACCTGCTCTGCCTCCTGGCTGGGGCTCACAGACTGCTATCCCCACCCCTAGTGGGACACGTGACTGATCTGATTGCGAACTGCTCCCCCGGAGCCTGGCTCCTGAGTCACTACTAAAGTGGCAGGTGCCCAAAGTGCCCTTCCACACCCCAGCCCTTGGGGAGCTTCTGCCAAACTCAGGCAGACTGGACTTGGGAGGTCCATCCAAGGGGGGGAGCCCTGGGCCCCACCACCTTATACCTGCCTTACCCTAACTGCCTGGATAGGAGAGCCCTGTAAGCTGGGAGGCCTGTAAGCTGCTCTGGGGAGCAGCCCCTCAGTGAGCTACTGAGGTACACTGCTGCATTGTGCTGTGATATAATCTGCTCCTGAGGAGTCCCTGCTCCCCAGTGAGCTGATGGAGTGCACTGGTCCTTGCTGCAATGTAAGCTGCTCCTGCGGGGCCCGCAATAAGTTGCTGGGATACACTGGTCCTCACTCCCACATGGTAGCTGTGGTGGGTGGCTGCTAACCTCTGCCAGTTGCTGCACCCCAAATTCCTAGTCCC
The DNA here is from genome assembly GCF_030867095.1 of Alligator mississippiensis. Classification (NCBI taxonomy): domain Eukaryota; kingdom Metazoa; phylum Chordata; order Crocodylia; family Alligatoridae; genus Alligator; species Alligator mississippiensis. The sequence goes on from NC_081824.1 coordinate 325,309,233, forward strand.
AATCTACAAACTGCTTTGAGTAGGATTAAAGAATGCAGAATAAACTCGCTGGCTGGGCCTTTCAAGTACATGGACTAATACCTGTAAGGTATGCTCCCTCTTAAATAAACAGAAAGTCCTCAGGCTAGCCCAGGGCTCCAGCCCAAATGCTAGCTTAATTGGTTTTTCTTTAATGCAGACAATTGAATCACTCTCTGAGTTAGTCTGGGTTGTTAAAATAGAGTTACAGTATTCCATCTACATTTTCATCTTTCAGGCATTGGCACTGAGCACTGAAAAGACCCCAAGTTTACTGAAACATCTTTCCACATCAGCTGAATTTATAGTTAGTTGGAGGAGAACCACCACATATTTTGCCAGATTGGGAATGCTATCTTCAATGGCCATTCAGAACTTAATGAGATCTTCAATGTCTGCAAATCCATCTTTGCAATTCCTAAATATTGGCAGTCCTCAGACTTACAACACAATTGGTTTCTGAAAATACACAAAGTATACAAGACATCTTAAGTTGAAACTTTGTAACTCGGAACCAATTTTCTCGTAATGTTATAAACGGGGGATTGGTTCCTGAACCAAGGCCCAACACCCAAATATAGCCCAGAATTTTGTATTCAATCAATTATAAATGAGTAATGTAGTTACAGTAATGTATTTATATTGTAAATAGCAATCATATTGATTTGGAAGGACTTCTTTGAGGTGACTTTGCTGGACTTTTTGAAAGGCTCTTGGCTGGACTTTTTGAAGGGTTCTTGACTGGAGTCTTCTCAGGAGTCTTGGCTGCAGGTTTTACCTGGAGTCTGTCTGTTTTCTTAAAGAAAGTGTCCAAGGAAGTTTGGACAGATGTTCTCCAAGGAGATGAGCAACGCAGCAAACTTGTTCACTGGAGTGGCATCGCATCGGATCAAGCAAGGTAAAGTTGAAACTGATGTCATAAAGTTGAAACAGGGTGTCAATTTATAAATGTTGTAAGTGCAAAACGTAACTCGAAACATTGTAAGTTGAGGCCAGCCTGTACACTGGCCATTCCATGTTGCCTTCATTGGACAGCTTTACTTTAAATCTGGTTTCACAGTTTCATAATCTATATAAATAGCACTGATTTGTGTAGGATCCAGTGCATGAACAGCACAGAGAAAATCAATTGTTGGCTGTTTGCTTTTTACATGGTACTGTCTGTTTACCAGCAGTGCTTTGTGAGCAGCGGACCCTTTCTCATTATCAGTTGATCATGCCAGATACTCCAGCCATGGAATTAAATCCAGGACAGTGTTGTATACTTTGCATATTTGGCATTTTGGGGACAGTAGAATTTACAGTGCTGTCACCAGATATCCACAGTTCTCTGAAATGTACTTCAGATAAGTGTATCAGTTTTCTACTGCTAACAGGCTGGCTAGTTCCCACAGAACAGATGTATCCCCTTGTTCCATTTGTTCATGCTCCACAAACCCATGATAGAGCTGGTAATACTGTACATGGTACTTTACACAACTGAACCACTTATTCCACCTGGTTTGGGTGGAAGTGTTGGTGAATCAAGGGTGTTCCTTCAGATATCTCAAGAACCATGCACGACAAGCTGGAGCTTTCACTAAAAGTGACTTCATCAAAGCAATAAAGCGATCCACTTGCTTGAAGGTATCTCACTAAGTATTTTGTGCCAGAGCAACTACATGTGCATAGCAACATATATGTACACAGTGTAACCACAGATTGCAAAGCACATGGTTCCAACCCTTCGCCATATAGCTCTCATTGTCTGTTACAAATGTCGATATTCACTCAAGTGGATGCTGAATACTACCATACAAGAAATCAAGGCTTATGAAATGGTGGCATGATTAACTTTCCCCAGGCACACTGTCTTTACCAGCTGTGGTGCGGAAATGTCAGCATTTCTAGGAGGACATACCTAGAACACCTGAAATAAAATGTTGAAAACTGGAGTATTTTGGAAATTGGTTGATTCATTGGCAATCACAGCAATAAAGTTTCCCTCAAAGTCATTAAGAAAGTGTTGTTTTTCCTCTTCAAAAACAGCTGGTAGGCGGGAATAAAATTGGTCTGACTTGGGAATGCCACCACCTCCCCTAAGGTGCTTGCTCAAAAAATCCCTGACAACAGGTAAATCCATTTTATCTAGAGGAAAGTCTGCTTTTAAACACATTTGAATAAAATCCAAAGTGACCATGTCACAGGGGTCTTTGGCAACTGTAGAGCGCTGGAATGCTGCAGTCACAGTGCACTTTTTTTTACTGTTGGTGATGGGCCTGCTGATTCAGTGTCTTCTCTTTATCTCTTTTCATTCTGAACTTGATCTACAGCCTTGCTGCATGCACTGCAGAACCACACAGTACCACCAGTCTGAAATTTATCCTTGCCAAACTGAGCAAGATGGTCTTTAAGGGTGACATTTGTACTCTTTGGTATCTTTTCTAGATTTGAATGCAATGTCTGGAGGCTGAAGTAAAATTGGTGCTGCATCAGAACACGAGCCACTGTACATAGAGGATGACTCGATTCACGATGACATTTTTTTCATGGAAAGCACAAAATCACGTTTTACATGAAAAAAAGCAAGCAAGCCCAGTGATCTTGTTGGGTTTCCTGATTCCAAGCAGTAAAAGTGGGAAATAAAATTGCAGCTAGCCCTACCAGAGCCTTGGAACATGGGGTGGGGACCTGGGGGCAACACAGGACTGCCAGGCTGCTGAGTGCCAGCTGGCACTTCCTGCGGGGCTTGCCCCAATGCAGCTCCTCAGCAGCTGCTGCAATATCCCAGGCAGAGGCCATGCCCCCTCTGCAGAGAAAGACAACCCCTCCCCCAGTCTATACCAATCTGAGAGGAGAAAATTCATTCCTGACCCCAGCGTAGCATCAGTCTGACCGTGAGTTGGAGGGAAAAGGCCCCGCAGCTACAGTCCTCCAGGGCTGAGTCTCAACTTGAGCATTGGCACATCCCTGACCAGTAGCCAACCAACCTCTTCTTAAATGCCTCCAGTACTGAAGAGTTCACAGCTTACCTGAATATCTGTTGCACTGCCCCCTGCTCTACTGGGAGTCAAACTGGAATTGAACTAGAGCCTAAGAACTTGCTTGAACTCGCATTCTGACTTGAATCAGAACCAAACCATCATTTGCCCTGTCCTACTGAACTACAACAGGAACCACACTGCAAAATTCACTAGAGTCATCAGTTAGACTTGTGTCATTGGTTATGTTGAAACTATAATAAAAAAATAATTTTAGATGAATGCATGAGTGAGTGAATGAATTTGGTTTCAAGCATACCCAGTCTACTGAAAAAGCAACCTTGAGAACAGGAAGATAAGAACAAATATACCATCTACAAAAAGATAAGAGGAGGTTGTAAAACAAGTGATTCCTCACCATCCATCCATCTGCATGCTTAATCCATGATGTATGTAACCAAAAGACTGAATTTTGATGAAGTCAACTCAGCAACTCAGATCAACAGCAACAAGGTGATTGGCTGAGCGGGTTGTCAGAGGCACTGCAGCAGTCTGTCTGGATAAAATAGCAGTGAAGACCTAGCCCCGATGACATTGTATGCCATCCACATCAACTCAGGAAAAAAACTACTGGCATGCCTCTCATAAGATCATCATGTCCAGAGGCACCTCAACTGGCCATCGTGACTGAACCTGAGCACTAGTGGATTGGCATGTATGTATGAATGGTTTTAGATAAAGCATTGCTTTTCCCCACTTGATCTATGTGTGTCACTCAATAAAAATCTTGGTTGCTGAACCTGCACATTAGTCTTTTATCCAACACTTAGACTGGGGTTACTGGCTACATGGGAGTCACCAGTTACCTCCGCCAGTCAGAGTAAGATGACTGCTTCGGTCCTCATTAAAGCTGCAAATAACATTTTTTTAACTATAAAAACCACTGGCTTGTGTGAAGACACACAAAGATAAAATGGCACTGCCAGCACTAAGACATGCCTCACCGCTCTATCATGAATCCTCAGAATTTTCTCTGAACATGCAATTTCTATCACACTTTTTTTCTCTTTGGCTCCTTTAGTCTACATGATTGATTAACAGAGAATGGAGTTAAATGTAGGTAAACAGCTGTAAATAAAAACTGCTGCTTTTTCAGTTACTGGATTCTTATTCCAATTCTGATTCTGATTTTTATTCTTACAGCTGCTTATGTTTCAGGTCAGCTAGTTCCAAATGCCCATTTCCAAAGCTTGCTTAACACTTTATGCAGTCATAGCATGTAGGATGTAGAGAGGGAGGGGGCAGGCAGGCTCCTAGGGTCTGTGGAGTGATGGGAGATTGGGGGTATGTCCGCAGGAGCTGTGAAGGGGTGAAAGGTTTGGGGCAGGCTCCCTGGTTGGGAGGGGACGGGCTGTGAAGAACTCCCTAGGCACCCTCTAAAAGTGGGCAGGATCTGGGGCACAGCTGGGACCACTTTGGCCACTTCTCTGGGTTTGGGGGATAGGTTAGGGGGCTAGTGCCACCTCCTGCCAGGGCCAGGGGGTGACGAAGTTCCCCCTGCTCCCCAGCCCTGCCAGCATGACCCACACCCCTCTGCCCTGCCACCCCCAGTCCTGCTGGCATGACCTGTAGGCAGAGCTGACTTAGAGGTGGGCAGCAAGTGCAACCACCCAGGGCACTGAGGTGGGGCATCCCAGGGCAGAGCCTGACCTCAGCTCAGGTAGGGGCACAGGAGGAGTCAGTGAGCTGGGTAGAAAACCCTGCTAATGCCCCTCATTCCCATCCTGCAGCTCCCTGAACCCCATATCCCTGCCAATGCCCCAGCAACCCCCAGGCCCCAATCCCTCAGTGTATGGGGAAGAAGGTGTGTAAACAGGGCAGGAGTGGGTGTGTGGGGCGGGGATATGTGGACTTAGGCAACACCAGTGATGATGAATTAGAGAGGCATGGGAGAACACGTGCCTCCCCTCAAATTTCCACAACAACAGTGAGGTATGGCACCCAGGCCTGCAGCCTAGCCAGACCAGCACCAGGCAGGAGCTGCCTCTGTGGCCCAACAGTTGGCCCCAGCATAGGAGGGCAGAGCAGGGTGGGGAGACTTGGTGCTGCCACTGCTGCCACCAGTGCCAGAAGCCCCATACCAACCATGCCACCATGGCCACCAGGGTGAGGTGCCCCCTACCTGCTGCTGCAGTGGGGAGCACAACTCCACACTATCACTGCTGGGAGCCCTGTACTATCTGTGCACCCCTGGTGCTGCTGGGTGAGCAGGAGGTGCCTCACCTTGGTGGCTGTGGCAGTGCGGCTGGTGCAGGGGTCCCAGTGGTGGTGGTGGTGGTGGTGGCAGCTATACCAATCTCCCTACCCTGCTCTGCCCTCCTATGCCGGGTCCCACCCCTTGGGCCGTGGAGGCAGCTCCTGCCTGGTGCCGGTTCAGCCAGACTGCAGCCCCCATGCCCCATTTGTCACTGTTGGTGCAGAAGGCTGGGGGGGGGGGGGCACATGCCCCCCCTCCCAATCTCTGATGCATCACCATCGGGCATGGCCAGATGGTCCCCAAGCCCTGGTTCTCCAATTCTGCCCCCCCCCCCAGCCCCATAGATTTACCTGTATGCAGCTGCCAGGATTGCATCCACCACCTTGCCTGGCTGCGTTGCTGACTGCATGTGTGTGTTCAGGCACATGCACGTGGCACCCTCTGCCTCCAATTGCCTTCCCCCTGCTCCCACCCTGCCCCAGGCAGCTCATTGCAGGCCTGAACTCTTTGAATCTGCAAGGGGAAATCTGTGGTTTCCCATTTCAAAGGGGAAAATCTGGTGGGGGGGGGAAGGCTTCCTATAAAGGGGAAAATCCACAGTTTTCCATGTTTTCCCACAGGAAACAAAAAACCTGGGTACCTGCTTATTACTGATTTCAGACCTTTTGCAAGCTAATAAGTCAATTAGTATAGTACAGAAATTATAATATGCAGGACAGTATGATAAACACAGATCCTGGTTTTCTCTGATTTAAAAAAAACAAACCCAATTTTCAGTTTAAAAAAGTAACCTCAAATCCACATTTTTCCATTAATTAAATGAAACACCACTTTTATCTATCTGTGTGTGTGTGTGTGTGTGTGTGTGTGTGTGTGTGTGTGCGCGTGCATGTGCATGTGTGTGTATAGTGATGTTTCATTTTAATCATGGATTTGGGATTACTTTTTTAACTGAAAATTGGGGATCTTTTTACAACAGAGAACACCAGGATCCCCGATGATCAAAAATATTCAGTCTGTATCAACATCTGTTCTCAGATACAAACGTGACAGGAGCCTTACAGATTAGGTACAATAAATCAGCAGTTACTACACCTTTTCTTCACCTAATCAATATTTTGTGCTTACTAACCACATCTTCAAATAATTACATGCATACTCCTGTCTATTGTGACAAGCATTTGCCAACACAGAGAAAAGGTATTTTAAGGAAACAATATGGAGGTTGTTCCATTTCAAAAGTCTCAAGCAGTCTGCAATAGGAAAGCAAATGCTTTTTGTGTGTTTCTGTATTCCACACAATCCTATCTAGATATAAGAATAATTAAAGGCAAAAGGATGAGCTCAGGCAAAGGGACAGATTCTGCCTGCTAGAGCCATCCAAAGCTCCAGACACTTAAGTGAGATTATTGTCTATTTAAGAGTAAAGAGAGGTACTTAGCTGTGTCAATTTGAAATCAGACAGGAAGCATGATAGATTTTCACTTTATGAACTAACTAAATCAGAGCTATACCGCATAAACTGATGATTAACATAAATATAAACTTAAACTGATCAGCATCTGATAAACTGAGCTCAAGCTCATGAAAGCTTATGCTATGTATCTCTGATTTAGTTAGTTTATTTAAGAGTAAAGACGGGTAGTTAGCCTTCAGTTAGTCTGAATTCAGGCAGAATGCAAGGTAGATTTGCACCTTTGGGCTAGGGACAGAAATTACACATAAACTGTTATAAATGATTGGAAACTAATTCAAATCTGTAACACAACAGGGCTGCATCCAAACAAGTGGGAAAATGCATTTTCCTCAGGATAAGTAGCAGTGGCACACTTTGTGCCGCTGCTACTTGTCCCCTGGGAATGCCTGTGCCCCATGTGCTCTGGCACACGGCAAGTTACCCCAGGTGGGGTAGGGGAGGCTGGGGCAGCACAGTGCTGACCCCAGGGGCCTTACCTGGGGTACTGGGAGCCTCCAGGAGCTGCAACCATGGCGCACCAGCAGCCGGCAGCCTGGCTGACAGACGAAGTGTGGCTCCGGCTGGCCAGGCTCCTGTTTTGGGCAGCATGTATGCTGCCCCACTTTTTTTTGGCGTGGGTTTTTTTGACCATGGGATCTCCTGGGGCCAAAATCCCTCCCCCTCCCCACTTAAGGTTCAAAGTAGCAGTTCAGGGAATGCCTATATGTTCAATGTGCAGCACCACAGACAGGTCTGCAGAGCCACACATCCATGTTTATCTGTATGCGGCCCAGAAGTTCAGTGCATATAAACTGCTTTCAAAATGGCTGAAACCAATTTAAGATATACCTGGATGGATGTAAAATCAGACTTAACCTGTTTAGGATAAATCGGTTTACTGAACTTCTGTCCCAGTCCCCTCTAGATACAAGTTAACCTACAGTCCCCCAACATCCCTGGATGCTTTGCACCTCCCTGGCAAACCCTCCCTTAGGCAGTCTAGACTTGCCCCAAGCTGTCTGTTCCAGCTGAGCAGAGAGGTGTGTTCTAGCACCCCCCAGGCTTGTGTCCCAAGCCACTGGAGGCATGTGGCTGCATTTCTGGAATCAAAAGTGAATGTCTGTTCACTTACTTACTGGTTCAATCTACACAGCTTAGACTAACCTGCAAAGATTGAATCAATTCAGCCTCGGACTTTTTGACTGTCTGTACTTAGCACCTTACAAACTAATTCCTGGTATATCAGAGCTGTATCTGACATAGGCTGTCTATAAAGATGCAAATCTACTTTGCCTTCTGTTCAAGAATAAGCTCTTTTACCTTGCGGTGCTCTTTAGGTATTTCCTATTGTAAAAATCAAGCTAATGTGAGGGAAAGCCACATATGCACTGGCATAGAATAAATTTCATAGTTTATAGTTTCATAGTTGGTAAAGTCAGAAGGGACCTGAGCAGATCATCAAGTCTGACCCCCTGCCATGGAAGGAAAAGTACCGGGGTCAAACGACCCCAGCAAGGTGTTCATCTAACCTCCTCTTAAAGACCCCCAGAGTAGGAGCCAGCACCACTTTGCTTGGAAGTTGGTTCCAGATCCTAGCTGCCCTGACTGTGAAGTAGCGCCTCCTGATGTCCTGATGTCCAGTCTGAATCTACCCTCTGCCAGCTTGTGACCATTATTTCTAGTCACTCCTGGGAGTGCTCGGGGGAACAGAGACTCTTCAATGTCTGCTGGTCCCTTCTGACTAGTTTGTAACAGGCCACTAGATCCCCCTTCAGCCTTCTCTTGTGGAGGCTGAACAGGTTCAGGTCCCTTAGCCTCTCCTCGTAGGGCCTGCCCTGCTGTCCCGGGATCATGTGAGTGGCCCTCCTCTGGACCCTCTCAATGCTGTCCACATCCCTCCTGAAGCATGGCGCCCAGAACTAGATGCAGTACTCCAACTGTGGCCTGACCAATGTCGCATAGAGGGGGAGGATCACCTCCTTGGACCTGCTTGAGATGCATCTGTGGATGCACAACAAGGTGTGGTTGGCCTTCCTAACTGTGTCCCTACACTGCCGGCCCATGTTCATTTTGGCATCAATAATGATTCCAAGATCCTTTTCTGCCTCTGCACTGATGACAAGGGAGATCCCCAGCCTGTAGGTATGCTGCTGGTTCTTCCTCCCCAGGTGCAATACCTTGCACTTGTCAGTGATGAAACCCATCCTATTCTTATCTGCCCACCCCTGTAACCTGTCTAGGTCCAATTGCAGCCTATTCCTCCCTTCTAGCGTGCTCACATCCCCTGACATCTTAGTGTCACCAGCAAATTTGAACAGGGTGCTTTTTACCCCCTCATCCAAGTCACTGATGAAGATGTTGATTTCCTATTGTATTAATGTATTAGGAAATACAAATTCCCTATTCTATTAATCTGATTTGTGGGAATTCATCGATAGGTAGAAAATGGAGCAGATATTTTTGCAGCTTTCTGCACCTACAAATGTACATACAGTTCACAAACAAAATTTCAGATGTCTTGTTGGATTCTTAGACCTTTTAGTATATTACTGTAGAGTCTTAGAAGTTACTTTGGAATTGATAACAATATATCTCTAAAGAAAATTTAACTCTTCTTGTCCCAGGAAAAAAATGAAAATCCCTGAACTTATATTGAAGTTCACAGCAAATGTCAGGTTCTTAAGAGACAAAGGTTGCAATATTATGATGCATTACAATGCTATGATGTAACTTGTTTTATGTTGGATAAAAACAAATAGACAGCAATCTTATCTCTTCCTCTTGATATTTCTTTTGGTCTCATTTGTCTGTCTTTCCCAGGCTTTTTCACACAATACCATCTGTCTCATTCTCCCTTTTGATTGTCTAATTGGCAGGATTCTTCCTCTGTTTGCAGAGCTTGTGCTTCTAGCTACTAACCTTGTGTTCATGTGGTGACTGGCACAATGGTAGGTACCTTTTACTGTTAGGTGCCACCTTAAATTCCAGTGACAAACTGCTTACAGTCACAAATTACTGGAAGACTGCTTGAACCTGAACAAGGGTGGTTCCATGGTGTAATGGTTAGCACTCTGGACTCTGAATCCAGCGATCCGAGTTCAAATCTCGGTGGAACCTGAACTTTTAAGGAAAAACTTCTTTACCATCTGCAAGCACCAACTCTGGATACCTGTAAGAAACTGTTGGATGCTTATCTTGCTGAGGTCATTTGACCCAGCTGGTTTCTTGCCTCTTGGGCAAAAGGCTGGACCAGATGATATCGTGAAGTCCCTTCCAGCCCTAATGTCTATTAAATCTATGAAATCTATAAATAAACATGATTGATAATAATAATATAGCCACCCTGGAGTAAAGGACCCAAAGGCACACCAAGGGGACAGATACTTGGAAATAGCTTACACATGATTTTCTTTCTTTCTGAACAGTTTTACTTTAGTTCCAGCCACTATCAGCTTTTCCTTGCACTTTGCTGGACAATAATGTTGCTCCCAAGTTTCATCTACAGTCATCCTTTAGTTCTTTCTCTCATAAATTGAACTGTTTTTTGTCCTGGAAGGGCATAGCTCTGCACTTTAAGCATACAAGTCATTTCATGAACATCAGTCAGACTATACCCATAATTAAATGTGAACATCTGCTTAATCTGCTAGAAAGCATATTGCTTTGAGTAGATAATAGATATTGTTAGAGTAATGCATGTAGGAACTTTAGACATAAATTTCACTGATAGGCAAGCACATTATAAAAGGAACCAAATTTCAGATAAATGTAATGAATGTTAATGGTTTCTTAAATGAGATCAAGCAGAAAGGGGAAATTCTAATTACTTCATTACTGAGGTTTGTGTATATATTATTAGGGAAATACTGCTCTCTAGAGGTAGAAAATTCAGTGAAAAATTCAAATGTGTCCTTTGTAATTTTCCAGATGATACTCCAGTGAACTGATCTCCCAGGACAGGATTAGCTGTAAACCTGGGACCTGCTTCTGTATCTACAAAGAGAGTACCTGGAATTTGCTTTTGTAGTTCCTCTCTCTTCTTACCACTGTCTTTTGACCATATTACCAACTGGAAGGTCTCAATGATTCTAACCTGCCACTAGATGGCTTACCCTACCATCTGTCATTAGGTCTGCCTCTCCATCTGTCTCCTCACCATTGGATTACAGCTGTCCACACTCTTAAAACTTCTTTCTTCTCCACTTCCCTCATGCCAGCTATTGTTATTTGCAGACTTATCTATAGTAAACATTAGGTCTATTGGCAGATAACCCATGAGAATATTGTAAAGAAATATTGTACCCAGAAGGCTGCAAATTTCTTGGCACACGTTTGCATTTAATTCATTATTATGTATCATTTCATACAAGAAACATGTACACTGAAGGTGGCCCAAGTAGCAAAACTGTTAAGGCTGCCCAAGGCTTTCCATTCTAAGACCTTGTTTTCAGGTGCTTTGCTAAGCTTTACCTGGTCAGGCAGAGAATGTCTATGCCAGAGGTCTGCCTTAAGATTACTTTTATTTTTAAAGTTTCAGCAAAACCTGTCCCACCAATCATGAGGTTAGGCGGAAAATACATTGTTCTCAATACATTGTTCTCCACATGTTGAAACAATATTCTTACAGCTGTTTTGTTGACAAGCCTCAGTGTCATGCAACAGAAACATGAAAGCTGGCACAGGAGTCTCCCTGATGCCTATCATTATCTATATGTGAAAATCCACCCAAATACGGCCAAGTTCTGACCCTATGAAAAACTATCATGCACACAGGTTAAACCTTGGCAGCTAAAGCCTCTGAAGATTCAGTGCTTGTTCAGTACCCTCACAGCTCCTTTGTTCAACAACTGATTACGCACCATCCTAGCAGAGGCCAAGGATATGGTTACCCAGCAATGTACCCATGTTTTCAGACATATTCCTGCCCCAACCATGAGAGCATCTCTACTACAAAGCCCTCCTGCCTGCACCTACAAGCTCTGCTAAACTTTGAGGTTGTAGCAGGGCACTAAGGTGCCTGCTACTTGGAGAGCCGGGATAACCCTGCAGGTGTCGGTTGCTGAGGCAACCAAAGGGAACTAATGGCTTACACCTGCCTAGCCAGCTGAGAAGGGGCAGGGCCTGGCTCCTATATAAAGCACAGGCAAGAGACCAAGAGGCAGTTCCCTGCTAGCAGTGAAGGAGGAAGGAGCCCCCTGCCAGGAAAGAGCAGCCAAGCCTAGCCTGAATGCAAGAGCAACATCTGTCACTGCGGTGGGATGAAGAATCCCCAGTAGGCTTGAGCGTGATTATACCCGGGCGGCTTCAGTTTGTGTTGTAGCTCAGGGGCTTGAGTTTGTGTTGCTGTTTATTACCGGTGGTTTGGGTGAGGCTATTAGGGGTTGGAGGAGGCCTCATAGGGGACTCACACTAGTGTGGGGACCCCAGCGCCAGTGAGGGTGCAGCATTTGGGGTACACTGACCCCAGCCCCAGAGAGGGGCAGTTGAGAAGCCCTAGAGAAGGGGGGCATTGCTGAGAAGCCCCAGTGTGGGTGCGGTGAGCACCGGAGAAGGGGGCAGCATTGTGGTGAGTCCCAGGAAAGGGGGCAGTACTTGAGAAGGCCCTGAGAGAAGGGCTACATTACCGAGAAGGGCACAGAGAGAGACAGAGCTGCGGAGAGCCCGAGCACCAGAGAGGGTGTAGAAAGAGACAGAACAACGTCCATTACACCTGTGAAGCTTGGGGTGTGGTACAAGGGTGGTAGGAGCCACGCATAGCCCATAAGGCTGGGGTGCACAGAACACCTGAGACAGGAGAACCATGGCCAAGAAGACGGAAGGCAGCCTCCCTATAAAAATATATAAAATCAAAGTCGTGGCAGGTGAGAATTGGAGGGTGCAAGTCGGCAGCTTGGCATGGTAAAGGAGGCGGTAGGGGAGAGCACAGCGACCCTGACCGCCCTCTTATTACAGAAGTATATAGCTCTGACAGCCAACTCCACATCCGTCCACCGTCCTCTTCCTTCAGTATACAGTGAAGCAGTAAGCTACTGGGCTCACATAGAATCATAGGAAATTAGGGTTAGAAAGGACCTCGGGAGGTCACCTAGTCCAACCCCCTGCTCAAAGCAGGACCAGCCCCAACTAGATCATTCCAGCCAAAGCTTTGTCTTGCCAGGTTTTGAAAACCCCCAAGGATGGAGTTTCCACCACCTCTCTGGGTAACCTGTTCCAGTGTTTTTACTACTCTCCTAGTGAGAAAATTCTTCCTAATATTTAACCTAAACTTCCCTTGCTGCAACTTGAAACTGTTGCTCCTTGTTCTGTCATCTTCCACCACTGAGAACAGTCTAGCTTCATCCTCTTTCAAACCCCTCTTCAGGTAGTTGAAGGCTGCTATTAATTCTCCTCTCTGTCTCCTCTTCTCTGAACTAAATAAGCCCAGTTCTCTCCATCTTTCCTCGTAAGTCATGCCCCCCACCCCTCTCACCATTTTTGTCACCCTCCATTGGACTCTCTCCAACCTGTCCACATCCTTTCTGTAGTGGGAGGCCCAACACTGAACACAGTACCCCAGATGTGGCTTCACCAGTGCTGAATAGAGGGGAATAATCTCTTCCCTAGACCTGCTGGCAACACATCTACTGATCCAGCCCAGCATGCTGTTAGCCTTCTTGGCAACTAGGGCACACTGCTGACTCATCTTCAGCTTATTGTCCACTGTAACCTCCAGGTCTTTTCTGCAGAGCTTCTGCCCAGGCAGTCAGCCCCCAGCCTATACTTGTGCATGGGGTTGTTCTGTCCTAAGTGCAGGACTCTGCACTTGTCCTTGTTGAACCTCATGAGGTTCCTTTTGGCCCAATCCTCCAATTTGTTTAGGTCACTCTGAATCCTAGCCGTATTCTCCAGTGTATCTCCTACTCCCCCCAGCTTGGTGTCACCTGCAGACTTGCTGGGGGTGCACTATATGCCATCTTCCAGGTTGTTGCCAAAGATATTGAATAAAACCAGCCCCAGAACCAACCCCTGGGGCACTTCACTTGATACCGGCTGCCAACTAGACATTGAACCATTGATTACTACTTTCTGAGCCTGATGATCCAGTCAGTTTTCTGTCCACCTTACGGTCCATTCCTCTAGCCCATATTTCCTTAGCTTGCTTGCGAGAATGCTGTGGGAGACCGTATCAAAAGTCTTGCTAAAATCAAGGTGCACCACATCCACCAGTCTCCCCGCGTCCACAGAGCCAGTCACCTTATCATAAAAAGCAATCATGACTTGCCCCTGGTGAATCCATGGACTGTTCTTAATCACCCTTCTCTCATCCAAGTCCTTAGGAATGGATTCCTTGAGGATCTGCTCCATGGTTTTTCCAAGGACTGAGGTGAGGCTTACTGGGCTGTAGTTCCCTGGATCCTCCTTTTTCCTTCTTAAATATGGGCACTGTTTGCCCTTTTCCAATCATCCATGACCTCTCCTGATTGCCAAGCAGTGCTCCACCAGCAGTCCTATTCACTGAAATCAGACTACAGAAAAGGAACAGATCTTAGCATTCAAGGGGCCCCTGTTTCACATGGTACTCAACAGGTCCCGATATCGCCAAGTCACCCATGCAGGCATATGTGTGTGGGCTTCTGAGCCAGCCTCTGTCTTAGGCATCAGACACCACTGCATCTACCCCTGACAGCACAAGGCCCACACAGGCTGTTAGGGGTAGAATTTCTGGAGGAACCTTTGGGAAGAAGATTAAACCCTCTTAGCTTGAAGCCTGCACTATGCTGCATAACTTGTAGAAAAGACAAGGGAGAAATAGAAAACTGAAGGTAACTGCAAGTACCAGACAGTCACTGCCATTGAAACTCTGCATTTTTTCACTTATTTGTACAGGTGACGGTTTAAGTTTTAGTTTGCACTTTGGTTTTCCAGATTTGACTGTCAAACAAGATGCAAAAGCAAGGTCCCTTCTTATTCGCACTAAGCAGGTTTTCTTTAAATCTTTTTGCAAGTTTACTAAATACTATGTTTATATCCTGGTTGTTGTTCATTTAATTAGTACAGAACCGGGAAGCCTGAGCTCTGCCAAAATATTTTATTGATATATGTTAAAAAAACAAACAACCTAGACAAGCCAATAAAATGGCATGCACTGGCCCTAAGCTAGCAAGCAGAGAGAGTTGCATTTAAACTAATATTTTATTTGGCAAATAAATCAATCCCTAACACAATCCATTAAATTAATCAGGCACAAAATACTCCAACAAATTACCAACTTCTTCATCTTGGTTATTTGAAAATATAGCTACAACAGGCACTTTAAAACAGTGTAACACATCAGCATGGCATACCCCAGGATATTTCATCCTCCACAAAACAGAATGTTGGTTAGCAATTGATTACTCATTAAAAAAGGCCCATATGGCATATGGCCTCCCTACTTTCCCCTGATTGTCTAGGTCTGGCCTAGGTAGGGTTACCATATTTCCAGTTTCAAAAAAGAGGACGTGTGTCTGGGAAGGTAATATGATTGTGGGGGGCCGGGGAGAGGGCAGTGATATGCCTGTTATCTACCCTTGCCCCTCGCTCCCAAGCCACACGCCCTCAACCCTGCTGCTGCCCCTCATGCCTGACCCACAGTATCCCAGCCCCCCAGGCCATGCTGGTGCTCCTTACTCCAAACCTGCAGTCTCCCAGTCCCTGCTGATACCCATCACTCCCAATCCACAGCCCCCTGGCCCTGCCTGTATTCCCAAATCACAGTCCCCGTCCCCACCCCCAGTGCCCCTCACTCCCAAACCACAGCCCTCACCCATCCCTGCCAGTACTCTCACTCCTGATCCACAGCCCCTTGCCCCTCTACCCATCCCCCCATCCCTGCTGGTGCCCCTTACTCCCAACCTGCAGCAGCTCCCTGCTCCATCCCCAGCCCTGCTGCCCTCGAAGCACCCCTCCGCTCCCATCCCCCCTGGATGGGCAGGCACTTTCCCCACCCTTCTGCAGCCCTGGTAGCCAGACAAATTCCACCAGCACCAACAGGCACCCACCCCCTTGCACACCCATCCCCTCAAACACATACCCCGCAACAGTCCTGAGGCCCTGACCCTCCAACCCCCACAAATTTACCTGCCTGCAGCTGCCAGGGGCCTGAGCAGACACACGTGATGCCCCTGCCTCCAATTGCCCTTCCCCGCTCTCCCCCAGCCCCAAGTAGCTCCTTGCCAGGGTAAGCTGGGAAGCGCTGGGGAAAAAGCTTTGATGCTGAACGGAGGCAGAGCAAAATCCTGGACATTTGTTGATATTTAAAAAAATCTCCCAGATGGCGATGAGGGGACCCAAAAAGAGGACGTCTGAGAAAACCTGGATGTATGGTAACCCTGCTTAGGTGGGTATTTTCAGTTGTTTGAGTTCACTAAGAAATCCATTAGTGTCCAGGGCCCTGTCCATGTGAAAACGCCTGCCTCTGGCTTCACAGATGTCCTGCAGTTTGCAATAGACTACTCTCATTCACACAACACTTGCAACATTGGCATCCAAACAGTTTCAAAGGGAGCACCATCTTGCCTTCAGGTTTCATTCTTCAACTGCAAAGTGTGCAACTGAATGGCCTCTATTGCCCTATATCATCCAAGTAGAGCTATTTCTCCCTGGCAGGTGAAAATGGTCAGCTTTCCCACTAAATAACAGTTGGCATCTCCACTACTGATAGCTTTGTCATTTAGACAGATCAAAGTTACAGCTTGTTCCAGCATGAAATATCAGACTGCTTTAGTACCCCAATGTCACATCCACTGCCTGAGCTCCCAACATAACTATTCATTATAGTGCCCCTGTAGTACACTAAGCCCTGGAGAACAAGGGAGTTGTGTCCCCTGAAGGTCGCATACATTCTGGTTCTTTCAGGAGGGCAAATTACAGGCATGTAATGTGCTACTAGCAACCCCAGAACAGTTTGGGAGAGGTGTTTTCTGACCAACTAATTCAGGCACATTCCTAACATAAAAGTTTTTTACCAGCAAGTTTTCAAAGACAGAATTATGCATTGTACCCCACAACCTCCCTGAGTCATATGCTGTGGTAGTGGAAGTTGGGACAAGATTCTCACAAACATCCATAAAGTCCTGGAGAAGTTCTGGAGCCACTGCTGACCATCTCATTTTGGCAGTGATAAGATCCCACACTAGTCATACCCCAGAAACACTAGTGCAAGCATGGGGATAGGACAGCAATGACATATGTTCTAAAACTGCCACGTGCACTCCTCTGTGTTTAGAGGCCTTTTACATTTGTTAATGCTCAAAAAGCTTTCCAGGAGCTATTTTGGGGCTGAGAGCTGGCAAAAATAAAGAGAATGTGATCATGTCATAAAGACTGAATCACAATACAGAAGCAGGCGGGAATTAAAGTTGCATATTCAGCTTTATTTGGGCATATTCTAACTTTAGTGTGTTGACTTTGCAATATTTATAATACTTTCTTAACAAGAAAAAAAGTGTATGATACATATCACTATTTAGATTGGCCTAAAACACGAGGACATAAATTAGCATTTAGGTAGTCCTTGGAAAAATTTCCATCAATTGGGCCTACACTGTTATCAGTGCTAGTTTGCCTGAGTAAAATGTAAGTGAGGAAAACAGAATTGGTACATTTTTATTACAGTATACTTAGGAAAAAATTCGAAGAGTATATATAATGACATGTTGATACAGTCTGCACTTTCATTTACCTTGACATGACTGATGAAAAAGTGTTTATTGTAATGAGAGCAATATATGAAACGTTCAGCTCGACTCTAAGGCCACAACCAGACAATCAGGGGCATGCAGATTGTGGCGCCACAAATCTCTTTGCAATGCCAAACTGATCGCAATAAACATTAAAACATGGCAAAATTTGCTACCAGGATTTTCTAGGAGCAAAAATACCCCCTGGAAACAAAAGCAGTGCAAAGCACATCCACTGGTATAAATGAAGGCCAAGCAGTCCAGAGCAACACTCTGGCTGCTGGCCAGGCCTCCGTGCTGGCCCTGCTGCTCCGGTATGCCACCAGGTAAGACTGCCGAGGCCAGCACAGGTACTGGCCTCAGCCTCCAGCTCTCTCTGACTGAAGAGCTGCAAGGATCTGGGCAAGAGCAGTTTGTCCACAAATTGTTCCACAACAAAGCACACCTGCAGGGGTGTGCACATGCTGTTAGCAAAGCTCTTTGATAGAAGCTTATTTTTAATCAGAGAAGCTGCAGTTATGGGGCGAATAAGATAACATAAAAAAGAGAAGGACAGATGTTGGACTAGTTTTTTTCTGTTTTCTGACACTTAATTCATTTTCTTTTTATTTTGATTATAAAATATTTTTTTTTAGAAAAAATCTCCTCTCAGAATCATTTCCTTGTCCTTGTCACTTGCTGAAATCCACAATTAAAATGATATATTCACATATGATTAGTTGTGAGTGTATGGTGGTATTATAGGGTAGAAAGCATAAGCATACCTTTGTTGTATATTAAACTTCCTCCCACACCAAAATCTAGAAATTATTCAAAATAATATTGAAAGGATGGCTACTTTTGCTGCTGTTTTGAAAAAATCACATGTAAGCATAATGCATATCTGTTATAATTGATGGTGCTTAGGAGTCTGTAGCATAGTTTCTTAACTTTTCTGACTAATAAAAAAAATTTTGTTCCAATCTGCAAATGTCTTCTGTGAAACTCTTTACATCAGTTCTTAGGAATAAGTAGGGCTTATGAAGATGATAGGTTTATGGTATTTCATGTTCTAGTCAAACAAATAACCTGAGACCACTCATATGCTTTAAGTAGCATGTGTTGCTTAATAGGGCCTTAGTATAATTAGTAATTCTGAGAAGACTTTAAGAAAGGTAAATCTAGTATAAAAGTATGGAAGAAATTTCTGAGAATTAAACTGTCATGGGTAGGTGGCACATTTTCATAAGAAAGATGGTGAATAGTTTGTGAGAGTTGAAAGACTGGGCAATCCCTGCAAAAACCTTGTATTGGCAAAGGGGTTGGGGCATTGATAAAATGATGTAACAAGTTATTTTAATTTCTGATTTTTTGGATTCTATGATTAAATGGCATGATGGGACAAATGCTGCCCACACATTCCAAGTAAGGTCAACTAACATGACTGAGTGGGATTCAATTCAATATCTAGCCTTGCATAACTTGGCAAAAGTATATATGTCCTTACAGTAAAACTGGGGATAAGAAGTGCTCCTGCTAGTAATAAAGTCAATTGTTATTACCTTAGAAGCAAGAACAATTATTAGACTGTCATTTAAAAACAAAAAACTGAAAATCCCTTATGGAGTGTTGTTGTATTTCAACTTTTTAGGCAGTAACCTTAATTTTTCAAAGCTTTGTAATGGGTCCAAGACAATAGTTAAACAAATGTAGAGGGTGGTGTTGATTATTCTAACCCATTAGATGTCGAATTGAGTTGCAGTTTTTTGTCATGGCCCAGTTTAGCCAAGAAGGCCTGTTGAACACGTATAGTTCAGTCTCGCTTGCTCTAATAGACAAATGAACACAATGTAGTAATGTACCCAGTCACCTCTGACTTCCCAGCCAGAATGGTCATTTTTGGCATGTTTGAATGGAAATAACCTTCAGCACAAGTCCAAAGCAATGCTCAAACTCATGACTTGGGAGTCATAACAAAACTCCTTCAGTCCTTTGCTACCACACCCCACTGATCACAATCCGGATGTGAAAATACTTGTAACTATATACATACACATGCACTTCCCCTTAGTAAAATCTCTCTCCCCTCCAGTTATTGATAGCAACAGTTCAGAACAGATATGCCTAGTCTTCTGATTGAAGAAAACCATAAATATGTTAGAATAAACGGGGAGTGTCTAGGTAATGATATTCTCGGTATCTTTGCAATAGCAAAGAAAAGAAAGTAAAATGTGAAACTGTTCATGGAAACTCCCTGAGTTCAGAAATGTGTTTCATGTATTATTTCAAACTTGCTTCTTATTAAACTCAGAAGGTTTAATAAAAACTAGAGGTGATCACCTGATTTGATCACCCACCTATATATCCCTCAGCTTCCATCAGTGATGGCAAAGCTGTTCTGCAAATGTCAAGAGATGGAGAAAATAGAGCTGGTGAGGAACTTCTCAGTGAACTATAGTGTGCCAAAAATGGGAACTTGTTAAAACAAAAACTGTTTGCGAAACAGGATTAGTTTTGATAAATGCCCTAAACTAAAAAATTACTGGCAAAAGAGTTTGAAATGTCATTATGGTACATTTTTTATATGTTCAAACCAAAATCATTTATTAAATCAGGAATTCTTTTCATTTTAAAATATAAAAAATGTTGATTAAAAAGAGTTTTTGAAAGACTGAAATCAAAACAAAGCATTACATGACTAAAACTTTTTTTTTTTCCAGTTCACAGGAAGTTTCTGACTTTTTGGATCAATTTGGTTTGAGATTTTTTTTTTTTTTTGGATAACTTGAACACTTTCAAAGCATGAGAAAGCTGTTTCCTTTCTGGCTCTAATTATCAGGAGAAAGCTAATGGAAAAGAATATTTAAGCCTTACTGCCCAGTGTGTGCTTTTCAGTTAGTAGGGCAAAGTAGATTCTTTGATGCATTGGCACATGTCCTAATTTTACATTTTCACAAGTTTATTAGTACAAACTTGATTATGTTATTATCATATCATTTTTTTTCTTCTGACTTTATTACAGAACTTAAGCAATCAAGCCTTCATGCGAACTGGACATTTAACTCTTTTAGGTAACTTTGAAAATCTCTACCTTTATAACAGATTGCACTGAAGCTTATTAGTGAATCAGTTTATTAGAGCAATTTCTGATAGAAACATCTTACTGCCTGTGGTAAGTGGTCATATTTACCCAGTCAGAAGAATTCTGGTTTAATATTTTAAGAGCAGTGCAGTGGTCCAGGGAGACACAAAAGCCGACCAGATACTACAAAAAGTCCATGTTGGTTGGAGTCTGCACCTGCCTGCTATTTTTAACCAGGAAAACTACAGGGTGTCCAGTTTTAGGGCTACAAAGTGGTATCTGGTGCGTGGGGGAAACTAACAGCTGTAAATGGCAGGGAGGTTGTAACATATACACTTTCTTTGTGAATAGCAAGTATGGAGGAACCAAAAAAATATTTTAAATCAGCAAGAATTCTTGTGGTTGAACCAACAGCATGGTTGGGATAAACAAAGAAACTTTCAAGTATATCTCTGTGCCTTTCCTCAGCTCTCACCTCTCAGAGACCTGAGAAAGGTTACTGTGATACCTGAAAACTTATTTGCATCTATCCCAACCATGCAGTTGGTTTAATAAAAGATATCATCCACAAGAATTTGTTCACATGTTTCCTAAACCATCACAGCAACAGCATCACTTCAACACTTTAAAGCAGCAAGCAGTCTAATTCAAGACAAAAACAAAATGCATAAGGAACACTTAAAAGTATACCACTTGAGAAGCAACCAGTTTTATTAAGTACGTTATTATGGAATTTAAAATTGACTCCCGAAACATTCCAGTTAACAAAGTATGTCTTGGTTAAGTTACCTGTACAACCAAAACTGTGGCAGGATCTCAAATAAGTTTAAAAGGACAAATACAAATCAAGTTGATCTATCCTGGAAATATATTCTCATGAGTTTAACCCTATTACTCACAAGGGAAAAAGGAAAGATTAATTTTAAGAGTTCAAACCACCATCTTGTGGAGGAGGAAAGTGGATATCCTACTTGCAAGTACTTCTTTTATGTAGTATTTATTATGTTTATATACTTCATATAATGAAGCAGAAAATTAAAGAAGAAACATTTAAAGAGCTAGGGTTTTTCCCCCACCTCTAACATTCCTTTGGGTTATTTATATCTTTCTCATTTTACCTTAGATCACTCACAATATATGATATGAGACTAATAATATGACTCATGAAAGTAGAATTAGACCACTGGTTGGATGCTTCATGAATTAAAAAAGGAGAACACATAAATAGCAGTTTCAGGATATACTTACCATTAAGCACAGGCTTCAGTAGTTTGTTGAGCTAGAGTGTAATTGAGTTTTCAGCAAACATCTCAAAATCAATAATTAAATACAAAAAAAAAATCATCAAAAGGTAGCCAGAGATAAGCATGTTCATTGCCTCCCAATATTTGTCAATTTTCATCACTAAGGTAGTTAGCTACTATGGATTCTAATTTTAACATCATAGTTTTTGCCTAATCATGTTCCCACTAGAAAATTAGAGCGTGGTTAGGTAAGAACTGTGATGTTAAAAATAGAATCTATAGTCGCTAACTACTTTTTTGATGACAACTGACAGATATGAAGACAAAATTTCTGCAAATTATTAATATGACTCTCTTTATACGATCTTCCCAAGTCTAGTAATACCATACCTTTTATAAAACCAGGCTAAAGTAGGTAACATCTGTCTTCAAAGTTTCTCAGACACTTCAGTTCAAAGCCAACACTTTAAATGATGGTATTTTGACTAGATTTGAAAACTGATTATTTCTTGATAAAGACACAGATATTTGCATATTTTTTTTCTCTATGCTATCATTTAATGGAGTCTGTGTACAGTCTGTTATACCGGTTATAATTTTCTGTGAGCAACACATTTTTTAGGCTCTGCCAGAAAAGGCATTGAGCTTGTGGATTCTTTGGCCACTCAAGAATTGAACTCCTGCAAATCCTCCTCCTCAGTCGCAGATACTGGGAGTGCTGTAACACTGGCTCCAGCAGAATAAACACAATCACGTCCAGGTTCTCATCCATTAGTCTCTGCAGGGCAATGTAAAAAGCTGTTCTGAAGTTCCCATTCTTTACATACCTTTCTGTCAGGACAAATATTGTCTTCCTGCTGCACTGGATGCTCTGTGCAAGGTTGTCAATGACGGCTTTTCCCGGCTCCCAGTCTCTTTCCTCCAAACAAAGCAGAACTTGCTTGTCCTTACTTTCTTCTAAGTGAATTCGTAATTCATTTATTACCCAGTCAGTTACCGCTACATCCTTAGTATCATAGGCAATGTAAGCATCATAAAGAGCTTTTTCTGTGATTATGGACCTGTACCCTTTCAGTCTGGCAGCACAATAATAATATGTGTACCAAGCATCCCAATAAAATAAATGTTTTGTGATAGCCATTACCATAACAGTGAAAATAATAATGAATGATAACGAAAAGCATATTAGTGCAGCTATATCCAAAGTACAGGTATGTCGATCTAAACTTATAATGCTGTTTCCTGTTTGATCTCCAGGTGTTGCACAAATGACATCTGTTGCCAGTCGCGGTATGCTGACATTAATGTTTAAATGTATCCAGTTAATGAAACCAACAATTGCACAAGTGCATTCAAAAGGGTTCCCCTTTAAGTTCAACAAGACTAAATAATTTAAATCATTTGACAGAAATGTTGATTGGTTTATGGAATGAAGTCTGTTGTAACCTACATCCAGATGTAAAAGGCTGCTGGCTTTAAAAAGAAATCCATCAGGTAGCTGAGCAATCTTATTATATTGAAGCAGAAGTGTCTGAAGAGAGGATGTGCAGCTGGCAAGGCTGTCATTTATAAAAGACAATAAATTTCTGCTCACATCTAGTAATTTGAGATTCTGAAATTGTTTCAGGGCTTTCCAGTCAAAGTGCTGTAATTCATTATTGTTTATGCGTAGTTCAATTAGGCTCTGTGGAAGACAATGGAATGCCTTTTTAGGAATACTTTTAAGTCTGTTGAAGGATATATCAAGATGAGTTAGTTTGCTGAGTTCTTTAAAAAAGCATCTATATCTTTTGTCTCCATTTTTCCATAAAATATCAAGGCGATTTCCTTTGAACACCAATTCTTCCAGTGAACTGCTGATTAGTTTAGGTTCTGTTAGTGTGGAAATTTCATTGTAACTTAAGTTTAAAACTTTTAGATGCATAAGATTTTGAAGAAATACCAGTCTATGGGTTATCCCTGACACAATAAAATAGTGTTTATTATAGCTGAGGTCCAGTACCTCTAAATTCTGTAATTCATGAAATGCATAACTATAAGCCAAATCAAGTTTATTAAAAGACAAATCTAAATATTTGAGATTAGGGAGGAAGATAAATTCAGTGCCATTCAAAGCTTGGCCAATGCCATTTGAAGACAAATTCAAACAGGCTACATCATGGAAACCTTTAAATTGTTGTTGAGCAATGAAGAAAACACTGTTCAAACTTAAATCTAGTGCTTTACCATACATGCTGCACTGAGGTCTGATTAAAGGAAAAATAGGAGCAGACTTATAACTACTGGATGTACCTCCAGACTCTAGCATATTATTTGCTGATGGGTCAAGATAAGTATCTGTTGAACGATGTCGAATGACATGATTTCCTAATGATGTCCCATGAATGTCACTGTTGTTGCTGCCCTCTGATAATGGTGATATTCTGTTGTTGGACAAAGAAATCAAAGTCAGATTAACAAAGAGCTGGAATACCCTGAGGTCAATCTGCTTGATAAAGTTGACCCCAAAATTGAGGGTGTGTAGATTTGTAAGTTTTATAAGAGGCTGCAGGTGTTCATGTGTAAGGTCCTGGAATACATAACCTCGTATATGCAGTTGTTGGAGACGGACCAAGTTAGCAAAATTGTCAGAAATATTTATATACTTGGGGTATGCTTGTCTTGCATAATTAAAGGATAAGTCAAGCACCTCCAAGTGAGGTAGTTGGACTAAAAATTCCCCTAAAGCTATTTCCTTTAGCAAGTAGTTAAAACCAAGATTCAAAACCTTTAACTGTGACGTGTTATAAAACCAGCTGGAAGGTATATGAGTGAGGGAAGTACAGGAGAGACTTAGGTTCCGTAAGTTTGCCAGATACTGGAAAGCAAGAGGGTGTATTTGAATGGAGGAATCTCCAGGGCAAGGATCACATGGAAAAGGGGCATTGAAGCACCTTGGGCAGTTTCCACTTAGGTCAAGGACTTCTATGTTGGACAGGTTTTGAAAATCATAATGATTAACCGTTTTTATCTTATTGCTGCTGAGATAAAGTTCTTTTAGTGATGAGGGTAGCTGGCTTGGAACTTGGGATAGGTTGTTGAGAGAGAGTGACAGCACAGTCAAAGCAGAGAGGCCTGAAAAAGCCGTGGGTTCTGCGAGGAAAGGTCTTTCACAGGAATAGCCGGTAAAACAGTTTCTATCCAAGTAGAGCTCTTTCAGTTGCATGAGTTCTGAAAAATTTTGCTGGCTGAGAGAAAATAAGCCATTAAATCTCAAACTCAGTGATGTTAAGGACAATGGCATCCCAGCTGGTATTTTACATAAATGGGTTTCATCTGCTAATAATTCCATCAGCTTGGTCATGTTAGCAAAAGCTCCATCTTCAATTACCATTCCTTTTTCACATGGATCAACAGCCTTTTCCATGGCCTTTGAATAATGATTCTTGTTTAGATTTATTTTCATCAGGTTATTCAGGCCCTGAAAAGATTCTTTAGAAATCTTCTTTATAAAGTTGCCTGAGAGGTTGATTTCTGTTACATCACTATACGTTCCAGGAGGCACATATTTCAATTGACGGGAACTGCAGTCAAAAGTCACAGAGGAATTATTCTTTGTCACATCACATGGCAGTGTTCTAGGGTACTTGGTCTCAGGAAGGACACCTGAAGTACTGTAGGCCAGAAGAAGTAGGCATAACAAACTTCGAATTGGGGGGTTCATGTTTCCCTTAAAAAAAAAAGAGAGAGAGAGCTTTTAATAATAATAATAAATATTTAGCAACAGCATAGCATTCTTGAAAGCAACATCTGAAGTTCATTAATTCATGAGCCAAGATTTGTAACAGAGACTAATGATTTTGGGTGTCTGAGATCTGGATGTTACATGTAAAGCGCTTTGAAAATGGATACATTTTTCCTAAGAAAGTTGCTCAGCAGTTTCTGAATAGCAGGCTTTCTTAACTTGACCACCTCAAAACCAAGCACCCAAAAACCACTATGTATTTTTATACATCATAGCCACGGTTTTAAAGATGTTTTAGTTTGCTTTCTTCTGCCTGTTCATTGCAGACTCAATCAATACATTTAGTTTCAGTGCTGCTATGATGCATAGATATCCTTTATGAAAGCATTAGGAGTGTCTTAGCATCTTCTGGCCTGCACACACATTAAACAAGGTATCCCAGAGATAAAAATTGCATCGTAATACATATACAAAATTGAACTGAATTCAGACTGCATGGATCAACAATTATGGCACTCCTTTTAATATGTTGTATTTCTATGTGTTTAATTTTCTAAGTTCTAAAAAAACACAAAACAAAAACCAGGAATAGGAAAGTAGAATTTTCCATTTTGTAGAACCAAATCAACTGCCAAATGGGTCATCAGATTGTTGAAACCTTTAGGTCCACAGCACTGATCCCTGTTTTATCGTTTGTAGACAACTTTTACACAAAAGTAATAGTTTGAAGAAATTGCATAAACCTTGTATGATCCAAATAGCCTTGTTTGTTAAGTGTACATAGTATGCACAGTCTAGGTACATATGTCTAGTGCTTTTATTGGTTTGCAAATAAAGAACTCTGTGAGCATCATTTACTTTTCTGCCTGATGGTCTGTACAGGAACGTTCATGTGAAGTGGAAGCATCAGTAGGGTGTTTTCCTCTGTGGCGAGGTGACCATTCCAAGATGATGACATACCTTCATTGGTGCATTTTATAGCTCTTTGTTAAACAATAGAAAACACTGGGATGCAGGAACTTTGAGTCCCATCCCTGGCCTGGGAAGCAGGCTCTGGAGGGCAAAATCTTTTGCTTCTCTCTCTCTCCAGCATTCTCCCTTTCTCACTTTTGTACTTTCACTTGTTCCCTTGTCCATCCATCCCGTTTCTTTCTTCTCCAATCTGTTCACAATTCCTGCTCCTCTGCAGCACCTATAATGTTCTCCAAACCCTGCCCCACTCATCTCTTGGTGCCTCTGGATTCAAATCAGGAAGACTCTTCCTTCTCCTCCATGCTGCCTAGGCAACATTACAGAAAAATGAGATGATAGCGGAAACAGAATGATAGTGAAACTGTAGCAGGCTGCATGCTTTCAGGGGTTGCAGCCCAGATGCAGGTGGTAAGCATATGATTGTAGTCCTGCCTATGAGGACTGGGATAACTGTGGAGAATAATTGGTTGGCCCAGAGGAAATTAATATTCCCAAGGGAAAGATAGGGGTAGGGGAGAGGGAAGACTGTAGTACTGAATCAGAGTACTTTCTCAGGGTTTGGTAAAAGATCATAAGGTTTAAGACAACTGTTTATGTGTCTGGTTGGTTTATGCTGTGTCCTGTGGGGCAAGTTGGGAAATAAAAGGGAAATAAAAGACTGTATTGTGTAAACCGACATCTTGTTACGGAGACATGAGAGAGTCGTTCAGCAATCAGCTCCCTTGCACAGCACCAGATTTTAGTTCTCAAGGCAGGGGCAATGGGAAGAGAAAGATCTGCTTAGGCTGTAAACCTACCTGCTTAGGCTGTAAAACTGGAGCTAAGCAGCCCCAGCCATTTCAGTATTTCATACAAAACACTTTTCTCAGTTGTATTTCTTTTCTGGGATTTCGAAAGTTCTGACAAGTAAATAGCTGGACTTCATTTTCAAAATGCTCTACATTTTATTCCTAAAATTGCATAACAGAGTGAAATATGGCAAATATATATCTATATATTTCAACAAATGCAATAGGAGGGAGGGGGGAAGAGATGAGGAAGAAGAAGAAAGAAGGAAGCCAGTTTTTAAAACTGCCATCATTTTCTTCCCATCAAAGCAGCATGACTATCACTGGCTAATCTACACAACAGCATCAGCATGGCCCAGCCAGGCCCCACCCACACACTGTTTACCTGAGCCCTTAGGTGCATTCTAGTCCTGGAAGTTCACTGGCGAGGCCAGGCCTAGGGCCCTGATCTTCTATGTTTGAAGAGAGGAAGAACAATTGGCAAAAGCTGTTGAAAATGGCTGCTAGGGATGACCCCTGAACAGCCTTACCTGCAAAGTTTGGAGGATGCCTGCAGGCACAGGTAGGCCTGATCCTGCCTGGTACCTGCCACTGATGTGTAGACAAACCTCATCAGGCCACAAGTTAGGGATCTGGATCAAGGCATGGGCTTTCCTTTTCATTGCATCAGTTTCATTAAGCCCCCTCATTCCTTTCCCCAGTTTCCAGTTTTAAAAGATTGTAGAGGATTTGGGGTCAAATTCATGCCTCACATGGATGAGTGAGACTACAATGAAGGGGCGCTCACTTATTCCACAGCTACAGTCCATGTACATGTGACAGCTTCAATCAATCTTGGCAAATTCATATGGAAAAATACAGGTGGGAAAAGAATGCCAGCTAATTTGTCTATGCAACAAAGTTGATGCCCAATTTCAGTTTCCTTAAACTTTTTAGTCCTGAAAAGAAGTGGAATGTTATGCAATGCTATGTCTTTGGTAGAAGGAATAACTCAACCACATTCCTAAGACGTTGTTATGCATTTTATCGTCTAATCCTTTCATAGGGCCTAATTACAGATACAGGATTCAATAGGCAATGGTATCTTAAGTGAGAAGTTTTGAAAGAGTGTTAAGTTATGCAATAAATTTGAAATCAGTCGGCATTTTCCCAAAGTAATGACAACAGAATTTAGTTGGGCGTTTACTGATACTGGAGAGAAATTAGATGCCTCTCTAAAAGTGCACCAAAACTACTAGCAGTACTGGTCATGAAATGTTGTATATTGCAGGCAGAAGATAAGCATTTAGAATAGTTCCGTAATTTCAGAAAAGCAGAACAGAATTGTTAACTAGACTGTATTTTGCTACTTTTGTACTGCTATATTTTACTTTTTCAGGTATACTGGATACAAGAAATGAACCAAAGCCCATTTAAGTTTGTAATTACTTCTGTAGGCTTGGATCGGGCCTTTAAGACTTCTTTTGAAGATACCTTCATTGAAAAGATACATCCTTTTGTATTTTTTCTGAGTAATTGTCTCAATAGAAGGTTTGGTGTGAGATCCCCTCATGAAAGCTGTTCTTACCAGTTAGAAACTCTTGAACTCAGAGACTTATGTTGAACCCTGATCCTCCTCCCATTGGACTCAGTAGTGAAAACAGGTGTAACTGGGCAGTTCTGGACTCTGAACAGCCATGATGCATGGGGCAGCAGCTGCAGCCCAGCTGCCAGTGGCAACTAGTCCAGCAGCATGGGTGGTGGGCTGCTATTTTGGCAATCCCGGCTGGTGGTGGGGTTGGTGTCCTGGTTGCCCCCTCTCGGTGATGTTGCTAGGTAAATATCCTCTTCTATTGCACGGGGTCCATGAACAGGCCTAATCCATAGCTGTGGTTTAGTAAAAAAATCCTATAAGCCAAAGTTTGTTAACCTTGCTTTCAATACAGTTAATTGAACGTTATCTATCAAGTTGGTTTAGGTTCTTGTTGCAAACTCAGGCCAATGCAAACAAATAGCCAATGAATAACTTGTACACACAATAATAATCTTAATAAACTCAGTAGAACTACTTGCATACATTAAAACACTCACTATGCAAATGTGTGTTGGGTCAGAATCATTACATCAACCATTAGCTAGCTTTATTTTTTAAAGTTTTTATGCTGAATGGGAAGGGGGATAAAATATCAAAAAATGGTTAGGATAAAATGTGAAGGGAGTTAGAAAAAAGCAACTGAAGTGCAAAAAGACTTATAGAAAAAATAAATAAAATGCTAGGAGGAGGCTGCTGAAAAGTTGAAAGCAAAAAACTCAGACAGATAAAAGTAGAAGAATGAAATTGCCATAAGGAAGAAGGAAGATAAGTCAAGGAGACCATAATAAGAAAGTCTTCATTGTTTAAACACTATGTTATATGAGGCATTTATATGATAAGACTCTGCACTTATGATAAGCACAATATATAAACACATATTTTAAGTTCTAGTTAAAGTTCAAAGACCTACTAAAAGCATATTTAACCTTGTAAAATGCTGCTTTGAGCAGGGGGTTGGACTAGATGACTTCCCAAGGTCTCTTCCAACCCCAATTTTTTAAGATTCTATGCCTAAAAGCATCCACATTTAAGAATGATCTGTAACCGAAGAGACAAATTTCTATATGTTGCTAACACAGAAAAAGTAAGTATTTAATTAAAATATAAGTTGTCTAATTAAGCATACCTATTTAACAAAATAAGATTAACATGTTCGGAATCTTTTTTCCATGATAGATATATCTGCAGGTTTCTTGAAAGTGCAAATTACTTCCAAACTTTGCTCATTAAATTAGAGATTTTTTTAACTTGATACTTTGGGCTGAGTCTGGTGCCACTAACACTAATGTTAATCAGGAATAAAGTCCAAGGTAAGTGAGACCAGAATTAGCCCCCATTGTCTTAAATTCATGGCTGTAGGAACATGCTTTTAGAACATAAAAATACTCACTTTCTTTATTCCTCCCCCATAAACGATGCCATTCCACTGAAGTGTTTTTAAAATGAATCAAAAGCTGCAAGCAGCAGACAGCAGAAATGGTGAAAGATCTTTGACTAACTTCCCCAAATGGGCCACTGCAGTGACACGAGAAATCAGCTTGTGCTTTGCTCCAGTCCATGGGAAAATAGCAGAAGTCACACCTACTTTGACAGTGTATTTATTGACTCATTTGTCGCAATACAAGTTACCAGATTTACCCAAAGAAACTTGTTTGCCTATGTCCTTAAACCAACACAGCTACAACCTATACCCCTAAAGACAGTGGACACATCTACATGAGATGCTACTGTGCAATGGTTACTGTGCATTTATTTAGTACTTGTATAATCAAGTACTAAATAAATGTGCAGTAACCAGAGTTATTGTGCAGTAGTGCCAGCAAACACCTTTCAAGTTACGCTATTCTGCAGAATCTTAATAATACAGCACAGTAGCATATTAACACTGGTAGTGCTGTGGTATGCTACTGCACAGTATTATTCAGCTACTGCACAGCCAGCATCTCTTGTAGACATGCCCAGCAAATTAATTTGTTTAATAAAATTTATCCCAAAAATATTAGCAGAGGTTCAGATATTCTAAATATTTTTCTCTCTCAAAATTGAAGGATAAATCAAGTTGTTCTGAAGAAATCAAATTCTGGAAGAACTCTCCAGAAGTTTTCTTTCTTTAAGTGATTAAATGTAACATGAAGTGCCTTTAACTGATCTGGTTTTTTTTTAAACCAGATGGCGGATACACTAGTCAGTGAGATGCTGGTAAAAATAAAAACCAAATTCTTTAACTTGTAAAGATTCTTGAAAGCAGAAAAGTCTATTTGAATGGAAGAGTTTCCAGGAAAAGGAGCATTATACCAACTTGGGCCCAGTACAGACATTTCACTTTTAAATGGTATAAGTTATTGGAAAATTATCTATACCAATAACAGAACAGAAGTTTGGCACACATAGACTGGTTTAAAAATAGTGGTGTGGTGTCTGTAGTGGGCGTGGTGAGTACCATCCTGTCCCCCTTTACCTGAGCGCCCCCTCAGCTCACCTGCCATGACTTGCTGTTACTGGGTGAAAGGAGAGGTTCAGTAGTGTTCTTCTCGGGTGACCCAGTGATGGGGGTACTCACGTTCATGCTGCAATGTTCCTCAGAGCTTCACCTCCCCTACACCCCATCCACTCGCCAACTGCTTGGGTGTTGCTTCCATTGTTCTGCCGTCCCCTATTAACCCCTTTACTAAGGAGTCAGGCATCAGCTTTGGCACCGGTCGGTTGCCTGGATGTTAGGGCAACTGGATCCCCAGACCCTGGTGCCAGAGGGCTGGGCTCCCATGGTCTTGTGTCTTTCTCTCTCTCAGGGAGAGAGACACTCCTATGGAATCCAAAATTCAGGCAGACGGGGATCGGTCTTCCCCAGCCTAATGCCGAGACACTGCTCCCCCTGTCCCAAGTGCAGGCACAGCACCTACAGCTATGATCCTTCCAGCTTCAGGAGTCGCCACCTGCCTGGCATGCTCCCAGCTGGCTCTCTCTCCCTATCTCCACCCCTGCTAGCTTCTGGCGGGATTTTTAAGTTTCCCATGGCGGCCTCCCCAACCGCCGCAATCAGCCGGCACTCCCCTGCCTTGGGAGTAGCTGATTAAAGAGCCGGCATAATGCCAGCTCACACAGCCACGGCTCCAGTTCCAGCTTCGGCCACGCTCTAAAAGGTAAGTTTTCTGGGGTGTGGGGGGCCTGTTTGTTCCCCATGGGGGCTCTCAAAATTCCCCTCAGCCTCCTTGGTGCCTGTGGAGGCTTCTTGCTGCCACAAGTGGAACCCAGTCCAGGACCCCATCCTCACAAAGAGTGCAGAAAACTGTGTAACTTAGATCAATTCACTTTGGGCTTTTCAAATGTTTGTACCTAGCCTTGGACAGTTTCTACTTAGGTAAAGAATTTCCAAATTTACTAGTTTATTAAAATCCCATTGACTGATGGTCTTCGTCTTGTTAAATGTGAGCAGGTTGGGTGATCCTAGCTCCATTGCTCCTTTATAGTTGCCTGCCATGATTTGGATTAGAAAGAAAATGAAGGAGATCAGTGGTCTTTAAGTGCTAGTGATTAATAAGCCTCACCCAGGTGTCACTTGCACGGAGTACTAGTTTATTTTTTTAAAGTAAGAGATTACTGCAACTGTAGTTACAATTACTTCATAGACAAAGCCTCCCAGTAATGCCAAACAGTCCTCTTAACACAGACTGCATCCTAGAAACAATGTAATGCTTAGCATTCAGAGTGGCAATTATCTTGTTAATGTCTCTCGATGCAAGCCTCATACTGGGACCATCCCGGAGGCTTTCCTGCTGCCCACATTGCCCCTCTCGACAGCTGTGTCCCTTTAGGGCTCAGGATTCTTGTTGGTGTGGGGTCTTCTTGCCCACCCGTCGTCTGCCACCCATGGGCCACCCTCTTCCCGCTGGGATACCATTCTGTGTGGCTCTGTCTTGCCTCAGCTCTCCCCTCACTCACCGGAGTCACTGAAACTTCAAGGTAGGTAACTTGCCCGAACGAGTTCTCCATCTAGGATCCCACAGTCCCAGCACCTCTTTCTGATTATCAGGCAGATTCCTCAGGTTCTTATCCATCTGAGTCTCTGAATGCTTCTCGCTTCTGTCTCTGTGCCCAAAGGAAACAAGTAAATGTGTCCCACTAGATTTATGCAAGTTTTGGTGGGCTAATCACTCAATCCTGTACCAGGTGTGTAATTTCCCCCACCTGGCAGGGTACATTGTCAGGTGAACCCTGTCCAACCTTGCCTTAGTAAAAGGGCTCCTGCCTAAGCCCCTGTTACATTAAAGTCAAGATGAAGTTCTCATAGAGAGGAAGGCAGATTGAGGGGCATTTAGGATAAATTGCTGTAGGAAAGTGACAAAACAGTCAAGTTAGTGAAGGTCACAAAAGCCTTATAGATTTCACAGACATTAGGGCTGGAAGGGACCTCAGAAGATCCTCGAGTCCAGCGTCCTGCTCCAGGGGCAAGAAGTCAGCTAGGGTCAAAGGATCCCAGAAAGATAAGCATCAAAACATTTCTTAAATGAATCCAGAGTAGGTGCTTGCACCACCTCTGGAGGGAGTCTATTCCAGGTCTTGGAGGGTAGGACAATAAAGAAGTTTTTCCTTATGTCCAGCCTAAAATGGTCTTGGAGGAGTTTGTGACCATTGGACCTTGTCATGCCTTGGGGCACTGTAGGGATCCTGATGCACACCCCTTGTGTACTTACAGGCTGCCACCAGATTACCCCCGAGCCTGCACTTTTGCAGGCTGAAGAGTCCCATAGCTCTCAGCCTCTCTTCATAAGGCCTATTCTCTTGCCCTCTGACCATGTGCGTGGCTCTCCTCTGAACTTTCTCAAGCTTCTCCACATCCTTCTTGAATTGTGGAGCCCAGAATTGGATGCAGTACTCCAGTTCTGGCCTCACCAAGGCCAAGTACAGCGAGATGATGACATCCTGAGATTTACTTGAGAAGCATCTATGGATACAAGGCAGAGTTTTGTTTCCTTTACCAGTTGCGACATCACATTGGTGGCTTATGTTCATCTTGTGGTTAATCATGACCCTTGAGTCTTTTTTAGCCATAGTGCTAGCAAGTGCTAGCACTACCAAGCCTATAAGGGTACTGAGGATTTCCCAGTCCCCCCCCCCCCCCGAGGTGGAGCACCTTGAATTTGTCAGTATTGAATGTCATCAAATTTATGTCTGCCCACTTTCTAAGCCTATCCAGGTCAACCTGGATCACCAGCCTATCCTCAGGTGTGGACAATCTACCCCAAAGTTTATTGTCATCAGTGAACTTGGGCAGTCCACTTCTGACACCAGTGTCCACGTTGTTAATAAAGATGTTAAAGAGAGTACGTCCAAGGATGGAGGCTTGAGGGACACCACTGGTCACAGAACACCACGATAATTTGGTTCCATTGACTACCACTGGGTCCAGCCTCGGAGTCAATTCCCCAGCCATCAGACTGTGATGTAGCTGAGGCCACAGCTGGCCAATTTTTCTATGAGGAGATCATGGGACACCAGGTCAAAGGCTTTTTTAAAGTCCAGATATATGATGACAATCTCTTCTCCCTTGTCCAGGTGATATGTCACGTGGTCATAGAAGGAGATGAGACTGGTCAGGCAAACCTACTCACAATAAACCCATGTTGGCTGTCCCTCAGGATGTTACCATCAGCCAACTTGTCAAGAACGGTTTCTTTGATGATTTTTTACAGAATCTTTCCAGGGATTGAGGTCAAGGTGATTGGCCTATAGTTCCCAGGATCTACTTTCCTCCCTTTCTTGAAGATGAGTACCACATTGGCCTTCTTCCAATCTTCAGGTACTTCTGAGCACCACGAGTTTTTGAATATCTTTGCCAATGGCTGGGCTATGATGCCTGCCAGCTCCTTAAGTATGCTGGGGTGCAATCTGTCAGGATCAGCTGACTTGAAGGTGTCCAGTCACTCAAGGTGTTCCTTTACAAGGTCTACACCAATGCTGGGTATAAATTCATCCTCACCCTGGCCGTCCCCCATCATGCTAGGCAGGGCAGTCCCTTTGGGCTCAGGCATTTAGTCAAGGATGCACTGCAGAGTAAGAGTTTTGAAGAGATGGGAGCCCAGGAAGGGAGGCTGTGCCTTAAGGAAATGATCCTTAGGGCACAGAGGGAGACGATCCCGATGCAGGGAAAAATGGGGAAAGGGGCCAAGAGGCTTCCTTGGCTGACCAGAGAAATCCAGAGCAGCCTATAGGCAAAAAGGGAAGCATATAAAAAGTGGAAACGGGGAGAGATTACTAAAGAGAAGTATACCTCCTCTGTTTGCGCTTCTAGGGAGGCAGTTAGACAGGCCAAAGCTAACATGGAGCTGAGGATGGCATCCCAAGTTAAGGATAACAAAAAATTGTTTCTTAGATATATAGGGAGTAAAAGGAAGGCCCAGGGTGGAATAGGACCTCTACTAAATGAGCATAAGCAATTGGTGATGGGCAGGGGGGACAAGGCTGAACTCCTCAATGAGTTCTTTGCCTCAGTGTTCCTAAGCGAGGGGCAAGACAAGTCCCTCACTGGGATTGTAGAGAGGCAGCAGCAGGACGCCAGACTACCAAGCATAGACCCTGAGATGGTGCAGAGGCACTTGGAGGAACTGGATGCATTTAAGTCAGCAGGCCCGGATGAGCTCCATCCGAGGGTACTAAAGGCACTGGCTGACGTCATTGCACAGCCACTGGCGGGAATATTTGAACAGTCATGGTGCACGGGCCAGGTCCTGGAGGACTGGAAAAGGGCCAATGTGGTCCCCATTTTCAAGAAGGAGAGGAAGGACGACCCAGGCAACTATAGGCCAGTCAGTCTCACCTCCATCCTTGGCAAAGTCTTTGAAAAAATTATCAAGGCTCACATTTGCGAAAGCCCGGCAGGAAAAATTATGCTGAGGGGAAACCAGCACGGGTTTGTAGCAGGTAGATCATGCCTGACTAATCTAGTCTCTTTTTATGACCAGGTTACAAAACACCTGGATGCAGGAGTAGGGGTTGACGTCGTTTACTTAGACTTCAGGAAGGCCTTCGATATGGTATCCCACCCCATACTGGTGAACAAGTTAAGAGGCTGTGACTTGAATGACTACACAGTCCAGTGGGTGGCGAATTGGCTAGAGGGTCACACCCAGAGAGTTGTGGTGGATGGGTCGGTATCATCCTGGAAGGGTGTGGGCAGTGGGGTCCCGCAGGACTCAGTCCTTGGACCGATACTCTTCAATGTCTTCCTCAGCGACTTGGATGTGGGAGTGATGTGTACTCTGTCCAAGTTTGTGGATGACACAAAACTGTGGGGAGAAGTGGACACGCCGGAGGGCAGGGAACAACTACAAGCAGACCTGGACAGGTTGGACATATGGGCACAAAACAACAGAATGCAATTCAACAAGGAGAAATGCAAAGTGCTGCACCTAGGGAGGAAAAATGTCCAGCATACCTGCTGCCTAGGAAATGACCTGCTTGGTGGCACGGAAGCAGAAAGGGATCTTGGAGTCCTAGTGGACTCCAAGATGAACATGAGTCGGCAGTGTGACGAAGTCATCAGAAAAGCTAATGGCACTTTATCGTGCATCAGCAGATGCATGACGAACAGAACCAAGGAGGTGATAATTCCCTTCTATCGGGCGCTGGTCAGACTGCAGTTGGAATACTGCGTGCAATTTTGGGCGCCACACTTCAAGAAGGATGTGGATAACCTGGAGAGGGTCCAGAGAAGGGCCACTTGTATGGTTAAGGGCTTGCAGGCCAAGCCCTATGAGGAGAGACTAGGGCACCTGGGCCTCTTCAGCCTCCGCAAGAGAAGGTTGAGAGGAGACCTTGTGGCTGCCTATAAGTTCATCATGGGGGCACAGAAGGGAATTGGTGAGGCTTTACTCACCAAGGTGCCCCTGGGGGTTACAAGAAATAATGGCCACAAGCGAGCAGAGAGCAGATTTAGACTGGACATTAGGAAGAACTTCTTCACAGTTCGAGTGGCCAAGGTCTGGAATGGGCTCCCAAGGGAGGTGGTGCTCTCCCCTACCCTGGGGGTCTTCAAGAGGAGGTTAGATAGGCATCTAGCTGGAGTCATCTGAACCCAGCACTCTTTCCTGCCTATGCAGGGGGTCAGACTTGATGATCTATTGAGGTCCCTTCTGACCCTAACATCTATGAATCGATGATGAAAAACCAATGCAAAGCACCCATTAAGCAGATTGGCTTTTTCTTGGGTGTTGGTTGTTTGTTGTCCCATTTGGTTTAGCAGGGGTCCAATGTTACCCTTGCTTTTGTTTTGACTCCCCACATACCTGATAAAGGACTTTTTATTGTCCTTGATATGCGTAGCCAGCTGGATTTTCCACATGGATTGTGATAATAACAGTTCTGGTGCATACAGAACTCCCTGAAATCTATGAGTGCTGAGATCGTGCTGTTCCTAATGTAAACATTCAATTCACTGGAGATTCAGCCTGATTCAGTGGCTGAATGTCCAAATCCAAATAAAATCGGAGGACCCTTTAATCTCTCTGAATCAAATCAGAACCATCCGAATCAATTCCGAGATCTGGAAAGATTCAGCGATTTGGCCATAGATGAGCAGGCGAAGTACTTCTGGGTTTGCTGCCGAGCACGGGGGGGGGGCCCCACCGCACTCCTGTGGGACGCTTCATCTGCCCCAGCATTGTGGCATTCATGAGCCACACCTGGTTCCTCGAAGTATGTAGAAAAAACATTTAAAGCTCTGTCTATGGCCGAATCACTGATTCTCCAAATCAGCATTGAATATTCGATTCGGATTTGGGTGAATCAAATCAGGGTGTAACAGGGGGCTTTCTCAGGGCCTGTCTACCATTGGCCTGCCCACCTGTTTCTGGGCCAACTGCCCACCTCCTCATCTGCCATGCCTTGATGATATATAATTATGATCTTAATTTGGCAGGAAGCTGCCCATTTTCTTGACCTGATGCCAGGGGGTGCTATCTGTGGCTCTGTTCCTCCCCTACACTGCAGCCCAAGCCTCGCAGATGGTATCCACAGTTCTCAACCTCACCAGCCCCATGCTGGGCCCCAGAATCCTCCAATCCAGACCCCAACTGGATCCCTCCAATCAAACAGCCTACTCCACCCTCATTCTGGGCTGCCTAGCTCCCTGAACACTTTCCCTTCTTAGGCGTGGTCCCTCCCAGGACCTTTGGCCACACAGGCCCTAGCGTCACCTCCAAGCCCAATTGGAAATGCCATGCCCTGAGCTCTGGGCATCCGTCGCAGTGAGCCCCTGACCCTTTTGACCCTTCTGGTCCTGGCCCCAACATTGATCAGTCGAGGGTGTTTTAAGTCAGGCTTCTGAGCCTCTAGCCCACTCTCTAACATGGGTCTGCCTTATTGGCCCTACTATGGGGTAACCCACCCGGTGGTGGGAGCTGTGGTTATTAAGGTGCCCTGACCCATCTTTCAACGGGGTGGTAACTGGCCTGGTATTTCCTGGGGACTCCCATGCCACCAGGAGCCCCACCAGGCCACCCATTCCCAGCAGGGTGCAGTTTTAGGTCATGCCCAGGACCAGGAGCCTCCAAACCATCCCCTTAAGTTCCTGCGCCTACCTCCAGGTTGTCGCATTCAGCCTTGCA
The DNA here is from genome assembly GCF_030867095.1 of Alligator mississippiensis. Lineage (NCBI taxonomy): Eukaryota > Metazoa > Chordata > Crocodylia > Alligatoridae > Alligator > Alligator mississippiensis. The sequence goes on from NC_081824.1 coordinate 325,347,588, forward strand.
GCCAGGCGATGTTTATATAGGCGGCCAGAGATCTAAAATGGCTGCTGCAATCGAGCACCTGCTGACTGCTTGGCTCAGCCCTTAAAGTGACAGGCACCAACAGTGCCCTGCCACAAGGGGACAATGATCCAAATCAGTGAATTGAATCATTGTCCCTGATTCGGGCCAAATCTGAATCCAAATCAAATAGGACCCATTTTGCACACCCCTAATAATTTCTCTATTTTTGTTAAGTTTCTAAACAGGCCAATTGCCCATTTCTTTGAATGATATATTTCATTATGGTTAAGGCATAATTTGGTAAGCTTTATGAATTTGTAAAAAGTTTCATTAGAAAGCTCATTGATTTCATTATGTGAAAGTATCAGAGTGGTAACATTGTAATTTATTGCCAATGGCACTGTCTTCAGTTTTCAATGATTACAGCCAAAGATTATGGAAAAACTTCTTCTCATATTACATAATGAACACATTTGCATTAATAATAATTAAACTATTGCTATTTCATATATATTCTCAGTGGAACATGGACTGAAGGCAGTTATTATTTTATATACTTTTTTGATCTGCACTTAAGACTTTTTAGAGAAAGGGGAATATTATCTTGAATTATTTTGAGGCACATTGTTAATTACCATCCATATAAAGTGCCCCACATTAGTAAGAAGTTTTCTCAAATACTGTTTTATAACATGGAACAAGTCAAAAGAAATGCTGTAAAAACACCTGCAATGGAGGTTTGTAATCTGCCTAGAGACCTCTGGGAATCGTCCTGAGTCCTTGATTCTGCTCCTGCTAAAGTTGGTTGTTAAAGGGCAAGTCTACACATTCATTAATGCACCCTTGTTATTGAACATTAAGTTTAGTATTTGGTTAACCAAGTGCTAATGCAGGGACAGGCAAATATTTCAGCTGGAGGGCTGCTTAATGAATTTTGGTAAGCTGTTGAGGGCCACAAGGGTAGCCCCACCCCTTGACAGGTGCCCCACTCCCTGGTCACCATCCTGGGACTGGAAGTCCTGCCCCTAACCCCTGACCTTTGTCACCAGAAGTTCCTCCCCTTGGCCCCCCTCCCGCCACGAGAACTCCTTTTGGGAGGGTAGGTTTGCCATTTTGGACCAAAACCCCCCCCCAAATCATATACTAAAAGTCAAACACCTATTATAACAGATTTTAATTTTACTACAAAAACTATTTTTGTCATGATTTATGTGTGAGTAGTGTATATAGAGGTGATAGCATAATAAGTAAAAAATAAGATCTTATTGTTGTATATTGTGTGGGAGGGTGTGGGGTGTGGTTGGGAGTTGATGTGTGTGTCTGGTGGGGTGTGGGGGGTTGTGAAGGGGTGTGGCTGTGTGGGGGGCAATAGGGTATGTTGTGGTGTATATCTTGGGGGTTGGGGCAGGGTGTGGGTATGCAGTATTTGTGGGGTGTGAGGGAGGGTGGGGGATGTGGGGAACCCCCACACACTCTCCCCTGTGGTGCACAGACCCTGCTGCTGGCAGCAGCAGCAACAGCAGGGGGCAGGTACTCAGGGAGCTTGTGCCGTGCACAGGCGCTGCTGCCCAGCTGTGCACAACTCCAGCAAGGGGTGTACATGAGGGCAAGAAACAAAGCCAGGTCAGCCCATCTCTATCACGTGGGGCTCCCCGCAGCACACGTGGAACTCCTGGCACTTGCATGCCACTGGAGGAAGCCCCATGCAATGGAGCTGGCTCCCTTCCCCGCCCCCTGCTGTGCACGTCCTGGGACTCCACAGGTAGTGGAGGGGAGACTTATCCTTTGCTTTCTCACAGAGTCCCAGGACCTTCACAGCTCCATGGTTGCAGGGTTAGAGTTGGTAGATTCTTCTCTCTCAGTACCAGCTGTGCAGTCACAGGGCCAGGACTGGGAGAGAAGAATCTCCCAGCCCCAGCCCCATGATTGTGGGGTTAGAGCTGAGAGATAAGAATCTCCCAGCCCCACTCCTGATCATGATCACGAAGCAGTGGCTAGGAGCTCCCTGCTGCTGGGGCAGGGGGACATTGTCTCCACCCAGGCTCTGGTGGCAGAGCCCAATCTGGCAGCAGGCAGCTCCCTGGGGCAGGCAGCTCCCAGCTGACTGAGAGCATGTTTTCTTCTGGTCGTCTGTTTATGTGTGTGCTACTGAGCAGTAAGTAATCAGGAGTAAATTTGCTACTTGTAAATACAAGTAGCAAACTTACTCAGGATGCAAACAAATTACTGCACAGTAAGTATTTGCACTTGTAGACAGTGATCCTTAATGTGCAGTAATTAGCTCTAATCATGAGTAAAGCATCTTGTGTAGACACACCCTGCATGTGGCATTTGGTGCCTGCTATTTTTTAGCTGCTTGTTTCTCAAAAGGAGCTTAATGATTTTTCATAGCCATCCTAAATGAATAACTTTTTCATTAGCCATAAACCCAATTGTTAGCATTGGACAGAGATGACCATGTCTTATTTGTCACAAGGAAAAGCTGATGGTGCAAGGAAGATTCAGCTTTAGACATGTAAAGATAAAGTTAGACACTTGGAGGGATTTATTAAATGGTAATCTATGAGTCACTTTAACAATAGTGTTTAGGGACTAATTCAAAGCCAACTGAAATTAGAGAAGTTCTATTTGACCTTACTGGGCTGGGCATCAGATTCATATTGCACCACATTTTAGCTGTCATTACCGGAGCTGTTCCTCTGAAGTGAGGTCATCAACATTTATTCCGTCTGTGCTGCAAGTTAATGAAAAAAACATGGAAATTGTAGTTGGATGGAGTGGGAAACAAATGCTGGGCCTGACAGCTTTGACAATGTCAATGCAAGGCAGAAAGAAAAAGAATAAACAGCAAAAGGAATTTGGTAGATATAAAATATATTTTAATGACATTGATACAATAGCAAACCATGTGAATTGCAAATGTGGATTAAATTTATAAAAATAGTTGTGACAATAGAAAGTTTTTACCATATCCAGATAGAAAGAGTTAGTTTAATAATTAACCACTTACTTGCAGATCTGAAAAATCTTCAATAGGGGAGCAGATTGTTATTGATTAACAATCATGTATATTTGCAATAAACACCATATCCATGAGAACTGCATGCAGTTGCATCTGTGTGCAGATGACTTCTATATCATTTCAACATACATCAAATCTACCTTTAAGAAATTCTTTGGTCTAGTATATCAAAAATCCTTGCTGTCAGGAAATTAAATGTCAAACTCTACTTCTCCATCTATAACCAGGATCAAAAATAAACAGATTATCAATGAGAACTGCCACAGGGCAAGTTGCCTTTTAAAATAAATATCAGAATGGCTTCAGAGATAAATATAGAGAAGGTTTGGGTTATTTTTTAAGAATGCATGAAAGGAGTGATTGGAAGCTTTCACAAATAGGAAGTGAAAGAGATAAAAGGGAAGCCTTAGGTTTTCAATGGAATCAAAAAACTGAAAAAACAGGAACAAAATATTTTATACTTATATAAGACATGTAGTAAGAAAAGGAAGACAGAATTACAACAAAAATGTAATAGTACACAGTTAGTACACAATATTAAAGATTGGGATGGAAAAAAGAAAAGAAAATTTCACTTTAAATCCCTTATTAAGAGCTGTGTAAATAATAGAGTGCCTGCCACTTTGAGGAAAGAATTCAAGGTTCACTAGGTTAGAAACAAGAAATTTTTTTGGGGGGGGGGTCACCTTTTTTTTTTTTTTTTTGGCTTTTTTTTTTTTTTTTGGCTTTTTTATAATGTGAGATGAATAAAAAGCAGCAACCAGTAAGATTCTTGGCTGTTCCTGGGTTGTGGCTGATCTGGCTCCAATGGAGATGAGTCTAAAGCAGGCATGGGGAGCACAGGGGCTGCATGCTGTTGGCGATGGTGGGGAGGCTCCGTGATGTTGTGGGACAGGGGTGGGGGCTGAACAGCTCCCATGCACACCCCACCATACCCACAAACCCCACAACTTCACCCTCCCCCACACACAATCACATACCCCACAGACACTGCACCCACCCACACCCTTCCCACATACACATCCACATGCCTCTGGGGGGAGCCCCACACACGGCTACACTCACAAACCCCATCTCACACACATGCACCCACACCCCCCACACACCTAGACACCCTCCCCTTCCACACACCCCACACCCCCACAAACCCCATACCCCACCACACACACCCACACATCTCCACAAACACTCTCCCACATGCCTCCCATACTCACCCACCCACATCCATACCACCCACATCCACAGACACCCCCACACTCCACACACACACACACACACACACACACACCTAGAGCCCCTTACAAACCCAATATCCACCCACCCTTCCACATACCCACAATATACAAGAGTGTCTTCATTTTGAGCTATTATGCAATCTCCTCTATATACACAACAAAACAGACACAGATCAGGACAAAAATATTTTTAAATAAAATTAAAATATGCTATTGTCAATGTTTGATTTTTAGTATATAATTTGTTTTTTTCCAGTTCCAAGATGGCAAACCCCCTTTCCAAAAGGTCTGCTTCTGGGGACAAGGGGAGGGACTTGTGGTAGCAAAGGTCAGGGATTAGGGGGCAAGACTTCTGGTCCCACAATGGCAAGCAGGGGTGGAGCACCTGTGAAGGGGTGGGGCTACCCTTGTGGCCCTCGACAGCTTGCCAAAACTCATTAAGTGGCCCTTCAGCTGAAATAATTGCCTGCGCCTGTATTATACCATCCCTTCTATAAATGTGTCTAGTCCAGTCAAAGAGATGCTCGTTTCTTGCTTCCATCACTTTGCCTAGAAAGTCTTTCCTAATGTCACTCTTCTGGTCATTAGACATCTTCTACTTTCTAATCTAAATTTACCCATAGCCAGTTTTTAGCCATTTGATCACTTGGCAGGGCTGTTTTTCAACCTAAAAGCTCTTCATATCCCTTAAAACTCAGCCTAAACTCCATGTTGTCATACATATGACAAGCATCTTTTTTCAAAGTTCAGCTACTGGAAAATGGAGTGTGTGAAATATACAATGAGTAGCTATTTTAATAGCAGTTTCTGCCACCACTGGGGGAAAGTAAAAGTAACTATGCGACCAAGTACAGACATTACACTTTTACTAGTATAAGTGTTCAGAAACTGGTCTATACCACTGTGTAGCAGTTTCACACTCTAGGGACAGCCTCTGGTGGCACAGGAAAGCAGTGCAGGGCAGTGGCAGTTCCTGGGACCAGACACAGAGAGTGAGCTGAGGTGGGGGACAGGGAAGTGCCACGATGTGCTTCATGGGGCTGGCAGCACCCTGCACACCTCTCCCCTTTCCCTGGGTAAGAAGCAAAGTATGGGAAGGCACTGGGAGGGAGATGTATATTGAACACACACACACACACACACACACACACCTGCAACAATCAGCTGCTGAGGTACTTCAGCTGTTTGCTATACCTTTTACTTAAAAGGATACTACTTCTCCAATCAGTTGTACAGGACTTTTAATGGGCTCCAGTTGATCAGAGACATGGTACCCTTTTAAATGAAAGGTATAGCAAAAAGCTGAGTGAGACATTTTCAATTTGACAACCTGCTGTGAATAAAGCAGGTTGTAAACTACCTACCGAATGCACTGAATAAACACCCACACATCTTCCAAGAACAAATGATTTGTAAGATACCTGCTTACCCACTTAACCATGTATATTTGTCATGCCTCAGGACACCTTTATATTACATCATAAAATGATGTGCTTCCCCAAAATATACTTTGCATTGTAATACAGCAATACATTACCAAATGATATAAAATAATGAGTATATGATTCTTCTATATGTTTATTTATACAGGGACCTGAATATATATCCATATATATGTTTGTATACATTTATTGGTATCTATGCTCAATTATGAATTTAGCCTTAAAATTACAAATAAATACTTTCTAAAAAATACTGTAAACAATATAGAAGGAGGAAAATTGGCTACCCTTTTTCAAGTAAACATATATCTGCAGTCAGTCAGAATCAGTTTCTCTATTCGTTAAAATGGGAATATGTACAAGATAAGAATTAATGCTATCATACATTACATAAAATGATGTTGTATAAATTAGTAAGATAAAATTAAAAACAAATAACAAAAAAGCACGAAGAAGTAATCAAGCTACAAAAGCTTACTACTTGCTTCATTGTTAATGGATTATGAGAAATTTTTACCACGAAGTACAAATATTTGGACATGTCACATGCAACTGGGTGGTGTGCCCTTTACTTTTTTATGGCAAATATTTTCAAAACATAAGATTCATAATTAAATAAGGTATAATATGTTGGATGAATATATAGTCAAGGCATGTATTTAGGAGTATCTTTTAGGTCAGAGCTGTCCAAGTGGTTGCCCATGGGCTAAGTGTGGCCCATGAGGGCTTAATTTGCAGCTCCTGCCTGGGCTCCCACCTGGCTGCTGCTCATTCCATCACTCCAAGTTCCCCCTCCCTTCGCTGGCTTCCATTTCCTGCCCCCACCCCAAGGGTCAGTGTGGGGTAGGGCAACATGACACATCTCATTGAGCTGCAAGAGCCTGGAGTTAGAGGTACCTGTGCACTCTGTGGTGTCCACATAGTTCAGAAGTTGCACAGCCTTCGCTTGGGTAGTTAAATGGAATATGAATCTCTGAAAATTACTGCTTTACCCAAAACATTTCTTCCATCACCGAAATACATAGTACACAAATAGAAAGAAAGTTGTGGATATTACTGATTCTATCTCCAAGGTTTAAATTAGCTATTCCCAATAAGTCTTCTTTAACGCAACACAGGACTGTAACAGACATATTTAACTGCTGTCACTTACCAAACACATACCCCATACAACTTCAAGAAAACTGACAAAACTTTTCAAATTTAAACAGTAATTGTGCGCAGTCACTGGAAATACTTTACAGCAGCCTTTTTTTCAGAAAACGCTGAGCCATCACACTGGAAGTTAGGACTTTTCCAAGTAGCCACCGTTTGGCACCAAAATACTGAGGAACAGAAAATCAAAATTTACTTTTTAAACACTGAAGCTATCACATTCACCTTGCTTTCTAAATACTGAACACCCCTTTGTGATGCCCAGTGTTATCTGTGAGCAGAGTATTTTTCAGACTTTGCCAGAAAAGTCCTTCAGCTCGTGGATTCTTTGGCCAGTCAAGAATTGAACTCTTGTAAATCCTCCTCCTCAGCCGCAAGTACTGGGAGTGCTGTAACACTGGCTCCAGCAGAATAAACACAATCACATCCAGGTTCTCATCCATTAGTCTCTGCAGGGCGATGTAAAAAGCTGTTCTGAAGTTTCCATTTTTCACATATCTTTCTGTCAGGACAAAGATTGTCTTTCTGCTGCATTGGATGCTCTGTGCAAGGTTGTCAATAACGGCCTTTCCTGGCTCCCAGTCTCTTTCCTCTAAACAAAGGAGAACTTGTTTGCCTTCACTTTCCTCTAGGTGAACTCGTAATTCATTTATTACCCAATCAGTTACTGCCATGTCCTTAGTATCATAGTCAATGTAAGCATCATAGAGAGCTTTTCCTTTTTCTGTAGACCTATAACCCTTTAGTTTTGCCATACATGAGTAATACTTATGCCAGATATCCCAATAAAAAAAGTGTTTTGTAACTGCTATCACCATAGTGCTTAAAGTAATAAAGGATGAAATATAAAATAGTATAGCAGAAACATCATCCAGATTGCAAGCATAAGGGTCAATCAAGATAATGCTACGACGTCTTTCATTGTCTGGGTTCATGCAAATGACATTTCTTGCCACTTGTGAGATGGGAACTTTGGTTTTCTGAATCCACCTTATGAAGTTGCTGTTTTTGCAGGTACAGTCAAAGGGGTTCCCTTTTAATTTAAAAACCTTTAAGTGTTGTATAATTCCAGATAAGAAAGTTGACTGATTTAAGACTTCCAGTTGGTTGTAACTCAAATCAAGATAGAGAAGACTGCTGACCCTCTTAGAAAAAACAAATGAAATCTTAGAAATCTTGTTCTCCCTCAACTTCAGAGTCTGCAGGGACTGTGTGTAATTGTACAGGACATCAACAGCCTTAAATTTATTCTGAGTTAAGTCAAGCAACTTCAAAGATTTAAAGTACCTAAGTTTTTCCCAGCTGAGGGTATGTATTTTGTTGTTGTTTATATATAATTCAGTTAAGCTCCATGGCAGATTTTCAAATACCTTAATGGGAATATTTCGAAGTCTGTTGTGGGAAATATCAAGATGTGTCAGATTTCTGAGGTGCTTAAACAATTGGATGTGACTTGTGTCTCCATTTTTCCATAAGTAACCAAGATTGTTTCCTTTGAAGTCTAATTTTTTAAGGGAAATGCTTCTTAGTTTAGATGTTGTCAGTGAGGAAATCTCATTCCAACTTAAATTTAAAATTTTTAAATTAGGAAAGTTATCAATAAACATTAACTGATGCTCAAAATCTGGCACTACAAAATAACGCTTGTTATAGCTAAGGTCTAATACCTCTAGATTAGGGAGTTCCTTAAATACAGAAAAACTGGTCAAATCCAATTTATTAAATGAGAGATCTAAATATTTAAGATTGGGTAAGATAATTAATTCAGTGCCTTTGAAAGCTTGACCAAGCGCATTTGAAGATAAATTCAAACAAGCTATGTCCTCAAAACCTTTAAACTGATCTGGGGTAATGAAGAAAATATTGTTTAGACTCAAATCCAAAGCTTTACCATATGAGATACAATGCTGACTAAGGAAGTAATTTGAGTGCTTTTTATTATTATAAGAATATTCTAACAGGCTTGAATTATCCTTGTGTATAAAGGTATAATGGGAATTGGTTAAAAGATCTTTTTTCTCCAAAGATTTAAAAGAAATAGTCTTTTCTGTTGTTTGTGGAACTATTTGGTTTTGTTTCAAATATATTTGAGTAAGGTTGCTAAATTCCTGGAAGACAGATATATCAACTCTTTTAATAAAATTTATCCCAAGATCGAGGATTTTTAGCTTTTTAAGAGGAAATAGAGGTTTCAAATGCTGTCTGTCTAATTCTTTGAAGACATATCCTTTAATGTACAATCGTTTCAAAGATACTAGGAATGAAAAGTATTGAGAGAGGTTAAGATATTGTGAGTATACTTGTTTCTGATAATTGAAAGATAAGTCAAGTTCCTCTAAAGAAGATACATGTTGTAAGAATTCTCCTGTAGCTATTGCTTTCCTTAGAAAGTTAGATGCAAGGTGCAACACTTCCAACTGTGGCGTATTCTGAAACCAGGTAGATGGCACATTCATGAGTGAATTGCCAGTCAAAAGCAAAGTTTTTAGTTTGTTAAGATTTTGGAAAGCTAGGGGATTTATTTGAATGGCTGAGTTTCCAGAATAGGGTTCACATGGAAAAAGTGTATTGAAGTGTTTTGGGCAGTTTTCACTTAAATCCAGAACTTTTAAATTAACTAGCTTCTTAAAATCATCTTGACTGATGGTTCTTATTTTGTTATGACTCAGATAAAGCTCTTGCAGAGACAAGGGTAGTTCAGCTGGCACTCTAGTCAGACTGTTATAGGAGAGTGACAGCACAATCAAGTTGGTAAGGACAGAAAAAGCCCCTGTTTCTATGTTGAAAGATGCTTCGCAGGCATTTCCATAGTAACAGTTCTCATCCATATAGAGTTCCTGCAAATTGGGCAGTTCTGAGAAGGTGTTCTTCTGAATAGAAACAATTTTGTTGGACTTGAGACTTAGAGCGGTTATACTAGGTGAAATCCCTGTGGGTACTTTGTTTAGCTGATTGCCATTAAGCTTCAATTCCTTTAAGTATCTTAAGTTTGAGAAAGTTCCATTGGCTATCCCTAAAGGCTTTAGAGAAAAATCAAAATAAGATTCTTTTGGCTTAACATACCAATTCCAGTTTAATTTTAAAGATCTAAGGTCCTTAAAGTTGTAAAAATCCTTTGTAGATATCTCTTTAATCCAATTAAAAGACAGTATCAAGTCAGTAACATTTTCATGTATTTCCTGGGGGACTGCTGCCAGCTTTTGTTTACTGCAATCCAGAAGAATTGAGGAGCTGTTATTTTTTGCTTTTATTTTACAAGGTCGGTCCTTAGAAATCCATTGGTGATGAACAGAGAGACTGACTTCAGGTTGAATCAGAAGAAGTAAAACAAAAAGGTCATATGGTATGGTAGCCATATTTACCTAATGAAAAGAAACATGGATATCAATAGCACTTTTATATTCTTGACAGCAAATGCTGTTCATGTTTATATAATATTTAACACTTAAACATTTTAAATATGTGTACATTAAAACTGAAAAATAAATCATAAAACTGATATGGTGTACATGTAATCTGTAATTAGGATTAACATTTGAGCAAAACCATAATTCCAATTATTATATTACTACTATGTTGTATAATGCCCAAAATGGAATAAATTATTTATTTCACATAAACCATAAACAAGAGCTATTCCTGAAGGTTTTCTTCTGTGCAGAATTTCCTTATATACCTCTTCAAACAAAGAAGTTTAAGATTTTGATGAATGTTAACCAGTCCCATATTTTGTTTAATCATTAGTCAAAGTTGCTTGTTACATATTGTCAGCACCATGAATGAATGGATAGGGTATGGAATCTTTAGTAAGTCTTTTAATAATCCAAAAAGATAATTTAATTATTGATGTTAAATAAAGGTTTAAAAAAATAAATAAACTGTTTCAAACAAACTGTATGCCAAAGAAAGTCCAGTCCTTTCAACTTTCATTCTATAGTAACATCACCATTCTACCTTTGTTCTAATTATCATATACCCATTGCACATCTGCATGAGACACTGTCTGTGCAGTAGCCAAAAACTACTGTGCAGTAGTGCATCACAGCACAGACAGTGCACATACACTACTGAGCAGTATTATTAGGCTATTGCGCAGTAGCATCACCTAAAAGATGTTCACCGGCACTACTGTGCAGTAACTCCAGTTACTGCACATTTATTTAGTACTTGCTAATACAAGTACTAAATAAATGCCCAGTAATGACTCTGCAATAGTGTCTCTCATAGACTCGCCCACTGTCTAGACCAGTATTTTGAAGAGTTTAGCTATGACGTGTTAATAGCTTAATACACACATGTGTGTTTAAGATGTGTTAAACTGGTCAAGGTAAAGTGAGGAGCCACCCTGAGTTTACAGCATGGAACAAACACAGGAAATGGCCACATTAGTCTTTACAAACACATGAAGAACCTTTAAGTTACTAAGCTGCCAATCTAAAATGGAAAAGTCTAGAAAATGCAGACTACATAGAGCTGCCCCTTAGCAGGGAGCCTTCCCTGACCATCTGTAGCAATCGGACCATGAGGTAAAATTCCTTCCTGACCCTGAATATGGTAATTAGTCTGATTCTAAGCAGGGGGACAAGACCCTCTAGCCAGGAATCTCGGGGTTTAAGTCCCATCAGGAGTATTGTTACCCCAATCAAAATCTTCAGCCTTGTCTGCAGACAACAACCAATGATTCTGAGGAAGGTGAAATAAAAGACCCCTGACAAGTAGCACAAGGACATGAAAAAAGTTTCTTCCCAGCCCTATGTGGCAACCAGGAAAACCTCAAAATACCCATAGTAGAATATAGACATAGCTACTCCTAGATCATCCCTGACCAATGCTTATCCAACCACTTCTTGCACATCTCCACTGATGGAGTCCACAACTTCCCTAGGTAGTCTATTCCACTTCCATCTTGTTCTAATTGTTAAGAAATTTTTCTTAATGAAAAGTTTTTCTTGTAATGAAAAGACCCTGTATTTACTCAAATATAAAATGAGGCTTTTCCTCCAATCAACATGGAGTGGGGGGGAGCTCCTCATCTTACTTTCACATACAAGGAAACTGTATAAGGTACAGTGCTCATCTTTGAACTGTTGCTAAAAGAGGCATTTGGCCAGTAATGGAAACCAACTATGAAGCTTATTAAATGCAGCCATCATTGAGCATGACTATAAAACACATATTTTTAAAATTCATGTGCCAGGTTAAATTAGTCAAATCAGTTCTGAATCCTGTCAACTGAGCAGAATTCAACAATTAAAGTCCAAGTGGCACTACCACCAGCAAGTATACTCTGTCCCATACCCTTTAGCCTGGGTCTTCAGATACTCCCAAACCTTTTGGCAGGCATCCTACATGCAGGCTCAAGTGCAGAGGCCCCTAAGTCTCACTTGCCCTTAACCAACAGGTCAAAGGAATGAGCTTGGAAGGAATCCCCCATTTCCATAAAGTAAGCATGTCACTGAGATTCTCCTATTGGGAGGCTATAGTAGACTCTCACAGAGTGTCCTGTCTACAGACCATTGGACAGGTTTGCACCCACCACTACACAATTACATTCTAAAATGATCTCAGCCCAAGCAACAAACCAGTACAGCAACTGCACTTGATCTTAGCTTACAAGAGACTGAGAAGTGATAAAACACATGGCTGACACAGGAAAAATCATCTGAAAAAGATACTTGGTAGTGCCTATTGTGTGCATTCCTCCTCAGTACCAATTTTTTCAAGTCATGGTGAGCCACTATATTGCACACATTTTTTACTTCCTCTTCACTCCCACAGCTGAACTGTGTCTTCCTTTCCTATTTCCAATCATTCCTGTTTCTTCACCAGCCTTAAGTGTCTGGCAAGCATTACCAAATAGGGTATCAAACAGTTTACTCATAATCCTTCTGTTGGCTTCTCTCTCAGCCTGTTATGTGTAATTAGTGTGGCCCTGCCCTCCATGAGGTGAGACCAGATCAGGTTGCCCTGTGCCTCTTCTGCATATACATTTTTGGAGTATCCCAGAACTCATGAAAAGAACACCTGGTTCCAGTCATGGGGGGGGGGGGGGTGCTAATTAGCACATGGATCCCTTGTGGGGAATATTTAGAGTATACATACATACTGAGCAGTGCTGAGCTGTGGAGTCGCCATGGACTGAAATACTGCTGACTCTGGTGCGGCCCAGCCCAATGAACTATATAGTAAAACATGACCTTTTTGGCTTTGGACTAATTTCATGCATAGTTTATATGCTTTCTAAGTAAGTGCAAAAGTGCTACTTAAAAGTGTGCTTATAGAGTGTCTGTGATAAAACTTGCAGTAGTTTCAAAAAATTGCATAATATTTGGGTGAACTAAGTCTATGGGTACTACATGCAAATTGCTACAGCTATGTATATTTCAAAGTCAGTTTTTTCAAATTTGTTCCTTACTTCCATGTGCTCAGGGAGAGCAGGGTCTGACAGTGAGGGGCAGATGGTATGACTACCACATATGTATTTTTTCTGCTGTAACAGTGGTTGGTAAATTAAAAAAAAACCTCCAATAATTAGATGCTATACCTAGGAAACTATATAACATTTAAAAATTTTCCATATATAGAATCTAATTTCCAGGGTCATCTTATATTTGAGAAAATCTGGTAAGTTTAGAAAAACACATTAATATTATCTTGGAAAGGCCAAGAGGAGTGGGGTAGGGAAATTCTATTAATGTGCTATGGGAATAGTTATACCCTTAGAACAGGGGTATCAAATTCATCTGAACCCACAGGTTGGGCCTATGAACTCCTATGCCCCCATATGCTTGATCCAGCACAGGGAGCATGTCTACATGTGCTTTTATACATGCCTAAGCTTAATGTCCATTTGCCAAATGTTCCTAAAGGCAATATAGGTGCATCTACATGTGTACACACTAAGGTGCATTAACATGGTGTGTGAACCGACTTGGGACTAAAGTTATTCACAAGCCAGTTGAAATATACAGTGTTAATGCATGTTACTGCTTCTACACATGTGTTAAGGCACTTTAGCTATTTGCACCTAAATTTGATACCTGCTTTTGCAGGTAAAATTTGATACCTGCAGCAGGTATCACATTTAGGTGTGAATAGCCCTAAATCTCCATGTTTAAGGTGATTAAGAGTGTACACATATAGACCTGCTCCCTTAATGCACCTTTAAATTGGCTAAAGCACCTTAAATCAGCATGTATAGAACACTCAGGCAATAATTACCCAGCCCGTTCCAGGATTCTGGCCTGAATGGGCAGGACATGTAATGCAGCCTGGGACTAGTCCCAGTGAGTACCATGGGCAATGCAGACCAAGACCCAGCCTGAGCAAGTACCATAAGTGGCAAAGCCTAGGAGCATCCCCAACCAGTGCCACAGGCAGCATGTGTCTAAAACACTGCACAAGGGGATGGTCCAGCTCACAAAATGGGTGTCACCAAGGGTTAGATAATGGGGCTCTGCAGGCCAGATCCTGCCTGTGAGCCTCATGTTTGACACCCTTGCCTTAGAGAAAGAGTAAAATCAATAGAGCCAATTAAATGTTAGAGAAACTGATTTTTTTTAAATTTATCTTTAGCAATAAAAATATGTATTCGAAAACTATATTCAGGGAAGTCAAATCTTGAAGCTTGCCACATTTCAGGTTTTATTTAGTGCGTACTAAGGAAACTCCCACAGAAGTTGCTGACAGTGGTACAAAGCCTCCAAAGCAAAGATGTCCAAAATGAATGCTTAGAGATGGGTTGGGTTCACAAAGGAGAATTAGGCTCAGCATAGAACTATCTAAATGTTAGCCTGACTGCATACTGAAATCCACAGGTCTGAGTTTGCTGCCTACATCCGTCTTGTGTTCCACAGGGAAAGTTAAACACCAAAAAAGTCAAGGTAGTCTCTTATTAATTAGGAGATAACATTCCTACCCCAAATTATGGATAAGATGAATATGAAACTGGGTGAGTCTTGGTTAGAAAAAGGTGAATCCTTCAGTAGCCACCGTCACACAAGACCTGAACCAATAGGCATTCTCAAAATAAGTCCACCAGATCAGCCCCTCTTGGTAAGATAGGTGGAAGAACACCTAGTTTGTGATGAGTCATGGTAAGGCTTAAGCACCTGAACAGTTCTTCATTGCCAGGGCTCAGTGGGTGCATCTACATGTGCAATTAATATGACTAAATAGTAAACTAATCCTGATAACACTGTCTACACATGCATTTAAGCACAGTAATTTTCTGCACTGCCAGATACCACTAGATAGCATATGATGGAACTATCCAGCTGTGCACTGAATTAGTCTACTGTGCCCCAAATTCTGTGTTGGCTGAACCAAAATGAATTGCTGTACACATGTAGACAGTGATGATTTACTGTACAGCAAATTAGTCTTCTGCACAGTAAAACATTGAGTGTACATGCACCCATGTTCAGCAGCAGAAAGATAGGGGACCTTTCTGGTGGAGCTTAGGTGGCTACAGAAGTTGAATGCCTTCAAAGTTTAGAGCAGGGGTGGGCAATTATTTTGGGCAGAGTGCTACTTACTGAGTTTTGGCAAGCCATCGAGGGCTGCATGGCAGGCAGCCAGGAGCAGATAAATATTAATTTTCTAAATTTTTTAGGGGCACCGCGGACTGGATAGAATGGCCTGGTGGGCTTCATCTGGCCCGCGGGCTGCATTTTGCCTATCCCTTGTTTAGAGGGTGGCTTGGAGATCTGAATGTTCAGATGTAAGTGCCTAACATGGGAGCCAGGTACCTATGTCTATTTGTCGTTCTTAAACTAAATCTATATTGCACCCTCCAAAAAGTCAGAAAGGTACTCGTTTGATATTCAAAAGCACTGGTCATTCTTCAGCTCCCTTTGCACTATTTTGAAAATCAGTCTGCATGAGAAACTCATTTTTTTAAATCTCTGTTAAATGGTGTCCAAACAAATTGCTTAGCATCATCAGCAGTTCCCTTAGTATTCACAGATCTTAAAGGACAAACCTCCTACTACTCCTGAAAAAGACAAATTCTCTTATTTCCATATATATCAGAATTCTAAGGAATGGCTCAAGGAGAGTTTTAGAGTTTAATTTTCTGTCCCCTTTGTGGTTAAAAGCACAATTACTGTATAGAAGGCCTTCAGAGATGCCCCACCTGTTTCTTATACACATATGTACCTGTGCATGTACACAGCCTGAATTAAGTAGACACTACATATTGGTTGAGTACTACCAATGGAAGCTAGATATTATACTACAAATATAGCTAGGTGATTTTTTATTAATAGTAAATTCACCCAAAAACACATGAAGGGCCCAAAATTTTTAAGAAATTAGGTAAAATGAGGCAAATAGTCTCCTTAGTCAAGCCATGAGTAAGGACTTGGGGGAAAATAAAGGCTAAAACATGTCATTTCATCATTTTCTATCCACAGTATTTCATTACAGAAATGTAAAAAATATTTTCACAAAACACATTTCTAACTTCATTTTGAAATTGCATTTTTGTCTAAAAAGATTTTTAAAGGATTCAAATGCTTTGGTGTGATCTGAACTGATGCATTTCACTGAAAAACATTCTGTGTTGGTTGAGCCAAGGTGGATTTCCCTTCCTGATGCTGAAGTAAAGCAACTGAGTTGAAATTACTTGTCCAGCCCTAACTGTAGATCATCTGTATTAAAATCAGGAGGAAAGTGGTCTATCAAAAATGGATTCAGCATGCATAACTCCCCCATAATGATTCCCAGACATCACAATCTCACCTACAACTACCTCCTGACAACACATACACTACAGAAAAAGTTAGTAAAATGTTTGTGTTCAAGAAATCCAGAAATTAATAATTTAACAGAAGGGTTTAGTCACTTACTTGCAGAAATGAAGACTCAATGATAGCATCTAGTTTGATGGCTCTTACGGAGTACAGCAGTGAAGAAAATGTCTGTATGAACTAATGTAAGAATATGTCCTCTACATGATTGTAGAATGCCACAAAAGTCCAGCTTCCTCTTACTTAATATATACATACACATATATATATGTGTACATAAACATCTCATACTGAGGGCTTAGCATGAGAGACCTCTCCATCTGAAACAAATCCTAGACAAGGACTGGGAGAGCTAAACAGGATAACTATTGTAGGATTAACATTCAGACAAGTTGTTTTGTTTGTCTTGTTTTATTGTTTTTTTCTTTTTCTTTTGCAAAAGTCCCACAAAGCAGGAAATGACTGTGAGGTTCCAAAGACTGAAAAGTTAGGTAATAGCAATAACGTGTCTATCTGGTCAGGGGGAAAACTACTGTCAAGTAGATGTCTCATGGCATGTTTTTCGCAAGAGTAGAAATGAGATACATTCCTTTTCCTAGTTAGTTACATTCTGCCGACGTAAACTCATCATTCCATTGTATTACAAGTTATTTTTAACTTTCCTTCCTGTGAAATCATAATGTAATATTGCTAAAGCAGGGTAGGTATAGTATTTCTTTATTCTCTATAAAATAGTTTGGGATTCTTCAGGGAAAGAGCTACTGTATTAAAAAAAAAAGGGCTATTGCTATGAGTTTTCAGGAGTTAATGAAAGAGAATGAGTATAATTAGAGAGAAATAGAAAAGTAAAAAAAAACATAATGAACTAACAAATAAAAAATAACAATAAAGGAGAGACAAATATATATGGAAGAAATAAAGGTCATTAGCCTTAGCTATTTTGGAAGGCAGTGAAGACTTAAAAGCTTATTTCCAGTCAGAGGCAATGTTCCCAGCATAATCTGCTAAAGATCTTGATTTGTCTTGGCTTGGCTTTTGATACTGTCTCCCACAGCATTGTTGCAATCAAGCTAAAGATATATGGGCTGGATGTACTGGCGGTAAAGTGAATGGAAGACTGGCTGGATCATCAGGCTCAAAGGGCCTGAAGTTTAGTTGGCAGCCAATGTCAAGTGGAGTGCCTCAGGGGGGAGTCCTGGATCCAGTTCAATATCTTCATCAACAATCTGGAAGATGGGATGGAGTGCACCCTCACCAGGTTTGCAGATGCCACCAAGCTGTGGGGGAGTAGTAGATACACTGGAAGCTAGGGCTGAGATTCAGAGAGGCCTCAACAAATTGGAGGATTAGACCAAAAGAAATCTCATGAAGTTCAATAAGAACAAGTGCAAAGTCCGGTACTTACAATGGAATAATCTTATGCACTTATGCAGACTGGGAACTGACTGGCTATGCAGCAGCTCTACAGAAAGGACCTGGGGGTTACAGTGGACAATAAGCTGAATATGAGACATCAGGGTG
The DNA here is from genome assembly GCF_030867095.1 of Alligator mississippiensis. Taxonomy (NCBI): domain Eukaryota; kingdom Metazoa; phylum Chordata; order Crocodylia; family Alligatoridae; genus Alligator; species Alligator mississippiensis. Next base: position 325,365,715 of record NC_081824.1, read on the forward strand.
CCCTTGTTGCAAAGAAGGCTAACAGCATAATGGGCTGCATTAGTATGAGTATTGCCAGCAGATCGAGGGAAGGGATTATTCCCCTCTATTTGGCACTGTTGAGGTCGCATCTGGAGTACTTTGTCCAGTTTGGGACATTTCCTACAGAAAGGATGTAGATAAATTAGAGAGAGTGCAATGGGGGCAACAAAAATGGCTAGAGGATAGAGATAAACTGTTCTCAGTGTTGGCAGATAACTTGAAATAAGGAGCAATGATCTCAAATTGCAGCAAGGCAAGTTTAGATTAGATTAGATTAGATTAGATTAGATTAGATATCACGGGGTTCATCTACACATAATTTAATGTGCAATAGCCAATTTTACTGTGCATTAAAGTGTCACATCAAAAAGTGCAATTATGCTAGTGCACAGTAATATAGGCTACTGCGCATTAAGCATCACTTAAAATCATGCACATTTCTTTAGCACCTTACATTGGAGGTACTAAATTTAACATGCATTAGAAAAAGCATCTTAATAAACATGCAGATGCACCCAGGAAAAACTCTCTCACTAAGAAGGTAATAAAGCACTGGAACAGGCTACCCAGGGAGGTTGTGGAATAAAGGTTAAGACCTGAGTAGATAAAGGCTTGGTTAAGATGCTATAGTTGGGGATCGTCCTGTTTTAAGCAGTAGGTAGAACTAGATGATCTCCTGAGGTCTCTTTCAACCCTAATTTTCTATGATTCTATGAGCATTGATGATGCTTTCTTGAGACAAGGAAAAATAGACATGGTTCCCTTTCATGGTTTAGCAGCATTGTCTGGACAAGAATCATTAAGCTAGGGGTTGAGTTTTCTAGTTTCAGTTTAAAAAGCTTTCGTGAATAGATCTGAGTCAATTAGCCAAGCACAGCACCAACTGAAAATGCAGCTGAACTGCTTCCAGTTTAGGAGGTAGTACACAAAACAAGGAGGCATGTCTCAACAAGGTGCTGCTTAGCATGGAAAACATATAAGAACCTATTAGTATCAACTTATAAATGCCAAAATCAGGGGAAAATTCTGAAAGAAGAGTGTTCTTTAGTCTAGAAAAGAAAGTTAAAACTGATCTGTTTAATGCTGACTGGAAAGAAGAAGACTCTTTAAAAAAAATTAAACAGTGAGAGTTATGTGGTGGATTCTCTATTACTTAAAGTTCATCAATTAAATTCAGATGCCCTAGTAAAAGATATCCTCTAGCTAAAAACTCTTTGGACTTTATTTAAGAACTGTTGTATGAAACCCAAACCAACCAGTAGCTCCTCCACATAATACAATTAGAGGGAAGTCCTTGGAGAACATTGAGCATTTCTTCTACCTGAGCAGCCATTTTTCTCAAAAAGTAAACATATTCAACATTGGATAAAATATGCCAGTGTTGCCTTTGGACATCTCTGAAACTGTTTGATGAGCACAATATCAGGAACCAACTCAAACTTCTCATCTACCAGGCTGTTGTCATTCCCATGCTGCTGTATGGGTGTGAAAATTGGATGGCGTTTTGGAAACACTGGAAAGCTTCAGAATGTTACCATCAGTGATGCCTTCGGAAAATATTCCATAATAATTGGACACAAGAATGACACAAGAACGAACACCAATGTTCAGGCTCAAGCAAATGCCACCACCATTAAAGCCATGTTTATATAGCCCCAGCCTGGTTGGACAGGACATGTCATAAGGATGCCTCACAACTGACTCCCAAAGCAGGTCCTATACTCTTGACTCACTGAAGATTACTGTTCTAGAGGTGGACTAAAGAAGAAATTCAAGTTCACCTTGAAGGCCAATCTGCAGAAATGCAATATTCACATCAATACTTGGGAGAGTCAAGAAATTAATTGACCCAGTGGTGTTGTGATGTACAACATGACATTGATCATTTCAAGCAAACTTGCCTCATTATGGAGACAGATAGACAAGAGAGACATAGTGAAAGAATTATGTCCTGACATCACTAGGATCTGTTGCTTCCTCCCAGAACTATTTACTACATCTGTAGCCAAACACGCAGATCTCAGATTGGGCTCCTCACTCATTTATAGGCTCACCAATGACTTTCCTATTTACTCTGACATCCTTGTATCAAGGGACTGCTGCTGCTGACAACAATAAACAATGTGGGTGATGTTATGCAAGAAATCAGATAGTATAATCACATCCTCTACTGGCCTTAATATCTTTGAACTGTTATCTCTGATTTCTCTGCCTAAAAGGTATTGTCTGCTTATAGGGTTCTACTCCTGAGAGGGAAAGCGTTACCTGCCTGAATAATTGTAGTCCAGAACATTGTAAATCATTTCCTGCACTTTTTCTTGCAAAAAGAAGACAGATTCAACCTGCTGAGCTCTATTTCATGTCACATTATTATAAGCCAACACTACTTTACAGGCAGTACTTTCCTGTACAAGCAGAGGTATTTATAAGCATTAAGCAATGCATTCATATACCCTAATTTTGATGTAGTAGTTGTGTTATACTGTATATCTGACCTAGGAGGGGGCAAACAGCTCTGTTAAGGGTGCCAATACAAATACAACCACATATCACACTATTTCTGCAGAGTAAATTAACCAGTCTGTTTTGGAGAAAGCAATCATTCACCAGTGCTATTTTTAAAGAAGACATTCTTTTGTATTTGCATCTCTCATTCAATTGCCAGAGGTCTTGGCTTAGAAAATTCAGAAAACTATGGTATCAATTGTCCATACCAAACTTGATTGTATGCAACATTCTTTCATGTTTGACAAGCATATCAATCACATTTACTGGTCTCCACTTTCAAGTTTTGTCCACAATATCATTACCATACATCACAACAGAAATGGAGTAACTGAAGTCTTTCCTAGATTTAATTAATAAACTAAAGACTGCAGGATGCCCTAGGTACAGGAAGTGTGAAGCAAACACTAGATGTTATTGTTTAAGTATAAAGTGAACTATTTTGGGATTAAAGATATTGATTGTGGGGATTAAAGATCCCTGTGCTGGCCCCAGCACTATAAAAAACTGCCGTGGCAAGCAGTTCATGGCTACTTGTTCTCAGGAGCTTCTGGGGCCTGGCCAGTTGGTATCTGGGAACACTACCCCTTGTGCCCGCTGGACTGCTGAAGCAGCCCTGAGAGTTCCCTGCACCCTCTACCCACTGCAGCTGTCTGGCAGTGGGGGCTCCTGCCTGGCTGTGACCTGCTGCCACCTGCAAGGGCATGTGGCCTCAAGGCTGCATGCCTGCCAGACCCAGCTGGGGACTGCACAGCCAGAGCAGAAGCATCTGCACCTCTAGGCCAGCTGCCAGTGGGCTGTGGCTGCACAGTTGGCCTTTGTGTGGCACTACTGCCATGTATGCTACCACCCTGCAATCTGGGCAGGTATTGCCTGGAAGATGTTCTCAATGTGGTGGCCTGATTTGAATTGTCAAAGCATGTCCCCCTGGCCCCAAGTCGTCAGGAGGTCAGCCACCGCCAGCCGGGTTCCGGATGCCAGCCCTGAGCAGGCTCCTCTGCCTAGGTCCTGCCACTTGCCTTCCTAGCAGGAATTCTGATGGCCCCTATTTAAAAACTGCAAAATCCCTGATAAAAAAGCCTAAATTCATGCTTTTAAATACCCTGAACCCACGTTCTTCCACAATTAAAACAAAAGACCACTATATAGAGAGAAAGAGAGAGGGAGAGAGAAAGATAGATCAGCTGGGCAAAGTTTTATTGATATATTTACAATTTTAGAGCAATTTGGAAGCCTACCAGTGTCTCTATCATTACAATAAAATAAATTATAAATATCTATACGTTTAACTGTTTGCTTTTGGTTTTCTTATCATAGAACAATTAGAGTTCCCCCTGACCCCTTCATTAGGTCTGTGCAAGTCAGCAGTGATACAATCCGGCATCAAATCCAGCTGCTTCGGATGGCAGTGATCCAATCCGGAGCTCTGGACTGGGTTTCCACCTCAAGCTGGCCGAAGCAGCTTCGAAGCTTAGGAGCCACCTCGGAGATCCAGCCATAGGGTATAATGGGAGAGTCAATGAAATATCTATAACTTTGTAGTTTTTTGTCTGATTTGGATGAAACTTGCAGGGATGGTAGCCTCTGCTGAGATCATGAAAACTGCCAGTTTCAAGAAGATCAGTACAGGGGTTTGGGGGGAACTGTACCCCAAATTCTTGAAAGCCAAACACATGTCACGGTTGTGTGTTACATCACAGGGGGGTGAAACCTGCAGGGATGGTGGCCCTTGGTGAGGCCACAAAATCTGCCAAGTTTCAAGAAGATCAGTACAGGGGTTTGGGGGGAACTTCACCTCAAGCTGTGGACAAACAAAACTCATGCCGTGGGTCATCCTGTGTGTGTTAAGGCACAGTAGGGTGACAGCTGCAGGGATGGTAGCCCCTCCTCAGGCCACGACATGTGCCAGCTGTTGAGGAGGTCGGTTCTGGGGCCCTACCTGCTGACAGGCAAAACTCGTGCCGTAGGTGCTTGTGGGACTGACTGTGTCAGCTCCAAACCACTTCAGGGAACCTAACGAGGCCAGCACTTCTTCCTAGACATGCTGCTTTGGACCCTGAAGCGACCGAAGCTTCTCTGGATCTGAAACTCTGTCCAAGGCCTAGCACAGCCCTACCCTTCACTGACCACGATGTGGGAACAGCTGCCCATGCACCCACAACTCCTGCCAGCAAGTCTCATCTTGTCTGCAGGTGGGCACAATGGGTATGTAATAGAGAGATGTGGGGTTTGTAGGAGGGGGTGGGACAGGGTGTGGTGTGGTGTGATGAGAGTGGATGTGTGATGCAACCCCCTGGAGGGCCCAGCCCGAACACCCACGATAGGCAGCACCAGCTTTGAAGCGATCAGGGCTGTGCCATGCCATGAGGGAGCTGGCAGCAGCAGGCCCCAAGCGCCCTATAGCTGCTGCTGCTGTGGGGGTGGGGGGACTGTGCACCCTGTGGGGGACCCACACCCCCCAACCAATCCCCCTGCACCCACACACAACCGCACCCCACAGTCCCCCCACACGAGCACATCTCCCCCACAGCCCCTACTTACCCCCAACAGTGTCTGGGTCCTGATCCTTGCTGCGCTTCTGCTTGCCCCAGCACGCTAAGGGTGCTAGCCCCATGTACTGGGGCAGCAGAAGCATGTAGAGATGCTCTGTCCAGAAATCAGTGTCTCTCCAGAGGACCAGTTTCCTGGTTACCGCAGGGCACAGTGCACGACTGTGCCCTGCCCTGCTTTTTTCTCCTGGGTTTTTTTTTCATACCTGGATATCCAGCCATCACATTTTGAGCCCATACTGTAAATATGCAGCACGGGGAACATTTTTTCATTTGCAGCATGCCTTTTGTGGCATCCGAAACTGGTTTGTGATGCTGCAAGAGGCATGTGCATGCTTGTCAGCAAATGAGGCAATGAAGCCACCCTGGGGGCATCCCCAGCTGCTGCTGTTAAGCACACCAGAAGCAAAGAGTTTGGGAGTGACAGCAGGTGTAGAATTTCAGAGTCTGTTGTTGGAAGCCCATTTAAGGTCCTTGCAATGCATTGTAAAGCAGCAACACCATAATGGAGTCTTTACTCAGTTTCTTTGATCTGTTATTTAGTTATTTGTAGTAACTGGTTACTTACCACCACATTTCCTACATGGAAGAGCATACCAGTAGTCTCATGCCTTCACTCTTACTCTTTTGCTTAAATGGTGTTGCCCAACAATTGAATGAAGAAATAGAAAGATGGATCACAAAAATTAGGTTACAAGGTTACTTACTTGTGTGTAGTTTCTGTTCCAAGACATATTCCACAATATTAGCAAAACCTTGGAAAATCCCTTTCTATGGTAAAATGTTTTCCAGACACCCTCTGTAGTTAGTCCCTATGCCATTACATTCTCATCTCTCCATACCCTGAGCTAATCTAGTAAACCAGAAACCTATCAATATTATTCATATTGGCAGTGGGGCATAACCTGTTTCCTTAGCTGTTTGAAGATGCAGGAGCCCTATGAACAAGTCCATTATATGTGCCTAGAGTTGCACAGCAAAACATTAATTCTAGCGATATCATCATGCTGTCTGATGGGGCTCAGCAGAGACCCATGCCTTCTCCTTATGCTTGTGCCCGAGTTCCTAGGAGAGTGCGGCAGGCTGGGTCCCATTTCCTTTGTCTAGTCTTACAGGAGGGCTGTAGGTGATGATTAGATTTCAAAGATAGTAAGCTCATTCCATAGAAATTTCTTCTCTCAATCTGTATGACTAAAAAGCTAGACAGGAAGGCCATAGGGAACCTCATGCTACTGGAGGGGGTTCATGGGAGTCTGGGACAGAAGAGTTCCTTTGGAGAGGGAGGGCAGGGGTTAAGATTTACTAAAAGAACATACAACATATATACGAGGGATTTGGCATTTCATTTTCTGTCAAGAAGGACAGAGACCAGAAATTTTTTTGATAATCTTAGCTTTTGCATCACATCCTTAGCTTCATCTACTCAAAAAGGTAAAAAAACAGCAGTTCCCGAACTCTGACAGATTGTGCACCACCAAATAAAAATGACACAACCTTTAAGTACAACTAGGTGGGGCATGGTGGGGGCGGGGTGTATGGGTGGGTGTGTGGGAGGTTTGTGAGGAGGTGTGGCTGTATGTATGGGGGAGCACAGGGCATGTTGGGAGATTGAGTAGTTGTGGGGTGTTGTGGGGACAGGGAGTGGGTGTGTGGGGCTTGTGGGGTGTGAAAGAGGGAAGGGGTGTGTGGGGACTCCCTGCATTCCCCCCATGGTGCAGCACCAAGCAGGAGTGCTCAGGGCACCCAGTGGGGCACAGCTCTGGCCAGCACTGCACATTGCAGCGAGGGGCACAACCTCCACCAGGCAGTCTATATCGCCCATGCTCCCCATACTTGCCAGGCATGGAAGAGAAGCCCTGCATGCTGGAGCTAGCTGCTTTCCACACCCCCCAGGGAAAGGCACCTGGAGCTTCCCCCCTGTGCCGTGCAGCCCCAGCAGGGAAGGCAGCCAGTTCCAGTATGTGGGGCTTCCCTCCTATGCCCAGTGAGTGAGAGAGCTGCACGTGCGCATAGGGAGCACTGGCAATACAGATGGCCTGGCAGAGGCTGTGCCTCTCACTGCTATGTGCAGCTCTGGTCAGAGCCGCACCCCACTGGGCACCTGCACCAGGCACAAATGCCCTGAGCACCCTCATCTTCTGCTACTGCATACCACTGACAGGTTGTCTGCATACCACTGGTGGTGCACATACCACAGATTGGGAACCACAGGCATAGACAATACAGGAACACAAAAAAGCAATTGAATTTCTCAAGCAGCATGGAGTCTATGGAGACAATCAAGCAAACAGAACAAGAAAAAGCACCATCTATTTCTTCACATGCAAAGCATATAATACCTTTTTTCTACAGGAACGCTTTCTTTCATAGACTAACAGGTCTGAAACACTATGGAGTTGTGCTGTCTTACGTAACAGGCAGAGAATGAAAATGAAAACTCACAACCTCTTTGCTTCCTTAAATCTCTTTTTCTTCATTTTCTGTTTAAAGAAATGTTTCCACTAGGAAGTTTCAATGCAAAAGCAGCTTATTCAATGAGTAAAACAAAAAGTGGAAGAGACTTAAGAAAACAGAGAAAAAAATCTAGTTTTGAAGGAGAAGTTACAACAAGCAACTCCTTAATAAGCACCTCTGCAGAATACAATATATATAAAAAAAAGAATCAATTGGTACTTAAACAGCAAGTGCTTCTAGATTCCTTCTTATCCAGAAATATTCTTGCAGAATACAGCAGTAGGATGTATGTCAGGTATCCCCAGATATTATTGCCATTGGTATGGCATTAGTAAAGCCGTTAGCTAGGACTATGAGGCTGGTATTTTAACTTTTTAAATGAATGTGAATTATTCAGAGAAATTTATTCTGAGGTTGATATTTGACCCAATTTCATCCATTTTACAAATATAGAGCTTTACACTAACTGATGGCTATTGCTTTGAAGATGACTCAAAGAAATGTAAAGTCCACCCTAGCCTTGCAGCTCATTGGGCTACGTGGATAATATATGCCAAATCTTGTAGCCAATGGCATAAAGGAGAATGGCTTGGCAAGCATGCTGCCTGGCTACCGTCAATTTTCCAGCCTAAATGACAAGGTATATATTTATAGCTGAGCTGAGCTGAGCAGGCTTGACTGAGTTGATTACCTTTCACACAAGGCAAAAGGAAAGCTGAAACTTATACCTCTGCAGCTGTAGGAAAACAATGTACCCGCTCCTACATCTCGTTAAAAATGAGAGGGAAATGTGTGAGAGGGGATATATTTTAAAGCTTCATTTTCTCAGAATGTTTATGAAAGTGCACTGGCAAAACATTTTTTTAATGTCCTTCACTTCCTTAAAAATCAGAAGTCTAAATTCAACAGGTTAAAAGATGGAAAAATAAATGGAAAGAAAAATCCATCAATTTAAAATTAGCAGATACTCTGCCAAGAATTCTTAGTATTAAAAACTCGTATTTTGAGCAGGGATGTTTCCCCATTTAAAAAAAAGATTTTGATTTGGGGGGTAAATTTCTTGATGGCATCATCAGAGAAAAGATTAGTCAGAGAATTCAACAGTGCCTCCTTCTGCCTCACATATGCACTTCAGAATCTTCATTTCATTTCCCTGTGAAATAATTTAACAACTCTGTCCTAGGTTTCTCATATGTAAAAAAGGCAATGACAAAATCCAGGGTAATATGAGATGCATGGATGAACATTTCTATGAAAAAGTAATTAAAAGTCAGCAAGAAATGTAGACATAAATTTCTGTTTTTCCTGGTCTCTCCCATAGCTCCTATTTTCAGATTCAGATCCCTTCTTAAGCAAGATTCAGCAAAAGAGGAGGCAGGAAATGTTGAGGACAAGACAACAAGTGGTATGATTTCTATTTCTGGTGTCTTGTTGCCTAACTGCTTGTTCCATTTGAAACACTCTCACACAAAGTCTTTCTTCCTCCTTTTTAACTTCACAATAATATCTGAAAGCACTTTCACAGGCCAACCCAAATAGAACATAATCACACAGTGCCTCTGTTTTCCCCTGTACTTTCTTAAGAAATAAAGACAAGATTATTCGGGGCATATATTTATATATATAATGCCGGTTGAAGAAGATGAACTCTTTCATAACTTACTGTTTGCTGCTGCATTTTAGTAATCAGTTAAATCATGGTGGGTCATACAATTTAATCAACAGGAACAGAAGATATATTTTGAATCAACACTATAATAGTGTAGAAAAGTTACACCAAAGGCAAGGTATATAAGGGCACTCCCATATAGTTTTAATAATTACTGTAGAAACTTGATAACTTTAGTAAGCCATCGCAATATGTATGCTCATATATCAGACCATATAAGGCTGAAAAAAGGCATCTTATTTCTTCAATATCTGGCTAGGATCTTTCCAAAGAAATAATAAACGTTTAACTGTATGAGAAGTTTGTCCACTGAAATGTTGCTCACAGGCCCTAAAATACCATTCTGCACAGTCATTTTGGACAAGACTGTCACAAGTCTCACACAAAGACCCAGGGGCTTCAAAAGATCAAAATGTGTACAATAATGAAGCATTTAGGAGCAAAGATAGAATTTGAGGGCCTTAGTAGAGTAGCTTGAAATTAAATACAATGAAAACCCAGATTAAAAACAGAGGTAAGCAAGTTCCAGGACTTGGAACTTTGACCCCAGTACTTTTTCCTGCCATGGCAGGGTGTCGGACTTGATGATCTGCTCAGCTCCCTTCTGACCCTACCAACTATGAAACTATGGAAACTCACATAATTAAAGCAATTAGTTCAGTGGATGCTTTTCCACTGTTATGGGAATTCTCTACTAGATTCTCTCACCTATTGAAGTTCTAAAGCATTTAAGGCATTCCATGTTGTATTACCACTCCATTGCACAAACATATACAGTTTTCCTTTTTTTCCTAAAGCATGTGTTAATACTGGACCTGCGCCCACCAGCTAGTTTACTTTGGCAGTTGTAACCTTGTGTATATGTTTATAAGTCTTTAGAGCCAATGCTTGCAAACATATCTTGCACAGTGTGGACTAAATGTAAGCTAATTTTCCATGTGTCTAGGTTGAGGATAGTCAGAAACAATAGTTCAAAGAGCATGCATGCTTACTTCATCTAGCTGGGCTGGCAACTCATCACCAAATCACTGTAGCAATCCAGTTGCAAGACAGGAGGAAGAAAGAAGGGACATAAGGAGTACTTTTTTCTTTTCTTTGGTCTTTTCTTAGCTCTAACCTTCACCTGAGCTTAAACTGAAAGATACATGGCAGTCCCTCTCCTCCTATCCCACTTTTTATTTTTAACATTTTGTAACTGAATGGAAAAATCACGGTGACAAGTAAAATGCTTGCCACATTGGAAAATTCTGTAGTAAATGAAATGTCCACATTTACAAATTGAAAAGAGAGTCATAACACACAGACCGTCAGTTGCACAAGTGTTCCAAGAAGTAGGAAGCAGAAAGGAAGGGAAGAATATAAGGAATACTTTGACATTTCCATCTTTTCTTTTCCTCATAGCTATATATTTGTTGAGCAGGTGACATAAAAGGTGTTTCCATGTGAAGGCTGAGATTTACGCAATGCCTCGTTGCACAGACAAGCTGAATCTGTGTTGATTGTGGTCAATATTTTGTCTTAGAATGGAGCAATGATAATTTTTCAGTTCACACCACAGCAGAACTTTTGGTTTTCAGGAGATATGAATAGCTTAGTGAGGGAGGGCTAGCACTACATTTCCCACATACTTGCAACTGCCCTGGCTCTCCACACTTTCACCATACCATAAGCATGCTGACACCCAGCCACCCTAGGTTTTTGCTTCCAATCCACCAAGTGCCCAGAAGCTGCGCCTGGGAATTACTGACAGAGCCTTAACCAACTTTTATGAAATATCACACTTGTTTGCATTCTCATGGACATACTTACTACAGACCACTGTGGCCTCCATCTCAACTGAGTAAAGGGAAAAGTGCAGGAAATTCATTTATTCTTCCCTTGAAGTGATGCAACAGATCCAAGGATGAAGGACTAGGCCATACTAGCCCAAAGCAGGTGGAACCGTAAATATCTTCTTTCATCCTCATCATTGGTATGTGAAGGGAGCAAGGAGCACACGGCACTACATGAATTTTCTCAACTCTGCCCTTTCCCTCTGCCCAGAAATAGGAGATTGCATCATATGTAGGGACCGCTGTGGAAGGGGGCATGGGGGATTTTTGTGGGAGAAGCTGATAGACAATATTCCCTTATGAATATTGTGACACCTCATATGCTTTACTGCTGCTATCTAGTGCAACTTTTTGGTATTTATTATCCGTTATATTTTTTATTATCCATTATACTTTTAATAAACCTTGCTCAAGTGTTCTTGCATTTAAGGGGAAAAGGTGGGGAGCAAGAGGAAAAGCATTTGTGCTTATCCACAAAGGTTCATAGATTCATAGATGCTAAGGTTGGAAGGGACCTCAACAGATCAAGTCTGACCCCCTGCCCTGGGCAGGAAAGAGTGCTGGGTCAGATGACCCCAGCCAGATGCCTATCCAGCTTTCACTTAAAGACCCCCAAGGTAGGGGAGAGTACCACCTCCCTTGGAAGCCCATTCTAAATTTTAACCACCCTTACCGTGAAGAAGTTTTTCCTGATATCTAGCCTAAATCTGCTCTCTGTTAGTTTATGACCGTTGTTCCTTGTTACCCTAAGAGGCATCCTGGTGAACAGAGCTTCTCCGATCCCTTGCTGCATCCCCCTAATTAATTTGTAGGCAGCCACAAGATCACCTCTCAGCTTTCTGTTGCAGAGGCTGAAGAGGTCCAGGTCCCTCAGTCTCTCCTCGTAGGGCTTGCCCTGTAAGCCCCAAACCATACGAGTGGCCCTCCTCTGGACCCTCTCAAGTCTGTCAACATCCTTCTTGAAGTATGGCACCCCAAACTGGTAAACTTTTCTACACAGGTATCTTACCGGTTTATCACTTGAACATTTTTGTTTTCATATTTTCCTATAATCTTCCTCTCTCCAAAAATGTACATGATAATGATAATAACTTACCCTTCATAAAAGGATAATGATAATGCCTTACTCTTCATAAATGGATTGCAAAAACACTTTAGGTGATAGATAGATGGATGTGTACATGTGTACGCATACACGTGAACACAGTATGTTTAATATATAAATATGTATGTTATAGTTTCCCATTCTCTGAAAGTCATATAGGTACTTCTACAGCAAAACAACTAGACTGCAGCAACACATATCCATGACTCTCAGCAGCTAGGAAGAAGGTAGAAGCAGCTGTACTCAGTCTTCAGCTGTCTAGATTCCCTCTGTAGTTCTGTTACCTAGAATCTGGCCCAGACACTGGAATTAATCATTCTCCTCTTTGTAGAAATGCTGTATTCATGGGATTACAAACATGGAAGGCCAAGAAGTCAGCTTTAGCTCTTGTTTATAGATTGATACTTCTTACAAAATATAATCATAAGATGACCATTTTTCTAACCCCCCTCCAACTTTTACCATTAATCAACAAACCCTGAATGTTAAATTGTTTTATCTTTGACTACTGTTATATGTGACCAAGTGTCTCTGTTCAGTTTTGTATTACTGCATAAGTACCACACGTGTATTACTGCTCTAGATGCACAGATTCAGAGAACTTGGGTGAAGACAGCCACTCTTCTCTTAAGACAAGAGGTGTAATGGTTTGGGTAACCTGAGATGTGTGTCAATGACAGCAAACAGGATGAGAAGACTCACTTGGACAAGCTATTCTTCTCCACTAAGGAAAAGAGAGCAAGCCAGACCTGCCTAAACTCTGGATAGAGGGCTTAAATACAGGTTTGCCAGATATAAGCACATAACTCCAAGGCAATACTACTTACATTTTACTGACTCCCCACAGTAAACTGTGAACTACTTTAGGGACTGTTCTTACCATTAACATAGTAGTAAATACTGTTTATGTTTTGCAAAGTTACACACTGGTGCTACTGTTTGATATTACCTCTAATCTATCAATCGTCCAAACAGCAGCAATTTAAGGTACAGCTGAATTTCTCCTAATAGTCCATATAATACAGTGAGTCAAGCAAGTGATCTCACAAAGAGCTGAGCCAACCTGCAGGAGATGCTGTCAGCCTTCACTGGAATGAAAGCTGGAAGTGCAATTCTGTTCCAAACCTCAGCCTTTCAGCTGGTAGTGCATCTTATTTCCACTGCGTCACAGTGCATGCTACGTAAAGTGCATGCCATTTAAACAGTCAGTTTGGCATAAAGTTAGACAAAGCCTTTTTGACACAGGAGATAAGTTAAAATAAAAAAAATATATTATTTCCAATACCAAATGTTCATTTAACTTTTGCATGTGATATCACTTTTAAAGAAGGTTTCAAAGCTGGAAATATAACTTAAGTGAAATTTAAAGATAGCATCATCCTGCCTTCCCCATGCCACACAAAGATTTTTCAGGGAGTGGTAAAGCTACAAAGTTTTTTGGAAAAGTTTGTTGTAGGCCATGGTACTGTTTGTCGCCAAAGTGGTTTTCAGGCATTGCCAGAAATAAGGCTGCGATTGAGGGTTGGCTGGCCATTCCAGGACAGAGCTACTGCACAACCTCTTTCTCAGCCGGAGGTACCTGGAATTCTGCAATGCTTTCTGAAGAAATATCAGAATAATCACATCCACCTTTTCATCCATAAGTCTTTGGTGAGCCATGTAAAATGCAGTCTTGAAGTTACCACTTTTTGAGTACTCTTTTGTCAGAACAAATATAGTTTTTCTGCTCAGTTGTATGCTCTGGGAAAGGTTGTCTAAGACTGGTTGCCCAGGGAGCCAGTCTCTTTCTTCCAGGCATAAATTGAACTGTTTATCTTTTTGATCTTCCATTTTTTCAACTAATTCTTTCAAGACCCATTCAGTTACAGCTGGATCATTCTTATCATAGGCAACAAAAGCATCATAGCAGGTGTTTGCTGAAAGCAAACGCTGATAACCTTTTAGCTTGGCAGTACAGTAATGATAGCTATACCACATATCCCAGAAATAGAGATGGTTAATGACAGCAAACACCATTATACATAGGATAAGTGTTGCTAACATAGAATACAAAATCAAATAAGAGTAGTCTAACTCGCAGGTATACATATCCAAAAAAATCACACTCTTTCCTTTATGTGAGCCTGGGCCTGCACATGTCACATCTGTGGCTAGAAGTGGAATAGTAACCTCAGTCTGATTGATCCACCAAACAAACCATACAGCATCACAAATGCACTTGAAAGGATTTCCATGTAGAAGCAACACTTCCAGATTGTTGATGACATTCTCTGGGAAGCTAGATTTCCTAATTATTTGGATCTTGTTTAAGCTGAGATCCAAGTACTTTAATTGGAAAGCACCGCTAAGAAAGTGCATAGTCAGCCTTGGAATTTGATTGTTTTGCAGTATCAGTTTCTGGATAGTTGAAGAGCAATTAGACAGCTTCCTTGGAACAGTAGTCAATAGGTTATTGCTAAGATCCAAGTTTTCAAGTTTCTTTAGAAGGTGTAGTTTTCCCCAATTGAAAGTCCTTAACTTGTTACTGGTTAAGTTAAGTTGCTTAAGGTTTGGAGGCAGGTCTTCAAAAACACAAGGAGGCAAAAAATCCAGAAAGTTGAAGGAAATGTCCAGTTGCTCTAACTTGGTCAAATTCTTGAAGAATGAGAGGTATCTAGCATCTCCATCCCTCCATAAAATATCTAAATGATTTCCTTTGAATTCCAGAATTTGAAGAGATTGACTTTCCATCCCCGTGCTTGCAGAAGTAGAAATTTCATTCCAGTTCATCACCAGTTTCTTCAAAAAGGCCAAATTCTTTGTAAAATTGAGCATATGAGTTATACCTTCTGACAGAAAATAATGTTGGTTATAACTAAGGTCAAGAATTTCTAGATGTTTAAGCTCCTGGAAGGCAGTTGAATATAACAAATCAAGCCTGTTGTTAGAAAAATCTAGATATTTCAATCCAGCCAAAGGGCGGAATTCACTTCCATTCAAAGTTTGACTAATGGCATTACCTGATAAATTGAGGCATTTTAGGAAACTGAGATGTTGGAAATCAGAGGGGTTAATAAAAAATATGTCATTTCTGCTTAAATCTAGAGTTTCTCCATAATTTAGGCAATCTTCATCAGCAAAAGGTTGGAAGGAAGTAGCCTCTTTGTCCTTGGACTTACAACCTCGTCCATACTCATCATACCTGAAATAGTGCATCTCTTGCCCTATTTGGTTACTGTAGTGCTTTACTGAAGCCCTGGGGGTAGAACAGAAACCATTATTACTGCCTTCACCTGAATAAGGAGATATTTTATTGACTGAGAGGTCTATGACTTTAAGAGATGGGAATTTTTTAAACACATTCAGGTTAGCAACTTTGATAAAATTAGTTCCAAGGTCCAGCACAGTCAGATTTCTAAGATGAAGCAATGGAGACAGATTTTCTAGATTCAGTTCTCTGAAGACATAACCTCTGACCCTCAAAATTTCCAGGTTAGAGAGAGAGGCAAATGTCTTAGACAGGTTCAAAACTGTAGAATAGACCTGAAGATCAAAATTAAAGGAGAGATCCAGCTCTACAAGATTGGGAATAAGATTCAAAAAATGAGCCTCTCCAATTTCCTTGGCTAGGAAATTTTGGGAAAGATCAAGCACTTGTAGATTTTTGGTGTTTTTAAACCAGCTGTTGGGTAAATAGTGAAGGGAATTACTGTGGAGCCGCAGAATTTTTAATTGTTTTAAGGAATCAAATGCTTGGGGATGGATTGCAATTGGGGCATTGTGGGGACAAGGAGTACAAGGAAATGGAGAGTTGTAGCAGCGAGGGCAATTTCCACTTAAATCAAGAATTTCCAGATTGTGAAGGCCATTTAAACTGTGCTCCTGAACAGCTTGAATCATGTTATTGTAAAGGTATAGTTCTTTTAAAGTGGATGGCAAATTGTGGGGGACGTAAGTTAAATTATTGGATTTGAGGGACAATACAATTAAACTTTTTAAGTCCTGGAAGGCATTTTCTTCTATTTCAAATGAAATGTTGCAGGGGTTCCGATAATAGCAGTTCTGGCCCAAGTACAACTTTTTAATGTTTCTGAGTTCTGATAATTTCTCTTTTGTGAGAGAAAAGATGCTGTTGGCTTCAAGGCTTAGCAGGAGTAAATTAGGAGGAAGACTCCGAGGTATTTCCGACAGTTGATTTCCATCCAAATACAATGACTTTAACTTTGTTAGTATGGCAAAGCTGCCATTTGCAATCTGTGGTCTCCTAGTACACACGTGATCTTTTGGCCCCGATTTGACAGGCACACAGTTACACCTAAAATCAATCTCTGTGAGATTATCAAGGTGGGCAAAGGAGGTTGAGAAAATGCTCGGGATATGATTAATAGTAAGAATCAGGTTTGTTGCATTTGCAGGAATCCCTTCTGGGATTTGTGTGAGATGACGCTCGCTGCAGTCCACTACCACGCTGGCTTTTGAGGCTTCTACTTTTACATCACAGGGTAAGCTTTTAGGAAACCATCTGCATGATAGCAGGTTTGGAAACAGAAAGAGCACAAGTAACAGCAATCTGTTTGAGGGTCGTCTATGAAATGCCTGGAAAGAGGGAAATAAACACATGCTGATTTAATAAAGTAGCAATGTATATATGTCTACCATTATTCTCTTTCCAACCCTTCAGTACAGTAAACTACTATTACTACTGTCTAATCAACCAGGTGCAAACAAGTATTAAAGATCCTACCCCAAAATCATCTGTACAGCAGTAATGGATTACATTTTTGTGATCCCCCCCAATCTATTTCCAAGCATAGGTTACACATGAAGACCCTGACAAATCTAGATTTAAAATGATCTATCTTGAAATTTCTTAGTTTTCATTTAAAAGGATACTAAAAATTACTACACTTAACAATCAATTTGAATAGTTCAGCTCCACATGCTAACTCAGTACAGAGAAGTTTAGTATTTATTTCATTTCATTTCACATTTATCATCTACTGCTTTATATTTCTGCACATCTTTGGAGAGAATAGCAATATGTTACTTAAAGATATAGTGCAACTATTATTTTATACTGTAGTCTGTTTCTGTAAGTCTTTTGAGAGTATAGTAATATTTTATTTAAATTCTAAGGGAAATATTTCAAGCATCTCATTTTAAACACAAGGTAAATTGCAACTGCACAGCATGTACACAAGAAACAGTGAATTCATATACACAGAGATAGAAAATAAAAGGACTTGTGTTTTGCATATTTTGTAGTCATGAATATATAGATATATCATAGGCAGATTCTATTTATCCTGGCATAAATTATTTAAAAAATAACTAATGATTTGAGTACCCAACTTGATATAGAATCAACCAAAATCATTACAGTATACTTTATTTAAGTACATAATCTCAGGACTGAATCGAGACTCTACACACACCTAACTCATTCTAAATACTGTAATAACTTGAATACAAGATGAGGTTTTTCCCCTCAATTGGCACGGGGAGAAAAAGCCCCTCATCTTATGATGGAATGCAAGGAAATCTCACTAAGTCTATGGGCTATGATTAAACTTCTGCCAAAAGCAACATGTGCTCAGTAATGGAAACTAACTATAAAGTTGACTAAATCAACAGTGAGCATAACTATAAAACACATAGTCCACACTGGGCAAAAATGCTGATCATGTTGATGGGAACTTTGCGTGTGTGAATGTGTGTGGCCCTTGGAAAAAAAACCCAGCTCCATGAGGAACTGGCACCAGGTCTGGAGGTACTGCAAGATCAGGCTGGGACTGGGAGCGCCAGAGCCAGTCCTGACACCCTCCCTTTGGTGCCAACATTTGATCTTAACTAAAAAGGCCAAGATGCTGATGGGAACCATTTTTACTCCATTTTCCATATATAGAATCTAATTATTGAGGGGTCATTTAATAATCTGGGTAGTTTTCTATTTGAGTAAACACGGTAATGCCTATTAACTGCTACAGGAACAAATGGAATTATACTTTTTACACTTCCTTAAGTCTCCTTACCTTGTTTCTGAGAGTGCCTTAGACCGCTAAGAGCAAATTTAAAATTGACAGGACCTAGTCAACTCAAGGCTGCTTTAAATAACTTGAAATTATAGTTCCTAATCTTTTTCACCGATTACACAGTTAAACTAAGTACAAATAGGCCAAGAGTTCCTATGCACCTAAGTGGTTTGTGAACTTAACCAATATGCAGAAAACCAAAGTTTGTTACAATGTAACCAATAGGCAACAAATTGAAACTGGCACTGCTATGCAGCTAAATTAATCATGCATATAAAGTGGAGTACATTACTTTCTTTTAAACTCTCGTAGTTTTAATACTATTTTACCCAATTTATTATAAGCTACTACCTTAAGAATAACTTAAACATTGTTATGCATTTAAGCTGTTGGTGTCCCTTAAATAGAAACAAATGATATCCCAAATCAGTGACATTTCAACTGAAAGAATTTCCAAAAGTGAGCTCTGTTTTCACACAAACTTTTGTTGTTTTGGTCCTCTTTATATTTAACATTATTTGCAGGGGGAGGGTGGATGGGAATTACCTTTTCTACAATATTATCATGGTTATTTTCCTACTTTATGGATTTCATCAAAATATTACTTTTCTAAAATAGTATTCTGAAGAGTTTCTTTTTTACTTGCATTTTAATACAATTTTAAGCCATCTCAGGAGAACTTTTAATTTGGAATCTTTCAGCTGGATTTTTTATTGCTCAATACATTCAATGAAAACTTTAAAAAAAATTAAATGTATGCCTCAGCAATGGAGGACAGAAACATGGCATGCACTGATTTTTAAGGGAGCAAATTAATTAAATATACTGACTGAATGTAGATATTCAATTAAGCAGCTAATAACATTGAAAAATAAAAAATTTAAGCAGGTGCCTCTTGGCATGGTCATGTGTTTCTTTTGCCTTTTTATTTTAATATAGAAGTCTTTTTATGTTACGAGCTAGGGGTGCGAAATGAGCCACATTCGATTCAGATCTGGCCTGAATCAGGGACAGTGATTTGATTTGTTGATTTGGATCACTGACCCCAATTCTATTTGGCTGAATCCAAATCTGAAGATCTGGTGCCAATTCAGAGTTTTGGAATTCAGCCATAGATACAGCTTTAAATATTTTTTCTACATACCTCAGGGTACCAGGCATGGCTCATGAATGCTGCAATGGTGGGGAGGTTGGGCATGCCACAGGAACACAGCGGGGTCCCCTCCCACACCCCTCCGGCTTTGTGATTGGACACAGGGGAACCCTGGGTGCCCCCCCCCCCGGCCCAGGAGGCACCAGTTGCTGAGCCGAAGGGGTGCAGGGGGGCCCCCCACGGGGCTCCCCAGTGGACCCGGAAGTGGACCGGAAGTGCTTCTGGTCCACTTCTGGGTCTGCTGCTGAGCGTACTGGGGACTTCCCGTACTCCTGTAGGATGTTCCATCTGCCCCACCATCTCAGCATTCATGAGCCACCTGGTACCTTCTGGTATGTAAAAAAAAAAATGTCAAGTGATGTCTATGTATGAATCATCAAATCTTTCCGAAACTCTCTGAATTGATTTGGAGGTTCTGATTCAATTCAGAGAGATTAAAGGGTCTCCTGATTCAATTTGGATTCAGAGATTTGGCCACTGAATTGGGCCGAATCTCCGCTGAATTGAATCAGCGACTGGAGCTTCACACAGTCACCTGTAAAACTGAAAGTATGTGAAAGTACTCTTGAATACCAACTCAGACACACATGGCTGGTAATTTTTTATTTATTTATTTATTTTTTTCATTTAGGACATCCTGCTTTATGTATTATACTTAACTGAACTGCTCCATTTCCTCAGACACAGGCACACCTAGGCTAGGTACAGATGTTCAGAGAGCTTTGGGAAAAGTCAGATCATGTTAATAATAGCCACCTGATCTAAGTTCACCCAGGTGAGGACCTTAGGTGGATCTAAGTGCTAACTATACAAAGGACCTTAGGTGGATCTAAGTGGAAACTATACAGATATTCAGGACAGTTAGATAGGTCTAAAAGTGGCCAACCCAATCTTAGTTAACCCTACATCTGATTCTATTTATAATGGCAGATAATCTAATTTAGACCACACCATCTGAGGTAATTTAACTTAGATTGGGTTGACCATTTTTAGACCTACCTCAACTGTCCTGAACTTCTATACAGAACTTCTGTACAGTTCCCAGCACAGCACAGGGGCTAGAAAAGACCAGCCACTGGTCCCAACCCTGGGGCTCCACTTTTCCTACACTCTCCCTGGCAACAGACTATTCCTAGCCAATCAGCCCCTCCCCACACCCCCAGACAAATAACACCCCCATGCCCACTGCCCAGCCCCCCAGCCCCAGCCTGCCAAAGCCCATGTCCCACAAGCCACTCCCAGTGCCCATTTTACTGGTGTTCACCAGTGCCAGGAGCTGAGTAAGTAAATAGGGGGGGAGGAGTTAGTAGAATGGGGGGGTCACTTCAGGTGGCCCTAAAATTAGCCCCTGGTCCTGGAGGGTGGTGGTGGGAACTCCCCTCTCCCCCAATACCCCCCACCTACCCCATAGATCCTGTCTTCCCCCTTATTCCACCCACAGGCCCTGCTAGTTTGGTATTTTGTTTTTAGCCCCAGGCACCAATAAAAGAGCTGTCAGTGGCTGAAGAATATTCCTCCCCACCACAGTAGATACATAGAGCAAATCTCTCATAACCCTACATGTTTGTTCTCTGATGTCCATTATTTAATTAATATTTATGACCTTTTACCCCCTACCCCCTGCCTGAACTCCCTCTTTAACAGAAAGCCTCAGTTTGAAAGTATGAACATAAAACAAGTACAACTGTCACCACTGGAAGTAGGACTATGGCCCTAGGAGTTATTTTAATGAGACAAATTCAATCACATTGGGCATTTATACACATGCCCTAGGAGCGCTTTAATTAGAGCAGCTCTGAATGCCACTCTAATTAAAGTGCCTGGAATGTCATGTGTATCATCATCCCTGCATTGAAAAATGTTGGTGGGGGCACTTTACCTGAAGTCTAGCTGAAGCTCATTTAACTGAAGCTTTGAACAAGCACCAGTTAAAGCACCTCCACTGCCATTTTTCAGTGCAGGGATGTTGATACACCAGATACCGGAGTCTGCTGGAGTGCAGTAATTACCATGCTCCAGCAGACTCGATTAATTGATTAATCAAGTCTGCTCTGACTTGATCAGCAGGGGGAGGAGGCAGTCTGCTCCAACATATTGTAATTACAGCACTTCAGAGTAGCCCCACTGCTCATGTATAGGCACCCATCACATTTATTTTCAAAGGGGTTCATAAATGACCTGAACATCTGAGACACCACAGCCTTTTTCATAACATGTTTTACAACATTGTAAAAATGATAAGAGCCTTTCCACTCTTTCCTTTAGTCAGAAAGAAAGAAAGATTTGCAGCATCTAAAATGGTGATTTACATCTGGTTTACACAAAGTTACTTTGGAAAATTAATCTAAACTAACTATAGATGTGAATTTAAAATGGAGCACTTAAACTACATTAAACCTTGTGGACACAGAGGGTACCTATACATGTGCAGGACAGACATTTCAAAAATGCACTTTACTTACAGTGCTTTAGATACAGTGCCTTAAAACTTAATAGACATTCTATGGTTTGGTGTGAGTTTTGTGACCTGCTGCAGTTCTGTAGAGTAGAAAGCAGGGGATGCAGGAGGCTGCACAATACAGCCTGAGGCTGCAGGGAAATCTAGAATGATTTATCATGCATGAATAATCTTCATAGATTTCATAGATGTTAGGGCTGGATGTTACCTTGTGAGATCATCAGGTCCACTCTCATGCCTGACCGGGGGGAGGGGGGGGGTGCGCACATGTGTGCAGAGCTAGCTACACCTGGTGGTAGAACTTAGTAGGGCTGTGAAAAATGGCACCATTCCATTTTGACTTCTGTTTTGATGGAACAGTGTTTTATTTTGAGTTTTGTTTCATTTCAAAACTGCTGTTCTGTTTCATCAAACGTGTTTCACCGTTTTGCCAAAGGCTAGAATGGGGAAGCACAAAACTGCCTATAACTTTGACATTTCTTGCCTGATTCAGATGAAACTTACAAGGATGGTAGCCCCTGCTGAGGCCACAAGGTCTGCCAAGTTTCAAGAAGATAGGTGCAGGGGTTTCTGTTATACATCAAATTCTTGAAAGCAAAACTCATGTCACTTGTAACTGTGAAGGCACAGGGGGGTGAAAACTGAAGATATGATAGCCCCTGCCGAGGCCATGAAGCTTGCTATGTTTCAAGGAGATAGGTGCAGGGGTTTCTGGGAAACTGCACCTCAGGCTGCTGACAAGCAAAACTCGTGACATGGGTGACATTGTGTGTGTGTTAAGGCGCAGCAGGGTGAAAACTGCAGAAATGCTAGCCCCTGATGAGGCCAATAAGCCTGCCATCTTTCAAGGAGATAGGTGCAGGGGGTTCTGGGAAACTGCATCTCGGGCTGCTGACAGGCAAAACTCATGACTATCTCTGTTAAGGTGTGCCCTCACTGGCACTGGGACATCTACACAACACGGTAGTGTGCTGCAATGAGGCCGCCTCCTCCCTTACAGCCTCAGCCTGGTCCACCACTTTAAATGACAACAGGTATAAAATAACTTAGTGAGCACTAGCACAGTAGCACCAGCAGTGTCTCAGGCAGCCAAACTGTCACAGAGCCTTTCTTTTTAATAAAAGAATTGAATGGAAGAAATAGAGATATTGTTTTGGATATATAAATGATGTGTTACTTGTGTTGTGTAATGGGTTATGTTGTGTTTTTATGTTTATATGTTTATTATGTTTTTTAAAACTGAATATTTAGAGAAATATATCTTAGCAAGCTTTTGGGTTGAAAAAGGCTTTGTCAGGCTGAGGAAGCACTGCTTTTAGTCTGTGTGCGCGCTGGTCCTGGATTGAAAGAATAGTAAAGAAGCCAGAGGCTGGCCTAGCATGGCATGCAGGCAAGAAAGCCAGTTAGTAAAAATGGAAATGGAGGTGGCACGGTGAGGAGTGAGGGGCAAGGAGATGTAGCAGCACAGGTAAAATTGAAGAGGTACCTGGGGAGTCAGATGTCTGGCAGGTTGTAGTGTGTCAGAATTCCAATGTCTATATTGAATCCATGAGTTTCTATACCTACTCCCTAGGAGGCTGATGAAATGGAGTTCATAGGCCTGGCTCTGAAAAGTGGTTTGTAAATTGAAACAAGCACCAAACCTTGCTAGCCTAACCTCATCACCAGAACTAAAGCCAACTTCCTACAGCACAAAACACAAAACCTGCCAACTACCTCCAGTACCCCCACAAACTGCACCGTAGAATCTATCAAAGACAATAATACCCAACTACCTGTGGGGGCACATTTCTCACAAAAAAAACACTGCCTCCAGTCTCTCAGGCCTGATCCTGAGATGGAATTTTCAAACCACTTTTCACAGCAGGGCCTATGAACTTCATTTAATCAGCCTCCTAGGTACAGAAACTCATGGCCTCAACATAGTGGAATTCTGACACACTACAACCTGCCGGACATCTGACTCCCCAGGTACCTCTTCACTTTTACCTGTGCTGCTACATCCCCCTCCCCACCCCAGCCTGTCCTTCACCCCCTGACACCTCCATTTCCATTTTCACTGACTGACTTTCTTGCCTGCATTGCATGCCAGCCTCTGGCTTCTTTACTATTCCTTCCATCCAGGAACAGCAGACGTACAAACTGCAGGTGCTTCCTCAGCCTGACAAAGGGCTTTTCAACCTAAAAGCTGGAATTCCAGGCAGCTAAGCTGAGCTCACCTGCAGCCTCACAAATCCACTGCAACCAGCAAGCCTCATGCCTGTCAAAGATATGATGGGTCTGGGCTTTCCCCAACCAGGACTCTGTGCGTGTGTGTGGTAGCTCTAAGTTATGGTGCCTTCTACCCACCTTTCACAAGAGGGATCCTCAGTCCTGACATTTATGGGGCTGCCACACCACCAGCAGTCCCACCAGCCTCCCTGACCCTGGCAGAGTGCATTTTTAGTGGTCATGCCCAGGGCCTGGGGTGTCCTCCTCATAGCCCTGGCCCATACCTCCAAGTTCATCCTGGGACGGAAGCTCAGTAGGGATATATTCTTCCCCTGCTGACTGGTGATGCAGTGAGTGCCCTCTCCAGCTCTGAGAGCAGGGCATTAAATGGCTTTTAAAAATGAAAAAGGAAATAGGTGCGAACAGAGTGAGGAAGGTGGCATTCACTCCATCTGCACCTGAAGCTTGGAGAACCCCAGCAGCAGGAGGTTCACTTTGAGGAGCACCTGCTGGTCCACCAAACCAGGACCCAAGCATATGCAATGGGGTGTCACTACTTCCCCAGCAATGCTGAACACCCTCTCACTCAAAACACTGGTTGGTAGACAGATCAGGTGCTTGCAGGCAACCGTGGCCAGATCCGTCCACATTTGGCTGTTACTGGCCCAGTAGGCCAAGGGGCTGCACAGCAGTGGCTCCACATCCTGGGTGAGATAGGCAGCCACCAAGGTCTGAGCACTACCTGCCTGATGGTGGGGTTTGATGCCTCTGGACCCCAACATGGAAGCCATCCCATGGAAGCCTCCTTCCCCAGTGCCTTGCTATTCACTGAGATCCAGATCCAGCTCCCGCTCTTTCTCTGGCACTGGAAGGCTCAGCATGGGAAGTGAAATGGAGGTGGAGGAGGCTATCGTGCTGGTACTTGTTGTCATGGTAGTGGTGCAGGGATTATGGCTGGTGCTCGTGGAGGGGGTGCAGTCTCAGACACAGGCAGTGACACTGCTCTCCTCTCCTTGCTGCTTGGGGAGGCTGTGTCTAAGTTTGGTTGGGGGGGAGGGAGGGGAATTACACTTCTCCCTCTACCCCCTCTTCTACCCCTCCCTAAAGGCTTGCCACTACCACTTCATGGTGCGTTTCATGTCTTGCTTTTCTACAAATATATAAATTTATTTGCTTTTCTATATAAATTCAGTAATGTGAGTGAGTGTGGCGCAAAGTAGAAATGTATAAAAACAAATATAAATGAATTAATATGTCTTTCCTCCTATATAAAATTCAATAATGTGCATGTGGTGCAAAGTATAAATGTATACAAAAAATATAAACATATCTTTCTTCCTATATAAATTCTATTATATATGTATGCTGCAAAGTATAAATGTACAGAAATAAAATATAATTGCCTTCCTATATAAATTAAATTATATAGTAATCCTAGCCAATATAATTATAAAATTGAAAAAGAATAAATCAGTTAATATAATAATAAAATAAAAGCATGTAGAAGAAAGAAAAAGCCAAAAAGGTATTCTGAAATCCCTCTTGCTAGGCTAGCAAGTAGGAAATCCTTCAGAAAACCAGTGCTAGTAGCCTTCGTTGTCTGAAGCTGCTCCAACATGCAGCTCAGTAACTGACACCAAGGCAGAAAGCAGGGCAGTTCAAACAATGCTGCCTTGCTGTTTTTCCATCCATCCCCCAAATGGAAGCAAAATTCAAATGGTTTAATTTCCAACCCCTTCAAATATCACTGCTGCAATTATTTGTAATGATCTATATTCAAAACTATGCTTTGTTTGTTTAAAAAGAATAATGGTGCTGTGGTTAATACCATATTTACCCAAATCCAAGACAACTTTGAATGTAAGTAGACCCCTCACTAATTAAGTTCTATATATGGAAAATTATAGTGGAACATCATCTTAAATTTGTCCCCCCCTCCTCCTCCAATTTCTCCCCAGCCCACCATTCTGGCAGGGAAAGCAGCAGTGGATGTTGAGGGGCCAGGCCCCAACCCCTTGCCCTCCCTGCATGCCCCCCGCCCCTCCCCCTATTACCTGTGCCTGCCACCTACCATGCACTCCCAGTGTTTGCCCCTCTGTGCCTGTCTGCCTCCCACACCTTGCCCCTCATGCCTCTGCCTGCCCCTCCTTACCTGCCTCCCCTACCCCCTGCTCCCCATGTATGTATCTGACACCTGACACCTGTCCCCACCATGCTTGCCTCCCAGCCCCACTTCCTGCTCCAGCCTTCTGCTGTGGTTCTGCTTTATAACCAGAGCAGTCAGAGGAAGTGACTAGGTCAGGGCTGGAGAGGCTAAAGCAAAAGGTCAGAGAGAAGAGGATGTGCTGGGGGATGCAAGCAGCAGGGAGGGATAAGGGAGTGGAGAGACAGGCACAGGTGTGGGGGATCAGGGTGAAGGGGTAAGCTGTAGTTCCCCACTCTACCATGTGCCGGCTCCCTTGCCAAACAAGCCATTTCATCCAGAGGCAGGCAGCAACTCAACTCTAGCTTCAGCCCTAGGCCCAGGATCCAAAAACTAGAGCTGAGCCATCACCTGCCCGGCCCAGTACTTGAATCCAAGATGAAGCTTTTTTTTTTCTCCCCTGCTGATTTGTCACAGACTTCCCAGGTCATTTAAGCCAGGTTCTTAATGGTATTTAGGCACCTAAAGGTATAGTGGGGTTTTCAAAAATGTCTAGGTCCCTAAACAATATGGATTTCTTGATCTTTATGCTTACAAAGCTAATCTAGGCCTTTTTCTTTCTGTGTTGTTTCCCACTTCTCACACAGAGAAACTGCAACTTCCCTTTTCTCAATTTATTTTGTTTATTTAGCTAGTTAGCCCTTTGATTAAGCACTACCTCTAGTTATTTGTGTAATGCATACTATAATACAAAACGAAGGGTCTCCTTCCAGTTTCTTCAGGGAATTATCAGTAACAATTGGTAACAAAGTCTTCAGAATAGGAGAAATTAATTTGAAGGAGCAGCTTGAACATACATGCGATATTGCAGTTTTCTGTTAACCATTTGGTTGCATATACAGAAAGTAAAAAAAGTACTGTGTTTTGTTCCAAATATATATTTCATCATCGGTGCTATCAGTATTTCGAATGCCAGCATTTTATTCTCACCTGTTAATCGTATTATAACACATTCTGATAAGCATCCATGACAATCAGAGGAGTAGTTATAACCCTATTAAATCTACATCTGAATTACAGTATTCATCAAATATTGAGAAACAAGGTACTGATGTTATATGCTGTGTTGACCTTTGTGATCTCTTTTTGTGGCTGTTCCATTTCAAAAGAAAAAATGGAAAGACAGAATATAGTATCCTCTGGGCTATAAATATTCTGGAAAAGATTATTAACATACTATTACATGAATATGAAAATGCTATCTAATTCATGTTATGCAATGCAACCTACAATCATTAGGACAAATTATAAAACTGGTGCTAGGAAGGAAAAAGAAGAGGATGTATTCTTAAAAATCCCTGCCATCCAAGTTGCATTCCACAGCTTTCCAAGAAATGTTTAAAGTGGAAGTTGAACCTACCATTTTCCTTGTGCTCTTCCAAGGTTCAAAGGAGACTTTTCTTTGGTGAAAATTGTAAACCAGAGGGAGAGAGAATAGTTTGAACGAGGTCCCCACTGTTTCAGCTCAGGTACAGAAGACAGTACATGCTGGTGTAACTCATTTCAAGAATATAATGTTAACTACCAGCATATCATTTTCTCTTCAGCTCTGAGAATTATGCATGAAAAAGCTACCAATGTCACTCACTTCCTCAAAGATTTGTATTTAAATAGAGAAGATAGTACCTCATTAATTTGTCCCACCCTCTAATAAAAATAGCTCAGAGGTTTACTTATTTGGGTTTCCTTCCCATAGTGCACATTTGTTCATAAGACAGCATAGTGCTGTCTCAGATCTAGGTAATTTGCTCGCAAGTTTACCATGTCTATAATGACTATTTTTAAAGGTATATTTTACTTAAATAAAATTCATCTTGTACCTTCAGGGGCTGGACTGGTTATGGGCAGCACTACTCTAAAAATTTCCTGAGATGACTACCTAAGGAGACAAGTGTGACTGCAGTAGATGAACAGTTGCAAAACATTTAAGGAAAATAAAACACTAAGTGGGTAGGGAGAAAAGTGCATTATGAAGGAATAACTCTGACCATGCTCAACCAGCTCAAGCTCCTTCTAATGCATTAGTATAGGTGGAGACTGCACAAACTGAAAAAGGATTCTAACATTTAAACTTCCAGGCTTACACAATTATGATTATATAGGATTTCCATAAACCTAACAATTAGGTCCTCAATGAACACCAGTACTACAGCAGAAACTGTTTATTTAGCAGATATGGTCCTTAGCTTAAAAGGCTTAGAATTGAAATGAAAAAAGACCACACAAATCAGACACAAAAATCAGTTTCCTGATGTGGATTATTATGGACATTTGTTTTGCCCAGAAGGATTAATTTAGAAAGGATTTTGGGAAAAAGTGGCTCTTTAAGAATGGGAGAAGTTAGCTTATTAGTTATAAGTGAGATATAGTAGAAAACAAGCACCATCAAGGAAGATGAAAACCAAGCACAAAAGAAAAGCTAGAAAAGACAAATATTGAAGGTCACATGGACAGAACTAAGTAATTGACAATGGAGCCCATAATGGAACGAATGAATTCAGTGTCCTTTTAGGAATTTCATCGTAAAGGCTTTCTGTACTCAGATACATCTCTGTGGCTTCGACACAGAGCCTGTTTTATTCCAAGGGCATTAAAAGGGTTTTATTTTGCTTTTAGTCCTGCTTCCATTTTAAAGGTATTTTAAATAATAGTTCTTGATAAAAAACTGATTTAAACAAAAAAAATTCAGGGTTAATAAAAACCCTTATTTTCTTTTGCACATCACCTTTAAAGTAGCAAAAATATGCAAGAAGTGGGAGAACCCAAGATGAGCACAGTTATTGGCAAATACATCAAGAATTACTGAAAGGGAAGGATTAGAAATCAGCCACAACTTTTAACTCTCTCCCCTATATGTAATAGCTTATAAAAACACTTGAGGGGAAAATTATTGGATAAAATACCAGCAATAAATGGAAAATTGGTGCCTATTTTCCTGTCTACAGAGAAACATGTTTACCAGCATAGTTGCCTAGTAGCAGAGGTAGTTACGCTACCACAAACACTTAACATAGACTAAGACACTTGGAATGCCATCCATTGCCATGTCACAATTTTTAAGTGCACTGAGATTTACACCAGTCTAAGAATTTGGAACTTTGGCGCAGAAAGATGAAAGAGCAAGGTCCTATGCAGTCTATTAGGTGAGCGCTGAAATGTAATCCTATACCCAGACCAAACCACTGAAAACTAATAAGGGAAAGAGTGGGTGGGTCCTCTTATTCTGCACAGCTTTTTTTTTTGTAACTTAGTCTTAAGGCTAACATGAGCGTTTGTTGAAAAAAACATACTTTTTTCTAAGGACTCAAATAGGGAAAAATAGGATCCTACTTGGGTGCTAGCAAGGCAATAGGTGGAATAAGAGTCTGTGTCACTTGACCAAAGTCACATAAGAAATCTGTGGCAGAGAATTAAATCCTGGTCTTCTGAAAGCTAGGCCAGCCACTTAAGTACTGCAAAAATCTTTCCTTTTAATGCTTTCATCTTCCTGACCACAGCCCATTGATGGAAAGAGTGTTAATATATTATTTAGTACTTGACACTAATTAACTATAAAGCCAGAATGATAGTTGCCTACACTTCGTACTTCATTTCTAAATAAAACACAATAAAATAGTTCCAGCTGTTATGGACTAGCAACTAGTATTTCGTTTTCCACACAGGGTGAAGTTAGTTTTTATTCTCATGTAGTTTAAATAATTCAGCAGCTTTAAGACACTGCTGGGTTTCATGGGAACTTTAAGCACATTTTTACAGAAAGAAAAATACTTCACAAAACAGAGCTACTTTGTTATCGATTTAGTCAGTCCAGCTGGAGTATTTAATACTCTGTGGGCATGTTTTCACAGTCTGAGGACTACACCAGGGATTACTACAAGAAAACAAGGCATATACATTCTGGAAAATGGATACAATGTAGCCTGCTTGGCATAGCTAGGTACTTGTTGATAAATTCTCTCTTGAGAATGAGTTTATTGATGTGTGGTGAGAGCTGCTCTAATAAGCTCCCAGGTTATAGCATGTATGGAGTGGGTGTACTATGCTTCATCATGGTTGTCAAGAACAGTCCTCAGGAGGTATAGACATATTCTATGGTTCATTAGACTTTGTGTATGATTAATTCATCCATAAAGCAGATCTGGTACTTGATGCTATACAAGTAATCTGCTTAATAATCAGGGATGTGGGTTTTCCATTTCCTGTGGAAAAATGGATAAAAGCATGGAGTTTCCCTTTTAAGAGAGAAAACTGGGTTTTCCATTTTTGCAAAGAGCTCTCTGCAGGCTGACAGAGTTCCAACCCTGCAAGAAGCTGGGGGGAGTAGGAGGAGGACAGTCAGGCAGGGGGCACCATGCGTATGTGTGTGTGCACTCACACATGAACAAGGCTGCTAGGCAGCCTGGAAAGCAGCTCCCGCAGGTAAGTCTGGTGGGGGGGGAAAGAGAGAGATAAAAGCTGGGGCTGCTGCCCAGCTCGGCAGTGCATGGGACTTGAGGCTATCCACAGCCACAGGGCCTGGGAAGGGAGTAGGACAGGGCCACAGGAAGCTTGTCTAGTTGGTGGGGCAGGGGGCTGCCTCCCTGCTGCTGCGCACTCCCAGGGGGGCATGTGCCCTCCAGATTTGTGCACTGGGCAGGGGCAGGCTGCCTCATGCAAGCTCAGGCTCCCTGACCTGCTGCTCTCCCCCTGGGGGCCTCCATGGTTCAATGTGTGGGACTTGGTGCAACAGGGCAGAGCAGGGAAGCTCATTGCCATGGCAGGACCTGCACCACCCTGGCAAGACCCCCTACCTGCTTGGCAGTGGGAGCGGCAGCTTGGAGTTGTGCCCCCTGCTGCTGCCAGGCAGGCAGGGGGTGCCTTACCATGGCAGTGTGGAGCTGCCAGCAGCAGCAACTTGCATCCCCACCCAGCCCTGCTCTACCCTGCCAGGCCAAGTCCCACCCACTGGGCCACAGAGGGGAGCCCTGAGCTCACAACAGGCAGCCTGCACCCACCCCCTGCTATGGGCTTCACTCTGGCAATGCCACCCAAGGGGGAGGGGGAAGGGGGCTCCATACTCCGCTCTGCTGCAGCAGTCGCAGCCTCTCATGGGCAGCATCCAGGGAGCTGTGGGCCCAGGTCCTTGGCCCTGTATCCCTGGCAGCTGGAGGCCCCCTCTGGCAGGTCAGGGAACAGTGGTTTGGGAGTGAGGGGCCTGAATCTGCATCCTGGTGAGTGAAGGGGGCAAGGGAAGTTCTGATTTTCCATGATTAAAAAAACTCAAAAACAACTACAGTAAAAGCTGTGTTATCTGGCACCTTACAAGCCAGCATGCCCAATTAACTAGCATGCCAGTTTGTAAGGTAAAAGCGAAACCGGAAGTGCCCACCGTGGAACCACCGGTTTTGCTGAACCACCATGGCCTGGGGCAAAGCAGCCTGCACCACAGCCCAGGATATAGCAGCCTGTGCAGAGCCCCCCTCCCTGTCCCTTGGGGCCCGCCAGAGAGGCCGCAATGTGGCAGAAGGGACAGCAACGCCCCAGACATGGCAGGAGAAGCAGCAGCCTGAACAGGCAAAGACGCCTGTTTGGGCCGCTCAGTTAACTGGCATATTTTGTTATCCGGCACTCCCAATGGGTGCCAGATAACAAAGCTTTTACTGTATCAAAATGTACAGGTACTTAGAATTTATTTTATTATAGTGATTGAGACACTGGTAGGCTTCCAAATTGATATATTTACAATTTTAAAGCAATAAGACCTTGCGTTCAATTAATACATCCATCAATTCATACTAATTTTGGGGTTTTAATTAGAGAATTTGTGATTTTTTTAAATCAGAATTTGCTATTTTTTAACAGGAATCCTGGCTTTCTGTTTAATAATGCATCTAACATTATTGAAATGGATGCTCATTTAGAGATTGGCCTAACACCAACTAGAGTATCACCTTCATTTGAATGGGCCCCTTGGTCAGGCTTCAAACATAATGAGCACCCCTTAAGAGAACCTGTTTGTCTATAAGAAGGTGCAAGCACTCTGTGCTCCATTACTTTTGTTTTAGGGCAGGTTCTTCAAAGGCAGAAGTAGCACCTAGGCACTTGTCTCACTGATTTTCTATCGGAGATCAATGACTAACTTCTGTAGTTTTCCTTTTCTTTTAAGAACCATATTTTGTTAATACATTTCTTTCATCTTTTTTGAAAGTGACTTGACGAGTTTTCTAAACATAGTATTTGAGTTTCAATTCTCTGTAAACTGAAAGTGATAGCTGCGCAAATGAAGCATGAAGCTTGATGGTTTTTTTGCTCGCCTGTTTTCCTCATGCTCCATCACTGACAAACACAACATTGTACTGCGGGCAATGCTGCCCATTAAAAAGAAAGAACAAACAATTGAGCTTAGATGCATAAAACTTCAGACTAATGCCATGGTTCTTAGGCAAATGCATTCATGCAGAACTTTTGAAAAACCACAGCATCAGGAGTTAAGTATCACAGCTTTAGTCATAGTAAGACAACACAGCCCATCTGATAGATTAAATTCCAGGTATTTTGTCATGCAGAGATAAAATCTAAGGGTGAGATTACACATTACAATTAGATCATGTTAAGAACACATAAAACTTGAATGAACATGCATTAAGGTTCCTTAAACTAATGCTAAGTGTCCTTTAGGTGTCAGGCAGACAAAGTTCCTTTGGTGAATTTGATATCTTTTATTAGACCAACCCAAATGGTTGGAGAATAGTTATTAAGCAAGCTTTTGAGTTCAAAAACCCTTCGTCAGGCTAAGAAGTATCAGCAGTTGGTGTGCGCTCTTCCTGGATGGAATGAAAAGTAAAGAAGCCAGGGGCTGGGCTGGGGAGTCAGGTGTCAAAGTTTCATCACTTTGAGTCAGGATTATCTTTGAGCTAAACTACCAGTTTGAGTTATTCCCCTGAGAATAAATGACCAAATCAGTCCACCAGTCACCCAGAAGGCACTGCTCCCAGGTGGACTAACTATGGCCCTGAACTGACATCTGGAGCTGGATAACAGGTGGGTAGAGATGGGGTGGGAAGGGAGTGAGGGAGGGAAAAGCAGTGAAAGAGATAAGGGACCTGGGGGCAGGGGGAAGGTAGATGAGTAACTGCCAGACTGCTGTCCCCTCATTGGTGCCCTGACCCCCAAATCACCCCCAACTCTGATTGTTCTCCTGCCATCTCAACTGCCCCCTCTGCCTCCCATTGGCGCCTTCATCCCTAGATTAATACCACACCACCCCAGTCAGCCTGAGACTGGCAAAGGTGTTGGTGGGGGGCTTCCCCTCCCTGCTTTGAAGCCACACCACTCCTGCATACTGCAATCCAGCCCCTGTTAGGCCCTACAACTGAAGGGGAAGTAAGGGAAAGGGGGGGGCAAGGAATTGCCAGGTATCTGTAGGGCCCCATGGGAGCTAGATCTGGGTGCATGGGGTGGCACAGGCTATAGGGAGCCCAGGAGCAGGCAGGGAGGGTGAAACACCCTGCTGCTGCTATTTCTGCTGCTCTCTGGGCAATCAGGGTGGCAGGACAGTGGTCCAGGGGTGGAGGAGCCACTTGAGGGGTGGTAGTGATCTAGGCGTGGAAAAACCAGTTGCAGGGTATGGGGGATCTGAGTGCTGAAGTGGGGCAGTAGGGTGACTGGGGAGCAGAGGAGGCATATGGTGGGAGGAGGGGGAGAGAGTGCCTTCCCTCACCTCCTCCCTGGCCTATACTGTTGCTAGAGCACCAGCAAGCAGGGCAGGCATGGAGCACTTGCAGCCCCCATGTCCCTGCCTGCCAGCCTTTTAATGACAGATCTGAGAGAGGGTATTAACCCAAAATGTGCAACTAATCACCAGGGATCCGGGTTTTCCATTTCCCACGGAAAAATGGAGAAAACCACGGACTCCCTGTTTTTATATGCGAAAACACGGATTTCCCCTTTTAGCCGAGAAATCTTCAGATTCTCTGCTTTTGCAAAGAGCTCTTATGGGCTGGTACTGCTTCAGCCTGCAAGAGCCGATTGCAGAAAGGGCAGGAAACCCCCAGCCCTACTGGGACAGGGAGGGAGAGTGGGGGGGGAAAGGCAGGGCCTGAGCCTCTGAGTCAGCCAAGTCTGGGCTCAGACTCGCCCTTTACCCCTGGATCCTAGAGGTAAGTGGGGTTTGTGGGTGCTGCCAGCCCCAGGTGGCACACTGCAGTCAGGAGCACGGCCAGGGGGTGATTCAGCGGTGCCCCTCTGCGGGGGCCTTTGTGGGCAAGTGCTGTGTGGCATGGTGTGGTGGTGACCGCCACGTGCGAGCCACACACGCCACCCAGCCGGCTGGCCGGGGGGGGTGGGGGTGGGGGGTCGCATGCAGCTGGCTGCACAGCTCCGTGGCCACAGTGCTGCAGCAGCAGAGAGGGAGGTGGAGGTGGATGTGGGGGGCAGAGCAGGGGCTTGCACATGGCGGCTGCTGCCGCTTCCCTGTGCAGCTGTGCCAGAGGTAACAGCTGCTGAGTGCAAAACCTCCCTGCGCTGCCACTGCAACTGCGGAGCCATGCCCGAAGAGCTGTAAGGCCAGCTGCAGGGCAGCAGTGGTAGTGTGGTGGCAGCCGTGGCCACCATGCAGCGTGGGATGGCAGTGAGGGTGGCTGCATGCCACCTGGCCACCACCACACTGCCACTGCCACCCTGCAGCCAGCCGCACAGCTCCGTGGGCATGGCTCTGCGGTGGCAGCAGCGGCATACGGAGGTTTTGCATGCAGTGGCTGTCACTACTGGCATGGCTCCACAGGTAAGCGGCAGTGGTCTCCGCGTGCGAGCCCCCCACAGTCACCATCCCTCGCTGCTACTATAGAACCATAGCTACAGAGCCATAGGATCCCCGCTAATCACTAATATTAGTTAACAATCCTTAGAATTATTACCTGCTAACTCCAACATGTGATTTTACCCTAAATCCTCGGCTGTGCCATGCTGAAGTTTAGAAATCATCATAAAACTAAGAGGTAACCCAATGTCTAACCTAAATCCTTGCCTATTGTATAAGGGAAAATTATTCCAGGTGTCCTCCTATGTACTGTGAAGTTATTTTTGTTCCACTCCAGATGGATGGAAGTGGCTTCACTCGCACAGAAAAGGAGGCATAGAAAAAAGAAAAATATATTCCCATCAAATCAAGCAAAAACTGAACAACCAAGAAACCGCCCCAAAAACCCAAAACCAAAAACCTTACAGACCAAATTACAGAAGCATTAATTTGCTGTTTCACTTGTTGCAACCATAGCCAGAGTGCAGCTGGCAGATGTAAGGGACTGGCAGTTGTTTTAGCTGTAAGAATAGCTCCAACCCACAAGGGATGCCCATCCACACACCACAGGCAACTAAGGGATGGAGACCAGGATCCCAATAGATAGACTTCCCACAAGGTCTTTATGCCTTCATTCCTGGGACAATACCTTAACATTTATTTATCCCCCCTTGTGCAGGAAGGAGTGCCAACAAGAAAGCAATAATTATATTAATTTTAAACTCTTAAATCAATTATATTTAATGAGTTTAACAATTTGGACTCTTCCACTTATCAGAATCAAAATATTACAGAAGGTGAAAGTGACCCACTTTTGCTAATTGACATTTTACCTAAGGAGCAACTTGCAAACAAGTCATTATGCTATTATCCAGAACATTTACTATAGTAATATTATGCCCCTCAGAGTGTGATGCTTAGCAGATAATTTAACAGGGATTCATTAAACCATAGTAAAGCAGACAAGCAGACAGATGCAAAAAAAGAACTGAGGAATAGGAAAATTGCAGAAGTGATAGCTAAAGATCATGACAGAAGCCTGGGGGCTGTAAAAGTGGATGAGAACAGTTACAGAAAGTTTTGGTTGTTGGCACTTAAAAAAAAAAAAAAAAAAAAAAAGGCAACAAACAAAAGAGGAAACAGTGGGAAAGACCAAACTGCAGAACCTGGCTTGCAACCACTGCAATTTCCTTCCCTTCAGGAAAGTAGAAATACTTTTAACTCAACTACAAAATTAACTCTGCTCATTTTGCAAGATAAAAAAGTAAATGCCAATGCAAAATTGTGAATAGTTTAAACCCATCTGCTTTATTTGTATGGCAACAGTTGATTTAATTCTGTAACATAAATACCTCTGTTTAACAAGTCCACATTTTTCTGTGATTAAAATGAGCCACCACTACATATATTTATATATTAGCGACATTTTTTTTTGTTTTTGTTTTCTGTGTGTAATCAAAAAGAAAGTGGATTTTGGGTTACTTTTTTAAACCTGAGATTGTGGATTTTTTTTTTTCTTAAATCAGAGAAAACCATATCCCTGCTGATCACCTGGCTGACAGTATGCTTACAATTTATACTAACTAAATAGCTGCTGGCTAGCCCTGCACTGAAGCACCCTCATATCCCAGCAAGACTCTTCACAGCATGTTGAGCCAGGGCCCCCTGCCAGCCAGGGCTGCTGCATCCAAGCTCAAGTATGTTGCAATCCCAGATACACGCATAGACACATAGCCGGCAGCAATAAATCTCCCACTGAGTACACAAGCAAGACCCTCCAGCTGAGCACTGATAAGGTCTAAGGACTAGTAAAGTCATCATCAGCATACTCCAAGGCAAATTTCTGCCTATAAATGTTGCTCATGTGCAGGGCTTCAGAAGGTTGGGGGGGGGGGGAGGGAAAGCCAATGACACCTCCCCCAGGGCCTCCCCACCCCGAGCCAGCAGGTGTGACCTGGAGTGGCTGGGGTCAGCAGGGCCACACAGGGATTCCTCACCAGTGTAAGCTGCCCCCCCCCCCCAGCTGCCCTGGCAACACACCTCCGGTGCCTGCCACTGCTTTGAGGGGCACAGCCCCACACTGCTACCGTCACTGCAGCCCCACGTGCAGGAGGCATGTTGCCAGGGCATTGGGGGTGAGAAGTGCCAAGGAGATTTTTTGCACGGCTCCTCCCACAGGGTTATCGGGGAGGGAAACAGGGCGGCAGGGAACAGCAGGCTCCGTTCTCCACTGTTACCTGCTGCACTAGGTCATGCCTGCTGGCTCCAAAGGCCCTGGGGGAGGGAAGCAGGATGGGAGCTCGAGCCTGCAGCCTGCGCCTATCCTAGGTACAGATCTGGGGGGGGGGGTACAGGCCCCCCCTGCCCCCTGGGAGCGCACACAGCAGTGGGGAGCTACCCCACCCAAGCCCGCAGCAGGGGAGAGCAGGGGCAGGGGGCTGTGGACCCAGGTCCACACATCTGGCAGCTGGGGGCTGCCTCCAGCAGGACTGGGGGAGTAGGGGCTGTAAGTGGGGGGACAAGGGGCACCAGCAAGGCTGGGGAAGGGGCAGAGGGCTTTAAATTTTAATCACGGATTTTGGGGGTTTAGCAGAGAATGTGATTTTATCATCAGGGAAAAAAATAAAATCACAAACTCTCTGCTAAGCCCCCAACATCCATGATTAAAATTAAATAACCAGGGATCCTGGTTTTCTCAGTTTAAAAACTGTTAATTCTCTGATTAAATCCCTCTCCAGAATCTATGTTTTTCCTTGATTAAAATCAAACCCCATTATACACACACATGTATCAGTTGAACACAATGTTTTATTGATATAGTTACAGTTCAAAAGCAATTTTGGAAGCCTACCAGTGCCTCAATCACAATTATAAATTCAAAATACCTATAAACTTTGGCTTTTGGGTTTGTTCCCCCCCCCCCCCGATAAAAATCAGAGCTCCCCCTGCTTCCTTCGCTCACCAAGATGTGGGTCAGGTGCAGCTGTTGTCCTCTGCCTCCCTGCTTTACGGTACTGAGCAGCCCTGATATGCTGGTGCCTTGCCCATGCCACTCCCAACTCACAGGTCCTTGTGCCCTGCTGGTGCCCCTCAGTCCCCAACCATAGCCCCCTGGGCCCTCCCAGCCCTGGCAGAGGGGGGCCCCAGCTGTCAGCGCTAGAGGGCTAGAGACCTCGGTCCACAGCCCTGAGCTCCCAGAAGCACCCAAGCCCTGGCTACCACTCATGGGAAGTGACAGCTGCTGCAGCAGCAGAGTGAAGCATGGAGCCCAGCTTCCCCCCCCCCCCCCAAATGCTGCCCATGGCTGGAGTGGAGCCCATGGGGTGGAAATGGATACAGGCTGGCTACTACAGGTTTGGGTCTCTCTACCCTGCTGCCCTCCCGCCAGGGGACCTTCACAGCCCAGTGAACGAGACACCACAGCACGGCAGTGAGGTGGAGAGGCTCAGTGCCACCACTGTGCGTCCCAAGTCACCATAGCGAGATGCCCCTTGCTCATCTGGCAGCAGCATGAGACAACTTTACACTGCCACTCCTGCTGCTGCCAGGTGGGCAGGTGGTGTCTCACCATGGCATGAGGCTTGCAATGGCAGCATCAAGCCTCCCTGCCCCCTTCTGCCCTGCCACATTGGGTTTTTCCTGCTGGACCGTGGAGGTCCCTGGGGTGAGGGCAGCAGGGTAGGGAGTCCTGAGCACGCAGCCACCATCCTGCATGTGCACCAGGTCAGGGCACAAGTCTGGGGAGGGGGGTGCCCACCATGCCCTCAACCCCATGTGTGCACAGCAGCAGGGAGCCAGTCCCCACATTCACTCCCTATGGCTCTGTCCCACTCCCCACCCAGGCCCTGTGGCCACTCCTCCCAGGCCCCAAGCCCCATGCACCACCCTGACTGGACAGCAGCCCCAGCCCTGTCCAACTCCCTTCCTCCCTCACTATGGGGGCTTCAATTTCAATCTGCAGGGAGACTTACCTGTGGGGAGCTAATCTCACACTGTCTGGCTGCCATGTGCATGTGTGAATGCACACGTCCTTGGTGCCCCCTGCCCGATTCCCGTTCCCCCAGCCCCTTGCAGGCCGGAACTCTGCCAGTCTGCAAGGGAAAACCTGTGTTTTTCTCCTTAAAATGAGAAAATCCACATTTTACTATGTTTTCCCCCCTGGTTGTGAATGGAAAACTCAGATCCCTGGTTATCACTGTCTGGGGAACATTCACTTTTCTTTATATAAAAGAGAGGAGAACACATCCTACTAAGAGGCATACAAACACTTCAGCAAAGCTAATTGAGTATTCCTATGGACACCTGAAAGACATTTGGTCTGGCTGTGTAACCTCAGTCCTACAGTGTTTCAAGCCATTGCTTAAAGTGCCCGAAATGCAAAAATTACTTGTTAACATTAATAACTTGAGAAATCTGGCCTGACCATTTGTGTGATGTGTTAAATCGGATGTCCAATAATAAAATTTAAAGTTTGTCAATTTTATTTATTTATTTTCTGTAGATCAGATAAAACAGGGAGAAGTATGGCTCTATTCTGAAGGTCTGTTCAGTGTACTGCGATTAACATCTCCTACCATTATTCAGGAGAACTGAGGCAGGCTTATTGCATACCAAGTTCCATATTTCCCTCCCTACTTTCCTTCAAGAAAATTGTCTCCATAAACTTTGGGTTACCAAAAGAATTTTAAAAAATTCAAAATCAGCCTGAAAGCACAATTAAAAATTTTATTGAGCACAATAAAAAAGGCAACCCATTCAACATTTCATTTGTAACAGAGACCTGATCTTCAAAACACCAACAGATGCTTTTTAGAATACTAAACAAACCAATGAAAGGAGAGGTATGATAAAACTTTTGAAGTTTTCAGTCAACCAAACTTTGGTATGATCAAGACTATACAACCACAGTTTTGCAGTAGAGACTTCACTGCAGAATAGCATTTTAGGAAATACAACTTTAAGACAAGGGGTTAGATAAAAAAAAACTTTTCCGCAGCCAGTAGGCAATGTAGAGTTATCCTGTTGTGCTACAGAGATTTAAAAATAAAACCAGAATAAGAAATTAAATAGGATGAAACTCCAGAATTGAATTTTCGCTTTGGATGAGTGACGCAGATAGGCTTTTTACCACCACCATTCCTCTACTTTCTGTAAGGAGTACAATGGAATTTTTTTAATACTGAACAAAACGTACGACAGCTAGCATAGTACTGAAAAGAATACCTAGATGTAATAGTCTGAGAATTATTAGGAGGAAACTGAAATGGTAAATATCAATATTAGTCTAATATTCTAAGTGCATTGTGACCTAGTAGAGCAGTTCTAGCAAAGAACTGGTTGAAATCTTGTGGTGTTTGTGGTATCCACAGCCACAAGAGACTTTTTAAAATTATACTTGTATTTCAATATCTGGCATGATCCAAGTAAATGAACATGTGATGTCTGTGGCTCAGCACACTCTCCTTTTAGACCTGTAAGGCTCTTCAGAACACTAAGTTCTAGGCTCCAGTAGACAAGATTTTAAAACCTTAATTACTGATGACAGCTGTATCTAATAATGAACTATAAGAAAAAAAAACAAAGTCCCAGCATTTCAGCTGTTAAATTGCTTTCAAAATGGCTTTGACTCCCTATTTATAGGGCACTTGAGAC
Organism: Alligator mississippiensis; assembly: GCF_030867095.1. Taxonomy (NCBI): domain Eukaryota; kingdom Metazoa; phylum Chordata; order Crocodylia; family Alligatoridae; genus Alligator; species Alligator mississippiensis. The sequence goes on from NC_081824.1 coordinate 325,406,314, forward strand.
TTGAGAGCCAACCAAACCAATGGTGGCAGCAAACCAATAAAAGTGATCTCACAGAATATAAAAAGGTCATGCTCTACTACCTTCCCCATAAAAGTAGGGAAGCCTACTCAAGTTGAATGCATGTACATTATGGTGTCAGACAAATGCAGGCAGGGATCACACCTTATAGGCTTTTTATAAATAGAGATACATCTGCATTTGCTATCTAGACTATAGTTGAAATGTTATATACTCCTCCATCTTAAAAAAACAGGAAAACTGTCATTAAACTATGAAATGTCTTTGCACTCAAAGACAAAAAGGCTCACTAACCATCACAAACCACCTAGATGACCACAAAAAGCAAGATTATACTGTTTGAATTTCACATGCTGTAAAATACAATGCACTGAATAATATGAAGATACCTAGAGTTGATTAAATTTGTTATGGAAATTTATAATTTTGATAAGTGATATTCACTGTTATTAAAAACAGAAGAGCAATCAAGTTAGGCATCAGTAGCTTCTTTGAAAGTTTAATTAATAGACAAAATTAAATGTGGCAAAATGTACCTTGTATCTTTTAATACAATGTACTAGTTTAGTTTTAGTTTAGAATGCAGATATTCTAGTATCACAGGTAGATATGTGGTGAATCTGGTCCCAGTTTTAAGAACAGACATCTGAAGTAACATTTTAGCAGTGACAGCATGAGCAAGTAATCACAAAGCCATGGCCATACCAACCCTATAAAAATAAGACTTGCTCAACAAGTTTAACCATGAGGTATGTGAAGGAGATAGTCATCAAGCTCCAGAATTTTATTTAACTTCAGGGAAAATGCTTTGAACTCTCTCCACTAGGGAGGCAAAAAGATATGTATCTAACAACCTTAAACAAGATTTAAATCTCACACAGCCAGAGAACCACCTCTTTGTCCATCCAAGTTTTTATTAAATATAAACCAATGTGCAATATCTTAAAGATAGATTTGAGGGACTTCCAGAGGTAGCCCTAAATTTTGAAATGTTTTACTCCTCTTGCTGTAGTCAGACAAAGAAATACAAGCTACCTGTAAGAATAAGTCACAGGTCAAACCCCTAAAGCCTTTAAGGGAATTCATAAAAGGTTTTTCAAGATGGAGCTGTCATCCATTTTCAACAAATAAAGATTAATCAGAAAACAAAAGGATCACTAAGTATGCAAGCTCTGAAGCTTTTTAAAAGGTGTTCATTATCAAGTTGTAGTATTTATAATAACGACAGTGCTGTTTGATGCAGCCTATGCAAAGGCACAGTATAATCTCTTGGTTACAATGGAACATGGCTGAACAGGTAGGAGACTGATTCGCCATTGTGTGTTCTTCGGATTGCTTCGGCCAGGATCATGGAAATGTCAATAACCTAAAACCGAATAAAATACACAAGTTTATTATTGCTAAGACCAGCGGCCATTAGAGTCTCTCCTGAGAAACAAGGAATATTCTACAAACGTGAGCTAACTATGCCAAAACTTTGGCAACTATTTTGTAATGTACAGATAGATAAAGTGAGTAACAAGCCTGCAAGGGGTTTATTTAAGGCTTTGTACAGACATTCAGTTTCTCCTAGGAGAGTTGCTTTTCTCCCAGGATAAAGCACAAATGCATAGATATTCACACCCCTCTCCCTCATCCAGACTACAGCACTTGGCCCTGTCTGTCTGCAGCTGGGCTGGCATACAGAAAGAGGCTGGAGGACTCTGGGCCCACAGGGAAGGCACAGAAGACCCACCCCGCACCTCCTTCACTGCCCTGGCAATACCTGAATCTTGGGGCAGTGTTTCATTTTCTCTTCTTGTGGGATTGTGTTAGTTACTACAACAGCCTCAAATCCAGCATTATTAATTCGAGAAATAGCAGGACCAGAGAAGATTCCATGAGTGAGAATAGCATAAACTTTGGTTGCTCCAGCAGATAACAACCTATAGAACAGGAGAAAAACCAGTTACTATGCGTTTAAATACACAGATTTTAAATAAGGCCACCTGGCTTTGCCACTTCCAAAGAAATACTATTTAAAAACTAACTGACATACAGATTCCTTCACACGAAAAAGAGAAAGAGGTTAACCTTTGTAAAAATTTAGCAGAGATCAGAACAGCTCCTGGCAAATGAATAATGGCAAGTAATACTATCCTCAAAGACTAAATTCTAGGTTTGAGCTTTCAGCAAGTAGACCGAGGACATCCAACTGGTTGCCTGTGGGTGCTATGCAGGCAGTGAAGGATTAAGTTGAGGCCCCAGGGTTCTACCCATTCCCCACATTGCTCTGGCTGCAACAGTAGCTGGAGTCTTTAGGCTCCCCTTTGTGCCTCTGGCTTCTGCTGCCTGCACCCACCTCAGGGGGCAAGACACTGCAGTGTGGTGCAGGCTGAGGGTGAGCCTGGTACTGTGCAGGCATGAGATGCAGCAGTGGGAGGGGGTGCAAGTGCGAAGCACAGTGGTGGGGCATCCCCATGGCACATAGTCCAGGAGACCTGTGGCTCACCCTGCTGAGGCCTGGGTATGTGCAGCCCCCGCTGGTGTGCCCTGTGAGGGTTTCTGTCCGTAGCCTCTTAGAAGCTGAAAAGCCCTAAAGTAGATGATATACAGAATCAAACAAACAACACAGGGAATTTGTGAATACCTTTAGCCCCAATGGGAAACAGGCCAAGTATTTATTTGCATTTGTAATTCAAACAATTATGTTTGTAAGGAACACAAGGAAAGCAAGAAGCTAGAAGCATTATATATGGTTAAGGAGGGAGAGGAAGAGATAGTCAGACAAGTGGAGTATTTTACTGTAAGCAGCTATCAATAAAAGGAAAAAAAAAAGCAATGTTATTTGCATGCTACAGGATTTTCTTCATGCAGGTGCTCCATAACATTCATAAGTTGTTGTAACTTGTGCTTTGTTCCTCCTATATCTGGACACTGAGTAATGTGAGCCCAGGACGCAAAAGAAGCATTAAACTGAAGTTTTATAACACCCTTCAATAGAAGGGTCAATTCTAGCAGCAACTCCCTGCTGAAGTTGCTTCCTGAGCAATAAAAGCTTCTTATAATTCAACATCAGTATGGTGGAAAGACTGAGTTGCCATAGTGCAGTAGCTTTACTGCTAGCTACTACCTAGAAAGGCTGTACTCAAAACCACCACAACTTGCATGAGCGATTACGTGACAAGAGTGAGATGGCCGTGGACCTCCAATTCCGTCCCTCCCAAAAATGGTCTTGCACTGAAAAGCCTAGGTAACTAAGATGAGGCATGATATGTAGTGTACATGATTTTAGTGTACTGCTGACACTAAAAAGAAAGTGAAGGAAGCATGGAAAATGAAAATAAGGCAGAACACAAACAACTCCAGACAAGCAGGAAAGGTTACAGGTTTTGACTAACATCCCTTTGCTTTCTTAGTTCCAGGTATGGGAAACTGATGTTTTATACAAGGACTGCTACAAAAACTGGAATAGGAAAAAAAGGAGAGAGAAGAGGAAGCCCAAGGAGGAGATGGCCCTGAAATGCCAGCAATTTTCTAGCTCAGATAGAGTACAAGATGGAGACACAAAGAGAAACTAAGGTTTGCCATAAGGTAGCAGAGAAACAAGTTTTTAGTATTTTCTGTTGTACACCGAGAATGCTTACTAAAAATGTTTTTCAACCTATGCTTGTTTTTATTTGTACTGTAATAGCAGATCAGACTTTCAAATAGGGTGTTCCAAGATGTAGTACAAATATAGCAAGAGATGGTCCTATCCTAAAGAGCTTAGTCTGAAGCCCCTATTCCATAAACACTTAAATGTATGCAAAAAGTAGTCCCAATGACTCCAACTACTATCCTGGAAGTATGTATGTGTCAAAATATAACTGGCGTGATAGAGCCTTTTTGTCACTGAACATACAGCAGAAAGACCAGCTTACTGAAGAGCTGGTTCAGCTGTATTCAGTTTTTCATCCCCACAGGCAAGCAGCACATGCAGAATAGATTATGCCTAGCCTAAAGCTCTGGTGAAATGTTGGATTCAATAAAAAAAATTATAAGACTGGAAGGTGTGTATTTGTTACTTTTCAGAGTCTTACCTCTTGAGAGCTACAGGAGTTACTTTTAGCAAAACTTACCTTTGCTAAAGCCTGTATTCCTTGCTTCCCCGCTGTAGCATCTCTACACTAGAAGCCAAGGTGCTCACAGTTTAGCTACAACTCTGGGACTGTGATTTTAAACAAGCAGAAGGGCAGAAGGTGGGGCTCATTTTGGGCTGTGAGTAGCAGCCTAAAGAAGGGCATTAGAGAAGCAGTCGGACCCTGCAATTATGCCTTACTTATCTGGAGTTAGACACTGACTGCACTACCTAGACTAAGCTGACTTGGAAGCATGCATGATCCAATTAGGTTTGCTTACAATATACTCATGCCTACATGGTGGGGACTAGGGCCAGTTTATACTTACTTGTCTACTGCATGACAAATTGTGCCACATGTGTCAGCCATGTCATCAACAAGAATAGCTACTCTATCTTTCACATCACCAACCAAGACCATTCTGTCCACTTCATTAGCTTTCTTTCTTTCCTTGTGAATAAGAGCAAATTCCACATTCAATCTGTCAGCTATTGACGTAACCCTGTTTGAAGAAAGAATCAAAACATATACTTGTAAAACATGCATTGTAGCAATACTTATATTTAAGAGCAACAGTCATTTGCAAATGCTAGAAGTACAGAAGTGATTAGTAACAAAGCTGGTCCTCTGCTAATCAATGAGTCTTCTAGACACAGCATCTTAAACACTGAAAATTCATTCTACGCATTTTTGAGGGTTGAGTTAATTTTTTGGCACTAAACTACTTGCTTACAAAAAAGGCCTTCATCCAAATGAACACATTCGATAAGGCCAGCAAGAATTTAGCCAGAATTGGAGTAGTTAGCAGTATTTGTAATCCATTATTCTTTTTCAGATGACTGAAAAAGCATGCTTTTGTTACTTTGCCAGGAAAAGACCCTACATGATACACTTTTTACTGGGAAAAATATAGGTTAATTACTACTTGCTACTCGCTCCAGTGTCCCAGACACAATGCAAACTGCAATGCAACTGAACTTCTGAAGTTGTGTCTACTTATAGTTACATTATAAAAGCAGATTAAATAAACTTGGGCTATAAAAAGTATCATTAAAAGGCAAAGGAACTCCTTTATGAATCAAACAAAAGCTGCTTACAGACCACTGTTACAAACAGATTTTGGCCTTTGTCATATTGTAGTCCCCCCCACCCTCCATGCAGATATGAAAAGATGACAGGTATGCTGCTTGAACTCTTCTCAAACTGCTTCTATGAGAAGAAAAGGCTGCTCTCTGGGAGTTCAGATACCATCGCATCTTCTGTTTTCAAGGAAACGTTTTTTTCCTTCAGGACTGCTGGTGGGCAAGGGATAGGGACTAAGAAGGATATTGAATTTGGAAGAAAAGAACTACAAGGAGTTTGGTTAGGAAAGGCAAACATATTTAATATTTTAGCTACTGTTTAGCTTTTTTTTTTTTTACTATTTGAATTACTTATGGGTATTACCAAATTTGACTGGTTAAAGACATCCAATTTTGAAGACAGATGTTGCACTTTAGATGAGATGCATGCAAATTAGAGTTTAGGACTGAGATTGTCACATGCAATGTCAAGCAAAATACACGTGAACAATCCAGGTATTCATAATCTTGTATCACCACTTAAGGATTTAAGACTACTAGATAGTTCCTACAGAAGTAGCCTCAATTCTGCAGATACAAAAAGAATTTAAAGGTCTCATTCAGCTGAAAATTACAGACACCAGGGATTTAAAAAACAAAATCCAGCAGTATCGTTACCTATAAATTGGCACAGCAGTCAGGTCTTTATTTACTCTAGTTTGACCTTTCAACTGCTTAGTACTTGAAAAATAACTAACAAGTCAGTATTGATTAGTAAAGATTTCCTAAACACTCACAGAGTAACCTTTTTGGCCAGTCTGAGCTCCACTAAAAAAAAATTAAACAAACAACTTTAAAATTCCAATCGCTGCACAATATGGTCCTATTAGAGTAATACGTTTGAATTGTTTTTCCGTGCTGTACCTTCCATTAAAAATTACTGTCTCAAGTCTTCCCAAAGCATCTAAAAATAAAAACTCATAGACTGATAAAGTCAGCAGATAGAAGGCAATCTTCCAAGTACAAACTATTCATACACCACCCAAAACAATGGTGAACCATTATTATATTCAGCTTTAAAAAATTCCTACAGAAACTAAATCTAAAAAGTGACTTTTTTTTTTAAATCAGAAAGAGGCGATTAGAAGAGGTTAGTGGTTTGACATTTTGTCACAGTGCTGTTTTCCACAATACGTACACCTGTTTACTCAGACGCATTAAGTATCAAGAGGAGTTTTATGCCTTACTGCACTGATAAGATTCCTTTTATAGGGTAAGCAGCCAATAGGAAAATGAGTAAAGAGGAAGTGAAGCAGCCAGAATCCAGATTTTCCAAACTTTGGAGATCATGCATGAAATTGTTTCTATTGCTGTAATACTTCCAGATCTATGAAGGAAACAGGCAGAAGGCAGCACCTAATAATGAAGTGTGCTCTTGAGCATAAAAGCTTATGCATCTGATTCAGGTAGCCTATAAAAAGGTAGATCTTGACCTTGTCTTCTGTCCAACTTCAGATGAACACAGCTAACTACCTATCTCCACTTACGCAGAAAACATGAACGTTTAAAATCAAAACATTCTGTTTACTTTTCAGTCACTTCTATTGCTCCTAGTGTTAGTTCAGTGGACCTTCTATTAAAGAGTTCAGGAAGGAAATGCTGTACTCCAAACAGGGTAATGCAAGTAAACATCTGCCAGTTTCTTTACATCATTAGGATATTTCCCCCCCAAATTTGGTTGGCAGAGAAGATGAAAATATGAATCATTAAATACAAGCAAATGTTCCTTGGGAATCAAGTCTGTAAAAGAAACCATGAGAAGTAAGTTTGATAGAAAGAGATGTGCATGTCTAATGTTTCATAAAAAGCATTTTTGAGACCATAGGAATTGATGCGCACACAGAATTAGCTTCCTCTGGAAGAACTCAGGGCTTCCAACCAACTCCTAGCTAGCCCAATTGCCCCCTGTGTGTGTGGTGGGGGAAAGTTGTTGCAGTAACACCACTCATGATTCTGTCTAAAGAACCATGTTTTGTCATTTTAGGGCAGTTGACCACTAGTAGTGAAAGGACCAGCAAACCTAATACCTCCTGCCATCCCTTCTCCACTGATAGAAAGCTAGGAGGAGGTGGAGGCCTAAGTCTTCTTTCAATTTCAAGAGCTGCATCACTAATCATTTTTGCCTGAGAAGTGTTCCACCTGATATGGCACACATTTTATATACTATTCTGTACTCTGGCATCAATCTGACCATCAGAACTAGGTAAAAGGCAACATGCTCGATGAGAGATGCTAAGGAGTGAAGTAATAGTGCAAGTCTGGCACTTCTCCATCCTCCCAATACCACATAAAGCAAAAAAAACTCATTTCATGTTTTCAAACTGATGTTCTGAGATGCATAGTACACAACTTGAGCCAGTGATTCCCAGAAGGAATACAACCACTCTACAACAAAAAGATGACTCAAGTAAGCTCTTACCTAAACTCCAGCAGGTAAGTGAGGGCAAGCCAAATGCTTTAAAAGAGAATGGAAGCCTAGGCAGCTCCAGAGCTAAGCAGGAAGTTCAACACCTGGGCTAAGGAAGCAAGCAGCAGGAAAAACCTCTTCCCTCCTGTAAAGAGACTCTGCTAATAAGGTCATAACCAGGGAACAAGAAAGAAAGATTTTCCTTAGAGTGAAGAAAGTTCTTAGTTATTACTAAAGGCAAACAGCATTGGAAGAACAAGTGTCCCATTACAACAGAATTGGAACCCATCAGCATTTGCAACCTATGCTTCATACCACTTACAGCAAAACCACAAAAAGTAATGTATATTGGTAGTTGAACTTAGTGGAAACTGACTGCTTGCATACTACCTTTTTGCTCCACCTGCATCAGGTGAAACTATGATACAGTTTCTCCATTCCAAAATGTTCTCTTTAATCCACTGCAACACTGCAGGTTCTGCATATAGGTTATCCACCGGAATATCAAAGAAACCCTAGAGCCCAAAACAGAAAAATAGCTTTTATCAGTGTATATTAATTCTCCATTATTCCTTGTTGGCAACTTAAAAAAAAAAACCAAACACTCATACACAAGGGAAAATTTTGAAGTCATCACCAGTTTTAAACACCTAAGGTAAATTTTCAACGTATGCTCCACCCGTCTAATTCTGCTTTTAATGGAATAGAAAGCTTTGGTGGGAGCACAATTAGGCCAACACTAAAGTCAATAGTTCGCACTTGCTAAAAATCCCATCTATAAGCAAGATACAGAGGAGTAAAGATCACAGGTGACTTCCTACTATAAAGCCAGGGAGTAGCAGGGCTTTTGGGGGTTTTTATTGGTGGGGAGGGGATGGGGAGCAGGGGAGAAAGAAGTGTAAGAATACAGAAAGAAGATTAACCTACAAATTAATATCCATTAAAAAATTAAGATTTTTAAAGAATAGCTTCTGGACCTCGTTGTCTTCCACCACTGGAAAAAATGTGCTGGAGTACAAGAAAAAGAGATTCTGAACCCCACTTCAAGCAGTACATGTAGCCAACACCTACTCCACATGTCTGAGGCTACATATTAAGACTTCTCTCAATAAAACAAAACAAAACAAAAAGTTAAGAATGTCATTTTTAAGTTTATACTTTACTATTTCAACAAGCCAAATCTCTGCTTCTTGATTAATGTGCAAGAACTGAAAGAATTATTTTATTAGCAAAAATACCGAAAAAATATTGCACTAGATACTGTCTATTGGGGTCTCTGGTACACTTTAAAGTTACTCCAAAAACCTACTGAAAAACCTCACTCTGAACTGAAAGTGATGATGATGGCAAATATACTACCTAGATCAGGGTTACTCTCTATCAAGAAGAGAGTAGCTGTGACTTGTTGGGCTACTTCTTGATCTGCAATTTCTCCATTGCATTTTGCAGCAGAAATTCATATTTTAACATTGTTGGTATAATGTCCTTCCACAACTCCCTCCCACCAACATCTTCATCAGAATTATGTTTTCAAAAAGGTGCTCTCTGCTGTGAAAAGAAACAAGTCTAATGCAGTCTTGAAGAAAGAATTAACCTGTCTCAAACTCAGTGAAATTCCTAGCCACAAACAACAAGAACCTGTAATTACCTGTATTTGCGAAGCATGCAAGTCCATGGTGATGATGTGGTCAGCCCCAGCAACTGACAGCATATTGGCAACAAGTTTTGCTGAGATTGGAGCACGACTCTGAGAAACAAGCGAACATGCATTAAGAGAGCTGTAAAAAGGTGATAAGAGTAGACTAAAGCTTAGATTTGATCATAGAGATTTTTCCTTTACATTTTCTGCAATATCCCAACCTGTTATCACTTGTTAATCTCAGTGCAAAATAAGTACTACTATGTAAAGTTACTGAATGAGACAACGGGATATATAGTGACAAAACTAGGAGGAAGGGAAGAAAAACTAAAGTGAAGGCCCTTTAACACATCTATTTCAGAGAACTCTATGCCTAAACAGTCTTACTAAATTAGACTTTCAGTGGAGAGTCTTGCTAATAAACTAACCTACAAAAAAAAAAAGTATAAATTTATCTGGATCGCACTGTTCTGATCTGCTTATTACCTCAAAAAACTTGGACTACCTTTGCAAGTAGTGAAACAGGAATAAAGAGGGGGAGGAAAGTCATCACTTCTAAGGTTTCAGCCCATTCTCAGAGATGGGCAACACCAATTTCCTGACACCACGATTCACATACACTGAACTTAGTCCTTAAAATTAAAAATACAAAAAATAAAGCAGAGTGGATTCTGCTATTAAAAGGACTATGGGATATCAAAATTAGTAGAAATTTCTTGCTCACACTCCAGAAGAGAATGTTCTTGCTCACACAAAGAAGAGAACTGATAGGTATGCATGCAACAGCTCCATCTGGTGGAAAACTGGGAATTGGAATGGATTTGTTTTGAATAGACCAGCAGCATCCAAACCAAAACTCCACAGAATCCAGAGCATGGAACTAACCCTAGATCCAGTGGAGACAGCTTTAATGCCAGCTCTTAGCTTTCATTTGTTTTGTAACTGTGGGGAAAAAAAGAGCACAATACATCTGTTGCAAACAACTCAGGAAGACTATAAGAGGTCAGAATGTTTTGGACACTATGGATTCACAAGATAAATCCAGAGATTTTAAAAAGGAATGAGGATTGCACACCTAGAAGTGCTAATACTACATGCCACTGAAAACGATCTTACAGCATCATCATTGAGACCCAGTGCACTAGGCAGTTCAGGAACTTTAGAATACTTTAACCTTAGATTAAAATTCCTAAAGCAATTTCCTTTTTTCCCCCCCATATAAATGAGAAAAGTTAGTCTGTGTTATACTACTGGCAAATCACCTTCAGTTATTTGCTAGCAGCTACATTCTCATCTGCCAAGTTACTGCAAAGAGGTTATTAAGTCCCTGTAAAAATTCCTCCAGCTCCAAAGCACCTCTGCTCACCTACCAATTTTAGTGTGCAAAATTAAGTCAAGCTATGTCACTACCAATGTATAATTGTGTCCTTATTGGTACTTGGTTATGCCACAAGTCCCATACCCTTCATTGGTTCAAGTGGGATTTCTATGGTTCTAACCCTGACCTGCCCAAATTACTTTGGATCAATAGCACTTAGGTGGTTCCACAGCGCAAAGCAAGAGCTTCATAATTCTTTCAGAGGCAGTCTACCATGATCATAAAAACCACCCCACCAAAATGAACTTATAAAAATCTTCTTCATCTTCTGCCCTTTGTATTAATCAAGTTAAAACTACTATATTTCCACCTAGTTCTCTAGCTGGCAGTCAGGCATTAACTCCACATTCAGGCATCAGGCTTCCAGAGTGGTCTGCAACCCCTCTAAAGTAGGTGATCTTACAGCATCATAAGTCACTGCAGCAGTTCATCTCTTAGTAAGATACAAGTTGGCTAAAGCTTTTTGGATCTTCCTTGTTTTATTATAAACCTTTTGGGCCATGATAATCCATATTTCTGGTCACCTAGTCAACTTGGTTCAACTGCTCAGACCAGACATTTTTCAGGTCAGCTTTAAGATGTTTTGGAAACAACAAAAGGTTTCAATACAAGTTTTGTTCCCTGCTGACACGATTTGATTTCAGCCTTCATGTCATCTCTCAGTCCCCTAAATGCCATTTCCACTCCTTCCACTTTCCACAAGTACCTCAGCTATTTGTTTTATGGTTAGGAGCCTGAAAGGGGGATTTCCCTTTCACTAGTGATGTCTCCTCTTCCCCAGCCTGTACTATAGAATTCATGGCATTAATAAGCCACTTGCTTTATAAGGCAGCAGTATCTGAAAATTTAGCATCAGAAATTCAAAAAGGCAGGAAAGCTTCTAAAATAATGTTGTCTAAAGTAAGACACTACAAAGCTTTCTACTGGCAACTTTTTGGAATTAGCCAGGTAAATCTGGTCATCATCTGTTCAGATCAATAAAACATTTGTACTGAACAAACAGGAAGTGATACGAAGAACATTTTCAAGCTGACCCTGGAAAATGCACAGGAAAGCACAAAGTTTCTCAGTCTGACCATAAGGTATAAGCACGTGATAGCTGTTTGAAGGCTGTTGAGAATTACGGTTATTAACTATTATTAGGTGCCATTCAACTAAAACAGATTCCAAACAAATTTACAAACTCTGTATTCAAAGTCAGAACAACTTAGTGCATGAGTGCGCACACCCCTTCGCCCCGTTTATATAGTCAATATATGCAGATACATATTGTAGAACATAACTGATATAGAAGAAAATGTAGCAGTAGTCAGCAAATCTTTTCACGTCCATTAAGATGAACATTTAAGGCAAGTCAACACTATGACCGGACATTGGTTCAACAACTGAGGCAAAGTTTCCTGTATTATTTATTTTCTCTTGGGGTCTCCTACAAGACACCGCATAGAAATCAACAAGATGCCAGCCTGAAGAATTACGAAGAGTTTCTTTTTTCTTTTCTTTTTTTGTTTAAACGAGTGGGGGAATGATCAGCATTTGTTTAAGACAGTGGAAACATAAGGTTTCCTCACACTGCCTACCTTTTTGATGTTGGCATAAAGGCCGATTTGGGCTTATGAGCTGCTTTAGAATATCACAAAGATTGTGTGAACTTCAAGCCAGGAAGATGTTAACACAAGTGCCCATGCTTTATCACTTAAAACCGAATAGGTAATTTGACTCAATTCTAGCAAGAAAAACTCCAATGACACAGTACAACAGATTAAGGAACACCGTTTAAATTCTAGGAATTGGTAGTAGTTAAGTTGCCTTATAAAAAGATGTTACATAGTTAGGAATATATGTTCAACAACTGCAGATGCAAGAAGCAACAGTGAACGAGGCAGGCACTCTATGCAAGGTCTGAAGTTGACCCTAAGATCTCTTAAGTGAATTCCTACATTTAACAAAGCAGTTTCTTAAAAGGAATTTAAGGCATCCACTGTCAATTTCCATAAAATTGGTAATAAAAATTCCTGCCTACTTAATAACATTTCATTATGGAGATAATTTCTTTGCTATTTAAAAGTTGTTCACCAGTCTACCAAAATTAGAGGACGATTACTTCAAGACTTGAGAAACCCACATCATGCAACACCCTACACACAAAGGATGCACTTTATTTAGTAGCCTTTAAAATGGGTGAAGGCAAAAAAAAAGGTGAAGTTCAGGCTATATAGCCTTTAAGCAGTTTATTATATTGCCTTCATCAAAATAAAACACAACACTGGACAAGTTATTTGCAACACAAGCACCACAAAGAAAACCAAAAGAAGATTATTTAAACAATTTCTAAAGTTGCAAATCTAGAATGCACACATACACCAAGTGGACACTCAATTTCAAGGAAACCTAGCAAAGTTTTTCAGGTAACTCAATAGCTACATAAAGGAATAAGCTGCTAAGACCTGATATGGTTCAAACCTTCAGGAGTTCAGAGCCAGAATCTAGAACATCCAAGTAACTATTCAGACTACATTGGCTGTCTATCAAATTAGCCTATAGCTGAGGGGTGGGCAAAAAACAGTCTACAGGCCAGATCTGACTTGCCAGCTGACTAGATCTGGCCCACAGGCAGGCACCTACCAATTAACTGTATCTAGCCCATCTGGCAGCTGCCCCTCCACACAGGGCCAAGTCCCGCTGACTCCTGCCTGGGGCAGCACGTGCTGCACTCCAAGTCTCTCCCAGAGGGCCACAGCCCTGGCCAGCGGGCAGATTCCAAGCATGGCTGCTATTGCCACTGCTGCAGTCGCCTGGGGAACTGCAGTGTTGAGGGGAGCAGGGCAGGCAGATTGGGGGGGGAGGGGACCCAAAGGAGCTCAGCTGCTCACAAAGTCCTGCCCCGCAGGTGTGGGACAAGCAAGTGGGGCGAGAGCAGCAGCAACAGCAGGATTCAGTGTGGGCCTGGCTGTAGCCTTGCTAGGGAGGCTTGGGATAGAGACCAAGAGAGCCAACAGTATCAGGCTTGGCTCCCCCTGCCTCCCAGCTTCCCTTACTGCCCTCTGGCAGCAGCTGCTTTCCCACCCCTTTGCAACATGCTGCAAGCCAGACAGGCAGTGCTGATTTCCCCTACCCCTACCCCACCTTTTGCTGGTGGATGGACTAGGCTCAGACACATCATAATGAGCAGGTGGGGGGGGGTGGGGGAGCTGGGCAAGGGGGAGGGGGAAGTCCCCCTCATGCACAGACCCAACCCACCTACACCCCACACTATACCCACATATACACCCCCTCAATACTGTCCCCCCACACACCCAACACCCCTCCCCCATCACACCCCCTGCACATTCACACCAACCCCCAGCCACATACACTCCACATCCATCCACATGCACCTCCCTACCACTACACACAATATACAAGCAAATCCCCCCTCCCAAAAGGAGTACTTCCTGGGCAAGTGGAGAGACTTCCGGTGGCAAAGGGGGTGGGACTTCTGGTCCCAAGATGGTGACTAGTGGGGTGGGGCACCTGTCAAGAGTTGGGGCTACCCTTGCAGCCCTCAACACCTCACCACAATTCGTTAAGTGGCCCTCCAGCAGAAAGAAATTGCCCACCCCCACTATACCTACAGGACTGGCATCATATCCTAGATAAAATAAACCATCTAAAATACAACTCAAAAAATTTCCCCACACAGCTTCATTAAGATAATCCGACTAATAAAGATCACTTCTGTTTTAGGATTTATATAAAAACCTGACATCTAATCAAGGCCCCAGGAACCCCTTCCAGAAAGTGAAAGAAATAAGATTCTAGCAGCAGCAGAACTCCAAACCTCCTTTCAATAATACTTTCAAATCTATCTCAAAGGCTCATTTGCAGCAGCCGACACAAGCTAATCTTACCGTGCACTCTGAAGATTAACATACTTTGAGTAAGTCTATAGTGCAGACTGCAACATACCCAAGAGATATTTGGACTTACTTTAAATGAGCCAGATTGGTCCCCGAAGAAGTCTAGTAATAGCAGTATACAGAAACTGGGGAAAATAAACTCTGTTGTGCTCTAGGCAGCATCTATTAGGCTTCTGGCACCCAACCTAGTTAATTTAAACTTGGGTCATATCCTGGAAATAAATGTAAACATGGCAGCACAGTACTCAAGACAAAAAAAACAACCCACACAGAGCTCCATGCTCTTGGGGCAAAACTGCTTCTAGTACCCAAGCTAATTCAAGTAAGTTATACTACACAGATGTTTACAATGCAGACAAATGCCCAGCCTATTTCAGGCTTCATGTCCTTTTTCGCGTCCTTGTGACAAGGTATTTAGTGGAATGTGCAGATTTGTTAGAGCCTGACAGGGCCATGCTATGAGCACTTCTGCTATGGCCTAGACTATATGTTACCCCGACTAATAATTATAAGACCTTTTGCAGAGCCAGATGCCAAGGTTGTTTTATAAAGAATGAGAAAAAAATAAGTGCTTGACATTTTACAGATGTGGAAACAAGAGCACAGAGGTATGAAACAACTGCCCCAGGATAAGAGAAATGTCACGGCATTCCCCAAAAAAGTTGGGATTAGAAACTAGATCTTTCACTACCTAAGGTCAGAGTCTAGTTATTACCTAGATCCTTAGAAGGCACCTCCAAACACAGAATATCCTTATCAGAATATTAAGACATTTCTGGTGTTGCTTGGAAGTATGCTGTGGTTTTGGCTTTTCCCCAAAAAGACAATTTTTAGGTATGTATTAAACTTGGAACAGTTTCTCCAGCTCCCCAATGTCATGCTAACACTACGATGTTCATGGTGACCAGTCTCAAAAACAGGAATCTTGCCATATTTCTTTAGATTAGCAATTCTCAACCAGGGTGCTGTAACATTTTGGGATGTCTTGAGATCCCTCGAGGATGCTGGAGGGTGCCACACACTATTAGATGTGCAAAAATTATAAATCCAGGGTTTTCAATGGGAACTGATAGCGTTAAAAGCATTCTGACCTATCGTGATCAGAGTTCTTTGTAACACAAGAATTGCTCTTTAAATTTATTTATTTACTTTTTAGTGGAAAAACCACCACCACAACAAAAAAAGATACCACTCAAGTGAAAACTAAGAGCTGGCATTTTCCGAGAGGCGCTTAGAATTTAACCTTGAGTACAATATAGTTGAGAACTGCTGCTTTAGCTTAAGTAGCCCATAAACACGTCTGCAGAGTCTTACAGAACATGTAGCCCATCTGTTTCTGCCTTTACATTGTAATCTTTCTGGTAGGGCCAAGGGCAATTTGCTTCTACTCAGTCATGTAAATCCATGGCTCTCCATAAATAATAAAAATGAAACTAGTAGGTACTTTAACTGCTTTAACCTCATCCCTCCACTCCCTTGGATTTTTTTTATTTATTTTTTTTAAAGGATTACATCAAGATGGCCCATAGAAGCATACAGATGCAAGAGATCCTTATATTCCAGTTCAACTAACCGCAGTCCCTCACTTATTTTTGACCAAACCCTTTCAGATTAGTTTTGGCAAGAGTAGCCCTTCTGTAACACTTGAATTATTTGTACCTCAGCTGGAACACAAGAGAATTTTGACATTTTAACGCTCCCGGAAATATACTTAAGGGGAGTATGTTACCTTGTTTTTATCAAGAAGGATGTTTATTGGTTCTAGCAATCAATTTGCTTTAAAAAAAATTCTAAATCAGCTAACCACAATTTTGAACAAAGCAAACAGCGTGTCAATGCATTTTGAAGCTGTGAGACAACAAAAATCTTGCCTTCATTTCCCAGTTCCTCTGTACTGTTAGCTCCCCTACATAGAATAAAAGTTGCTTGGGAAAATTACTACTTCCCCTTCCCCTGCCATTTTTCAGCATGGGAATGCTGGTACATGAGACAGAGGCTGCTTGAACGCGCCAATTAGCACACACTGGTAGATTTGATTAATTGCATCTAATCCAACATGCTGCAATTACAGTGCTTCAGAGCAGCCTCCCTCCATGGGCTCCAGGCACCCCAAGTGTCTAAACATACAAGCCAGTTAACAGCAATTTAAAAATCACCGGAAACATTTCAAAAGTATGCCTGGATAATCAAGTATTACTGATTCTCTAAGACCTGACTGTGTACAAAAAGCTTTCCACAATTACTGTCTAGCTGGTCCTCCAGACACCCCATGCTGCAATGCTCCTGCTTCTCCACCCCCACCCAGCAATTGACTGCTCTAGTACACAGCAAAAAAAATCGAGCGGCCCAAACTATTGCTTGCACTTGACTGCAGTGTCCCTGGTTAGAAATTGTGGAGGCAGCTCTCTGCCAGTTCTAATGAGCTGGTCAATTTCCTTCCACTGGTAGCAACTAACCAGGTTGTCATGCATCATAGGCTTATTTGAGGTGGGAAGTGGTCAACTTGAAGGGTTGCCTGGACCCCTGGTTCTGAGAGCCTATGGGCCAGGGGCCCCAGCAGAGGATACTTAAGAACTCCACTGCCACCAATAGAATGAAGTTAGCCAACTCTTTAAAAACCGAGCTGTCCTGAGTCTCCAGACACACAGTCCAGGCAGCCACCTTCCCCAAATCTGGCCACCCCATCACTCCCAAATCAGCCTGGGATGTACAAAACCAAAATCAATTTCCAGAAACTTCAGCAAAACTGATGATCAGCTTGAGGGGAAAGTGCTCTTAAAAGCCACAAAAATTCTGGCAGCTTCAGAACATGGAGCCCATCAGCAACTAAGAAACAGGGGTTCAAGCAGCACCTTAATCCTATACATGCACCTCTGGATGGTACCCTGACTGAGGCCACCACAAGTTTCTTTAAAAAAAAAAGCCAGAAAGCATCTGTCTTCAACTCAGTGTTTGTGAGAAAGAGGAGTAGGCTATTGCAATTGGGTTGCATACTCACTACCACATCTTGTTGGCAGTCTGACTTGACCCTTCCACTTGGAACTGTTACTTCCGTTTTATGCATACACCTCCGATGCAGGACAATTTTGAACTGTTTCCAAAATCAGTGGCACTCTTGGAACAATTCAAGTATTAGGTCTGTCCACGCTATAAATATTTAGGGAAGTTTATTTATTATCTCCAAACATGCCAGTGGGAGTAGTTATATACAGGCTGATACAGTTTTTCTTAGTGAAATACATTTCACCTACCTTATCTTTCTTATCTTGTCTGGCATATGGAAAACATGGAATAACTGCAGTCACTCTGGATGACGATGCAATCTTGCAAGCATTTATCATGATGAGGAGCTCCATCAAGTTGTCATTTATTTCTCCACAGCCACTCTGAATGATATACACATCTTCCCCTCTTACACTTTCACCAATCTCTACACTGAGAAAAATAAGATTTGGCTAGTGAATCATTTAAATTGCTATAACAAGAGAAATAATTATAGAATTAATATAATTCTAAGTTTGCAAGACATTTTTTTTTAAAAAGCTAATAGATCTCCATGGTTTTATCACTTGAAACATGCATTTTATGGTGAATTAATTAATTCAGTTAGGTTATGATGAAATGTCAAATGGGCAGTTTATCTAAATTTCACTTCTCCACCTGCATCAAGAAAAGGTCTGTGCCAACTTATACATAGTAAGTATTGCTATCAAAGACAGACATAGTTCAGACCGTTGTTCAATTTAACACAGATATTTTTAATATCATGCCCCTAATGATCCTGCCTTCCTTTGGGGATCATGAAGTCACTCAAAACCACATAAAAAACTACAACATTAAAGTAATTTTAGCTGCCTACACCATTCATTTCTTTGGTTATGACATCTGTATTTAAGTAGCTTTATAACATTTTAATTTATTTCCCCACTGTGGCCTAACACTATTCTCAATTGCTGCTGACCGAGTGAGGCAACAATCTGGCTAAAATTCAGAGCTTTAAAATACAAGTATAATAGTTTTATCATTGCTCATCAAGTCTCAAAACATTCTTAAATGGCCAAGTTTTTCTTCTTTGTTTGAAAGTTTGTAAGAATGTCTTTATTTCCCCTCTTCCTCCTTTTACATTGCTGTTTTGCTACAAGTCACTGCACTGTATTGCAAAACTCCAGCCTCAGACCCCCCATTTCCACTACCCACTCACCCGATTCCAAAGCTAAATCCAATTTAAATGGATAAATGAAAAACAGAAAACCAGATAAGCATACAGTGCTACAGCACTCTCATTCCTAATTGGTCCAAAGAGCAATAAAGTCAATGAATGAACCATCCCAAATCTTCTTACAAGTTACCCACAAGGCACAGTTCACACGACAGAATTCTTAACTTTAAAAAAAGCAAAAAGAAAATGTTAGTGCTATCATATTGGATCCAAGCTGGTCATCATCAGGGCTGAAAGCACTACACACACCACAGAGACTTCAAGCACTTGAACTTAATAGTAGTAATAGGTTGTCATCCTCCTTGCAGATTAGCATTAGAGGAAGAACAGACATTTTGGCCAGTGAGTTTTACAGCCAGGCTGATAGCAAAATAATGGTGAGGTTCTGGGACGTTGTGTTCCATTCGCTGCACTCAAAGAAAGAATCCTTTACTGGAATCTCTCTACTCCCTCCAAGCTTGACCCCTTTTGCCTCAGCTCAACTCTCCCTGCCCCATCTCCTTTGCACCCCAGTGTATCACCCCAAACCTGTTCACCCTGCCTACACAGTACCCAGAATCGGGCATCTCTGACTTCTCAAACCAGTCCTAGTCTCCCGCTCTGAGTATACTTCAGTCCCAATCTACCTTTTCTATTCCTAGTCTCTCCTGTACTCCATGGACTCAGTTCTTCTCCCCTACCCTTTCAACATTCCTTGTCTCACTGATCTTTTCCCACCACATTCAAACAGGGCTGCTTCCTCTGTGTTCATAGCAGTCATCTAGCACAACCCCCACCCCTGATACTAGATGTCTTAAACATCCTAGTCTATTGCCCAGACACAATCAGAAAAATCATGGATAAGACATTTACAGACATTTAGGGAGGTTGGAGGAGGGTAGATCAAGTTAAAATGGCCACCCAATCAAAGGTTTATTGGGATGTAGGGGGCTTCGGGGAGGAGGCAGGGTCTGCACAAGGGTTGGCAGGATCAGGGAGGCTTGCAGGGGGGTTGGGAGGCTCTCCCCCACACCTCCCAGGAACAGACCTGCCCCATCCCCAGATGAACACCCCCCTCCCACCAGCAAACCAACCCTCCCATCCCTCCCCTACCCCGACTTACTCCTTGGTTCCCAATATCAGTGAATGCTGGTAAAGACAGCACCTGAAGTGACCTGTTGGATTGAGGGGGAGGGGAGGGTAGAGGTGGAGGACTGAGTGTCCATCTGGATGTGAGCTAGAAATTGCTCAATGCCAGGAGGCAAGTAGAAGTGAAGCCCCAGGGGCAGGTGCCGGTGGCTGGGCTTTCCCAGCCCTGGGGCTGCACAAGTTCAGTAAGATCGGTCTTGCTGGACACAATCTAAGTTAGATTACCTTGGAGGTACATTTCACTTTGAGTCGGCCACTTTTAGACTGATCTAATTGTCCTGAACTTCTTCCGTACAGTTAGGTTGATAGAAGTGTAAACTACGGATCCAAGTATAAGGTCTGCACATGGGCAAGCTGAGTTAGACAAGAAGGCCATTTTCAATACAATCTAACCCTGCAAATGTCTGCATGTACCCTCAAAGAAAGCAGCAATTACCAAGGAAGTCTGGCATTCCTGCTGCTGCCATGAATAAAATGGCACATTGCTTCATTGCTAAATGAAGATGTCATGCACCATATGGTCAACATTAGAGGCTTGAGCATGCTCACGGTAGACAATCTCCAGATATTTCACCTTAAGTGCTGGCATGTCTCTGGCACGCATTCAAACTAAAAAGTTTCAAATACGCAAGTTGTCCAAGTCTATGTGCCGTTTCATAGGAAAAGAAAAAGCCATGCCACTAATACAATGGGTATTCTCCTGCCAAATGTCAAGTCCCTGTTCCAAAGCATAAAGTGTACTAGAGCTGATTAAAGGAAACATCAATACATTTGTGCTTACCCTGGATAATCAGAATGTAACCATTCACTAGACATGTGGCAAAGTTACAAACAACTGAAAATAGGAACTTCTGGACATCCTTAAAAATAATGTTACCAGGTTCACTCACAGATCAGTTCTGTGATAGCAAGAAGCAGCAGTAGTTTAGAAAGGCAAAAAAGCTACACACTTGCATCAAGTGTCCAAGAATGCAAGGAACATTTAAGGGGTAAACCTGTTCCGACCATATGCATCTGAAAAAAAAGATTTTTGCGCAACCGTCAAGATCAACCTTTCAAATCATGATGGGTAGGGGGAGTGGGAGAAAAGAGGGGGGAAGAGAAAGTACATCAGCTTCGAAAGCGTTCTGTATTGAGACGAGCTTAAATAAAATAAGTAGATACTGGTATCATGTCATATCTTTCAGGTAGGTCAGAAGCACCTCTAAAGCTACAGACTTGGTGTTTTGGCATCCCCCCCAATCTCTCCAATAAAAATAAATTATTACAAAAGGGGAAAAAAATGAAGGAATAAAGTGACACAGGGAGAGGGGGAAAAGATACTACAAAGCATAAGAAAATATTCTTGGAATGATAGAAATGTGTAATACAGGGGGCAGCAACACTGCCACACCATGTGAGAGCTTGCAACTCATCTCCCTGCTGTGGATTGCCAATTTTTGCCCCCTTGAGAGCTCAAGCTGCCTACATTTCCCATCTCTACAAACACTCACCCCCTCTGCAAGGGAGGCACAGGAACAAGAGAGCAGCAGGGAGGGCTGCAGAAAAGGGTACTGCAGAGGAGACAGCTGGTTTAGCATAGCTGCATGCTACCTGAATCTGTGCACCATCCTGGCCCTCTTCACAGGCTGAATCTGGCACAGGGGCCAGAGGTTGCCACCTCCTGTCTAACACTTAAAACAAGTAACCCAACACACACACACACACACACACACACACACACACGTGTAGTATGGAGAATAGCTTGTCCATGTAACCAACACACATGCTAGAAGAAATAGTTTATTGATCCAAGTGTATAATCTTAAATTTTTATCCTTTATAGATTCAAAAGGCCAAGTTCATTATAATCCTCCCCCCCCCCCCCCGCAAAAGAGGCCCCATTGAACAATAACAGGTTGATACAAGACTAAGACAAGCTTTGCATTCTTCTTTGGTATGTGTATACTTTGAAAAGACAATACAATGATTAGAGCACAGAACTGGGATGCATGCTTCAGAGGTTCTTTCTTCCTCTGCCAATAGCTGGTGCCTTCCCACTGCCCTGGAGCTAATTACAACCTCAGTGCATCTGTTAACCTTTCTTTCATTCACAGAGAGCTCAGATTTTGAGGGTATAGTTTTAAGCCTAGGACTACACACTTTTTATGCAAATAGGTGTTGTATAGCCTAGGTGTAAGCAACTCCTACTTGAGTTATACGTGCAGTTGGTGTAAATACTTGGCTAAAAGGCTTTAGCAAATATTACAACTTACAAATGCAAAAGTATTATTACATATTAAAAGTCCTCAGAACTGGCTGAAGATAATTAATTAAATAGATTAATACCCTGAGTATTTATCTTCTCAAAGTTCAATATTAAGGGGTATGGGACAGTATCAACCAATCTAATCAGATCAGCAGCCAACTCCTTAGGCATTGCACAGAAATTAAAGGATAACTATCAGAACGCTGATATTTTTGTACTGTTATAAGATATTGCTCTAAACTGTCTTCAATTTGTGGTGTCCGAAGGGAAGCTGGGCAACAGTGATCATGAGCTGATCACCTTCACCATCCACCATAAAGCTGGCAATAGTCAGCAATACAGAAGTCCGACTCCAGGAAAGCTGACTGACAAGCTCAGGAGGCTTGTAGGTGAGGCCCTAAGGGACCACAACCCAAAGGGGAGGGGAGTTCAGGACAAGTGGTTGCTCCTCAAGGGAGCGATCCTGGATGCACAAGCTAAGTCTATTCTGTCTCCTAGGAAAGGCAGCAAAAGGGCACAGCAGCCCCCTTGGCTCTGTGGGGAACTAACAGACCTCCTGCATCTAAAAAGAAAGACCTACAAAGGATGGAGAACTGGATCCACCTCCAAGGAGGAATATTCTGCATTGGTCCAGACCTGCAGGGAAAAAAACAGAAAAGCCAAGGCTGCGATGGTACTCCAATTAGCTACAAGTATCAAGGACAATAAAAAGTCACTTTTTAGCTTTGTGGGGAGCCAGAGGAAAAGCAAGGGCAACATCGGATCCCTGCTAAACCACATGGGACAACTGACAGCTGATGCCCGAGAAAAAGCCAACTTACTAAATGGGTACTTTGTGTCAGTATTTCACCAGTCCCACGGGGCACCCCTGCCCATTACAGGACAGGAACATCTGGGTGAGGATGATTCCTTACCCTCCATTAACGCTGACCTCGTGAAGGAACACCTTGAGAGGCTGGATACCTTTAAGTCAGCTGGCCCCGACAGCTTACACCCCAGGGTACTCAAGGAGCTGGCAAGCATCATAGCTCAGCCCCTGGCACGGATCTTCAAGAACTCCTGGTGCTCTGGTGAAGTGCCCAATGACTGGAAGAAGGCCAATGTGGTGCCTATCTTCAAGAAAGGGAGGAAAGTGGATCCGGCAAACTATAGGCCCATCAGCCTGACCTCTATCCTGGGGAAGGTCTTAGAAAAGATTATCAAAGAGGCCATTCTTAACAGACTGGCTGATGACAGCATCCTGACTGATAGCCAGCATGGGTTTGTTGCAGGTAGGTCTTGCTTGACCAATCTCATTTCCTTTTACGACCAGGTGACCTATCACCTGGACAAGAGAGGGGAAATTGATGTTGTATATCTTGACTTCAAAAAAGCCTTTGATCTGGTATCCCATGATCACCGCTTGGCGAAACCGGCCAACTGCGGCCTCGGCTTCACCACAATCTGCTGGCTGGGGAATTGGCTCCACAGTCGGACCCAGAGGGTGGTGGTTGATGGAAGTTAATCGTCATACTGCCCTGTGACCAGCGGGGTCCCTCAAGGCCAACACTATTCAACATCTTCATTAATGATGTGGACATTGGTATCAGAAGCGGACTGGCCAAGTTTGCCGATGACACCAAACTCTGGGGTAAAGCCTGAGGATAGAAGGGTGATCTAGGCGGACCTTGACAGGCTCAGGAAATGGGCGGACGAGAACCTGATGGTGTTTAACACTGAAAAAAATGCAAGGTTCTCCACCTCAGGAAGAAAAACCTGCAGCATGCTTATAGGCTTGGCAGTGCTACACTGGCTAGCACTACAGACGAAAAGGACTTGAGGGTCATGATTGACCACAAGATGAACATGAGCCTTCAATGTGATGCTGTGGCTAGTAAAGTGAGCAAAACCCTGGCTTGCATCGATAGATGCTTCTCAAGCAAATCCCAGGACATCATTCTCCCGTTTACTCAGCCTTGGTGAGGCCGCAGCTGGAGTACTGCGTCCAGTTTTGGGTTCTGCAATTCAAAAAGGATGTGGAGAAGCTTGAGAGGGTGCAGAGGAGAACCACGTGCACGATCAGAGGTCAGGAAAACAGACCTTATGATGAGAGGCTGAGAGCCATGGGACTCTTCAGCCTGGAAAAGCACAGGCTCAGGAGTGATCTGGTGGCCACCTATACATTTATCAGGGGAGCTCACCAGGATCTGGGGGAATATTTGTTTACCAGAGCGCCCTGGGGGATAACAAGGTCAAACGGTCACAAACTTCTTCAGGACCATTTCAGACTGGACATAAGGAAGAACTTCTTTACAGTCCGAGCCGAGCCCCCAAGGTCTGGAAAAGACTGCCGCCGGAGGTGCTTCAAGCACCTCCTTTGAACACTTTCAAGAGAAATGTGGATGTTTATCTTGCTGGGATCCTATGACCCCTGCTGACTTCCTGCTCCTGGGGCAGGGGGCTGGACTCAATGATCTTCCAAGGTCCCTTCCAGCCCTAATGTCTATGAAATCTACACCAAAACAGGTATTAAAACAAACAAACAAACAAACAAAAAACAAACAAACAAACAAACAATAAAACCCACACACTTTAAGAGTATCTATAGTATAAAGAATAGGAGAGCAATAACTAATTCATTGATTAAATAAGTACTGACATCTTGACATGTCAAATCAACTTTTAAGAGTTTGAAATATATCATAATCTATTTACTTAAAAAAAAACCCAAATGGATTAATTAATGTTTAAACAATCTAGTAGGGTGAGGACAGAGAAAAAGGACACAGGGATGGATCTTGTCCCAGCATTACAAGCTATGTTTGATTAAATTGCATAAAACAAATTCAACTATTTGGTAATGTTCAGTTTACCTAAAACTTCTCACTCAGAGTCAACAGAACCTGGATAAAAACCCTACTATAAAACACGTCATCATCAGGTAACAAGCCACTAAATAATTTGTAGATGCTTCCTGCAAAAGTAAGTTCAAGTACCTTTCACCACTGCTGCAACTAAACTCCTTCTAGTACCCAAAAGACCTTGGGTACCTTCACCGTACAATGCTGTCTGCAGTATACACATGCCCCTAGCCACATGATAGCCTAAATTTCAATTAATCTCCTAAATGCCTAGGTCCCTGTGACATTAAGACTTTTTAAAATGTATTTAGGTACCCAAAGCAGCAGGTAGACAGCAGGATTTTAAAGTGTCAAGGGATCAGGGTTTAGTATTTTATTACTCCCTCTCATATCTTCCCTCATGGCAGAATCCTAGATCCAAACTAACCATACTTCCTGCCAGCTCTCTAACTCTTCTGAATTCAAAGTCAAGCAGCTTTGCTATACTGCTTGGGCACCAGCTATATCCAACCCTCAATTTCAGTGTCCAGTCTGTAGCAACCTTTGCAGAGATATTTCTCCAGCCCAGGAGCACTAGGCTACAGCACAGTCAATACTGCTAAAATTCCTGGAAACTGAAATGGTAAAGCCCTAAGAGGTCTGAGCATACAGTAAAAGATTCTTCAATGACTTGACACTAAAATTTTAGAGCTAGAGCAAAAGGCAATCATAGGTTACCTTTCATTTACATCAGGATAAGAGCATGCACATGGGTCAGCAACCAGAGCAGCTAACAAATTGTTACCATATACTTTCACCTCAGTAAATTTGTATGCTCCTGCCCCAAAATTATCAGAGGTTCATCTCCGATACTTTTCAAATGAGGCAGAGAATGGACTAGAAAACGGTCTATAGTTTTAAAGTCTTGAAGTTCAGTTTGGGCAGTGCTCCAAACAATTTCCAAAATGCATTTAGTCTTTATGTCTCAAAATTATGATTTATTAACCATCTAATGAGGAACTACAATGCATTCACCTTCAAGAACTGATCCTTACACCTGAAAGGAACAAGTAACCTCTAAGAGCATATGTCACGAGTATCTACAAAACAGATATAAAACTATGCTCAGGTTTTGTCCTTGGATATTGCATTTTAAGATACCTTCAAAATTCACTGTATTCATGACTCAGTAAACACTGATTATTTCTCAGAGTGAGATAATTTAAAGGTTACATTAAAAAAACAAAACAAAACATAAAACAAAAACACACTCAAGAACCTCTTGTGGCTTTTGCAAGAGGTTCCCAAATATATATATATTTTTATTAATTTAACCCTTAAATTCAATTTAAAAACTGACATTTTGTATCTAAGCACATCCCTCTAACTTGTTTAGTAAGCACATTTTACAAAGGCTTCTTCTAACATCGCCCCCTAAACATGCACACAGGCCTAATCCTCAAACCTCTTTTAATTTCCCTAGTCACTAACAGAAAACAATATTATGTGCATGAAGAGAATTCACAATTCAATCTTTGGAGCAGACTAAAATGATTCGGCTTAGGTTTAAGAATTACTGTATAACATGCCTTATATACACTGTAAATCATTTAAGACACCCTTTGTTCATTTAAATTGTGCAGCCGTTACCAGTCATTTACCTAGTCTCATAGATTTCAATATTAAATGAACTCCTGGTAAACCTAATTAACTGTATCTGCTAATTCAGGCAGAAATAACATGCTCTCAAGAGTTTACACCTCATTAAATGTTACACTCAAAGCTCAGACTCTGCTTAGCTTTTCGCACCTCATTAAGGCTCGGGACACCATTACTTAGAGCACCCTGCTTCTAGTAGCAGCACTGCAGGGTCAGGACTTAGGCCAGGGGTGGGTAAAATACAACCCATGGGCTGGATTCAGTCTGCCAAGTGATTCTATCCAGCCCACTGCAGGTCATTTGGCCCTGCCCAGCTCAGGTGTGGGGGGGCAGACCAGGAGGTGGTGTGTACGGCCAGGCCCACTGCCACTGGGCACGTAAGTTCTACCTGGCACGAAGTGCAGCCCACTATCTCCACAGGTGGCTTTCAGGCATGCTGAGAGCTATAGTCTGCAGGGCCAGGCAGTGCGGCAGCGGGGCAGGAGTGGCATGGCAGCTGGACTCTACTTCCCAACAGCTCCTGTAGTAGTGGCTCCTTCCAGCTGCAACTGCCAGCATCTCCACTGCCCATGCACTCTGGCCCACCCGCACTGCACCTATTACTGTGAGCACCAGACAAGATGGGCAGGGTATCCATGGAAACTGGCCCAGGACCCCTACAGGCAGGGCACACTCAGCAGGGTGGATGGGATGAGGCTTCAGGTGGGCGGAGAGCAGAGTCCAGGAGCAGGAAGGGCAGAATTGCAGGGCAGTGACAGTGTAGGTCCAGAGCCACAATCTATTCCCTCTACCCAACACTCCCCAATATCTTCCATTTAGAGACTCAGTCAATTCTCAGGTGTCAGTTGTGATTTAAGTGCCATAAGTATATACAGGGACAATTTGGTTAACTGCTTAGAGGGAACCACCCCCCCCAAGTTATTATACCTGTTAATGCACATATTTTAATCTTTGGTATAAAACTAATGATTGGCACAAACACAAATGCAGTTGATTTTCTGTAACCAGATATTATTTAAGAGAAAAAAAAATTCTCACTATTTTCACTGTTATTGGACATGGCTAGTCTGCTGAATGAAAGTTTATCCTCTGCCTTCAAAGAAAAGGGAAGAGTTAGGGCTTAAGAGTAATTCTCATAACTTCATTTGTATCTTGCAAGGATACTTCTCAGTTGCTAGCCTCCCTAAAGCTGTTGATACAACCTCCGTCAAGTCTGAATTAGAGTATTGAAATGTACTCCAACTTGAGTACATGAAAACATTTCAGAAATTTCATGGAGCACACAAGGTAGCTGCCAGTTTAACAGCATGTCCTGGCAAGCAGAGACTGTATCTGCACCTCCATTAGTTTCTGGTACAATTAAAGGTGTTAACAATGAAATACAAAGGCCTCTACAGATTGTATTTTGACTACCCCAATGGCCATAAATATTTAAAAATTTAAGAACCATTTTAAACCTTTTTTCCTACATTCTACCCTGTAAACAAAGATTTATGATTTTAAAGGTAAGAGAGCCTCCGAGTTTATGGTCTTTTTCAGCACAAAACCCATTTCAATACACAAATAGAAGTTGGGGGTATACAGGCATATCAGTTTACATATATGCATGCGTGCACGCATATGTGCACGTGAGTGTGTTTAAGAGCTTGTCAATTAAAGTGCAGTGAGTTTCTAGGTCATGCGTCCCTGGGATTTGCTGCTCCCTTAGCTGATCTGACAGAACAAGGGGTTGTTGACCCTCAGTGGAAGGCTTATCTATTTACACATGCTTGTGCCTGAGCATGGTGTACGAAAAAGTTGCGGTTCTTTTTTTGGGAGAGAATATTGAGTAAATTAATATTAGAGTTAATGAGTTGCTTGCCATCTTCCAAGATTCTGCAATAATGTACATCATGAAATGTGTGTACTAGCATTTCTAATTATAAAAAAAAAAATCAAAAGCAGCTGATGCAGGAAAAAATTCTAGTTGTATACAATTAAGACTTAACATGACCTGGCAGCCCATATATCCAATTTACTTCAGCTGTAGTAGACTGCCCATATATTCTCCAGGAATTCTCATAGCTACTTTTGAATTTTACATCAAGAGTTACAGTTTGAATACACTAGACTTCTAGAATCAAAATTAGCAGCATAAGCTCCAGTATAGGAATATTTAAAAACGAGACAATTAAAAATTATTTGTTCAGGAGGAAAAAGTCTGCACTGTGAGTGGAGCACCACTTTTAATAGCTACAGTTAAGGATTTATAACCAAATAATAAAAATAAAAAAGCATTTAAGATTCACACATCTTTGTTTAGGAAAAAACATAAATGCAAATGTCAAAGGAAGTTCTCCTGGAAGCCTCCAATAGTTTATTTTCCCTTCAGACCACACACTGCACTACATTCTTGATCACATATGAAAGTCAGTCCTAGTCAGTCCATGGACATTCTGTAGTGACTAGCACCCAGTTATTTTATGGCACCCCTCCAAATATATCTAAAATTATATAGAAGATGGCCTATTCATGAAGCATAGAATTTAATCAAGTTATCCAGTAAATTAAATGTGTACTATTTCAAAAGTAATAACACTTCACATGGGATATAAATTGGAGTCAAAGCGATTCTGACCTGATAAACCCCAAACCCAAGAAGGCATTTTCAACAGTAAACAGAAGTTAAACCTTACTTTCTGATGCAGTAGTTCAACCTTTTTAGATGAGGCACCCCTTGGAAATTGCTAGCTCTTTTTTTTTTTTTTTTTTTTTTAAACTAAGAGTAAAAACTACAGAAAAATATTAAAGCAATTATTTTATTGCAAGAAACTAGGGTCACATCAGGCAGCCCATTAAATCCATAGATTCCCATAGGAACCCATTGTGTTATCTTATGAATCACGGTTGCA
Organism: Alligator mississippiensis; assembly: GCF_030867095.1. Lineage (NCBI taxonomy): Eukaryota > Metazoa > Chordata > Crocodylia > Alligatoridae > Alligator > Alligator mississippiensis. The sequence goes on from NC_081824.1 coordinate 325,435,840, forward strand.
TACCTAACAGTACTGCAGTACTGTTTAACTGCAAGACCCAATGCCAGTCCCAATTTGTTGCCTGTTGCTGGGGCCCCAGCAGATAGTGACAGCCCTGGTCACCCTCCAGCCACTTTCCTTTTTGTCATGGCTGTGGCCCCACCTCCTTGGTCACCAACTGTTACCCCCCTGGCTGGAGCCACTGCCACATGATTCGGGCCAGAGCTAAAGCTGCTGCTGTGGGACAGGGCATGTGACAGCAGTAGCAGCTTCTGCTTCAGCATGGAGTACAGGATAGGAGACAGAGCTGCTCATGTGCAATAAATGGAGCTGCCACTACTGCCACAAGGCCCAGAACGGAGCCAGAGCTGCCACAGTATGTCCAGGCCTAGATCCAGTCTACAAGGAGTGCTGGGGTCTGAGTCTGGCCTGGGGCTCAATGCGAATGTGACACCTTTTGGTTAGTGCATAAGCCAGGTATACATCGCATCTTTCAGTCCCACTGCCTACCTCTCCAGTTACCCAAGTACTAATTGTAATTGCAACCGTCTGTTTTGTAAATGGTTGTATCGTTTAACTGCATCAGAAGCAGTGAAAGGGAAGAAGTGAAAAGGAAGGTGGTATTAGCAATCTTGGAAGTAGTTTCTTGATTACCATCTACCTTTATTTTCAAGGCATCTAATAATTTCATGGCTGCCATTTGGAGCCTTAAAAACTGAAGGGAGTTGGCTGGTTTCATGACCACAACACAACATCACTGGCAGCATTATAAGCAATGGTCATTAAGTACACAACCCTGTCAATGCAATGATATTACAGTCCCTCCAGAGCTCACCACGTTTTCACATCTTCTTTTAATCAGCTTTGGCAGCTCCTTTTGGAAGCTTTGAAAATGATATGAACTAGTCAGCTTTTGGGGCTGCTATTAGATGCCTTTAAAGTGACAGGAAATAATCAGTTTTCAGGGTCGCTAACCACCGCACTGACAGAGTTGTGCTTCTAATGAGCATCGTCTAAACAAAGTGCGGATAAGTGCATACAGGAAAATACATAGTCTTTTTCCCAGTCCCCAAAGTGTCCACTTAAATGCAGAACATCTTGATCAGTAAGATCCAAATTACCACTAAGGTAGACCAACTTTCTGAAATCTCAGCTAATATATGGTAATGCTTATACCTCATAGCTGTTAAAAACCATAAAGCAGCACTTGGCTCCTCTAAAGGTACATCAATATTGCCTTCAAAACAGGCATCCTACTACCTTCTCTGGAAAAAAAAGTTCTGTGGTTTAAGCCAGTAATAAAGAACCACCACTTTTTAATGCTGATCTTATCAACTGTATTACCCTGTAACTTTTCCCTCCAAGGCAAGGCCCTGAAACTATTCCAGTCGCATGTGACTGCTGCCAGGATGTAAGAACTCAGCCAGGCATAAGACAAGCACATGGAAAAAAACCCAGACTTGATATCCCTAACTGACAATTCTCCCCATAGGAAGAAAAGGAAAAGACCCCATAAACTTAGACAAATCCACCAATCCTAAACTAGGGTAAGTTTATTATGCAGATGAGAGGCAATCTGCCTCTGTATTGCTAAGTCTCTTCCCCAACATAACTGAAGTTGGTAGTTTTGAACTTTTGGGTAATAATATCAGACTACCTATAACCTGTTCAAAACTGCATAGTAAACAAATAAAACTGCTCCAAACTGGGAATCTTTACGCAAAAACCTAAAAGTAAAGTGGCTCGGTCAATGGCTCACTAACACCTATCCCCAACTATGCACCTTGGAGGTAAAGGGGGGCAATGACTGGATTTGAACTTTGGGTAAAGTTTTGTAAATCAGGGATCACAGCAGATTTGTCTTTGTTCAACAGGTTGCATTATGTGGTCACAACTTGATTTCTTCGGGCTGGCTGGAGTGTGCCTTGGAGAACCCATTCATACACCCCCAGCCTTAATTGTTAACAGTATTCTTCAAGACTCAAAAAGGCAGCTATACTCAGAAATGGTTATTTCGTCTTTATGGAGTTAAGCCCTTCCTTCACAAGGAGATAAAGGCACAAAGGGGCGTTCACCGTTCCCAAGTGGCACGGCTAGCAGCCCCTCCACCCCTGTCGGGTGAGAACAACCTCCCAGGAACCTGAACGGATCCAACCTGCAGCTATTTACCCCGTGAGCAACAGCGAGGGGCAGGCAGGAACGTCCTTGGTAGCAGGAGCCCACGTCAGGCTGGGCGGCGATTGGCTCAGCCAGACCCCTCCCCCAATCGCGCACGTGGGCAAGAGACGGCGGCTGGGATAGAACCTCACCTGGGAGGCCGGCGAGGGGCGGGGCCAGTGACGTCACGGGCGACGGTGGCCCCGTCCCCCCCCTCAGCTAGGGACGCCGCAGGATGGGGGAGGGGAGGGGAGGGGAGGGGAGAGGAAAAGGAGCGAGCACTGCGCCCCCCACCGCCCACCTGGTCTCCTGGTTGCTGAATTTCTTGGTGACCACCTTGCCTAGCTCCAGCCCGAGCCGGTCGGCCACCCGCTGGGACAAGTCCTGGTGGGAGCTGCCGCTGAACAGCACGATGTTGGGCATGGCGGCGGCGGCGGCGGCACCGCTACGGGCTCCGGCGGCGCTGCGGGCTCTGGCAGGCAGCAGGAAAGAGAAGGAGTAGGGGTCACGGGCGTGGGGTCAAATAACCGGCGGCCCCGGGCCCGCCCCCTCCCCCCCCCCGCGAGCGCTCACGGGAGGGGGGCGGGACCAAGCGGGGCGGGGTGGTGGGGAGTGACAGTCGGGGCGGGGCATGGCTGACCGTTGGCGGGGGCGGGGCCGAGGTTGGCGGGGGAGTGACCGTCTGGGCGTGGGCTGGCTGACCGTTGCTGGGGAGGGCGGGGCCAAGGCTGGCGAGGGCGGGGCTGCCAGGGAGTGACAGTGGGGGCATGGAATGGCTGACCGTTGCCGGGGGAGGGGCGGGGCGGCGGCAGAGTAACAGTTGGGGTGTGGAATGGCTGATCGTTGCCGCGGGGTGGGACCGGGCGGTCGGATGTCAGTTAAGTGGAGGGACAGAGGTGTTGCGAATGTGCGGGTAGCGCTCTGCTCCTGTTGCCAGCAGGAGTTTTCCTTTGAGCGCTTCGCTCTATGTCTACCATTCCTCGTTATTATTTTTTTAGTAAATTCAGGCCTCCCGCCAGAGCCTCCTATTCGGATTGCCTGTGTTTTCAGTCCGTTTCCCATATTGTGCAAAAAAAAAAAAAAAGATTCCCCTCTCTCCGTCGGCCCGAGCAGCCAAAGGATGGAGATATGCTAAGAGGCGTGGGTTGAATACAGAAAGTGGAGGGGAAGCGATACGTTCGCACTTGTTCCCTATAACCGCAGTTTGCAAACCTCTGGTTTTATTAATACATCAGTTAGTAGGACCATGATTGTTTTATTGTGACTAGAGAGTCCAGCCTGGAAGAGACTTGTAAAATGAGGCATCCAAACTGCAACTGTGAATTACTTCAAAAGCATCAGACTGTTTGGGGATTTATGTTTTTGCCAAAAGCTTGACATTTTCTTTGCAGTCATCTCAACATCCAATCTTCTGTACCCTCTCTATACCAGGGGTTGACAACCTATATGTTCCTGCGGAGCTATTGGATCCAGCCAGCAGAGCAGAGGCTTCAGCAGCACCGCCAGCAGAGAGAACATCTGACCATATTTGTAGGATGTTTGTGTGGGGAGGAGGAAAGCAAAAGCAGCCAGGTCCTAGCACCAGCCCATCTTCAACCTGAGCTGAGTCATTCTGGCCTGCCTCAGAAAATATTTCCTAACCCTGCTCTATATAGTAAAAAGATGTGGTTTTTTGTTGTTTTTTTTTCTAAGAGAAAAGGAGGATTTCTTTGATAACATAAACTGATGAGCAGTATAATCAGGAGTGATGCTTGTAAGCTTTTTGCACAAAATAGCGCAGATAACTGTCTTTTGGCCTGACCTGAGAAAGGGAATTTGATGCCTGAAAGCTCTCCCAGCTACACAGTTAGTCCAATAAAATATATTACCAAATATATCCGGCTTTTTGCACATAACCGCACACATCACAGCTACTACAACACAAGACTACTTTTTTCTGTCATCCCTGGAAACTTAATTTGGTCTCTGAAATTCAAAGTTGTACTCCTTCCAGCTTGCACATTTTCTGTAATAAGTAGTAGGTTAGATTCTACTCAGAATTTCTGGTAACTGCCAATGGTGTTAAATATTACCATTTATTGTGACTTTCAAAATATTAAGTGCTTTATTTCAAATCCTATGATTAGGTGAAAACCAAAGCTTTCATTAGAAAGATTAGTTGTCAAGTATATAGTATTGCAGAAAAAAGGTTTGAAAACATGACTAAGAGAACCCTCACATCTTAGAAAACACAGTTAACCATCTTAGAAATAGAGAAGGGTAATTCTATTGGAGGGATCGTTTAATGATTTTGAATTTTGGTTTTATGTTCACTCAGAATAAAATTTTTAAAAAAATTATCTGCAAAAGGCCATGACTGTTGGTCAGTCTATTAGGTTGCTCACAGCTGTCCTTGGCTTCCAAGTAGCTGCAAACATAGGAGTATAGAAGTTGGGATTTCTAGAGTCTGAGGTGATCTAACTCCCTGTCATCCAAGTACTCTGTACAGAATTAGGAAACTGGAAGTCTCAGCTACTGATAAACCTTTCAAGGGGATTACTAAGGAGCCAAGCAGGTGAGCTGGCATGAAAACAAGCAGGTTTCAAAACATACCTGGCAAGCAACATGTCAGAACTCTGTCAAACTCAAACCATCTCCACAACATATTTCTATTTTGTCCAGTTCACATATTCTGATGAAAAACACTTGTTTTGCTGAAATTATCAGATCAGGTCTCAGAAACAAAAGAGCAAATAAAAGAACCCAGAATGTATTACTATAATTTTAAATCTCATGGGTATAGTTCAATCCATAGTTGTTTTAGGCCCAACTCATAAGTTCTAATTGCATACTGAACTCCCACAGTCTTCCAAGAATGAACTAACTCACTCTGATTCCTTTTAAGCATCAGATGAAAGCTTTTGTAGTCATCTAGAATTCACTACGTATTTCTCCATTTACGATTTAGCTGGTCATCAGAACAATTTTCTTTCACCTACAGTTAGCAAACTGTGCTAAATGTATGCTTGATCTCACATACATTCATAATCTCTCTGTTTAATTACTGCTGCAGGCTCTAAATCTCTTTGTAGATGAGGGCCTGCCAGGATTACTGGCAGGCCCGTCCATGCACTGTAGCCTAATAGGGACCGCTTTCTCCTTCGTTTCTCACTGCATACTCTAAGGTCAGGCAGGAGCAGTGTCGTACAAATACCATCTGTACACCTCGCTCACTTGGTGAAAACACATAGGACATTGTTCTTAGTAGTCGTCATCTTTTTGTGCCTCTACACCACATTTGACCATTTTGTTACATGTGCTTGTGCTTATTTAATGTATTTGCAAAGGTGTTTCATTCATGTGCCTTCTAGCAGCAGGCATTGCATAGTCTGAGGCTGTGTGCTGCAGTCAGCTGCTGGAATGTCCATATTTTGCTGTCAGGTATTTTCTTCAGCTTCTCGTTACACATGTGTAGTTGTGTCTCCTTGAGTGTGGCATCGAGAGGGTTGGGTACTGGTGAGGACACTCCTACATGATTTCAGACATTCGTATGCTGCAGATGGTTGTGTAGTGGGTGTCTCACATCTTCATTTTGTCTCTATCCTCTTATCCTGTTGGCCACTGCTCTTCTGATGTGAGGCAGAGTGATGCCAGCCATCAGGTACACCCTGATTACGCTGGTAGGCTTCAGACATCCTGTGATGCATTGGCAGCTATCATTTAGGATGGGGTCAAGGTACTTAGCATATACAGATCTCTCCCATACAGGGTATTCATACTCTGCAGAGGAAAAGCTGAGAGCCGGAGCAGTGGTTAGGATGGTTGAGGGGCTAGCTCCCCATCTCGAGTTGGTGAACTTATATAAAATGTTATTACAAGTGCTCCCCTTTGCTTTTGTCTTCACAGTGTGTTCTTTGTATGAGGGTTTAATCAAGCTGGCTGCAAGGTAAACTAGGTTTGGACAGTGGAATAGTGGAGGTCCAGACCATGTAATATTGGGCTGGGGTTGGCCTCGTGGTTTTTCAGATGGAAAGCACGTACTCATGTTTTCACTGGGTTGGCATATAATTGATTTTCCATGTAGTATGCAGTTAGGCCAGTTAATGCCTTGCTTAGGGATTTTTCAACATGTTCTTAGTAATCCTCAGCTATGAAACTCTGTCCGTCTTGAGCCTCACTGGAGCCCAAACTTGAATATCTTCCTGAAGTGCTATAAGATTTTCCCATTTGGGAAGGTTTTTAGCAGGCAAGTCTAAACTGGGACATCGTTTAGGGGAGGCACCCTATATAATTTATTTTACTTTAAGCTCTATTTGGCTTTTGTAACTTGTTCTTTTTCTCTGATTTTGTGTTGTTTGTTTGGTTTTGCTCTCCTCTCTGCTTTCTTTTAAGTTGCTTTACTCTTTCCTGCAAGCCATCCTGAGCCTTTGTCAGGAAAGGCAGCATAATAATCTAATAATAAATAAATAAGTGCTAATTGACCACCTGTACACTAGCAGAAAAAAAAACAACATTATAGGACTCAAAAAGTTATTGCCAAGTCTCCTGTTTACTTTGTAGTGCCCCAGAGGAAAACAAGAATGATTTTTTTTTATTATTCATTAACTAAATAAGACGTGCAAGGTAGCTATAACTTTGGATACAGGAACTACATTCCACTATACCAATAAAAACAGAGATTATTTTGCCTGATATAGGACAAAAGAGTGTCTGTTCACCAGGGCACCCCAAGGGAAGACAAGGTCTAATGGTCACAAGTTGCTGGAAGACCATTTTAGACTGAACATAAGGAAAAACTTTACCATTCAAGTCTCCAGATTCTGGAATAGACTCCCCTCAGAAGTGGTGCAAACACCTACTCTGGATACCTTTAAAAAATGCCTGGATGCTTATCTTGCTGGGGTCATCTGACCCCCGCTGACTTCCTGTCCCTAGGGCAGGGGGCTGGACCCGATAATCTTGTGCAGTCCCTTCCAGCCAAATTACTCTTTCCTGATAAATAGTAGTAAATAGGCCCTTACCTGTTCAACTGTAGCTAACGTAAAGAATCACAGGAATTTACCAACTGGCAGAAACTGCACCATACTTAATTCTGCTGTGGAAAAGTTTTTCAGAAGCTGTTCACTTCAGGATATAAATAATGGAGGATAGCAAAGACAAGGTTCTACTAAAACCCTCAGGAGGAGAAATCAAGCTCTGATTTCAAGGAAATTATAAACTTTTTTATTTAATTTTATAAATATTCCCTAATGAGACAGTGATGTTTTTCTTTCGAATTTACCTATAATAAAACTCTATATTACCTATAGGAGAATACAATTTAAGAAGTGACTCAAAATGGCACTGGTAGTCTACATTGATAGGGTCACCATGACCTCTGATCAAAAGTTATTTTTCTTTTAGCAGCTTTTTAATAGAACTGTCAGCTCACCTTGGGATCTAAATATCAACCCCATTCCTTCTTGACTTCAATGCTCACTTGAAAGGACCAAATTTTGCCCTTTATTTTTTTTTTTTTACAGTGTTGGCAGTATTAAATAGATTATCAGTGAGGCCCCAATATAATTATGATCAGGGATCCTGAATTTCTCTGATTTAAAAAAATCCCCAATTTTCAGTTAAAAAAAGTAACCCCAAATCCACATTTTTCCATGATTAAAATAAAACAGCACTATATATATATATATATAATGTGCGCACCATAAAAAGTAAATCAATCCACATTTTCCATTATTTAAATGAAACACCTTTTTTACACACACACACACAAACACTTTGTTTTTAACCAAAAATTGGGGATTTTTTTAAATCAGAGAAAACCAGGATCCCGGATGATTATGAGATTAAATGAAACCTTTGAGATATAAAGCAAATAAATCCTGTTTTTATTTGCTTTTTGAATTCTTACTGTCTGGATACAAAGCTCACATTTTTTCAGCATCCAAGAAGGTAGAAATTTACTGGTACTTTTTAAAATTTGAAGCTAAGATTCTCACCTAATTGCTGGTCTTCAGGATCTGGGACTTCAGGTTAAACAACAAATATAGTGAGTCTTCTGACATAACAGCAGGAGTTGGCAATACCTCAATTACAGCTGTGTACCCTTATCATTGTCATATATTATTCTGTGCAATTCCACTTTCTTTAATGACGATTCCATTCTTCCAGAGCTGTTTTGGCCTGTAAGTATAAATATAAAGGAATAAGGAGTAATAATAATGTATACCCAATCATGCAAATATTTATACATTTATATAATTCTATGTGCATGAGTAGTTTTACTCAGGTCAGACCTGCTTGTATTAAAGTTAAGTATGTTCATATACATATAGGGATACTCTAAGGTCCATTTCTTAACAAAATCATTTCTATTTTTCCTCTTGGCCTGACAAGTTATCCAATATTTGGGGTCTTGGGTTATTTCTATATATACATATGTGGCGCCCCCAGTTGGTACTGTATTTCCCCACTTCCAGGGCCAGGCCCCCCGACTGGCCTACCATGACTTGATGGAATTGTAACTGAAAGGAAAGGTTCAGTGGTGTTCCTACCCTGGCCCAGAGATGGGAATACTCACTGGCTCGTTGCGGTTGCTCCTGGGGCTCTGCCTCCCCTATGCCCCTTCCACTTGCCAATGGTGAGGATCGTCGTGCCGCAACACTAACTCCTGACTTTGGCTTGTCAAATGCCCCAGTGGGTCTCCACGTCATTGGCCTCTGCTGAGAGTGCAGGCTTGGCGTTTCCACCTGCCCTTCCCTCTTCCTCCTTGGTCCGACTCCGTCCCTATGCTGCACCTGGGTCTACAGTGCCTCCTGCAGGCACAGAGTGGGTTATGCCTGTCACGTGCCCTGCAGGGGTTGGCTGACCACGGCCTCTACCCCAGGGGCTAAGGGTTGGGAAGCCTTAGGCTGGCTTCCTACTCTTGCCCTCGCTTGTTTGTGGTGGGGCAGAGTTGTGGGGGTAATCTGCTTGACCGGGTAATGCCACAGGGTGCCCGGTGTCCCACCTCCTGTCTTCCCCCCGACACCCCGCTTCCTCCAGGGTTTTTCAGTCTCCCGCAGCAACAGTCACAGCTGACATCATCAGCTGGCTTCTGCCCAGCTTGATTAACAGCCACTTGAAGAGCCGGCTCCTTCCCCATCCTGGCCTGCCTCCTAGGTAAGTTTTCTGTGGTGCCGGGGTCCCTGGGCCCTCCGGGAGTGTCAGAGCCTATTTTAAGGTTATCTGATAATGGCAAACCTACAAACTGTCCTCAACAGCCCCACAAAACTTTCTCTGAGTGTCTGGGGAATCTGCCAGTCTATATACCTTCAGTTTTCTGTTTTCCCAGTAGGAGTTGCTCCCTCACTGATTTTGAAACAAATCACATTTTGGGTGCTGATAGCAGGTATAAAAACTCATCACAGACCATTTGTAAATAATTCAGTTCCCAGTTAAGGGTGTTGGCATGCACAAACAAACCGTATGAGGGGAGCCCATGTAATATTTTTTTTCCATTAGCTCCTCAAGTGTAGCTGGTGCATTACTTAAGCAAAAGGCTATCAATTAAAATTGGCAAAGGTCTCATCTTGTTGTAAAATCAGTCTTTCCTTTTCCCCTTTGGATCTACTTCCACTTGCTAATGCCAACTTTTAATAAGCAACGTAGAAAACCAGGCTGAACCTGATCTAGTATCCAGAATACCATGTTAGGAATGGTATTTTTCAATCTTTTAAAGTGGCTTCCTTCAGGTTTTTTTTATAATAGAAACAGAATCTAGTGCTGTCATCTTTTTTCTTAAGAAAATATGTGAGGACCAAAAATGATTGAAAGTTCAGTTATACCTTCCTGATACATGTCTTCAAACTCCCATGAAGCCTCTCTCTTTTTGCTACTGATAAACAGTACAGCGACTGTTCAATGGGTTAGTTTCTTCTAGTATTAATGTTATGTTGTAGCACTGCAGTGCAACATATATTTGATTTGGGAGACAACTTTTTTTCTGACCATGACATCTTTTATGTTTTCTGTTGTTTCTCCTTTGAACATACAGCATTGCACTGAACAGGTCCAATAACAATTCTAGCAGCTCATGTCCAATCCCTTCTTCTAGTAGTTTTCTTCTGTGCAAACATTTATTAGATCTACTCATTCATATTTTCCTCCTCTGGTTCCTATTTTTACTATTTGTGTCTTGTATAAATCATCGAGGAAACAAACAGGATTCTTTTACTTCATATCCACAAGTATATTATGAGGTAAAATTCCAATGATAACTCAAGTTTCAAAGCTGTTTTCAGTCCTCTCTCATCTTTGTTTTATTGGAAAGCTACCACAGCATGTAGGTGTTATGATGCTTTTTGTCTGAAGCCATGGCCACTTATCTACAAATAATTACCTACACACAATTTTTCACTAGCTTGAGCCTACATCTTTAATTGATAACTGCACTGTAGGACTCCTTTCCTGGTATTCATTATTCAGTTATTGACCGCATGAAATTAAAGCAGATTATTTGCTTATTTTAGCAATCCAAACTTCTTGCTCAAATTCCAAACATTCCAAACCTAATTTTTTCTACCTTTGGATTGGTGCACATTCCCAACTAGTGTCTCCATTTGAGATCAAACAGGAGATTGGTTCAGTTGTGTTTCAACTTCACTTCTTCAATGTGTTTTCTTAGTACGTCTGGATTCATAATTTATGTTTGAGCTCACTGTTCTCATGCATTTCATAGATTTTTTTGTAGTGGGCAATATTTTCTAGCAGGCAATATGACCTGGTAGGGATCATGGAGACCTGGAGGGACTCCTCGCATGACTGAAGCATAGCTGTAAAGGGCTACACCCTACACAGAAGGGACAGAGTAGGGAGAAAAGGCGGAGGGGTAGCTCTCTACATGAGAGAGGCTGACATTGGTTCCAGAGAGAAGCAGCTTGAAACCCTCTGGGTCAAGGTACAGAGGAGATCTGTGGGACGAAGTGAGAGAGACCAAATTGTGAGTATTTACTACAGGCCACTGAACCAAGGGGAGGAGCTGTATGTGGAGTTCTCTCGAACTGACAGAGGCTGCATGCACAAGGGACTTGGTAGTCATGGGTGACTTCAATTACCCGGACATAGACTGGGAGGAACACTTGGCTAGGTCAGATCCTGACTGTGATAAGGATCTTTTTCTGACCCAGGAAGTGCAAGAGCCAACCAGAGGTAACGCTCTCCTGGACCTGGTCTTGGCCAAAGGAGATGATCTGGTGTGTGGCTTGAACATTGAGGGAAACCTGGACGACAGTGACCATGAAATTATTAGGTTCATGGTCTGCCGCAAGGTCGACAAATCAACTAGCAGGATTGAAATCCTAGACTTCAAAAATGCTGACTTCAACAGGCTCAGAGCATTAGTAGGGGAGGCAATGAGGGACCAGTAAGGGAAGGCAAATGGGGTGCACAAAGAGTGGTCATTGCTCAAGAACATGATCTTCAAAGCACAAAAGAACACCATTCCTGCAAAGAGGAAAGGTAGCAGGAAGGCTGGGAAGCCCTCCTGGCTTAATAAGGAAATTGCAGTCCTCTTAAAAAAAGAAAGGTATATGCACAGTGGAAGCTAAAGACGGTCCTCAAGAAGGACTATACTTTAGTGGCCAGCACTTGTAGGGAAATGATCAGGAAAGCCAAGGCAGTGACTAAGTTTAGGTTAGCCATGGGAATCAAGGACTATACGAAGTCCTTCTTTACATATGTAGGCAGTAGAAGGAAAACAAATGGAAGTGTAGGATCCCTGCTTAACACCTTGGGACAGTTGGTAACCGACATTCAGGAAAAAACTGAACTCTTGAGTGCCCACTTTGCTTTAGTATTTCACTGGACCATGGGGAAAGTCAAGCGAAATAAGACTCAAAGTGGGAATGCCAGAACTGACAGCCTCCCCACTGTGGGTGCCGAGCGGGTGCAATACTAGAAAAGCTAGATGTTTATAAGTTAGCAGGACTGGATGGACTCCATCTGAGAGTGCTGAAGGAGCTGGTTGAGGTCATCATGGAACCCCTGGCAAAGCTCTTTCAGAATTTGTGGTGCACAGGGGAGATCCCTGAGGATTGGAAGAGGCCCAACATTGTGCCCATCTTTAAGAAGGGGAAGAGGGAGGACAACTGGGCAACTACAGGCCAGTGAGCCAAACCTCCATCCCAGGGAACATATGGGATACGATATGCTTGCGGAAGGTAAGATTCTGATTGGCCAGCATAGCTTTGTCGCAGATAGGTCTTGTCTTACCAATCTCATCTTCTTCTGCGACCAGGTCTCTTGTCACCTGGACATGGAAGACAAGGTAGACATTATATACCTAGACTTCCAAAAGGCTTTTGAACTAGTATCCCACAATATCCTTGTGGGAGAACTGGAAAATTGTGCACTCAGCTGTTCAACGGTTCAGTGGGTGGGAAACTAGCTACAAGGTAGGACCCAGAGAGTTCTCATGAATGGATCCATGTTTTCTTGGCACGAAGTGGCCAGTGATGTCCCTCAGGGGTCCATGCTTGGACCGGTGCTTTTCAACACCTTTATCAATGATCTGGATAGGGGAGTGAAAAGCTCATTGGCCAGGTTTGTGGATGACACCAAGTTATGGGGCAGTGTGGCCACACCTGAAGATCAGTTGCTGATACAGGCAGACCTGGACAGGCTAGAGAATTGGGCAGACTAGAACCATATGAAGTTTAACACTTCCAAATGTAAAGTGCTGCACTTGGTGGCAAATAACCCTCAACACACATACAGGCTCGGAGGTGACAGCCTGACCTGCATCGCGGCTGAAAGGCATCTAGGGGTAATGACTGACCACCACATAAACATGAGCCATTAGTGTGATGCGGTGGCCAGCAGGGCAGACAACACGCTGGCATGCATCCACCAATGCATCTCATGTAAAACTAAGGAAGTGATACTGCAGCTGTACTTAGCACTGGTGAGACCACAGTTGGAGTACTGTGTCCAGTTCTGGGCACCGCACTTCGATAAGGACATGGAAAAACTAAAGAGGGTCCAGAAAAGAGCCATCCATATGATCACGGACTTGCAAGGCAAGCCGTACAAGGAAAGGCTGATGGACCTGGGCCTCTTTAGCCTAAAGAAGAGAAGGTTGAGAGGGCACTTGATAGCAGCTTACCACTATATTAGAGGAATGTATCAGGAGCTCGTTGAACAGCTGTTCACTAGGGCACCCCTGCAGAAGACCAGGACCAATGGATATAAACTGGAAGGCCGCTTCAGGCTTAATACCAGTAAAAACTCCTTCACAGTCAGGGTGCCCAGACTGTGGAATAAACTCCATCCAGAGGTGGTGCAGTCACCTACTCTGGAGGTTTTCAAGAGGAGACTGGACAGTCACCTTGCTGGGGTCACTTGACCCCAGTTGTCTTCCTGCCTAGAGCAGCTGGGGGGGGAAGGGCTGATGATCTGCAAGGTCCCTTCCAGCCCCTAACAACCTATGAATCTGTGATTTTGTCCATACTCAAAAATCTAATTCTGATTATTCTATAACAGTCTGGATCTAAACTGAAAATATGGGCCTCATTTTTGTACCTACATACTGTGTCTATTCAGTGTGGATAGTTTTCAGTTTTCCAAACAGAGTTAGGGAGCTATCTCTAGACCTTACATTTTAGTGGCATGCCGCACCAGGGACACTATCTGTAGCTTATCCCTGGGGTTTTTAAACAAAACCATGTGGTTTGAGTTAAGGGTAATGGTGCAGCAGATGTACCCAGGTAAGGCCCAATTCTTTCTAGAAGCTTTTGAGGATGCCACTAAAACACCTTACGGGTATCTGGTGGTTGATTTAAATGCTTCTACCCTGGATGATTTTAGATTAAGAACCAGGCTTTTTACTCTCAACCAACCTGCTGCTTACACTTTTAAAAAAACAGTGGGTGGGAATAAAAAGAGACGATGTTGCAGTGGCCTCTTCTTAGCTCTCGAGACAGTGGAAGGGAAACATGTCTAACCACATAAAAAGAAATTTGTGACTCTTAAAACTGCTTCTTCAATCCTCCCCAGAGCAGAGAAAAGCTATACTCTGTTCAGCCTCTGACAATTTAGTAACGGTCATTTCAGAAATTGCTCTGAACTCCTTAAAAGGAAACTTCCCTTTGACACCGCATCAAATTCACATGCTGAAAAAGAGATGTGGGATCATAAAAATCCTAAGTAATAAAAGATTGCCTCTTAAAAGAAAGAAACAGCTGGTAAAACAGTCTGGGGGATTTATTGGCCCTCTGTTAAGTTTTGCGCTCCCTCTGATTACAGGGCTTTTGATTAGCTGGTGATGGAGCACATAGAAAAAATGTACCTGGTGCGCAAACATGAGCTGGAACAATTAAGGGCTCCCCACTACCTCAGGAAAATATCAGAGCTGAGGCAACCCTCTTATTGAATGCTGAAATGAGGGATATTCTCCAAAGGCCGGGTTTAGCAGAATATGATAAGGCTTGTGGAAGAAGAAAACCCCAGGCCTTAATTTCTGCTGACTTTTTGAGTTAGTGCACTATTTGCTAATGATTGCTTTTTTCCCGCCTATTTTGCAATCTGCTCTTTCTCCCGCCCTTTTGCCTTGTTGAGCTGAGTAGATCTATGAAGTCAATAGGTCAAACCACAGTCTATGCCCTCTTGCAACTTTCTGGTTCAAACCAGTTTTTCTTTGACTTGTTATATCTTGTGTCATGTGACCTGAATTGAAACATGTAAAAGTCTTGCTTCAATTGTCGGGGGGAGGGGGGGCATGCGGGACTGATAAGAGGAAGTTCTGTCTGTCTGGTGCTCTCCCCAGCAGCTGCTTGTAAATAAAGGTCTCTGACAACTTCATGACCAAACAATAGAGTGAAGCCTGTTTCTTCCACAATTCTTGGTGTCGTGACTTGGATGGCAATGCCCGGCTAAGAGTACCAACGGGCTTGTGGACCATTCCTCTCCAAAACCCCAGGTGCCAAATCAAGGTAAGAGACCTTTTGAAATTTCTAAAGGGGTTATCGGTGGAGGACTGCCCGTGCGGGTCAGGAAAACCGGTTCGAGCTTACGCCATCCGAACTTTTGAAATACAAACTTGTCAGACACTCTAAAGGGTTTGTATGAAACTGGTTTACAATTAAAAGAGTAAAAGGAAAAGTCTAGACTAAGGAATATAGAAACCTGGGGAATAGTGTGAGTATTTTCCACGGTGTCGCTGACCAAGGCTGGGACTAAAGAAATATTCTTGAACCCCATGCCTCAGCGCAGAAGTTCCCTTGTGTGAAAGGAAAGAATATGAGCCACTGTCCAGGTCTGAGACTAAGGTTGGGTCTAGCCACCCCAAGGCTTCTAGAAAGGCAGACTTGAAAGCAAGGGGGCCCAACTGGAACCTCGTGACCCAGTGGACAGGTTTATCCTTTCCCCATCCACGGAAACTGTCCGGGTAACCAGTGGTTGATGTGACCAAATAACTTAGGATGCCACTTTGTGCGCTGCCCTCAGTTCAAAATTGGCACATCAAGTCCTTTACCCTCTTCCCTGTGTGAATGCCCTGTGTGAATTGGGGGATGGGGGGCTCTGGGTCAAAGGATGTCCCAACCCCGCCAAAAGGAATCCCAGCAGGTTATATGTATGCGCATTATGGTCAAAAGTCGTGTAAGTTTTAAAATAAATGAAATTGGTATACCAGGGATAACCCTCCAAAACTATTTCCTTCAGAAGGAACTCTTGATCTTGGTAAACTGATCCACCTCTGAAAAGTTCTAGAGTCACGAGGTAGGAAGACCCCTCAAACTCAGTGGGATGTCTATTTTGACTGGTATGAAGAAGGTAGTAAGAGGCAACAAGAATCCTGGGTAAGGAGTCTTAAGGACTCCCAAGAAAAACTAAAAGCAGAAATTAAGCAATTGAAAAATGGATATAGCCCTGGTCTGGCTAATCTTCCCTCAGCACCTCCTACCCCTTTATATCCCCAATGAACTCATGAGACCGAGACCAAGAATGAGTCTGTAGAAGATATTCTAGAGAGTACTTCTTGTTTGGCCCAACCACCACCTTACCCCGAACACCTTCCACCTGAATTGGAAACTCCACCTTGTAGTCTGGAGGGCACTTCTGCAGACTCATATTCCCCTGTGGGTTTAAATAACAGTCGCCCTAAAAAGGGCCCAATTATTCAAGTACCATTGTGCCAATTACCAGGCACACAAGGCTTGGTAACGGTACATGTCCCTTGGACACCTGGAGATTTAAGAAATCTAGTTAAAGAATTTCCTAACATCAGAGAAAAGCCCCAGAAGTTTAAAGACGAGCTGCAAACCGTTAACTGTTACAACCCTACATGGTCTGATATGAACCAACTTTTGCGTGCTGTACTTTCTTCTGAAGTCCAACAACGCCTAACAGATGAGGCAGACTGGCCACAGCGAGACCCTGGTCATGGGACAGATCTCGCAACTGCCCGACGCCATTTACTAGAAACCATATCTGTCGTATGTCCGAAGAAAACTGACTGGGCTAAAATTAATAATTGTAAACAGAATGAAGGAGAGTCTCTAGCAGACTATTTAGACTGACTCAAAGAAGTTTTTGAAAGACACTCAGGAATAAATGAAGCTACCCAAAAAGCTCAGGAAGCAATTGCAGCCGCATTTGTCCAAGGCCTACAGCCTAAATTAGGAGACCAATTGCATAACATCTGTGTGGGCTGGCAAACAAAACCATTAAATGAACTAGTTACACTTGCCAACCACTGTTTAGTGTGTCAGGAAAGAAAGAAAGAAAATAATGAAGCCCAGTTAATGGCTTTGCAACTTCAAACATCACCCCAGAGGACGAGGACGGAGAAAAGGGAATTCATGAGGCCAAGGAAGGGGACGCGGGTGCTGGCAGATGAATGTTTCCTCCATTGACCGTTCTTCCTCTTTTTACTGTGGTCAAACCGGTCATTGGAAAGGAGAATGTCCCAACAGACTGCATACCTCTACCCCTTCAACAGGAAACTCTGCAGATCAACAATATCAACAATTCTCCCTGCCTCTTCCCCAAAATTCTTTATCTCAATATTAGGACTGCCTGAGGGATAGTAACTTCATCCTTTCACCACTCTTACCAATTGATCAGTCTAAACCCTTTGTAGGATGTACCATAGCAGGGAAAAGGGTAACTTGCCTTGTTAACACAGGGGCAAGCCGTTCCACTTTGCGTCTTTTTGATCTTCCCGATCTACCTCTTTCCAATGCTGTAGTTATTGCTGTCGGCATTTCTAACCAAGTAATTTCTCATCCTGTAACTCAACCCTTGTCCATTACTCTTGGTCCTACCTCTGACCACCATGCCTTCCTTTTAAGCCCTTTTACTCCTGTTAATCGTTTAGGTCGTGACCTACTTTGTAAACTTGGTTGTACTATTTATTGTACAGCGGATGGAGTTTTCCTTGAAGTACCAGCAGAAAACGAATGCTCAGTTCTTGCTGCTATGATTAAACCAGCAACCGCACCTATTTCTACAACAAACCCTGATTTCAAAGAAGAAATTCTTAAACAGGTACCCCCTGCCCTATGGTCACAGCATGCTAATGAAGTTGGGCAGATACACACCGATAAACCTGTTAAAATTCGTCTGGATCCGCGAAAGCAGCTCCCGCTCATTTCCCAGTATCCTCTCAGCAATGGGGCTGAGCAAGGAATCGCTCCAGTCATTTCTTCCCTCCTTCAACAAGGTATCTTGATCCCCACTTCTAGTCCTTGTAATACTCCAATTCTGCAAGTTAAACCAGGCAAAACTACTTATCACTTTGTGCAAGACTTGCGAGCCATTAATTCTGTTGTTTTACCTATTTTTCCTGTAGTACCTAACCCAGCTACCATTCTTTCTTGCATCCCATCAGAAGCTTGTTTCTTTACTGTTGTAGATTTGTGTTCTGCTTTTTTTCAATTCCTATTCATCCACATAGTCAGTTTTTGTTTGCATTTACTTATAAAGGCTTACAATATACTTGGACTAAACTCCCACAAGGGTATACAGAGTCCCCTTCTATCTTTTCACAAATTAAAAAAAAAAGATTTAGACGACATTCAGTTTAAAAACTGTTCTGTCCTTATCCAGTATATCGATGATCTTTTGCTTGCCTCACCTTCCTTTGAAGCCTGTAAAATTGATTCTCTGCACCTTTTGACCTGTCTTGCTCTAAAAGGCCATAAAGCTTCTAAAGAAAAATTTCAGCTCTGCTTACCAAAGGTTCATTATTTAGGCCATGCTATTTCCGCCGGAGAACGTCACCTTTCAACTGTACGAGTTGAAACAATTCTCAAAATCCCTCGGCCCACAACTGTCTTTCAAATGCATACCTTCTTAGGCATGGCCAGATATTGCCGCCAATGGATTTTAGGCTATGCCTCAATTGTAAAACCCTTGAAAAATTTTACCTTAAAGGATGCCCCTGAACCTTTGCAGTGGTCTCCAGAAGCCAAAAATGCCTTTTCTGTCATTAAAACTGCCCTTTCACAGGCACCTGCACTGAGACTTCCTGATTATTCAAAGCCTTTTACACTCTTTTGTCATAAAAAAAAGATGGCTTTGCTCTGGGGATACTTACTCAATCCCATGGAGATAAACATCGTCCTATTGCCTACTGTAGTACAGCCTTAGATCCTGTAGCAACTGGGTTTCCACCATGCCTTCAGGCAGTTGCTGCTGCTGCCATTCTTGTAGAATCATCTGCAAATATTGTTTTAGCTTCACTCTTAACTGTTGCTATACCCCACTCAGTGGCTGCACTTATTTTAAAAACCAAAACCCAACACCTTTCAAATGCCCGTTTAACTAAATTTGAAATTCTGCTACTTTCTGCGGCCCACATTACTTCAGTTCAGTGCCCTGTACTTAATCCTGCTTCCTTGTTACCTGCACCTTCTGATGGTGAGCCTCATGACTGCCTCACTGTTACCACTCATTTAACTTTACCTCGAGTTGATCTTAAAGACGTTCCCATTCCAAATGCTGACCTAGTCTTGTATGTTGATGGGCCCTGCCTAAGAAATTCCAAAGGCTCTCTTGTTGCAGGTTACGCTGTATGCTCCCAGCTATTCAACCTGATTGGTATGCTCCAAATTTTCCTTCCATAGCTCAGCACTACTGCCAGGCTTGTCCTGTGTGTCAAGTCCATAATGTAGGCAAACCTGTTAAAACTAAGAAAGCTGCACATCCCCCACCTTGGGGACCATTTGTAAATATTCAGATTGACTTTATACAAATGCCAAAATGTTGTAAATATCAATATGTACTTATTATAGTTTGTATGTTTTCAAGTTGAATTGAAGCCTATTCTGTGACAAGAGCCGATACTAAAGCTGTCACTAAAATCCTTTTAAAGGACCTTATCCTGCAATTTAGAATCCCACTTACCATCAATAGTGACAGGGGATCTCACTTTACTGGGCAAATTATACAAGAAATATGTAAAGCCCTGCAGATTTGACAGAACTTTCAATGCCCTTATCACCCACAGTCAGCAGGTGCTGTAGAGAGACAAAACAGGATACTGAAAAATAAACTAGCAAAAATCTGTGCTGAGACTGGTTTAAAATGGCCAGACGCTCTACCATTAGCATTAACGAGCATGAGATCCACCCCTAATCAGAAGACTGGACTCGGCCCACATGAAGTCCTGATGGAGAGACCTATGCAACTTCCATCCTCCCCACACTTACCACCTTCTCAGATTAACATCCATTTAGTTAATGATCTTGTATTACAATATTGTCAAGTATCAATGAAATGTGTTAAGGCATTTCGTTTACAGGTCCAAGAAGCTTTACCCAGAGAGCCTGAAGAAGCCTGCCATTCCTTACAGCCAGGAAATTGAGTTCATGTAAAAATCCACCAAAGAAAATCAGCTTTAGGACCTCGCTGGAAAGGTCCGTTCCAAGTTCTCACCACTAACATTGCAGTAAAGTGTCAGGGACCATCTACTCGAATCCACGCATTGCACTGCAAAAAGACTGTTCCTCCTGATGAAACCAAGGATTAAAGATTAAGACTCCAAGCAAAGAGCCCATTAATAACTAAACATGGAGTCCCTCCTGTTGACTATTTGTATTGGACTTTTATACCTGGCCTATGGGAATGTGTTTTTGTCTTTAATTAACCAAATTAGGATAGACTTAAATGTCTCTCGTTGTTGGATATGTAGTCATGTCCCTATCCATTCTACCGGGGGGATACCTATGATTCCAGTACCCTTAAATGCGACCCAAATGTCAGCTCCTTATTATTCACCTTTTCATGGAAACGAAAATTGGCAATATATAAATTGTAACCGAGCTGACTATGTACGACTAGCGTATACCACCCCTGGAAAGTTTTGTTGGGCCTGTAATGGATCTTGTGTTGCAGTAGGAGTCAGTAAGTGCGAAGTAGAATTTAAAGTAAATGGTGCTTGGTTCTCTAACAGTTCCTGGATACCTGGTTATTCTCCCATTTCAGCTAGATATTTAGGTTATTATTCAGTATGAATGTTAAAACCAGTTTGTAACTTTGCGGTTACCACACTAGCTGGTCACTATTTTGTATGTGGAGATAAGGCCTATAAAAATCTTCCTTCCGGTTGGGGAGGAACATGCTATGTCTCTGCAGCATATCCTGCCTTTACCATTAGATCTCACTTACCTAAAGGAAGAATTCGCAATGTTCGCGGAATCACAGAAAACCAAAGGTTTTGGGGTATAATGTTCCCCAACTATGGCGCAGGCTTAGCTATGTCCGAAATAAAGAAAGTTGCAGCATCCCTAGAGAAAATAGCTAATGCTATTGCCATTGGTTTTCGTGAAAAAAGAAATGAAAGAAATAAGACAAATGACTATACAAAACAGACTCGTCTTAGTTTATATATTAGCTAGCAAAGGAGGTGTGTGTGCTTTACTAAAATCAGAATGCTGCGTTTATATACCAGATGCTTCTAGTGCTATTGAGAACCAGGCTGAAATTATTGAGAAAGAAGCTGCTAAACTACACCAAACCGATCAATGGAGTCTTTGAGACTGGTTTGGTGGACTTGGGACCAAATTATTTTATATCACAATCATGATCCTCGGGTTTATTCTCTTTCTACAAGTACTGCTTCTCTTGCTACGCAATTGTAACCTTAGTGCATCCCGCAGAAGACACAACAGATATGTCTAACGTGATGCTGGGTCAATTGAGATTAGTCTCACAGTTGTTCCGAAGGAAGCACTGGGAGATACTCTACCTAAGAACAAGTTTCACTGTGCCTCGAAGGATGCATAAGTCAGACTGTTTTCCCATTAGCTCACTTGCAGTCTGTTGCCCAACACACGGTTACAAAATGTCATCGGTAGTACTATACGTACAAAGGGGGGAATGTGGAAGAAGAAAACCCCAGGCTTTAATTTCTACTGACTTCTTGAGTTAGTGCACTATTTGCTAATGATTGCTTTTTCCCCACCTATTTTGCAGTCTGCTCTTTCTCCCGCCCTTTTCCCTTGTTGAGCTGAGTAGACCTATGAGGTCAATACGTTAAACCACAGTCTATGCCCTCTTGCAACTTTCTGGTTCAAACCAGTTTTTCTTTGACTTGTTATAGCTTGTGTCATGTGACCTGAATTGAAACACATAAAAGGCTTTCTTCAATTGTCTGGGGGGGGAAGGGGGGCAGCATGCGGGACTGATAAGAGGAAGTTCTGTCTGTCCAGTGCTGTCCCCAGCAGCTGCTTGTAAATAAAGGTCTCTGACAACTTAGTGACCAAACAATCGAGTGAAGCCTGTTTCTTCCACAGGGTACAACTGTATGCCACTGCTTCAGAAATACCTGATCTTCGTAAAGCAGGGTGATCTGGACAGAGGGAAATTAGCCTTGTTTCTGCCAAAACAGACCCCCCCTAGAAACTGGAAACCCCCTAGAAACACCAATGAACCCTGACCCTGTCATTCAGGAAGTATTGGTTAATGTGCATGCCCGATACAGGAAAAATGCTAAAGTGTTGCTCACAAGGATATTTCTTCTTGGGATGATCAAGGGGGTTTTGTCTACAAAGGAATGCTTGTCAAGGGTTCTAACATGCTTGACTTGGTCTGACTCATGCCAGGTCTAGTAAGCGTCTGCCAAAAGGCTGGTACATCTTTATGAAAGCCATGGCAGAGCTGAACGTACCATCTTCTGTTATGGGCAACACCATGAATCATGATCATGTGGAATGCCTGAAAGCATCTGCCTCAGACCAAGAAACGCCAACAGCACCGCCTAAGAAGTGAAAAACTGTCTCTAAAAGCTGTTGGCTCTCCATGTACAGTTTTATGCTTTGAATTAAACTATTCTATACTGCTAAAGTTTTTGTCTACAGAGGATTTTTTTTAAATGAAAACACACGCATGTTTAAACAGCAACAGTTTTATTTACACAGCATCAGCTAAGTGTTTTATTTAGACAAGGTTCCTTGGGTGAATTTGATATCTTTTATTAGACCAACCAAAATGGTTGGAGAATAGTTATTAAGCAAGCTTTCGGGTTCAAAAACCCTTCGTCAGACTAAGGAAGCTTCAGCAGTTGGTGTGTGCTCTTCCTGGATGGAATGAAAAGTAAAGAAGCCAGGGGCTGGGCTGGGCTGGGGAGTCAGTTGCCAGGCAGATTGCAATGTATCAAAAATCCAATGTCTATGTTTAGTCCCAGGGGTTTAGGTTGTAGCCGTGTTGGTCTAAGGATATAGGCAGACAAGGTTCCTTGGGTGAATTTGATATCTTTTATTAGACCAACCCAAATGGTTGGAGAATAGTTATTAAGCAAGCTTTCGGGTTCAAAACCCTTTGTCAGGCTAAGGACGCTGCAGCAGTTGCTGCGTGCTCTTCCTGGATGGAATGAAAAGCAAAGAAGCCAGGGGCTGGGCTGGGCTGGGGAGTCAGTTGCCAGGCAGATTGTAATGTATCAAAAATCCAATGTCTGTGTTTAGTCCCTGATCTCTAGTATCCAGCAGGTTGATGAAATGGAGCTCATAGGCTCGTCTCTGGGATGTGTTGTGTAAATTTCCCTTGAGGATCAGGACTGAGAGATTGGAGAGAGAGTGGCCCTCCTGTGAGAAATGTGCCCCCACCGGTAATTGGGCGTTTCTGTCTTTGATGGATTTCCGGTGTGCGTTCATTCTGGTGCGCAGTTGTTGTCTGGTCTCTCCTACATATCTTCCATCAGGGCATTTGGTGCATTGGATGAGGTATACTACATTCCTGGAGGTGCAGCTGTAAGATCCTGGGATGCTGATGGCTCTGTTGTGGGGTGTAGTAATAGTGGGGGTGGTGGAGATGTGGGGGCAGGTTTTGCATTTCTTGTCATGGCACGGTCTGGATCTTTTTGGTGTATTCTGGGGCTGAGGAAGTTTGCTTCTTGTGATGAGGTTGGCGAGGTTCGGTGCTTGTCTGAAGGCTAGGATGGGTGGCTCTGGGAAGATCTTTTTAAGAATAGGGTCTTTTTCTAATATGGGTTGCAATTTTTTGAGGATTTTCCGTACAGGTTCAAGGGATGGGTGATAGGTCATAACCAGCGATGTGCGATTTGTGGGTGTTTTTCTTCTGTACTGCAGCAGTTCTTCACGTGGTATCCAGGTGGCTCTTTCAAACGTGCGATCTACCTCTCTGGAGGAGTGTCCTTGCTGGGTGAAAGCCTTTTTAAGATTGGTGAAGTGGCGATCCCGGGTGTTCTCTTCAGTACAGATGCAGTGGTATCTGAGGGCTTGGCTGTATATCACAGCTTTTTTGGTGTGTTTCGGGTGATTCCTGGTTTTGTGCAGATATGTGTGTTGGTCTGTGGGTTTCTTGTATACTGTGGTCTGTATTTTACCCTTCTGGATACTGATCATTGTGTCTAAAAAGGAGATGTTGGTGCTGGAGTATTCTAAAGAAAGTCGGATGGAGGGATGGTGACTGTTGAATTTCTGGCAGAACTCAATCAGAGATTGCAGGTTCTCAGTCCAAATGATGAAGATGTCATCGATATATCGTAAGTACAGCAAGGGTTTGATGGTGCAGTTCTTGAGGAAGTCTTTTTCCAGGTGGCTCATAAAAAGGTTGGCATACTGTGGGGCCATTTTAGTGCCCACAGCTGTTCCCATCGTCTGGAGGAAGTGTTGATTATTAAAAGTGAAATTGTTGTGTGTGAGGGTGAAGTGTATAAGCTCAGTGATGTCTTTGGGTCTGTATTCTGGGTTGTAATCTTGTTCCTGTATGTAAGGCAGGCATGGATGCCATCCTGGTGTGGGATGTTGGTGTATAGGCTGGTAACATCCATGGTGGCTAAGAGTGTGTTGCTGGGAAGGTGGTCTATGTTTTTAAGTTTCCGTAGCAAATCTGTGGTGTCTTGGATAAAACTTGCTCTGTGGGTGACGAGCGGTTTTAGGATGGATTCAACAAAACCTGATATTTCTTCAGTTAGGGTCCCATGGTTGGATATGATAGGTCTGCCAGGGTTCCCTTGTTTGTGGATTTTAGGGAGCATGTAAAAAGTCCCTGGGTTAGGTAGTGGGGGGATCAAGGTCTGTAGTTTTTCTTGTAATGTCGGTGGAAATGATTTGATGGTAGTGTTGAGTTTTTTGGTGCAAAGGGGAGTAGGATCTTCTTGTAGTTCTTTGTAGTAGGTGGTGTCAGAGAGCTGTCTGTTGGCTTCCTTTATGTAATCCTCACGGTTTAGGAGGACTGTGGCTCCTCCTTTATCTGCTGGTTTTATTACTATTTGGTGGTTAGATCTTAGAGATTCTATGGCCTTTTTCTCTGGTAGAGAGAGGTTGTTGTGGTGGCGCGTGTTGCTGATTATTTCATTGTTCATTCTTTCCATGAAGTAGTCAATGTAGCAGTCAAGGTTAGGGTTTCGTCCACTGCGAGGTGTCCAATCTGATGTTTTTGGGGGTTTTTTGGCATTGATCTTTTCTTGAATGTTGTCAGAGGATGAGTTGTTGTTGGGAGTGGGTTCAGTGTGGTCGTGGAAATATTCTTTGAGGCGCAGGCGTCGGAAGAATTCTTCTAGTTCTCCACATTGAAGTATTTTATTAGGGTATTTTTCTGGACAGAAATTTAGGCCTTTAGAAAGGACAGATTTTTCAGTTTTGGTAAGCGTGTGTGTGGAGAGATTGATAATATTTGTGGGTTGGTTGGTGCTCGCAGTTTCATCAAGTCTGAGGTTGGAAGGTCGGAAGGTGTTGGTGTTGTTCCTCTGATGGTTGTTTTGTGGCTGGGGAGCTTGTTCTTGGAGTAATTTGTCCCATTTCTTCTTTTTATGTAGGATGAATGCTGTAGAAAGTTTTTTGTAGTCTCTTTGTATCTGCTGTATATTGTCAGGGAACACGCATGGATTTCTATCTTTTAAGTTGTTGTAGTGTATGACGATTTCCTTCCTGAGTTGGTCTCTTTTGGAGTAGAGTAGGTGAAGTAGATGATTTCTAATTTTCTCTGAAGTTCTTCTGCATAGCTGTGCAGCATATTTGGAGTTGTGTGTAGTAGTCAGGGGATTGTAGATGTTTAATCCTCGGGGAATGAAGTTGTGTTTCTTGCAAAGGCTTAGAAAATATATGTCGCTGTTGAGTTTGGCTTCTTTCTTTGTCATGTTGTACAGTTTCCATTTCAGACGGCTGAATTCGATATCTTCCATGTTGCAGGTATGTTTAGTCCCTGATCTCTAGTATCCAGCAGGTTGATGAAATGGAGCTCATAGGCTTGTCTCTGGGAAGTGTTGTGTAAGTTTCCCTTGAGTATTAGGACTGAGAGATTGGAAAGAGAGTGGCCCTCCTGTGAGAAATGTGCCCCCACCAGTAATTGGGTGTTTCTGTCTTTGATGGATTTCCGGTGTGCGTTCATTCTGGTGCGCAGTTGTTGTCTGGTCTCTCCTACATATCTTCCATCAGGGCATTTGGTGCATTGGATGAGGTATACTACATTCCTGGAGGTGCAGCTGTAAGATCCTGGGATGCTGATGGCTCTGTTGTGGGGTGTAGTAATAGTGGAGGTGGTGGAGATGTGGGGGCAGGTTTTGCATTTCTTGTCATGGCACGGTCTGGATCTTTTTGGTGTATTCTGGGGCTGAGGAAGTTTGCTTCTTGTGATGAGGTTGGCGAGGTTCGGTGCTTG
The DNA here is from genome assembly GCF_030867095.1 of Alligator mississippiensis. Lineage (NCBI taxonomy): Eukaryota > Metazoa > Chordata > Crocodylia > Alligatoridae > Alligator > Alligator mississippiensis. The sequence continues at coordinate 325,462,051 of NC_081824.1, forward strand.
TCTGAAGGCTAGGATGGGTGGCTCTGGGAAGATCTTTTTAAGAATAGGGTCTTTTTCTAATATGGGTTGCAATTTTTTGAGGATTTTCCGTACAGGTTCAAGGGATGGGTGATAGGTCATAACCAGCGATGTGCGATTTGTGGGTGTTTTTCTTCTGTACTGCAGCAGTTCTTCACGTGGTATCCAGGTGGCTCTTTCAAACGTGCGATCTACCTCTCTGGAGGAGTGTCCTTGCTGGGTGAAAGCCTTTTTAAGATTGGTGAAGTGGCGATCCCGGGTGTTCTCTTCAGTACAGATGCAGTGGTATCTGAGGGCTTGGCTGTATATCACAGCTTTTTTGGTGTGTTTCGGGTGATTCCTGGTTTTGTGCAGATATGTGTGTTGGTCTGTGGGTTTCTTGTATACTGTGGTCTGTATTTTACCCTTCTGGATACTGATCATTGTGTCTAAAAAGGAGATGTTGGTGCTGGAGTATTCTAAAGAAAGTCGGATGGAGGGATGGTGACTGTTGAATTTCTGGCAGAACTCAATCAGAGATTGCAGGTTCTCAGTCCAAATGATGAAGATGTCATCGATATATCGTAAGTACAGCAAGGGTTTGATGGTGCAGTTCTTGAGGAAGTCTTTTTCCAGGTGGCTCATAAAAAGGTTGGCATACTGTGGGGCCATTTTAGTGCCCACAGCTGTTCCCATCGTCTGGAGGAAGTGTTGATTATTAAAAGTGAAATTGTTGTGTGTGAGGGTGAAGTGTATAAGCTCAGTGATGTCTTTGGGTCTGTATTCTGGGTTGTAATCTTGTTCCTGTATGTAAGGCAGGCATGGATGCCATCCTGGTGTGGGATGTTGGTGTATAGGCTGGTAACATCCATGGTGGCTAAGAGTGTGTTGCTGGGAAGGTGGTCTATGTTTTTAAGTTTCCGTAGCAAATCTGTGGTGTCTTGGATAAAACTTGCTCTGTGGGTGACGAGCGGTTTTAGGACGGATTCAACAAAACCTGATATTTCTTCAGTTAGGGTCCCATGGTTGGATATGATAGGTCTGCCAGGGTTCCCTTGTTTGTGGATTTTAGGGAGCATGTAAAAAGTCCCTGGGTTAGGTAGTGGGGGGATCAAGGTCTGTAGTTTTTCTTGTAATGTCGGTGGAAATGATTTGATGGTAGTGTTGAGTTTTTTGGTGCAAAGGGGAGTAGGATCTTCTTGTAGTTCTTTGTAGTAGGTGGTGTCAGAGAGCTGTCTGTTGGCTTCCTTTATGTAATCCTCACGGTTTAGGAGGACTGTGGCTCCTCCTTTATCTGCTGGTTTTATTACTATTTGGTGGTTAGATCTTAGAGATTCTATGGCCTTTTTCTCTGGTAGAGAGAGGTTGTTGTGGTGGCGCGTGTTGCTGATTATTTCATTGTTCATTCTTTCCATGAAGTAGTCAATGTAGCAGTCAAGGTTAGGGTTTCGTCCACTGCGAGGTGTCCAATCTGATGTTTTTGGGGGGTTTTTGGCATTGATCTTTTCTTGAATGTTGTCAGAGGATGAGTTGTTGTTGGGAGTGGGTTCAGTGTGGTCGTGGAAATATTCTTTGAGGCGCAGGCGTCGGAAGAATTCTTCTAGTTCTCCACATTGAAGTATTTTATTAGGGTATTTTTCTGGACAGAAATTTAGGCCTTTAGAAAGGACAGATTTTTCAGTTTTGGTAAGCGTGTGTGTGGAGAGATTGATAATATTTGTGGGTTGGTTGGTGCTCGCAGTTTCATCAAGTCTGAGGTTGGAAGGTCGGAAGGTGTTGGTGTTGTTCCTCTGATGGTTGTTTTGTGGCTGGGGAGCTTGTTCTTGGAGTAATTTGTCCCATTTCTTCTTTTTATGTAGGATGAATGCTGTAGAAAGTTTTTTGTAGTCTCTTTGTATCTGCTGTATATTGTCAGGGAACACGCATGGATTTCTATCTTTTAAGTTGTTGTAGTGTATGACGATTTCCTTCCTGAGTTGGTCTCTTTTGGAGTAGAGTAGGTGAAGTAGATGATTTCTAATTTTCTCTGAAGTTCTTCTGCATAGCTGTGCAGCATATTTGGAGTTGTGTGTAGTAGTCAGGGGATTGTAGATGTTTAATCCTCGGGGAATGAAGTTGTGTTTCTTGCAAAGGCTTAGAAAATATATGTCGCTGTTGAGTTTGGCTTCTTTCTTTGTCATGTTGTACAGTTTCCATTTCAGACGGCTGAATTCGATATCTTCCATGTTGCAGGTATGTTTAGTCCCTGATCTCTAGTATCCAGCAGGTTGATGAAATGGAGCTCATAGGCTTGTCTCTGGGAAGTGTTGTGTAAGTTTCCCTTGAGTATTAGGACTGAGAGATTGGAAAGAGAGTGGCCCTCCTGTGAGAAATGTGCCCCCACCAGTAATTGGGTGTTTCTGTCTTTGATGGATTTCCGGTGTGCGTTCATTCTGGTGCGCAGTTGTTGTCTGGTCTCTCCTACATATCTTCCATCAGGGCATTTGGTGCATTGGATGAGGTATACTACATTCCTGGAGGTGCAGCTGTAAGATCCTGGGATGCTGATGGCTCTGTTGTGGGGTGTAGTAATAGTGGAGGTGGTGGAGATGTGGGGGCAGGTTTTGCATTTCTTGTCCTGGCACGGTCTGGATCCTGTTGGTGTGTTCTGGGCTTGAGGAAGTTTGCTTCTTGTGATGAGGCTGGCGAGGTTTGGTGCTTGTCTGAAGGCTAGGATGGGTGGCTCTGGGAAGATCTTTTTAAGAATAGGGTCTTTTTCTAATACGGGTTGCAATTTGTTGAGGATTTTCCATACAGATTCAAGGGATGGGTGATAGGTCATAACCAGCGGTGTGTGATTTGTGGGTGTTTTTCTTCTGTACTGCAGCAGTTCTTCACGTGGTATCCAGGTGGCTCTTTCAAACATGCGATCTACCTCTCTGGAGGAGTGTCCTTGCTGGGTGAAAGCCTTTTTAAGATTGGTGAGGTGGCAATCCCGGGTATTCTCTTCAGTACAGATGCAGTGGTATCTGAGGGCTTGGCTGTATATCACAGCTTTTTTGGTGTGTTTCGGGTGATTGCTGGTTCTGTGCAGATATGTATGTTGGTCTGTGGGTTTCTTGTATACTGTGGTCTGTATTTTACCCTTCTGGATACTGATCCTTGTGTCTAAAAAGGGGATGTTGGTGTTGGAGTATTCTAGAGAAAGTCGGATGGAGGGATGGTGACTGTTGAATTTCTGGTGGAACTCAATTAGAGATTCCAGGTTCTCACTCCAAATGATGAAGATGTCATCGATGTATCATAAGTACAGCAAGGGTTTGATGGTGCAGTGCTTGAGGAAGTCTTCTTCCAGGTGGCTCATAAAAAGGTTGGCATACTGTGGGGCCATTTTAGTGCCCATAGCTGTTCCCATCATCTAGAAGAAGTGTTGATTATTAAAAGTGAAATTGTTGTGTGTGAGGGCGAAGTGTATAATATCTTTGGGTCTGTATTCTGGGTTGTAATCTTGTTCCTGTAGATATGTAAGGCAGGCATGGACAAAGCATTCATGAAAGTCACAGCAAGAAATACATGTTTGGGCGTGTTGAAACATGTTTTGAGCAGGTCCAGCCACATGGAAATTTACTTTTTACAAAATGCATCACCACCCTATCATTTTGTGCTTAATCGTTGGTATAATACTGTTTTAAAATCTATGCAAACGATAGCTCCTTGCTACGGTGGTGCAGGAAAAACACACAGTGGTATCCACAGGTGACAGATCAGGGGTTCTGCAACTATTTCATCTGAAAAGCAAGTGTCGGTAGCGTTCTTGTTTAAAAATAACAAAATGCTTTGAGGAAAGAGAGCGCTGTTTGGGGGGGTGGCCATATGAGTCAAAAAATTCCCCGTGGGTCCGATCCTCCAGGTAAACGGCCAACCAATGTTCTCCGGGTTGATTATGCAGGTGTTTGTTGACCACCAAGCTCAGGGGCCTTTGAGACAGTCGAGTCTTAGGAAGCCAGTGGCAGGGGAAAATGTCTAAGAAAGTTTCTTTGGCATAAGGGCCTAAGGATAAAACCCTGGCAAGCTGTTCAGAGTCCATCTTCACATGTAGTAAAACAGGACATTTCTCCTCTGATTTATTTCTATGATGTTGTCAAAGACCGCGTACAAGATCATGTTAACTGTGGTGGCCAAAGCCGCAGCAAAGAGTATTTTTGCTCTCAGTTCCCAGTTTTAATCAGTGAATAATGACCAGCACACTCCTGGTCAGGAGACAGGTCAAAGGCAAACAAGGTGTACCCCAGGGCAAACTCCTCACGGTTGATTATCAGGGCCCAGTCTTTCATATGTTTACCAGCCATGTGCACCAGATGCATATATTCTCTCATGCAGTTACCATTCTCAAAATCTGGTTGCAAGGGTTTTGTTGGGGTTTGTTCTCCATTGACATAGAAGGCCACAAAATTGTATTGTATTGTAATGTTTAAAGTTAAAGGGGTTCTTAGCATAATTCCTGCTAAAGGCATTGTTATCCATGAACCCAGTGATGATGAGTTTGGGCAGCTGTCCCAGAAATAAATTCTCCTGGTTGCTGACTCGGCTGCTGGCAGGAATGCTAAACACTTTCATACCCACGCGATCTATGGGGTATTTAGCGCTGGCCATAAGCAAGGCCTCCGCATGGCCCAGTCAGATGCCCAGGGCTACTTTCACTTTTTTCACAAAAAGTGAGGCGGATGTGATTTTTAGTTTACATTGGCCAGTCGCTGTGGTGTCCATCAAACAGAAGGCATCTTTGCTGCATGTCAGTTTAATTTTCACATCCACACCATTCAGCAACAGTTTTTCTTGAAAAAACAAATCGCTATGGAGATGACCAAGCCGCTTTATCTTTCTGCTCCGGTCTGTCAGGTTTGCCCGTCTCCGAAACCCGTGATTATTGCCATCCCGTGTGACCGTTTCATGATGTCTGGGAGTATCTGCAAACAGGATGGCAGAAAATTGGGTGGCGAGGATGTCATCACTGTAGTTGAGAACTGATTCAGTGAAGGCTCGGTATGGGTAACAGTTGTTGCTCTGGCTTATGAGACCATCTCCCAGAGTGACATCCAGCTGACTGAAGACAGAGGCCAGCGGGTAGTTCACCAGACCCACCACTGCCCCGGCATCAAGATCAGTTCCATCACCTTTTACAATCTTGCAGCAAAGGTACAGCAGCATGTTGTTCAAATCCATGTAATCTTTGCCATTCCTGGCTATGAAAAAGTCAAGGGGGCCAGACTCAATAATAGCTGAGAGTAGGGGAATCTCAACATACAGGCTTTTCTCAATGCAGGTCTGTGTAGGGTCTATTTGAAACACATCCAATTCGGATTTGGCACATTATTCAGACCTGCAGTGAACAAAGGCCATGACGATTAAAATATATTTCTGTTTCCACCAGGAGAGCACCCCTTCATTCTTCCAGGCTGCTTCTTGGTTTTTCATGTATGGCTGCCCCTTCGACTTACCCTCTTCTTTTTAAGGGGTTGAGGAGGTCCTGCATGTCCAGAGTGTGGTGCATCTCTCTTTCTTTTAAGGCTCTTTCTTTGAATATACACGAGGTTGGACCCCCTGCTTTGCCAGCTTGACCACCTTATCCAGGACAGCTCAGGAGACATCACTGATCACGTCTTTGATTATGTTTTGCACTGCATTTTTAGCGTGGGGCTTAATAATCTCCAGATCCCTTCTCAAAAGCAGAATGACTTTTCTAAAGAGACTGTGGAATATGCCTCCCATGGCAGCCCCATACATCATGGGCACCCCCTGATATCCGGGAATACCATACTTGGCCTGGGCTTTATTATAAATTCTGTACAAATTAGGGTCCCCATAGTTTTTTTACCGTTGCCATCATGCTTCTACTTATTTTAAAATCTCAAAGTCTTCTGGGGGCATAGGTGAAGCTTAACAATCACCTTACCAAAGCCAAATGAGATGCGTTTGTTCTGATCCATCTTTATTTCAATGCTGATTGTGTCAATGTGGTGCTAACTAATGGGGACATAATGTGGCTTGTCATATGTGATGGTGACAAACTCGTTCTTGCTTTCATGGACAGGGATGCAGCGTATTAAAGGAACCGAAAAGTCCCCGACAAGCTGATGGTCCACAATGTCCGTGTAGACATACAGCGAATTGAATCCACCGGTAATATTGGCTGGGAAGGGTGGTTTTTTTAACAGAGGACCCAGGTAGCATTCCCAAAATATAGGCTAGCTCACTACGGGTATAAAAAGCATAAGAGTTATCTTTGGTTTTAAATCTCACTTTTCCCGTCACTTGAGCATAGTACATAACTAATTTTGGTGGAGTAGGGTGGATGGCAACTGTATCGTTCATAAGATCCAGCAACTCTATGATGGTTGTATAATACCCCTGATGCAGGAGGTACTCCCATTTTTTAGTCCCAGAAATGATTTTGAAAGTGGTGTCTTCGTTGATGTTGTTCCAGCTGTGTGGGTATTGTATTTCTGCTAACCCTAGCTCCTAGTTACCCAGAAGATCCAGAGGTTTAACCAACTGTATAGTAAAGTTCAAGCTGGTGTTCTGCGGAAAAATCCTGGCACAAGTGTTGCTGGGCAAAGTGATGTAAAACTGCCATCACACATCTTGGCCTTCTGACTGAGGTACCTCTATATGTTACAAACTTTGGAGGCTTCCACCCAGCTGTTAAATTTAGCCAGCCACCCCAGCCATTTCACCAGCAACCACTTCTTTCTTCCCTTTCCTTTTGTTGCTAGAACTTTTTCAACCCTGTAAACTCTGTCCTGTTTGCGGTTCACTTTTTGTAGTTCTTCAGGGTAAAAAGAACCCTCGATAGGTTCATCTTCGTAATCTGTTAGGTGGTATACAGGTGTCTGCATGCGTCTAAGGACTTCATCCACTATGAAAATCTCATCAGTGAATGTTTGTTCATAACCTTTTTCAAACCTCCCTTTGGTCCTAGACACCCTCATGTGGGCTTCTTTTCTAAACATGGGTGCTGCTGCTTTTATTTTGAAATAGTCCCTGTACACGGTTTTCGACACCTGTGGAGAGTATGAGACATTCACGTCAACAGACCTGGTGCGGATAGTTCTGTGAAAACTGCGGTTGTAGCTCTTTATAAACTCTCGTAACACATCAATGTAGTGAAAGGTGCTGCGGGCTGTAAAATACCTCCACATCCTTGATTTTAATGTTCTCTTAAACCTCTCTACCACCGCTGCTTTCACTTCACTATTCGTCACAAAATGGTGAATATTATACTGTTTTAGCAATTTGCTTAAAGACTATTTAAAAATTCTTTCCCCCAATAAGTCTGTAATTTTCGAGATATGTGACCCAAGCTATTTCACTGTCTGACTTGTCTTTTAGACCCACAACCCAGGCATACTTTGATAAAATGTCTATCACTGTTAAGATGAACTTAACCCCACAATTGTGCTTGGAAAACTGCTGTGTATCCACCAAATCTTCCTGCCATTGTGTATCAATATTTGAAACAAGTCTTGTTTCTTTTAAAACATCTTCTTCCCGGTTTGTGTAGGGTGTAAGTGTCCTGATTTGAAAGCCAGGCAGCCACCCCATTTCTGTTCAGAACCTTATTCTGCCTTTTGGCAGGCAAAAAGCATGTTCACCCTGCCAAAACTCTCAGCCTCACCAGGAGACTAATAAACTTCCTTTAACACAGCCTCCTGTGTAGACATGTCTGGTAACCACTGTGCCCCACCCCACCCCATGTGAACACCCATGTGGTGCATTCAAACACTTGAGGGCAAATTTAAACCATGGTAAAACAAGGTTTATTAAGCAGGTAAGAAATACAGCATTAACAGAGGTCTATAGCCTCGTCTTGAACAATTGTTCAAAACCAGATCATGCAAGAAACCTTCTTCTGAACAGCATTGGGATACTTTTTTATTTGAAAATAGTCTCTCAGTACACCCCTGCTCGGTGACCTCCATGGGCTCGTAGCCCTGCTCAGTAACCTTCATAGGCTCAAAGCCTGGGTTAGTGGTCATTGTCTTTGGACAAAAATGTTGCATCGGTCTTTGGTCTCGAACTGCTCTCTTTTGGACACAAACAAAAACAGTTCACGCAAAAGACCTTTACTGCTGGTGGGGTGCCAATGTGCAGGTTTTGAAAGCTCTCTATGAAGGCATCGTCTACCTGCAAAAACACTGTTATTAACATAGGCCCAGAGAGTTACAAGAGAAGCACCCCCACAAAAATCATCTAAGTTGGTTACCTCAGCAGAGTCCCTTGAGACAGAGTTGTCTATGCTCTCCATAGGCAGGTCTGATACAGACTGCTCAAGTTCTGTCACAGTCCCTGGTCTTGTTTTGGTAGACTTGGCATCCATCTCACATGAATCTCCTTCATGTCTGCCCCTGCTTGCCTTAGCACAGTCTCAGCCAAACAGAAGGCTCACTTGGGAAAGCAGCTAGACCTGGTGGTCTTGCAGCCTAAGCCCCCCCACCCCTCAACCTGCTCCAGTTGGTTCAGCGTCTTTCTTGGGGAGGTCTGAGGCCTCTGAAACCCCCACCAATTGGTCGGGGGGTGGTGGGGTGGGTTAGAGGGGTCACACCACCCCACTGCCAACCCATAGGCCACACCTGTGCCCTGGGGGCTAGAGCAGTCTGAGGCCTAATAGGTCATAACTGTACCATGTGTTCTAGGGCAGGTCTTGCAGTATGAAGGGGTGGGCTTTGGGGGGGGCTGCATGGGCTGTCCTTCTGATGTCATGGACCATGTGGTGGTGGTGTCACACACCATTTGACTGGAGGATAGGGGTGGGGTTACTGATGTCACACACCATGGTGGTTGGGGGCAGAGTTGCTGATGTCACATACCATGTGACTGAGGGGTGGAGGGTGGAGTTGATGATGTTGCACACCATGTGACTGGGGTGGGGGCGGAGTTGCTGATGTCACGCACCATGGGGCAGGGGCGGTGATGTCACACACTATGCGACTGGGGCAGGGGGTGGGGCTTGTGACATCACATGCCATGTGACTTAGGTCAGGGGCGGGGCTTGTGATGTCACGCACTATATAATGGGGAAGGGAAGGGGCGAAGGGGGCAGGACAAGGGCAGTGAGCCTATAAACTGTAGGATGTATACTTTTAACTTTTTTTCAGTGACCTTGTCACTGGAGCTGGAAGTATCTCTGGAAATTAGTGGATAAGCCTGAGCTGGGATGGGGGGAGGAGGTTGTCTGGCTCTCTTTAGGCCAGGGCCAAAGAAAGCCAGATTGTTGTACAGGAAGATTTAGATAACCCTTTGGAAAGGAATGGAATAAAGTGTGGAATGAAGTGCAAAGTCATGCGTTTAGCAATGAATTTAGGACTTCAGCCATAAGATGGGGATACAGACTGGAGATAATGAAGAAGAAAGGAACCTAAATATGTTGGTTGACTGAGTTTTCAGTGTAATACAGCTGTGAAAAAGGCTAATACAATATTAGAATATATTAGGTGGGATAAATGCAGTAGAGACAAGAAGGTACCAATACTGTTATATAAAGCATTGGTAAGACCCAGTTTAGAGTATTGTGTGTAGTTCACATCATTTAAAAAAGGTTCACTTAACACTAGAAAAAGTTCAAAGAAGGATTCCTAAAATTACTAAAACTTCTTTTCTTGTGAAAGTTTAAAGGGGCTGGCTTGTTTAGCAAAATGGAAACTGAAAAGGGATATGTCTAATCACTTTTTGCAAATACATTCCTGGTTGAATATTAGGCAGAGAAGAGCTTTTTAGCCTGAAAAAAATGCAACCAACACAGGATCAAGTGAGTAGAAATAGGCTACAGATAAATTTAGTTTGAAAGAAGATTCCTAACAATCAAAAGGAGCAAAGTTTTGGAATGGTTTTCCAAGCAAGACCATTGAAATGATTTCAACCATGATGGTTGAGACTCTTTTAGCCTGGAATTTCTTGTTAATATCTGGATATACAAGAAACATAAGACATTTCAGATCATGTTAAACAATTTTTTTACTTTTTTCTTCCTGGCTTTTAGCAGTGCCCTGGCTGACTCAGATTGATGGCTGCCCACAAAGCACATACCAAGGGCTTTACCAGATCTGAAATTCTATGTTTCTTTTCTAGGAGGTAAATACTGCAGTACCATCACAGTTGGGCCTATTTTAAACCATTTGTCACCAGTTGTCAAAGAACACCTAATCACCAATCAAACTGGCCTCCATCTAGGGAAATCATGCATGAAGAAAGTAATAAACATTATGCAGCACACTGTAGATGGCTTTGAAAAAGGAATGGTCACTGGTGCTGTATTTGTAAACCTGTCAGCAGCTTATGACACTAAGCCACTGGAGGTTCCTTGCAAAAATATATAATATGATGAAAGATTTCCAATTAAGAATAATATGATTCTTACTGGAAAACCAATGATTCTACATGAAATTATGCAAATGAAGCTGATAGCAAAAACAAAGGAATTACTTATTTCAAAGGATTTCCTTGCATCTCTGCTATTTAACATCTACACCAAGAATAACCAATTCAACCAGGCATAAGAAGTTTTATTTATGTAGAGGACTGGTGTACCACTGCCCAAGTTAAGAACTACAACCAGGTCAAGGCCACGCTGGTATCAATTCCAACTGTCCAACTATTACATCAAAAATCAACTATGTGCCAATCCAAATAAAACATAGATAAAGGAAGTCTCACCTTCAGACATTAGATAATAATAAGCAACAAAACCTAACCTGGAATGGAATAACCCTAACCCACTGCTTGAATCCTGTCTACTTGGAAGTGACACTAGATCACACACTTTCATATAAAGCACTCATAGGAAAGACAAAGTGCAAAGTTAATTCCTGGAACAACATATTAAAGAAGCTCATCAACTCCAAATGTGGGACCAACCCAAAAATGTTACAAACTACTATGCTTACACTTTGTTATTCAGCAGCTGAATACTCAGGCCCTGTTTGGGAAAGATTGGCACATGCAAGGAAGCTGGGAACTGTAGTAAATGAAAGCTGCAGGTGCGTTACTGCATGCCTTAAACCAACAAATGTCAATCTCCATCTACTTGTCAGAATCCCCAACAAGACATTAGGAGAGCAGTAACAAGCTAAATAAATGCATCCAACAGATCAAAGAAAAAGAACCCACTACATGTCCACATTATAGCTCCCGGTAGACTAAAATCACAAAAAAGTTTTCTTTCTACAACACAGCCGCTGGATCAAACAGTGACAGCCACATGAATAAAATGTCACAATCATGAATAACAATGACCCAGAGGGTGTTAGGATGATTTTAAAAACTGCTGAACATCTCCTTGAATGCACAGAACCTGATTGGCCAACATGGAGATGCTTGAACCACCTCCAAACAGGGGTTGTTAAGACTAAGGTTAACATGCAACTGTGGGGATATTCTAAAGACACAAACAACCTGTGTGAATATGCAGGAAATTTTGAGACTACAGAACACCTACTAGTCTGCCCACATATAGGGCAATCATACACAAATGAGGACCTCACTAAAGCTACAGTTCAAGCAATACTATGTGTCCATTTCTGGACTCAGACAGGACACCAGAAGATGACGGCAGCCAGGCCACTTACTAACCACCTTTCCAGCCATTCATTTAGGCTTTAATATTAAAATCGATACAAATGCATGCTTTCCATGGTTTTTTCTCCCAGAAATTGGTGGATTTTTTACATTATTTGACTTGGGTAGTCTGCAGTTTTCCATTTTTTAATGGAAGATCTTACTTTAGAGTTTTTTTTATTTCCTACTGAAAAGTCATTATTTTATATCTTATTTAAATTCTCTTTCCTGAAGTCTAAAATTGTTTTAGATCTTGTTTTGCTTCTTTATGGCTATATTTAGTTTCTGCAGATACCTCCTTTATTTCATCCATCATGATTCAAAAGGAGTATCAACCTTATTTCTTTCCTGGGAGACTGAGGCCACTTGTGACACCACGTTTATCCCTTGTGACTTCATCAGTTAACCAATAACCAATATTCTGGGTCTCACACTAGTTTCCATTAGAAATAAGGTATAATGATAGAGTCAGGTTTTTCTTTAATGCCATCCAATTTTCTTTTTTTAAACTGCATTAAGTACTGCTTCCCAGAACAGGGCAGGAATGAAACAGCACTGGAACTTTGCTCGCAGTTCTGAGCCTGTGTTCAGCCAGTACCATCACAGTTGGGCCTTAGGCAAAAGGTGTTTATTGCTGCTTTTCCCATACAAACCAAGTTCCAAGTAAATAATACCTAGATCCCTGCATTTGCATTCATTCTCCATCGTATTCCCTTTGTACATGTAGCTCTGATTCATACCAGCTTTCCATGTGTCCTACTTTGGCAAATGATTTGTATTATTTTAGCAATTATATTCCATAAAAGAGCTTATGGCTTGTTACATTAATCCAAATGAAAGGTAATTATTACACCTACCATATTTAATGAGGTTTCACCCAAACCTTTACCATGACAGCATTTCCTTATTATCCCCCTCTGTTCATTGGCTCAACATACTAACGATGAAGCCCTGCACAACATATTAAAGCTTCTTATTGTTCCTAAAAATAACATTATTTTCTCTTTTTGTTTAGTTCTTTAGTTTCCAAGAATGAAAATAAAACACAGACTGGTTTACTTTTTATCTTTGTTTTGCAGTACATTTCAGTCATGCTAACACAATGGTATGTTATTTGGGCTATGATCTTTCTCCCGCTAAAAAAGAAGGTGGGAAACTTTTGTTTAAACAAACCACCCAGCTTCTCTTTCCATGGTACTAGAACGCAACAAAGCCTGGTAGTGTGACCTCTTAGTGTGACATCTTTGTGTGACTTAATGTAGTAAGTCTTTATTAGGGATTTACTACATTAGGAATTACCCTTAAATTCAGCTTACCCATTGGAATAGTTGCAGATTAGCAAATTTAGTATAGATAAAGAGGGTAGTTTACACAGGTGAAATTTACCCCCGTTTGAACCTGACGTAAAAAATAGTGAATGGTCTGTTAGCATATATCTCCTGTTACCTTCAGGGAAGACAGCAGTAGCATCCATGTGCATTTTAATTAAAGTCGTTCCCAGACAGGAGCTTTAATTAAAATGGTTCATCATCATGTGTATTAACCTCCTCCCCCTGCCCTTCCTTCCCTGCCCCCCTGCCACACACACACACTTTAAAATGGCTGAGGGGGCCCTTTAACTAAAGCTCATTCCACGAGGTTTAGTTAAAGTGTCCTGTGGCCATTTTGAAATGCAGGGGAAGGCTTAATGCAGGTAACAATGAGGCTATGCTGGAGTTTTCTAATTATAAAGTGGAGCAGATTTGATTAATGGCATTCATTATATTTATTAATTGTGGTTATTAATTATGATATGTATGTGTATTAACTACGATAAATTAATCGAGTGTGCTCTGATACATTCTAATTAGAAATCATCAGACCACTTCTATAGGCAACCCTAGTGCCCAGGTGTTACAGTGTGAAAAATTGCAGTAAGGGCTCTCGGATTGGCTTAATGTCATGTCTTATTGGACAGAGTATCTCCAGCCAATGCTAGGCAACACGTGATGCCCTTACATCAGTCTGCTCCACCACCAGGGGACTCTTTTGCAGGGCAGTCGGGCTAGGATTTGATCTGACCCCTGGGACTGCACAGGAATGTTGGGGGGAAGACAAAGTTTCCAAAATAGTTTACATTTTGATCCACATTACTACAGCAGGAAAGGAAGTAAAAACTGATAGATATTAACCACGTAGTATTAAAATGAAAGAATCATCACAAAATTGCAATAAGCAGAAAAAAAGAAGAAAAAAATCTTAGGAATACAGAGGCAAAATATGCAATATTCTCTGACATTCCAATAAAAAAATGTTATCTTTATAAGTACTATCCAATACGCCTTAATTTGTGTGTGTGTGTGTGTGTGTGTGTGAGAGAGAGAGAGAGATACTGAAAACACAAGAAAACATCTTTCCCTACCGATTTCATCCTTTTCACTTGGTAAACATTTGTGTCAATCCTGCAAATCTTCCCAGGTTTTGGGAAATACTGAAAATAGTATTTCCATGAAAACTGTGAAGAACTGTAATTAAAAATCATTCGAGTGCTATTCTTTCAGGCATTTTAAACTGTTTTCAGTCAGCATTTGTGTAAGAAATATTTTGTTCAATAGAGCAAAAATATTTATCAAAGTAAATCTCACTAATAAACATCTATTTTGTATAGTTGCAAAGTTGCTTGCACAGCCACCTTCAAGTATATCACAAAATAGACTTTAAGTTGAATACAGAATGCTGAAAAGAAGATTCTCAACAAATACCTCATGGGGAAAAAAATCAAACATCCAAATACTGACAAAACCACATACCATATAAAACCCATCAGTCTGGTAGACACTTTGCAACAAAAAGAGCAAATCTCAGACAATTTATTTAGCAACTTTAGTAAATTTATTGCAAATTATTAATTCTAAACATTATTCTGGATTGATTTAAATAATAATTTAACTGGCAAATGGCAGGTCCATCTACACTCATGGGGGAGGGGAGGGGGAGTGTTGCTCCACTGTTACACAAAAGATAGGTTAAAATGGCCTTGATGTTAATGAAAAACAATGAAGTGTAAACACAGCATTTCTCTGATCAGGCATGATATCAGCACAGCTCACAACTTTGTAACTTGTGCCGTTCCTATTATCTGGCAACAATTCATTACTTTTTAAAGGTAGATCAAATTGAGGGTCTATACCACTTAACTTCCATTTAATGTAAGGAGACTTTACAAATATTTTTTTAAATTTTCTTTGTGATTATAAAAATATTTTAAAACAAGTTTCCTTCCCAGTGATTATTTTTTTCTGTGCCATTACACATAGGAGTGTGTTTCTGAGTGAGATAAAGCACCCAATCCAAAAAATGTGGACACACACAACTCTGCTACCTTGAGCAGGCTGATGATTTTAATGACTATTCTTGGTAGTACCAAAGTGTCAATGAACTTAAGCCATACTGCTAAACATGGGCGACTGGTGCCTCCCGAGTCTAGGGGGCATTAGATCGCCAGTGTGGGGAGGGTGTCTCCCTGATTGCTGACCAGGGGGGCGGTCCCCCCACGGCCGATCGCTGAGTGCGGAACTACTAGCGGCAAAACTGGCAAAACTGGATGTGGACTTCTGCCAGCACTTCCAGTTTTGTGGCTGGTGCTTCCAGGGGGTGCACAGCCAATCTCAGGGGGTGCACATGCACCCGTGTGCACCCCTTATGCGTCATCAATGCTGCTAAACCTTGAGAAGAGAAACATTTAAACAATAACTCCGTGCTTAGCTGAAGTGTACCCCCAGTTGTCCCAAATGCAAATGGAAGCCTGGTCATTGAAACTAGAAGTCAGTAGCTAGATGTGATGAGAGCCACAGTACTGGTTACTGTTACATTGTAAAGGTTCTCTCTATGACAAGGAGGGCAAGAAACTTGAATAACTAAAAAAAGTTGATATTGTAATATTTTATAGTACTGGTGAGACATGTCCACTGAACCCAGGTGAGTGGATGAATGAATTTCCACACAGATCTTTAAATACCTTAGACTATCAAAAAGTCTGGCAACTCTCTCAATTTTTACAGAAATTTAATAAAAATACATATCACCCGCTTAACATCAGCATGGGCTAAACTTATATCTGTTATGCTTATTTCTGACATGAGGCTGAGGAAAAGAAAGGGTTTTAAAATTAAATATAAATTGCATGCACGTTTAACATATTTATTTAAGATTACCATAGGCTACTCAGTGTTTTCTGATTTAAAAAGAGGGTGTCACATTTACACACCCTAAAATAATTTCCTAATTGGAAACTCAATTAGTGAGTTTCTATGTCCACAAATTACTCATAAGGTAGTGCTTTAATTCCCTAGGATGCATGTTGGTGAATAAAATCACTTATAAATAAGACTCACAATGAAAGACCAACTGAGGCACTTCAAGATTTTAAGTTCAAAACCCTATAGATGTATGTTTTTGTAATCTTCCAAGACATCTAACCTAGCACACTTTGTTCTTAAGGGTTTTTTAGGACTTCACCATCACTTGGGGAACGGACAGCTTGTTGCTAGGTTAGATGTCTTGGAAGGTCCCCAGGGGTTCTCAACTGCCATGTCTTTGCTAGAATAAATTTATTTATTGGGAAGAAGATGGTACACCTCATCTTTCCTGGCACCCTCCTTCAATCTTCCCATCTGTCTTCCTGTTTTGGGGCTCCGCCTCCCCTACACCCCACCTACACCAACCAAGGATGTTATTTCCTAATTCTCTTGGGTTGGTCATGGTATAGGTTTTTTTTGTCTTGGTCTTTTAAGTTAGAATAAGTCTTGTCTGGATGCTGTCTCTTCCAGATTTGATGCTGTATTATAACTGGCCTAGAATCTCTCCTGACTCCGAATTACCTGGTTTCCCAGTGTATTCTTCCCTCTTTCTGGTTTGTATCCACTGCAGTACAAGTGTCCGTCTCTTTTTCTTTCCTCAGGTCCCCGGTTAGTCTACTCCAGTCTGGAGACTTCTGGGATACAAGGCTCAGTATGTGGTAAATAACTTAGCCCTGCTGGGCTTAGCTAATTTTCAAGAGCCCCCTCCTGGAGCTGCCACCACTTTCCCTTAGTGGGGCTATGCTCCACTCCAGGCCGCTCTGGGCCCGCTGGAGGACTCATTTCCGGTCCTCCCTGTCTTTGGTCTGGCAGGGATTTATTCTTTCTCTAGGGGTCCGGCCGGCAAATCAGTGCTGGCACACCACTGTAAAGCGTGTCCGTGCCATGGCTGGAGCTAGTCCTGGCTCCTCCCAGGCCCGTTGCCCCTTTTTCTCTTGGTTCTTTGCTGTGGCAGTTTTCCTTGCTGCAGCTCTGCTTTCTCTGCACTTCCAGCTTGTTGTGGTGTCCCACCAGCTCTGCTTCTCTCCTTCAGGAGAGTCTTTCCACATGGCGACATGCCTGCCACAGTTTTGTATTCACATATATAGTCATATATACATATACAACATCTGTTAAAAAAGTATTAAGACTGAACATGTATTTGTGGTACAAAATATTGGGTATAGGGCATGGCTTTGCTGAACATGTCTGGCCATGTTGGGACTGCTCTGGACAGGTTTGCAGGTCATGGTGTTTCCCCAGTTTTCCATGGCCAGTGGTTGAAGTAAAATCATTTGTGTCTCACGTCCTCTTTCATTATGTCAGAGTGTCCAGAACAACTTATGTGCATTACATTTTGCATGAAGAAAATCGGGAAAACAGCAAGTGAAACATTTGAATTACTTAAAATAGCATTTGCTATGAGCTGTGCAAGAGTTTTTGAATGGTATCATCAGTTTAAAGAAAGATGATCATCAGTTGAAAATGATGAGCATTCCGGACACCCTTCAACATCATGAAATTCATAGATTCATAGATTGTAGAGTCGGAAGGGACCACAATGGATCATTGTGTCTAACCCCCTGCCCCTGACAGGAAAGAGGACCAAGGTCAGATGACTATCTAGCCTCCTCTTGAAGACCTCCAATCTAGGTGATAGCACCACCACTCTTAGAAGCCCATTCCAGATCCTGGCCACCCTTACTATGAAAAATTTCTTCCTAATATCTAACCTAAATCCACTCTCAACTAGTTTATACCCATTATTCCTAGTCACTCCCTGGGGTGCCTTAGTAAACAGCATTTCCCCTATTCCCCATTGACCTCCCCTAATAAATTTATAGGCGGCCACAAGATCTCCCCTCAGCCGTCTCTTGTGAAGGCTGAAGAGATTCAGCTCTCTCAACCTCCCCCCATAAGGTCTATCACAAAGGCCACTAATCATGCGAGTGGCCCTCCTCTGGACCCTCTCGAGATTCCCCGCGTCCCTCTTGAAGTGTGGCGCCCAAAACTGGACACAGTACTCCAACCGCAGCCTGACCAGTGCCGCATAGAGGGGGAGCATCACCTCCTTTGTTCTATTAGTCATGCACCTGCTAATGCACGACAAGGTGCGATTGGCCTTGTTGGTGGCCTCATTACACTGCCAGCTCATGTTCACCTTGGAGTCAATTATGACTCCAAGATCCCTCTCTGCCTCTGAGGTGCTGAGAAGGACACTCCCCAACCTATAGGTGTGGTGGGGGTTCCTCCTTCCCAGGTGGAGTACCTTACATTTATCTTTATTAAATTGCATCCTATTTCTCTCTACCCATTGATTTAACCTGTCCAGGTCGGCCTGAATCTGCTCCCTGCCCTCTGGTGTACTAACTTTGCCCCATAACTTGGTATCATCAGCAAACTTGGAGAGGGTGCTCTCCAAGCCCTCATCCAAATAGCTGATGAAGATACTGAATAATATCGGTCCAAGGACCGAACCCTGCGGGACCCCATTGCCCACCTCCTTCCAGGCCGAGAAGGAACCATCCACCACCACTCTCTGGGTGCAGTCCCTAGTCCAGTTGGCCACCCACCTGACCATGTAGACATCCACTCTGCAGTCTGCTAGCTTCCCAATGAGGATAGGGTGCGAAACTGTGTCGAAGGCCTTCCTAAAGTCCAGGAAGATGACATCAGCCTTGGCTCCCGCATCCAGGCAGCATGTGACCTGGTCATAGAAGGCTACTAGGTTTGTCAGGCAGGATCTACCTGTGACAAACCCGTGTTGGTTTCCCCTCAGCATCAGGAAATGACGAATATGTGGCAGCGGTTCGCAATTTGATTCGAAATAATAGGCGATTGACTGTCCAAGAGATAGCAGAAGAAGTTGGAATGTCTGTTGGTTCATGTCATTCAATTCTAACTGGTGCCTGCCCACTCAGCACAGCTTGTGAAGCAATTTTTAGCCAAATTTTAGCCAAACGCTATATCCCACAACTGCCACAGTCTCCATATTCACCTGATATGGCCTCATGCAACTTTTTTCTCTTTCCTCAACTAAAGAAAACCTTGAAAGGAAGATGTTGTGATGTGGAAACCATAAAACAAAATGCAACTGAGCAGCTTTTAGTGATTCTACAAATAGTTCATCAGAGGTGCTTCCAACAATGGAAGAAATGGTGGGAGAAGTGTTTGGCTGCCAAAGAAGCATACTTCAAAGGAGATTAAGCTGAAACCCCTGTAAATAAAATATTTGTTTCCTACAGCATCAGTCTCGATACTTTTTGAACAGACCTTGTATATACTGATACACACATGCATACACAAACATATATTTATATCTTACATAAGATAAAACCTCATATGGCAGGGGTTACAAACTCACCCAGTGCCCAGACTGGATCTAGGGTACAGAGATCCTCATGGGCTGGATCTAAACACCTTGATATAAGATTTATGATATTTACTCAAATCCAAGACTACTTCACATTTAAGATGACCCCCCCCCCCAATAATTAGATCTTATGCATGAAAAAGGTATAATTTTGTTACAATTTTACACATACAGAATCTAAGTATTGGAAGATTATCTTAAATTCCGCTTTCTCCCCTCCCCCTCCCCCCCCCCCCCAGAGAAAGCACCAGCAGGAGGGCAGGCAGAGGGGGAGCAGGCAACAATGGGATGGGTGGCAGGGGGGTTGGGGTTGGAACTAAAATCACAACCCTCCTCTGCCCTCCCCACCCTCCCACTCCTTGCCCCTGCCACCTATGCTCCCACCACTGCTTCTCATATCTATGCCTCTGGCACTTGCCTCCCTGCTACTTGTCCCCCTTACTACCAGTGCCCCTGCCTCCCCTGCCCCCAGTTCCTGCACTCTCCTTGTGCCTGAGCCACCCAGTGCCTAGCCCCTCACACCATTATCTCCCACAATCTAGTCTACCCTTCCTCTCCTGCCACTGCTTACCCCGAGATGTGGCTGTAGGCCCAGCCCCACTTCAGGCTGGGACACAGAGCACATGCTTTCTCCAGCCCCTGCCTGGCTAGATAACAGAAGCTGTGGCATGGCAGCTCTGACCCTGACCCCAGTGGCTGTCTCCACTGCTGCTTCCTGGCTGGGTGAGGGCCAGAGCCAACATGTGCTTCAAGCCCTGGGCTGAAGCAGAGCTGACGCTAGAGCCATAACTCACAGTAGATAAGCTGTGGTTCTGATCCTAAGCTCAAACCTGGGCTAGACCTGCAACTGCTGCCTGTCTGCCCCACTTAACCCATACTTGATTCCAAAACCAGGGTCTTTTTTCCACATGTAGAATGGGAAAAAGGGATAATTCATCTTGGATTTGAGTAAATATGTCACATAGTAAAACTTACATGTATGTATGTGTATCTTTGCATATACATACAATTATATACATAAAATATATGAACTTACTGCCCTGTATTAAAGATCCTTCTTCACAAAATCTCTAGTTGTGTTCTTCAGGATTCATGTATCATTCATACAGAATGCATTTTTCACCAGACTTTCACTATAATTTTCTCTGGTTTGGGATTTTTCACATTCTTTTATATCTTCTCTTTATCTTAAGGAAATAATTTTCCAACACACAACAGGGTTGTTCACTTCCTAAAGCAAAAAGAAATGGGAAAAGCTTACTTTCTAAAATATGCTTATTAACATGTGACTCCTTAAAGAGCAAATCTCAGTAGCCACAAGTAGACTCCAGGCATCTCCAGAAAGAGAAAGACTGAGATATCCTCTGTCATTCCTCATTCTTGAAGTTTCCCAAATTTTCTATCAGTAGCTGGGTACAGAGCTACAATACTCCAAACCCTCTGACTCTATTATTGTGCAGTGGAAATATACCCAATTTACAATCAGACATGTGAAGTTGGATTTGCCATACTAGAATTAACATGTTCTTCCACTATTTTTCCCCAGATCAGAACATTTATATCAGCGGTTCTCAACCTATGGCCTGCAGGCTGCATATGCCACTTTAAATGCCTAGGAAATGCCAAAACTAGATCCAGCTTGCAGCACAGGGGATCAGCAGCAAGAAGCTTTGCTAAGTTCCACTGATCCCCTCCACTATCCTTTCTGCTGTGTCCCTTTCACATCCCCTAAAGGCAGACTGCTTATTCTTTCCCTCCTTTTCTCCCTCCCCCCTCCCCTATAGCAGGCACTGTGTGCTGGAAAAAACTCTCTTCCTCTCCCCCTCCCTCTGAGATTGGTAGCCACCTTTCTTTCCCTCACCCATTGCTACTAGGTGAGGACTAGTGATCTCTGGTACAGTCAGGTTGCAAGCACCTGGCCTAGTCTTCTAAAAGGTTGAACTCCACTGATCTATATACTTCTCAAATGCATCTTGTGCAATTACTGTTGCAATTTATCCTCTGCTAGGAAATGGAAAATACTCACTTTTTTACATTTCAGTAATTTATTTGGGGTCTATACATAAGGGCTCCTTCGGGGGGGGGGGGGCAGGTGTTCTACATTGATCAAGGAACGTAACCACTCTGTTGAACTTTCGTTTTGCTCGCTCTGTGATTCTTTGAGCAATTAATGTGTTATCTCCTTCATTAGTCTGTACCTTAGGGTTAGAGGAGCTTTTCTAGAGCATGAGTTATGAGACAATTGGTCATATTCAGCTCTATTCCATACTTTCCTGAGACCCCTCCTATCCCTTGAAAATGTCCCAACAATCTTACTAAGTTGCTCTGCTATTCTTCCTGTGGCGGGCTAGCCAGCAGCAGTCCAGCTGGTCTGCTCAAAAGGGGCTCCAGACAATTGCTGGATAAAGGCAAAGAGCACAGACATGGGTGAGGACTAAACCCCCATCTCCCTGATTGGTCCACTTGCAATCTGGGGGTGGAGCCTCCAGATGGGATAAAAGAGCAGCATGCCTGGCACATGGGTGGCTGCGTCAAGGGACAATGAAGAGGGCAGGTGAAGAAAAGCTGGTAGAGCTGGCAAGTTAGGTGGAGCTGTTGCCCTGAAGAGCCCAAAGAACCCCCTTCACTGGATGGGAAGAGGCAGGTTCCTCAGCCCCGCTACAAGGGAGCATAGCGAGTGATGCACGGATGGTGCATGCTGGGTCTGGGAGAGGACTGAGACCCTGGGAGCCACCCCAGGTGGCTCGGGTCTCCAACCCCTGGCACGAGGCTAGGAACTCAATGCATGGATGATGCACTGCGGGTTTGAGAAGGACCGGGCCCTGGGAGTTACTCGAGGTGGCTTGGGGTCCCCAACCCCTAGCACAAGGCCAGGCTGTTGGTGTGCAGACAGCACACGGAAGGTCTGGGAGCAGACCAAGACCCCAGCACCACACAAGACAGCTCAGGTCTCCAACCCCTGGCATAAGGGAGTAAAGTGCAAACCCACCGGTGCAAGGAACGGTACACAGGGTCCCAGGTGGGCCGATAATGGGAGGACTCTAGGTCAGCTGCCAAGCCAGAAGGCGCAATGATCGGGGAGACTGGGACAGCCTCATCAAGCTTTGGAGGCATGAGTGCCAGGAAAAGGGATTTCCCACAGGGGAGGGGGAATCGCCCGTCAGTGAGCCTAACCTTGGGTGGAGAAGCCTGAAGGGGAGGGACCCCTGGGTTTGGAGGTTTTCCTCATGTACTATCCCAGTTGGGTGGTCAAGGGCCTGGAGGCACTGAGGATTTTTCCCCCTCTGGAGTGATTCCACTGCTCCAGAAGCAGCCTGGGTTGTTCTTTGCGCCTTCCAAGGTTTAAGCTCATATCTGATGTTCTTGTGCCTCATTTTTTGTAAGTTATCACCTTATATTTTGTGTATTTGTGTCTTATGTTAGTAAGCTCACGCTTTATAGAGTTTAAGGTTTTATAATCTTTATCTGAGACCTTGGTTTCAATCCTTTCACATTATTTACCTGTATCATGAAGAGCGGGGGTGTAGGATTGTATATATATACTAGCTAATTGTCCATCAAGAATGATAGGGGGTGGGGAGGGGGGGGCTGGGATGGAGTGCTGCTACCTAATGCCCCATGCTGCCGCTGTTCTGCCTCTTGCAGGGAGTGGGGTGAGGGAGTCGAGGCCAGAGCTGCTGGCCTCGGGTCCCCCACCCTCTGTCTGGTCCTCAGCATGGCTTCAGAATCATGGCGGCACTCCCCCATGCTTGAAGCACTCTGATCGGCTGTTTCCGTAAGCCAATCAGTGCAAATAAAGCATTACAGACAGACAGACAGACAAACTTAGGCTTTTATAATATTAGAATATTGCATATCGTTTCCAGTTCTGTATACATATACATGTTCCACTTTTAACTCTTATTTATTATTAAATAATTTTTTATTTAGTTAAGTTCATAGAGTGTCCCGATCTGGCTCTATAGGGGTAGGAGGGAAAATGTGCACAGCAGTAGCTTCACCCCGCAGTGCACCTGCCCTGTCTACTCCAATCAAAGGGAAAAGTTAGCAATCAGGTACTACCCAGGCTACATTCTTTTCCAGAGGATGAACCCTCTTGATATCACAAGAGGCCTGATTATTGTAGTTACCTGAATACAAGATGACCCTGAATTTAAAATGACACTCTGATAATTAGATTCTATACAAGGAAAAGTTAGAAGTGATAATTTTTCATGTATGGAATCTAATTATTGGAGGATCATCCTAAATTTGTCCCTGGCAATCAGTAGGGGAAGAGATGATGAGGGGGCAGGTGGTGGGGCAGTTAGTGGGGGAGGCAGTAGGACAGCACATGAAAGGGCAAGTGGTGGGGGGCCATAATGAGACAGGCAGAGGGGGGCAGTAGGAGATAGGTGGTAGGGGGGCACATGGTAGGGCAGGTGGTGAGGGGCAACTAGAGGGCAAGTTGTGGTGGGAGCAGTGGGAGGCAGGTGGTAGGAGGCAGGTAGTTTGGAGGAAATGGGGCAGGCAGAGAGAGAGGCAGGCAGCTTACCCCCTGCCACCTCCCCTCCATGTATCCACTGTGCCTGCCTCCCTGCAGCCTCAGGCTGCCCTTCCCAGCTTACTCCTCTATGCTACTTCTGCCTCCTTCAGGCTTGGGTCTCCCACTCCAAAGTCTCTTGCCCCACCTGCCCCTCCATCCCCATTCCCCTTACCTTTGCTTCTTACAAACAGGCTCCTTTCCTGCTGTAGCTTTAGGTATGGAGCATGGCTCCAGCCTAGCCCTGTAGCAGTGGTGTGGAGCCAGCGCTGCTGCTATAAGGCCGGGCTAGACCACATGCTCTGTGCTCCAGGCTGCAGTGAGGATGGACCCTGCTGGCACCAAGCAAAGGTAACAAAGAGTGCAGCACAGGGGGACACAGGGGGAAAAGGGACATGGGAGTTGGTGGGGAGAAATGGCTGGGCTTGCAGAGGCAACAGAGGCTAGATGGCAGTTGTTGCTCTTGCTCCAGCCCTAATCCCTGCCTCCCACTGCCACCTCATGCTCAATTGTAAGGCAAGGGGGCTTTTTCCCCCGTGATAAAATGGGGTGGGAAGTGGGGAAACCTTGTCTTCTAATTGAGTAAATATGTTTCCTTTAGACTAATAGGGCACTTTTACACATGCTCTGGGGGTGGGGGGAGGGGCGCTTAAATTAGAGTGGCTCCAAGAGCCACTCTAATTAAAGCACCACCACTTCTCATGTATCAGCATCCCTGCGCTTCAAAATAGTGGCAGGATACTTGAACTAAAACTCGTTCAACAAGTTTTAGTGAAAGTGCCCCCACCACCATTACCCCATCCCAGTTAATGTAAGGCTTAGAAAATAATATTGAAATAAAATTAATATTATTAATAATATCAAACTGACAAAGCAAACTCAAAATGGCAACCAGGCAGGGCACAAATGCCTCACCGTCTGGAGCCTCTTCCCTTTTCCTGGGGTTGTGAGTTACTTTGGACCCTACACCCCCTTGTTCTCCTTATCAGGCCTCTTCGGCCTCCAGGAAGGTGCTCCCTCCAGGCGGACCTTCTTGGTGTGTGTGCTGATCCAGGTATGGCTTCGCCGCAGGGTGACTACCATCATGCCCCCATGTGGCCTGTGTTCCCTCCCAGTCACTTGTTGGTGAATGCCCATTCTGCGGGTTTCTCTAGTCCTGTGCACAAAGCATAGGTATAATGTGATGTGCAAAAATGTTACTAGAACAGTCCAGTGAGGAGTACCTTTATTTGGCTTTCTGAAAAGATAGAGAAGTTCCTTGGCAATTTACTGACAAGGTCAAATACTTTATTCAGTCTCTGTCTCAACTACTGTTATTATTTTTATCTTGTACAAATATTTCTCTCTCTAAAACTCATCTCCAGGCAAATTGGAGTGGGCCTATTCTATTCCTTTGTTTCACAATAATATTATATGATGTTCTGGCATTATTACTTATAGTACTCTGAAAAACTCTAGATTTGAGAAAGAAAGAGAGAGAGAAAGAAAAAGTTACTGAAACATGCTGTATACCAGTCTCACACTCCCCTAGGTTTCAGGGGAACATTTATCTCTAATTTCCAGCTATGACTTGCAGATCCAAAGCTCAGAGTACAATTTATAACTGTAAATCTTGCAAACTCTGTCCATTCAAGATAATTTCTTTCCTTCTCATGCATCATCGATAGCAACCAAGATTCTACAAATCAAATTACTCATGTTTCTGTAGGGTTGCAGAGAGATTGCAAAATTTAATCTGCAGACTGCTCTGCTGCAGAATGTGAAGTTCAAGCAGGAAAGAACCCAGTTACATTTTCACATCTTAACTGTAATTCACAGAGGTAAAAGAAAAACATGAAAAATGTACTGTAAATTGTGCAAATCTGAAATGGAACCAACGATTCACAAATATGGAATCCACAAAGTTATATTTAGAGTCAATATCCAGACATAATGGCATAATAGGATTCCATGTTGTTTATTTACATATTTCTATGTATTTTAATCCAACAAACCTGAATTCTGAAAGTCACTCTGGGTTCTATACTGTGTAAACCAGATTTTGTCCTCAGGTACACATTTGAAGTATTCAGTTTGTTTTTGATGACGCTGGTGTAACCCCTTTCAAATCTAAGGGGTAGTGCTAATGTTGCGAAGTATAACATGTCCCACAAAACATGGAGAGAACCCAATATGACAGTCAAATCTCCAAGTGAGTTTGTGCCAATAGAGATAGTTTGTTACAGAAATAAATGCCTCTAGAATCATATATCACCATTTTATCTAACTCACTTTGTAGGATGGAATTTAAGTTTAGGCAAAACAAAAAGATACTGTACACATGCACAAACTAGAGAAAATTTTTTCTCTCTCTAGAGTCTTTGACCAAAACTAGCAAATTTTTGATTGCTCTAATGACACATATTACCAGACTTGGCACCTAGCAGCATCTTAAAGCTTATGGCAACTATCAAAATTATGGCTACTTTAAATCATATTTCACTCACTAAGAATGTGAAACTGATTAAACTTATACAGATAGCAATCCTTTGACCTTGCCAACTCTTAGGGAAAGGGGGAAACACCTGAGGAGTCCCACTTCATTCAGCTGAGAGAATGAAAGGAAGTGTTATGTAGAACTGTGTGAAATCAAACAATGGTTTGGATCAATAGAGAATTTCTCTCTCTTCCCCCTCAACAAAATGAAAAATTGGAAAAAAAAAAAAATCAGTGGAGTATTGAACAGGCTATTTTGCTTTGGGGTTTTTTTGGGCACATTTGAAAAGCAATTGAAATGAAGACTAAAATCATAAAAGAGCTGGAAGAGGATAAAGTAATAGTGTCAGAAATATCTTTTTTGTCAAATGGCCCAAAGATTAAAACATTTATTTGGGATCCAGGAGACCTGGGTTCAGTTCTTTCTTCTGCTTGAAGGGACTTGAACTGGTAGCTTGCAGAAGAGGATGGTAGGATATTCTCAGGCAGATTGCTCTCACTTTCTCCTGTTGACTCTCTTCCATTCTTTATAAATAATTAAGGCTTCGCAGGAGCAGGGATTGGATCCCAAGTGCCCACATCCCAGGTGAGTGTCCAAACCACCAGATTAGAGACTCATTCTCTTGCTCTCTCACAATGAATGAAAATAATAAATGTAAAAAGGAACAAGATTCAAAATGAAGAATGATAGTTAATTAAATGTATGATTTTTATACCAGCTTCATAGTTTTATTTTATAGCTGTCTTCTGATTTTTACATTTTCCTGGTTGGGAGTAACATAGAAAGTCTATAGAGAAAAGCACCTCAGAATCTCAGAGTTGGGAATAATTTACCATGACTAGAATAAAGTAGCTTCCCCTAGATGATACTTATGAAGAGGCACACCCACAGAAAGCTACCCTGCAGGATACCCCAGTTCTAAGGAATAATAGGCACATTGACACAGTCACAGATTGCAGTTGACTAATTGACTCCATGGTGAAGTGTCGCTGTCTACATGTGCAGGCACTTACTGTGCAGTAAATTAGTCTAATATGTGGTTAATTTTCTACCTGCAAACCTGGTGGTGTGAGGGGACCTCCCTCGCTGCTACCAGCCACAGCAGCCTGGCCGGACCCTGGCGTTGGCCCCAAAACCCAGCCCTATCATCTGCCTGCCTATCCTGCACCATGCTTCTATGCTGTGTGCTGCAGGTACCTGCCCAGACCCAGCAAGCCTGAACTCTCGGCCACAGCCCATGAGGGCCACTGAGGGCGCCATGCTGTCATCATCCCCGACACCACACACCATCTCCCAGGGACGTAATTGGTCCCTGGATGAGACCACAGACCTCATAGCACTGTGGAATGAGGCTGCAGAGACAGTTTGCTTGGAGCGGGCACTCCAACGCCCACATCTATGAGGGCTTGGCAGGCCACATGCAGGAGTCCAGACATGACTGGTCAGCACATCAGTGCCTCATAAAGGTCAAGACCCTGCAGGAGCAGTGGGTCAGTACCACTGACCACAACTGCCAGTTGGGAGCAGCTCACAGGACCATGCCTCTTATGCAGCAGCTGAGTCACATCCTCACACCTCGGGAGACTCAGCAGAGCCCTGCCATGTTCACCAGCACAGGCAGCCTGCCCAAGCCTCCACCACGGCCTGGGAGCAGTGATGAGCAGTGATGAGGGGGAGGGCCCCTCATGCCACCAGGAGCCTATCACACCTGGTCCCGGCATCATCCAGCAACTCTAGCAGCCCAGGCCAGCTCCTGCCCTGCCAGGTCTGGGTGCGCAGCCCCACCCAGGATGCCCAGGCCAGCCATGGCAGCACCTGCCCTCACAAGCTACAGCTCCTCCCCAGAGGGGACCCCTGCCTGGCCAGCCAGGCAACTTGCCCCTGCACCCTAGGATGCCACTGGGAGCTGCACATCCTCACTGCCAGCAGGGACAGGCTTGAGCCACTGGGCATGCATGCCACACCCACCTGGTAAGCCCTGCACTGGGAGGAGGGTCCTCCCCTTCCCTCCCTGCCCCCACTCCCACCCAGCCTGACTGAGCTCCCCCTGTCCCCCCCCCACCACCACCACTGGGAGTCAGTGCTAAACTTTATTGAGCAGTCAGTGCCCCCTTAACTAGGTAGGTACGGGCCTCTCACATGGAGAAATGCATTGATGCCAACACTGATGTCATCCTTGGCTGTGTGGGGCAGGGACATGTACTGTGGGCACAGGTACCCCTCCAGGCAGCAGCAAATGTTGTGGGGAAGCACAGGCTTTTTCACTGTACCACTGAAGCTCAGGGTCCCATGCCAAATTCTCAGGTGTGCCTGAGGCACCATAGTGATCAGCAGCAGCAGGGCGTAGTGGGTCAGGCACACCTTGGTTCAAGTAAACAGCTTGTTGTGGTGCACTTGGGACAGTCTCATCTGGGATACGCTCTGGGCACAGGGTATCAGCGGGGGGCCAACCCCAGGAGGCCTCTCCAGAGGTGGTGGAGGCACCACCAGCTCCACTTCCCAGTCATCCAGGAGCCCCTCACCTCGAGATTCTGGGTGCCATGGGCCTGGCAGCAACAGAGGAGACAGCCTGATCTCCAGGAGGAGAATAGGAAGTGGGTCTGGAGTAGCTATAGAAGATGCTGCCAGGAGTCAGGCCTGCCCCAACCTGGGAAGAAGATGGGGAAGGCAGGCTGCTTGCAGCATGCATCCAGTGGCCCACCAACTTCCAAGAGAAGTGGTGCTGGCTCCTACCCTGGGGGTCTTTAAGAGGAGGCTAGATGAACACCATGCCAGGTCGTTTGACCCCAGTACTCTTTCCTGCCATGGCGGGGGATCAGACTTGATCTGCTCAGGTCCCTTCTGACCTTACCAACTATGAAACTATAACCCCCAAGTCTCTTTCTTCTGTAGTGCTAACCAGTGTAGCACTGCCAAGCCTATAAGGATGCAGCAGGTTTTTGCTCCCAAGGTGGAGAACCTTGAATTTCGGTGTTAAACACCAACAGGTTCTCATCCGCCCATTTGCTGAGCCTGTCCTGGTCAGCCTGGATCGCCCTCCTGTCTTCAGGTGTGGATGTTTTGCCTCAAGTTTGATGTCTTGGGTGAACTTGGCCAGTCTGCTTCCGACTCCAATGTCTGCATCATTAATGAAGATGTTGAACAATATGGGTCCAAGGACAGAGGCTTGGGGGACCCCACTGGTCACAGGGCACCATGACGATTGACTTTTGTCTATTACCACCCTCTGGGTCCAGCCACAGAGCCAATTTCCCAGCCAGCAGATCATGGTGGACCCAAGGCCACAACTGGCCAGTTTCACCAAGAGGTGATCATGGGATACCAGATCAAAGGCTTTTTTAAAGTCAAGATATATGACATCAATCTCTTCTCCCTTATCCAGGTGATAGGTCACATGGTCATAAAAGGAAATGAGATTGGTCAAGCAAGACCTACCCATAACAAACCTGTGCTGACTATCTCTCAGGATGTTGGTGTCGGCCAGTCCGTTAAGGATGGCCTCTTTAATAAACTTTTCTAAGACCTTCCCCACGATAGAGGTCAGGCTGATGGGCCTGTAGTTTGCTGGATCCACTTTCCTCCCTTTCTTGAAGATGGGCACCACATTGGCCTTCTTCCAGTCTTCGGGCACTACACCAGAGCGCCAGGAGTTCTCAAAGATCCGTGCCAGGGGGTGGGCTATGATGCTCACCAGCTCCTTGAGTACCCTGGGGAATAGATTGTCAGGGCCAGCTGACTTGAAGGTATCTGGCCTCTCAAGGTGTTCCTTCACGAGTTCAGCATTGATGGAGGGCAGGGGATCTCCCTCACCCCGACCTCCCTGTCCTGTAGTGGGCACGGGCATCCCATGGGACTGATAAAAGACCAACACAAAGTACCCATTTAATAGGTTGGCTTTTTCCTGGGTGTCAGTTGTCCCATCTGGTTTAGCAGGAGTCCAGTGTTGCCCTTGCTTTTCCGTCGGCTCCCCACATATCTGAAAAAGGACTTTTTATTGTCCTTGATACTCAAAGCTAGTTGGAGTTCAGTTGCAGCCTTGGCTTTCCTGATTTGCTCCCTGCAGGACTAGACCAGTGCAGAATATTCCTCCTTGGAGGAGAATCCCATCCTCCATCCTTTGTAGGCCTTTCTTTTTAGCCTTAGGAGGTCTGCTAGATCCCTGGAGAGCCAGGGTGGCTGCTATGCTTTCTTGCTGCTGATGCTCCCAGTGCCAGGTATACTCTGCCTGCTGCAACTCCTCCGCCCACACCTTTCAGAAGAACTCCCCCCAGGCCTGACAGATGTTATGTAGCACACAGGCTGCAATGATGACCTGGGGGATGTTGGCTTCTGTGATCTCAAGGTGGGCAGTGTGGGTGTGCTAGCATCCTTTCAAGTAGCTGAAGGCATACTCCACCAATGTGTGGGTACAGCCCAGGCATCTGTTGAAATGTGCATGGTGAAAGTCCAACTGGCCCATATAGGGCCACATGAGCCAGGGAGGAACAGATAAGTGGGGTTTCTAATGAGGAAGGGCAGGACTGTTACCTTGCCTAGCTGGAGGTCTGGCACTCCTGGCATGAAGCACCTGCTCTCCACCAGGGCTAGCAGGGCGGAATTCCAAAACAGGTGGGCATCGTGGGCACTGCCAGCCCAGCCAGCGTTCACGTTGGTGATGGTGCTGCAGTGGTCGACGATGGCCTAAAGCATGATGAAGTGAAAGCCCTAACAGTTGTAATAGGGACAGTCACCATGAGGCAGGCAGATGATGGGGATGTGGGTCCTGTCCATGACCCTGATGCACTGGGTGAGGCCCAGGGCATAGAACCTCACTGCCATCTTCAGGGGGTTGTACATATGGAGTATGGTGTGGCTCAGCATGTCCTGGAGGGTGCTGCAGACCTCTAGAATGGCCTCCCTGTTGGTTGCCTTGCCCAAACTGAAGTGGTGGCTGATGTAGCACAGGCTCATGGGCATGGCTAGCTTGAGCAGGGCGATGGCCAGCTGGGTCTCTGCAGGGAGGGGCAGTTGCATGGTGGTGGCCTACTTCAGGTATGGGCAGAACTGATCAAGGAGCTCCTGGAAGGTGGCCCAGGTCATCCAAAAGGACTCCAGCCACTGCTTATCGACCCAGGTGCTCTGGACAACATGTAGCCACCAGTTCTGTCTGACCAGGTGGTCCCACAGGTGGCAGAGCTGGAGCCTGAGGAGCTCATGTGTTGCACTGGTAGTGGCATCCATGTGCGTGTCATTGCCACAGACTGCTCCAGGCCGGAAATGCAGGTGACCAAACAGCAGTGCACCAGGCTGGCTTTTAAAGAGGGCCCCTGGCTGTTCCAGGGGGGTGACACAGGGCTGGAAGAGGCCAGAAGCAGGCTAGTGCCATACAAATGTGCTCCCAAATGACCACATGTGTAGATGCCTGACAGAGAGGGTTTACTGCACAGTAAACCCATATAGCAATAATTGCACATGTAGATGCACCCATGGTGACTCAGGTGAACCCTTTTTTACCTCCTCACTCCTGACTATGCTATTTGTAGTATGAACACCAAATTGCTTGAACTCCCCAGATTCAGAGGTACAGTACATGATTAAATGCATAGCCCCACTACATAAAATCCTACTAAGGGGCTTGGTTGCTGCTTTAAATGATCCTCCACAGCTTTTAATTCTGTATAGATTTTACAGAAGATTGAAGACTTTAATGATAAAAGCATAAATCGTGGAAAACAATTTAAATCTAATTTGCTACCTAGTGATAAAAGTGTAATTCTTCTTGATCTTAAAGATTTTTTTAAAGGTGGTATATTAATGACATTAATAACTTGTTACTGATATTAATGTTTCCTTGTAATTCTGCAGGGCAAATAGCTAGTAACTCATTGGCATTAAAAGTTTCTGTGATTTGATTCAGACTTACAGACATGAACAGTACAATTAAATTATGTTATGCAGAGTAAATGGTTTCAGTGTTTCTCTGGCTTCTCCCTTCTTCCCACTCCCACCCTTGACAACCAGACTCAGTGCCAGAATGAGTCTTATGCGTCTCATGTGAAATCCATTGTGCAAAAGTTTCAAAACCCAGTACTGTAACAGAGGACTTTATATACTTATAAATTAATTCATGGATGAATTTGCCTAACCATTTTGAACAATTAAGGTCTCTGGGCTCAGTCACTATTCTAAAATAATTTCTTAGGATATTAAAATGTGGCTAGAAGAAAACAAATATTTTTTGTATGCATTTTCTTCTCCCCTTTTGTTTTTCATTGAAAGTTAAACTGTCTCCAGAATCCAAGAAACATTTCCCCCTTGTCACTCGATAGATATTATTTTCAATTTCTTCTTATTTTCTTGAATGTAGTTTATAGAAAATAGAATGTTACATTAACTGATATAGAATTTTTTTTCATAAAGAACCCCATATAAATGCATTTTTTTTAAATTAGGGATCTAATTGGAGGTATCAAATGTGGCCATATCATAGAATTCTTCTCCTAGCATTGTTTATAGTCACATATATGTTCAGAAATATTCACAAGTTAGTTAGCAATTAGACTAGTGCTATTTAGATGAGGGTTGGGCAAAAGGCGGCCCAGGGGCTGGATGCGGCCCGCCAGGCCATTCTATCTGGCCTGCTGGGCCCCTAAAAAATTTAGAAAATTAATATTAATCTTCCCCGGGCTGCCTGTCATGCAGCCCTCAATGACTTGCCAAAACTCAGTCAGCGGCCCTCTGCTCAAAATAATTGCCTGCCCCTGATTTAGATGCTTAAATGCTGACTGAGGAAGCTAACTTTAGCAGTCAAACTGGATGAGTTTGAGTGATTTACTCGTACAGCTAGTCAGTTGCAAAGTCAAGAACAGGCAGCAAGATATTCTGAATACCAGTTTCCTGCTATAACTTTAGAAGATGCTTTGTGTGAATGTCCCTGCATGTGTGTAAGCATGTATTCTGCATAAATAATGTTACATCTGATAATAAAGCAATAGTTAAGGGTGCCAAACAGTTTTGTTATAACAACCTCTTTCAAGACAATCCATTATCATCTGCAACATACAGTCTTGGGGATGGCATTTTCTGTCATGAATGACTCATTCCCCTTCCCCCCCCCAAAAAAAAATCAATCTCCTTCCAGTTCTTTTGGAGTTAGGAAGTGATAAATATATATATATATACACACTTACTCTGGTAGAATATTGTTTTTTTAACATACCTGCATTAAAAACAAACAAACACTGGTCTTTTTTTACGTTTGTTATAGAAATAATCCCTACTGCAGCATAATGCATTGCAGGATAGTGGGTTCAGGGAAAAAATATTATTCATTTGAAAACCTTATAAAGAAAAATACACTGTTGTTTTTCCAGACCTTGTGCGTGACATTGACACCAAAGGACTTGCTGCACTGTTGTCCCCTGACCAACAGAAAAAGATCAGAAATTAAGCCCCACTGAAGTCAATGGTAAAGCTCCCATTGACTTCAACACAGCCAGGATTTCACTCTAGCAGCTATGTTAATAGTCTAAGATCCATCAGCTGCCTTCAATAACATTGATCATGACATATTGTTGACTCATCTAAACCTCACAGTTGTAGCAGAAAGACAGGAAGTTTCATTGTGGATCTGATCCTCTTCTGCTGATCATTTTCAGACAGTGGTTTGCGCCAGTGTTATTTATCCCTGAAGGTGCTGCTATATGGGGCTCTTGG
Organism: Alligator mississippiensis; assembly: GCF_030867095.1. Classification (NCBI taxonomy): domain Eukaryota; kingdom Metazoa; phylum Chordata; order Crocodylia; family Alligatoridae; genus Alligator; species Alligator mississippiensis. The sequence goes on from NC_081824.1 coordinate 325,496,019, forward strand.
GAGAATTAGTGAGGAGGCATTGCTCATGATGTTTATGCTTCTGCCTGATACCATCAGACAAAGGATAAGGAATCTGCCTGTATTGCCAGGGTTGAGTGAGGGAGACCCTAGGATTGGGTAGCACAAACATCATGAGCAATGCCTCCTCAGTAAACTTTCCAATGGCCCTTACAAGCTAAGCCTATGCCTGATATCATCATTCCTTATAAGTTATGATCATAGATAAGGAATTTGACTATATTGCTCAGGTTGAGTGAAGTAGACCCTTGAACCGGGTAGGTTTATCCTCTGGGCGAAATCTCCTATAGACTTTGTGAAGAACTACTCCAGGGGACAAGGCTAGGAGCAGTGGGGCTTGAGGTAGATTTATGCTGCTTCATGGGCAGATGCCACTGCTGCAGGGCAGCATAGGCAGCAGCTGGGGAATTAACAGAGTTGCTGCTGCTTGAAACACCCTCACATGTGCCCCTCCTGCAGCCACTGCCAAATTTAATCTCCAACTGCAATCACCAAAGGTAAGTTAGCAGCAAAAAACCCAGCAGCTGCAGTAGGGGGAGAGCAAAACCCAGCAGTTGCTACCTTAGCCCCTTAGTTACTGGCTGCTTGGACATCTGCCCAGTAGCCTTCTGCTGGGGAGGCATTCTGGCTTCCCCACTTAAGTCCACACCTGGGGCTTGTGCCCCACTCACTCCAAGTTATGCTACTGATATCAGGACATGGATGAACCTGCCTAGTCCTGCTAATACTGAAGCAGTGCTGATACCTAGAGCTCTACTGCCACACTCTATGACTACAATATTATCTTTGCCTTTGCAGGTAGGTTTCTTTAGCTCGTTTTTCAAGTTCATAATTTGTGAACTTCACCTGCTCTAGATGAGCATGTAGGAACTGTAACAAGGGTACTTTTCTTTTATGTACAAGTTGGTTCAACTTTACATGCGCGTGTACCCTCCACCCCCCTCCCCCAGCAATGTATGAGTATATAGATATTTGTATATCTAAACATCACACACACTCACTACCTTTCACAAGATCTCTCTCTCATATAATAATTCCATATGTAATGTTATACCTTAAATCCCAGTGGCAAGTGAAGCTGATACAGCAAGTGGCAGCATACTTATTAAGTTGAATGCAGAAAAACTACAGACCTTGATCCCCCCGCTACCTAACCCAGGGACTTTTTACATGCTCCCTAAAATCCACAAACAAGGGAACCCTGGCAGACCTATCATATCCAACCATGGGACCCTAACTGAGGAAATATCAGGTTTCGTTGAATCAATCCTAAAACTGCTTGTCACCCACAGAGCAAGTTTTGTACAAGACACTACAGACTTTCTACGGAAACTTAAAAACATAGACCACCTTCCCAGCAACACACTCCTAGCCACCATGGACGTTACCAGCCTATATACCAACATCCCACACCAGGATGGCATCCAAGCCTGCCTTACATATCTACAGGAACAAGATTACAACTCAGAATACAGACCCAAAGATATTACTGACCTTATACACTTCATCCTCACACACAACAATGTCACTTTTAATAATCAACACTTCCTCCAGATGATGGGAACAGCTATGGGCACTAAAATGGCCCCACAGTATGCCAATCTTTTTATGAGCCACCTGGAAAAAGACTTCCTCAAGAACTGCACCATCAAACCCTTGCTATACTTATGCTACATCGATGACATCTTCATCATTTGGACTGAGAACCTGCAATCTCTGATTGAGTTCCATCAGAAATTCAACAGTCACCATCCCTCCATCCAACTTTCTCCAGAATACTCCAGCACCAACATCTCCTTTTTAGACACAAGGATCAGTATCCAGAAGGGTAAAATACAGATCACAGTATACAAGAAACCCACAGACCAACATACATATCTGCACAGAACCAGCAATCACCCTAAACACACCAAAAAAGCTATGATTTACAGCCAAGCCCTCAGATACCACCGCATTTGTACTGAAGAGAACACCCAGGATCGCCACCTCACCAATCTTAAAAAGGCTTTCACCCAACAAGAACACTCCTCCAGAGAGGTAGATCGCACATTTGAAAGAGCCACCTGGATACCACATGAAGAGCTGCTGCAGTACAGAAGAAAAACACCCACAAATCGGACACCGCTGGTTATGACCTATCACCCATCCCTTGAACCTGTATGGAAAATCCTCAACAAATTGCAACCCATACTAGACAGAGACCCTATTCTTAAAAAAATCTTCCCAGAGCCACCCATCCTAGCCTTCAAACAAGCACCGAACCTCGCCAACCTCATCACCAGAAGCAAACTTCCTCAAGCCCAGAACACACCAAAAGGATCCAGACCGTGCCAGGACAAGAAATACAAAACCTACCAACACATCTCCACCACCTCCACTATTACTACACCCCACAACAGAGCCATCAGCATCCCAGGATCTTACAGCTGCACCTCCAGGAATGTAGTATACCTCATCCAATGCACCAAATGCCCTGATGGAAGATACGTAGGAGAGACCAAACAACAACTGCGCACCAGAATGAACGCACACCGGAAATCTATCAAAGACAGAAACGCCCAATTACCGGTGGGAGCACATTTCTCACAGGAGGGCCACTCTCTCTCCAATCTCTCAGTCCTGATCCTCAAGGGAAACTTACACAACACTTCCCAGAGACGAGCCTATGAGCTCCATTTCATCAACCTCCTGGATACTAGAGATCAGGGACTAAACATAGACATTGGATTTTTGATACATTACAATCTGCCTGGCAACTGACTCCCCAGCCCAGACCAGCCCAGCCCCTGGCTTCTTTACCTTTCATTCCATCCAGGAAGAGCACACACCAACTGCTGAAACTTCCTTAGCCTGACGTAGGGTTTTTGAACCCGAAAGCTTGCTTAATAACTATTCTCCAACCATTTGGGTTGGTCTAATAAAATATATCAAATTCACCCAAGGAACCTTGTCTGCCTATGTCCTTAGACCAACACAGCTACAACCTAAACCCCTGTCTTCTACTCATGACATTGATGCTACATGACCTGACTGGTTTCCTATTGTTTTTGAGTGTTACAGATGTTGAGTTTGGCCTCTAGTTACTGTAGTAACTACAGTACCTTAATTACTTTGGCCTCTAGTACCTTAATTACAGTTTGGGATCAGTCTGCTTGAGAAACTGTCACCATCCTTTTGTAACATACCCGTGTGCTAAGACTAGACCCTTCTGCCTCTTCCTCTGTCACTAAAGTTAAAAGAAAAGATTCCCACTAGGGGGAATGCCATACTGGATCTGGTATTGGCAACAGGGGATGACATGATAGGGGACCTCCAGATCGGTAGCCATTTGGGAGACAGTGATCACCTAATAATAGAATTCAACATAAGACGTTGAGTGGGTAAGGTAACTAGTAGGGTGAAAGTGCTAGACTTTAGGAAAGTTGATCTCAATGCACTCAGGCGATTAGTCAAGGACACACTGCAGAGTAGGAGTTTTGAAGGGATGGGAGCCCAAGAAGGGTGGCTGTGCTTTAAGGAAACGATCCTTCGGGCACAAAGCAAGACGATCCCCGAGCGAGGCAAAAAAAGGGAAAGGGGCCAGGAGGCTTCCATGGCTGACCAGAGAAATCCAGGGCACCCTAAGGGCCAAAAGGGGAGCACATAAAAAGTGGAAACAGAGTGAGATCACTAAAGATGAATATACCTCCTCTGCTCGTGGTTGTAGGGAGGCAGTTAGGCGGGCCAAAGCTACCATGGAGTTGAGGATGGCAACCCAAGTAAAAGACAACAAGAAATTGTTTTTTAGATATATTGGGAGTAAAAGGAAGGCCCAGGGAGGAGTAGGACCCCTGCTAAATGGGCAGAAACAATTGGTGACAGACAGGGGGGACAAGGCTGAACTCCTCAACGAGTTCTTTGCCTCAGTGTTCCTAAGTGAGGGGCACGACAAGTCTCTCACTGGGGTTGTAGAGAGGCAGCAGCAAGGCGCCAGACTTCCATACGTAGATCCTGAGGTGGTGCAGAGTCACTTGGAAGAATTGGATGCCTTTAAGTTGGCAGGCCCGGATGAGCTCCATCCGAGGGTGCTGAAGGCACTGGCCGACATCATTGCAGAGCCACTGGCGGGAATATTCGAACGCTCGTGGCGCACGGGCCAAGTCCCGGAGGACTGGAAAAGGGCTAACGTGGTCCCCATTTTCAAAAACGGGAGGAAGGAGGACCCGGGCAACTATAGGCCAGTCAGTCTCACCTCCATCCTTGGTAAAGTCTTTGAAAAAATTATCAAGGCTCACATTTGTGAGAGCCCGGCAGGGCAAATTATGCTGAGGGGAAGCCAGCATGGGTTTGTGGCGGGCAGATCGTGCCTGACCAATCTAGTCTCTTTCTATGACCAGGTTACGAAATGCCTGGACACAGGAGGAGGGGTGGATGTCGTATACTTAGACTTCAGGAAGGCCTTCGATACGGTATCCCACCCCATACTGGTGAACAGGTTAAGAGGCTGTGACTTGGATGACTACACAGTCCAGTGGGTGGCGAATTGGCTGGAGGGTCGCACTCAAAGAGTCGTGGTGGATGGGTCGGTCTCAACCTGGAAGGGTGTGGGCAGTGGGGTCCCGCAGGGCTTGGTCCTTGGACCGATACTCTTTAATGTCTTCATCAGTGACTTGGACGAGTGAGTGAAATGTACTCTGTCCAAGTTTGCAGATGACTCAAAGCTATGGGGAGATGTGGACACGCCGGAGGGCAGGGAACAGCTGCAGACAGACCTGAATAGGTTGGACAAGTGGGCAGAAAAGAACAGGATGCAGTTCAACAAGGAGAAATGCAAAGTGCTGCACCTAGGGAGGAAAAATGTCCAGCACACCTACAGCCTAAGGAATGACCTGCTGGGTAGCACAGAGGTGGAAAGGGATCTTGGAGTCCTAGTGGACTCCAAGATGAACATGAGTCGGCAGTGTGACGAAGCCATCAGAAAAGCCAATGGCACTTTATCGTGCATCAGCAGATGCATGACGAATAGGTCCAAGGAGGTGATACTTCCCCTCTATCGGGCGCTGGTCAGACTGCAGTTGGAGTACTGCGTGCAATTCTGGGCGCCGCACTTCAAGAAGGATGAGGATAACCTGGAGAGGGTCCAGAGAAGAGCAACTCGTATGGTCAAGGGCCTGCAGACCAAGCCCTACGAGGAGAGACTAGAGAAACTGCACCTTTTCGGCCTCCGCAAGAGAAGGTTGAGAGGCGACCTTGTGGCTGCCTATAAGTTCATCACGGGGGCACAGAAGGGAATTGGTGAGGATTTATTCACCAAGGCGCCCCCGGGGGTTACAAGAAACAATGGCCACAAGCTAGCAGAGAGCAGATTTAGACTGGACATTAGGAAGAACTTCTTCACAGTTCGAGTGGCCAAGGTCTGGAACGGGCTCCCAAGGGAGGTGGTGCTCTCCCCTACCCTGGGGGTCTTCAAGAGGAGGTTAGATGAGTATCTAGCTGGGGTCATCTAGACCCAGCACTATTTCCTGCTTATGCAGGGGGTCGGACTCGATGATCTATTGAGGTCCCTTCCGACCCTAACATCTATGAATCTATGAAAAGAAGAGTCTTCTGCTCTGGAATTCACCATATATTTTCCTGGGCTTTAGGGTTGGAGGAGAATAATATTTGTAGGTGACTGGTATACTGGTACTGCTTGCATTTCTGGGGGTGGGTGGAGGGGGACCATTTTTCTTTATTTAGGGATGCAATTAAGCTGTTATTTTTATTCTTGCACATGTGGTCTGTTTTAATGTATTTAAAAAAGTGCATAGAGTTTTGGAGCAGTTTGGTGGGCCACTTTAAGGAACTAGCTTAATATGCTGAATAGCAGCTCTCAGAGAGATAGGACTGGGACATTTTTTTTAGTATCACATATCATTTTACAACATAAAATATTTATGTTTAAAGAACTCTTAGCTTTCCACCTTTGATGGTATTTAACAGTCAGACTCATTAAAAACAACAGTTCCTTAAATTTTGAACCTCACCTCACAAAGCCCCTTTTTTGCCCCTTTGTCACGTTAACTAAAGCCAGCTCAGCTGTCAGAAAGCCAGAAGGGGGAGCACAAACACAAGACATGGAGCCAAACACTCCCTCAAAAACATGCACACCTATCTAAAAACGAGTGCAGCAGAATCAGCACCTCTCTTTCCCAACGTAGAATTTGCCCCATGTCATTTATGTACAGGAAGATCTGACAAACCAGTATCTCCTAAAGCAACAAAGTGGCAGGTTCATTTCCTCTGGTTGCTCCTTGGAGCACCAAGCGGAATTCTGCAGTCCAGAAGCAAATGTCTTTGTGGTGTTCCTTCCAGACTAGGAGACTGAATGTGCTGGTTCAATAGTTTAGACAGGGATTAGTAGTGTGTCTCCACAGAAGTGCATTTCTGAGCTGTTTATCTTGTACATAATTAGTAGTTTTCCATCAGTAGAACATGTATACATAGTAGATCCCCTGGTGTTTTCATGTCCCTGTTGCTGTTCATACTTAGCCCATAGTCTTGCTGGAGGGAAGGGGGTGGATTAAATGAGGGAATAAGAATGCTTTTGCTCCTTGCTCTTGTGACTATTGTTTATAGGGAATATCAAATTGAAAAAAGGAAAGGGCTGAACGTGACTACTCTTGAACAGTATGCAACTGTGATTCCTATAGAAAATAGAGATATTTTCTATAGAGATATCAAGCTGAAGAACTTCATACAAATTAAATAGAGGGGTTTAGTGACAGGGAAAAAACATTTAATTACAACTTGTAAAGCTAACAACCAAATCCTTTGTTATATTCAGTTTTGAAGTCAGGAAGGAATAAAACAGCCTTGTTAAGGAAGCTTCCAATAAAATAATATAAATGTGAGTTAGGAATCTAAGGACAGAAAACAACTGAAACAACAAACACCCTCTTTTAGACAAATTCAATGCCTTAATAAAAACTGGACCAAAATAAACACCCATAACTTCCTTGGATAATGTGATCTGAGGGAAGTACTGGGTAAAGGACTTGTCAATGGAAATAAGGATAATAGCATTTAACTACAGAGGAGCAGAGTTCAGCAATAATATCATGAAGTTAGTTCTGTACATAGTGAACTGTAGAGTTAAACCTGGCTTCCAATGCTTAAATTTGTGTAACTATCAAGGATTATATTTAAACTTGTAAATACAGTGTGGCATGAAAATACAGAGTTGGACTGTTGTTGGCCATTGATTTGGCCTCTAAAAGGCTGAAAATTTTGCTCAAGCACCCAAATTTTAGCAGTGAATGCTTTTATTTTGACATTTCTCCAATTCAGAAATCATCCAGAGCATAACAATGAGATCTTCTTGTCAGTTTTAATATCAGAAGAGAAAAGGTAGAAGATATGATGTGATGCCTATTGTACTACCAATGCATATATTGTATACTCAGAAACCCTCCCCTCTTTCTTAAAGCATATATGACACTGTGGAACTAATTCACTTAGCACCAATTTAACTTTTTTCTGTGTTCCTGGAATGAAACCTCTGAAACCTGAAGCCTCTAAAAACTGAATCATCACAAAAAATCCAGGATAGGTTCACTCATCTCTGCTGGGCAGTTTGCCAGTCAAATTCTACTACTGCTGACTAACACATACATTTTAAGTATTCTCTAGAAGAGACTGTTTTGAATGTGAAAAAAAAAATTAATATGAAAATGCAACTGGATTCATGTTTGAAAATAATTCAACAAAAAAACCTATTATTCAGTAACCTTTCCTTTTACTGTTCCAACCAATGCATTATATGTGCCTAAAGAATTAAGATTTTTGGTTTAGAAACAGTTATAACATAACTAATAAAAGGCAACACAATCCTTAGCTTGTCTGCCATTTTCAAGGATCAGTGTGACTATATTAAAAAAAAAAAGTAATAAACATTTATGCTATTTGATGACTAGACAAACAAAACGTGTAATGCTGACTACACTGGCATACATAAGTAGAAAAAAGTTGTATAAAGCTGACCAACATGCCTAAAACAGTCTCAGATCTAGTGGAGAATTGCTGCTGTAGGAAACCTGGGTAAAACTGTCAGTATAGGTTGTACCAGTTTAGGTGCTGTCTGTCTACGTCCATCTCAGGCTGAATATTTACTAAAGACAAACCAGGTACCATATTTTCTCACAAACAATACACACTTTATCTCCAGAATCAACCCCTCAAAATTGGGGTGCATTTATTAAGCAGGAAAGTTGATTTTTCTGACTGAAATAGAAGCAATTTTTTATTCCTGCTCTACAGTGCAGCAGCATTACTGTTCAGGCAGCTGAGGAAGTAATTTGACTTAATGGCCCATTGTTCTTCAGTCCACAGGTGTTAACAAATATCTGTCCTTCTGAATGGTCTTGATGTTCCACTACTCAAGCTAACCTTACAGCAATTTTGCTGTTGGCTAGCTGTTCCTGTGAGCTTAATCAGAAAAAGGAGGGACAGTCATCAAAAGATTAAGTTCTGTCCCTGCTATACAGCCATAATTCTGGAAAAATCTTTTTTTTTTCTTTACCTTTCAAAAATAAGGTGTGTATAATATTCCATGGCATGTTCTATGCCAGAAAGTATGTTATTACCTGCTCCCTTACCATTTAGTGATAAGACACAACAGAGATCATACAGCTACCCTAAATCACTGCATAGCTGCCATTTCCTAATACAAGTCTTCTGTATGTGTGTGTGTATATATATATATATATATATATATATATATATATACACAAAACTATCTGCCTGACATGCCATTGCATTGCTGTAGTTTGCTTTTCTACCTTTCCACTTACAGAGATAGGCAACAGATAAAAAATGTGGATCTGAACCATTCTGAGCTTTAAGAAAGTTCAAATTTATACCTGACTTGTGACTTCAGCTGAATGCATTGCTTTCAGTGTATGTTGTTTCCTCTGGGTTCTCGTGCTCAATGCCTTTGACTGTTGGGGTTTTTTCTGTTGGTTTTTTTTTTAGTAATTTAGAAGATTGATGTCCCCTGCAATTACTTTATGTTTTTTTCTCTTTAACTTAGCACAGTGTTCTATTAAAGACTCATTTCTCTTTCATTCTTTTACTAAACAAGAAACATTCTCATTATGCATGTGGCTTATACCACAAAGAAACAAAGCTTTGAATTCCCAAGCAAGTTTGGACTTATTCAGCAGAATGCAATAAAATGATTAAATTTGATTCAGCTTTTAATGGCTCCATAAATAAGAAGATTGATATCTTTATACAAGACTGCTTGAGGCTGTGAACATAACTGGAAAATGGTGAGGGACAAACACAAGCATGTGTTTGTTATATGAAAATATCATATGAAAAACAGTATCTCAGTTTAATATAATTTGAGTTGGTATTTTTTTCTGTATATGTGGGGATAGAAGAAGCTAAGTTTGGTTTCACAATGATTATTATATATTCCAAAAAATATTTTTGTCATAGTCATAGGGTCATAGTCATAGAGAAGTAGGGCTGAAGGGACCTCAGAGGTCATCTAAGCCATCTCATACAACCATAATATAAACTCTACATAAGACTACCCTCAACCCTGATGCAACATAGACCTAACACCCTAACCTGCCACAGGTAAAGCAGGAGAACCATGGCAGCCAATGTTCTGCTTCTATAAAACATTGTCAGTATATGTCCAAGAGGTCCCGAGAAGATGCTCCTTGCTACAAAGGAAGGCAAAAAACCCCACAGCCCATACTAATCTGATGATGGGATAAAATTCTTTCCTGACCCCAAATATGGTGATTAGTCTGACCCTGGATGGAGGCACAAGACCCTCTGGCTTTGCTCCTAGCAGTTGAAGTCTCCAGCCTTAGCTGTAGCCAATACCCAATGCATCTGTGGAGGCTAAAAAACACCCTGACACATATAGCGTGGAGTGGGGGAGCAACCAGCAAAGCCCAGAAGCATGGGAAATACCCACAGGAAAAAAATAGGCATAGCTACGCCTAGATCATCTCTGACTAGTGGCTGGCCAATCTTTTCTTGAACACCTCCTGTGATGGAGAGTCCACAACTTCCCTAGGGAATCTATTCCACTACCTCACTATTTCCACAGTGAAGAAGTTTTTTCCAGATATCCAATCTAAATAGACTTTGCTGCAACTTCAAGCCATTGGTCTGTGTCCTCCTCTCTGCAGCAAGAGAGAAAAGGTGCTTTCCCTCTTCTTTATGGCAGCCCTTCAAGTGTCTGAAGACTGCTATCATGTCCCCTCTTAAGTGCATTTGCCACAAGGTGAACATGCCTAGCCCCTTCAGCCTCTCCTCATATGACTTGCCTTCCAAGTCCCGGATCCAGCTGTGTTGCCCATCTCTGGACCCTCTCTAAGTACTGCATGTCCTTTTTAAAATGTGAAACCCAGAACTGTACATAGTAGGCCTGTCTACACATGCACTTTAATGTACATTAGCCTATTTTAATGCACATTAGTGCACCACTTTAAAACTGTGCTCTTTACTTAACGCACATTACGAAAGGCTAATGTGCATTTTCTTAGTACCTCACAATGGAAGTACTAGATTTCATGTGCATTAACTAAAGTGCATTAATGCCCAGGTAGACGCACCAATAACTCTAGATGAGGCCTAACTGGTGCTGAGTAGAGAGGCACTACATCTTCAGTGTCTTGCACCTACTACTTCTACTGATGCAGCCCAAAACTGAATTGACCTTTTGTGCAGCTGCATTATACTGCAGACTCATTGTATCTGTGATCTCACAAGACTTTCAAGCCTACCTTATGAGCAGAGATCCTGGTTTTCTCTGATTTAAAAAAAAAAAATCTTCAATTTTTTAATTTAAAAAAGTAACCCAAAATCCATACTTTTCTGTGATTAAAATGAAACACCAGTAACACACAGATATATAGTGGTGTTTCATTTTGATCATGGATCAATGTGGATTTTGGGTTACTTTTCTTAACCCGAAAGTGAGGGGTTTTTTTTTAATCAGAGAAATAAATAAATAAATAAAGCCAGAAATATCTGTTTTTTTCTGATAACCCCCCCCCCCAATTTTCCCTGCTTATGAGAAACAAAGGTTAGAAATACAGAAAATAATTTGACCTTTGTTTCTCATTGTAAGGCAATTATTTTTCCCCCTTCATGCTCCTTCCCATTTTTCTTTATACCTAGGCTCAACAATCTTGCAAGGCCTACCTAGATTGGACCCCATTATTGGAGGTGAGAAGCCTTGCAAATGAAATGAAACTGTAGCCTTGGACATGCTTGATATACCAGTCAGATACACTTTTAAACATTCTGAAAATCAATGTTAATATTTATTCATTTCCCTTGTAAGGAGTGCAGAACATTCTAATAGTTGGAACCAAAGGCAATTTAGTTCTTACTCTTTTTTTATTGATCATTTTGTGCTTCATATTAAATTTTACTTCTTGCATCCCTCATTCCTCTCTTAATTTCATTTGTCTCTTGTTCCAGATAAAAGGGTAAAAGAGTGAAAATGCCAGTACTCAAATGCTTGAATACACAGAGTGCTGATTTAGCTACTAGAGAAGCAGAGGTCATATTAAAAATATTTCCATAGAGTTTGTTTCACTAAACATTAGAATTTATCCAGCAAGATGCATTACTTCTCATTTTCACAAAGGGTAGTTTTTCCAATAGAACGCTCAAGATAGCAGATTGCAAAAGGAATCTATCTAGCTTTCATTGTATCAAACCTAGTAGAAAAATAGAATATATACTTTGCCACTTCACTGCTTTCTGATTTACTTGACACAAATTCACAGGTATAAGCACATTTAATTTTATTTTGGCAGGTTTGTAAGCCGTTAAATAGTAAATGATGTCTGATTTTTCATTAAGATATGTAATAAGCCTGTTACAGACTGTTTGATATAGCAGTGTTTGTTTATATAATAGTGTTTGAGTAGTGAGTTAAATTACTTTGAAGTACAAATTCTCTTTTTCTCCAGCTTCCTTTCCACCTGGTCAGATATGTATTGTATCTAGAGACTAAACCATATTATGGTTTGGCCATGGAAATCAAATAATAGATTTAATGTAAGTACAAAATAAATTGATTTCTCTGTGGTAGAATCAGTATCCTTCTCATGAGCAAAAGGACTGTCAGTAATGCTGTTCTCCAGAAGTACTGTTCCTAGAAGATTACCACACTGTGGTTTGTGCTTATTGATTGAGATCATAGTGGAACTCTTATAAGGCCTTGGGCTACATATATACAATAAGCCTACTATCCCTACCTACCATGGCACCCTCAGGCATGCTGTGCTGCTTCAGGCAAGCTAGCTTTTAAACCAGACACAGTGTAGCTGCACTCCTTGCAGCTGCACAAGGGGGCTATTGAGCTTGAAGGCAGGCTTTTGCTGCCACTCAGCAAAGCTAATTGTTCTGCCTGAAGTGCCACAATGATGTGGGTGCACAGTATCTAGTTTAGGAGTGTAGCAGAGTAAGGGGAACTGAGAAGGTGGATTCTCTGCTCATACCCTTTCCCTTAATTGCCAAAGGTAAGTGACCCCACCAACATCTGGACAGGCAGCAGGCACATCCGGCATGGCGTGGGGGGAATTCAACTCCCATGCAGCATTGCAAGGGATTCCCATACCATAGCCAGTGGAACAGGGAAGAAGAACACTCCATTTACTGGCTCATTGATTGGGGAGCAAGGAGCCCTGGCAGCACGGGGACGGGTAGAAGGAATTCTCCATGGAGCACAGTGACTGGAACTGCCCCGGTCCCACACCCTGGAGGATTCCCTGGGGCAACATGATCCCCTAGAGAAAGAGTCCCTGGCTTCAGCAGTCCTGGACAGGGTATGCCAGCCTGAGTGCTTCTTTTCTCTGGGGGGGAAAAAGCTCCTGACCCTAATTTACTTCAGGTGATTCATCTTGATGCAACAGAGACAAACTGCAGCTGGAAGACAGAAGCCAACACTGATAGGCTGGGAGTACCAAGAGAAGATCCTAAAGGGATGCCAGGAATGGTGAAAGGAGCCCCACACCAGAGAGGAATGACCATAGAGGGTAAGGGGTAGTACAGCTGCCCATATTTCTTAATTTTGATATCAAATGGACTATGAGAGATTCCTGGTAGTAGTCCAGGGATGTACTGGTAGTGGTGGGGTTCTACACCCAGGATTCCCCCAGTGCATTGGGGCCCTGGACAGGACCCACATCCCCGTCATCTGCCCACCCCACAGCAACCACCCCTGCTACAGCTGGCAGGGATTCCACTCTGTTGTGTTTCAGGCCATCGTCGACCACCGCAGCACCTTCACCAACGTGAGTGCCAGCTGAGCGGGCAGTGCCCAAGATGCTTCCATGTTTTGGCACTCTGCCCTACCAGCCCTGGTGCAAAGTGAGCGTTTCATGCTGGGGTGCTGGACCTGCAGCTGGGTGCTGTGGTAGTCCCACCCTTCACTGGGGATCCTGCCTACCTGCTCCTTACCTGGCTCATGCAACCCTATGCCAGCCAGCTGGATCCCCACCAGGCGCACACCCTGGTGAAATATACCTTCAGCCATTGTAAGGGATGCTGGAGCACCCTCACTGCCCAAGGACAACATCTCTCAGGTCAGCGTTGCAGCCTGCATGCTGCATAACATCTGTGAGGTCCAGGGAGAGTTCTTTTGCAAGGCCTGGAAAGAAGAGGTACAGTGAGTGGAGGATGCCTGGCAATGGGGGCACCAGCTGTGGTGGTAGCAACAGTGGCAGCCCCTTCCCCACTCCGCCAAGGCCCAGACAAGCTGCATACACACCATTGGGGGCCACCAGGTGTGAGAGGCACTGGCCAGCCATCTCCTCCTGCACTCCCTGCTGTAGCCCACCTGGACAGCTGCCCACAGACCCCTGCCCCACTGCCCACCCCCAACACCACACTCACTATGGACACTTCTCAGAAAAACACTTTATTGCCCTCACAACAAACAGACTCCACCCCTCCCCAGCACCAGATTCCATCCCCACTTCCTCCCCAACACCAGACCTCCTTGACCACTGACCCATCCACCAACAATAAAACACTCTCTCCCCTGTACAAACTATTTACAAAGTGGTGCGTCTGTGCTTTCCTGGAATGAGTGGCCATGGGGTGGGGACACCTATGGGATAAAGCCCTGGGACGAGGGGCTAGCACCCCAGCCTCTAGCTTTTCTCCTGTGGGTGCTCATGCTGTGATGAGTCTGGCAGGCAGGAGGCTTGCCCAGAGGTGATGGTGGCCACTGGTTCCCTGACACAGGTGGCTCACTCTCCAGCAGCTGGTGGTCAGGACCAGTAGGGCTGGCACATGGCCCTGGACCCATTGCAGGCAGCTCCCACTCCTGGGGTGGAGCTGGGGTGAGTGGTAGAGCTGGGCCCAGGTAAGGGGGCTGGGGCTCCTGGCTGGCTGAGGTGGCAGTGGACCTCTGCCCAGGCCCATGAGGGGACCTGCTGCTGGGTGGCGGGTGGCTGCCAGAGGGCAAGTGGGGCTAGAATTGGGGACAGGGCACTGGGCAGCACAAAGGCTACCGCCAGGGTCAGGATGGTGTCCAGCACCCAGCAGTCCTCCTCCACTGCCTGCACTACCCTGGCCTCGACTGCACCCTGTTCCCTCAGGGCCTCCGTGTGCTCAACTCCAGCGCCAGGAGCTATGTCCTGAGCTACCAGTTCACCCAGTCCTGCACCTTCTTGCACTGGTCCTGCATGTCTTCGTGGGTGACATCCTCCACTCACCACCTGTCCTGCAGGGCAACAACCTCTATAAACCTCTACCTCTACATCTGTGCATGCACTTACCAGTCCTCCGTGACCATCACCAGCCAGCCCAGGAGGAGGGTCCGATCCTGGGTCCTCCTGCAGAACTAATGCATCCAACCAAGAGCTCCCCTCAGGCTCCCTACACCTGTGTCCAAGGGCTCAAAATGCCTACAGGCTTTTAGAGGGCCTGTGGCTGGGGCTGCCATAGAGGTGGCTCCCAGCCCTGAGGCCTTGGGGCTGAGCTCAGGCTGGCCCAGAGCAAATCTGATCCTGAGCATTACTGTGCCATAAGTCCTCACGAGTAAATTTGTAACTTGCATTGGCTGGTAGCAAAGTTACTTGTAAGTAATTAACTTTACTGTGCAGTAAGCACATGCACATGTAGACATGCATGCTTACTGTGCAGTAAACTACACTACTTTGCAGTGAAGCATCTCATGTAAACTCACCCAGGGATCTCAGTAGTGGCAGCAGGATTCACACCCTTATTTTCAAGTTGTGGTGTGAGAAGAGGTGCAACATGTGTGTACACCATGCCAGAAAGTAGTATGCCCGGGACCTCCACAGAAGTGGTGTAGACATATCCTTCAAGGCTTCAGTTAGCAACCAACTCCCACCCCCAACTGCTTGCCTTGTTCCTCAAAACATTAAAGAAACTGGCTTGCTGAGTCCTATTAGAACCTAAGCCCATAACTTTCTTGAAACTTCACCATTTGACATTTTAGCATTCAGGTCATTTACTATTGTCTTAGCACTATCTTCTCTATAATATGCTTCTTTAAGGAAGAGGAAAGAGAGAGGACCCAGACTTCAAAAGAGCAGGAACATAATTGCATAATACCTTTGACCAATCACATGGTCTCTCATTTATTCTAGTGTGGACCATGGCTATTTTGGGTATGTGTTGTTCAGCAGTAATTCAGCCTGTGTAGGTTATTGTAAAACACCTGCTTTGTCTCGATATAGATCCAACAGGCTGCGCATTACACCACCAAGATCTTCACTACATCTTGACTAGTTCATCTCTCATAGGTATAATCCCCAGCATATATCTTTCCTTCCAAGCCAAAACTGAACAATAAAACTTAGAAAGTATTGATGTAACACCCAAAGAGCACTACACATAATCAGCCTAATCATTTAATTTACTACCAAAACTTGACTGGTCTTTGAAATGCCCTGTGCTGTTGCTGGACCCAGAACTTGTGATAGAGGTGATATCTTTTATTAGACCAACTAGATTTTTGCAAAAAATAGTCTTTAATTGCAAGCTTTTGGGCACAAGCACCCTTCTTCAGCATAGGAGAGAAGATTGTAAAAGTTCTTCCAGGTAGAAATGAAAGTTGATATTTCATATTTCATTTCAAACTTTCATTTCTACTTGGGAGAACTTTTACAATCTTCTCTCCTATGCCTGAAGAAAAGTTCTCCCAAGTAGAAATGAAAGTTTGAAATGAAATATGAAATATCAACTTTCATTTCTACCTGGAAGAACTTTTACAATCTTCTCTCCTATGCTGAAGAAGGGTGCTTGTGCCCAAAAGCTTGCAATTAAAGAATTTTTTTTGCAAAAATCTAGTTGGTCTAATAAAAGATATCACTTCTACTATGAGTTCTGACTCCTTTTGCCTCTATACCAATGTGGATACAACCTGGATACCTGCGCTGCTGCTTGCACATATGGCAACTCCTTAGAACAACAGCAGGACTGCTGCCAGGAGTTGGCAAGGCCATGTGTTGAATGTTAAATGTCCTCTGTCTTTCTCGTCTCACTCTGCTGGGATGTTGCAGAACTGAGACCCTCATGGGTAAAACAGCAAATCCCTCTAGGATCCTTCTAGGATCTGTTCCTCTGTAGTATGTGTTTCTCTGTGCCAGCCTCATAGGACTGTAAGGAAAACTTCTGTGACACCATTTTTGTATGTCATATTTTTCTCTCTTCCCAGAGACATATAACATTATCTTCCCTAAATGGTGGCGGTTCCTAGGACTCCCCATTATATTGTTTTTTCTTTTACCTTCCTCTTTATATTACTACAAGTCCCAAGAGACTGACCCCAATTTTAAAAGGGTCAGTTTCCTGCTGAACTCTGGTGTACAAACCAATACTTCATTGGTGCCATTCAATAATGTCACAGTACAAAATATGGATGAACATCTGATTCCATAACTTTTTCCATAGGTGCTTTATTATTTTGTTATGGTTTCCACCAAACCGGGACAACTGGTACCTAAATTTGTTAGATGAAGCCTATGCAACTCTTTGTTTAACTTCTACCTTGTGGTGAGGGAAAGTTTCTTACCAGAATGAACCATGGGCCACTGAGCTAATTGAGCTCTCTACTCAGTTGAGAACTGTCTACCTGTGGAAGACTTTTTTAAACAAGTTCCCATTTGTGTGTTCCATCATTCTGAAACATCTTGATGAAACCAAAGGCACAGCATACATTTTAATATAACTAGAGGTTTCTCTGCTGGTATTACAAATAATATCTTTTCCAATTTGTCATTTACCTATACATTAATTTCATGGATTCCTTTATTGGGAATAAGCTCACCATTATAAACTCTGGGATTTAACTGCTCTTACCTTACCAGGGCTTTTATTTTACTGATAATAACCCTGTTTCTGTAAATACATGGGCTTATATACCACCATCCAATTTAAAATGAATAAATGTCTCATTTGCCCTTGAATTGACTGTCCTGCTCTCAGATTCATTGCACTGCCAGTGGCAAAATGGTGTTCCAATGACAAAAATTCATTTGACCAAGTAGCATTATCCTTGTCTTTTACTCTGTGTGCTCTGCTGGGGCTTGCCCACTTCAGATACGTTTCTTGCATCTTTTCTCTTATGTTCCAATAACACCCACACCGTCTTGGAGCAGCACATGATGCAGGTGCCAACAGAAACCATTGTGTTGGACTCTAATTTGGAGCACCCACCTTTGTGCTTCAGGTCTCTTTTCAGGGGGGATTCTCTTATTTAGCACCCCCAATAAAGTCTACAGTGTTAGAGCCCTGCCCACTTTCCATAAGCTTTATCCTGGATGGATGACTTTCTTAGATTCTGGCTTCTAAGTGCTTTGCCAAAGGCTAATTAATGGGTCTTTCAGTAATCACTCCTCTTTTTTTGTCTAAATCCCAAACACGATAATTTATTATTAGGGGCACTGTTGCCCCTCAAAACTACAAACTGGACTAGTCAGTTAAAACAGTCACAAGCGCTTGCATTATTTTAATTTCTGTCTGTGGTCCCTGTTTTTTTTAAAAAGTTCTCTGATACATAGCTTCTTGTAGATTAAAATACTCCTTAGATTTCCTTAACACATTTTTCATAGTTAACTATCTCTGCCTGATTTACCTGAGAGCTGTTCAATGCATCAAGTGCTTCCAAACTGGCTATGTTCTTTTTTTGCTGATTCTCATTGCTTGCTGATAGACTGAATCACTGTTTAAATCTCTCCCAGTAGTTTTCCATGCTTGTGAAGAGTTTCAGTCTGGGAGTGGCATTTAACTGATCAAGTCTTCCACTCTCAGTATTTTTCTAGTTCCATTTTACTCCTGTTTCCATGTAGTGTCAGTGATTACTCAGCACTTAAAACTATGACACTGGACCTACTTGTTGTATAATCTAAATGATTCAGCTCTCATACTAAATATTCGGAGACTCATTTGCATCCCTGGCAAGTTCAGATAAAAATGCAACACAACTGTCATTGGGTGCTTCAAAGTAGCAATCAGAGTCAGGGGTCAATAGTGGGCACAGGGATTGTATTACTGAGTCCTGCTCTGGCACAAGTGTGCATGAGAAATCCGCTATTTTACCTTCCACAAACCAGAAGCATCCTTCAGTCTATTGCTGTTTTCAGTTGCTTATAACTTTTTCAAGCCTAAAACATTTGGCTTAAAACATTTTACCCCACCTTGTTTACCTCAGGCCAATTTTTTTTCTTTTGTTGGGGGGAGAGAAGGAGGAAATTATGCCAGAATTGTTCCATTATGTCTGAGAAAAAAACCTAAGGGGAAAAGATCCTTGTTTTATCCACAAAAAAAATCTAAAGGAGTCTTTTGTGGTTCTCCAGTGCTCTTGCACTTTTGAAGAAGGGACTTGAAATCAGTTGAGAGGGCAGCATCTTTCCCCTATCATCCTTAAAGTCTACCTCATTTTCTAACAGTAACTCAGATCATCAGCCTTTGAAAAATTGCAGTTTATACATGTACAGAGACTTGCTAGAGTCTTTCAGGCACATCGCCCAAGTCTGTACTGGGCCATTCTCCAGGCAGGACTTCCTCTGGAATTGCAGCTGTGGCTGTGCTGTTGTTGGCTGTGTTTGGTCTGGGTCCAGAATGGAAATATCTTTCTCCTGTAATCTTATTTATTTCCATTTTGGGCATGTATGAGAAAGCTAAATAGTCTGAATGAAGAGGAAAAGGGACTGGGGAGTAGATTGAGACAACTAACTGGTAGAAGAGGGGAGTAAGCCCGGAGACCGAAGAACTAAAAGTGAAATTTGAAGCTGGTGTAGGAAGACACTGAAACTGGAAGCAATGAGGGGAGAGTGGAACCTACATGGAAGAAAGACGGGGCCTGGAAGACAACAAAATGGATGGGCAAAGAGAAGAAGACTGGGAGAACAAAGCAGGTGGGGGAATGGAAGACAGTGGCTGATGGAGAAACTGAACTCAGATGGGGAGCCAATAGGATATTGGGCACCGATGGGAGAAAGGGAACATTGGAAAGAGCTCACGTGTGGAAGGAGAGCAGGGATTAATTGGGCAAAAGGACAGACACAAGGAGCCAGTGGGGAGAAACAGGTTCAAAGGAGAGCCTGGAGAACCAGTATGGGGAACTGCAGGAAAAAAAAAAGATAGTCTCTTGGTGAAGGTAATTGAAAGCCGCCCTAGAGAAATAGCTTCCTTCCTTGCAAACAGGGAAGGCAAAGAGTTCCTATGTGCTGCTGTACTGAGGTCGGTTACTTGCTGTCTGTCTCTCACTTTTTCTTTCACTGATTACTCACAAACAAATTCAATGCAGGAGTCATTCTGCTCCATTTAACCCAATTCTATTGGGTTAAATGGAATAAACTTATACATTTGTTAAGTGTTTGCAGGATTCACCTTAGGCTTCTTTAGACTCCTACACCCAGCAGCAGTGCCTTCAGAAATGCTGTACTGCTCTGTGCATGCTACACCCTGCCACGTCAGGTCACACCCACTGGGCTGCGGAGGCCCCGAGGGAGGGAAACATGTTACCCTTATGACATGCTAAAGGAACTTACAATGCGATTGTTCTCATGTTAAAGAGGGAAAACTTATGCTAAGTCCTCTCTGAGTGTCTTAAGGTTATGCCACTTCAGGCAAACAGTATTTTTGTGGGGGTCATGCTATCCAGCTTGTGTTATGGTAATGTCAGTCTGCTCCACACAGATAAAATGAGCAATATGAAATACTTCAGCATCCCAGGATGCAGAACTCCCAGCTCCCTCACTCCTGTTCTGTGGACAAAATTTCCACCTTCTCAAACTCTACTGCCTAGGGAGTGGTACTGGCCCCACACCAACATCCCCACCTGCTACCACGGGGTGTGACCCTGACCTACATGCCACCACCCTGAGCACTCATTGGCACCCTCATAGTTAGCTCAAGCATTCCTGTGTGAATTGCCATTGCTTAGCTTTGTGAACTGAACTTGGACCTCATCAGCAGGGATCCTGGTTTTTCCTTGACCCAGCCCCACTAATGCCTCTCACTCCTCCTACCCACACACCCTTGCTGGTGCCCCTCATCCCCTACCCATAGCCCCTGCTCCCCCAGAGCTATGGACCCAGGTCTGCTGCCCCTGCCCCCGCTTCTCCCTGCTGTGGTCTCGATTGTGGGGGAGGGGTGGTTCCCCGCCACGGTGCGCACTCCTGTGCGGCAGAGTGGACCCGCATCCTCCAAATTGGTACACAGGGCAGGTGGATGCTGTGGGCATGCTGCGGGCTCAGGCTTCCACCCTGTTTCCCTGCCCTGGGGCCTCCGCAGCCCCGTGGGCATGACCTGACATGGCAGGGAAGAGCAGAGCTGCACAGGGAAGCTGCTCACCTCTGTGAGCTCTGCACTGCCCTGGCGATGTGCCTCCTGTGCATGGGGCTGCAGTGAGAGCAGCAGCATGGGGTTGCGCCCCTCAAAGCAGCGGCACGTGCAGGAGGTGCGTCGCCAGGGCAGAGCAGAGCTCGCAGCGGCAAGGAGATCCCTGCATTGCTCTGCTGTTACCTGCCATGTCAGATCATGCCCACTGGGCTGTGAAGGCCACAGGGGAGGGAAGCAGGGTGGGAGCCTGAACGTGCAGCCCATGCCTACCCCACACACAGTTCTGGGAGGTGCAGGTCCCCCCTGCCCCTCAACAGTGCATGTGGTAGCAGGAAGCTGGCCCTCTTCCTCCCCCAAATGAGCCACCCGCAGCCCTGTCCTGCTTCCTGCTGGGGTGCTGCAGCCATGCATTGTGGCCCCATGCCCCAAACCCCACTCACCTCCCAGCTGGGCAGCAGCCCCAGCCCTGCCCAGCTCCCTCCTTGCCTCCCTACAGGGGCCTCAATCCCCCTTATCCCCCCCCCCCCCAACTTACCTGCGGGAACTGCTCTCCAGGCTGCCTGGCAGCCATGCGCACGTACACACACATGGCATCTCCTGCCTAACTGCCCTCCTCCCACTCCCTCCTAGCTGCCTGCAGGCTGGAACTCTACCAGCCTGCAGAAAGCTCTTTGCAAAACTGCAAAATCCACAGGTTTCTCTGGTAAAATGAGAAAAACCACGTTTGCCTCCGGTAAAAGGTAAAATCTGTAGTTTACTCCGGTGTTCATTGGGAAATTAGAAAACCTGGATCCCTGCTCATAAGGCAGGCCTCAAACTGAATTTGAAATGAGGTGTTGATCTCATTCCAATCTAGGGCAGGCAAGGACAGTACTGTTGTCACCACCACCAAGGGCATGAAGGACAACTGACAAAACTAACTAGTCTACAAACACATCACAGCACAGATGGTGTCTGAGACATGCCAGCAGAGCTGGCTGCATATCTTCACTAAAATCAAGTGTCCAATTGTGGCAGGGACAATTGTGACAGTGACAAATCCCAGTACAATTGTGGCAGGGATGCCAGCAAGATCTCAGGTGCAGTGAGGATTGTGGTCCCTTACCATGGGGAACTGTCCTGGAACCTTGAGGAGGACCATACTGTCACTCCCCACTACACTGTGCCCTGCATACTCACAGACCTGTGTGGTGCAGTGATAACAATGAAGATGACAATGACAAAGTCACCTCTCTGCCACTGCCTACTGCCTTAATGGCTACGGAGGGGTATGAGGATGGCTTTTCCATGGATTTGTTCCCTAGCCAGGCTTTGAACTTGATCCCAGTGATTCAAACCCTGACCCACTGGCCCTGTGTTTCCTAAGCACTAGCTCTCCCCTGGCCATTGCTTCTCTCTGCATCCATTGCTCCTCTCTGCAGCCCCCTGGAACAGCTTTTTATTTTTAGGCATATGAGGCCCTGCATTCCCACCTTCAAAAGGTACTCTCTGTTCCCTGACCATGGCAGTCCAAAGACAGGTCCAGTGGCAGGGAATGCTGCCATCTTTCAGGAAAATATCCACCTCCCTCACCACAGGCAAGCAAAGTTGTTGTTTTTCAGAATTCCACACAGCTTGGCATCATGTGGGACAGGGCATCATTGCACAGAGGAGAGCTGGCAGGAAGGTAGAATGCCTGCTCCTGCAATAGGGGAGGAGTGAGCTCTGTTTGCAGTCCCACAGCTAGGAAGCTGGAACTCAGGCATAGGAAGTTTTCTATGGCATCACACAAGTTTCATGGGAATGCCACTCTTGGCAGAGAGCCTTCATAACAAATGGGTCCCTTCCAACCTTCCAGGACATGCATTGGCATGATAGCTTCCAGAAGCAGCAGGACTTATCTTGTGGGGTTGCCACTTGTGAGCTCAAAGAGGTGTTCTCTGCACTGAGACGTATCACTCCCAGGGAGATATCAGGCAGAGAAGCAGCATCCTGAGACAAGGACAGGACAGAGAAGTTATTTGAGGTGGGAGCAGGGCTTCCTTCAGTGGGGAGAGAAGGGGCATCTAAGTTAGCTGAAAGTAGGTAGTCAAGAGGGCATTTACCATTGTAACCCGGACGGTACTCCAAGAGGTACCCCCTCTCCAATTGAAGGGATCAAAGCAGGTGCACAAGCGCTGTGGAAGGTGTAGGGACTCTCCTCCCCCTATAGAGCAGAGCCAGACCACCAATGGGGACTTAACCATATACCTTTTAATGAGAGAACAGTACTGGGAACATAACCAGTATAAACCAGGGGGTATATGGGACACTGCAACGCCCCAAGGGGGTTAGGATTCAATAAAGGTTAGACATTTACAACCATAGACATGTCCATCCAGTTGACAAAAGACAGGGTTAACCAAAATATAAAAACAAACAGCAGAACAAGCAATAACGGTTGGTGAAATATAAAAGGCACAAAATACAGAATGTCAAATAACAAGGAATATAGGGTCCAGGTACCTGGATGGGGGAGAAAGGAGGAAAACACAATGACCCTTTTCCACTGCAACAAGAATTTCTCCCTGTTACTTCACTCACCCCAGCTAGGACTTGAACTCAGAACTCCCACATGGTGTGCAGAATGTCTACCACACAGGTACCAGTGCTGGTGCTATTTTAAGCTGCTTGACCTTCCAGGAGCCCTGACCTAATGTCAAGCTTCCTGGTCTCTTATTGGAGGAGCTGGAAGCAGAGCTGGGAACCTCTCAGTTCGCTGCTTAGATCCTTGCTGGAGCTGGGGAACCTCTCCTACTGGCCACAGCCTCTCATAGGGGATCCTGGAGCCCAGTGGGGAGCCTCTCCTGCCGGCTGCACACCACACTGCTGAGGGTCCAACTGCTGCCTGCAGGTCCCACTCCTTCAGGGTCTTCTGGGGCAACTGCTCCCGCCCCGCTAGCCCAGCTCTTTGAGACTCCTTCCTTGTGGTCTCTCACTGGTCTTTCCTGAGTCAGCTGCACTGCCCCTTTTATCCCCCTCCAGGTGACCCAAGGGGCCAATCAGGGGACATGGAGGGTGAGTCTCTGGAGCCTGATTGGTGAGGAAAGGGAATCCCGCGTCCTCCAATCATCTTTTACCCTTTCAAAACCCCTGGGCTAAGTCACTACCAGCTAGCCTGTCACACCATGATCATATTGCAGGCAGTTTCACTATTCTGTGAAAATGTCTGGGGAGGGCAAAACAAGATGTGTTTCCCTTCATACCATGTTAAAAGTTTGCTACAATTTCAAGGTCTGCTGTCAATGCACTACTATCTTTGCACCTGTCCGTGTTGGTGTGAAAGGGATTCAAACAGTTTATCCCTTGGAAAGAATCTCAAGGCCATTTCTGCTCGTTTCATTTCTCAGAAATTGTCCTGATATGAGAGAGCTCAGGAAGTTCCAGCACTGATGCTGTCCCAAGGCCATGAAGGAACACTTCTACTCAAAAGAAGGCCTGTGGCTGAAAAGTTTGGTGGGATCACTGTGATCAAGTCCTGGAGGAACTCTCAGTCACCTGTATATCAAGCGGGCTCCATTGAGAGCTGGCTTTCTGTCTATGGGTGCACGCTGCACTGGTCAGAGGAGCTATTGAGAACACTTCAGCTGATGTCTGTAGCACAGGACCATCAGTTGGTGGCTATTGCTGTAGACTCACAGAAGTCCTTCCTGTCCAGGATGGCTACTACTATGGAAAGGGTGGCTATTGCCATAGGAGGAGTACATCTGCACCATAGTAGGGAAGTAGTAGGCACCTCTAGATGCCTACCCTTCCCCATCTGACCACAGGCAATGGCCCCAACCTCATGGCAATACAGGGTACCTGCCCCATTTCCTGACCATCCTTCCCTACTCATCCCAGCCCAGCAAGTGCCACCACATGGTCAATGGTGTGACCTGTACATGTCTCACCATACTCCAGCTCTCCCAGCCCCACATAGCTTAGCACTCCCTAGCATGACTAGATGCCAAGAGGGGAACAGAGGTCTGAATGCTGTATACTGAGGGAAAGGCTGGGGTTGTTAGGGGGCAGGGAGAGTGAGTCAGTTTTCACATGAACTGATTAACCCTAGAATAGGCCATTGAGTAACCTTGGGCACTAACAGATATGCAGCTCCCCAGTCTAACTCATGGCACTTCACAGAAAGCACCATGAATTAGATTGATCTTCCCAATCCAACACACATTCACTGTTGGATTTGGAGGATGTGTGATTGTGCACCCTTTTAGAGCTGATCCATGTCAGGAGGCTGTGTGTCTGCAGTGTCTGTCCCCTAGTCCCAGTCCCTTCTCCAAGCTCCCATGCTCTCTCAGGATGAGAGGGGGAAGGCAGGGGAGGAAGGTCCATTCTGGGGTTTCTCCAGCCATGCTGGAGTGGGGAGGGCAGGGTGTGAATTAGAGCCCATCACCTCAGGGGGGTCCAATACACTCTACCCAGCCACTAGCACTGGCTGGAGAACCCTCAGACTGAACTCACTTCCCTCCCTTCCCCCCACCCCCATTCTGAAGACAGAGCGTGGAACAGAGCTCAGCTGTGTCAGCACTCTCTGCATAGCCAATGGCAGGAGAGCCCTGCTTCCAGCTGCACTGATAGACATTAATAAAGGCACTGTGCTTTGGAGTGCCTTCATCTGAACCCTCATATAATGAGGGTTCAGATTGTCACCCGATCAGACATTTTTTAAGCACTCTGCAGCCATGCACTTCTGTCAGTGCAAGACTGTATTGAGGGATTGCACAACGAACTGTCATGTCTGTCAGAGCCCTTTATTGCCCATTGAACCATACACAATTCTTGCAGCCCAGCTCTCTCCCAACCTTGCCTCCGACCCAGAGCAGGTTCCTAGCCATGCTCTTGCTTGCCAGCCTTCTAGTGGCAAGTCAGAGCTGTGCAGGTCAGAGATGGCATTAAGCCTTTATGAGCTCTTTTACACATGCTCTGGGGGTGGGGGGGGGGGCAGTGCTCTAATTAGAGCCCTAGTTTGACAAGCTTTAGTTCAAGTGCCCCTGCTGCCATTTTTAAGCATGGAGATACTGATAATGAGATGCAGGAGGCTGCTGGGCATAGCAACTGTCATGCTCCAGCACACTTGATTAATTGAGTCTGCTCTGACACGCTGGAATTCCAGCACATTGGAGCAGCTTCAGTTCTCTTGTATATACACTCTATGTGCTAAAACTCTAACTTAAATACCACATAACATTCCATAGTTTTAGGATGGCCTAAGGGTAACCTCTGACAAAGCCCTAACAGTGCCAGCTGGCCCACAACAATGGAAACATGGTGTCACTACCCAGGCAGGTGAGTTACAACTGCAGAGCAGGCAATGTTTTTGAGGGAGATGCTGACAGAATATGAAGTTTGCAGTCTAGAAATGGCCCAAGATTACTAATATAGAATGAATATTTCAAACCATATTTTGTTCCCATCATTTACATATTTATTTTCTGCATTTCCTTCTAACTTGCCAATGAACATTTGGCTGAGTCTTTTTGTTTGTTTGTTTCTTGTCAGTGTCACTCTTGGCTCAGATACTACCCACCACCATTCCTATAGGGTATGAACAAACATATTTTTTAGTTGTTTGAAATGGGCAGGAGGAGCCGAAGTTCAGGAACTTGTATCTGTTGTTATGATCCAGCTTTAATGTTGACATGATCATGTA
This sequence comes from Alligator mississippiensis, assembly GCF_030867095.1. Classification (NCBI taxonomy): domain Eukaryota; kingdom Metazoa; phylum Chordata; order Crocodylia; family Alligatoridae; genus Alligator; species Alligator mississippiensis. Next base: position 325,522,525 of record NC_081824.1, read on the forward strand.
GCAATACAAGAGAGTTTACTTGCCTTAATTGCAACCCTGGATATAAAAGGGTTAAAGTTTGTCACACTTGTATGGCTTTAGGATCATGTGGATATAGCCATGACTTGCAGCAGCTTATAGGTGTGTCCTTTGATATCAGCAGGGATCTGGGTTTTCTGCTTCCCACAGAGAAACAGAAAAAAAATAGATTTTTCCCTTTTAACTGAGAAAAACATGGATTTCTCATTTTAATGGGAAACACATGGATTTTCCATTTTTGCAAAGAGCTTTATGCAGGCTGGCAGAGTTCCAGCCTGCAAGGGGCTGGGGGGAATGGGATGAGGGTGTTCAGGCAGGGGGTGCCATGTGCATGTTTGTGCACACACATCTGCACTTGGCCACCAGGCAGCCTGGAGAATGCACGGCCGCAAGGCTCAGATGGGGAGCGGGATGGAACCACAGGTGGCTCATCTGACGGGGCAGGGGGGCTGGCTCCCCACCATTGCATGCACTCCCAGGGGGTTACATGGTGGATACATTCCTCCCAGATCTGCGCACAGGGTGGAGGCAGGGGTGGGCCACTCACTGTGGGCTCGGGCTGCCCCGCCCTGCTGCCCTCCCCCTGGGGCCTCCACAGCCCAGTGGGTGGGACCCAGCACAGCAGGGCAGAGTGGGGCTGGGAAGGGAAGCACCTTGCTGCTGTGAGGCCCACAACACCCCAGCAAAACACCCTCAGTGTTTTTTGAATGTCTGTCCCTAGCCTTACTGTATGTTTGAGGTGACAAACATGTGTCGGAGATCAGAGCAGCGCCGGCAGCTGCTTTCTGACCTCCCCCACCGGAGCAGTAAAACTTTCACCTGACAGGCGGGTAGTGATGGATGGGGTGAAATTAACCAGGCACAGACGCGTGTTGGTTACAGGAGATTGTTTACTTACGTCACCCAGATAGCGACATGCGACGCAGGCTGAGCCTTTGTTCCTGTTACAGTTGCATCGATTACAGTCAAACGTACGGGTTACAGCCAAGCAATGACGGACGTGGCGCCAAAAACGTGCTATCGTGCCTGCAGGGCTTTGATACGTCAAGATTTACGATGATGGGGAGAGATTGACAGCTGATCAGACTGTCAATCTACTCTGGTGATGGACTCAGGTCTCTCCTCAGAGGTTTCTCCGGGGTTCTCCGACTTGGGCGGAAACTGCTAAACTATTTATAGACAGAGGTGTCTGACAGAGATACCCAATGATGAACTGTTATGTGGAATCTTTAATTTTCTGGCAAGCAGCTGTTCTTTGTGCTCTCAGGTTGCTATCAGGTTACAAGGTAGTGGGTTAGGTTTTTGCCTGTTACGTATGAGGTTATGATGAGGGGCTTACACTTGTTTCTTGACCAATTGCAGGGATTTATGGCAGGGCTATTCCCTTTCACCCTGACCAGTCTTAAGTTTCGTTTCTTGTTTGTGACGTGGGCATAAATTATGTACAGCTCTCCACCAGGATTTTGTTTCAGGAGTTTTCTGGCAAGAATTTCTTTTAGCCCTTAGTTGACTACTTGAACGGTATCTCTTGCTAGTGGCATGGGCACTGATTAACTGGGTTGTGACAACATGCAGGAGGAAATGTAAATAAAAATGCTTTTTAAAATGCAGTTTGCTAAGAACTCTATTTGTACTGGGGCTTAAAGCAGTCTCTTTTCTTTTTTTACATCTAATTTTTAAATGCAAAAGGACATCATACCCGTTGCTCAGGACAAGAACTGAATGTTCCTTGGAGTCATGATTGTTTGTGGGAGCAAGCTCTAATGTAATTTTTTTTAAATCACCCAGGTACCTAAATATTTGAAGTATCTGGCCCTATAATTGTTGTAATTCACTTGGAAAATTCCCATAAGTTTCAAATCCCTTTAACATTGCCAGATAAATTATTAATAAAAAAACCACATAAACTAATGTTTGAAGTTCATATTGGATCTACAATATTTTGTGCTTTTGCACAGCACAGATGTAAGAGGGGACATAAGTTAATTAACAACCACATTACTAGAGTCCTGCTTACATCATCCATGATGCATGTTCAAAGTAAAGAATGAACATGTTGTTGATGTAGCCTATTGCTGAAACGTAGTTAAAATATTTTTAAACTGTTAGAGCATACTTTGCCCTCTGTCAACAAATTTGAAGCTTGCTAAAATTTTAACCTTCAGGTAAAAACTAAGCATGGAAGCTGTGAACCTAAACAGCCATTTACAAAAAATTATGAGCATGAAAATAGTGTGATTTAATAGAAATTTATGTGCACCATTACAGTGAATGTACCTGAACAGCTCTTACAATAAAAGCAGCCCATATCAAATTATACTATTAACTGGAACCCAACCTGGTAGTTTGAACCAGAAAGTAAGAACCATGGGGCATGTCCAGATGAGCCCTCACATGCCTCTTGCAGCATCTCAAACTCCTTTTGGAGTGCAGGAATGAGAAAATGTTAGACCCCTGGATATCCAGGAGTGAAAAACCCCTGCAGAGAAAAAAAGTGCAAGGAGCTGGACCCAGGCTCCACTGCCAGTAAGTAAGGGGTTGGGGGGGTGGAGGAGAAAACCATGGAGGGGACCCCCACCAGTCTTGCCTGCTCCCCCAGCCCCTCCAATCCCTTCCCTGCCTGGCCCCCAACTCCTTAAGCCCTGCCCCAATCCCTGCTTCCCCACCCCAGCATCCTGGGGGAAGGGGAAACCCCAAAAAATAAACCTCCAGCACTTACCAGCAGTTCTAGCTGCCGTTGGGGTTCACTGGGGCCCCCCACACAGTGCAGGACTGAGTGACAGCCCCAGTGGTCCCTGGGCAGCCCTGCTGCCCCCTGCTGCCCTGGGGAGTTCTGCCAGGAGGCCCCACAGCCCCCACTTCTACACCGAGTAAAGGCTTTTGTTTTGTTTTGTTTTGTCTTTTTATGTGCCAATGGGGGGGCAGCCATGGGAGGCTGACGGTGCAAGTGGGGGATGGGGATGGGTGGTGTAGCCATTGGGGGGTCTGGGGCAGCCATCAGGGGTGCTGCAGGAGCCAGCGGTGGATGGGTCCAGGCAGGGGCGCAATCCAGGGCGCTGGGAGACCAAGCGGGGGTGGGGCATGTGGGCCCTGCATGGTGGGGAAAAGCCCCTGTGGGGGGCAGCAAAACATATATTCATGTATTCATGAATTCATTTAACGTGTATTTAGAATTCACTTTCTTATGATGACAGAGACACTGGTAGGCTTCCAAATTGCTTTAACACTGTAGGTAAATCAATAAAATACTGCCCAACTGATCACTGTCTCTCACTCTCCAGTGCTCTTTTGTTTTAATTGTGAAGGAACATGGATTCTGGCAGGTGCACAGCAGGTCACAGCCAGGCAGGAGCCCCCACTGCTGCAGTGGGCAAAGGTGCAGGGAACTCTCAGGGCTACTTCAGCAGTCCAGCTGGCACAAGGGGTAGTGTCCCCAGGTACCAATTGGCTTGGCCGCAGAAGCTCCTGACTATTTGTATCACCAAATTATCATGGGCCCTGAGGCCCATGTGACTAACTAATAGCTACTATTCTTTGGGGCCAATGGATGGATGACAACAAAATACTTGGGACACCTAATGGAAAAACCAGGAGAGGAGTGTCATGTGGATCAAAGGGTCAAAAAATGAAAATAAGTGCACCTGAGGGGGACACTGAGCAGAGCCACCTGGGCCACACCCACTGGTCCTCAAAGGCATCCAAGGAGCCAGTGGACACTGCCCCAGTGGTGCTCTGCCCGGAGATGTGCATGGACAAATAAGAGGAAAGTGTCCCCGCAGTCTTCAGGCACCTTCCCAGCCAAAGCCTCCTTCCTGGTCAAATATAGGGCCCATTTGGCCAGGGCCAGGAGGAGGCTGACCAGGAGGTCCCGGACTTGGTGGGGCCACGGATGGGGTGACCAAAAACAAAAAGGTGGGGGGTGAAATTCAACCAGAACCTCAAGAGGAGGCTCTGGAAGTGGAGATGGAGGAGCTGCAGCCTGCTGCACTTGAGGGTCATGTGCACCAGGGTCTCCCTCTTCCCACAGAAGGGGCAGGAGACTGGGGTGTCCATGAAACTCACCACATACACGCCCACGCTGACAGATTCATGGAGGAGCCATCAGCTGAGGTCCCCAGTGGCTGATGGGATGAGGGTGGAGTACAGACTCAGTCACTGAGGTGCCCCAGCCATGCCCTTGCCAAGCAGGTCCCACCACTTGGTGTCTGGACGGGACATGAAGGCAGCATAATGGACAGTGTGGCACATGAGCATGTAGAGGTGGTGGCGATAGACGGTGGAAAAGCAGACTGGTCTGGTGTCCTCCAGCTGGCTCAGGTGGGGGAGTGGGGAGCGCCATGAAGCTGAGTGAGGTGCCAGCCCCACAACAAATTCTGGTGGGCTAGAGGACACAGGGGAGGGGAGGGGGGGAGCGGGGGAACTGCCACCGTGCAGGACCTGGTCAAAGGCAAGTGCATCAGGAGGTAAGGCAGATTTCACCTCCTGGTCCAGACAGCAGTTTGCACATGTTGTGGGTAGACCCATGCGCTGAGCCAGCTCAGCTGGGTTCACTCACCACCCCTGCCTATCGTAGTCCAGGAGGTCTCCAATACAGGTGACACCAGCCAGGATCAACCTCTGTCACAACCGGGGCACCTCTGCCATTGGTACCTCCAGCTGGGGGTTCCAGAGGAGGGGCCTGATGAGCAGATTGGCATCCTAGGAGCCTGTTGTGGGGAACCTGGAGGTGAAGAACAGCCTCCAGGCCCAGAGGAGGTCCTGGTAGAAATGTGGCAGCCCTCATAGGTCCTGCAGTGAGAAGCTCCACAGGCTGAGGAGCTGCCAGTCATATCGGAGCCTCCAGAAGTGGCAGAGGAAAGTGCGCCCCAGGTGGCCCCATGCCACATGGCTGCCAACACCATATAGCAGTCATGGCAGGGCCAGAAGGTGGAATGCCAAGACCCGGCTGCACAGGCAAACCAGGCCCTGGCCACCCTCCTGCAAGGGGAGGCTCAGGACCTCTGCAGTGACCCAGTGCCATCCCGGCCAGTAAAACTCCAGCACCCATCTCTGGAGTCCCGCCAGGACTTCAGGGGGCACAGGCAAGGTGTGTTAGTAGTGTCAGAGCATGGACAGGACCAGCTGGTTCAGCACCAGCACTCTCCCACGCAGGGAGCGACATCTCAGGAGCCCTGCCCATGCCTGGAGCTGCTCCACCATCCTTGCCTCCAGCTGGTGCCAGTTCTCTGGCGGGGAGGGTTCTGTGGGGGACAGGTAGACCCTCAAGTAGAGCAGCAATCCCACACCCCAGCAGATCCCATGGAGTGCGGGTGAGAGTGAGCCCACCTGCCACCCATCACCCACTGCCAGGCCAAAGTTCTTGACTCAGGCAGAGGAGGCCGCTTAGTACAATGCCTGGTAGACTCCCACCTGCACCAGGTCGCCTGAGTCCCGGATCATGAGGAGTATGTTGTCAGCATATGCTGACAGGACCAGCTGCACCCCGGCTCCCGGAGCATCAACCCCATCACCTGCTTCCGCAGGAGAATGAGGAAGGGCTCCAGGGCCAAGACGTACAGCTGGCCTGACAGCGGGCAGCCTTGATGCACCCCTCTCCTGAATGGGATGGTCTCCATCAGGGTCCAGTTGAGCTTGACCAAATATTCTGCAGAGGTGTACAGCACCTGGAGAGCCTACATGAAGTGGGGCCCAAGGCCAAAGGCCTGCAGCATGCCTGTGAGGTACCCGTGATCCACTCTGTCAAACCCCTTCTCCTGGTCCAGGGATAGGAGGGTGAAAGACAGGCCCTCCCAGCACGCTAGCTCCAGGAGGTCCTGAACCAGGTACAGGCTGTCAAAGATGGAACGTCCAGGCACCATGTACTTCTGGTTAGGATGGATCACAGATGCAGCAAAATGGCCTTCGCTAGCACCTTGTAGTCAGTGCAGAGTAGGGACACAGGATGCCAATTCCTTAGGTCATGGGGGAATCTCCCTTCTTTGGCAGGAGGGTCAGCACAGCCCTCCAGCATGACAGGGGGAGCTCCCCACTTCCCTCAGTTTCAGCCCAGTCTGCAGGAAGGTCCGGGCTGAGGATATCCCAGAAAGTCCAACAGAACTCCGATATCAGCTCATTGATGCCCGGCGCCTTGTTGCCAGGCATCAGGTGGAGGGCGGCTGAAAACTCAGCCAGAGTATGAGAAGCTTCCAGCTGGTCCCAGTCACCCATGCTGACCTGTGGAAGTCCCTCCCACAGGGTCTGACAGGCCTCAGCATTGGTCAGATTCAGGGAGAAGAGCTCTTCATAGAAGGCCCACACGCGCTGGCACATCTTACCTGGATCTGTGAGGGGGATGCCATCACCCACCAGAAGGCAGGTGATGTAGTTCTTGGCCCTCCACCTCCTCTCCAGGGCATAGAAGAAGTGGGAGTCGCGGTCCATCTCCTGAAGGAGCTGTACATGAGAATGGACAAATGCACCGTGGGCACGGTGGCTGTCTAGAGCATGAAGCTCTTTCCGCCTCTCCTGACACTCTCCACAGAGGGATGGGTTGGTTGGCGTCGGTGGCCAGGTGCCTCTCCAGCTCTAGCACTTCCCACTTGAACTGTTCCTGGACTGTCTCCCTCTTCTGGGTGTGCCCCCGAGTGTAGCCACAGCAAAAAACCTGGATACACACCATCCCCACATCCCACCATCTCTGTGCTGAGGGGAAAGATGCCTGTTGATCCCTCCAGGCCGGCCAGAATTCCCAGAAAGACTCCCTGAAGCTCACATCCTCCAGCAGCCTGGCATTGAAATGCCAGTAGGCCAACCCCAGACACCCAGGCCCCGGCACGGCCTGGACCCAGACAAGGTGGTGATCTCTGAAAGGAGTCAGCTGAATGCCAGAGGAGTGGGCCCAGGCAAAATGTGGCAAAGAGATTTAAACGCAGTCTAACTGGAAGCGGCATGCCTGCTCCTCCCCCCACCCTCACATAGGTGAAGGCAGGGGGTTTAGTGGGGTGACAGGCACGCCAGACTTCCACCAGGGAGTAGTCCATCAAGATCTCCCTGAGGATGCCCATGGCAGCCTGGTTCCACTCCTTGCCTGACTGGTCTCGTGCATCTAGGGTGATGTTAAAATCCCCACCAAGGACCAGGCACTCGTGAGGGTTGAGGGTGCCAATGTCTGTGGCTGCCTGGCAGAAGAAATCCACCAACTCTGGGTCCTTTGCAGGGGCATACATGTTCAGAAGGTTCAGGAGCAGCCCCAGCACCTGGACCTAGAGTTGCAGCAGGCGGCCCGGCACCACCTCAATGTCTTGGAGAACCTCTGGCTGCAGGCCTGGGGAGAACAGGGTGACCACCCACATGAGGTGGCTGACAGGTGACTAAAAAAGACCCTGCCTCCCCACTCCAGCTGACAATTTGGTTCGTTGACTGGAGTCATCAGTGTCTCCTGTAAGAATACCATGGGGTACCCTCCTTCCTGAAGGAAGGGACCTCTGGAGACCCTTCCTGCAGCTGTGGATGTTGAGGGTTGTGATCTTAAATGACCTCATGGCTGGGGGGGGGGGGGTGGAGTAGATGGTTCAGCAGGGGCCTTGCTCTTCTCAGCACCCAGTGTGGATCCTGCTGGTTAGCGTAGCACCCTCCCATATGTATAGAGTGCATCTATGAAACTGTGGGCCTGCCTATAGATCCAAGTGTTGCAGCTTTTCGGCCCCTTGCCTTCCCCCACCAGTGCCCTCACAGTGGCAAGGACACTGTCAAAATCTCCCCAGCAGTCCAAGGCTAGCTGTACCTTGCTGGTGGACCGGCGGGTGTACTCACAGTCAAGAAATGCAAGTAGCTCATCCCTGGCGACCTCTGGGACTGAGAGGTCTGCAGAATCCATGGAGCCTGCTGGTTCTTGGGCATCTTCCTCCTGGTCCTGGAGCTCAGAGGGCTCCTTTGGCACCATCTGAACCTCCTGGTCCGCTAAGACTCTAGACTCTGGTTGGGATTGGGAGAGCTCTGCAGTCCCCTGGGACAGGGGTGGGGGTAAGGGTGGGGGTAGGGCTCCTTCACAAAATGGTGCAGTAGAGCTAGAGCCCTGGGGGAGGTGCAGGGTCCCCAGTGAGATTGGTCCATTGATTAGGGGATCCCACCTCAACCCCCTCTGGTGCGGGACTATGGGGCAGACTGGAGGTGAGGTTTTCCTGGGAGGGGGAGGGAGGAAACCCACCAAGCACCAGGGTGGCTCTGGCATCTGCCTTGGGGTCCTGGGAAAGGGGCCTCTTCCCTCAGGACTCACCGGGGTGAGCCCCAGGGCCTCTGTATCCCCTAGATCAGAGGGAGGAATCTCTTCCTTTGGGTAGGCCTCAGCTTCAGTGCCCGTGGTTTCAGGGGGTAGGCTTTGGTCAACAGAATGAGGGGCTTCCCCCATGGGCTCCTGTTTGGGACTATTCAGCAGCCCCAAAACCTCCTCCATAGGGATCACTTGTTTGATCTTTCCTGGGGGTGGGGTGTCAGGCACAGCGGGGGAGACTCCTGGAGGCTGGGCCGCTCTTTCCCCGCCATGTGGTGGTCTTGGGAGGGGGAGAGGAGTCCTCCACGTAAGAGGGCTCCAGCTGTGCCTGGGCCTTCCTCTTGCCTTTACTCATGGAAGGAACCTGCACCCACTCAGCCATGGGGTGGTTTTCAGGTAGACAGGCTCCAGAAAGAGAAAGTGAGGGTTGGGGAGGCAGCCATGATGGGGGTATGACTAGGGGCAGGGTGGCCCTGCTCCCCCTCTCCCCCCAGTTGCTGGTGCCCTCCCTGGGACTCCGCTAAACTTGGTTGGGGGATGGGGGTCCCTTGAGCTCACGGGTGGGCTCATAGTTGTGGCTGGGGTGCCAGGGAGGCCTGAGGGGGGTGGGGCACCAGTGGTAGGGGCACCCCTCTTTACAGTGGGATCCGCAGATACCCTCCCCGTCTGGCCCATGGGGCAATCAGGATGCAAGTGCCTCAGGGCACGGCACCAGAAATACTGCAGGTCCCCCATTGTATAGAAAATCCTCACCAAGGCCCCCTGAAAAGGAATTACTAGGCACCCTTCAGCCTCCAGCCATGCTCCCAGTGCCAGCTGGGTCATGACCTGGTGACGGAAAGAGCGCACGTGGTAGAGACCAGGGTCTCAGCACCCCAGTGAGAGGGCCAGCACTGGCGAGATAACTCTTCCCAGGGTTTGGAGCTGGTGAAGCAGGGCCCAAATGGGGATATGGGGAGGGATGGAGATAGTGACCACCCTGATCCCCAGCTCTTCTAGAGGCTTGAGGAGGAGGTACTCACCCTCCACCACAAGCCCCCTCTCCACCGCCTTTTGTGCGGCGGGCTTCGAGGCAAGGAAAAAGACCCCCTTGCCATGAAAGCGGGAGGCTGCCATGATCTTGGGGGCCCCCACTACCTGAGCCAGGGCCTGCACCCAGGTCTCGAAGTGCAGGTTCTCCTGCTTGGGCAGTTGACACTTCACCCCATGCCTGCAGGGGAGTGCCAGAAAGGGGGCCTCGCTGCCTGAGCTGGAAGGGCTGGAGGTGGAGGGTCCAGGCTCCCTGGCTCTGGGTCTCCCCACAGCTGTCTGTGAATAGCTGTGGTTCTCCCCCCCCAGGGGGCAACATTGGTTGGGCTGGAGCTAGGGCCAGGGTCAGGCTGAGTGGGTGTGCTGGCTGGTGTAGTGCACATGGTCCCCTCAGGTGCTAGTGGTCCAGGTTTTGGGGTAGGGCCTTTGCCCTTCCCACCCCCAGCTGTGGAGGAGGCTGAAGAGGAGCCCTCCCCACTTCCCTTGCCCTTGGTCCCCAGTGACGGGAGAGGTGACCCCCTGACCCTGTTGGCTCCCTACTGGAGTCCCACCTGCCCCTGTAGCGGAGGTTGCAGACTTCTCCACCCCCTGAGGAGGTTGGTTGGACTCTGCCTCTGGGACAGAGGCTGCAGGGGCATGCATCCCCTTGGGGGCTTGGCTGTGATCCACCCCCATAGTATGGACTGCAGAAAGCTCTGTGGGGGCATCTGCCCCCTCCTCCCCTGAAGGTTCCTGCCCTGCCATTGTTTCACATAAGTGCAGGGAAGACAATAAAGAAAAACAAAATATCCCCTGGGACTGGTGAATCTAGTAGGGGCAGGCTGGGGTTGTGGGGCAGAAAGGGGATAGGGAGGAAGGGGGCTGAAGCTTACTGAGCCACAGCCCCACAGGAAAAAAAACAGGAGGTCTATGCTTTGAGAATGTGGGGGGAGGGGCAACACTCACACAAGGGCTGGAGAAACTCGAGCTGACTCACTCAGCAACACAACAAACATCAGGGCAGGGGGAGTGGGCCACAGGACTTCCCACACAAGGGCCAAGAACACACAGGGAAGCTGTTGAGGCAGGTGTAAAAGATGGCTGGAGCAGTGGAGGGGCTTTGTTTGTAGAAGATCTGTCCAGAAGCCCCTCAGGCCTCCAGCCAGTCACTTAGCAGCAGAACAGTAGGCAGGAAGACAAATCAGGATCAGATGCAGTGAGGTAGCTGTGGGGGAGGGTAGGAGCAGTCAGTCAGTTAGGAAGTGATCCAGTGCAGGTATGGTGTCAGGTGATCTCCCTATCTCTTGAGGGGGCAGCAGCAGAAACAACAGCAGCAGGAGAAACAGCAGCAGTGATGGTAGGAGCCGTTTAGTTCAGACACTCAGAGTGTGCTTCTGGTGAAAGTGGAGGTGAAGATCAGGGGTGGCCTGCCAAGGCAGCTGGGGCAGGCAAGGTTCCTTTAGGCTCTGGCAGTGATGGTGGGGGAGGGGCCCACAGACAGCACAGGCTCCCTACCCAGGCTGTCCCCCAAATGCAGCTCGGTGGTGGGCTGGGCAGCAGGTGGAACAAGGGTGCAGAAGCTGGGGTGCAGTTGGCCCCTGCCTGAGGGGGGCAGCAGCATGCAGCAGAGGACACCCTCCTGGGGTCGGGGGGCAGCAACAGCTGACCAAGGCAGGAAGAAGTGCAGCCAAGTTACTCCAAAAGCTCTGAGACCAAGCCAGCAGCTAATAGTAGCCAGAGGCAGGAAAGGGCCTGGCCATCTTCTCCCCAGAAGCTCCTGAGACCAAGTAGCTCTGAGCTACTTGCTAGAGCAGCTTTTTGTACTGATGGGGCCTGCACAGGGCAGCTTTTTATACTGTTGGGGACAGCACAGGTGCTGTCCCTGGACTCTAGCTCCCCCTGGCTGCAGATCCAGGAGGATCCAGGCAGGGTTATTTTGCCCTAAGTGGCACAATTTGCTCCACAACAAAGTACGTCTGAACACGTGCACTGAGGCAAAAAGCCCCAGCTAAAATTTGCACCGTTTCTATTTGAGCTGCTACAAGCGCATGTGCCTGCATGTGTGGTTGTGCCCACAAAGTTTTGTGAACCTCTGCCAAGTTATCACCATATGTTTTAAGACAAAAGATGTGTATTTGTGTGAGGAAAGAATGAAATTATATTTTCACTTCTTATCTGTAACCAAGTTTCCTTGAAATCAGGCACATATTTATTCTGCCTTTGTTCTACTAGTGGATCTATTAGTAGCTTCACTTGCTGCTAGTACTGACTTTGCACATATTCAGGGAATCATAACAACTACTAAAACAGCTGTTCATTCAACTGCTAGCATAATCCACAGTCAGTGCCTACTACTAGAGTCACTGCTTTTGAGGGCAGCAGCCTCTTCTCTTCTGCTTATCTCCTGCTTCTTTATTCTCATGGTAAGATGACACCTACTCCAAACAGCACACACAAAAAATTAAAAAGAAATATAGTTAACAAAATTAATTTCCTAAGAGATCGTGAACATTACTATTACTGCATAAATTATAATTTGTGGTGAATTACTAATAACTAAATATATAACATCAACATTAGGTAAATATGTAAAAAAAGTCACAAGACTATTTTAGAATGCAAATGTTACATCTCTTACCAATATCAACATCTATTATTCTTCAGAGTTAATGGAAAACTTGTTTTTTTGTAGACTTAAGTACGGTCAGCTGATGTATTGTATGCGTACAAGGGACTCTTGCAGTTAGAAGCTGTATATTTCTCAAGTTGGGGTTCACTTAACGTGAATGGAGATGAGTGTGAGCACCTGGTATTAATGCTGCATTAATACAAGGCAGATAAATAGTAAATAAATAATAAATTAATATTTATATATTAATTCAGTTATATTAAGCTAGGTTCTAATCTTACATAGACTTAGTCATTTGCAAGGTCAAGCATGTGTAAACAGCTTAGTATTATAAATGCCTTATATTGAACTTTCATTCCCCCAACTCATGGTCTAAGGAAATTCTATATCCTTGGCCCTCACCACTTGCTATTGCATTTTAGTAGCCAAATGTTACCACAGCTGGGCAGCTCAGTCCCACATGGGCTTTTACATTAGGGTATTCCCTGCCACCCCCCACCCCCACTAAAACTTAGGGGGTTGAGAATCTCTGCTTTTGTAAAAAAAATTAAAAGTAAGTCTGCAGAGAAAATATGAATGTTTAAGATTCCAGAACTAGAAGAGAGAGTTCATAGGAGCTCTGGGCTCCTATATATGTGCAGAGCCTGCTCCGTTGTGCTGGAAATCCAGTGTGTCAGGGCAGACTCATTAATTAATTGAGCCTACTGAAACACGTAAATTGACACGCTCTGGCAGCCTTCCACATGTGTATCAGCGTCACCATGCATCTCTGTGCTGAAAAAATGGTGGTGGTGCGCTTTGAAATAAAACATGCTTGATGAGCGTTAGCTCAAAGTGCCCTGCTGCCATTTTTTCAGTGCAAGGATGTACAGCAGTGCTGATATACGTGATACATAGTGGCTTTTAATTAGTGTGCCTCACTAATTAAAGCACCCAGTGCCACGTCCCACATGTAAAAATGTCCATAGAAAAGGAGGGCTGGAAGGGACCTCATAAGGTCATCTAGTCCAGCCCTTGCTCAATGCAGGATCATGCCAGCCAAGTGTCTGTTTAACCTGCTTTTGAAAGTTTCCAAGGATTGAGATTCCACAGCTTCTCTAGGTAACCTGTAGTAATGCCTGACCACCTTCATAGTCCGAACGTTCCTCCTCACCTCCAGCCTAAATTTCCTCTGCTGCAGCTAGAGACCTTTGCTTCAAGTTCTGACCCCAGTAGCCACAGAGAAAAGTCCATCTCCATCCTCTTTATAACCACCCTTCAGGTATTTGAAACCTGTTATCAAATTTCCCCTCAATTTTCTCTTCTCCAAATTAAATAACCCTAATTCGTTCAACCTTTCCTTATAAGACTCGTTTCCCAGGCCCCTGATCATTTTTCTTGTCCTGTGCTGGACTCTTTCCTAACTGTCCATGTCCTTCAAGTGTGGTTGCCAAAACTAGAGACAGTGCTCCAGGTGACGTTTCAACAACGCTAAATAGAGTGGAAGAATCACTTCCCCTGATTTGCAAGTGACATTCCTGTTAATACAATCTAGGGTGAATCTCACCTTCTGGCAACAAGAGCACACTACTGGCTCATATTCAGTGTATGGTCCACCATAACCCCTAAATCTTCCTCTGAAGTACTGAGAGGTAGCCAGAGATTGCCCAGTCTGTATTTGTACGTGCAGTTTTTCCACTCCAACTGCAGGACTTTGCACCTGTCCATGTTGAATCTCATGGCATTGATTGTGCAGCTGGCAATAGAAGTTCCACAAGTTCCAGAATCCAGTTACACATATGGACTACAATTTTATCAGAATGGGTAATGATAGTGATTCCATTTCAGACAGGTCTAAGGACTACACTGACAAATATAAAAAAATGCATATTACAAATAGTGGCATTCTTGAGAATATTCTTCTTTTTCCAGTGCTGCCCTCTGCTGAGTTGATCATACTTTTTGGAAAGGTGGATCTGTTTACATCATACTAAAACTGTGCTGGGAAAACAGTATGAAAACAATGCTGAAAAGAAATCTGAGAAGTTTATAGGGGTTTTTTAAAATCAAATTTAGCCTGTGAATCAACAAATCTCGGTATCTCTGGCATTTCCTAACTGAACTTTTTCATTTGCTGCACTGCCAACACAAGTCTTAATTCTTCCTGTTTTTCTAATCATATTATACAGTAAGCACACACTTGCTATGCAAACTCAGAACACAACTGAATAACTGGCATCCAGTTCTTTTAACACTAACGAAAACACAATCTGACACATTTTTATTAGAAATTCAAGAACTGTTGCTTACTCTTCTCTTGATGCTGAGCTCCAACTTCTATTGTAATTCCATTTATCTAATCTACTCCTATTTGGGTTGAAATGTTCAATGCTTAGACTCCACTCAAAAGGATTTTGTTTTTCTAAGTTCAGTCTGAATGCAGTAAATTCAGGCTTGACTTGTGCCAGGGTAAAAATACTTTTCCCATGTACAGAAAGGAAAAAGAAAATGTCATGCAACTTATCCTAATCAAAATTCAAATAACAAGCATCAATGGCTCAGTGAAAACTTTCCCATTAGTTCTTGCAGTGAAGAAAGTCTTTCCAGAAATCATTCATTAGAAAGCAAAGAAGCAAATAAACACAGTAAAAAAACTTGTAGATAATGTTAATACAGGTGTAACCAGAGGAATAACCACTTCAGAAGGATATTGAGAATAAGCAGAGAGCCTATAAGGAATGGAAAGAAAGAGTGGTCAGCAAAGAAAGTATCATGTAGTGGTCAAGATGTATAGGGGCAAAGTAAGAACTACCAAAAGTGGAGATTAGTTAGATCTTCCAGAGGACATTTGGAGACATAGCAAACCATTCTTCCGATAAATAAATAAGAGGAGGTGGGGCCACTTTGCAATGAGAATGGGATGAAGATTAAAGATGATTCATGTGTGCCTAAAAGTTAGACAAATGTAGTCTGTTTTCTGCAAGGATGAGGATGTTGAAAATGACTGTACCTGTAATAGAAGCAAACCTCAGAGTTCAATGCACTCATGTCAGGGACTGGAACACTTCCAGCTAAGAATTTTGAAAGAACTGACACAAGAAAACACCGATCTGGTAGGTAACAAAGAATCTTAATTAAATCTATCAGTTTGCAGATAGTACCATTTTTTTTACTTGCAAGGTGGGGGAGCTGGCGAAAAACCACCCCTGTTGCTGGCAGCCATACAATTGTGCCGGTGGAAGTTGTCAGTGGAAGTTGTTGCTGCCTGTGCCCCAGGCACCAGGCCACATCACTATGCCAGTGCTATGAACTTCTGCTCCTAAGGAATATACAGTCTTCTGTAATTGATTACCATGCAATAAAAAGAACATCAGATCTACCAGGTGGATTTGTTTCTGCAGTGTTTTGCATGGTTCTATTAATTTTTTTACCAACATTTTACTTTAGACTTGCCTCGTTGTGTAGATATCAATTAATTTTTTATTACTACAAAGCACTTATATAGCAGCCAGACTCAAAGCAAGGCAAACACCTATAGGGGAGACTGTGGGATAGAAAGAAAGAAAAAAAAAATCTATATGGGAACTTTCCTTTCCACCCCTGTAGAATTTAGGGGAAAATAAATCACCCAAGTAAACACAAACTACAAAGTACTGAAAGCATCTTTTATTTTTGGGTAAAAGAAGGTATTTGTGGGAAGTTAAGACTTATTGGGAAAATTAAACCACACTTCTTTTTTTAAACCATTTTTACTTACTATTGTAATTGGATAAGCAATAGATTAGGAAAAAAATCCACTCTTCCAGCTTTTGTTGAGCATGTCACATAGTATTTGTGCACAGTAAATAATGTCTACAGGCTCTCAGCCTCAGGCATGATCATTTCAATGGCATGGAGTGTACTAAAAAGGGGCTATGCAATATTTCTTCAGCACATGGAATGGGAGCAGGTGGGTAGAGCATGTTTTCACGGTAGTGTTCCTTACCATTCTCCAGCATGGTCTCAACGTCAAGTTACTCTTCTGTCTTGTCTAACTTGATATTTATTTGCCACTGTTTATGTGAGAAAGAAACAAAGGAGAGAGACGGGTACTCTAAATTATTTTTAAACCACAAAAATTAGGAGGGGACTTGGCCAGGAGAAAGTACATGACCTCAAACTACTTGAAAAACAAAAGCAGAACACTCCCACCCCCAAACTTTTCTTTGCTTTAAGCTGGAGAAGAAAAGGAAGAATCAAGAGATTGCCTACACAGCTGGCTTTGGCTTCTACAGATCCAACAGGTTTAGGTGGTGGGATGCAGACTGCAATCCTTTTCTCTGAATGCAATCCTTTCCTTCATAAGGAAAAGGTGTGAGGGGTCTCAGCTAAGGGATTTTATAGGTGATTCACTTCTCAGGGTCCCTCTGCTATTTTGTTTTGTGGGGGAAGGTTGTTTTGTATTTCTTGTTTTACTGCAATACTGCTGTAATTTAAAAAAATACCATTGAACGTTCTTTAAAAAGGCATGAAATTCTGTGAAAATAAACCTAACAAAGCATCTTTGTTGCAAATATGGTCCTAATATATTTTTCAGCTGTATGATAAAATGCCGATTTAGTAAAATGGTAAAAAATGAAGGGGAAATAAAAATCAAAATAAGCAATAAAAGCTGGCAAAAATATAGATACCCAATGACCCTAACCATAATTAGCTCTGATGTATACAAGAAACTGAAGTCAAAGAGTTATAAAAAGCCAGAATGACAAATACCTTGTGGATAAGGGTCTGAAGCCAAGAGTACATATGCTTCACAGACATTAAAGCTGTTGAGAATGGAATAACTCAGCAGGCACAATTGGCCATTACAGGCAGTAATGGTTCAACATTATTAGGGGGACAGAGGCAGCTGTACAATTAGCTATATTGCATTTATGCCTACAAACAAATGTCATAAGCTTAAGAGCCATAGCCAAAACTGTAAAATAAATGTTCTGGCTGGTCTGGGAACCTAAACAAGTTTCTATTGTAACTGTCTGTTCAATTTAGTACAGAGCTGACAGCACTGGGAGCATGTAGATTTCCATCCTCATTACAGAAAGCAGTGGAGGCTCCACTTGAGATGTAAGCATGGCTCAACGTGACAGAAAAGTTTGAAGGCCATGGTCCTTTGCAAGAATCCCTGAAATGTCAAGAAACAATAGCACTTCTGCAGACATGGAGATTGTTTCGTTCTTACACTAAATAATGATTTTAAGGGCCAACTATTGCTCCTGTTGCACAGTTTGAGCAGGCAGAATGTGGACTACAAAGTTTTTGATGCCCTAAAATAGCAGTATTCAGTCCACATCCCCTACAGGAGTTTCAGGGCTAAACTTATCTCTTTCTCATAATGTGTTTCCTCTATGAAAGACAAAATGATTCAAAGTAGAAGTGTCCCTCTGTCTATTTTCAAAAGAACCCCTGCCCATTGGGAGCCAGGGTGTCATTGCAACATCCAACATCCTATCCTCCTCATGGAGGCAGGGAACACACCCTTTCAACTGAAATAAAATTCAAAGGTTCTGGCCATGAATCTAGACTGTTCAGAATGTATATAGATAGATTAGACCTGAGATGACATTATCATGGATTTGACCTTAAACTTGTTCCCAGACAAACTTTGAATTCAGGATGAGAGCATATATTGTTAACGTAGGTATGAAGTTAATCTCATAGACACGATTTCGTCCATGTTGTTGTTTTTGTAAAACTCTTACTTAACATTACAGGAAACATCAAAGAGCACAGTGCACTGCCAGAGAAGGATTTAAAATAACTCTTTTCTCTGAAAAGTGACTTTAAAATTAGCATTGTGGGAGTTTCATGTTTATCATCTCTCAATCACCTTCCTTTCTTTACCATTATGTAAAAGATTCTTTTTCTATCTGCTGCTACCTTCAATATTAAGTCAACTATATTCCTTCTACCACATGCATCACTGAAGATTTTTCCAGACCTATTCTACTGTAACCTATAAAAGGCCATGGCACCATCACAATCCCAGAACCTTTCAATGCCTAGTGTAGCGCCAGTTACAGTGTTAGTGCCACTGGTACACGAGTTACACCAGTGAGGGCAGAATTTGACGCAAACAAGAAGAGGCTTATGGATAACTCTGCCTCCAATAACTCTGCTACCTCTGCAGTGTTACAAAGACACTGGATGTCTTTGAGTACATGCAAATTCCAAGAAAGATTATTGAATCAAATGGCGATATTTCAGGTTAAAAGCCCAGTTTAGTGCTGTTTACCACATTGAACTGTAATTTATACGACATGTTAGGGAAGCACAGACTGCAAAACAATCAAACTAAAATTATTTGGCTATTTGAGCGACCTTCAGAATACAACAGTGGTCAGGAATATTTAGGGGAAGTAAAGGAAGCAGTGAAAGAATAGTTATGAAATCTTCTTGTGGTTCCAGAGATGTGAGTATGAACTTTACCAAAGCCTGTCCCCAATTTACCAAGCAACAGATGGCAGGCAGTTCTTCAGGCATTAGCCACATCACACCCATGTGCCCTTGGCTACAGAGAATAGTGTGCCTTATCTAGGCTGGTTAGTAGGCTCAGGTTCCTTGTCCTTTTTGTTTGATTGACTGATAACATATGATTTAAATTAGAAATATTTCCTTCATAAGAATGAAAGAAACCTGACCTCAACCAAATGAGCCTGTGGAGATGTAATTCATCTGAATATACATCAAAGACACAAAACACATATCATAGTTCTCATAGTGACTGCTTTTTGATATAATTAGAATTGCACCATTGTATCAGGAGGAATCTGATGTGACTAAGCCTAACCTGCTCACCAGCAGAGCTATTTTATACATACTGTAGTCACAAAGTCTTCTGAATGCCTTTATTTACTCTGTGGGGCTGAGAAAGAAATTGCCAGTATCTTTACTCCTTTGCCTTCAGAACTTGAAACAGCTAATACACCTCTTTACAGGGTAAAGGAAAAATTATCAGCACAGGCCTGATGAAGTCACATGCACACACAAAGATACCACTAAATTTACCCTTGCCTGACTTCAACTTTGGAGGCGTTTGTGAACTTACAGTGGAAGCCAGGGTAAAATTTGGCACTTCCCGGACTTTTTAAAAAGAGTAACTTAGAATTGAAAGATGAAAAGGGACATCTATCTATACAGCATAAAGGACAAGAAAACAATGCCACTAGCACAAATGGGAAGAGGAACAAGCCTCATCTGCCACAGGGTTAATTACTCAAACCAGCTCCCTTTGATCATTTAAAAAAGAATGCTCAAATATTATTAGTTTTTATAGACTGCAATTTTCACTGGGCAGATCAAATCAGCAACTACATCATCATTAAATGGCTCTGATGGGGTTTAACTTGTCAAGGGCTTCTAAACCCTATTATGTCTGACAGAAGGTCTCAGATTGTTGTCCACAGAACATTTGGAGGAAAACAGAATTGGCTGTTGAGAAATAAAAAAGTAACTGCCTCCTTTTGTGTTCTGATTGCGGAAGTCAAGGAAACACACACAGAATATTTTTCAGGGATTTCAGAACTGTTGTGCATCATGACAGATGCACTTTATTATTTAATTTTCCTTTGTCCAAATGGGCCATTCCATATAGATTCATAGATGTTAGGGTCGGAAGAGACCTCAATAGATCATCGAGTCCGACCCCCTGCATAAGCAGGAAAGAGTGCTGGGTCTAGATGACGCCAGCTAGATACTCATCTAACCTCCTCTTGAAGACACCCAGGGTAGGGGAGAGCACCACCTCCCTTGGGAGCCCGTTCCAGACCTTGGCCACTCGAACTGTGAAGAAGTTTTCCCTAATGTCCAATCTAAATCTGCTCTCTGCTAGCTTGTGGCCATTGTTTCTTGTAACCCCTGGGGGCGCCTTGGTGAATAAATACTCACCAATTCCCTTCTGTGCCCCCGTGATGAACTTATAGGCAGCCACAAGGTCGCCTCTCAACCTTCTCTTGCGGAGGCTGAAAAGGTCCAGTTTCTCTAGTCTTTCCTCGTAGGGCTTGGTCTGCAGGCCCTTAACCATACGAGTGGCCCTTCTCTGGACCCTCTCCAGGTTATCCTCATCCTTCTTGAAGTGCGGCGCCCAGAATTGCACGCAGTACTCCAATTGCAGTCTGACCAGCGCCCGATAGAGGGGAAGTATCACCTCCTTGGCCCTATTCGCCATGCATCTGCTGATGCATGATAAAGTGCCATTGGCTTTTTTGATGGCTCTGTCACACTGCTGACTCATGTTCATCTTGGAGTCCACTAGGACTCCAAGATCCCTTTCCACCTCTGTGCCACCCAGTAGGTCATTCCCTAGGCTGTAGGTGTTCTGGACATTTTTCCTCCCTAGGTGCAGCACTTTGCATTTCTCCTTGTTGGACTGCATTCTGTTGTTTTCTGCCCACTTGTCCAACCTGTCCAGGTCTGCTGCAGCTGTTCCCTGCCCTC
Organism: Alligator mississippiensis; assembly: GCF_030867095.1. Lineage (NCBI taxonomy): Eukaryota > Metazoa > Chordata > Crocodylia > Alligatoridae > Alligator > Alligator mississippiensis. The sequence goes on from NC_081824.1 coordinate 325,542,879, forward strand.
CGGCATGTCCACATCTCCCCATAGCTTTGTGTCATCTGCAAACTTGGACAGAGTACATTTCACTCCCTCGTCCAAGTCACTGATGAAGACATTAAAGCGTATCAGTCCAAGGACCGAGCCCTGCGGGACCCCACTGCCCACACCCTTCCAGGTTGAGACCGACCCATCTACCACGACTCTCTGGGTGCGACCCTCCAGCCAATTCGCCATCCACCGGACTATGTAGTCATCCAAGTCACAGACTTTTAACTTGTTCACCAGTATGGGGTGGGATACTGTATCGAAGGCCTTCCTGAAGTCTAAGTATACGACATTCACCCCTCCTCCTGTGTCCAGGCATTTCGTAACCTGGTCATAAAAAGAGACTAGATTGGTCAGCCACGATCTGCCTGCCACGAACCCGTGCTGGTTTCCCCTCAGCATAATTTGTCCTGCCGGGCTCTCACAAAGGTGAGCCTTGATAATTTTTTCAAAGACTTTGCCAAGGATGGAGGTGAGACTGACTGGCCTGTAGTTGCCCAGGTCCTCCTTCTTCCCCTTTTTGAAAATGGGGACCACGTTGGCCCTTTTCCAGTCCTCCGGGACTTGGCCCGTGTGCCACGAGCGCTCAAATATTCCCGCCAGTGGCTCTGCGATGATGTCGGCCAGTGCCTTCAGCACCCTCAGATGGAGCTCATCTGGGCCTGCTGACTTAAAGGCATCCAGTTCTTCCAAGTGACTCTGCATCAGAGTTACTTGGTGACATGGTTGTCACTGTGAAGCCCTGAATTAGAGTGGTCAACTTGGGTGGCATTCTTCACAGCAATAAACTCTTTGTGAAAGGGATTGTTTGTGGTTTGCTTGGACAGCACCTCTCCTCATAGAAGCCTTGGTCATGACTGAGGCTCCAAGGTGATTCTATTATAATGCAATAAAAAAAAGAATTATTAATATTTTGTTAATGCAAATTAGGTCAAATTCATGTTTGATGTAGTTCTGTCAACTGTAACTTGAGTTAAATGGATTTCCATCAGAGAAGACTTTAGGATATATATATATAATTTTTTTTTTTAGAAGCATCCAAGTACTTGGGAGCTTAACTTACAATTTTGTAAGCAATATAAACAATTTATATTTGGTTTTGTTAACAGGAGGAGACATCATAGAAGAGCTGGTCACAGCAACTAGCCTAGGATCAAGTGACTGTCAATTGCTTTAGTTTAAATTAAACAGAAAGATAAGCAAAACCAGCTTGTAACTAAGGATAGTTTACCATAAGATGATTTATGCATGTCACCTGCTCTGTGGTAACTGCCCACATGCACAGTTTTACCTTTGGTAAAGGAAAGCTAATCCAAAGTAGTTTAGCTCTACTTCATTAAGGGCACAGACACAAGTGACAATTTTCCCTGATCTAGCCCCTGAAAGCAGATGACCGAACACAAATGCACAGCTGCAAAGAACTTTAAAAGAGCCTGATCCCACAACAATCTGAACCCTCATTGCATGAGGATTCAGACAAAGACATTTCAAAACATAGCATCTTCAGTAACTTGTGTCTGCTCTGCCTCCCAGCCTCTGAGCTGTTTTCAAAAATGGGAGGGAGGAAAGGGAGTGGAAGGAGTTTGGTCTGGGTGTTTTTTCAGCCCCTGCTGGAAGATGGGGTGAGTGAACTGAAGCCTCCCACCCCATCCTCCAGCACTGGCTGGAGAACCCCTAGAAAGAGCTCCTTTTGCTCCCTTTCCTCCCTCCCATTCTGAAAACAGTATGGGCTGGTGGAGAAGAGGGGCCATTGCTAGGGAAAACCAGCTGCAGGCTGCAGCCAGCAGCTAGATTCCCCGCCCTACTGGAACCAACTAATGAACTTCTGTTTGGTCCAGGGATCATCGTAACTCAGAATGCTTCCTGCAAAGTGTTCCGAGTTACAATAGGGAGCAGCACTTCTGTCTTTGCCCTAAGGGCTGTCACAGAGAACTAAGCAATTGTGTATACACATGCAGTTATCACAAGGCAGCTTTTGTCCCAAAGATTTCTGCCTTCCTTTATGCTGTGGTGGACGCAAGCCCTCAGGTTCTCAAATGGGCAAACTTTGGTTTAGTCCAGTAGACTGAAGAACTAAGGAATTTAAATGGAGACAACTTGTAATTTCATTAATTCAAAAATGCAAATGCCATCTGAAACTTGTACCTGAGGCAAGAGACAGAAAGTTGTGGGAAAGGGAGCTCCCAATTGCCACCTCAAAAGGATCCTGGAAATTAGGAGATAGGCCACATACAGGTGTTAAGTTCCTACCAGAAAAAAAATGAGGTTTTCTGGATAGAAACTATGAGTGTACAAGTATTCTCTCAGTTTCACCAGTGGGAACATGCCCCTCCTAGGAGACAGATCTTCCAGTCTGAACTTGAATTAACCTCCCTGTAAGAACAAAATCTCTTGCAAGAGTGAACACTTGCAAATCTGATCTGGACTGGTCCAGGAAGGTACTGCAGCAGTGGGGTCTCTGGTCTGAGGAGGTGGGGGCTTTGCCATGCTGCTCCCTCTACTCTGGCTCTGAAGACCAACAGCAGGGTGGAGGAGGCTGCTCTCCACCCATTCCCCAGATCCCAATCTTTCCCCAATTCTCTGCTTCCCTGAGGGACCAGAAGGAGTGGAGCAATCATTGCTTTGAACGTCTTCCCCAGACCAAAGTCATCCCAGTCTGGTGAAGGTGTGGAGAGCAGGGGAGAGGTGGCAGCTGCAGCTGAACATCTGTACATTCCCTCTCCTGAAAAGATTTCTACTGGTGGAAAGTCAAACTGAATTAGATCTTGCAAAGGATATTAGATAGCAAAAGGTTCTTTTGCCATATAAGTAGAAAGACAATGAAAAAAGAAACAAGGCTTCCACAGCAAGGATGGGATAGAAATTAAATGTAATCCTGCTATGGTCCCAAACCTACCTGAAAAATTGGCATTATTTCTCAGAAAGGAGGATTATGTTGACCATGGACAGCAAAGGCACAATGAGTAATGAGAACAAGAGAAAGGAAACTGAATTTACAACATCTGAAGTGTATACAAAACTCAAAAAAATTAACATGGTCACAAAGAGACTGGAAAATTTCCCAGAATCCTGAAAGAACTGGCTCATGAAATCAGAAGACCAGCTGCAAGAATTCTTAATAAATTTGTCAAATCAAGAATGCAGAATAGCAAAGGCTGTATTTATACTTAAGAAATGAATAAAATAAGACATGGAGGTACCTAGGAAATGGGATAAATTGCAATTTGGGGTTATCCATGCCAGACTAGAAAATGCCAGATTGATTTGAGGTCTTTCTTGAATAAATTAACTATTTTTTTAGACAAAGGAAATGCAGACAATCTAATCAATCCTGACTTCAGTAAAATAGCTGTCAAAACTACAGAAACTGGGGATTAGTGAGCATAATATGGAAGTTGCTGTAGGGGAGATAACAATGGGAATGTATTGAAAGAGGAACTCTTAAGTCTGAGGGAGGTTAATAGTATTATTACGCAAGGATTGCTTTTGTTTACTATTTAATATGTTCATTAATGGATAAAAGAAGGAACATGGCAATGCAATTTGTTGGTGACAAAGTTGGGAGGCATCAGCAACGCAGAGGAGAATCAAGATATGCAGGAAGCACTGGATGACTTTAAGGACAAAAGGAAACTGGATGGAGTTTAATACTAGGAGGTGCAAGTACATGTACTTAGGGACAACAAGTAGTATTTCTGCTATGAGAATTCATCAACTGGAAGTGTCTGAGGAGGGGAAAGAGTTGGCTGTATTAGGCATTTATAGGAAGAGTAGGGATGCAGCTGTGAAAAAGGCTTCCTAGGAAAGTTATTTCCAATAAAAGAAAAGTATTAACCATTGTACAAAGTATATGTGGGATCTCCTCTGGAATTGTGTACAGTTCTGGTTACTCATTGCTGAGAAAGATGAATTTAAACTAAAACAGGTGCAGGGAAGGGCTCCTAGGATGATCGTGGTTATTAACAATAGCCCACTTTTAGACAGTAGCCAGTTTAGTGTAGCATGGTTGTGAAGGGATCTAGAGATTTTAGACATTGCTCTCTAAAAATACATTGGGGTGATAAACAATGGGGGTGGTGTGGGTGGGCAGAGCTGTTTAAAGGAAAATGTTATCACAAAAACAATGGCTATGAACTGGTCATGAATAAATTTAAGCAAAAAAAAAGCAAGAAGTATCTAAATGTCAGAGCAGTGATGTACTGGAACAGTCCTCCATTAACAAACATAAAAACAAACTCCTTTGAAGATGAAGCTTGGCCATTTTATTAAATGGATTTTATATGTCCTGGTTGCCTGAGACTGCAGGGAACTGGATTCTTTGATCCAAGAGATCTCTTTCATCCCATGATCTTATTTAGGCGCTAAGGAGCTAAAGAGTGAAATTTGATTGAAGATTAATGGAACTTTGGTTCTTAGTGTCTCATTTTGAAATTGACAAGTAAGCATCCAAATCACGTTGGCATGCTTGAAAATGTTACCCTTTGCCTCAAACTTGTTACTGGTGTTTAAAGAGAGCAAAAGAACAAGACCCAACTAAAAAAAAATTCTTAATCTTTTCAGTTCAAAATGCTCAGACACCACAGATGAGAAATTTCCTGCTGTTCAGAATGAAATGCCATCAGTGAACCAGAAATATCAGCAGTGAAACTGATTATAGTTGTCTAAATTTCACTCCTGTGGTGCTTTATGCACCTATATGCTGGAGTCAAGTCCCTGGAAGGTTTTTTTTTTCTGATTCAAGAAAACAACCCTGCTTGGTTTTTTATATGATAGCTTATTCTTTGCAACCATAGTGACTCAGGTTGTTTTGTTTTGTTTTTTTTTTAACAAAAGCCAATTCCATTCTAATGGTTTAGGCCTCCTCACTCAGAATAGAAAGCTTGGCTTTTGATACAACACAGCACTTTTCAAACCAGGACTAATTTGTTTGTTGGTTTTTCAGGCCTTGTATGTGAAATTATGGGAAAAAATGTGCAGTAATTACTTACATCAAGTACATCCAGTAAATTAGCTACATGATTCTCATTTTGAAGCCTAATAGAGGAAACTCTGAAATCTCTTGCCTTGGTGGTTGTTTAACTTCAAGATTACTGTGGGAACATGTACTTACCAAATTAGGCATGATTCATTTAGTCATGATAAAAATGTAGTAAGTAGGGGAACTTCCTAACAACTTCTTCTGGCTTCTCTTTTCCTTAGCTCTGTTTTTTGTCTTGAATGAAAACAATGATTCCCCATATGTCCTTTCATTGAAGAAAGAAACATTTCACTCTAGCTTTCTTTCACCTTCTTCAGTATGCTGCCCCATCCTCCAGGGACCCTTCACTTTTCCCATAGTTCCTAAAATGCAATATTTTACCACATAATATATGGGATCCTGATATGGGATCTTTCTCTATTTGCAACACAAGAAACACTTCCTAGAAAAGAAGAATCAGGTAACCCAACTATATGAACAAAAGTCATTTATTATATATATATTCTCTAGTAAGTTGTAATAGTCTCTTGGATTTTAAATGTCCTTTTGTTATTTCCAATGCTTAAAAATTATAATTTTAAAACATTAAATACTGTGTTATATACATTATGATTCCACTTCTTATTTCTAAACACAGAGTCTTCTCCAAGTGTAAACTTGGAGGGAACAGGAAACAATTCCTCTGTCATAACAGGCTGTAAAAGCTCACTTTCTACACCTGTAGATTTGGCTATATGAAAAATAGCCAAATGTCAACACGTTCTTGTATGGGAATTTTTTGTTTTTTGTTTTTGTTTTTATACAAACAGAAGGATAGAACTGGTCAGTACTTTGTCAATGTTCGGTATTATAACTTTTTTTTAATCTCATACCTATTTTATATAAAATAACAAAATATACAGAGAGAGCTGAGTTTGTTACATTAGTTCATACACATAGAGTAAATAAAAGTTTTCATGTATGGCTTTGCAAAGGTATATTATGAAGTGACTTTTGTTTTATTTATTTATTTAAAAGCATTTTAAGAGAACGTGTTAGTGTGCTTACAATAGCAGCCATGGTAGTTGAATGTCGAGCCAAGAGTTTAATGCTAGGATCACCGGAGGTCTTGCCTGACACTGCTTCTGCAGCTTTCAGAAGACAAATGTAGTTTATGACAACCTCATCTATCTTAGCTATAATTTCCTGCTGCTGTGTTTCAGAGTTCATGACTTTAACTAAACGCATGCAGGCTTCTGTTAAACAACAGAGTACTTGAAAGCTGGAAGTCATAGCTAAAAGCATTTCCTCAGGGCTTTTGTCAGCCATGGCCATTTTCCTGCAGGCACTTCCCAACTGTCTTGATTCTATAGATAACAGTTGTTTGTACTGAGAAAGTTTAAGGTCATATGTTTCCCGATGTAGATCTTCTCTCTTCTCCACACATCCTCGGACCAGTGAGAGTAGCTCATTGGCATCCTTTTGTGCTGCAAGAAATCCATCAGGCATTGCATACATTTTCTCCTTCATCACATTGATTCTGGCGATTCGTGCATCAAAGGCCATGTCATCGAGGTTCATATCAATTTGGCCACCTTGGTCTTCAGCATTGCTTTTGTCATGTGTGTAGTTTGCCTCAGTTTGGGGTGACTCAACAGCGTTCCTCTCAGTTTCAATGGAGAAAGACTGACTGACTGGCTCTAGTAACTCACATGGGATCTGTGGTTCATAGAGGCAAGAGAGCTGGTTGTTGTGTACATCATCATCATCATCATTTCTTCGGCTTAGGAAACAGTAGCTAAACGGGCCATGACATCTCCAGTTGCTGGCATCCAGCTTTCGTAAGGGCAACGTTCTATACTGTTTGGAGTCCTTTTGAATGGCGCTCATGAGTGAAGATTTTTTATTCTCTTTACTGTCACTGGTGACATTCATAGAACTTTGCGAATAGCTTTTTGATAGCTTTCTGCCCAGTGGGAGTTCTACCCTTTTCTCTGACCTGGATTCATCTCTTTCTATGATGTCTAGAGACTTCAAACTGACTGCAGCCTTCTTTTTCTCAAAGAGCATCTCAATGCCTGTGGACCCGGCAACAATGCTGCTGCTACTGCGTCTCAAAACTTTTCTGCTACATGGCATCCTGAGGCTTCCTCCAATGATGTCATATGGCCGTAAACTGACTGCTGCCTCACATACCTGGTTTGCTTTGGGAATGTCACAAGAGTTTTGATTTTGACTTGGCACCTTTGATTCTGATAACATGGATGATAGCATGATGGTGTCAGCTGGAGGCTGGTTAGGAAAAGTTGAAGGCATGCCTCCTTGTCTTCCTTTTTCAGGCTCTGTGAAAGCTACACTAGGGGTAGTAGAAGAACAAGAGAGAATAATTAAGCATCACTCTGATAACATGTAGACTGAATTTCTAGATATATTTTATATACTGTCCTTCCCTTCCCCTCCTCCACCTTTTCTTTTCTTTTTGGAAATAAACTGTCCAGACGGGTTCTTAATATTTTTAAAGGTCTCCGTTTCACTTAATATACCATTCATGCATAAACGTTTGTCTTTCAGGAAAGATAAAGATTTTGGTATGTCACTAAATATGGAACATCCATCAACATGTTCACATTTATGTATATTTATGCATTAGCCTACTCTGATTTAAAAATGGAGACAGTAGGAATGAAATTCAAAAACATTTCCACAAACAACCCCTAAGGTACATGGAATGGAAATTTCCTATTTAGCACTTCAAAGAATATTAGCAAATTGAAAAATCTGTTATTTAATTAAAATTGAAATAATTTGATAATTTGTGTCCCTTTATACTCCCCCTCTTTCCCCCAAAATGGGTTCTTGGGATATAGACAGTCATAACAATTATATCCATATCAATATGGATAATAGCTTTTAGGATGCAACTATTATGCTTGCACGCTTCTATGACAACACAGGGTGCACAATCATTGCCGCTTTAACTGTACCATGCATTCAGCCTGACGTCAGAGGCACAAAGCTAACTACCTCTCTCGGTTTTAACCTTGTTTCCTTCAGGGTTCAGTTACAGTGATTTAACTAACTTGTATCATTAAATAAATCGGCAGATGTAAGAGATGCATTGTAAGTGATCATGCACTTTCCTGAGCAGCATGTTCCTGCTTTCCTTTTAAAGCTATTAAGGTAGGTTTGTCTTAGGCCAGTCTAAGGCAGTGAGAAGAAATTGCTTCATTTGGTTTATGATATTTCATTTTTCTGGTTTTCATACATTAACATATTGCTGCTGTTTGATTTGCAACTAATAAAGGGTTTGTTTGTACCTGAGCGAAAATCTTTTGTTAAACTAATTTAAAAAAACCCCAACATTTATAAAATCTCTTGAAAATGTTGTACTAACTTAATCACATGTAAGCTGGGGTGGGCATAATACGACCCGCGGGCCGGATGCACCCCGCCAGACCATTCTATCTGGCCCACGGGGTCCCTAAAAATTTTAGAAAAGTAATATTTATCTGCCCCTGGCTGCCTGTCATGTGGCCCTTGATGTCTTGCCAAAACTTAGTAAGTGGCCCTCTGCCCAAAATAATTGCCCGCCTCTGATAAGCTGTCCTTACAGGATACACTTACAAGCAGATTTCAAGTTAAATGAATTCATACTTAATGAATGACATTTCTTCTATACGGTTAGTGCTCTGAGCCTTTTCCCTGGCCTATCAACAATGCAACTTTCTTATTTTCTTTCAATGGCTTATCAAGAGATAAATATTCTTTATTTCAGTGAAAGAAATACTAGCCATATATTCACACTACACTATAAATTTGCAGACAGTTTGCTCCTTGATGGGTGTTAGAAATGGTAGGTACACTTAGTGTATAGTAATTAATCTCAGATTTTTCTCTCCTAAATTGCCATAAATCTAGCTGTAAAGATCCTGTTACATTTAGTGAGCATGTACTTAGGCATGCAAGGGCAGAATTCTACTCCACTGGTGAGACACCTGACATTTATATAATTTTTAGGCATCTGCATCATACAAAATTTTGCTTCATCTTGTGCAACACCTCAAATCATGCTAACTTGCCTGAATTCCTTATGCAGCCACATTTTCACATAATGCAACTAAAATTGTCCTGCCATGTATGCTTGGAAGTGATTCAATGCTGCTGCAAAGGTATAGAATTGCATTTATGCTCCATTGCAATTCAACTTTGCAACAGACACACAAAAATATCAGACCAAGCCTCCAAATTGCAGAAAAACAAGGGCTCTGACTAGTTGCTGGTTAACACTGTACTGAGAACAGCATGTTGCTGGTGCCTACTTTTTGCCCAGTAGACTTCAAGGTCAAGGCACCAAAGCAGGACATGGAAGACTCAGATTCTAGGCCCACCTCCTGTTGAGGGGATATAAATCCCAACCTTCCTCATCAAAGGCAGTTTCCTAATCACCAGACCACAGGCCAGACAGGACCGCAAGCAGCCAAGAGAGGAAAGGAACATCAAGAAACAAGAAGAATAAGCAAGAGTGTCTGATGGTGGCTCAAGGAAATGGAAACTGTTCTACATTGTTTGCAATTTAAAAGGCATAGAACCATTCGAACCCCCCCCATACAAACAGCCTTCATGGGACAGCAAGTTTTCTTCACAACTATCAGCTTGAAATGCCTATCCAATAAGGCTGACTTAGATACTCCAGTAACACTCCTTGTAATAGTATTTCTTCATGTAAGAGAAGCCTCTTGGAAGGCTTTCCCTAAGAACCCTAACATGAAGACATGAAGACATATTTCTCTATGTTTGGGGAGAGGAAGGAGAAAGCCTTGTAGATTGGTCATAAGGATACCAGCTGACTCTGCTGTCAGATCTCTCCTGAAACCAATTCTCCTGTGGCATCTCTTACTACACCTGGCTTACACAGAAGGGTGGAGAGGGCATACTAAGGATTGATGATGCATTTCTTTCCAAATCACCTTGTTAACTACAGCGCAAAGCCCATCCCACCTGTACTGTTGCAACTCCAGTGAGCTGGATCCTGCCCCTTCTTACTGAAATAAAATCTACAGTAGTACTATAACCTACTGGCATCACTGTGTATAATGTATTTGGCATTAAAAAGGTATTGGGTAAAATAAATAGGGAGCAGGGGCCAGGAAGGTGGGAACTCTGGGCTCCCTCCTACCTCTAGGACTCTTTCTTGGCTGCTCAGTGGGTACCTTCAATACCAAGGGGTGAAAAGCTTTTTTTCAGCCATTTCTGCTGTCTGATTAGGGCAGCCTGCCCCATATGCATCTGGTTAGGATGCCCTAACCAGATGGTTGTGGGGCAGAAATGGCTGAAAAAAGGCTTTTCAGGAAAAAGTTGAAGTGCGAGTACAAACAGGAAGTGTGGATTCAAAACCTGGGTGGGGCAAAACCCAGGTTCCCCACATTCTGGCTAAATGCTGTAATCATTAAGCTACTTGAGAAGGAGAAGCAGCTTAATACTGGTTGGTAAAGAGAATGACAGTTGTCTATTTAGTGTCTATTTGCTCAGGTAAGAAGCCCTGTTAAGATAAGTATGTGTGGGGAGGTGGGAGAATAAGTGGAATTCCAACCAGTCATCCGATACATCACAGCAGAGATGAAAATTTACCACTGAAATGATTGGGGAGTCCCATGTTTCCTGGGTAACTGAGGCCCTCTCTGTGGAGGTCTCCAAGGGCTTTCCATTGAAATGTATGGGACCTGTATGATTCTGCAGATTGAAGCAGAACTCAGATCAGGGCACCACTAGCTTTATACTGACTCCCCAGTTACAGTATAGAAGACTATGTTACCCTGCAGGTGAAGTAAAATGCCTCCTTGACCCTGGTCCTATAAAGCCTACTGCATCAGCTATGTGTTAAGTGTCTAGCAAGTGAAGCAGAATTTAGACCATGCTCACCTTTGGAGCTACCAAGAGTCCACAGGGTGGGGGGTGATTCCAGCACCCCTTCTAACCTGATCCCAGAATGAGATCCCCTCTTACCCACCCCTAGTTATGCTACTGCTTTGTCTTAAGGTTAAAATGAGACATATTGGAGAACATTAATGGTTCTTCAAGAATTTGCACATGGTTGAACTGGATCACACTTACATATCTCCAAGTCACTTGGGTGCCTAAGAGGTGGACTAGGATCTGGCCCTATGTATTCAGAAATTCAAATGAAATATACATTTGAGACACTGTGGCATAACATCCAAGCAATATTCTTTCCAGTATCCATCATGTCATAGAGAATTTAGACTAGAAAACAGTTTTTGAAAGCAAATAATAAATGGAAATGTTTTTTTCTTCTGTTTAATAAAATGCAATTGTGGGGGAGGGGGGTTAATTCAAATATTTCTTTGCAGTGTTAGTAATTAAGAACCAACGGTACATTCACACATTAGAAACAGAAAGTGAAAATGAACAGAAATGGTCTAGGTCTAATTTTACTGTCCACTGCAGCTTGACAATATTCTTTCAGATAAGGACAACAATCTTCACACCTAGTTTTTACACATTTTCCCTATTAAATATGTGCTTCAGAAGTGCTTTATTATTGCTGTACCTGTAGTTTCTTTTATCTTGGGGATCCGATGACATCCATCTCTCAAAGTGCCAAATAATGGTTCAGCGTTAATTGCTGAATGCATGACAGGCACTGTCATTCTATGACACACAGCCTCAGACTGCTGATGTAGCTCCTTGTAAGTTCCTCCATGGTTTGGAAGAATGGCAGCTCTTTCATCTGCTGGGATATAGCCAATGCCCTTAACTGATGAATCAGAAATAATGTGCTTAACATCAGAAGTACAAAGAGGAGATTCAATGGGGGTAGCACAAGTGCTACTGCCTGTGCTGCAACCTGCATCCACTGAAGAGCACTGGGAGCTTTGCAGAGAAAAATGGCCTTCACTTTGCAGAGAGGACATGCGCTTGGCCAAGTGATATTCACAAAGTCTTGCCACACTCTGCTCAGCTTCTGGAAGCTTTGAGGGATGGTCATCTGCAGATAACTCCACATCTTCTGTGTCATTTAGGTCTTTGGCTGAAGACACACTAGTCATGTCAGACAAAAAGCCTTCACTCTGGCTAAGTCCTAAAATATCATCCTGATCCACTTCAGGATCCACTTCATCTTTACAGTCAACTTCTGTTTTACCAAGGCCAGAAACTCTTGGAAATGTCTTCCCATTCACTATTTCTGAGCTTGATTTATCTGATGCTCCATCATCAGAAGCAGCATACCATCTTTGGCGAAAAGCAGGTCTTTCCATATTAAAAGTACTTGCATGCTGACTGTCTCTTGATGCAAGACTACCAAATTTACCTTTTAGGTCTTCATCAGTCTCTGCTTTTTTAGTTCCCGGCTGCTTTTTCACAGTTGCATTGCCATCAGAGGCTGCTTTTGCTTCTCCATCAGTCACCTTATTTTTCCTTTTACTAGTGCAAGAATATACCAAGGACCCCATGTGCAATTTGCTAAAATAGTCAGTGACCGATTTTGTTTCCATAGTCTCTGGTTCCATTTCCATGTTATCTGAATGAAGAATCTGCTTTGAAGGCACAACTTTTGATTGTAGCTCTGCAGCTTGCCGATTAATCGAAGACTGCGAGGATTTCATAAGTGATCCTCCAGCCTGATTCTTAGCAATGGGGAACTCTGTCTGCTCTTCCATGAGGTGTTGGTAGCCTTCACTAGCGGCCAAAAACATACGTGTGGAATTTTCTGACTGTTTCTGTGCTGTAGCCAGTTCAGAGCTTTCGGTCATTTCAGAAGAGTTTGTTTCATTGCCAGAATCTGAAGATGACTCAGGGCTATATGCTCGCAAGATTGCTACACCTGCAAGCCACAAAAAATAAGAGTCAATTAATGAAAGCATCTGAGGCACTTGGATAAACTGATAAGTAAATGGGGTGTGTTAAATACAAAAATATGTTTGTAAGAATACTCGAGTTTATTGCACAGGTCCCAAGAAAAAAAAAACAACTTAACAACATACTGGTAGTTCCACTACATGACATGGAATGTGATGCATGTAAATGATGGTAAAAACATAGAAAATGGAATGTTTCCAACACTAAACGGTTCAAATGAATGAAATGGGATGGTTTTCAATGAATAAATGTAACTATGGCGAAAGAACCTGAATTGTCATTTGTCTGCTGTTCCTCTGAAGCAGCCAAAGCTTCTAGTGCTTGAAGAGTAGAGACTACAGCATCATCTAGCCCCTTTTCACATTTGCCCTCTGTATTAGTAGGGACAGCATCAATGAGTGACACTGGAATGTCATCAGTTCCTGGATCACTAGCTTGCTCCTTTTCTTCTCTATACTGTGTTGTTTGGTTCTGAGAGTCTTCCTCATCTGAACTGTCCCTGAAGCCAGGAGGAGGAGCAGCAATGGCCATGTTTAAGGTATGCAATAAGAAGTCATCTTCATTATCATCACCTTCTGGAGGGGGGAGTGAGGTCAAATCAATAATGTCATCACTAGAACCAGAAAGGCTGAGAATGGCGGGCCTATTAATTTCTCCTACCATAATATCTTCCTCGCAGCTCACTTCATCTTCATCTTCAGCATCATCTGTGTTTTCTGCATAACAAATGTCATGCAATAAAGGCTCTTCTATCCCTTCTGCAGCTCCAAATATCTTGCCATCATTTATGCTTGCGTAAACAGAATTTGCAGCAAACTGAATGCTTTCAGCATCTGGCGACAATTCTAGACCTTTCATATCATTGGCATTATTAATATAAATTGCTCTTTGCTTCTCTAACACTTCTGGACTTTCATCCAAAAGTCTTTCATAGCCAAGAGTTTGGGGACTGATGCCATCCAAACTGTGATCTCCAAAAATAAAGGATACTTTTGCTCCCCTTGGTGAATCCTGTGCTTTCTTGCTTGATTCCAATCCTGAAAGTGACAGCAATGACTGCTGATTTAAACCTCTGTTTGCTTCTGTCTCAGTGGGGCCACCTGGCTTTATTAGCTGCTCATCAAATCCACCTGAATTATAGGTATTTTCTATGTACAGATGCCTGTGGTCTTTTTGACATAAGGGACTTTCAGAGAGATCTGCCATTTTCTGTTTTGGGTCCACAAAAGTAATATGGGCCTCTCGATCTCCTTCAGCCGCAAATGTGGTAGTTTTTGGTATACAATTCCACTCAGGAGCATGGAGCTTGCCTCTGCTTTCAATTCCTATAATATAAAAACATAAAAGCAACAGTTGTTTAACAAAGGAGTCACTCCATGCAATTTGATAATAATAATTTGTTAATCCTGTGTAATCTGTACTTTGAATAGGATAGCTGTGTTCAGCAGTCAAAGCATTTCCAAACTCATTTCTACTTTATGTTAAGGAGTTTTAGATTTAAGAATTAATCTTAGCCAGATGGTTTTATGATAAGATTACAGAATAAAACAAGAGCTAGGTAAAATCATATTTTAAGACTCATTAAAAGAAACACAGCACCTCATATTCTTAGATATAGAAAATGTTAAAATAACTGTTTAAATAGGTTATCATTTATTTATTTAATTGAGGCATTAGGAGTATATTGGACATGTCATTCATTTTTTTTTGTTTTTTTTTTTTTATTAGAGATATAGGCTGCCCTCCCCAAGAAGGCTCAGGGAGGCTTACAATAAAAGGCAAAACAACCCACAAGGTACAGAACAACAGACTCTCCCAAAGATACCCAGAACTTCAAATCTCCACTCCACCTCACTTCACTCACTTCTGCTTCCCTGGCTATCACCCACCTGTGCTTCCCGATGCCCATTCACTTCTACATATACTAAACCGTTTCCCACTTTCCGCTACACCCCATATCTACCCACTTCGACTCTCCTGCTTTTTCCTCTCAATGTTGCACAGAGAGGTTGCAGCTGTCCCCAAAATGGTGTTATTTTACCTTTGGGATGTTATCAAAGGCTGAATTTTAAAACACCATGAATCTAACTTTAACATTATAACAGTCAGGCCCTTGCTACACATTACATGTATTACACAATAAACTGGTTAATCACACAACAAATTTAGAACAGCTACATGTACAAAGTAATTATCACATGAGAAAAATGACTATCCACCTATCAAAAGAGCCAACCAGCTGTAAAATTAGTGATAGAAAATGTGTAAAAGTTGATTTCTATCCAGCTTTAATCTGAACATGTACCAGGGCCCTCAGCCACAGTCTAGTCATCTGTTCTGCCTTGTATGGTTACATCTGTTTCAATAAGATCCTGCCTTCATGGACCTTATTTTAGGTCATCATGCCTTCCCCAGCCCAGCCCCTGGCTTGTTTACTTTTCATTCCATCCAGGAAGAGCATACACCAACTGATGAAACCTCCTTAACCTGACAAAGGGTTTTTGAACTCAAAAGCTTGCTTAATAACTATTCTCCAACTATTCGGGTTGGTCTAATAAAAGATATCAAATTCACCCAAGGAACCTTGTTTGCCCTTTTTGTATACACTTGACAACTATTAATGCATGATATAAGAAATACCTGCTTCTCGGTTTCCTGTATTTTTCTTGTTGGCCATGTTAAATATTGAGCGCCTTGAATCAACCAGCAGTCTATAGTATCCAGCTGTTAAACAAGCAAGGTTCATTGCATCTGATGATTCCATTAGCAAAGTAATAGGCTAGGAAGAAGACAACCAAATCTTGGTTAAGGCTATTCATTCTTAATGAGCTCACTTGATGAAATATCACTGAGTAAAAAAATAGTATATTCATAAAGCATCAGTGAAATAAACTAGTTTTCCTCATTTCTGAAATGTATGATATAAAATGACTGCTAGGATATCAAATGTTTAAAAACATCAGAATTGTATCAAAGATGTATAACAAGACATTTTAAATTTGTTTGACAATTTTGTTAGATTTCTAAAGGGAGTTTAGGATTTTGAGGTTCTTGCTCCATTGATTTTTTTACCCTATGCAGAAGTTTTTCCAGCATAGCATTATTCATGTTATAACCCAAACTACTACAGGCAACCCCTGCTTAATGCAGTTTCAATTAGCACTATTTCACTATAGCGCTCATTTGGAATTGATACCCGATTCTGCTGAGCGCTCAGCCATTTTCGCTATAGCACTCAGTGGAATCAGAGTTTCGGCAGGCAGGCAGGGCGGGAGAAGCAGCAGTGGTGGCGAGTGGGAGGTGAATGAGTGGCAGTGAGTGGGCAGGCAGGCATGAGGGCCCAGGGTGGGATGGCAGAAGCGCGGACCCAGGCTGACACAGGTGCTGGAGTGGGCGGGGGGGGTAGAGACAAGTGGCTGCAAAAGAGGGGAGGAGCACAGGACCCAAGCCAGTGCCTGGGGCCAGGGCTGGCAAGGGCCCGCACCCAGGGTGGGGGGCAGGAGCATGTGGCCTGTGCTGGGTGTGGGCCAGGAGCATGTGGCCTGTGGGCTTCCACTGGCCCATGCTGGGGCCAGTGAAAGCCCGCACCCAGAGCAGGGCAGAAGGAGCACAGGTGCCCAGGCTGGAGAGCAGGGGGGTGGGGAGAAGCGGTGGTGACAGAGACAAGTAGCACAAGCCCACGCCAGTGCCTGGGGCCAGGGCCAGCAGGGGCCTGTGCCCAGAGTGGGGCAGGAGCACAGGGCCTGCATTGGTGCCCGGCAGCAGAAGTGCCAGTGCCTGGGCTGGCAAGAGGGGCTGGAGAGACCAGCAGGCAGGTGAGGGGGTGGGGAGAGGCGGCAGCAGTGAGAAGCAGCGAGGTGGGGCTGGGCATGAGCATGGGACCCAAGCCAGTGCCCAGGGCCAGGACCGGTAGGGTCCCAGAGCAGAGCAGCAGGAGCACAGGCCTGAGCTGGTACATGGGGTAGAGCGCTGGCAGGTGGGCGGGGGAGTGGGGAGAGGCAGCAGCAAGGCACACAGCAACCAATTAATCTCTATTTACGTTCATTTTTATGGGGAAATGAGTTTTGCTTAATGCAGTTTCGCTTAGCACTTGGTTTCTCTGGAACCAATTAAGAGTGGTAAGCTGGGGCTGCCTGTAATAGCAAAAAGCTAAGAATCTGTTACTCTAGGAGTTGGGGGAACTTCAATGAAGCACAATCACTGAACCTTGCCAGAAAACTAGAATGTTATGGGGGATGTATGTGTGGAAAAGCAAAATGACAAAAGCAAGCAGCAGAAATGAGGGAAGATGCAGGACAAAAGGAGGTGGCAGTGAAGGTAGAGCACACTGTGGGAAAGGGACTCTATCACAAGGGTGCAGACAGAAGTGCAGCTCCTAACTGTAACTCAGAATAATTTTTGCAAAGAGTTCTGAGTTACAACGTTACCCCAAACCAAACAGAAGTTCCCTGTTAGTTTCAGGGGGAGAGGAATCTAGCTGCCTGCTGGGAGTCTGCAGTCAGGTTCCCACAACAGTGGTCATGGCTCTCTGCTAGTGCCCAGTGCTTGCAGTTTGCAGAATGGGAGGAGGGAAAGGTAGTGGAGGGAGCTTGTTCTTGGGGCTCCCCACCTGGTGCTGAAGAGTGGGGTGGGTGAATTGGAGTCCTCCCACTTCAGGGGTGGGGGGCTACAATCCACCCACCCCACCCTCCGGGGGGAATGAAAACCCCCCAGATTGAACTCCCTCTGCTCCCTCTCCTCCTCCCAATCTGAAAACAGACAGGCTGGGAGCTCTGCAGACACAAGTTACAAAAGATGCTACATTTTGAAATGTCTTTATCATACCTCATGCAATGAGGGGTCATATTTTCACCCAATCAGCCTTTTTTTAAGATGTCTGCAGCTGTGCACTTGTGTTTGGTCACAGCTAAAAGCTGCCTTCCGTGGCCAGACTGGGCAAAAATTGTCACTTCTGTCTGCACTCAAGGTAGCAGCACTACATTGCAAAGGAAGGGGGAAAATGGAAGAGAATTGGAGATTGTAAGAATATATGCCAAGCTGATGACATTAGTGTATGAAGGGTCAAGAGTCTACGATCAATAAAAGCCAATGACAGTAGAAAGAACACAAACAAAATTATGACAGAAACTGAAATAACACAGGTGCAGAGAAAGGGGATGTAGAAAGTGAGATCAACATTTAAAATGATCTTGCAGCAGTGACAGAGAAGGGTCCAGAAAAGACTTATATTGGCCTAGGTTACAAAAACAGTGGGAGCTACACAGAAAAATGAAAGAGCATAAGGAGTGACAGTATCCCCAGCCCAGGAGCATCAAAATGAAATCCAACTGTAGCCAGAGTTTCTATATTTCCTATACCATGACACACATTCCTTTACCTAACATTTTATAGGTCTGTATAGCTCCAGGAGGTACGTATTGCCCTGGCTCCTGCTCCCTATGCTGTTTGTGTAGTTTGCATTAAATACTCGGTAGATTCCTGGGTAAATCAAAATTAGAACCTAGATCATCTGGTACCAGTCAAATATTTAAGCCAAAAATCTATCTTTCTTTGATAAAACACTGTGTACTATGTACTATACATATTACATGCAATTTAAGCTTGCATTGCATATCCAGTTGAAAACTGTACATGGCTTCAGTTTCTCTATCTGTAAAATAGGAATAATGATCCTAACCCCATTTTTGTAAAAGCTTTGTACTGCATGACCGAGAAGTCCTGAGAGCTGCTGCTGCTGCTTCTTATGCCAGCTTAAGTTTATCCCCAACACTTGCTTTAGTGATTCATTTTTAGGTAGGTATTTTCCAGAACAAAGATACAGCACGGTAAGATTTTTAGCTCGTGTGAGGTTCCCAAAAGTACCCCTGCCTTACTAAAAAAAAAAACACCTCTCTCAGCAGAGCTAATTACACTCTGAGCAGTGCCACACTAACATTGCTCCTAGTTTCAGAGCTAGTGCACACAGAACCAGCATGGATTACCAAAACACAGCACTGCCGTGAGCCACAGACATACCTGAAGGGGTTGTACTTAACTCTTTGGGCTGTGCCCCTAGCAGTATCCTGTTCTGCATTGTTCCACTGGTCACAGATTCCACATTACAGCTCATTATCACATCGAAAAACCTGGGGCCCTTTCAGTAAAATATTTGGGAAGATAATGGTTGTCCATTTTACTAGAACTGCCTGCTAGCAAATAGGCAACTATTGTAGAGAAAGCTATGAAATTGCTCTCCAGACTGAAACTAAAGTTCTGTGATCAGAGCTGTCTAACACAAAGCAAGCAAAGAACAAGATCTATAATACTGGCTTGTAAACCAATGCACATGGTGTTAATACTGTTCCCTGGCACCCTCATTCAGTAGTACATTACATGAATAGTTTTAGGCTTGATGGAAAAATCCAGACATTTTTAAATTTGTTTTTATTGAGAGCCAAGTATTTTGTTTTTGGGCAGTTTGAAATTTTGATCCCATGTATAGGAACTTTGGTTGAATGATCTATACTTCTTACAAGGCATTCAACCACAGGGAAAAAATAACACAAACTATTAATCCAAAGATGAGTGAATCAATTCTTGTTATGTAAGACGTTTAGAAAGAGCTGACATTTTAAATGCTTTGTTGACACTGAACTTTTTGTAAAGATTAACAGCAGTAGGTAATTTCCACAGATTTCAAATGCCAGGAATATTACTGTAACCTACTTCTCACCCATTTTGCATTCTTGTAGCAACCAAACCCTTATTAATGACTTCTTTGAAATAACTTATACTTGAGAAGCCACTTAAAGGAAGAGTCAACAATAAAGACCCAAACTGAACTTTATATCCAAGGTTCCTAAAGTGCTTTGCAAATATTTATTAAAGCTCATAGTACCTCTTTTTCCTTTTAAAGACTGGTGAACTGACATAGAAGGCTGCTGCACTAGAGAGATCTAGATTGTGCATCTCTTCCTTAGGAAAGCCCACTCCCTCTTGTTCCACAAAGCACAACTCACACCCAGGGAAACAGGTGGTGGTGCAAGTTGCCTTCCTTTTGAGTTTCTGCTGTAAGGCTCAGTTGTTATACTTTCTAATTAAATAGTTTTTTGTACATAAGCCCAAATCCTAACAAGTGCCAGCCTCTTCTTGGGACTACTCAGTATCATAATACACTTTGGGTGATCACTGTTTTGGAGGAGTTCTTCAACTACTAATAATATACCTGTTCCAAACATGTAGTCATATATGGTAACAGGGTTTGGCTTCCCTGTTACCATGGTTCTAGTGTAAATTGAGTGTGATGTTCCACGACAAAAATAATAGAAAAACTTACAGGCTGGTGAACACCCTCTGTTCTCCAAGTCTGTAACAACAACAAGAATAATAATAAACTTATGATCTGCTAATTCATTGAGGAAAAAGATACTATATATGGTTGGTATCAAGAATGGCAAGGAAATTGAGACAGTATCCATGTCTACATGAGACACTGATTGTGCAGTCATTACTGCACAGTCATTTAGTATTTGTTTATACTGCACAGTAGCCGAGTTACTGCACAGTAGTGTCGCTGAACAACTTTTTCATGATGCTGACTTTTTCATGATGCTGCTTTTTCATGCAGTAGTGTTGCATCATGCTTCCTGCCACATGACACTATTGTGCAGTAGTCACAAGGTATATAGGAAGAAAATACACTATTCGGTGAAACTGTTCAGTTCAGGGGTCCAAGAGATCAGCCAGAGTGTATTAGGAATCAATGAGTTCAGTGCAGGACCTAGGATTTTTAAGGTAACTCATCCCAGGAAGAAATTAACTGAAACTTCATTTTGTTTCTCCCTCTATATCTGCATACCCTGTTACTTGCATGCAGTGGAGGGAGAAGAGATGGGAGCAGACCCTTCCTGGTCACCAAACTTTTGGGACTGTCAAGGGAAAGGGGATGCAGCAGGCAGCTCATAAAAGAGACTCAAGGCTGAAGGCTAGGAGTGACCAAGGAGTTGGGAAAGGCTGCAGAGCAGGGAAAGCCAGGCAGCCTATTAAGCTAAGCAACACCCCCCCCCCGCACGGGGCACTCCGTCTGTCCCACCATCTCAGCATTCACAAGCTGCACTGCGTATGTAGAAAAAACATTTAAAGCTGTGTCTATGACCAAATCACTGATTCCCCAAATCAGCATCGAATCTTCAGATTCAGCCGAATCAAATCAGGACAGTTATCCAAATCAACAAATCGAATCACTGTCCCCCGATTCAGGCCAAATCCAAGTCCGAACCAAAAATGGCTCGTTTTGCACACCCCTAACCCACAACTACATTAGACAGGAAAAGAAAAAGCAGCAAAAATTATAGAAAAAGAAACTTCTCTCCGAGTGCATCTACCCATGCAACCCACTATGTACCTAGTACTTCAGCAAGTATTAAATGACTGCATAGTACCCGCCAGTACTGCGTAATCCTGGTGGCGCATGGGTTGTTTCTGACCCTACTGAGCAGTAGTGGTGGCATAACACTTAATGTATGCTGATGCTATGTCACCATAGCTCGGCACTACAGCCACGTAGTGTCTCATGCACTCTCTGAGTAGGTGATTCTATATATGTGATCCTGGATTAGATGGAACACTGGTTGAATGCGGTGCGGTGATACTTAGGTTCCTATAATGTCCATCTTTGATATAGTTCTTTTCATTTGCAGATTTCAAACTGTTTCATGAGGAGGTCAGTATCATTATCACCATTTTACATCCGGGGAAACTGAAGCACAGAGTAGTGAAGTTACTTGCCCAAAGTCACCTAGCAGACCAAGAGCACAGCCAGGAATACAACTCAGGTCCTCCAAGTCCAGGCCAATGCTGTATTTTACTAAGACTCCTCCTTCCATAAGAAATAATATGTATTCAGTTTGACTAAATCAATTCTAAAATAATTTCTTGCACCATGGGTGGCATGAAAACCTTTAAAATAAAATCAACTCCACAGCTCTCTAAATATTCTCTCTACAGGATATTTAAATCAAAAAAGAAAAAGGAATGCAGCATTATTTTAGAAGCACAAGTTTGTACAAACCAATACCAGCTTACCTTCACATCTAAAACATGCAGCTCAACTCGAACACTGCTTTCATCTTCTGTGAACATCTCAATCCTGTTCACATGGCTGAAGTCTGCTAGCAAGGCCACCAGATTTGTTTTGGTGTTTATCACGTGACTGATACCATACCGTGGCCCAACTAACAATGTCACTTCTGAACGTTTTTCTGCCTGCTGAAAAATTAGAAGAAAAGGTAAGAAACCCAGTAGTTGCTGTATATCACACACATGCATAAACAATCATCACTCTCTCAATTTGCAGTTTCTTTACCATGAATTACTACATTCTTTGGTGAGAAGTAAAAGCCAAATACATGACTTCTCTAGATTTGTGTGTAATGGAGAAAGGAAATGTTATCACACTTCAGTTTACTTTGTTGGAAAGTGACTGTATTGTGATTTGCATATGAGTGAATGTTGATTTATATTTCTTAAAATAACTTCATTACCAAGGTTTTTTCTTATCTCAAAATCTTTAATCTGTTGCCACTGTGTGCATGGTGTCATTTGCCAAGTGAATGTTATCTTCATATTGCCAGACAAACTGAATACCAAAGAATACATTTTCATAAGGAACGATTAGGGCAGGGTGCTGCTGGTCTGAAGTTTTCTTATTTTATAATGAGATTTGGACTTGAATGTCCTTAAAGAAAATATTTCAGTCCAGCATTTTCAAATTTATTGGAGAAAATGATCAAGAAATTAAAAGGAAAAAATAATTACCACTAATGTTGCCTTGAAGACACGCCCCCCATACAGTCGTAGATCACTGAGGAACTTGAGATAATGCACCTTGGCTTGCAGGGCAGACAGCTGAGAAAAGGGATGCAAATTGCACATAATATTACATTTATTACATAAGTAAGATGAGCTGAGAGAAATCAACACAAACAAATGGATGAAATAAATCATGAATACATAGCCTACGGAGAATGGCCTCTATCAGTCTGAAGTAAAGCATTATACATTTGATTTCCTGATGAGGGAATAAATAGTTTCAGTCTTAAAATTAAAGTCTTATTTTGTTTTGGTAAGATGTACTCGGGAATTCGGTATGGGCTATATCAGGGCACTGTAAGAACACTGGAACCGTTCCAGAGAAGAGAAAATTTTAGACTACTCAGACTAAACATCTGCTCATTGAGGGATTTCAAGGGTAGACTGCATCTCTCTCTTCCTAATCACTGTCAGTATAAGTTCTTTAACCTTTTGTAGCTTGAAAGAGAATAAAATGTCTAAGAATTTCCCATGATCAGATATACACAGTCCACTTTGCTATACACTTGTGATCTATAGGAATTTATCTGACCTTTTTCCACGGCTTGTAAAATGTTTTGTTTTTGAACCAAAAAACAATTTAGTCACATTTTTAACTACACTTAACAGAGAATGAATAGGGAAAACATTTATTATGAAGATACATACAAACATATTAAGCAATACATGCTATAATCTCTCTCCACGAATCATTGCAATAATCTATTAATAAGGGCAAACAGAGTGAAATGCCTTAAAAAATATCAGCTATTAAAAGGCAAGAATATTTCTTTAGAATGGAGGGGGAAAGAGGATTTTTTTTTTCAGTTCATCCAAATCATTTAGGCCCAAATGCCACAGCTTTTAAAAATGTATTCTGCATGCAATTCAAACCCAACTCTGTCTTTATTCCTCCATTCACTTCTGTGTTTGCTGAAGAAGGTGCAGGTTATTGTACATCACTGTTGATGGCTCAAAATCTAGCACCAATGATTTATTCAAGAAATCTGCATTACCAGGATAAAATACATCCACCTGACATCCGTCAGTTGTTGTCTTGATTCTATAAAGGGGATATATTACTTTGTCCAGGTAAGAGTTCAGCCATTAGCTTTCAGTTAACAGCTAACATTTACTGGTACTAAAGTAAACGTTGCTTTACAGTCATCATTTGGAGCCGGATCCAAAGCCCAGTGAAGTTAATGGGAATTGCTCTGTTCACTTCAGCAGATTTTAGATCAGGCACTTGGGCTTTTTCCCATTCTGAAAATGCAGCATCCTGCTGCCTAAAAACACTATACATACAACAGACATTTTCCATAGATATGTCCTTCAACATTGTTTCCAGTTGAAGCAATGGCTTAAAACCAAAGGTAAGAATTTTATAGCGCCACTGAAGATTCAATTAGTATAAACAAGATAATTTATCACATACCATCTTGCCAACCAGGGTTGCTTTACCCTGCAGAGCCAGAGCAAATCATCATGTCCCACCTTGAAAGAGTTATCTGTCTGTGCCAGTCTTGCAGGTTAGCACAGCAGAGCATCAGGATGAGAAGACATATTTCCACCAAGAAGTTTGCCATTAACAGCAGGCATTAAATGAATAAAAATCCTGGGCGTACCCTGGGGGTTAATAGTAAATTTCTCACC
The DNA here is from genome assembly GCF_030867095.1 of Alligator mississippiensis. Taxonomy (NCBI): domain Eukaryota; kingdom Metazoa; phylum Chordata; order Crocodylia; family Alligatoridae; genus Alligator; species Alligator mississippiensis. The sequence continues at coordinate 325,567,216 of NC_081824.1, forward strand.
ATTCCAAGATAGGGAGATGGCATAGTCAGGGTATAATTAATTAATTGAAATTGTTCTTGGGAATGGGATAATAGGTTCTGAAGGTTATAAAGTCTACAGTCTCTGAAAATATACCTGCTAGGTATTTCTCCGAAAGACTGGTTTTAAACATTTCCCATGCATGCAGTCCTCTCTTGTTTTTAAAATATATTTCCAATTAAGATGCAAATGTAATACCTTTTTACCCGGAGGAACTAGGGTTTGATTTGCTTTGACAAGGTGTGAAAGTGCTTTCTTTATGTTCTTTTCTTTCATGCTTTGCAGCACAGCAGATGGAAGAAAAGTCTCTAATCCCCATTCTTTTCTGAAATAAAAGGCATATCTTTAATTTCACATTTCTACGTTGATTATTTATCTACACTTAGATAATGGCTGTGAGACTGCGTGAATGAGATCATGAAGGCACGGAGAGAGGTGGTAAAAGCCAGTTTTGAAATAAAGACATATTACTGCCTATACTCACAGAATACTCATACTATATACTACTGAATAGAAAAAACAGTATGCTTTTAACATTTGAAATATAAATCTCTCTCCTCTCCCTCACTCCACAGAGATTCCACAGTTCCTATCATTTTACCTCTTTAATTCCACATACCCAAATCATAGATAAATGCAGGAAAACATAGGTAAGCCCCAATATGTACATCATACATTTCCCAAGAGAATCATTTTTAAGCACTGTATAGGATGTACTTGCTCTGCTATACTTGCTTTTCTTTAGGTTTAAAAAAAAAAATTAACAACGCACAGCTAGGCCTACATTTCAAATTATACCATGAGCATATAAGGTGTAGTGTATGTGCCACACAACCCCACACGTATCTTGTGAGACTGCTAGTATGCACCAGGCATGTTCAATATGACAACAGTACTTCCTCCTCGTGGTAAGTCTTTACTACTTCTGTGGTACTCCTCAACGTACTGCCTGCCAACACCAAACCCAGGAATTAAGTGGAGAAGGCCACCTTGGGGCTCCTCCTTCACTCTTGAGATCCGTATCTCCAGTGGGCAGAGAGGCTGGCAGTGGGAAGACACCATCAAGGCAACTTCATCATGTCATTCCCAGCTTTTGTGTGCTGGGAGGGGTCTGGGCAGTGCTGTGCTCCTTAACAGGGCGCTGCAGAACTCAGACAGATGTAACAGACAGCGTGAGTTGTTGAGTGAATGTTGTGAGTCAAAAAGCTACCAGTGTTGCTTTCCAGATAGTAACCAGGATCCTTTTTGGGAGTCCATAAGGCCTTTAGGCCAGTGTTCATGAGTCTGTGTCAACCAGGGAAGGAATAGAGGTTTAGAACAGGTGCTTTACAGGTATGGTCATTGCTAACTTGGATTAAATTAAAAGTGCATTGAAAGCATGTAAACTACAATGCAATATAATGCTAAGTGCAATTTCCAGCTGTTTTTAACTAAAGGGGGAAATAACTTTTTATATTCCTTTTACAAGTCCTATCTATTTTATTTTGTTTTATTGGGAGTTGTTCCTAAAAACATGACCTCTACATTCTCCTACACACAATTGGAATTAAACTGTGGTCTGTTTTGAGCATCATTACCAGAAGACAAATGCCTTCATCTGAAACTACTGCCTCTGCAGACTCAGTAAGTGGAAGCTTTACACAGGATGACCCTGAGATGCAAAAGCTACAAGGCAGTGTAAATGCTTCAAGGAAGTGCTGCAGGTAAATTAAACATTAAACAAAAAAGACCTTTTTACCCACTGTTTTTCAGGTATTATTTTTGGAAGCTATTTTTATGTGTTTTCACATATTCTGAAAGCTTATAAGGAGAACATGAAACAGTCAACTGACTATTTCTAGAGCCAAGAAATGTTAAATGTATTTCTTGAGTTAAAAAAGAAAGCTGTTGAGTAATATTAAGATTTTATAATCTTCTGAACTGTGATACAAACTAAGGAAAATAAGTTAGCCCTATTAAATTTCATTCTAGTACATGTCAATGCAAAACTGAGAGAAGTCTACTTCACTCCAATGGGACTACTGACATGCAAAATAATGGCCCCAGAAGCAACAGTTTAGGGCTTTGAAGATTTCATGCTCTTGGACATATTTTACTTAAAAAGAGGAAACCTAATATAAGATCTAGATACATAGCAAACGTGCAAAGACCTGGAAACAACTTCTAAAGTGTATTTTCAAAGAACACTTTATTTTCCACTTACTCAATATATTTGAGGGAAATTTTCTGGGTTTGCTTTGTAGTCACAGTTGCAATATACATTTGTAATGCAGCCAGTCTCAAAGCGATATCATATTTCAGCTCTGGTCCAAACCTCTCCTGAACCACATCATTACAGCTCTGCCAAAAAACCAGTAGAGGGAGCATGACATTAACAAAAATATTTATGATTCACTGTTTTAAATCAAAGATTTTTTAAAGAACTCTGCCACAAGATGAGCTTCATTTTCAAAAGTGGGATTATGCTGAAGGTAAATTGTCACTCTCAGAGATATCACATATTCATGAAGTCTGGATACTTGAGAAGAAACCAAGGGTATCTGTCAAAAAGAAGGTGGCATGGGAATAACAGTACTTTCATTTCTAACGGGATGTTGTGAGGATATAATCAATACATTAATAACTGTGAAGTCTTTGGATACTATGGTGATGGTATACCTAAACCAGATTGGTAGATTCACATTGTGCATGTTCTATCTCTCTTACCTTTCAGTCTGTTTTTCAGCAGTGACACTACAATACCAGAAATAATTATGCCAATGTGAATTACTTCCTTCTAGAGATGAAGAGTGTTTTTGAACGATACCACAACATTAGCATGAAAGAAGAGTTTTGGGGGGTTAGGAAGGAAGAGAATATGCCAGGAAACAATGGAATGCACGTGACCCTGAATGTAGTGGTATTATACAGCACAATCAGAATTAAAAATCAGGAGTACCTGTGCCCCATTGCTGTGTGGGACAATGAAAGTAAAAATGTCACTCAGCATATCAATTTTTATGTTTCCTTTGTTCATGTTAACGCTGGACACATTTTCACTCACCTGTACATACAGATATTCAAAAGCCACTGGATCTCTTCTTAAGAGGTCAATGGGATCCTTTGGAACAAAGCTAATTCTGAACAGACATCTCATCTTATGGGAGCCTGGCCTCTGGGTCACCTAGGACAGTGCAAACAATGTGAAGAATATTACAGACATTCTCAGAGAATGCAGTTCACAGTTGTAATTCCTTTCCCTAGTTGAGAGCCCAGTGAATGTCATATCAACACATGACCTGCATGAATATACCTAAATTTAAACAGTGGAATTCACTTGCTCTGAAGGAAAATATACTGTATTTACTCAAATAGAAGACAACCCTGATGATCCCCCAATAATTAGATTCTACATATGGCAAATTTATAAATTTGTAATAATTTTCCAGGTACAGAATCTACTTATTGGAGGTTCGCCTTGAATTTGTCCCCCTCCCACTGCTACATCAGTGAAAATAAATCTGAAGGGTCAGGTAGTCCCATTGCCCTCTGCTTCCCCCCAGCTTCTTAGCTCTGAAGTTCCTTCTCCCTCTCTTTGCTATCAGACCCTACTCTCTGAGAGTCATGTTAATTAAAGCACCTAGAGCATTATGTGCATCAGCATCCCCATGCTGAAAAGTGGCGGTGGTGAAAAGTGTTCAACAAGCTTTAGTTAAAGTGCCCCTACCACCATTTTACAGTGCGGGGACGCTGCTACATGTTACTCTGAAGTCTGCTGGAGCTCAGTAATTAGCACTTTCCAGCAGACTTGATTAATCGAGTCTGCTCAGATGTTCAGCAAGGCTGCTCAAATGCGCTGTAAGTACAGTACATGTATAGGTACTCATTGTTCATCCAGAATTGATGCATGTTACCTTTTCTTTTCTTTTTTTTAGCTGCTGCAAGTTTTAGCACAGGTATTCCATAAACACACTTTTGAGCATCAGTTTGGCAACTACCAAGGCATCTTGAGCAAGACTAAGGATGTCCTCCTCCCTCTCTACTCAGCCTTGGTGAGACTGCAGCAGAGGGGCTGGCTGAGCAGTGACCACGCGCAGGGAGTGCATCACCCCACACAGGGGGTGCACGTGCAACTGCATGCACCCCATACACGTTGCCTCTGAGGAAGGATATGGGAAAGCTTGGGAGAGCCCAAAGGAGGGCCATGCACATGATTAGAGGCCTAGAGAGCAGGTCCTATGAGGAGAGGCTGAAAGACTTGGGATTATTCAGCCTGGAGAAGAGAAGACTCAGAGGGGACTTGGTGGCAGCCTATAAGTACAGTAAAAGCCCTGTTATCTGGCATCCCCCAGGAATGGGGGATGCTGGTTAATCAAATATTCCAGTTAATCAAATGTGCACCATCTGGTGTACTCCCTGGCGTCAGTGTGCCAGGGGACAGGGAGGGGGCCCTACGCAGGCTGCTTTGCCTTGGGCTGTGGGCTGAAGAAGTGGCAAGAATTCTGCTCGCAGCAGCGGTGAAACCTGGAAGTTGTACTTCCCATTTCACTTTTGCCACGGCCCTCGGATGCCGGTTAATAGAGTTTTCTGGCTAATAAAAGTGCTGGTTAACACAGCTTTTACTGTATACCAAAGGCATATATCAGGGCCTCGGGGAGCATCTATTCACCAAGGCCCCCCAGAGGAGGACAAGAAATAATGGATATAAACTGATTGAGGATCGCTTCAGGCTAGACATAAGTAAAAGCTTCTTTACAAGATATTAATCTTATTAAAGCACATGTGTGGCAAAAAGTTTTGTGTAACAGCAGAAAGAAAATAAAAGGAATATTAGGGGAGAAGTAGAGCTGTCAAGTCCTCAGCATAATTAGAACTATTCTCCCAGGTCTGGACAGTCAAGCTCTAAAATGGCCTACATGGATGACTTGAACAACCTATGCCAGAATAGGTGTTCAGTAGCAAGCGCCCTGTGACACACACAGGTTTACAAAGTGGCAGCCGAGGCCAAGCTCAATGTGAGCAAGAGCACCTGCCTAACTGTGGGTGAGCTTGGGGACCTAGAGTCCCTGAGGGTCTCAGTTAGTTCTCTGCTAGGGGGTCAAGATCCTTATGGTGGATTTCGAGCCCAAACTGAGTGGAAGGATGGCCTGGGTGAAGAAGGAGGCCAAGTTTAAGCAGAGGTTGGATCTGTGGCACGCATGCCACTTCTCCATAGCGCTTATGAAGATGATGTTTCTACTGTTGCTTCTGTACACCACAATGGTCTTCCCACCTCCACAGCATGTCACCCACAGAATCCAGAGAGCCATGTGTGTCTTCTTCTGGGGGTCTAGAGGGGAAAGGGTAGCAAGGAAGACTCCATACAAGAAGAAACAGATTGCGGGCAGGGAGACGCCAGACACACTCCTGTTCCTGAGAGCAAGGTACACAAGTCAGATCTGAAAGCTGACAACTGGTACAGAGACCAAAACAGCCCGTCTCATCAGGTATTTTGCAGGTCACCTCCTGAGACTGTGAGGGGTATACGCACCAACCAAAGGGAGACTGTGGACCATGGAGCATCTCTAGTTCTACAGGGTCCTGAATGAGTTCTGGAGTGAGTACGGGTTACAGAATGAAGGCCTAATGACTATGTCAAACCACAGGAAGATACAGAAGGAGGTCAGAGCCAGAGACATGCTATTGACCATGAAGCTGCTCCCTGACAACAACTGCCAGGCTGTCTGGGAACAGAGCTTCCACAAAGACCTACAAAAGGACTACAGAGTTCTGAACTGGCTAATAGCCCACCACGCACTCCCAGTGAAGGCATGGACACACAGAAAGGGGCAAGGAAATCAACCCAGCTGCCCCAGCGAAATCTGCCAAGGCACAACAGAGACCATTGACCATCTCCTATGTCTGTGCCCATAAGCCAAGGGGGTGTGGAAAAAGGCAAATTGGCTCTGTGAAGAGGTGACAGGAGTCAGACTGATGATGAGGGAGGTAGTGTTGTACGGACATGTGACTAAACATCAGGGGACCCAGAAAACCTGCTTTGACCAGTTTGTATCCTGCATTAGAGGCACCCTGTGGAAATCCAGGAACCTCCTGATGTACAGACACATGAACCTCAAGGAAACAGACTGTGTTAAAATGTTTATGAGTGAACCCCGGTCCTACTACCAGAAATCGGTGGGAGAGGACAGAGAAGATAAAACCAACTCTACCTGGCAAAGGGAAACTTGGCACAGGCTCTTCAAAGATCCCCTAGATGGGGAGTGGACAGGGATAGCAAAGAGGACAATAAGACAACCGGACTTGGAGACAGCGACAATGACAGAAGCAGTGTCAGCAGCAGCGAAAGCAACAGTGACAGTGATAGCGACAACAACAGTGAATGAACTGAGACTGTAAACCCCCAAATCGAGGCTAGGACTAAGAGACAGTGTGACCGGGTTACGGAAAGGACTGCAGATGGGCGCGTGGGAGTGTGTCCATGGGTGCATTTATTGTAACGGATGCACAGACTTTAAATGTCGTTTAAGGTATGTGAAGAAAAGTTTTGTGCTAGACGATGTATGTTTATATTGTTGTATGTCTGTATGTATGTTTATACATATATAAATATATGTAATTTTTTTAAAAAGGTAGGTTCCTATTAGCATGCTTGCCTAATATGGGCCAAGTGTTTTATAGTCATGCTCAGTGTTGGCTGCATTTAATCAACTTTATAGTTGGTTTTTGGTTTCCATTGCTGAGCACATGCAGCAGTTTAATGATAAATAATTAATGAGGTTTTTTTTTTTGTATGAAATTATAAGACAAGGGGCTTTTTTCCCCAATGCCAATTGTAGGGGACGAAGTCTCACCTTGTATTTGAGTAAACATGGTAAATACTGTTCTCTCCCTCTCTCTCTTCCCTCCTCCCACCCAATGCAGTGTGCACACTGCAATACTGGTTATATCTAGCCTCCACAGGCAGTTAAGCTGTTCATGAAAAAAAACTGATTACCCTTTACAGGACTTTAATTGTATTCAATTTTCACAGACTCCAAATCTTAGGGTAGAAACATTTTGTTTATATATTATTTTTACTGTCATAGCATATTTGTTGACAGGCATTTAGAATAAAAAATTATTTTTCAATTGAAATCAATTATATACAAGTGCCTCAAATTCTTTGAAAACCTTAGCCTCAGTGAAAATTAGCCATTGAAAAAGCTGAAACATGATTTGTAGCTGTAGGAATAATTTATTTAACTGTGTCACTGCAGATCAAGAATTTTCCCCCAACATTTCCAGACAAAATAGTTATCCTTCCCTCCCGGAGACACAAGAAACCTGCGTTTGTGAGTCCCTACAGAACTTTTTAAAACACCAATATAATCACAAGGTAGCATTAAAAAGAACCACCAGAGAGACAGACTAGTCAGCTAAAATGCTATTTCCCTACTTATGCTATAATAAAATAATGTCAGAAGAAAGTACATGATGGTAAATTAAGTGTTACAGGGTGTGTCTACACATTCATAAATGCACTTTAGGTAATGTGCATTAAATCTAGTACCTCCATTTTGAGGTACCAGAAAAAGGCTCATTAGCCTATTTTAATGCACATTAGCTAAAGAACATGGTTTTTATGATGCTTTAATGCACATTAAAATAGGCTAAAGTGTATTAAAGTGCATGTGTAGATGTGCCCACAGGTTCCACAGGTACTCAAAGGAAAAAGCAGTTGAAAAAATAGAGAATAAGCATACTTCATTTAATTTCATGGAATCACAGAACAGAATCAAAGAAGAGTAGGGCTGAAAGGGACTTTTGGATGTCATCTAGTCCAACATCCTTCTGTAGCAGGATCATCCCTATCCCATACAAATCCCTGTCTAACCTATTACTAAAACAACACAATCAACCCGTGGGGCTGTGGGGGGTAACGTGGGGCCTCTGCAAGACACGCAAGGAAATCTAGTTGTCGCACCAGACGACAAGGCTAACCTATTTAACGATTTCTTTGCCTCCATTTTCCTGAGCAGGGACCAGATCAGCCCGTCCACTGGGACCTCTTCAGGCCCTGGGGGAGGCACACCAAGGCCCAGGGTCGGTGAGGATCTAGTCAGGGAACTTCTGGAAGGACTGGACGTATTTAAATCAGCTGGTCCTGATGACCTCCACCCCAGAGTGCTGAGGGAATTAGCAGAGGTCATTGCCGGACCCCTGGCACGGCTTTACGAGCACTCGTGGTGCTCTGGCATGGTGCCAGAGGACTGGAAAAGGGCCAACGTGGTTCCCATTTTCAAAAAAGGGAGGAAGGACGACCCAGGAAACTATAGGCCTGTTAGTCTTACCTCGATCCTGGGTAAGCTTTTTGAGAGAATTATCCTGGCGCATGTCCACAAGGGGCCAGCAGGGGAGGTAATGCTTAGGGGCAACCAACATGGGTTCATTAGAGGCAGGTCCTGTCAGACCAACCTGGTGGCCTTCTATGACCAGGTCACAAAATCCTTAGATGCAGGTGTCGTGGTGCACATAGTCTTTCTGGACTTCAGGAAGGCCTTCGACACTGTCTCTCACCCCGTTCTCATTAAAAAACTAGAGGACTGTGGCATCGACACCTACACAGTCAAATGGGTCGCTAACTGGCTGGAGGGCCACACCCAGAGAGTGGTGGTGGATGGGTCATTTTCAACCTGGAGGGATGTGGGCAGTGGGGTCCCCCCAGGGCTTCGTCCTTGGACCCGCGCTGTTCAACATCTTCATCAGTTACTTGGACGAGGAGGTAAAAAGCACCCTTTTCAAATTTGCTGATGACACTAAGATGTGGGGGGATGTGGGCATGCTAAAAGGGAGGAATAGGCTGCAATTGGACCTAGACAGGTTACAGGGGTGGGCAGATGACAACAGGATGGATTTCAACACTGACAAGTGCAAGGTACTGCACCTGGGGAGGAAGAACCAGCAGCAGACCTACGGGCTGGGGAACTCCCTTCTTGTCAGTGCAGAGGCAGAAAAGGATCTTGGAATCATTATTGATGCCAAAATGAACATGGGCTGACTGTGGGGGCGCAGTCAGGAAGGCCAACCACACTGTCGCAGGGAGAGACAAAAGGGAGGACCCAAATGGGCAAGAGGGGAACCGCGGGAGTAGGAGGCCGGGGAAGAAAAGGGAGAAAAAAGCAAAGGTAAAAGGGAACACTCACCTGCGGCGAGACCCGCGGCAAAGCAGGAACACCGGGAGGAGCCCGCGCAAATCATCAGCCACGCCTTCATACAGCTGCGGCCGGCCGGTGACGTCAGCAGCAATCACTGGTCGGCAGAAATAAAACAGGCAGCCAGCAAAGAGGTGTGGGGACGGACACTGGCAGATACCGCAGCCAGAGGGGTCTCCATTAAGCTCTGAATGGAGCGAGTGGCGCCAGAAGTAGTGTTCCCCAGCAGGGGAGGATCCGACTCCTCACGTGGTGAGCCAGAAGCTGCTGGCTGCAGCGAAGACGACTCTGCACTAGGAGCGGGAGCTCCTGTGCGAAGAACAGAAGAACAGGACAGAAGAGCCTGGAGGGACCCTAATTCCAGCGGCCACCATGGAGGAGGGGAAGGGGCTGACCCACTACCCGGCATCCAATCAGGTGGGACGGTGGAGGGCCTCAGGGGGCCCAAAGATATAGGAGCCAGAGCGGCAAGAGAGAGGAAACCCGGGGAAAGCCACGGGGTCCCACGACCACGTGGGGAGCCTAGGATAGCCCCAGAAAAGTCAGGGGTAGCAAGTTTGGTGTGAGTGGGCCTTAGGGGCTGGATATGAGTACCTAGGGGTACTTCTGGGTGTGTCAGGAATGCTCTTTTCTTTTGGGGTTTTGTTGTGATCTAGTTTGTGTTTCCCACTTCTGGAGGGGTTGAGTATCAGTGCACAGGGGGAGGCCCGATTGTGGTGTGAGCCTCAGACTTGGGGTTAACTTTAAGTCAGCGTGCACGAAAACTGGGGAGATGCTAGGGGCCTGTCACTCAGAAGTGTGGCCACAGGAACAACAGTGACCCGCCAGCCTGGGAATAAGAGCGAGGTAGAGGGGAGGTGGAGCCTCGCAGAAGACCGCCAGAGAGAGAGTGTGCCCTCGGGGGAATCCGAGTGGTCCCAACCCCAACACTGTATTAAGATTCAAAGTCATGGCAGGCGAGATTGGGGAGGACCACGTCGGGAGCAAACATCTACTCGACGGGCCACCTGGGATAACAAGGCGGACACCATCTTCTATCTGGACCAAAGCCACCTGGGACAAGATGTTCAGGGCCAGGTGGGCGCACACACCTTGTCATGCATCCACAGATGCATCTCAAGCAGGTCCAAGGAGGTGATCCTCCCCCTCTGTGCGACACTGGTCAGGCCACAGTTGGAGTACTGTGTCCGGTTCTGGGTACCACACTTCAGGAGGGATGTGGACAGCATTGAGAGGGTTCAGAGGAAGGCCACCCGCATGATCAGGGGGCAGCAGGGCAGGCCCTACAAGGAGAGGCTGAGGGACCTGAACCTGTTCAGCCTCCACAAGGAAGGCTGAGGGGGAAATTGAGTGGCCTGTTACAACCTAGTCAGAGGGGACCAGCAGGCATTGGGGGGAGGGGGGGTCCCTGTTCCCCCGAGCACTACCAGGAGTGACTAGAAATAATGGTCATAAGCTGGCAGAGGGTAGATTCAGACTAGACATCAGGAGGTGCTACTTCACAGTCAGGGTGGCTAGGACCTGGAACCAACTTCCAAGCAAAGTGGTGCTGGCTCCTACCCTGGGGGTCTTTAAGAGGAGGTTAGACGAACACCTTGCTGGGGCCATTTGACCCCAGTACTTTTTCCTGCCATGGCAGGGGGTCGAACTTGATGATCTGCTCAGGTCCCTTCTGACCCTATCAACTATGAAACTATGAAACCCTACTGCACAACTAAAAGGCACAGAACCCTAACCTGTCGCAAGTAAAGCAGGGGCATGAGGGGTGCCAGTATTCTGCTGCTGCAAGGGTTGTTAAAATGCGTTCAAGAGATCCAAGGAAGAGGGATGCTCCCCACTAAAAAGGAAGGCAAAACCTTCCACAGGCTGTACCAATCTGACTATGGGATTAAATTCCTTCCTGAACCCAAGTACGTTGATCAGACTGACCCTAAGTAGAGGGGCAAGATCCTCTAGCCATGAACTTTCAAGTTTTAGTCCCAGCAGGACCACTGGCACATCCCAGTCAAAATCTCCAAGCTTGGCTATATCTAACACCCAATGCTTCCGAGGAAGGCAGGACCTCTGTGCCGTCTTGATTTGGCTCTCTTGTACTTAAGCAATATGATGTAGTCTTTAGAGGGCCACAGGTCCCTTGAGTTTCAATTTAATCATTCTTTTTCTATAGGACACCTGGATTTTTTGGCAAGTTGAACTGGAATTTAAAAATAAATAAACTTATGGAAGACATTTAGGAAGGAAAATTTCCATGTGAATGGTTAAAGGTTGCCAAAGCCACAAGCAACTATAAACAGAGTCTCCTACTGGAAAGTACTGGGCATCCTGAACTACCAGATCCAACTGTAATCAGCCTATAATTTTTATTTTCCAAGCAGCAATAAATAAAGTCACAAAAAGTGCATTACTATCTATCACCATGAAAGTGAACAGATTCTGACATCAGTGAATGAATACAGCAACAAATTTGGCTTAATTAGAAAGAAAATATGTTCACTTTCATAGGTAGCTAGTCAGGATTCAAAGTCTAATTCAAAATAAGCATGTAAAATAGTTTCAATAGACTGAGCAAGTTCTCAGGACTTTTGCAATGGTCGCTATAGCTGGTTATAACATAGCCAATATGAAAAGGATTTGAGACATTTTTTATCTTTAAATATGAGTATCAATGAAGTTTTCATACTTTGGTAATGGGCTACCAAAGCAACAAAGAAAGATGCTTACGTATTAGAAAAAACAACATGCTATGAGAGTCAGATTTATAATCCCATATAAAATTCAAAGAGTGCTTCATTCAGAGCCTGGAACTATAAATCTTCACAGCTTTTTAAAATTACTTCCTACTAATAATTTACAGCTTACCCATTCCCACAAATATCTACTTATGTATATGTTATTGCACTAACCTGAGTTAGAGTCTCCTGTTCATGTAGCAAGAGAAGTTTGGTTCCAGCTCCTTCAATTCTTTGCTCTAGCATCAGTGAAAAGTGTTCAATACACTTGATGGAAAGCTTTTCTTGGAGTGTTAAGATGACATCCTAAAATACCAAAGGATTTACAAAAAGTGATTAAAATGATGAAACACATGGGGTCCAAATCTCCACGATGTCCCTCTTTGCATCATTATGCAATTAGAAAGCAGAAGTAAAATACTGCAAACCAGAATGGTTGTGTTTTACTCTTGCTTTGTACAGGGGGAAATGACCACATGAAATACAAAGTAGTGGACATTCACGCTGTTTATGCTTCTTTGATTGAAATTTGGGATCAGATTATAACTGCACAGGAAAAACATAGTATCATATTTGTGTATGAAATCACAATGGATGGTCTTTTGTATTAAGTGACAAAATCTCTTACAAGAAGGAAGGAAAAAAACTCTTCTTTTGTAGTCTGCAGGCTATAGGTTGAGACTGGACACAACACCCTCTGGTTATGTGGATAAAGGCAGATTCAAACAAATAACCATATCTGTTCATATAGTGAATATTTTAAAAACTATCACTCAAATCTCTCATTAAAATGCATTAATATCCTTGAATTTAAACACAGATTTACATATTTTAAATACTCTTGGAAAGTTAACAATAACAAGTGCCTAGGGAGTGCTGGGTTTGTTTTCATTTTCACTGTAAAACTTGTTTTTTGAAGAATTATAGCTAGGCTCTTTTACATTGACTTAAACCAGAATATAAATGACCAATTCAATTGTAATTATTCCAAAAACAGCAAATAAACATTGAATTACCCAACTCCAGCTTTTAATTTGTCCATACCTGTTCAAGAATACACAATTAACATTTGTGTTTCTTTGTTTCTGTGTAAAGAATATTTAGATCATAAATATTTTAGGCTTGTTTTTCTTTTGAGTCCAATGGTAGATAGGAATGTGAAATACAAATGATCAGCTGTATTAGCGGGGTAATTTTTTAAAACATTTAAATTCATCCAGAAACATGTTAAGTGTACATTACCATCTAGATGCACAGAGTTTACTAAAGAGATCAGAATGAATAACAATCTAAGATACTTTTTAAAGAAGTTAGTCCAAAATGGATTGGGCAGATCAACAGATCAATTACACATTTTCATGGAACAACAAGAAATTGGTGCAAAGATAGCGTGTATGTTAGGGGACAAGACTTAAAAATATAGCTTAAAAATGTCACATCAACTGAATGGAAGCTACTAATCTAAATAACAGAAGTGAATTTTATATCGACTTGGAATAAATTAAAAAACCTACCCAATTAATCTGTTTTTATTGGAGCTTTTAATGTGTGCTCAAACACAAATAATATAACATGAATTTGAATAAAGATGTTTTTAAATTTATTTATCTTACATTGTGATATGAAATATTTTTAACTGTTTTATTATACCTTTCCCTGTATACGCTGAAAGAAAATGCAGATGTCTAGTTATGGAAACTGTTGTAAAAACATTCTCCCTTATTTAAAAAACACCTGATTTACTTGTAGCGGGTCTTCTAATCCAGTACCTTATACTCAAAAACTCAAAATTCCCTTAGTCTACTTTTATAAAGCTCCCTCCTTAAAACTCAAATTGAACAAAATATTTTTGAAACTGATTGAACATAATGAGATATTTACAATGACAATCAAACTGATAAAGTGAGAAAATCACTGAATATATGGAATACATCAGGTATTTAAAAACAGAATTTCTTAAAGTTAGTACCTAACTACTCTCATTAGCCTCGTTCCCAATATCTGAATTACACAATGAGGTCTCCAAAACTTACCTGTGACTTTAACCAGAGAGATGTCATGACAGAGCTTTCTCAGGACCTGACACAAAACTATGGAGTGTACTTCACAGAACTAAGGACTGGCACAAACCAGGTTCTATTCTGCTAGAAGTGCAAAGCGCAAACCTTTGATCTTGTTTCTGTCATACAAACATGCAGTCACATGTGTACATGCATGTGTGGTATTGTTGTGCATACATATATATTCCAGAACAAATCAGTCCCAAGGACAGGCTGACTGAACAAACATGATAGCTGTGTAGTCACATTGCTTAATGTACTCCTGGAAGGCATTTAGACAGTATGGTGATAAGCAAGGATCCTGGTTTTCTCTGATAACCAGCACCCCCCCTCCTCCACCCCCGCAATTTTCAGGTTAAAAAAAGTAACCCAAAATCCACATTTTTCCATAATAAAAATGAAACATCACTATACACACACACACACACACACACAGATAGGTTGATACATACATATATATGCATAGATCGATGTATGTATGTATGTATTACTGGTGTTTCATTTTGATCACAGAAAATTGGGGTTACTTTTTTAAACTAAAAATTGGGGATATTTTTTTTTTTTTTTTTTTTTTATCTGAGAAAGCCAGGATGCCTGGTGATAAGTGTGATAGAAGAAGCTGTATAAGAATGAAGTTTCATAGTATCTACTCCTTACTTGCATTAATTGTATGTGTCATAAATTTACCTTCTTTAGCCTTTCTATGAAATATGCAGTAGAAACAAGGAGACAATACACTGATATGAACAATTTAAAACCTTGCAACATTCCATCCCAAGTTCACTGGACAACAGGTTAGATGATATTCAATTAGTAGCAAACATCTTAATCTTCTTGGCTTCTGACTTTGCTGACAAATCATGCTGCCATTTGGCAGCAAATCAAGATGCTAGGTCCATTTTAATTAAGTTGCAGTTCACATTAAAATTATCACCCTTATTTTTGCTTCATTGATACTACATTATGTTTTTTATGGAAAGAAACACAGAGCAGAATATTATTACTTCTTAACTGCTCGTGGATACAAAGGCACTCATGAAGGAACATGCTCTTACAGGAGATTTTGTTTTCATCACAAAGACCTTGCAGAATGCTTTAATGTCATCCTTGGACACACACATTATGGAGCTTGGTAGATTTGCCTACCTTTATTGAAGTGCTGCAGTCAAACCGAAAAGATTTGGTTTGTCCATTTTCAAGATATACCTTCAGAACATTTGGCATAAAAAGAAGTGAATTGTCCTTAACCGTTTCCTGTCAAAAAATTAGTGAATCAGATTACAACCCCACTTTGCTTGCAATTAGAAGAATAGAATTTATATTCTATAGGGAAGAATGGCGTTACAGCAGTGGAGACTAGTGACATTTGAAAATAAGTTGTTGGCTTAAATTCAAGGCAGAATTAGCAGTGCCTATCCTGAGGGGACTCTACTGGTATGGAACAGAGCTGTAGGTCAGAGACCTACCAGTGATTAGACTGAATGTCCCAGATGCTGAAACTGTGGTACTAAATTAGCTTTTCCATCAGTAATGGATAGATCTTATTACAAAGACAACTATTAATGGTACTATATTGAAAGTCCTCTGTCCTCAATAAATCGATATTTTCAAGCTGTAGACAATTGAGTAGGTGAAAAAAAACAACAGTTTCTTCTTGTCACATGGATTTTTATTATGAAACCTCTTTTATATTGAAAAAGAGATAAATAAAACTTATTCAAATGCTACAAACTCGGCATAAAATTGTAAATTTACCAAATGTGACACCTTCCACCTTATGTTATTTTCTAAAATAGTATTTTGCAAGAAAGTGTGATTTATGCAGACAGAAACAGAAAATGTCTATTTGGAAATTCACATAACTGTCACATTATATTATATAATAAGACAGAGAAAATTATTATCTCAAACTGTCAAATCAAACGTGCTAAGGTCAAATACTTTCCTGGTATAAGTCTGCTCAGTTCCCTAAACATGCATCAGGGATGCACTGAGTCAATTATTTTTTAGGTAGCATACAGCATTTTAGGGATGTGGCCAAATGGTATAACAAGAATCCACAGCTGGATTCTGCACACCCATATGTGGGAGATGTTTGTACCTGGGATTTTTGTTCAGGCGCCTCTCAAATAACTTTCCAAGAAGTAACACACATTCTTGGGAGTCAGAAAACTAGACAGATGGAACTATATGCATCTCAAATAATGTTTCCTCAGGTAAGCTAAAAAAATCCATTTTAAAATCAAGGCGGCCAAATAAATGTAAAAAAACATTTCCTTGAATAAATGGCCTTTTTTTCTGTAAATATAAGAGTATGTGACATACAATATTTTACTGACTATTGTGGCCTCTGCAAATAAATATTTACACTAAAAAAGGTAAGGATTTAAATTTGAAATTCAGAATATAGTTTCTGAGTATAGAGAACTATCTATTTTACTGTACTTTTAATCCACAAAATTACATTACAGAGCCTCTACTAAGATAGAGTCAAGATAGTGTACTTTCTCCTCTCTTTATTGTCAGCAGTGAAGTATGAGCGATTGGTATCATTCACAAACAGCAATACCTATTGCTACTTTATAGTAAAACAATCCAGGAAGAGGGATGTAATAAAAATAAGAACATGGAGAAAAATAGAGAAACCAGTTATTGCTTTGTGAAAAGCAAATTGCCTATTTAATAAATGAAAATTTACAATTTGACTCTATGACTAGAAAGATGAATACAGTCTCAATGTCACTATTTTCTGGCAAATTATAAAAACACACATCCAAACTAGAAGTTCACCTTAAAAAGCTTTGCTTTAAGGAGTTGTTTAAGTTAGTAGCAATCTATTTTCCTGAGACACTACTTCACTGGCACTTACGGGTTTTCTAGTTAAAAAAACTGCTTTAAGAAAAAACCCAAACCAACAATTCTATAGAAGTAAAGCTATGTTGTACTAAACTAAGATACAAGCCACATTAACTGGACTTATTTTTAATTCAAAAGGGGACAATTGCATAATGCTCTGAGTCTTATTAATGGGTTTTATTTATTCTGAAATTTAAAAAAATGTGCCTGTCCAAAACTTGAGAATCAGGAAGACCCTTTTATATTTTCCATGATACCAGCAAAATCATTCTTTATGCGTTTTTCTCCCTCTATTGCTATATGGAATGTCTTTGGATAAACCTCAATTTCATCCCTAAAGTTAAAATGGTTGGTACTCACCGACACCTGGCCATTGATAATGACTTCTTCTGAGAAACGTACTTTGACAGGGTTGGACTTCAATCTTGCCTTTTTTGCAGCACTGATAAATGCTGATTTAGGAGACTTGAAGAAAGAAACAAAGACAATAAAATATATCACACAGTTCTGAAATTATAATTTATCCTTCCTGCCTGAGTGATCTGTTTCTTATATCACAGATAGTCTAGGTATTCAACGATATACTCTGAGTGCTGTTAATTGAATAATGGACATTAAATCAAACCATAGTATAGTATTCCCTGAGGTATGGAAAAAATAAGCAAGCAAAGCAGCATGCAATGATAGGCTACAGCTTATTCAGTGACCAGACTGGAGCAACATGAAGTGCTCTCGTTGTTAATGGAAATTCTCATAGGGCTTTTTCAATGATTGCTGTCAGACAGGCTTGTTTGCATGAGTAAATCCTGACCAGTGATCATTGGTGACCCTTTACTGAAACAAGGAATGGAAAACTTTGTATTGTCTACTGTTTAACTATACACATAAACATGTACACACATGCATATTGCCCCCAAAAAGTCTCAAATAGTTTTACAATTACAGTGGCATTATATTAATTCATTTCATATTTCAGGCCAGAACACAAGAAGAATTGGCAGGTTTGCCCTTTATTCCACATATATTATGTGAAAGGTTGTGTTAGAAACTTACCACCACTTACCCACTCCGACAACCATGATTGTAAATTGTCTACCAGTAATGTTATATGACAGAAAACACACACGAGACTAAAAGGGGTTCAGCAACAAATGCTAGTAGAACAGTTAAATAGATGGACATGAAAAGATTCGAAACATCAATAATACTCAGCAATTAAAATATTTCTTGTTCCAGGGAAGATTCCATAAAATCACGTTGCAGAGCAAAATATCCAGAATTGTGATCTTTCCCTGACTTATCTGAGTACAAGGCCCACGGCTCTCTAATTTTGAGTTGATCTTTTAATTAATGGATACCACCTTTGGCTCAACGTCACTTTCCTTGGCGCTCTCTATCGGGTTTGTTAAAATACACTTCTGGATACTTTGAAGAGAGGCTGAGAGAAAACAATACATGAAAGCACTCAGGGTTCATACTAGGACCTCCAGAAGGTTGAAAATATCACACAAAATAAGCATACAAATGCTGTACTAATTAACTGTTGTAATTTAAAATATAGTCCACTATTTAAACAAATGTATTATTTGAGAAATGTCAAATATGACAGAGAAACTTCAAGTGTTATGGTTTGGTCACCATCACTACAAACAATTCAAAGTAGCTATCATGGAAATAAAGCCATTGCCTCTCAAAAGGAGAAAAACTTTTCCTCCAAAACTTAACTTTTTTAGTCATAAGCCTATCTTAGTATTTTTCTTCTGTTTGAGACACCCAACTTATTATGGCTACTAGACATCAGCTAGCATATTAAAGAGCAGAAGAAGCTAGCTGCAAAACTGCTCAATGTTTCCATTGCATTCCTTTTTTTTTTTTTTTTTTTTTTTCAGTTCACTGAGCAGAAATTAACACCATAAACTCCAGAGCTCAGATGGTCAAAATCTGATTCTTAAAGTTTCTGGGGAAATTCAGGCTCTGGGTTTGTGTTTCTCTACAAATGCTTTTCTCAATAGCCTCGTTACCATAAGGTGATCAGGAACCCAAACCTCCCAACCAACAAGGATATTACCATGCCACCACCAGATAGACTCAAATCTAGAAAACCCTTCTGCAAATATGCCAAGAAGCTCTATGATTATAACAAGAGCATTGAAGAACAATGGAGGGAAACCTGGGCAAATACCAACCTGCCACAGAAATATATCGTCAGCCAATAACCCAGCCAGGATGTGACCTACCAAGAAAGATTTGGTCCTCTCTGAATTTCATCTGGACACTTCATGGAAAATATGAGCACATATTCCATTAATGGAAAATCAAAGAGATTCCAGCTTCCTCTTGTACGATACTGGGGGGCCATGCTGATTGCCAAGCTTTGCTTGCAAGAATTTTTCCTATATGCCAAAATTGGCCAACTGCTCTGTAGGATTTTCTCGCTTCTATCCAGCATCTCAAAGGTCTGGGCTTTGCCATTCTAACTGTGTTTTCATATCACTAGTGGTTCCAGTATGGTTGGTAAGTTTAAAAGGTCAGTTGTGAGGTTCTGTATCCCAACAGACTGCTTGGGTAGAGACCCTGAGCATGGCATTGCATGTCTCCAGGCTCTGTTAAACCTATAGTTTCCTTCATCTTATTCCTCCTACTATCTGAGTGGAGGAAAATAACCTGTTGGGACACTGACTTCCAAGATTTCTTGGGTAGGTCTGGGTAGGTTTATAGAAGTTGGGGCCATTTATGTCCAGTGAAATATGTGCTGGAAGAGCCCTGCCATGTAGATGAGAGAAATGGTTAAGGCTTAGTAATAATATTGTGGCTTTTGCATTTAACCATACAACTGCATAAATACTTCATTGTTTTCATATCTGTATCATCTAGGCTTTCAAAATTTGAGAATAAATGATAGTCAGCTGTTTCTAAAAGAAAAAAAAAAACAAACTAAAACCTTTTTTCCTAGACTTTTACAATTCATATATTTAATAAACTAAGGCCAGTAATAGAGCAGATGCTATGTGCGGTAGGTGATTTCCATTTTAATGTCTTCATATTTGTAGCCTGAGCATATCATTGATTAATGGATCACAGAGTGGCAGGTTCATTTATTTCTGATGCACCATCTTTAAGCCAAATGGAAGTCATTATTCTCAGTTAATGACCTTAAGCAGGAGGTATTTACACTAATGCAATCTGTTTGTCACTATGAGCTACGTGCATTGTCTCAGATAAAAGCATCCTAATTAGAATGAATTTTGCAAATGGGACAATACATTTCAATGGAGGATCAGAATATATAAACACCAACTAAATAACAGTGCAACATAACCAGTGCCAATAATAATAATTTGTTATGAGTTCAGATTTGTTTAAGCAGATTTAAATAAAACTGCCTTTCCTTCTGTGGCTTAGGATTTTATTCACACTGGCAACTTCAGTGATACTCCAGTCAACAGCAGCACACCCAAGACTCTTATATGATATCTTAAGGTGTTGTTATACAATTAGCATGTGCCAAACCTATGAATGTTAAATGGTATTTAAGTTAGAACATGCTGTGAGCAGTCACATGTTAAGGGTTAATACCATCGCTGACCTGCACACCTCTTATCTGGCACTAGAAGGCTGTCAAACAGGTGTAGCTAGGAGCCAGGATGCCTGGGCTCTGTCCTGGCTCTGGGGGAGCATGGGGGAAGTGGGGATGAGGAGGCAGAGAAGCATATGTGCTGTGGCTTCCTTCCACAGACTTCCTTTTATTCCAAAAGAAATCCTTCATGTATACATAAGCATTTTTTAAAAATAAAATACCAAAAAAAAAAAAAGAGACCAAAAAATCTTACATATGTTAATGTACTGTTAATAAAAGTAATAATAGTACTTTTAATAAAAGTAATTGTTAATAAAGTAGGATGAAGTTAATGAGCTGCCTAAAGAAAAGGGCTCTTAAGGGCCCACATTCCTGTCCTGAGATTGCGGGGAAAGGCTGGGGAGAGAGGGCTGCACTGCCTTTTGCTGACCCAATCACAGCCATCCTGACGAGATCCCAGACCCTCCAGCCTTCCTCAGATAGGGCTGCACCTTTTGCCTGGAGCCTGGAAAAAGCTACAAAAAAATAAATTAAATGTGGTTACTCACGCTTAATTGAATTTTTCCTATACTGCCTGGCCATTTCTGCCAAGAGCTGTTAGCTTTTCCTGGTCACACACCTTGATGGGTGATGTGGCTTCTCTGCCGTGCCTATTCCTGTTTTGGGGTAGGTGATGGGTGGAAGAAAGCACAGGACCACTAAGGTTTAACATTGGGGAATATGGAGCTGCTAGGAGCATGGTGTGTGCATCCCCTCAGGTGCACAGCCTTCCCTGGAGAGGGCTAAGCCTTTTGCCTGGAGTGCTCAAGCAACAGAGGCATACCATGAGAATGACAATGGGTGCTTGGAGTGGTACCATGTGGGCTGGGGTCACACCCACTGGGGGCAGATGGAGATGTTGGCTTAGGGCCAGTACCATCCCATCAGCAGAGGAGTTTGGGAGGGTGGTAAATTTGTCCATGGAGAAGGGGGCAGAGGGGGCTGGGAGCAGTGAGTCCTGGGATGCTGGAAGACTAAAAGTTGCTCATTTGATTTCCGTGGAGCAGACACGAGCTGGGTAGCATGACCCAGAGTTAACCCTCACCTGAAATGGCATAAGTTTCAATTCATTGTCTTAGCCCCAGTTTTTCCACTTTAATATTTAGATGTTCATATTTTAAATGCCTTTAGTACATAATGGTAACATGTAACAGTTCAGTTTATCGTTTAACTGGAGGAATAAGGACTGAATACCTCACCTAATCAACATATTGGATATTACAATCCTAGGGTAAGGGAACACAAATGTTTGGAGACCTTTCACTAAGGGAAAGTTTCAGAAGGGCAGGAGCTCTGTACCAGCAACTCCCCTTTTGAAACCTTTCACTTTAGAAAGGTATAAAGGGGTTCAAGTTCACATCCCAAGAGTCCAGATCCTAGAAAGGAATACATAGACTCAAGTGCTTAAGCTCACGTGGTGTCCTATAAACCTCAAAGGGTCTGCACTTGTAGATGTCTTGGCCAGATAAAGAATTTAGAGATCACTGTGACAGAGACAGAAATATTTTGTTACCTTTTCTTAATTGGAAATCAATTATCGCTAACTTGACAGGAATCAAACTTGCAAACTTTTATTTGTAAAAAGAAACAGGTCTTGTTTTAAGTGAAACTGTTATCACTGAATATAAATAAGGATCTACCAAAGTCGAGGCGGCTGCCAGCCAATTTTGTGAGCAGACCAAAGGCCGGGCAGCCATTTTTGTGGGTGGAGTACAGCAGGCACCCCCATGCCTCTGATTGGTTGAGAGGCCCAGTGGCCCTGCCCCTCACTGCTGATGGGCTATGAGGGCTGTCCATCTTACGGGCATTCTACAATTTTGCACAACTCCCCTCAGAGTCCTCTTGCTGGTGGCAGGGCTAGTGCCAAAATTTATGTTTAACAATGTTCACAAAAAACAGATATTCAGCTGAAGAGACTGCAGGTAAAAAAGCAACAAAAAAACCCTTAGACAAAATGCTGTTACCAAACTAAGAAAAGAGAAACAAGAAGGGAAAGGCACTTGAGCAAAATGAGCATCAAATCAGAGGGGAACAGGATTATTTTGAAAATACACATATTGGGATATATCCCATTTCAATATTAGGTGTGCTATGGCTGATTGCTTAGAATTGGTCTTTAGTTTAACATGAAATAAAATGTTCCAAGTGG
The DNA here is from genome assembly GCF_030867095.1 of Alligator mississippiensis. Lineage (NCBI taxonomy): Eukaryota > Metazoa > Chordata > Crocodylia > Alligatoridae > Alligator > Alligator mississippiensis. The sequence continues at coordinate 325,589,814 of NC_081824.1, forward strand.
AGCAGGAAAGAGGGAAAAATGTATTAAGGATTTCATGACTTTTTAACTTTCACAAAATGTGTTGACTTTTTGTCTGTCCCTTAAGTCTGTGACACGAGTCTAAGTTTAGCAAATAAATATGTCAACTGGAAGGGGATTTAAACAAGTTATGTGGAAGAGCATGTAATGTCAATAGGCAAATTAAATACAGCAAGGCCTAGCCATGAGCTAAACTGCCCACTCAGGCTAAGTACAAACAGTCAAAAAGCCTGAGGCAGAATCAATTTAATCTACGCAGGTTTCTCTAAGTTGCGTAGACTGGGCTGATAATGAATGGAGCTCATGTTCACTCTTCAGCTGTGAAAGACACAATCCTGTGCAGGCAAGGCCAGAAGGCAGGGAGCATTCAAACATGCCTCCCAGCCTGCTAGCCATTGCCAAGCCCAGCTGAGTGGCAGCCATCCCTGACTGGCTGCCTGGCACACTCCCCAACTCCCTGCTCTCACTTCTACAGGGGGGGGAAGAGTCCCCCATCCTTGTGCTGGGTCCCCAAGTCAGGCATCTGCCCATGTGGGGGTGGGGGGAACCCTATGCATCGGGGGAGGTTTCCCCCGTCCCCACCCAGGCTTTCCCTGAGCCAGGGTTTGACCAGCTGCAGGGTTCCCCACAGCTGCCCAGACCCTAGCTGTGGGGGAGCCGAGGCTAGGGTGGGGGAAATGCCCCAAGGTTTGGGGCTCCCCACCTTGTAGACAGATGTAAGCTCAGGGCAGTAGGCACTGGGACTGGGGACTGCTCCCCCCCCCGCAGGAGGAACAGTGGGAAATTGGGGGCAGATGCCAGGCAGCCAATCAGGGACCCCACTCAGTTGGGCTTGGCAGCGGTTGGCAGCCTGGGAGGCATGCTTGAGTACTCAAGCCTGCACTGGCAGGACCAGAAGGCATGATGAGTCACTCAGCTGTGGTGCTGCCCATGGCTACCCAAACCCCACAAGGCATGGGGCTCCCTCCATGTGGCCAGGTGCCCAGCTCAAGGGGGGTTGGCACCAGGATGGGGGGGACATCTTCCTCCCACCCCCTTGCAGGACAGAGACTGGCAGTGAGTGGGACTGAGCAGCCACTCTGGCCTTGGGGTGGGGGGAGAATCTTCCCCCCCCCATGTGTGGCTCCTCATCGTTGTACAGACTCTGGCCTGAGGGGAGCCCAAGCCAGGGCAAAGAAAACCCCCCAAGGCATGGGGCTCCCCCAACTTGGCCCCCACCTGCATCTCCTTCTCCTCTCCCCCTTGTGGGTCAGAGTTCATAGGGGGTGGTGCTGAGCAGCTGACCCAGCTGCATGGGGTGTGGAGATGGAATCCTCCCATGGCCCAGGGCTCCATGCAGCTGGGAAGACCAGAGCTTGGGGGCTGGACCTGGGGCAGTGTGGCTCTGTTCCCCTGCTGCCTCCTCCCCACTGCCCCACAGGGCTGACAGGTGCAGGCAGGATGTGGAGCAGCTTTGCTGCCTCAGCTCTGTGACAGGGTGGGAGCAGGGCAGGGCCAGCCCAGCTTGGTTGAAGCAGTGGCAGAGGCTTAACACTCCTGGCCTGCAAGGTGGAGCTAGTGGGTCACATGGCATCCTGAGATGCCAGGGCACTGCAAGGTAACTTGAGTCAGAAGGGAATCTGGGAAAGATGTTGGATAGACCATTCTAACCTAAAATGATTAAATTTGATACTACATCCATTCAGGTCTATCTTAAACTGGGTTCAGCCATTTTGAAACTGGTCTAGTGTGCATGAATTTCTGTTCTGTTATAGGGTTAGACTAGTTTCTGATCACTTATACTGGTTTGTGTGTCAATTCTATCCCTAGCCTCAAACTAGATTGTAAGATTATTGTAGGACAACAGCAGCACAAGTGCAAGCCAGAAAATACAACTGTATTTGAAACACTATTGAACACCAAGAACTGGAAAAGTAGATGCTTTTTCCCTGCATGATATTTAACCACCCTAAAGTGCTAATGGATCATTTTCAGCATATGCTACTTGTTAAACGCTTGAATTTCAGTGCTGACGTAGATGCCATATTTCTGACATTCATTAAGGGTTTGGGTTTTTTTAAATAACCAATTTAAAGTTATTTAAAGTTGATAGTGATCTATCAAAGCTATCCAATTCTATTTTGCTATTATGAGAGGAAATCTTGGTGTAGTTATGGATCCTGCACATATACAGTATATGCGTTCCAGATGAAGAGTGGCCAATACTTTTTTTTTTTTTAAATAAAAGAATCATGTCAACCAATTCATTCTATATACACAAATCCAAGTCAATAGACATCCTAGTATACTGTGATTGTTGCACTAGTGAAACTAAAATTTTGTTCAAGACTTTGTGGCACATTCACTTGTCCCTTTTGTCCAGCACATTTGTCTCCAAATCTATAATATACTGACTTCCTACACAGTAATATCGGCCTTAGCAACTCAGTAATCTGCTACTTCCCTTACGTCTCTGGCTGCCTCATGTGGAAACAGTTGCTGTTACTTACTCAGTTGTTAGAGGTACAAAGAAGACAAGGTGCTCTACACTATATTCCTGTCCACAGCCTAGTTTGGGATAGTTCAAACCCTACTTCTGAAAGTACTTTTAAGCCTGTTTAGATTTAGCCTCTAAAAGGAAAGGACCAACAAAACCAGCCTGCAGGCAGGAGAGGGTAATGAAGGAGGGCAAGAAAACTAGGGGTAGGAGGAGGAAAAATACAACTAGAAGGGCATCTGAGAAGAGAGAATGAGAGAATCAGTTGGATCCTTTTCCATTGTATTGACTACAGTTAACTTGGTTTAGTTAGTGTCCATAGTAATTTTTCTGCTGTCACAACTGCTACTTGGATTTTCAAATGCCTCGGCCAAATTATTTGTATAATCTCAACAGAGCATATCCAAACCAAACAGAAAACATAGTTAGCAGGTCCTGCCTAAACATGAAGACAACCAGGTACCAGCCTAGACTTCAAGTAGATAACACTATTAGTGTCATGGTTACATCCAAGTGTCATGGTTACATTTAATCATGTTGTATGCAGACAAACTTAAAATGAGGTCTGAAACCAATTGATTAAAACTTCATTTCAAAGTTGTACAATAGACAAGGTTTGAGGGTGGAGGGTAAAAACCCCCCAAGGGATGCAGCTTTCTTTTCTTATAAAAATTGGTTACTTTGCACTGAACTACCAAGTTTGTATGAACAAAAATCATGAGTCATGTTAAACATATAAGACTGATTTTAATATAATATTTATTTAAAAATTCATTTGGGGTTTCTTTTGGCCTTCTGATTCCTGAGTCTTTGGGGTAAGCTTGCTTCATGTTTTCAAGCTTCTTTTCCAAAGTCACAAGGACAAGAAACTCACTTTTATTTAGTCCAAATAAAAGCTGAGGTTCTTGCGATTCCAAATGAAATCTCCTCAATGAAAAAAATAAATATCATGAGACTTGTAATAAAATCATAAGTGAGAAGTAGGTTCTACAATGTCAGCATAAAGCAACATAATTTACTATAAAGTTTTACTTTACTTGATTTGTACCTGTGTATGCCCAGACCAGAAAAAAAATAAAATTGGTTTATTTAACACCTTATCTTGAGGTGAAATCCTGGCACATTGAAACCCATGACAAAATTCCTATCGACTACAGCTAGGGTCAGGAATTCAGGAAGTTAAAAAACAAGAAAGCAGCCAACCAGATTCACGAATAAGCTCCATTCACAGAGTCTGAATCCACAATGAAATGAATTATTTGATTTAAATAATGTGTAAAATTTAATACAATATCAATGGGATAATAATCCACTTGCAGAATAAAATGACTTCCAAAAATAATCAAATACCAGACTTCCAGCAACTAAAACTTTAAACTACTCTAATTGTTCAATCACTTTCTTATCATAAAAGACAATATTCAAATTAACCTGGGAGAGATTTATTTGCTTTGTTTGATTGATGGAAAGTATAGAAGAGCACTGTGTTTTGATTTGGCTGTAATGAAAATGAAAATGAATGAGCTTGGGCAAAAGCAATCTGTAAAAGTTTTTTTTATGCAAAGGCTGGAATTCTATTTCATTTTTGTACATTTAACTGATGGGTTTCTAGCTGTGTAAGTGCCAAAAGTGGCATTTATGTACAGGTAACAATTCTTTCCCCCCTGCAGTGTGAATGCATAAGTAGGTGCATGTAGACTGAGCACGTGCAGTAGGCCATGTGTGTATGTGGCTATGTACATGTACCCATTGTGGATGAGTATCAGCATCTAACTCCTGAAAATGTAGGCTGCCAGAAATCCACAACCAGTGGGTGTCAGATAGAGACTGAGGGGCGGCTCCCATGCTTTAGCCCCAGCGGCTGTGTACTTTGGGCAGCTAAGATGTGGAGGCACATGAACAAGCTGGGAGGTGGAGTACAAGCCAAAATGTGTGTGGCTCAGTGAAACAGATGCTGCTTGGAAAGGAGAAGGCCCTGAGCTGTAGTTGGGACTCATGGTCCCAATAGGGCTTAAAAAAAAAAATAAAAAAAAAAAAAATAGATCTCCACTATACTACTATCCTCCATTCATTTTAGATAACAACTATTAAATGTGGGCAAGAAGAGCTCAGCTTCAAAAGGAGCAAAGGTCTGGATCTGTGTTGTGCTAGTTTCAACACTGTACTAGAAAGTCATAAACATGCAGCTTCAATCCCCTCCAGAACATTAATTTAAGTTATGCTCGTTTTATCTGCAGCTGTAAGGAATAGTTAGTAGTAAACATTAAAAGGAATACATGGTCTAAAGAGATCAAACAAACTTAAAAATAACATAAAAAACCCAGTAAACCTGTAATTTCCCCTTGGCAGGCATTCTTCATGAAGCAGTGGGAATAGAAAGTTTCTCAGGAGTAGAGTTGGTTGACATCTTGCTAACTAAATATTTTTGTCAAAAATAGTCTTTTTTTCAAATTTTACATGAAAAAAGATTCAGGGAGAAGTGTGTTAAAGGAAAGGGGGAAAATAATATCCCAAACTATCAAATATCTGCAAGAGACATTTTTGTGAAACCACTTCTTTAATAAAAGAAAAATGTTTTTGAATTCTGTGGAACAAAAATAATGTAAGTATTTTCCATAAAAAAAAAATCATAGCCATTTTTATGAACAGCTCTACTCAACTCAGGATAAGGATTTTTCAACCAAACAACTGTTAGGATACTCCAGTACCCAAATTCATCTGATTACTAGTATTCCTCTTTCACAATGGAAGGACAAACCCTAAGGGTGTTTATAGATGTGCTCTGGGAGGTGCAGGGGGTGCTTTAATTAGCAGTTTAATTAAAGGCAATCAAAGTGTCATGTGTATCAGTGTCCCTGCACTGAAAAATGGCGGTGGGACGCTTTGAACTAAAGCTCATCAACTTAACTTCAGTTTAAAGCACCCCATTGCCATTTTTCAGTGCAGGGATGCTGGTACATGCGATGCTGGACTCTGCTGGAGGATGGTAATTACCATGCTCCAGCAAACTCGACTAATCAAGTCTACTCTGATGAGCAGCCTCCTTGTATGCACATAGGAGCCCTAAGAGGATGCCCGTGTTTCAGTCTAGGCATGACAGAGGCATGGGTAGAAATATCCAAATTAGCTTTAATCTAGCCAGCTCAATTACTCATAGCAAGGAAGCGATGGTGGCAGGGTGTTTAGCACGAGTTAGCTGCTCGAGGGCCCAAGGTAGGCTTGTAATCATACATTAATGTAGCTTAATTGCTATCAGTACCCAAATTAGGTACAGAAAAGCTAGCTCATGTACACAGAGACATGCTGAAATCACATATTCCAACTGTGTAGACATACATGAGAGGATTAGCCTCATTTATGCATTTTCTGGGGTTGCAGCATCCCCAAAAGAATGCAACTATTGTCTCTTGGCCCAGGAATAACTCAGGCCCCAAGCCTCAGTGTATATGCTATGGGGTGCAACAAATACACACATGAAGTCGATGCACATGTAAGATTTAATTTAATGGCATGTTCCTCATATAGAAGAGGAAGAAATATTTAGTTTACTATTATTAATAGTTTTCTTGCATTCAGAGCTATTTTTGCTATTTAATAGCTCTTGGTGCTATAACAAATGTGTACAGTGCCCTGATGGTACCTTAGGTCACATTTCTTATTTGATTGGCTCCAAGCAAATGGAGGATTTCAATCTCCTGGAAGAAAAATCATATTATGACTTACCTTCCTCTCTGGTCCAACTGCAAATGTTTTGACTGTGAATGCCTTGAGCCAGCATAGCTTGTGAGGCCCCAAGCATCCTTTTAGTTCACTTTTTCTTGGGGTTGACCCTAAGGGATTTCTAGTCTTATTTTAGTCACCACTGCAGTTGTTTAGGGTACAACTTCACTGCACAGTCTGGTGGGCCATGAACATAACCACATAGGCTTCCAATTCAATTAGAGGCAGAAGTACATCCAACCCAACTTATACCATATGATCAGTATTTAATAAAACAGACCACTGCACAACATGACAAAGATACTTTCTTCGCATGGCATTAACAGAAACAAATCTGCTAACTGATAGACCAAATTGGCTTATGAAAAAAAATTGTGATTATGGTAGTTTATAGCCAAAGGGCATGTCTACACATGCATTTAAGCATGACTAAATTTAATGCACATTAAGTTAATTCACATTAAGCAATTTTTGGCAGGTGTCAACACGTGCAAGCACTTGGCACTAAAGTCCCTGCAGCTCTGCCATGTGCCCCTAATGGCTGGGCAGACCTGGCACAAAAGTTAGTGCTGGGTTGTGTCTAACAAGTGCATTAATGCGCTTTAACTAATCATGCCTAAATTTGATACCTGCTATTGCAGGTATCAAATTTAAGTGCAGTTAGCCTAGTTTTGCCATTTTTTATGCACATTAAGGGAACACACATATTGACACGCACCCATAATGCACATTAAATTAAACTAATGTGCATTAACGCTTCATTGTATAAATGCCCAGTCACACAGTACATTCCTACCAACTGACACTAGAACCTCTTTTCACCCTTCTTGTGTAGTAAGGCCCAAAGAAGTTCAGGACCAATTAGCATACAACAAGAGTACACAGATGTGAAGAATGACCATAACACTTAGCTGCCTATGCTGAGCCCAGGATTTCAAATGGCATCATTTACCTAAAGAGTATATTCCTCTATGAAGTCTCACAAGAGTTATAAGCAGACTGGGAAAAAAAGAGGTTAAGCGACTTGCCCAAGATCACCTAGCAAGTCAGAGTGATTGCTGGGAAAGGAACTCAGCATCTTGTTGTAAGCATGAGACATACTCCTAGAACAACTTAGAAGATGCCAGCTATTTAAATTATTGTAAAATTGTCTTGCTGATGTGGACCTTGGTATCTAGTCTTACATTTATCTTTAAGACCATAGCCTCTGTTTCTCCCATATTTTGTATCATGCAAATAAGTTCAAGATTTAGAGAGAAAAGAGGCAGAGAAAGGCTGAATATGTTGCTAGGAAACCAATAGAGAAAACATTATAGATACTTACAGGGTAAGGCTGAACAACAGTAAGGAGGATTGATTCTTTGCAGCTTCTGTAAGGTAATAAAAAGTAAAACTTCATACATTCATATACTAAAGATAGGAAGTTTTCAATTTTTAATGAGGGAAATTGCAATCTTGTAGCAGCATTTATTATAGACTATCAGAAAGACAAATAACATGCCCAAACCAGAATAAATGTACAAATCAAACATTATGTAATATAACGATGAGACCTAACATGACCCTTATCATGCAGTTTACATTGGGAGATATTTGCTCTGTCAGAGAATTGTGTACTGCAATAATAGCTTTCTCTGCTGAATACAGAATAGCATCAGATACATCAAATTGGTGCATCATTTTTAAACTACATATCTCTTTTGCCTGTTTACTAAAATGCATTAATTTCATATGCTATCCAGCTTCTGCAGATTTAGGGTCAAATTCTCCTGAAGACAATAGTGATACAAGGATGAAAAAGAAGACAGAATTTAGTCCTGACCAAATCCATAAATTTATCTTTGGGAACTGAAGGAAAATAATATTTGAGACTACTCCAATCAGAATAAAATATATATAATTCTTTCAAAGAAATACCCTTCTTTCAAAATTTGATAGCTCTTCTGTGGTAGTAAACCAATGAACTTGGAATATAAAAGTAGCAGAGCAGGCTATTTTACAAGACAACTATAAATTCTATACTAAGTGGGAAAGAAAACTGAGAAACTTAAATTATCTGAATCACTTCATTGTGTAAAGGACAGAAAAATGCCATTTAATTGTCAAAATGAAAAAAGGAAAACCTAAGTCAATATTTCTTTTATTACACTGGTTACAGTCTTTGCTTTTAGGGTTTTATATCAGCTATGGAAAGGTTAGTTGCCAATTTGCTGAGATGGAGTTGATTTCCTGTTGGTTTTCCTAATTTCAAACATAACTAATTGCCTATTTATGTGATTTATTGCCTGGCTGAGTGAAGTGCAACTCATTTGCATGCTAGAACTATTCTATAGAACAACCTAAAATAAATCACAATTGTACTGGTTATATATGCCATTGTCCTGTGCTGCTCATTCACTCTATTGATGTACCTTTGTAAAATCAATGGCATTCTTGGTGGGTAAAGGAAACAGAGGACAGATCTGAGGACTGCTAAGAAAATCAGTTTGGATTGTCAGGGTTGGTAAAGTCAGCATTTCCTTGCTTCCAACAGCTCATCAGAGACTGGGTCAATGGAACAGTTCTCAAACCTATTGAATTCTACTCCACTTAGTGGCACTGCACAAGAGTTAGGATAAAATTTGAACATATATTCTCATAACTTTATAGTCAAAATAATAAAACTTCTGCAGTTTTCATTTCTACTTCCCAGTAACTGCAACAGGTGCATTTGCACATGCGGGCATGTGTGCTTGCAGCAGCTCAAATAGGAGCGGCAGAAATTTGAGCCTGGGATTTTTGCCTCTGCATACATGCCTGGATGTGCACTTTGGTGTGAGGCAAGTTGTGCCACTTGGGGCAAAATAACCCTGCCTGGCTCCTCCTGGATCTGCAGCCAGGGGGAGCGAGAGCTTGGGGCCAGTACCTGTGCTGGCCCCATTAGTATAAAAACCTGCCCTGTGCTGGCCCCAGCAATATAAAAACCTGCCCTGGTGAGCAGCTCAGGGCTACTTCCATCAGGAGTTTGAGGCCCAGCCAGTTGGTATCTGGGGACACTACCCTTGGTGCCATCTGGACTACCAAAGCAGCCCTAACCTGGATTGACCCCTACCCACTCTACCCACTGCAGTAGTCTGGCAGTGAGGGATGCTGCCTGGCTGTGACCTGATGCCACCTGCAACAGCATCCACCCCCTTGGACCTGTGGCCCAATGGCTGTGTTCCTGCTAGACCTGGATTGGGTGCCCCCGCTCTGCCATTTGGGCAGCTATCACCCAGAAGATGTGCTCCTTGTGGTGGCCACTTTGAACTGTCCAAGTGTGTCCTCTTGGCCCCAAATGGCCAAAAGGTCAGCCACCTTCTCTGCTCTCCAAATGGTTCCCAGCGTTGGCCCTGGACAGGCTCCTCTGCCCAAGTTTCGCCATTTGTCTCACCAGCAGAGATCCTGGTGTTCCCTGTTTAAAAATTGCAAATTATCTGATAAGAGACCCAAATTCTCTCATTAGAATACCCCAAATAGTGTTCTTTTGCTATTAAAATGAAATGCCACTATATATAAACAGATCAGCTGGGCAATATTTTATTAATATATTTACAAGTAAAAGCAATTTGGAAGCCTACTAGTGCCTCTATCATCATAATAAAATACATTCTAAATATCTATACACTTTGGTATTTAATTTTGGCTTTTTTGTCATAGAAAAATCAGAGCTGCCCCTACCCACTTCACTCACCAGAATGTACAATGCTGAGCAACACTGATATGCCAGTGTCCTACCCCTGTCCTTGCCCCTCACTCACAGCCCACAGCCTGTCCTACCCCCCAGTCCCCTCGCTCCTGATTCACAGGGTCAGGGTCAGGGCCCGGGCCAGGTATGTGGGTGAGAGGTTTATGGGGGTGGCTTGGGGGTGTAGGGTTTGTGGGGGGACTGTGGGTGTGGGAAGCCATGTAGGGGAGGGGTGCTCAGGAGGGGTGCATCCCCTGCCCCCCTGCAGGGTGCAGCCCCCTGCACAGCTCATGGACTGCCCCTCCACAGGACCACAGCCCCTCCAGAGGGGCCACAGCTCCCATGCAAGGGCCACAGCCCCCCTGTAGTGCCCACATGCCCCCTCAGAAGGGCTACAGCCCCACCCCCCATGGCCCACAGCTCAGCAGCCATCAGGGAGCTCAAGGACTCCTGGCTCAGCCCCCTGCTCCAGTGCAGGGCATCATGGCACAGCCCTGGCTGCCTGGCACCCAGCGCTGCCTGTGCCACTACACACAGACCCAGCCTGGTTAGGCACAGGGTCATATGCCTTCAGGCAGCTCTGGGCCACTTGGGCTGTCACCTGAAGTCTGGTGCCACTTGTGAGGACTGTGTCGCACTGGGCCAGGTCCTGCATGCATGGAACTGGCCTGGCGCAACAGCACATGGGGCCCATGCATGCAGGACCCAGCCTGCCAAGACATACAGTCCCCATGAGCGGTGCTGGCCCCCGGGGGACAGCCCAAGCAGCTTGGAGCTGCCCGAAGGTACACAGGCCCGCGCCAAGCTGGGCCAAGCCTGTGTGATGTGGCACAGACAGTGCCGGGTGCCAGGCAGTCAGGGCCATGCTGCACTGCCCTGCGCCATGAATAGGGCTGTGCCAAGAGGGTCCCAAGTGCCCTGATGGCTGCTTTTGCTGTGGGGGGGTGGGGCTATGGGCCTTGCAGGAGGCAGGTGGGGGACCAACCCCTCCCAAACAGCCCTCCCACATAGTCTCCCCCCATACATGCACCCATATACTCCCAGCTCCAGTTCCCCCACCACCCCCAGTCCCTACTTACCTGAGGATGGAGCCCGGGTCTAAGTCCCTGCAGCCTGCATGGCTCCTTGCCCACAGGTGCTGCATCATGCTGCAGCAGTGGAGCAAGGTGAAGCCATAGAGACACTTTGGCCAGCTACCAGAGCATCTCTTTGGAGGACCTAAGCCTCTGGTTGCCTGCCCCGCTTGTTTTCTACATGTATTTTTTTGATACCTGCATATCCAGGTATCAAATTTTGCACCCATGCTGCAACTAGGCAGCGCGGGCAACATTTTTTGCTTTTAGCGTGCCTCTTGCCACATCTCAAACTGCTTTGAGATGCAGCAAGAGGCATTTGCAGCACTGGCGATGCATAGAGGGTACACATGCACCCCCTGAGAGTGCTAGTGTACCCCTTGACTGGCCACATTTGTTGATTAGGTGATGGGCAGGGAGGGCAGGTGTGAGTGCTGGTGCCCCCCTGCAAGTGCCAGCTGGGGAGTGGAGCACCATGGCACTCCCAGAAGCAGCCACAGCAATTGGCTGTCTCGCGATCGGCCATCAAAGCACTCCCCACCCACCTGTCAGCAAGACTGGCCACAGGGGGACCCCCCTGACTAAGGCAGCACCACTTGCTCATGACATAATGAAAGTGAATAACCTAGGCACAATGGAAATAAATACATTTTAAAGGAAAGTGGTTAAAAGGGGAAAATTTACAAGAACTATACGTAGTGTGATCTCTGCAAAGAAAAGGAGTACATTTTGAAACAGATATTACAGAAGGAAGTTCCTTAAACCTCTATCAAATGGAAGTTTATTGTTTTACAAAAATCCCAGCCCTTTTAAAAATAATATAAAATGGCAGCAACTCTCTCACTTGTTTCTGAGCCACACACTACATTTTGAGCACTCAAAGACACAACAATAAACTCATATTATTTTGTAAATTTCCCACTAGAGATGGGCTATCTACCTATTTATTTATGTCTGCATCCATCTAGATTGCTTGGTAGAAAGGTAGACAAATCTGTAGAGCTTGTAGCTATGCGATAGACTGCCTCCAGAAGATAAATACTTCAGGTCAGTCTGACCACTTCAACTGCCTTCAACCTACTAATCCACCTTCTCAGCTCTTAACCTAGTATTCCAATCCCCTGAGTGGCTTAAACAGCTGTAATTTTAAAAAACCCAATTTGCCACAGAAATATTTTCCTCTTTCCAATCCCCTTACATTAAATCTCTCTGATGACCAATATAGGCTGAATTCATCTGGGCTAGTAATAGCTTTTTTATACTAAAAAGGTCACTAATTTTAAGTCTTTTCTTGGGGCAATTCCCAGATTCTAATAGGACCATCACTTGTGCTAGAAGGGCAAGAGATATTGGATCATAAATATCCATAAGGTAAAGTAAAGCCATTTTTTGCATGTGTAACAGGGCCCCTACCCCATTACTAGGGAGACTAGGGTTTGGGTTTGATTTCGTTTTCACTGCTACCTGCTCTGGCTCAACCTCCCTCCTCCCCCTGCCACTTCTTCATTTCCACCTCCTTCTCTCTCTATACACACATGCACTCATTTCTTTTACAATCCCTTGTGGTCTGAGTTGGTGGGTCTCTGGGGGATGCCACAGTTTGCACATAGAATGAGAATGTAAAACAAGATGGGTGCTGTGTCCAGGTACAGAAAGAGCTTCATGCACCCAGGAGGCAGAACTGAAGGGCCATGCGATGAGAGCCTGCTACATAAGCCCAAGCCTTAGGCCAGAGCGGGGAAGTCTGGCTGAGGGAGCTGCCAAGGATGTAGGGATGAAATCAGGAAGGCCATAGCGCAATTGGAGTTGCAGCTAGCAAGGGATGCAAAGGGTAACAAGAAGGGTTTCTACAAGCATTTCAGTAGCAAGAGGAGGATCAGGGAAAGTGTGGGTCCCTTTCTGAATGGGAGAGGCAACCTTGTGACATAGGATACAGAAAAGGCTGAAGTGCTCAATGCCTTTTTTGCCTCAGTCTTCACAGGCAAGGGTGGCTCCCAGTCTACTGCACCAGGTACCACAGCTTGAGGAGGAAGTGAGCAGCCCTCAGTGCTGAAAGAACAGGTTAGGGACTGCTTAAAAAAGCTGGATGAGTACAAGTCCATGGGGCCAGATGGGATGCACCCAAGGGTGCTGAGCAAGTTGGCTGATGTGATTGCAGAGCCATTGGCCATCATCTTTGAAAACTCATGGTGATCAGGAAAGGTCCTGTATGATTGGAAAAAGGGCAAACAGTGAGAGAAAAAGGAGAGTCCAAGGAGCTACAGGCCAGTAAGCCTCATCTCAGTCCCTGGAAAAAATCATGGACCAGATCCTCAAGGAATCCATTTCTAAGCACTTGGAGGAGAAAAGGGTGATTAGAAACAGTCAGCATGGATTTGCCAGGCGCAAGTCATGCCTGACCAACCTGATTTCTGTCTATAACTGACTCTGGATTTGGGGAGACCAGTAGATGTGGTATACCTTGTTTATAGCAAGGGTTTTGATACAGGTCTTCCACAACATTCTCCCAGGCAAGCTAAGGAATTATGGGCTGGATGAATGGACTGTAAGGTGGATAGAAAACTGGCTGGAGCACTGGGGTCAGAGAGTAGTAATCAATGGCTCAATGTCTAGTTGGTAGCCGGTATCAAGTGGAGTGCCCCAGGGGTTGGTCCTGGGGCCGGTTTTGTTCAATATCTTCAGCAACAACCTGGAAGATGGCATAGAGTGCATCCTCAGCAAGTTTGCAGGTGATACGAAGCTGGGAGGGCGCTGCAGGAGCAGTAGATATGCTGGAGAGTAGGGCAAGGATTCAGAGTGATCTAGACAAATTGGAGAATTGAGACAAAAGGAATCTCACGAGATTCAACAAGGACAAGTGCAAAGTCCTGTACTTAGGTCAGAACAATCCCATGTACCAGGACAGGCTGTGGGGTTGATTGGCTGGGCAGCAGCTCTGAAGAAAAGGTCCTGGGGGTTAGTGGCAATAAGCTGTCTGAGCCAACAGTGCAGTGAGCATACTGCATTGCATTGGTAGGTGTGTTGCCAGCAGGTCTAGCAAAGTGATTATTCCCCTCTATTCAGCGCTGGTGAAGCCACATCAGGGGTACTGTGTTCAGTGTTGGGCCTCCCACTACAGAAAGGATGTGGACAAGTTGGAGAGAGTCCAATGGAGGGTGACAAAAAATGGTGAGGGGGTGGGAGGTATGACTTACGATGAAAGACGGAGGGAACTGAGCTTATTTAGTTCAGAGAAGAGGAGACAGAGAGGGGACTTAATAGCAGCCTTCAACTACCTGAAGAGAGGTATGAAAGAGGATGAAGCTAGACTGTTCTCAGTGGTGGAAGATGACAGAACAAGGAATAATGGTCTCAAATTGCAGCAAGGGAAGTTTAGGTTAAATATTAGGAAGAATTTTCTCACCAGGAGGGTAGTAAAACATTGGAACAGGTTACAGAGAGGTGGTGGAAACTCCATCTTGTGGAGGTTTTTAAGACCCAGCTGGACAAAGCCTTGGTTGGGATGATCTAGTTGGGGATGGTCCTACTTTGAGCAGGGGGTTGGACTAGATGACCTCCTGAGGTCCCTTCCAACCCTAACTTTCTATGATTCTATAAGGACAGAAAGACACAAGGACAGAAGCACAGACTATGGCAGGGGAAACTTAGAAGGAAGCCCAAGTGAAGAGAGGCTGCAGACTTGCACAGAAAGTGAGTTAAGTACTCCATGCATTTTACTGTTTTGTTTTCTTTCTACTTGAGGTGGTTCATACAGAGGTGAAGTGAACCCCTGCAGGACACTGCTGTGCCTGGGGATGGGCATTTGCATTTTGGGGAACATAAAATGAAAGTTACCAAAAGGACTGGATTGTGGCTGAAGGGGAGGCAGAGGCCATGGAAAGGGAGTTACTAGGGACACCCCAAAATTGAAGCTCTGTCAGGTAGGCAGAGCATAAAGACCGGGGTATGATTTCGGATTATTAGCATGCAACGTGGTGAATATCACAAGTTTTGGAAACTAGGAGTCACAAAGCATGATCAAAGATGAAGCTAGGAGTTGGTGGCCCTGAATTATGGGCCCTGAGCTAGAAGACTCAGCTAAGTAAGTGTGGGACAGGGCCAGGTAGCTTTGGCCTAGACACAGGCCTATTCCTTTAAGCATACCTCCAGGCAGCCTCCTCTATCCAGTATACATCAAGATGTGTCAGGCGAGAACACAGAGAGAGCAGAGGACTGAGGGTATGTGAGCTGGGAAGCCTCTAAATTTAGTAACCCTGTAGTGGTACCCATGGGGTGCCTACATGTCAAGTGTTTCTAAGGGCTCTCTATGATCCTTACAGATGTGAACTGACTTGGTTACTGAGGTATCTGGGTTTATAGGACAGAGAGATGCACAGAGCATAGGCATTACAAAACAGTTTTTAAAGAGTTTCTAAATGTTACTTAAAAGAAAGTCTTAGTAGCGTTCACATTTGCTAAGTACGTGATGATGCCAGGTGATACATCAGTACCTTCTTGAGGTGACCTGCATAACTTCACCCCTCATTTAGAGGTCCATGTGAACTCCAGCTGATGAAAGCCTTTATGACCACACATCAGTGTGTGTGTGTGTGTGAAAACCCGCACACCATATTATACCACCAATTATTTTGTATATTATCCATACTTACATATACACATCCATTATATCTAATATATTAGGCAATGCATGAACAAACTAGTCACATGACCATAATTAAATTTAGGCCTCTGTTCTAAAAATTTCAGGAAGGTAACAGCAAATGTTGAATAGAAGATTAAAAAAAAAAAAAAAAAAATCACATTTTTTTTCTTTTTTTGCATATGCCATTTTCCCCTTCAACCTAAAGTAGAGTATCAACAAGAGTAATACCTATAGTCTATGCACATCAAAATTAAAGACATTTTGCTTTTATTTTTATATTGTCGTCATGGTACTTTCAAGTTCAAGTACTTTTAGTTGATCCAACTACCATGAAATGATTTCAAGGAAGACTTCAGTGAAAGAACTTATATAATTAAATTCTCTCCTACAAAACAAAAAATATATATTTCATTTCTTTAACAAGCCTGTTGATTTTTTTCTGAGAACACTGACATCTGCCCAGCTAACAAATAATTCAAGGTCCTACTGTTATGTTCTTGTCTTTTCCAGGGAAGAGAATTAAGAGAATGTAATGAAGAGTGTAAAACTAGAAGAGCAAATTGTAATGAGAGTGGGAATTTCAGTGCCTCACCTATTTGACTTTTGCTTTGTCCTATATTGTTATTATATTTGTCCATTCTCCTTATTCTTTGCAGATATTTAAATGGTGAACTACAGTGAATACAAGTGGCTTGAGATGCATATTGTAGAGCATTAATAAAGTTCAAAGTAGTATTATTAAGTACTATCCGTCCCAGATTACATGAAGCATTAACCATTTGATATGACTCCAGTCACTGACTTTGTCTGTGCATTTCCAGGTGGAGAATACTGGGCTGTCTTTTATCATTTTTTGTCCATTTCAATATGGAAGGAGTGAGGAAGCAGGTTGGGGCAGTACCTATTACCTTTAAAAGCATGGACAAGTAAGTAGATAGTTCTCTGCCTTGTATCCATGGCAAATGCAACATAGTTTCATAGTAGCTAGGGTCAGGAGGGACCTGAACAGATTATCTACCCTGACCCCCTTTCACAGGCAGGAATGAATGCTGGGTTCACAAGACCCCAGATAGGTGATCGTCCAACCTCTTCTTGAATTTGCCCAGGGTAGGGGCGAGATTTTGGCCACCCTAACTGGAAAATATTGCCTTCTGATCTCTAACTTGACCTATTCTCCATCAGCTTACTACCATTGTTCCTTGTCACCCCAGGTGGTGCTGGGGAGAAGACGGTTCTGCCTATTAGCTGTTGATCTCCCCTGATGAGTTTGTAGGCAGCCACCAGGTTCCCCCTCAGATGCCTCTTGCTGAGGCTGAACAGGTTCAGGTCCTTCAGTCTCTCCTCATAGGGCCTGTCCTGCTGCCCTCTCACCAAGCGGGTGGCCTTCCTCTGAACCCTCTCCAGGCTGACCACATCCCTTTTGAAGTGTGGTGCCCAGTACTGGACGCAGTACTCCAACTGCGGCCTGACCAAAGTCGCATAGACGGGGAATATGACTTCTCTGGACCGGCTTGAGATGCACCTTTGGATGCATGACAAGGTATGGCTGGCTTTGCTGACTGCAATCTGGCATTGGCAGCTCATGTTCATCTTGGAGTCAATAATGACTCCAAGATCCCTTTCTGCCTTTGTGCTTTCAAGAAGGGAGCTCCCCAGCCTGTATGTATGCTGTGGATTCCTTCTCCCAAGGTGCAGCACCCTGCATTTATCTACATTGAACCCCATCCTATTCTCATCTGCCCACTTTTGTAGTCTGTCTAAATCTATTTGCAGCCTCTCTCTCCCTTCAAGTGTGTCCACCTTGCCCCACATCTTAGTGTCATCAGCAACCTTGGACAGCATGCTTTCTACCCCCGCGTCCAAGTCACTGATGAAGATGTTAAGGAAAGAATTTGAGGAAAGAATGTGGTTTATATAAAGTCCTAAGATCTGGGCACAATTATTGCTGTCAGTATTATTAAACAATATTAACTAGTCAAAATGCCTCACTCAGGTAAAATAATCTGGATCCCCTCTAGGAGAACTAACATTCTATAAATAATACCCATAGAAGATGCAATTAAATCCACTTGGACCCAAATTGACTTCTGCCTCTAAAATCACGTTTAGAAATGCAATAACAGAAATGACAGCAGCAGGATCTTTGTCCTCCACTATTTTAGTGCCGTCTTTCCCATTCTGGGGCTTTGCCACATGTGATTAGAGGTTTTTACATTTTTACAATTACAATTTTACATCTGGAGCAAACACATCACACTACAATTTTTTGATAAGAAAATGTATTTGTATTTATTTCATGAAACATAATGGCCAAGAGTAACCGTCTGGCACAAATACATTTTATGTTCAAAGTAAAGAGAAATACAATTCATCTTCAAATCACAATAAGCTAGCTAATAAAAATTAATTTTGCATTTTAAAACCTTTCATTATTATGAAAATGAAAGCAGCAAGAATAAACAAAGTTTGTATCTTAAATCTAAGATTAATCTACAGCCATTACTTACACATGGCTTCAAATAGACTACCTTTATGTAAACTGTGTACACATGGGATAACAAGAGGTATCCTAGGTAAAGGAACTAAAGATTTATCACGTTTGGACTCTCATAATTTCTGGCTGAAAGTTCCCCAGGAGGGTGGAAACTTTATCAAAAATCTACCTGGATTTATGGACTCTTCAGGACATCTATTCAAAGGTTATTTGTTTTAGACTGCTTTTTAACCCTGTATTGTAACATGTCCCTTTTCAGAAATATTGAAGTATGTCTCTAACTGTTGTTATCCACCAGATCTCTTTGGGTGGGTATATATTTATGCATGCCAGTCTAAACAGTATAAGTAAATGTAGACAAACTTAGGATTCAGTGAACTGCCATGTGGTTTTGGGGTGGTTCTAGGAAACTCTGCCACGCATCACCACCCTCTGGGACACAACACTTCCTGTTATTCTCACCTGAGTATTTTAATTCAACATCACCCACAGCAGTTTTTGTTAAAAGCTCATAATCAGTGCAATTGCTTTCACATTAATGTGGGTACACTGCAAGATTCAAGAGTTAGATGAGATACTCACCATGCTCTGGTGCCTTACACCATGTAAAAAGGGCTCAAGTGGCATAAGGTTTTTTCAGAGCCCTGATTTTGGTGAGGGGAGAATTCTTCTCATGGAAGCACTGAGAAAGACAATATCTGAATGCCTTCCAACAACTCCTTTGGAGGTTTGGGAGGTCTGATAGGAGAGGCTGTAAGCACACTGCACCATGGAAATTCCTGTCAGTACTATGGCCAGGAGCCCCATAGCTTAATAATAGGGCTGTGTGAAGCTTCAGTCTCTGATTCAATTTGGTGGAGATTTGGCCCGATTCGGTGGCTGAACCTCTAAATCTGAATCAAATCAGAGGAGCCTTTAATCTCTCCAAATCGAATCAGAACCCTCCGCATCAATTCGGAGAGATTTGGTGATTTGGACATAGACCCAGCTTTAAATGTTTTTTCTACATACCTCTAGGTACCAGGCGGCTTGTGAATGCTGTGATACTGGGGCTCATGGAGTGTCCCACAGAAGAGCGGGGGGGCTCCCCAGCATGCTCAGCAGCAGACTTCAAAGTGGACCAGAAGCACTTCTGCTCCACTTCTGGGTCTGCCGGAGGGTGCGCAGGGGGGTCCCCCCAATGCCTCTCCTGCTCAGTGACTGGTACCTCCTAGGTCTGGGTGGCACCTGGCGTCCCCCCCATGGCTGATTGCTTAGCCAGGGGAGTGCAGGGGGGCCCCTGCACGCTCCCTGGCCTGGGTTCACTGCCAAGCATGTGGGGGGGGGGGAGGGGCACCACGCTCCTGTGGGATGCCCCATCCACTCCAGCATTGCAGCAATCATGAGCTGTGCCTGATACCTTGAGGTATGTAGAAAAAACATTTAAAGCTGTGTCTATGACCGAATTGCTGATTCTCCAAATCAGCATCAAATCTTCAGATTCAGCCAATTCAAACTGGGGACAGTGATCCGAATCAATGAAACAAATCACTGTCCCCAATTCAGCCTGAATCTGAATCCAAATCGAATAGGACCCATTTCACACACCCCTACTTAATAACATCTAAACAGGAATCAGAGCACTGTGTGGAGCTTCATGATACTGTGGCTAGCTTGCTTCTAGACTTTGAGCTAACTCCGTTAGAATTAACTTGGATATCTTTAGGCTTCCCTGTGCTCTGTAGTGTAGATATATCCTTAAACAGGCCACCCCGGGCACTTTAAATTATACAGAAAGAATCCCAAGACAGACCAGGATTGGAAAGGGGGCAAAAGTGGGTTAACACTCTTAAGCACAGTGCAGAATTTCATCAATGTGGTTTTGAAAGAGGGAAGGTATTTTTCAGATAATTTATAGAAAAGTACAGAAAGGTGTGATATTCCATGCCAACCTGCTGGTTATTTATGGTTATTTATTCTATAGGCAGTCTTAGTAGCATTTTAGTTTAGATAGCTGCCCTGCTTCAGGAAAGGTTTAAAAAGATCTCTAAAAGATTAAGTCTAATATTATAGATGGTGAAGATTTCCAGATACAGAATCAGTTTGAAAAAGAATCTGATAGTTTTGCAAGTTCCATATTCAAACAAATCTGAGTCCTAAACCTTGCTTGTACAATAAATGCTTAAAATGGCCACTGCCACACAAAATGCAAAGATACAAGCTCAGAATTATTATTGCACTGAAGTATTATATAGAAATAGGATGGAGAAAGAAGACACTGGGTGCATCCAGACGAGTATGGTCATGTGGTATGTGGTGCTTGCAGCACCACATACTGCACAGTCCAGTGTTCTCCGTGCTACAAGGGCACGCTGCTCAAGTGTGCTCTGCACTGGGTTTTTTGGACACTAGGATATCCAGGGGTCATAAAAAAAAGCAAAACAAAAAACCACAGAAAAAAAACCTGGAGCAACACACACTTGGCCAGCGTTCGCTGCTGAAAAGTGGAGCTGGGCCGCTCGGAGCTGTGCTCCGCTGCCAGCCAGGCTGCGTGTGGCAGAATCACCATGGCTGCAACCCCAGAAAGCCCCCAGGACCCCAGGTAAGGCTGCTGGGGCCAGCCCAGTGCTTGCTGCAGCTTGCTGCACCCCAAAGTGCGTGTGGCACAGGCATTCCCCAGGGACAAGCTGTGGTGGGACAAGGTGCGCCACCACTACTTGTCCCCAGGGAACCAGAAACAGCTGGATTTGCTCTCTGATTCTAACATAAATATCTTCAATAAGAGCCAATACAGAAAATTACTGTTAAAGCAAATAGCTTTCTATATAAATGTTCTCCCTCTTAAAGAGTTGGCATAGTGCAAAGTCAATCTTTGAACTGTCACAGTCTGGAGTTGGTAATAATTGGCATGCTGGTCAGCAGTCACAGTGATGAGCAAACAGTAAGGTTACCTGAAAATTGAATCACTTCCTCTCTAACAAAAATGGTTTCTTCAGATCAAGGGTAAGACAAACAGCTTAGGCTGCACAGGGATTCTTTCACTGCTGCTGCACCGCTACAAAGACAGTAAGGGTAAAGACCCCCTGGTCCCTAAGGTTGCCTGTCTAGTTTCCTAGGCACTCATATTCAAACACACTGTCACTGTGGTGGAGTGTGACCTTTGACTGCTATCTATTTATTTTAAATTTCATTGGTCTATTCTGAAGAAATTATCCTCATTGCCAATGCTCGTCTTCCTCCCCCCTTCAAGACACCCTCGCAGAAACAGAAACCCTATTTGTACAGAACTCTCACTATTCTGTAATCAGTTTGCCAGAATACAAATCACCTAATAAATACCAATATTCAATGTGACTGTCCTGTAAGACTACAGGCAGTCCTCAACTTACAACGTTTCAAGTTACAACGTTTTGCAGTTACATTTATAAATTGACATCCTATTTCAACTTTCTGACATCAGTTTCAGCTTTACAATGCTTGATCCAATGCAACACCGCACCAGCGAGCAAGTTAGTTGCATCAGCCATCTCCCTGGAGAACATCTGTCCAAACTTCCTTGGACACTTTCTTTAAGAAAGCAGACAAGGCTTCAGAAACACCTGCAGTCAAGACTCC
Organism: Alligator mississippiensis; assembly: GCF_030867095.1. Classification (NCBI taxonomy): domain Eukaryota; kingdom Metazoa; phylum Chordata; order Crocodylia; family Alligatoridae; genus Alligator; species Alligator mississippiensis. The sequence continues at coordinate 325,611,537 of NC_081824.1, forward strand.
TGAGAAGACTCCAGCCAAGAGCCTTTCAAAAAGTCCAGCAAAGTCACCTCAAATAAGTCCTTCCAAATCAATATAATTGCTATTTACAATATAAATACACTAATGTAGCTATATTACTCATCTATAATTGATTGAGTACAAAATTCTGGGTTATTTTTTTGTGAAAATAGGGTATTGGGCCTTGGTTCAGGAACCAATCCCCCATTTATAACGTTTCCTATGGGAAAATCGATTCCCAGTTACAACACTATTGGTTCCTGAAAACTGTTTCTTAAGTCAAAACATTGTAAGTCAGAGGACTGCCTGTACTTGGAGATATCAACTGGAGCAATTTGTGGCTGCACATCTGCCAAGCAGTGTTAGCCATCCCCAAATACGACACCAATTCCTTGTTACCACGTGGCTTCCTCCTCATTTCTGGATGCAATTTAAAGCATTAATACTGATATAAAAATGTCAGTACATTAACTAACACCTGACAATTTAAGACATCACCTTCCTCTTCATACCTATCCATTCTTATAGTTTAGATCAGCAGGCATATTTAAGACTACAGGCTTTGGATTTAAATTTCAAAGGTTCAGGAACTCCAAGTCTTCAGCTATTGAGTTCACATGGCCCCCTGATGTGAAAGAACCAGCTATCTGTTGATGGGGATGGGTCTTTCCTCAAGCCGCTAAGGTTAACATTTCCTTCATCTGTGCATTACTGCAAGTGACTTCACAAGGCATAAGAACGCAACATATCAGGTCCCAATCAAGTAGTAAACTCCCAACAAGAAAAACACATTTTAAAATAGAGAGACTCTCCACTATTTATCAGCTATTTTTCCCTGCCCCCACCCCCAATCTTTCACCCACGGACTCCTCAATTTACATCTTCACTGACTGCCTTTCTTGCATGCAGACCAATTCTCTGGCTTCTTTCCTATTCATTCCACCCAGGAAAAGCACATACCAACTGCAGATGCTTCCTCAGCCTGATGAAAGGTACTTGCAAAGTGCCTGAAAGTTTGCAAAGAAGAATTATTCCAACTATTTGAGTTGGTCTAATAACAGATATCAGATTTACCCAAATAAGTTTGTCTGCCTATGTCCCTAGACCAACATGGCTACAACCTTTTAAAATACAGCTAACTTGTTTACTAATTAATTATTCAGTTTCCTGCTCTGATTAACCTTTCTGTTAGTTAGTTTTGCAGGACTGAACACAGGTAAGTTGCAATGAACCTGTATTTGGAGCTCTTAGATCACTCATCCAGGCCAAAGTTCTGAATTATAATATACACACTTATATTTGTTAATCAATGAGTTCCAAGACCTCTGAGATAGATTCGACTTTATATGTATAATCAGTAGGTGCAATGGAAGCTGGTCCCAAGGTGACGGCTTACCTCTGTCTCAAAGAGAGGTACTGTAAATTACTTTCAAAATGACATACTTATAAAAGACAATACTATTACTTTAAAAAAGAAGCAGTTCTTATCTCATTAAAAACTTAAAAACTTTATTCAGTGACTTCCAAGTAGAATCTCTGGGTACATAAAAGTATTTCCTACATAAATGGATGCAGTTTAACACAAAGCTCCTAAGACCAGTGGAATTTTGTGCAAACTTTCATGTAGGTCTCATCTTGGGAGCATGCACATATCAACTAATTGCAGATATATATCAAGTGCATTCTGGCACATATAAGTTAGATACGCAAAAACTTACAAATCTGACTGCAGCTCTGGGCCTTTGCATTAAAGACAGAGGACCTCCAGGAAATGGGACTCTACCAAAACACTGAGGACACACAGAAAAGGTATATAAAATATAAATCTTAACTGCTTTCCTGTTTGTTGACAAAAAAATATCCATACATATGCCGCCAAGCAAGATGATGACGACTTTTTTACTTTTAAAAAAGTAGAACTAGTGTGAAGATTTAGCTGTCAGTATTTTTCAAAGGTGTGGATTTTCTTGGGATGTCTCTGATGTTCTGCACAGACTCAAAATCCCTCTAGCTGACCAAAGGCCAGAATGTTCTGTATGAATATTCTGTACAGGGATGTGTGTTGCTGAATGAGTTTCAAGATCTTCTTTGAGGGTACATGCAGACCTTATGCTTACACTGACCTAAGTGAGGTTAGGTCAACCTAAGTACCAATCTGTACAGACGCTCAGGGAGGTTAGATTGGGCAGAAAATGTCTATCCAAATCTAACGCAAGGAGGTGAACTAACTTAGATCAGGAATGGGGTAGTCCAATCTAATGAATGTCTGTTCAGCCCCAGGGCTGTACTCTTTCTATCCCTGCCATCCTGATTGGCCTATTTTTAGCACCCTGACCCTTCCACCCTCAGACAGACAACCCCCACCCTTGACCAGCCAGCCACTCCCATCCTACCAACCTTCCCAGGACCCACCAACCCCCCCTCCAAGGACCCAGTAGCCACATGACCATAGATCGAGTCCTGTGAATGTGTGCGCACAACCTTAATGTTTAGAATGAGTTTATGAGAGATGTCTTGTGTTCCACTCAGTTTTGGTGAATCACTTAGGTACCTTGACACAATTACATGGGCAGTAGTGTTTTTTTTATGGTATTTTTTTTTTTGGTTTCTGTGGGGTTTTTTTAACTTCTTCTTGAAAACAAAAGTAGTAACTGGCATGACCTAGGGAAATATTGGAGTAACTCTCCACAATTTCAAACGGATGCGTCTTTACATCCATTTGTCTCAAATGCAGCATAGAGATTCTATTAACAACAAACAAAAAATTGATAACAATGTTTTGGCAGACAAACCCGATTGTCACGGCGGGGTCCTATAGGAGGGCCGTGATCTCCCTGAGGTCCCTCGCACCGTGTCAAGGCCGGCCCAAGGCACCCTCTTATTCTCGCCCGCCATGTCTTGCTGGTAAATATAATAGGGAGGCTACCTTACTCCCCCTTGGGCACGGCTACTCCGGACCTCTGTCCCTGCAGTTTTCCTGGACTCTTGTGGTCCCCCGTATGATGGGCGCTACTTGGGCACCCCAGCCTTATGGGCTACATGTGGCTCCTACCAACCCCTAATACCATGCCCCAAGCCTCGCAGATGTTCTGGACGTTGTCCTGTCACAAATCAACTTGCCCGCTCCCTCGGGCCTACTCCGTACTCTCTATGGAAGCGCCCCCTCCTGGGCTCCCCCTCTCTGTGCCCACTACGGGCTCTCTCTAGTATACTGCCCCTCTCTTGGGGCTCTCGGGGCTGACTTTAGGCCTTCTCTAAAGTGTCGTCCCTTTCAGGGACCCTTATCCACTCTGGGACTTTGTATCGAGCCCTACAGTCTCTTAGGCCCACTGCACTGCTAGCCTCCCTCCTCCGGGTGCACCGTGCTGCTATCCCCTTTGCCGGGGACCACCGCTGCACTTTGCCCTTCTCCTGGGCTCTGTACTGCTAACCCCTTTTGTCGGGGTCCACCACAGCACCCTGCCCCTGTCCGAGGTCTATTGCAGCACTAGCCTACTACCAGGGCTTGCTACGGCCATCCTGGGCTTCGCAATAGTCCCCCTTCTCTGGGACTTGCTGTGCCCATGCTAGGGCTCCTGAACAATACCGCCCCCTGTTTGGGGCTCTCTATGCCCACCCTGGGCTTCCTACTAAAATCGCCCCTCTCTCTGGGACTTGCTGTGCCCACACTGGGCTCTTTAAATGCCCTTCTCTGGGCTGGGGTCTACACACCCCATACGTTGCGCCCCTACTGGCATCAGGGTCCTCACACTCCTGTGAGCCCCGCCCCATGAGTACTGCGCCCTCACTGGTGCTAGGGCCCCCACACCACTGTGGGTCCCTTTATGAGGATAACGCACCCTCTTGGCACTAGGGCCCCACCCCTCTGGGGTCCCTATGAGGCCTCCTCCAACCCCTTATAGCCTCACCCAAACCACCAGTGTAATATCACAAACACAACTTCAAGCCTCCTGGCTATAATTCAAACACAACCCAAAGCCACCTGGCTATAACTTAACATCATTGCTTAACTCCGCTCGAGCAGTACTTGCTGTTAGGCTTCTCTCCGCATCCTAACTCCAGGAGCCCGAGCCCGAGCCCGAGCCCGAGCCCGAGCCCGAGCCCGAGCCCGAGCCCGAGCCCCTCTAGCTGCTGGCAGGGAACTGCCAGCCTGGCCTTGGCTCTAGGTTTTATAGGAGCCAGGCCCTGCCCCCCTCAGGATCAGCTGACGCTCATTAGTTGCCCTGGCAACCTGCAGCTGTGCTCATTATCTCTGCTAAGGCTTTTCCCCAGCAGTTCTCCCCTCTCTAGGAGTGGGGCAGCGAGGTGCACCGTGACACTGATCTTGTCTGCATATATTATACAGTGAAAGGTTATATTTTCATCTAAGGCATAATCTTGCTTTTTAAGTTTCATTTTTCATGTCTTCCTTTTTACCAGTGATATGATGTTATAACAGAACAAATCCTCCTTTTCTATAATAAAGTGTCATCTGCAGACAGTTCAGTTGACCTCTGCATGCATCACAGGATGAGAACATTTTGATTACATCAATGCTGGCTTGGGTGGGCTTTTAGGGTTTTTTTTTCCTTTAGTCAAAACTAGTAGAGCAGCATGGCAGCTACCTAGGGAAGAGGGTGGGATAGGATGTTGTTGTAACAGAAACCATGTTTCAGTGAAGAAATAAAAAGAAAGAATGAAAGAAAGAAACACCAGTTCTTGGGCTATTCAAACAATAGTGGGAAGAAGTCACTAGGAAGGGATCAAAAACTCTCTGTGATAATAGAACTCCTACTTCCACAATGTATGCACAGAGTATGAAATTTTGTAATGATTGTTTTCTAACCATTTTGATTCCACTTGAAACCAACTATTTCCCTTTTTGTTGCCCTTGAGAATATATATTAGTGCTTCCTATGTTACAGTGAAACATTGTAATCCTGCAATAATTTAACCAAAATGCTTTCTTTCTCCAATATATTCAGAAGTCAACTGAGATGAGGAAAAGAAACCTCTAATACGGAAGTTTATTACTCAGCAAATAGAAGCTAGAGTTTTAGTGCCTGGATACTGCTTTGCTGAAGTTAAAGGTCGGCCTTTGCCTTGCTTTCTGTAGGGACAGTATCTTTTCTTAACAAATCCTTTAAAAACAGGAAGAGGAGATGAAGTATTTATCTCTCTTTAATAAAAGCTTGTTAACTTCCAAAAAAATACTTAGTTTTAAGCAGCTGGTGCACACATACCATTGCCTATCATGTGCTGCCTATAACAATATCTGTGCAAATGGTAAGATTCCAAGCTTTTGGAGAGCAAATGCCTTTCCTCATGTCTAAGGAGCAGATTACTGAAAAAAAACCCAGTATTGTAGATCTGTTGCATAATAGTTTTAAAATAAAGAGAAAAGCAAGAAGGGAATTATGGTAAATGATCATTTTAAAAAATGCAATCAGGGCTCATAGTAGAGATTATATCTTTTATTAGAACAACAAGACTTTTGCAAAAAAAGTTTGAAAATGAAATTTCAAATATGACAGTGATGTGATGAGGTAGAAATAAAGGACAGTTCTAGATGATAGCAGCTAAGGAGGAAATTTTTGGACCATTAATGGCGAGACTGTAACAGAATGTTTTTAATGAAATTTAAGTGGTTTTCAGAAAACTGAAATACTAAATATCGCAAGGGTAGAGCTCATTTGAAACGAGACATTTTTAACACATTTTAATTATGATGCAGAACTGCCCCAATAGAAAGAGAGATGTTTTCCCTCATGGTTTTTCCATCCTACAGCTACTGAAGTTTACTTTTCCTCCCCTCCTTTTTTGTGGGCGAGGCAGAATAATAATTAACCAGCTAAGCATTTGCAGATTAGATGTCAGCCTGAATCCATTAAAGATTTTAGGAATATTTTGTTATATAGTGCTATCTAGATCTAGAACTTAACCTATGCATAGTGATGTTTACATCTGAAACACTTTATAAACACTAACTAGAGAAGGCCAATAACAGCAGGTGAGAAAAATCAAGAGGAGGAAAATACATGTTAAAATGAGAGACAACTCTTGAATTCTGAAGTATATTGACTTTTCAAGTGCTAGATTATATGTGGTTCCCTGTTCAGTAATATTTGCATTATTGCTCCACTAAAAAGAAGGTGTTTATCCAACAGCAAAATAATTTTTCTTTCAATTAAATGATAATAATATAACTTATCTACTTCTGAGGACCAGAAGTATCTGATCCAATCCAAGGTATTTTCCCATTCAAATTAGTTGCTATTGAATAAGTTTAAAACAAAATCTTTCAACACAACATGACAAATCAGTTTCCACATTAAGCAGTCTTGTTGGTTTCTGGTTGACATTTTTCATTACATCTGCAAGGTTAGACCACTGGCCGACACTGAACTGCAGAGACTAATTCAGAATGACTTTTGCTTACTGAGTACAGAATGGAAAATTGGTTGGTTGTTTGCCAAAGACATACATCCAGATGCCACTGGAAGCTGTATAAGTCATGGAAAATATAATTCTATAATGATCTGTGAAGTGATTGTACAGGGACCCTTCCTTAAGTTCTTCTGCCTGAGGCTGACTAATTCAGACCACAACCCTGACACTCAAACCTTGTAATCATTTGTGCCTCTTCAGGCAGAAATAATTACAATTGCTTGATCCAAAGAGAGATTCTTATTTTGTAGTGTTGCTGACTACTTTAATGCATGTTTTCATTCATATTGGTGATGTCTACACAAGACGCTAACTTCCAAGTAGCTTGTTACTACTGCGCAGTACCTCATTACTGCTGTGCAGTAGTGTCACATGGCACGAAGCATAAAGTGACGCTGCTTTGTAGTAGTAACGAGCCACTGCTCAGTCAGCATCACCAAAAAGCCATTCAGGGATGTTACTGTGCAGTCATTTAGTAGTTGTGTACTTGTGTGCAGTAACAACTTCAGTCAGTGTCTTATGTAGACAAAGCCATTATTTACTATGCAAGCAGTCTTGTGCATACATTTGCTAAATGCACAAACATACACACACATCGATATACATACATACACACATTATATATAAAATGTATTTATTATATATAATGTATCTAGAATATGCATATCCCAAAGGTTATATTTTCTTTAACACATTTTTGTTTTGTTCTAGTTTTAGAATAACAAATATTAGAATGCTTTGGTGAGCTTGAAACAATTGATTATTCTCATACCACTCTGCTAAGAAAGAAAATAAATCTGTCCCATTTAAGATAATATGATGTTACCAGTGCATACTGTTTTTTTCCATTATCTTTTTGATAAAAGAAGCTTGCTAACAAAACTCTCTCTAGTAAATTAAAAAGCTTGTTGAGACACTTATCAATAACTAGATACTAATTTCACGAAATTCAGTCAGTCGGTGTATGTAAGAATATTTCCTAGGCAAGCGCCCTCAACTTCTAGAGAATCTATGCTGTCATTGAAAAAGTAGTTTTAGCCCTTATTGTTCTGAAAGTAAACCAATATAATGCTGCCCTCTCAGAGGTACGTCTACATAGCAAATGTGTGATTACAGCGCAGATAAATATATCTGCTTTAGCTTTGGTGGTGGTGCACCTGTGGGTACTTGCCACTTGAAGGGCCTGAGCAGGCTGTGAGGCACCCTGCAGATCACTGCAGAGCCAATCAGCTGGTCACATGGCAGCCAGCAGGCTGCCTGATTGGAGCAGGGCTGCGCAGCCTCATTATAAGACCAGGCCCTGTGGAGCTGAGCCAGCAGTTGTTGCAGAAGTAACATCACCAGCTTGAGATCTGCTGCTCCCTGGAGCACTGGGTAGGGACTATGGGGAAGGAGGAGGTTCCTAAGGGCATGGGGCAAGGTGTTCCCAAGTCCAGAGAAAAAGGCTTTGGGCCTAGGGAATAGTGAGGCCAGCCTTGCAAAAGGGACTTAGAGCTATGAGCCTACACAGGGGCTAGGCATGTTCCTGATTAGAACTGGCAGGGACTGAGACCAGGGGCTCAGGTGAGCCCAGTTGAGTGAAGGGCTGCCTCATATAAGATATCTGGGGCCAGCCCAGGAAAGGTTGGCTCTATGGTGGGGCCCAGAGGAGGACTCCTACTGACTAGGGAGGTCAGCTGCTGCTACAGTGATGCCAGGGAATCTTGGCTAGTCAAAAGAAGGGGGCCAGGGCCAAAAGGCCAAAGGGCAATTAAGTCCACCATGAGGGGCAGGCCAGGGCTGCGGAGAGCTACTGTTACCCTGATTGGCCTGGAGGCAGGGCCAAAGCCTAAAGATGCTGAAGGTCCCTTCGATGGTGGGGGCATCACTGCCAAAGGGAGGACAGACTCAGATGAACAGCAGACCGTGATGAAGGATGCTGAAGCATAGCCTTTGGATGGAAGGCATCCAATAAAGGGTTAGAGAGAGATACGGCCAGTGAGAGAGAGCCAGGAGATGGAGGCTGTGATGGAGTGCCCAGGAGCAGGCAGCACAGTATGAAAACCAGGAAGCCCTGTGAGGGGAGAAAGGACCAGGGCAAGTAGGCCTGCAGTTGGTCCTGGGGAATAACCTAAAACTACACCCTCCTGGGGAGGATGGTGTGGTGGGGCTGCAGGTGCCAGGGCAGTCCTCAGGAAACGCCACACCAGTGCCTCCCTAGTGAACAGTGTGTATGGGGTGCAGGAAAGCCTCAGTCCCCACTTCCTTGTGGGTGACCCCATGGAGGGGAGTAGGCTAAGAGATCGCACCCTAACAGAAAAGCAGCAGGCCTGGGCAAAAACTGAGAAGCCAGGAGAGCCTGAAGCCCAGAGTCTGGGAGTAAGGCTTGGCCAACAGTGCAGAGGCCAGAAGGGTCCCAGGCCCAAGGTCTAAATGAGAGTGGGGCTTAGTTGGAGGCCCAAAGCAGGGTGAGGTCCAGGTATGTTGGCAGACACCTGAGGCTTGAGTGCACCGTAGGCCAAGAGTGAGGTCCAGGCATGTCGGCAGATACCTGAGGCCTAAGGGGCATTAGGCCCTGTAGCCCCACTGAAAGGGCAGAATGCAGGGGCTAGAAGCCTAAGGAGAGTCAAGGAGCCCACAATGTGTTTGAGAGTGGAGTCACAGACAACAAAGTCCCACTGCTCAAGAAGGTTTCTAACCTGTGTACAGAACCTCCACCTGACAAAGGAGGTACATGGTCCCACTAGGGGGAATGCCATACTGGATCTGGTATTGGAAACAGGGGATGACATGGTAGGGGACCTACAGATCGGTAGCCATTTGGGGGACAGTGATCACCTAATAATAGAATTCACCATAAGACGTCGAGTGGGTAAGGTAACTAGTAGGGTGAAAGTGCTAGACTTTAGGAAAGCTGATCTCAATGAACTCAGGCGATTAGTCAAGGACGCACTGCAGAGTAGGAGTTTTGAAGGGATGGGAGCCCAAGAAAGGGTGGCTGTGCCTTAAGGAAACGATCCTTCGGGCACAAAGCAAGAAGATCCCCGAGCGAGGCAAAAGAGGGAAAGGGGCCAGGAGGCTTCCATGCCTGACCAGAGAAATCCAGGGCAGCCTAAGGGCCAAAAGGGGAGCACATAAAAAATGGAAACAAGGTGATATCACTAAAGACAAATATACCTCCTCTGCTCGTGCTTGTAGGGAGGCAGTTAGACAGGCCAAAGCTACCATGGAGCTGAGGATGGCAACCCAAGTAAAGGACAACAAGAAATTGTTTTTTAGATATATAGGGAATAAAAGGAAGGCCCAGGGAGGAATAGGACCCCTGCTAAATGGGCAGAAACAATTGGTGACAGACAGGGGGGACAAGGCTGAACTCCTCAACGAGTTCTTTGCCTCAGTGTTCCTAAGCGAGGGGCACGACAAGTCTCTCACTGGGGTTGTAGAGAGGCAGCAGCAAGGCGCCAGACTTCCATGCGTAGATCCTGAGATGGTGCAGAGTCACTTGGAAGAACTGGATGCCTTTAAGTTGGCAGGCCCGGATGAGCTCCATCCGAGGGTGCTTAAGGCACTGGCCGACGTCATTGCAGAGCCACTGGCGGGAATATTCGAACGCTCGTGGCGCACGGGCCAAGTCCCGGAGGACTGGAAAAGGGCTAACGTGGTCCCCATTTTCAAAAACGGGAGGAAGGAGGACCCGGGCAACTATAGGCCAGTCAGTCTCACCTCCATCCTTGGTAAAGTCTTTGAAAAAATTATCAAGGCTCACATTTGTGAGAGCCCGGCAGGGCAAATTATGCTGAGGGGAAACCAGCACGGGTTTGTGGCGGGCAGATCATGCCTGACCCATCTAGTCTCTTTCTATGACCAGGTTACGAAACGCCTGGACACAGGAGGAGGGGTGGATGTCGTATACTTGGATTTCAGGAAGGCCTTCGATACGGTATCCCACCCCATACTGGTGAACAAGTTAAGAGGCTGTGACTTGGATAACTACACAGTCCGGTGGGTGGCGAATTGGCTAGAGGGTCGCACCCAGAGAGTCGTGGTGGATGGGTCGGTATTGACCTGGAAGGGTGTGGGCAGTGGGGTCCCGCAGGGCTCGGTCCTTGGACCAATACTCTTTAATGTCTTCATCAGTGACTTGGACGAGTGAGTGAAATGTACTCTGTCCAAGTTTGCAGATGACACAAAGCTATGGGGAGATGTGGACACGCCGGAGGGCAGGGAACAGCTGCAGACAGACCTGGATAGGTTGGACAAGTGGGCAGAAAAGAACAGGATGCAGTTCAACAAGGAGAAATGCAAAGTGCTGCACCTAGGGAGGAAAAATGTCCAGCACACCTACAGCCTAGGGAATGACCTGCTGGGTGGCACAGAGGTGGAAAGGGATCTTGGAGTCCTAGTGGACTCCAAGATGAACATGAGTCGGCAGTGTGACGAAACCATCAAAAAAGCCAATGGCACTTTATCGTGCATCAGCAGATGCATGACGAATAGGTCCAAGGAGGTGATACTTCCCCTCTATCGGGCTCTGGTCAGACCGCAGTTGGAGTAGTGTGTGCAATTCTGGGCGCCACACTTCAAGAAGGATGCAGATAACCTGGAGAGGGTCCAGAGAAGGGCCACTCGTATGGTTAAGGGCCTGCAGACCAAGCCCTTCGAGGAGAGACTAGAGAGACTGGACCTTTTCAGCCTCCGCAAGAGAAGGTTGAGAGGCGACCTTGTGGCTGCCTATAAGTTCATCACGGGGGCACAGAAGGGAATTGGTGAGGATTTATTCACCAAGGCGCCCCCGGGGGTTACAAGAAACAATGGCCACAAGCTAGCAGAGAGCAGATTTAGATTGGACATTAGGAAGAACTTCTTCACAGTTCGAGTGGCCAAGGTCTGGAACGGGCTCCCAAGGGAGGTGGTGCTCTCACCTACCCTGGGGGTTTTCAAGAGGAGGTTAGATGAGTATCTAGCTGGGGTCATCTAGACCCAGCATTCTTTCCTGCTTATGCAGGGGGTCGGACTCGATGATCTATTGAGGTCCCTTCCGACCCTAACATCTATGAATCTATGTTGGGACATGTGACCAAGGTAAGTCTCTGGATGCCCGAGGCCAAGTTTACACCAGAGGCCAAGTGTGGCCCAGCAATGGGGCCAGGCGAGTAATAGTGGAAGTTATTTTGGCTGCCATCTGTGAGGCATGGGACATGGTAAAGTGTAGGTCAGAGCCACGTATTGCGCTCTTGGCATCAGGGCATTAAATGTGTAGCCTCCTGCATTTTCAATATGCATTTCCATCCGGTTTCAATACATCAAGCATGGCAGGCAAATCGGGGTGGACTGCCCTAGACAAGTGGGTGAGCTGATACTGTGACTGGCCCTGGGATGGCCCCCTTTCACAGCTTTACTCTAGTTAGCATGGGTGATGACTATACAGGAAATGTGACAGCAGAAACTTCAGGTAAAAACCCAAGTCCATATCCATATCCACTCCACCATATGTTCAGTACCATTGTTATAATAGCCAGTTGGATTAAAAGCTGTCTTAGATATGCCTACTTGCACTAAAATAACAGCTTCATTTGTTGGTAGATATACTTCAAAGTCAGTTGTTGCTAAATTCCTCTTCCTCAGCTCAGACCTTTACCATTTGCAGCAAAGTGGAAACATACCTCTGTTCTTAGAACCTTTTAAGAAGCAATTAAAAATAAGGAAAACATCACTCTGTTCTTGAACACTCTTGGCAAAGTCTAGATTACAGGGGAGCCCAGCAAAAGACAATGACTAGCCGGGACAGAAGGGGTGGTATGCAGGCATAGCTTGCTCCAGGTGAAAGGGGGCAAGTGGCAGCATGGCATATCCCCCAGTCCCAGTGCTGCCTCATTCACATCCCATGCTCCCCACTGCTGACTGGCAGGGCAGAGCCCCCGCTCCCAGTGCTAATGTGGGCACAGCAGTGGTGGGAACAGGGGCTATGCCCTGCTGCCGCCCCGAGCGAGCCGCACCTGCATCGTGCTCCTCCCCATGCAGGCTGGGCAAGCAGCAGCAGGGCATAGTCCCACTGCTCCCCACACCAGGGCAGAGGCAGGCACAGCTGGAGGAGCCATGGAAGAAGCCCCCATGGCTGCACTGCCCATCCCCATCCCCACCCTCCTGGCGCTTTAAAAAACAAAGAAAAAGTAAAGCCCTGCCCTCACCAGCTCTGCCAGCAATGATCAGGACCTCTGAGGGCTCATGGCAGAGTGCCCCCCCTGTGCAGCCCAGGGCAATAGGGGGCAGTTTGGTACTTGCATGGCAGCTGCCCCATGGCATGGGTGCAGCGTATCTTGGCAGGGTGCTGCACACTGCCTGGGAGCTGGGATGGTTCTACCTGTCAGACAGAGCCCAGCACCACTCAGCCCCAGTGGTCCCAGCTGCCAGACAGCACACAGCACCCTGCTGAGCTGCACTGCATCTGCGCTGTGGGGTAACTGCTGCGTGGGTGCCAGGTGGGGTGGGTGATCCCTGCTGCTCCCCACTGCCCTGCACTGTATGGGGGGGACTCTGCCATGAGCGCCCAGAAGCCCCAATTGCTGCTGCTGCAGCCAGTGAGTGCAGGCCTTTTTTTTTCTTTCTTTCTTTTTAAGTGCGAGGACTATGCTGGGGATGGGCGGGGGATGGGGCCAGGCAGGGCAGCTATGGGGGCTTCTCCCGTGGCTCCCCCTGCCTGGAGAACCTACAGCTGCCTGGCTGTGCCTGCTTCTCCCCAGCTGATCCGAATCACTAAATCTCTCCAAATCAGCGCTGAATCTTCCGAAGCTAATTCATCCAAATCAATTTGGGACAGTGATCGAAATCTCCAAATCGAATCCCTGTCCCCTGAATCAGCCAAATCCTAATACAAATCGAATACTTCCCTATTTACACAGACCTACTCCATTTTTCCAAAGAGCAGACTGGCTATAATGGTAATAGCAAAATTACACTCATATAATTAAACCAAGTGCACAATTAAATAAATATAAGTCTTTTATTGTTTTAATTACTGGGGATCTCACAGAAAGGTTTTGTTTATTCTGACAAGCCAGAACCACCGAATCAGAAGTTTGGGAGGGACCTGATGGATTATCTATCTTAAACCCTTGCATAAATTCAGGATGCAGTATTCCTAAACCATCTCAAACAAACGCCTCGCCAGCCTGCTCTTGAAAATTCCAGTGAAGGACATCCCATGACTTCCCAAAGCAGTTTTACATTTTACTATGGAACAGTGAGATATTTTTTCTACGTGAGACTTAATTTATATCTGTTTTGTTGCGATTTAAACCTACTGCTTTGTATTTGTTTTCTGTGGGAAGGAGAAACAGTTGCTCCCCCCCCCCCCCACACACACTTTTTATGACAGCCTTTCAAATATTTTAAAGTGTTAGCATTTCCCTCCCCCAGCCTCCCAACTACTCTCTTCTTCTCCAAGATAAACATACCTGGTTCTCTCAATGCTTCATTGAATGGCTTGCATTCCAATCCTATAATCATTTCTGGATTCCTTTCTGTCAGCATAAAGTACATTTTTCAAGTCCTCTGCCTCTTGGTTTGAGTTGGTTTTACTTCTATTTATGAATTATGCTAATTATTTCCATTTCAATAATTTGTAAAACCTTATCAATTATTTTGAGGCAAATGTTGATTCTAATGAAGATTAGAAACAAAAATAATGTTTTTTTCATCAAACAGTAGGTATTGCAATGGCAGCAGAAAGGTCTTACTGCCAGTTGTTGTTGTGGTTATAAGACCCACCCTTTTATAGAGTAACTTAAAATAGTTTTCCATTGGGCTAGATCTAGAATATTGATATTCTAGGTTAAATTAGTCAATCGTGATGGTAATCAGGAAACTGTTTTGGATGAACAGATCCAATCCAGTACTTCTTTTAACTGAACCTATCTCATATTTCCTATACTCCTTTCCTGTATCCATGGGAGAATGAAACCACAGGCAGAGTATCCTGCCTAGGAATGAGGTTAGGAGGAAAGAATTCTAGTTATGCAACATTTCCTTCCTAGACATTTCTCTTCTTATAGAACTGCTCAAGTCATGATTTCCCCCCCTCTATCTTTACCTTTCCCTCCCTTCCTTAGCTGCTATACAAGAACATTTTCATTTAAAGAAATATATTCAACCAAGAAATAGTTTTCATTCACAGAAAGGGCATTTTTTTATCCACACTAATGATTTCCACTATAGTGACTGAATAAAATAAGCTTGTTACAAACATAATTCAGCTTTCAGTTTCCAAAGAATACTGGAGAAGATGTACACGAAGGCAGAGAGGTTAACAACACACAGGCCAGAGGGAGAAAATGTGTTCTACTGTAGGTTTTGGTGATCCGGGATGTAGTAGATGTTTTTGTATGTTTCCGAATAATCTTATTTTCAAAGCTTTGCATGCCACAGGCATATTGTAACTTTAAGGGCATAATATTACTTCTTAATCTTATTTTATGCTTTCAAAATATTTGTTACAGGAAAGTGAACTCACAATCAGATCTAGTCACAAGGTATGCTTTAGTGACTAGATTATTTTGTCACAGTTTTCTAGCTATTTACACATTTTTCAAAGTGCTCCTTAAGCTCACAAGAGTAACTATAGATAATGTGTATGGAAAAGGCATGAAACTAAATAGTATCTTTGGGCAGCATGTCTCACTGTATACTCTGAATTGAAAATTGAAAATAATGGATATCCTCATTTTAAAACATGTTTAAAATTGTGAAAATCGTCCCCATGAAGCCCAGAGGACCCACAGAAGTCATATATACAGAATAGCAGAAAGCAGGACAGGGGGGCAGCTTACAGGCTATCTGGGTAAGAAGTATAAGCTTTCATAGGTGACAGCCTACTTCATCAGATGCTATCACCTATGAAATCTCATGCCCCTCTGAACCAAGACAAAGATTACATGTGTGATTTCTTCTAAAATCAAAATTACACATGGATTCTGTGCTGTTTACAGTTTAGCAGCAGACAAAATAATAATAATTATAAAAAACCCTGAGCTGAACATTCGGTAATCTAGTTTATACAAATCAAAGACTACTGCCATACTAAGTTTATTTCTAGTCAGAGATAAGGTTTATTGTATTACTAGTAATTAAATGGTCACATGTCATTATTAAACTAATTTCTATACTCTTCTTGCCTTGATAGCTAAATTCAGTCTGGGCAGAATATACACTGCACGATATTGAGCCAAAAAAATCATAAGGTATTATGTAATTCACATTACATAGGCGTAAAATACCTTTGGGACCTTTACACAGATTTACAAATGAACTTCATGATGGTGAGGCTCACAGGCTTCTATGCTTTTGAGTGAAAGTGGTTGAGGATGTTTTGCTCTGTGCTAAACTCAATGCTGTCAGTGGATATTAAGCAAGGTCAGCACATGCCTATTGGACAGCAGGCATGTGCTGAAACCAAGGCACAGGGACACCTGGTCTGTGAATATCAAATGTGCTTAAGTGTGAGAAATTTCCTGAGATGCTCTGCTCAACTCAGGTACCAATGTCGTGGGGCCCGTGCAGTAGCAGAATTTTAGGCACCCGAAGAAAATTTGTGTAGTTATGAGCACAGGAGCAGGGCACCTGAGCAGTTAGGCAGGAGTTCTGTGGGTTTCACTCTTGAACCTAAATTCCACTTAAAGTGCACTGTGGGCCATTGTTTTGTAGATTCGGGCCTCTGGAACCATTTCATTAAGTACATTTCTAAGTACAAAAAACCAAAACTGCCTCAAACACAAGCAGCAAGCAAGTTTCAACCAGTTGCAAAAAATAAGATGTTACAACTTCTCTATTATAAAAGAATCATTACTTATTCAGGGACTTTTGATTTTCTTTTTCTAGGGTATGTTTCATTGTCTTCTTGAAGAGCCTTGTGCTCCAAT
This sequence comes from Alligator mississippiensis, assembly GCF_030867095.1. Classification (NCBI taxonomy): domain Eukaryota; kingdom Metazoa; phylum Chordata; order Crocodylia; family Alligatoridae; genus Alligator; species Alligator mississippiensis. Next base: position 325,627,853 of record NC_081824.1, read on the forward strand.
CTCATTGCTGTTTTACTCAGAATTATCATTTAAATATAACTGACAGTCATTAAGTACAATAGCTGTCCCTCACTTTAGCTATAATTACGTGATAAGGGTAATGGTACCGAGAGTCCTAGTTGTTGATTTGTATGCACTGACAATAAACTGTGTAAATCTGTGAAAGAACAAAATTCCTCATTTCAAGGGCATGCATTGAAATTCTATACTTAGATGGAACATATCAGAAAACTTAGTGGGCAAAGTATTGCCCACTTAGTGGGCCTCCTCGATTAAAGAGTCTGCACCAAAATACAGCATCAAACATACAATGGTCAAAATTGAGCCTCTTAGAGGTTAGGCTAATATCACTAGTTCCTTGCAGTCCTGGTAGTTTTCATTGCCTGGCTACTAGGAAACTTTTCCTTCCTCACCCCCTAAACTACCAATTAACCTGAAAATTTTATTTAAAAACAAGCAAATAAAACCACCATTATTAAATTATATTTAGCACTGGGATTAAGTGTCAGAATGTAAGTACTGGCTACCAAAACTTTCATTATATACACAGCTCAGACAGATAGTAATGCAGCGCTCCACCACACCTCTGGCTGGTGCAACTTTAATCTGGATGGAATATTTATGGAAATGGGAGAGTTGCTAGAGTCCACACACAATTCTTGGCCTCTAGGCTGAAATGTGAATGAGAATTGTGTCACGAATATAGGATTTGGACAGTAAGATCACTACATTTTTGGTCACTTACAACTTAGATATTCTAGATGTGAAAAATGTCATGATGCCATTGCCAATTCATTATGTCACCTACTCCAGTGAAAGATAATTATTAGAAAACAATGGCAATCCTTGGTTGAACATTCTCTTGCATGTGAAAATTACCAAATTCATTATATTTAAAACAAAAATACCATAGGCTAAACTATATCTTTTTAAAGAGAATGCTTATTGTTTCCCTTGTTCTGTCCCTTGTGAAATCCATCCTTACCTCGTGTACTTCAGTGAGTGTGCTTTAGTACAGAATGTACTCCAACATCCACATAATTACATAAAAGCAAGGAGCTAGGAAAGGGAGTTTTTCTCAGAGTAGCAGACTCACAAAGTTACTGAAGAAGATTTTACATTTAAAAAGGCAAAAAAAGAAAAGAGGGTTTTAATCTTTTTCCCAAGCTGCCAAACTCTTCCTTCCCTCCTCACAGCTTGCCAGGAAATTCTCAAAGCTCGTCTCTTTACTGCAGTTCTTTTGAAGAATACAGGTCAGACTTAGGGGAAAGTAGAACAAGCTTTCAAGAAGTTGCAAAGGTCACCAGAAAGAATCTTAAGAGCTCAGCATTGCAAATAATTACCATCAGCATACTAAGGGTGCATATATATGTTTAGGGATCATGTTCTAATGCATGGCACTTTACACAAAGTGCCATGAGTTAGAACCCCCACCACATCCCCCGTGACCCAAGAGACATTTGCCTGTTGGGTTGGGGTGGGGGGGGAAAATCAAACCTGCCCTGGCCAACCGGCCCTCTCTGCAGCCCTGCCTCCCCACTCCAACTATATAGCGGGGTAGGGAGAAGGAGGGGGAGGTAGTAGCAGAGCAGCAAGGAGCTGCTGACTGGGCTTTGCCTGGCCAGAGCTGGAGTGGTGGGTAGGGTGGAACAAAGCCTCCTCACCTCATGGGTCCCCCTGCCCACCACCACCTACCCTGGGTGGGGTATTGAAGGGAGTTGGACTAGGTCTGCAAGGTGAGGGGACTCTGTTCTTCCCTGCCCCTCCCCCCCCTCCCCCCCAGCTCCAGCCACAGGAGCTGTATCCTCAAGGATCGGGGGTTGCATCCCTGTGGCTGGGGGCATTATCATCTGATGGAGCTCTCAGCCACAGGGGAGACCCTGCTATATGGGCAAATTAAAGTTTGATAACAAGCAGCTATAGTTAGTATGCATTTTTGAGGTCTAACTTTGCAGCTGGTTGGAGTTATTATCTTGTGAGAGCTATGTGCAGCTGGGCTCAAGATAATTGCACCATTAACCAGTTAATTGCACAATACCTATAACACATAGAGGGAGTTGTAGTTATCTGTATAAGTCTTAAGTCAGGTAGAAGGCAAGGCAGACTGGCAGCTGAAAGACTACCTGGTTCACAGAGGGATGAGCTTTCACAGGTGATAACATCTGATGAAGTAGGCTGTTGCCTATGAAAGCTTATGCCTTTATGAACCCCGCCCTGCCTTCTGCCAGTTTTTAAGGTGTAAGAAAAAAGCAGGGACCCTAAAGAAGATGTACTGTAGAGATGCTATTGCACAACACTGATAAAAATATTTATATTCATGCAAACTTATATAGCATTAATGTGGGAAATTTGTTTTTAAACACATGAGCGTATTAGAAAGGTGGGTTTATAGAAATATGCCTTGCTTGAGGAAGGTTATTCCCAGACCAAATACCGTGGAGTATCTTGAACCTGATGAGGCAGCTATCATCAGAGAAAGGATTCTGGACTAAATGAATATAGGCAGTCCTCGGACTTACGACACAATTGGTTCCGAAAACCACGTCTTAAGTTGAAATGTTACAACTCGGAACTAATTTTCTCATAAGAAACAATGAGATTTGTTCCTGAACCAAGGCCCGATACCGTATTTTCACCAAAAAATACCCCAGAATTTTTTACTCAATCAATTATAGATGAGTAATACAGCTACATTAATGTATTTATATTGTAAATAGCAATCAGATTGATTTGGAAGGACTTCTTTGAGGTGACTTTGATGGACTTTTTGAAGGGTTCTTGGCTGGAGTCTTCTCAGGAGTCTTGGCTGCAGGTTTTTCTGGAGTCTTGTCTGCTTTCTTAAAGAAAGTGTCCAAGGAAGTTTGGACAGATGTTCTCCAGGGAGATGAGCGACACAGCCGGCAGGACATCACATCAGATCAAGTGTTGTAAGTTGAAACTGACATCATAAAGTTGAAACAGGGTGTCAATTTATAAATGTTGTACATGCGAAATGTTGTAAATTGAGATGTTGTAAGTCGAGGACTGCCTGTACTGGGTCTTACAAAAGCTCTTATATTCCCTTGATGAACAATTAATTTATTAATGTTCATAGTAAATAGGATGATCAAATTTCCTAAGCCTCAAAATGAGACACTCTGCTCAAGCAGTCCTACCCACTCTCACATGCTCAGCTCTCTCTTAGCTCTAGTCTCAGCTGTATGTGCTGGTGAGCAGCGGGGGAAAGAGATGCAGAGCTAAGGGATGCCACAGGACTAGAATCTTCCTATTGTAACCTCTACCTGAAGAGTGCCACCACAGTTGTTTTTGTCCAATGAAAGGGACAAAAGAATTTGTTTTTTCAAATGGAAAAGAATGCCTGGCAAAGTTGTTTAAAAAGGACTGGCCTGGTAAAATGGTCACCTTACTGGTTAAAACCCACATTCGGCCGTTACACCTATTGGCATTTGCTTTTCATCCAGATCTCTGACTTCACTCAAATATAAGCAGTTGCGAGCAAAGTGAGGGTAAGCATAACAGAATATAAATGGAAGTGCTGCTGTTAAAAAAAATAAAAAAGCCATTGAGTACAGTATGCTCTATGCTGAGGTGGTGACTGTGGAGGAGGACAATCTCACTAAACAGCCCAATACAATAATGCTTCTTTAAAAGAGCAATGTTTTGATATGATTATCTAATCTAGTTTATAATGTATGTAATGTAGAGTTTTAAAAATGGAAACATTCCCCAGGCAAGGCTGGGAACCCCAAGCACAACAGCATTGTGTTTGTGCATGAGTTTGAGAAAGTGAGCCCAACTGGCTTGAGGAAAGTAAATCAGAAACAGCACAAATAGGAAAGTGAATTTGATTTTTAAAACTTTTCCATGGTGATGAGCTCTCACCTTTAACACAAGAGAAGGCAACTGTGTTGAAGTGGGAAGGCACTCCCTACACTCCTACACTCTGCCCATCACAAGACTGACTTGAATGAGGCTATCAACTGGAAAGACGAAGGTGTAACTAAGAAGGCTCAGGGGATGGCTGTTACCTTAGCTTCCAGCTAAAACCTGGAAGAGATAAGAGTTCTGAGCTGCCTTTTGTGTTACTAAGGGCAGCACTGAAGAAAGAGACCTGAACTGATTTACAGGGGAAGCTTTATTTCAGAACTGTTTAACCTCAAGGATTAGTGATGAGTCAAGCCTTACACGTCATTAGCTTGCCTTCAAGATCATGGGTTTAAAAACAATGTGTTTGGGATCTTCTTATTCATTTCCTGATGGTTGAGCCTGGAGGCTTCATATTTTTAAGGCTTTATTTGCAACCAAGAGGACTAGAAACTTGCATTGAAATGAAGGCTGAGCTTTCCCAAGTTGCATGATTCTAATAGGTGGGCTTTTAAGAAAAGCATTAAATGTCTCATAGCAAAGCTTTGAGAGTTGCCAACACTCTCACCTTTTCCTCAAGGTGAATTTGCCCATCAGTTTACAGCAGCATTAACAATTTGCTTTGGTAGGCAGAAGAGCAAACCAGAGAGGAATCTTACTTCTTCCTGCCAGTGAGTAATTATATTAACAATGATCATTTCTTACTGGCAGCTGAAAACCAAACTGAAGATTGCTGTTTGAGGGACACACAATACTATCCCCCTCAAAGAGTCTCTGCGCAAACTAGTAGAAGCAGTAGTGTAACAATGGGTAGGTGAGCAGGGCACAAGCTGGGGCACTCCTTATGCTTCTATCTCCCATCCCATGAACCTTACCTGCAGTGGCTCTGGCTACGGTGCACATGGAGCTGGGGGAGTGGCTGGTGGTTTGCTGCTGGAGGAGATGTCACCTCCTTTTGTAGCTGAAAACCAGTGTGTTTTTTGGCTGCTCAACATGCATGTCTGCAGCAAAAAAAAAAGGCATCTCCCACAGCAAAAGCAAATCTCTGGTTGCTTCCTCTGCATCATGCGCTGCCATTGCACAGGGTATGGTGCTGGCCAGAAATACCTATGACCATGAGCACTGAGGTAGAAGTAGGGTAAACAAATCCTAATGTAGCAAAATAAGGTGATAAATGTATCTTTATAAGTTACTACTCAGTCTTACCACACAACTCTTTTGATAGCTATTAGCTTTTTTATTTCACCATGTACTTTTTATTCATACACATTCATAAAAACTAGCATATCAAGAGTATTTCAGACATGTTCTTCTTTGGATCTGTATGAATACTTGCTAAAAACACTGAGTACAGCTCACTAGAAATATCTTCTATTTCCATCTGTTGCTTTATGACATTAATTTTAGGAGATGGATAGGTAGCCAAACACATGCCAAATAGGATTAGGCAGACTGATGGAAAATGCCTCTAAAGGGCCAGAACAGCTAGCCATTGGAGTGATGCCATCGCCCAATTCTGTCCATCTTCGGATCAGTCTGAGACATACTTTTAAAAAAAGCATGAGATAACATTATTTGTTGGCTGTATATTCTGGAAATTGTCAAGGTATATGTACTGCTCTAATAAATAATTTATAAGATATTTCTCATAGAGGCCAATACAAGTTCCTGTGAATTCCCTGAAAAACTTTCTTTCACTTGAACAAGCCTTGGATCAGACCAATTTTGCTAGGGGAATATTTTTTCTGAAGTAAAGCAGAGAACAGATACCCAAGCAGAGTCTTTGCTTTTTCTTTAAAGATATGTTTCTCAAATATTTCCTTTCAAAATGCCTTGGGGAAGGAAGCACTCCCTTTTAGACAGCAAAGGACCATGTATTTCTTTTATACAACATAATCCACACAATGTTATGTATTTTAGGTATCTTATGATTCTGTCTAGCCTATGAAAACTTATATCTTTAATTAAATATATTTCTAATTTAGTTTATAAGGTTCAAATCTACCCTGCCTTCTTCTATGAAGAACCAAGTGTACACTTTTTTCTGAACAGAGATGGCACTGAATCATTTACCAGTCCTTGACCTATATGTTCTGGGAGTACACAAGTGACCAAATGTCAGGCAATGGTAATTTAGTATTTTGTTTTATTTTTATTGGACTGTTTTAGCAAAGTAGGCAACTTTTCCTATTATTTCTGACACTCACAACTGCATTTGCCAATGTTGAGAAGATGGAACCAACATATCTCTGATTTTGCCTCCATAAGTTAAATTAGAGACAAAAATGTATGCTGCAGTAGCACTAACTACTTTGAATTACATACCAAAGGGGCACTGCTACGTTATGGATGGCAACTGGAAGGTACAGAGAAGGAATTTATTTGTCATCCTGACCTTTTTATTTGATTCCTAAGTGAACACTTCTGATAAGAAGTTTTTCTTCTCAGTGCTAATAAAAGCACTGAAATTACTTCAAAAGAATCAACTGGAACAAGTCTCTCATGAAAATGCAGGTAATTTAGCATGAGAAGACTAGTATGCAGACACTTCAAAAAAACCCATATTTTTTACTTGTGACAATTTAACAGCTCCAGAGGAGCCATAAGATAGTGTTATGCTGGCATATATTGACATAGCTTTTTAAAAAGCCTAGTGTTTACTCAGTAGACTATGACCTTGAAGCAGTCAATGTGTCATATGAAAACATACTTTAAAAGTGGGCAGAAAAGTAACTACTATAAAATACCGACTTGCATAGCTGTATCTCAGTTTAACATGATCTTTTTAATCAAAATGTCAAGAGCAATTACTAATTAGTCCCTATTGCAAATACATCATTACTCAACTAAAAAATAACCTTAAGATTTGTAAATTACATCAGACTAAGGTGTTCACGTCAAACTCATCACCATGGCACATGAGCAGAAAAAGGATTCTTCAACTGACAGTTTTTTTTCTATTGTTCTTGACACTAAGCACGTCAGCATGGGACATTTACTGTGGAGCTGCCTAATTAGCTTTCTACACGTGAATTGCTGTTAGGACGGATTACCTAATTAACTACACCACAGGATAGTACCTGTAAATACAAGCAGCAATGCATGTATAGACTCTGTCAGGGCTGGCAGGGGCATGAGGGTGCTTCAGTGCAGGGGCTACCTGCCAGTTAGCCCCACACTGGAGCACTGTTGTGCCTTCGCCAACCCCTCTGCAGCATGCTGAGCTGGATCAGAGCAACCCCGGGGTGCCAGGCTGACCGAATATTATTTGCTCTGTTAGCCATGGCAGTATGCTGGAAGCTGAAGTTCAGGTGCCTTGTCTACAGTGATGGGGAACTGAGGAACAGAGACTAAGGGAGACACAAAAAAGGATAGAGGTACCTAATTTGCTACTGAAATCAATGATAAATTAGTCATCTCAATATCTTTGTGAATCTGGGTCCAACTGACTTGCCAAAAGTCATGCAAGAAGTCTGCAGAACAGCAAGAAATGGAAGTGGATTGCAAATGAATTTTCCCCCTGGAAATTCTGATTCACCAATTATTTCTTGTGCAAAACTGTGACTAAAAGCTCAATTAGTGAAACTCTCTGTTGAATGAAAAGTTCAAAGAAAAATCAATTTGGAGAAGTAGAGTTGTTATTTTGGAGTTCAGAACTAACATTATTCTGTGTTCTCCTGAGCTGCCTCATGAGAGCTGTAGCTCTAGGACTCTGACATATTTTTCCTTTCAGGTCCCTTTTGTCAGCCGGACTACAATTCCCATGGAACCTCACAGTCTTTGACAACGGATGAGCCATGTCAGAAATGCTATCCATTCCAATAAGAAATACATCTGAAACTAATGTTTCCTCATGAAAAAGCTCAATTCCAACCCTATTTTTACTACTTTGTGTTGTGTACGAAGAGATTTAGTTAACTGTGATAAAATTCACAGAAGTTTTGGGCTGGAAGGGACCTTGTAAGATCATTGGGCTAGCCCTCCTGCTCTGGGCAGGAAAGACTGCTGGGGTCAAATAACCCCAGCAAGGTGTGCGTTGAGTCTCCTTTTGAAGATTTCCAGGGCTGGTGCCTGCACCACCCCTGCTGGGAGTCTATTCGAGTCTGGTCACATTAACCGTGAATAAGTTTTTCCTTATATCCAGTCTGAAACCTTTTAGGAGTATATGACTGTTCCTCCTGGTTTTCCCCTGGAACACTTTGGCAAATAGACGTTTGCTTAGCCCCTGATGCCCTCCCCTGATACATTTGTACCAAATTTGCTGTCCCCTGATATATATGCTGCCACTAAATCCCCTGGAAGTCTTTTCTTTACCGGGCTAAACAATCCCATATCTGGCAGCTTTTCCTCATATGGCTTACTCTTCAGGCCTCTAACCATAGGAGTGGCTCTTCTCTGGACTCTCCCAAGTTTGTCCCCATCCTTCTTGAAGTGTGGCGTTCAGAACTGAACGCAGTACCCCAGCTGTGGCCTCACCAGTGCTGAGCAGAGTGGACTTTTATAGTTTGCCTGAGATGCATCAGTTGATGCATGCCAGTGTATTGTTTGATCTGCTAACTGTAGCATTGTACTGGTGGCTCATATTCATTTTATAGTCAATTATGACCTTCAGGTACCTTTCAGATATGGTGCTAGCTAGTGTAGCACCACCAAGCCTGTAAGTTTGTGACTGATTTTTCCTCCCCATCTGGGGAGGAAAAATATTTTAATACCAATCTTGTATATCTTAAGGTAACATTCACAGACTTCAACAGATAGATATATTAATACCCCTATAAAACAATAATATTCTAAATAAAAATTAGATTGTCATGTGAATGATTATAAGAATTTTAGTTTTTTCTGTACCCTCTAATTAAACATAATACTACAGTTATGCCTATAATTACAGTATATTAAGTGCTTTAGGTATTTTAGCATGGATTATCATGCTATAGTCCTTGTGGGTTCAGCCTCTTCAAAAGCAGGCTAGTTATGGATTTAAGAATTCTGTCTCTCTAGTCACATATGCAGAGGCAATGCTTAATTATTAAATCTAGAGAATCATACAATAAAAGTATTTTTCATGGATCTTGGACTTCCTCACATGACTTTTTCCCATTGATCTGTACTCCCATTGATCCGCAAGATTCAGTCCTTAACCAGAAAGAGTGTTGCCAACCTGGGATCCTAAAGGTCTTGGAATTAGAACTTTCCCCCTTGGAAAAGGAAAATGGAACCCAGCTGTGTGCTCTTCTAAGGGATTGTGAGAATAGATTTAAAATTTGTGAGTTTGTTTATAACAGTTTTGATCACTAAAGGGCCAGCTGAGATCTTCTGACTTCATGGGTGCTGACCAGCCTGATTTTATAGGAAGAGGCATAGAAAAATAATTCCAATAAATATTTGAAACTCTCTAAAATATTTTTTCTTGTAGCAGAGATGTCATGTACATTAACAGGGTTTTGTTATTTCTTAGTTGGAATGATCTGCATAAGTCACAGCTTTACAAGTAATGAGAAATGTTCACATCCCAAACTCATGCTGATAAACTTTTATGTAGCACACCACAGCCATGCATTCCTCTCTCTTTGTCCACCTACTACCATATTTACCCAAATACATGATGACTCTGACTGCAAGAAGATCCCCCAGTAATTAGATGCTATACATGGAAAATTTATACATTTTGGATATGGGATTGAATTATTGGAGGTTCATATTAAATTCATCATCCCCCCACTACTGCAGGTAGTGAGGAGAGAAGTGATGAGTGGGGCAGTTATGGGGCAGGAAGTGGGGGATAGTGGGAAACAGGTGATAGGGGCAGACAGTATGGAGGTGGTGGGGTAGCGAGAGAGGCAGGCAGCTTGCCACCTGCTGCCGGTCTGTCACCCATGTGCACCCCACTTTCACCCCATCCCCCTCATCCCCCCCGCCCCGCCTCAGGCTGCCTCGATTTCCCTGTTTCTCCCTTTTCCTCCCTCCACACTGCTTCTGCCACCCACAGACAGGTCCTTGCCCCCACTTCATCCTGTTCCCCACTCCCCACAAAGTTTCTCCCCCTGCCTGCTTCTCCACCTGTCCTCTTACCTTTGCTCTGCACTGGCAGGCTCCATCTCTGCTGCAGTCTGGGGCATAGAGCATAGCTCCATCCTGGCCCCATTGCAGCAGCATGGTGCTGGCACTGCTGTTCCAATCCAGCCCCATAGCTGCAGCACTGGCTCCCCACCACTGCTGCTACAGGGCTGGGCTTGAACCATGCTCCATGCACCAGTCTACAGCAGGGATGGAACCTGCCAGCAGAGAGCAAAGATAAGGAGGAGTGAGGCAGAGGGGGAGAGAGAGGAAGAAGTGGAATGGTGGGGTGGGTGCCTTGAGGGTGGAGTGGTGGGGTGCAAACATAGGTTAAGGAAGAAAAAATGGCAGGGGGTCAGACTTGATGATCTGCTCAGGTCCCTTCTGACCCTACCAACTATGAAACTATGAAAATTATTTGGGGGCTGAGTGCATGCACGCATGTGCACCCCCTCCCCAGCCGCCAAGTAGGTTAGTCTGTTGGAGAAAGGGGGGGGAGAGGAAAGGTGGGGGGCAGATCGAGGCCCCCACGGTGAGGGAGGGAGTGGGGAGAGGCAGGGGCATGGGCAGGGGTGAATGGGGCTATGGGGCCAGGATGGGTTGTGGAGGGTTGGAGCTCAGATGGCTCGGATGGCTCGTCCAGGACAGGTGACATGGTGGAGCCCAGTGGTGGAAAGCACATGGCATTGTGTGACTCCTTAGGCAGCAGCAGTGAAAGTGGGCCACAGAGCCCAGCACACAGTGGTAGCCTGCCTCTGCCCTGCACACAGATGGGGGGGCACGTGCCCCCTGGGTCTCCCCCAAGGTGCATGCAGCAGCAGGAGTTTCCCCACACCCCTGGAGGACTCGCTGGGTTCTGGCCTTCCATATGACCCACCCCAGCTGGGGCCCCATTCACCCCAGCCTGTGCCTCACTCCTTCTCTCAATGTGGAGGCCTCAATCTGCCCCCCTCCCCACCCCCAAGCCACTTCCCTTTCAAAGAGTAGACTGACACTTGCCTGCCAGTTCTGGGCAGTGATCCACACATGGGGCTACAATCCTGGATGCATGCACACCCGTTCCCCACCCCTGCTGCAGCCACTCGGAGTCTGTGGCCAGGCTGCCCTGCAGCCCTATCGGCTGCCCCACATTTGGGGGGCTAAGCCTCATTAGCCCCTGCCTTCCACTGCCTATGGGTGTGAAGAGGCAGAAGGGGAGGGCAAGTGGCAGCTGCAGCTCCAACTTTGGTTCCAGCTCTAGCCACAATTCCAGATTGGGGCTGGAGCTACAACAACTGCCTGCCCCCTCCACCCACCCACTGCTACATGCTCAACTGTAAGGTGAGGGACTTTTTCCCCATGTTAAAAGGGGAGAAAATCCTTGTCTTCTAATTGAGTAAATACAGCATATGTACACATGCTATATATTTATTATGTATTATGTGTCCTGTGGGAAATTACCTTGAGAATTAAAATGGTGTACTGCAAAATCTGTATGATCCAAATACCTAAAAATCAAATTATTTGCTACAAGAAAAATATTTCTGCATAAGAATATGCTTAGTTTTCCTTCCTTTACACTTTTCAGTTTATGCTTTATTTCCTTTTTTGGGGCTTATTGATCCCTTGGCAGCTGGCTGGAATTACTGCTGGCATCAGTGAAGTTTTTAGATAGTAGCACAAATGAAAATATTACGTGATCATAGCTAATGTCAAACATGTGTCCTTTAAGCCAGATCTGGCCTGAGCAGGTGGGTAATCTGGCCTGCCAGGCTTTTTGTTGCAGCTGCCAGTAGCCAAATAGTTTAAGCTGCCCTTGCTCAACCCTTTCACCATATGGTTGCTGGGATGGCAGTGGCAGTGTGGCCAGCAGCCAGCAGGTGAGCACTGCTGCAGAATGTGGTGATTTTGGTCACTGCTGGCAACTAAAATTTAACAGTGTTCACCCCCTGGTTGCTGACCATGTTGTGGTTGGGGCAGCTGCAGCTCTGTGTGGTGAGTGGCACTGTTGTTAACTCCTGGCTGAGGGTGGGCACACAGCAGTGCCAACCATAAGAGCCAGAACCCCTAAGGTCCAGGCCCAACCCATGAGAAGCCCAACATGAAATGAATTTGATGCTCCTGATATAGAAATTGTTTCAATGATTTTATGATTTTAGAAAAAGTACTAATTTTTCTAATGTATTTCCAAATATTTTATTAAAGGCTTTTAAAGGAAACTGAAATGTAGGTAAAGCATGTAGGAGTATTTATAGACCTGAAGGCTAGCTACACATCTGGATAGCTATAAACTATAAAACTTTGTTAGTGAATGTAGTGAAAAAAGCACAGGAAAAGGCATGAGCTAAGTAATTCAAGAGCAAATGGAGCAGAAAATAGATTACCAGGTGGTTTTGATATTTTTAGCTGTCCTTTAGAATTAGGAGTTGCTATTATTTTCATTAAACTCCAAATTTAATTAAAAGATGTCCCTTGCCCCATGGAACAAACAGGACTTTTTTTTAAATCACAAATCTCAGATGCACTGTAATGATGTATAGGAAAGAACGCTAACCAGAAACACAACTGATAGGGTAAAAAAGTCAGTACAGGTATTTAACCCTGTTATTTCTACCCATTATGTGAAATTTAAAAAACCTAAGGTCATTCAACTAATGGGACCATATTTTTTTCTTTAAAAAGGAAATGTCTTTTTATGCATTGCTGTCTGAGTAAATGGCTTGCTGAAAATTTAAAAGAAAAGTGAATGTCATACAGTGGTTATATCTCATAGAGCAGGAGATATGACAAGGCCTTTGTCTCTCTTGGGTTCTTTCTGGTTCGACATGTAATGAGTACAAAGTTGCATTTGACAGAACTTCCTGGTTTAGTTAAGCTGAATTATTGAAAATAAGGGTAGAAGTCAATGGACTAAAATTATTTTTTCTTATGGAGAAGGTAAAATAATTCAGGGGCTTAAACCTCCAGTAAGGGGAACATGAATTAAAAAAACAGTTTTCATTTCATTTGCATACTGTACATGATATCTGCTGATGAGGAAGAGGTCAACCAGAGTTTGTTGCAGTCTGGCTTCATTGCCGAGGTTTGAGTTTTCAGTATTCTTACTTTGTGTCTTCTCGGGTATAATATGAAGACAAGGTAAGAATACCAAAACCCTTAGGGAGCCACTCAGCCTGAAATAAGACCAAAGTAATCTTATTTCCCTGTTACTACTGCTGCTTCCAGGAGTCCCATGAAGGTTGGGATGCATCAGTAACAGTGCAAGTCAAAAGTCAAACAGCTAGGGAATATTTTCTTTGCAAACTGGCTAAGAATTGGTGATAAAAAGCAATTCAAGCTAAAAGTATGTTTTTCTAACCATTTTTCATATTTGACATTATGACAGAGCTGGTCTATTATCACTTCCAAGGTCAAAGCAGGGCTGGATCAAAGAGAGGACTTCCAGAGTTGAATTCTGCTCCTCCCACTTTCCTCTCTCTCAAAAAACACCTGTTGATTTACTTCAGAAGCTTTCAGCACATCTGCCCTGCCCCCCACCTTACAAGCAGCGTATAGCCTTATAATGTGCCTTTGTACCTCTTTTTCTTTCACAGAATCAAAGAAAAGTAGGGCAACAGGCAACCTCCATAAGCCATCTACTTCAACCGCCTGCTCAACACAGAACTATCTCTATCCAAATTATCCCATACAAGCATAGGTGGATCCAGGATTTTAAAAAGCAGAGTTTAGGAACAGTTACTAGGGAGCAGCCATGCAAGGAGCTGGACTTGGCCAGGGACAACAGTGGTGGTGGGCAAGTTCCTGGGCTGGTGAGGAACACCCAGGGGGATCACACAGGGGGAGGGAACCCATATATCGCTAGTTACTGTCTCTGCTTGAGTCAGGCTCCCCATGCAGCCTGGTTGGAGCAGGGCAGCAGCAGTGTTGGAATCTCTTTCCCACCCCTAGATCAGCTGGGGATAGCAGGGAGAATAGTAGTGGGGGGGAGGGGGGGGCGCAGGGGAGGGATGGGAAATGCTGCTGTGCAGAGAGGGGAAGGGAGGAGGTGCCAAAAGGTTTCTTAAACTTAAGAGTCCCCAGCGCTGCTCTTGCAGTGTGGTCCAAAAGGGGAGGTGTGAATACGCCACTGCACTCTCTCTGGATCCATCCCTACATACAAATCTCAGTCTCACCTAGTCTTAAACCTACACAATCACCCCTACTCCATGACTACAAACATATTGCCCAAAGACACCAACCCCCCCCCCCCCCAATGTGCCACAAGTAAATCAAAACAGCAAGGGCTGCCAGCATTTGCTACTGCATGTGTTGTTAAAATGTACTTAAAAAACCCAAGGAAGATACCCATGACCCCACTTCAGAGGAACAACCCCCCCACCCTGCCACACACACACACACACACACACACACACACACACACACACACACACACACACACACACACAGTGGGCATGTCAACACATGGATTTAAGTAGGTTTAAATTTAACGCACATTACGCATTTTTTGGCCAGTGTCTACACATGGTGAGACCCAGGACTAACTTTAGTCCCAGGTCTGTTCAGCCTTGCCATGTGCCCCTGTGGCCACTGGGAGGGAGCTCCAGACTCTGGCCACATGGCTGCTAGTACCTGGCAGCCATGCTGAAGCCAGAGCCAGCTGCCAGCACTTGGCAGTCATCTTGAACACACCCTCACACCCTCTGCACATCTTGAGCACACCCTCTGCACTGTGAGCTCTGGGCTGACATTTCTTGTGCCAGCCCTGAATGCAAGAACTTTGCACTCTGTTCCATGCCCTTGCCCTCCCTGCACAGGGCCTCTCTGGAGAGGCACCATGGGGCCAGCCCCTCCTTGTGCCACTGCTGTGCTCCAGGCATGCCCCTGCTTGCCCTCTGCTGCATGTGCCCTGAGTGGTGCATGATGAGCTCCTTGTGCAGGCAGAGGGCTGCCCAAGCCACTATGTTGTGCTGATGATGATCCTGCTGGTGCCCTGGGCATACCAACATGCCTGGTTTGGGACCTGAACTATGATGGTGGATGGGACAAGCCTGGGCTGACTTGTAACCTCCGCTGTCACTTGGAGGACTACCTGTTGCAGTGCTACATGTCCCTGCCCTCCCACTGCCAAGTAGGACATTGCCACCAGCATTGACACCTTCCTCAGCATGTGAAAGGGCTGTGCCTGCCCAGCTGTAGGGACACGGGCTGCTCAATAAAGTTTTGAACTTTATCCTCCCTGTCTGCATGTTGTGTATGGTGAACCAGGGGAGTGCAGATGGACTGAGCAGGAAGTGGGGGCAGGGGACAGGGGCATGGGCAGGGCCAGGAATTGGGAGGGCCCTCCCCCAGTGCAGGACTTAACACATGTCTGGGGCTGATGTGGCTGGCTGCTCAGCATGGGGCTCCCCATCAGCGATGGCATCTGGCTGCACCCAGTGTCCACGGCCTGTGGTGAGCAAACCCCCTCCCTCCCCCCACAGGTAGGAGCTGGCACTGCTGGAGGTCAGTGGTGGTGTGGCCAGCTGCTCCTTGTGGCTGGGTGTGGGGCTGAGCCAAGGGTGAGGTAGCCACTGGACAAGGCTCCCTGAACTGCCAGTGGATACAGCAGCTGGGGAGGTGGGCAGGAGAGGGTAATAAAGGCCCAAAGCCCCCTTCTCTGGTGATGCATCTTGGTTTTCTGGGCATGACTGGACCAATGATTGAAGTCAGTCATGGCCACCCACTGTGCCCACAAAACCTTGGCCTTCATGTGACACTGCCATGCTATCCGGGGTGGCCTAGCACATGCATCCCATCTGAAATGGCCTCATAAATGTGGGCATTCCAGTGCCTGTCCCACATGAATGGCCTCTGGACATTGGCTGTGCCCCAGAAGACCACAATATTGCTGTAACAGGGAGGGGGGGGGGTCCCCTGGCACCTGAAGAGATAGATGCCACCCCCTGTTTTAGGGCAGTGTGCCCCTGCATTCTCCTCCATGCCTTGATATAAATGAATCTATAATGCTGGAGGCTGTCCCATTTTGCAGCCCTGATGAACTGGGCCAATCACATGGCTCTGAACCATCCCTACACCATGTCCCATGCCTCACAGATGGCATTCTATTTTCCTGCCTACTTCCCCAGTCCCTCACTGGGCTGCACTCAGCCTCTGGCCCACTCAGGCCCCACTCAGTGGGCTTTGGCCCCTTGGTCCCTCACTGGGTCTATACTCTCCTCCTTAGGCCTCAGGCCCCACTCACTGGGCTTTCGCTGCTCCATGGGCCTTTCGCCCCTCAGGCCCCATTCAGTATAGGCCATGCCCCAAAGTACTTTTCTTTCAGGGTGTGCTCCCTTAGCCTTTCCCCTTCACAGAGTAACTGTCGCCGAGCAACAAAATACACATGTAGTCCCTGTAGTGACGTGGAGCAGGGCAATTTGGCAGAGGTGCTGACCACCTACTTGTTTTGCCCAGCAAGGGCAGGAAAGGGCTAGTTCTTACCAAGTGATGCAGAACCAACACACAACACTGCAGTTTGTGAGTACCTGCATGCTGAGGATTAAGAAGCAGGCAGGTTGTGACATCACAAACCTGTGCTCGCCACTGGAGCTTTAAAGACCAGGAATGCTGGTCAGTTGGGAGAGAGAGGGCAATATGCCTGCCGCTTACTCTAGCAGAAAGCAGGGTAAGCCATTTGATGGTGCAGTACAGGGGAGCAGAAAGCTCTGCATCAAAGCTCATGTCCCAACACCTGAAATGAACATCCCAAAAGAAGACACCAGGAAACCCTCGTGCCAAAGTCCAGAGGATGAACACTCAACAAGAAGGGTAAAGTTAAAAACAAAAAAACCAAAAATCCCCAAATGGGAAAAATTTAGAGTAGAGGTACCAACTCATAGGACGAGTAGAACCTCTTATGTTAAACAAAGGGCGCACAATTGAGTGAAGATATGAAGGAGGTGCATGCAGAGCTCCTAATAATTGATTAATGAAGTTGATATGGCAGAAGCAAGGAGGCCCACAAATTGATCATTGAATTTTCCGTTGGGATTATTATTTATTATATCACCTATGAATTGATTGTATTTATATTTCATGTCCATGAATTATTTGAGCAAGCAGGGCAATTCAGAACCTCTTTTGGGCAATTGATGAGCTAAGCCATCAGGTGCCCAGGCACCCCAAATTAATTTTTAAGTGTGCTCCTCACACTGATACAAAGGAGACAGAGTAAAATTCAGGCCGAGGGAAGAACCAGATAACGCTTGCTCACAACTGTAACAACTGGAGCCATCAAGTCTCGGCTGATGAATGGATACAGTGTAGGGGAGGCAGAGCCCCAAGAAACACCATTGATGGGAATACACTCATGATAGTCATTACCAGCACAAGAACCTTCCTTTTCTTTATTCTTTTTGAGATCAAGACATGGTAGGAAAGTTAAGGGAGACTTAACATGAGCAGATAGCCCAAAGTACCCAGACGTTGACTCTGGAAGGTTGCCAAAACACAACATCATGGTCCAAGCATACAAGACACCAGCTATTTTGGCTTAAACGGGTACAGTAACCCCCAAGGCAGTGGGGGCTGAGGCTTTCCAGAGTACCATCCCTGCCTTTCACTGGAGTGGCACATGTATGGAACTTCCTGGGGGCTGCCCTGCCACAGGCAGTTCCACCACACCAACCAATTCCAGTAGGGTGCAGTTTCAGGTCTTACCCAGGACCACAAGGAACCTCCTCCATCCCCATAGTTCCTAATGTAAACCTCCAGGTGTTACAGGAGCTGCAATCTTCATTTTGGTCAATATTACTCCTCCAGCTCCCCAGATGCAACTGCTGGCCCTGCTCCCCCAGGGTTTTGGTTTATAATCTACCTGCTCAGCTGTCCTCCAATTAGACAGCCCTCTGCATTCAGGTGACTATGTAATTGGGTCTGAACACACCTGCCGGCTGCTTCACAATCTAAACCTACTTTGCTGCAAATTCAAGCTACTAGTCTGTCTTCCTCTTTGCAGCAATGAAAAAATAGGCATTTCCCCTCTTTTTATGGTAGCCCTTTAGATAGATGAAGACAGTTATTATTTCCCTTCTTAATCTCCTTTCCTGAAAGCAGAACACTCTTCTCTTTTACATGCATAAGATGATAAATTCATAGCAATATCAGTCCAGTATGATATATAGTTGGCACACCTCTGGTTTGTTTGCTTTTTTTAAAAGTTGTCATGTATAAATCACTGTACACATTGAGTGTTTATACATGTGCTTCAGGAGTGTGGGGGGAGGGGCTGTAGTTAAAGTGCCTGGTGCATCTCGTGTATCAGTGTTCCCATGCTGAAAAATGGCGGGGGGGGGGGGCATTTTAAGTAAATCTTGTTTAGCTCGATAATACATGGAATCTGCTGGAGTGTGGATAATTACTATGCTCCAGACGACTCAATTAATTGATCGAGTCTGCTCTGATGCGCTGTAATTACAGCATGTCAGAGCAGCCTTGCTGCACGTGTATAGGTGCCCATTATTAACATTCCACACATTGTTATTATACTTGTTACTTTTATTAGCAAAATTAAATTATTCAATTTAGTTTGGCTTTTCATATTCTGTAAGATTGCAGTTTACCTGGGAGGTTTTTTTATCCCAATCTGCTATTAATCCAAGAAAATCTGAATGCTTGTGGATCACAAGTGAGGGCTAGCATTAATTAAGACAGGCAAGAGATTCCCTGTTAAATCTTCCTTATATTTGCCAACCTAACAAAATAGGGTCACATTATATAATAACGCCTCACATTTGGCAAGGTACTTAGCCTTTGTTATTTTGGGACTGATTTACAAAAATGAATTCCCAAAATACTGAATGTAAACTCTGAAATCTGAAATCTTTGCATTTACATAGGTAAGTAAATTCTTCCATGGAAGGTTATGAAAAAGCTGTTTGCTTTTCAGAGTAAGATATGAAAAAAGCAGTTTACCAGAATTGATTTAAGAAGAGTTTAAGAGACATGAAAGTAATGATACAAAATGAAAAAAGTGAAGGAAATTAAGGTGTTTCAGCTTTTTTTAGAACGGTTTATCTTTCATTAATTTTAATATACATACAGAGGTGATCTCCATTATGAAAACTGAAGTAGTTCACTGTACTCTACAATGCTACTGAAATCAGTAAATAAGGGCATAAAAATCTGGCTATAAATATAATAAAAAGATCTGGCATTCTGTTCTCCACTGCTATGTAGTAACTTGCCCTAGTACATTTATATGTGCAGCTACCAATAGCATGGGCTGTATTATCAAAGCACAATAAGGTATTTAAAAAAAATAAAGGAATATATAGATCAACAAATATATTTTTCATATTGATTTTAAATTCTCGTCAAATATTTTTCTGCATTTTTTAATGTTCTGGATAATATTTAAAACTTGCCTACATAGGTTGTTTACACAGGAGTAAGCCCAGCTCCACCACTGATACATCTCCTTGCACAGGAGTATATCCGTAATAATCTGGAAGTTTTGTTTTTTATTTAAAGGAGTAATTTTGTATTAGAATAAATTTCATGGGAATAATGTTCACCTGCAGGTGTCTCAACTCTTAAGTAGTTTGGTGGTCTGCCAGTAGCCTTCTTACATTGCTCTGTGACCTGTCCTAACTTGCCACCCTATTTATTTGTATGTCTATGGTCAAAGTTACTGAACGTCACTCACCTCCCTGTTCATATGATGGCAAGTGGCCAGGTTCTACCTCTATATACTCAAATAATCTTGCACTAATGCCTTGCTAGTATACTGCCATACGTTACCTACTACCCCTATGCTGTGCCTTCTCATTGTGCTTATTCTGGAATCATGTAGAGACTCTGGACCACCTTCTCCTCTGGGGAGAAATGAAAATGAAATCCTCCTGACCCAGCAAAGAAACCAGGAGATTTATGAAGCCGCACCTAAGGCAGTGGCCACGCAGGATCGCAAGAGGCAGTGCCACATACAGAGAAAGGATTTGATGACAACTTACAAGAGTTAAAGACAGGAACTGCACATCTGGAAAGTCTCCAGCTACTGGTTGCTCCTACAAAGAGATGAACAGGACTTCTGCAAGGATACTTCTAGACCACTGGTTCTCAACCTTTTTTGTACCAGGATCCATTTGTAAACATCAATGACCAGTCCTGACCCAGTACCCCTCGCATCCGACCTTCTGCGCCCCAGCCACCCTGTGTGTGGAGGAGGGGGTGGGGGTGTGGGGCCCAAGCAGCCCCTTTCAGATTGGACCTCTGCCAGCCTGCATTGGAAAAGCCATCGTTTCCAGGGTTTTTCTCCTTTGAAGGAAAATCTATTTTTAAAGTTTGTTTGTGACCCTTTCATATATTCTTGCAACCCACTTTTGGGTCACGACCCACGGGTAGAAGTTGTCTAAAAAAAATGTTTCTCATTTTGTCTCATACCTGGGCAACTGCCTAAAGGATGTCAAAGACAGCTAGATTACTCCTTTTAGAAGGACATCCCAGACAGACAGGAGCTCTTTAGTTCACAGGTCCAAGCAAGACTTCACATAGAACAGACTGACACCATCTTTCATCCCCACTTCCAACCAGCCTGCTGCTCCCAACAGCCCTTAGTCTGTCACCTGCAAGCAGCAGAGCTGAGAAGGCTAAGCATGCTTTTGATTTACCTTTCTTGTGGGGGATGGTCTGCATGTGCCAAGTGATTCAGCTAGGCTTAATCCTAGTCCTGGACATTGCCACATTGGTTGTATATGACTGAGTGCTGTTTCTGAGTTCTGCTTCCCTTTCCTTTGCATTATAATAGTTTGCTTCTGTATGTTGAAATGGCCACTGTGATGGGCAAAATGCCTTCTCTCTTTTTTCAGTACCTTTTTCCATTCCTCCAGTTGAACAAGCCCCTCTTGTCCCTGCATTCTCCCAACATGACCCCAGTGCAATCCATTGCTTAGCCAGCAGTAGGCACTAAGCCCCCTCCTTCCTCCATGCTGCATGTTCGGCTCCCATGCGTGCTAGACTAAAGCCAGCAGCGACAGCAACAAAAACAAAAAAAAGAGTTTCTTGATGTAGAAACATGTGTTTGGAATGCCAAGTCCTGTATGGAGCTACTGCATTGAGCATCTTGCATTCTGACAACTCAGAGAGCTCTGCAGAAAATCAATGGAAGTTTGTTAACAACCACATTACTAAAATCTCATCACGGCCTTTTTTCCAGTAAAATCTGAACTTTCTTCAGATGAAGAAATGCAAGAAAGACTTTTATATCCATATCTATCTTGAAATGACTTTTTAGATATCAATATAACCCTTAAAGGCTTCACACTAAAAAATCCCTCTATTTCAGTTTCAAATTTCAAATTTATTATGACCCCACAGCAGTAATATCCTAAACATGACAAGCTGCTCACTACGAAGTGCAAGTTACAAATCACAAATACTGCCCCCCTTCCCCACACAAAATATCTCAACCTCATCACAAAACTATGTTAACAGTCCAGTGAACTTTGACCATGTCCTCAGGGTATTTTGGAGACAGAAAGAACTTTAGTAGGACTCCAGCACTGCACAGCAGGGCTTCCTCTTCCACAGTTCCCAAGTAGGTGGCACCATTCTACCTCTCCAACCATGCAGCAATCAGAAAGCACCATTCTAGTGAATAACAGCAAGGTGCATCTTGCTGGATTTCCCTTAGCTTTAATAAAATAGATACTTTCTTTCCTGTTTAATTGCAAGGATCAAGGACACCTCCTCCTGCGTTAGGACCTTTCTGTAGAAGGACAAATGCAATCACCAGGCCGGTTGCATACCTCCAACCATTCCCTATTAACATTGTTAATTAGATACCTGGCCCCATGCAGTTGCCTGACTATAACTGGAATACAAATCAGCATGCATCTCACTAGAAACCAGCTCAGCAAGCCAGGGAGTCTTAATGCATCAAGCATACCAAAGAGCTAGAAAAAGACTTACCACTTGCAGGAACTCTAAAGACTGGGTAGTGGATCTAGAAGTGGCATCCAAAATTGGTAGGGTGACAAAAGACTCTCTTTCCTATTTTCTTTGCTACAATGTGCAGTGACTGCTTGTTATTTTTCTTGCTTTAGGTTTTTGGCACAAGCTATGTCCAAACCTTCAGGACAACAGCATTAACATCAAAGACTTGACAATAAAGGGAAAGAAAACAAAGGTGAAGTTCGAGGAGTTTGTGGGGACCACTCTAAAACATGGGAGAATGGCTTTGGAATCGAAGGAGTTCCTAAGACAAGAAAAGGAGGATGACACAGAGAAGATGGGAACGGACAAGGTTACTGAGGAAAAGGGCAGTGCAGCCACTAAGAAGCTGCTGAAGAAGGAGTTGAATTTGTTCCAGGGGCAGGCACAGTGACAGAGTAGAGCTTGACTAGTTACAGAGAAGACAATATTAATGGCTGTAGGCATGCAGCGTATGACATTATGAACAGATGCTACTGTTGGAGAATACAGACCAAGGATTTTTCTTTCCACCTTATTCTCCCTCAACACCTCATAGGACATGCAGCAGCTGCAAAGTTCACCAGATACAGACACATAGGAATGTGTCCTACTGGGACCAGACCTTCATCACTGGAGGCCCAGCCATGGGTACATTGAGTTGGACAGGTATAGTAGCTCCCAGTTGGAGCCCAACTCCTTTGATTTTGATTCCCCCAACCCAAATATTGAGTTGTTCCCATGATACTCCAGACCCCAAATTTCCTAAACAGACACAAACAGAAAAAGCTATTCACCATGGCTATGAGTCTTTTCCCTCAAAACCCTCCTCACTTAAACATTCATCCCTTCAAGGCTTTCATTATGCCACTATTTGCAGAGAGAAAATGTTATAAATGTTATCAAACATTGCACTTTTGCTGTTTGTTTGGACTGAATTTTGAGCCATAACATTACGCATTATGCAAGAAAGCCTTGTTTTCTCCCACCACAGACCCCACATACAGATATACCTGCAGCCCCAAGTGCTAAAATAGATGATATGCTAAAAGCCAGTTACACAGAGAATAAAATAATTTAAAGAACATAGAGCACGCACTGCGGACCACACATCACAAAGTAGCTTCTCTCTCACACACACCCACGTACTTGTTTGACATTCTATTTAAAAATTCATATAGGTATACTAAGCATACAAAACCCAACACCGCTTATCCACAAATTTTGAAGCAACAAATCAAAACCTTTATGCCCTTTTCTCAAAGTAGGTGTATAAAGGTCCCTTGGATAACGTGTCCTTGACAGCTGGCTGTCATTTAGGAAGGAGCATATTGCAGGCTTCTCAAACTATCCCTGAAAGTCTCTGAACCTCTGCTTCCCAGCTTTGGGTGATGTTCTCTCCCTTGTAGCAGCAGTTGGGTGGAACACAACACGTGGCTATAGTTCAAATCTGGCATTACGCCCCTGCCGCAAGGATTCCACGTTGTGTCTGCTATGTTTCAGCCTTCCAAAGGCAAACTACAATGTCACCCTTCAGTTGCTGGGAAGATAGTACAACATTTCTTTCCTCTAATGCAAATATAGAAGGAAAAGCTTCCATCAGCCATGGCAGTAGAGATCAAGCAAGGTCTCCAAAGATGAGGAAACCTAACCCAGGCCATTAATATCAAGGTTGGCTATGCTGACAAACCACTCTTTCTTCATTAGGGTAACAGACAAGAGTTCCTGAAAATTCAAACTGCATGACCTTTTCCAGACTAATCCACATTACCATTAGTGAACTATTTCAGTGGCAGACCACCAGGCTACCTTGAAACCAAACAGAAAAGTAGCCCTTTCTGTTCATAAACTCAGTGGCTCTGTGTGTGTGGGGGGGGGGGGGGAGGGGGGCAAATAGGAATTTAGGTTCTATCAGCCGTCTGTTGTAACTGGAAAACCCGGTGTATGCAAAGCAAACGGGACCTCCCGATGACTGGCAAGCTGTACAACTTGCTGTAACAGCAGTTTTAATTGGCATCATGAATCACCATAACAAAGCCACAAGAATCAATCTGTCTGCATCAATACAGTTCTTTTATGACCAGTAATCATGATGATGGCCACATCTGAATGCCTCTAAGGTTCTGGGCCAAGTTCTATGTCATGTCATTTTGACAAAATATTATGACCTTTGTCACTTTGTAGCCAATGCTGGCCTAGGCATCTTGTATCTGCAACACTTGCCCATGTTGTTTTCTTGAGTCTAGAAATTGCACTGAAGAGAATGAAAATTCCCTATTGAAACAATTGCACCCTCCTGTCCTCACCTATTTCCCCATTCTCTTCTATATGGAGTTGCAGGTCAGGAAAGGGAAGAAGGAACTGATGTTGCTCCAAATATTGCTGCCAAAACAGCTCAGTCACCCAACAGCTGGTTTGCAAAGCTATAGCTGTCCAAGAGAGGAGTGTGCAATAAATTCTCACAATATGCTGTGTATTTCTGACAGCCAGAATCTTAGTGTGGAAAGCTACTTTGACCATAATAATATATGTTAGGAATTTGAAAATAGCACTGGCTATCCGAGAGAGGTGGCTTATGGACTAGCAAAGAGAGGAATCATAGCATTTTCAGACCTCCAGATGTGGAATGTTGAATACAAATTACTATTGTGGAACCTGGTTCTCCATGACTGAAGCCTATCGAGAGCCAGGATCTGCAACAGTGACCCTGTTTAGATGGGACAAGTGAGAGAAGAAGAAAAAGAACGTCAAGATAGTTTTCTGGTTATCTTCTCCTATCTCATCATGTGCTACAAGAGCAAATTCACAATGCATGTGACCCATGAGCAGCCCATAGAAGCTATTGAGGATATAGTTCTGAGGAAACCTCCCTTGGAGTAGAAGCAAGCATGCTTGGTGGAGTAATAGCTGGCTGCTTGTTTAGACACAGTTACATGGCAACAGTTACAAAGAACCTTCTTATTACTTACTTACTATCTTATACTTACTGAAGTAAGCACATCTTAGTTCAAATTAATCCTCCCACGTCAACAGGCTGTGTTTAGCTGTGTTTAAATTTAAGGGCAGTAATAAGAGTGCTTTCATCAGACTAGGAAGATGAAAGCTACTCTTGTTGGTTTTCATCCAAATACGTCTTTTATTTTCAGTTCCAATGTTCTCAGCACAGCCATTCCATAAGTCCTTGTTCTAATCATTGTGCTTACTAACTATAAAGCAATTTGTTACTGCATAGCAGAGATGCAATTCAACACAGACATCTTAGTATGATGATGTAACTTGAGGCATAACAATTCATTAAGCCCAGGCATTTAGAAAATACTTTTATTATTTACTGGCAATTGGTATTCTTTAAAGATCTAGCCAGCTTATTGTATTACTTAGGACCAAATATTTCCAGAGTCCTTCAGTCCACTTCTCTTAAAAAGCAGAGAATGTATTTATTCCTTTATAATGGCTTAAAGAAAAAATAAATGAATAAATAAATAAAAATGGCTGCTTAATTTTATTACCATGGAGTTAATTTTTATACTGCTAAAGTAAAGGGTACTTTGATGAAGAACAAACATTTATTTTCATTAAGCATGGGTGAATTTTGTTATATTGGCTGAGCATGACTATGCATCACTATAAATTTCAATAAGAAAAGACATTTTTGAAACCTTGGACACACACATACACACATGCATGCATGCACACACTCTACAGTTTAACATTTGCAATATCATTTACATTTTAAGTTCTAAATATTATATGAGTATAATGATTTTTAATAAAAATATTTCCCTAAATGTAAAGCTGGCGACTGGGCTATTCTGGCTCTTCACTTCTCCAAACAAGTTTTAAATTATTAATACAAATTATGGAATGTTATGAAAAATATAATGCTACGGAATCTCCAAGAACCGCATACTTTTACATCAGTGATGCTCAATGTACAGCCTGCAGGCCAGATACAGCTCATGGAGCCAAGGCAGCCACTTGGTGGGCTCCCACAGGTCCAGAAATCTGGTGGCTTTGGAACAGTGGCATTATTATGGTAATTTCAGCAGCTCTAGGTGTCCCACAGCCATTAACACTACCCTGTTGCTAAATATTTGGACCTGTGGGGAGCCCCACATCCCAGATGACATAGCCCAGGGGCAGGCAAAATGTGGCCCGTGGGCCAGATCTGGCCCACCAGGCCATTCTATCTGGTCTGCGGGGCCCCTAAAACTTTAGAAAATATTTATCTGTCCTGGTTGCCTGTCAAAGATGACAGGAGCCAGGAACAGTAGGACCCAGGGGGAGCTGTCAGCAGGATGCAGCAGCCCTGCCCCACCCAACCCCCAGCCATTTCCCTGCTTTCCTGCCCCCAAACTGCTCCAGCACCATGCATCTTCTGGCTGCAATGTCAGACTGCAGGAGCCCGGGTCCATGGGCTGGTACGCGGGGTGTGTGTGTGCATATGATGAACCCCACATGCACATCCTACCACACACATGCACCCACACCTCCACTCCCATTGCCATACATGCAGATTCCCACACCCACACCCCCTTAAGCACCCCAGCCACCCTCCCCACACACACATCCCCCCACAAACCCCACACCCATCCATACCCCACATATCCACACCCCCCCACATGCTCCCTCACTCCACACCCACATCCCCCATACCTATCCACCCCCCACAGACACACCAACACCCTCCCTTGCACTCCACATACCCACACACCCACAGTCTCTCACAAACTTATACCCTCCCACAATATACAAGAGTAAGACTTCATTTTAAGCTATTATACAATCACTTCTATGTATGCTACACAAACACATGTAAACCAGGACAAACATATTTTTTAAAATCAAATTAATTAATGTTTTAGATGTTCACTTTTTAGAATATAATTCGGTATTTTTCTCATTCCAAGATGGCAAAATCTCTTGCTGAACAGAGTACTTCCAGGGGCTGGAGCCCCAACAAAGAACTGGACTCAATCCATCCAAAATTATATGCAGTGGAACTAGGTCATCTCCTGACTAAGACAAGTTCAACATCAAGACATGCAGTTGAGAATAGGGTAATCTATGTTGGCTGTAAGAGCTGGGTGAGTCCGTGCCCCCATGGCAGAGTCCCACAGGGTGCAGGGCCACTGTACAGCTGTACAGATGTATGTACAGTTCGATCATACACTGCGCTAACAATAGGGCAGTGTGATTGACTGACTCACACTGACCATGGTCAGCCTGTGCTTCCCTGCAGCCCAATGTGGGGATTATGAAGGGGTTTTGTTCTGTTCCCTGCTGGAGCAGTAAAGTTCAGAAAGCAACACATTACCTGCCTGAGGGGAAGAAGAGGATGCTGAAGCAATACAGCAAGAGAAGTTACAGCATGTACAGACATTAACCCTGGCTGGTCCCAGATTATTTTTCTCCTGCAGTGGCTATTTTTAACCTTGGAGAAAAAAACCTGAATATCTGTCTATTCATGGTTTCTATTAGGAGAGCAGCAACTCTCCCAGGAGAATGGAAGTGGAGAATTGGGCACTTCCAAATATACAAAAGTCTCCCTTATTGTGTGATGACATTAAAGTTACCATTCCATTCATTGTACGTCTTGATATTGATCGCTCCTAAATAGTGGTATTAAGTACACTGTGAAGAATTTAAACTCACAGGATCTGTAGCCAAAGTACAATAAAAACAAGCCAAGCAGCTTCTGCTATATTATTTCATAGTCTGTTCTTTAAATTTTATCTGTTTTGTATGCAGTTTGCTTACTCCTTGCCTTGATTTTAATGACATATTTACACCCTGGTCTTGTTTTTTAGGTGATTTTCTCTTCTTAATTTTAAGAGGTCTTCTTCCAGAGAGCAGTTTTACAATTCCTAAAAATATGACCTGCCTTTTTAGTGAACCAAACAAACTTGACTTCTGGGCATCTGCCTGAAAATAGCTCAACAGAGAACAACAGGATGCAAAAGTCATTGAATATTTCCAGAAATAATGATATCTTGTGTGTTACAGCTGTAAGCCAGGCAGGATCAGTATCTCTAGGTTTCAAAGGATGACCTGAAATCTATTTAAATATTGCCAGTAAAGCAGGAACCAAGAAAATGAAATGGATTAGATTGACCTACCGACTTTCTTCATTATTACAAAATGAATATCTATAATCGTTGCTATACTTCTGACCACTCTACATTGCAATAGAACTTCTCAATGTACAAGATCAGGCTATCTAAAAGCAAATCCATTCTTGTGTCTTTGATCAGAAATACCCCAAGGTGGCTTTAATGCTGAGTTACACAGCTTCCCATTTATGGAAAAGTTCTTATTTTTCAAAAAGGCTTATTTTAATATAACCAGTTCTAAAATGAATCCCTAATCATGCCTTCAAGCTTAATGATAAGAGGAAGTAATATAAACAATGCAAACTTAGCATCTCCACTATCCTCATTTATTAAAGCTGGCATGCAGTACAAATTTGCTAGTCATAAGAGTTTTGTACTTAATTTTGAATAGTTGGGGGGCGGGGGTAGGGGAAGAAAGTTTACTATAAGCTTTGGCACAAGTGGACATCATTCTATATAAAAGTAATCGATGCAAAAGAAATGCTCCTGGCTATTTTATAGAAACAAATGCAGATAAAGTACTTGGGAGGGATAAAGTACTTGTTGAAAAAGTGAGCTTTTGTAGCGGTAGAATGATAAAAATGGGACCTCTTGGATATAATTTTTAATGTAGGATATTTTCTTTCTTTGGATTTAAAATTTCTTGCAACTAAATGCCTTCATTTAACGTCCCTTTCAACAACCTTAATGGGTTCAGAAACATAAAAGTGAAAATCCTCACCACGTATTTTAAAATTCATTTGTAAAATTATTAAAAATAAAACAGAATATATATTTTAATGCAATACTGAAGGCTTGGCTTGGCATCTCAAGCATTTGAAATGTCCAGACCTTTCAGTTGAATTGTCCTCATTACCTGAGTGTTGCCTGTTTTAACTTTTGTTTCAAAATACATGTAGCTTTTGCTAAGGTTGGCATAATAAAATCTAGGGATCTATATTCTGAAATTTAATTGTTTGGTTTTTTTTTCTTTCATTCTTCAACTAATGAAGGCAGATTTGTTCTCAGCTTTGCAGTAACTTTCACAGGGCTGGATAGACATAACCACAGACTTTGGCATCGCTAGTTCTAAATATCTCTTAGATCTGTTCAGTAGTAGATAATACAGTCATGCATGCAAGCAAATAATACTACCACCCCAAATTAGTATGCGAGTATATATCCCCAACTTGCGGGCAGAAAGCTCACTCATCACTGATTGCCTACTAGCTGGAAAGCAAGATTAAAACATTTTCTCTGTCCCTGCTGGAAACCTGAGACTCAGCATTGCTTTCGAAGTAGTGAATGTATCTATAGGTGACCTTGGTTAAGATACACTATTTTTCAGGCACAGAGAATTGATTCCAGATGTCCCCATTGAAATGGTAGTAAGCTCTTTATGTGAAATGAAGTATTATATAACCCTAACAGGTCACTATGAATTGCATTAAAAAGAAGACAACTTCTGTCAAACCCCTAGAAGCAGAGAAATAAAGAGAATGGTAGAAAAACAAAGTTTCTCCCTCTAATTCAGTAACACTTATAAGTTTTATTTACAATACCCCAGCTAAGATGTTAAGTATGGGTGCGTACAGCTGTTTGCTCCACCCAGTTTATGTTCACAAGGCTTGCTTTAACCTGCACAAACACAAATGGGGAGTGGCATGTACAGCTGTTTGCCAGTCCCAGGAGCTGCACAGGGAAACTGGAGTAAGTAACTTGGGGTGGGGTAAGGGACAGGTGGGACTGTCTGGTTTTTGGTGGCAGGGCTGCAGGAGGGAAGGGGTTATCTGTCTGGAGGGTAGGAGTGTCAGGGTGGGGGCACTAAAATTAGCTGCTGAGGGTTGGGGGGGGTGGGGTAGGCTAAGGAAGAGCACAGCCCTGAGACTGTGGCAAGTGGCTAGGCTTTCCCAGCCCCACGGCTGCTCTCCAAATACACACAGGTGTTTGATAGATCAGGTTAACGCGTTCTCAGTCTAAGTTAGTTCAGCTCCTCAGGTGAATTAGTTTAGATCAGGCCTACCATTTTTTGCATGCAGTTTGCATTTTTTGCACAGATGGGCATTTAGATTGAATTAACCCTAGTTAGCTTGATCTAAATGTAACAGCTGTATGTACCACATGGCATCATATAATTATAACATCTGAATTTCATTTTGACATATCATCACTCAGGGCAGCTTCTAAATTTGTCTCAAATTTGCCTCATTTAACTCCCTTTGCCTCAAACCTAATCAGATAATCTGTTTTTCCTAGAGTTACTACTGCAAATTATTAACAACAAATGAAGGCGAGAGTGGTCATAACTCCAGTTATTACATGTATGTATCTTAAAGAATCAGAGAAAGAGTCTAGGCTATTGTCACGGCGGGGTCCTCCAGGAGGGCCGTGATCTCCTTAGGGCCCCCGTGCCTATTCGGCCCAAGGGCACCCTCTGTTCTCGCCCGCCACGTCTTTGATCTTGAGTTCAATTGGGAGGCTGCCTTACGTCTCCTAGGCACGGTTAGCTGGGACCTCTGTCCCCGTGTTCTCCCGGACCCACCGGGGGTCTCCCTGTACACTGGGTGCGTTCCAGGCACCCTAGCCTTATGGGCTATGCATGGGTCCTACCAACCCCTAATACCATGCCCCAAGCCTCGCAGATGTACTGGACATTGGTCTGTCAAAATACACGCCAGCTCCCCTGGGCCTCCTCTGTGGTCTAGCCCACTCCCGGGCCTTCTCTAATATAAGGCCCCTCACAGGGACTCTCGTCGAGCCCACTCTGGGCCTTCTCTAAAATAATCTAGCTTGCTACGGGACTTCTTACTGAGCCTCCGGTCCTTTAGGCCCACCGCACGGCTACCATCTCTTATCCAGGCTCACCGCGCCGCTATCTCCTTTTGCCGGGGACCACCACAGCACCTTGCCTTTCTCCCGGGGTGTTGTACTGCTAACCCCTTCCGTCGGGGTCCACCGCAGCACCCTGCCCCTATCTGAGGGCTATTGCTGTACTAGCCTACAGCCGGGCTCGCCATGCCCGTCTCGGGCTTCTCAATAGTCCCCCTTCTCTGGGATCTTACATGCCCGTGCCGGGCTTCCTGATACTATTGCCCCTTCTCTGGGGCTTGCCGTGCCCCCGCTGGGGCTCCCTAACAATGCTGCGCTCTCACTGGCACCGGGGCTCCCACACCACTGGGGTTCCCCTCCTGAGAATACTGCGCCCTCACTGGCGCTAGGGCCCCACCCCTCTGGGGTCCCTATGAGGCCTCCTCCAATCCCTTATAGCCTCACCCTTGCCACCGGTGTAATAAACACCAACACTAACAAAACAAACCACAAGCTTCCTGGCTATAACTTAACTTAAGGCCGTCTGGCTGTAACAACATAGCTTCTGCGTCCCAGAGCCACCACCCTTCAGTCTGCTTGAGTGGTACTCGCATCCTAGCTCTGTGAGCTCCTGCCCCTCTGGCTGCTGGCAGCCAACTCCCAGCCTAGCCTTGGTTCCAGGCTTTATAGGAGCCAGGCCCTGCCCTACATTACCAGCTGACCGCCGTCAGGTGTGAGTTAATCTATCTGGGATTGCCCTGGCAACTCACAGCTGCGCTCATTATCCCTGCTAGGGCTTTTCCCCCAGCAGTTTTCCCCTCTCTAGAAGCGGGGCAGCGAGGTGCCCCACGACAGCTATAATATGATGATTTGATGTAGCAATAAAAGTATTCCAAGGAAGTTTACAATGACCAATTAAATTCTATGCAACTATTTAAGGATTTTACACTGGCACAGATGGGCAATAACTGGGCACTTTGAAGAAAAAAATGATAGAAACAGCAGTGTCTCAAGAAATTTCGTGAACTCTCTGATGCTCTTGCCATTTTTGTGATAAAAGCCAGAAGTATTTTGTTGTAGGTTGATTTGTGTTACAGCATTTTATTTTGTTTTATTTTATTCTATTTCGTTTTAAGCAGTGAAATGTTTGATGTTGATGTTGTCAGTACTCTAAGGTAGAAAGGATTCTTTGAAAAGGAAGGCTGTTCGGCAAGTACTAAAGATAGTCAGATTTTGGATTCAATTAGTCACCTCTGGATCCATAGCTGGATCCCATCAACTAAGAACATCTTGTGCCTAGCTCTCACATGCTTCATCTTGAGTCTTATGATCTGCAGTATTTCAGGAGAATGCAGCTGATACAGCAATTCATAAAAATGAATCTGGATGTGGACACTTTTTGAGGAGTAACATAGTTAATGTACTGTCAACACTGAGAGCTACCAGATTTAAGAGAAGAAACCTCCATGTAACATGCCAGCCAAAAGATGCACATAGTTGGGCCTTGAAACTTTCTCTGACACTTCCTAGCCCAAGGACTAAACCTGTTAGCCCACGTGAAAACGATACGTAGCACACACTTTTTTAAACAGTCCTGGTCCTGAAATGTAAAGCAATTGTGTATTACATTAACTCTAGAATTGGCAATCAATTTGACATTCAGTAACATTCTAATACTCATTGGATCTTACTCCTACATCTATTATATCTTTTTTAAATTTTCTTGGTGTTGTACCACATATTTTCCTGTTATTCATCATATTACATCCTTTTTTGGAATTTGAGTGCGTTTCTCTTCTTTTCCTTCTCTCTTTTGCCATCCAGTTTTAGCTTTTCCTATTTTTCTTTCTCTACACTGTCTTTCATTCCCTTCCTCAAACTGCATTTAATGCCTGCCCCCTCACTCCGTCACACAAACTCACATCCATGTCAAGCCTGCCCCACCTGCTCAGCACCTATTTATACATATCCACTCTTGGATTCACTCCTGCCTTCCCCACTGCATTCTGGTGCCACTCTTTTCCCTCTTCGCTCTCACACTCCAGGACTACCCTAAAAAGAGAGTAGATCAGCAGTCACTGCAGCTGCTATGCTCAAGGACTGGCCCCATAGCTAATCCACTTTCCTCCCTCTGCCAGATATTCCAGATGATGTGTTCCTGCCCCAGACAGCCCACTGACCTCCTCTCACTTCTTGCTTTCCAAAACAAATAATGGAGTAGGATTTTTCAAACCTTTAAACCTTTACAACACTTAACTGATCCTCCTCACAAGCTCCAAATTTTTTTGGAGGTACACCAATATATTTTTCCCCATAACTACTTTTCCCATGACTAACAGAGTAATATGCAATGAAACATCCTTTCAATAGTACATATTATTTGATGCAACACTGACACATTATCAAATGACTGTACTGACAGTGAGCTGCCACAGGTTCATGGTTTATATTATAGGACATCAACTACCTGACAAGGTCAATGACTCTCTCCCTTGGAGCAGTGCTGACTGGTTCATCATTAATCATTATGATCTGATCTCCTGGTATAAGTTTTCCTTCAGAAGGGCCGCCTGGAGACAAATGAGAAATAAACACAAGTTAGTCGAGCTTTGTAAACACACAGCCTCCTCTACTGTATAGGTACTATGTACAGTTTTGTCAGGAGATAAAGGGTTTGTCCACCAAAAGACACTCTGGGAAATCACCTGAGAGCACGAGAAATTGTGTGGCTTCTGCTAGAACCATTTTGCTCTACTACAATAGTTGCATCAGCAGGATGAGCAGCACACCATGGGGGGACAAGCTGTTAAACGGGCAATGGGCAACAGCAGCTGGCAGAGAGTGTGGGCAATTTATACACACCTTCTGCCAGCTGCGGTAGGGTGGAAAAAACCTCAGCAGTAGAGCTGGTCTTACTCTGCTGGTAGAAAGAAAGGCTTGTCCTTATCCTAGCAGAGCTGTGAGTATGGACACACAGTTTTGTCAGCAGAACTGGAGTACTGCCAGCAAAACTATGTAGTGCAGACCAAGACATAAAGTGCTTTGCACTTCTGCTGATGGTACATCTCCACTACAAGAACCGCCTTGCTAGACAGCAAATGTCTTAAATGCATGAGTGCCTGGAATTAGGATCCTAAATCGATACTTAGGAACACAAGAAAATAGAGCTTGATTTTTCCAGCCATGCCAAAAGAATATACGGATGATCAACACCACTGGAAATATGGCGATTTTTATTCAGGTTCCTAAACTAACTATGGAGTTACTTAGATATGAAAGTTAGAGCCAACGTGTATTGACTTCTGAGTATTGAAAATATATTCAAGTACCAATTTTTTCTTAAAGCACAAAAGCTTTCTGCTTTTCACAAGCAGCTCACAGAAAGGGAGAAAAGTGTCACAGCCTCAAATGAAAAGATAATGTCTAGTCATTAAACTTCCTTATGATAGGATAAAAAAAATCACCACTGAAAATGAAGACTTAAAAGGAAAAAAAATTACTGCTCACTACAATTCATTCAGATAATATTTGAAGTTGTTCTTTCATCCATTTGGTTTAGAAGAAGTATTTTAGGGCCTTGTTACACATTATGCTGTGAGATACACAAATGTTGATCAGTGGTAGTGCTATCTTGGAGTCACAGGAGATGTGTAACTGCTGACAGTGGGGGGGGGGGCATCACTCCTCACTGCCACTGCAGTGGGGGAGCATAAGTTTGTGGTGCCCTGACTGCTGCCCCTACTGCTGCCAGGCATTGGATCCAATGGGACTACAGCTCCAAACCCTGCCATTGGCACAGAAATTGTGCTGCTGCTGCCACTTCCACTGCTGCTGGGCCCTGTGCCCCTCTGTCAGCGCAGTAATTTGGGGAGGGGGCATCATCAATGCTTGGAGTTTGGAGCAGTCACACCCTTAGTTTAGAAACCTTCCCCAACTGTCCCCCACCTGCACAGCTTTGACTTGCCACTAGAGGCCTGGTAAGCACGGGCAGGATTAGGAGCTGTAGGTCTGAGTTGCCACTAGCGGGCTGGTGAGCCAGGACAGGCTTCCATCCCTGCTCTATGGGTCGTGGGTTTGAGAGATCCTGGGATACTAGAGGACTTCACCTTGGGTTGCACCTCTGTGGGGAGTGACCACACCTTAATGGAACAGGAGCTGGGTAATGTGGATCAGAGATAATCCTGCTCTGGAGTGGCCTAATTTGAGCCAAATGATGAGTGCTTAAAACCACTTTAAAGTGTTAATGTATTGACAATCCAGGGCCTAAGAGCTCCAGGAGCCGCCCAAAATTACCAGAACCATAGGGATGCATAGAGGGAGTACAAGGGAGCTCATGCCTCCCTGAGAGCACTGGTGCCCTCCCCTTATAACGAGCACTCTGGCTGGTAGGGGGCATGGAAAGCACTTGTTCCCCCCTGTAAAATTGACCCCCCTGGTCACCAGCTGGCCACTGGGGGACCTCCCTGCCCTGGTCATGCCCCACTGGTGCCCCCTCAGACTTAGGAGGCACCAGTTGCCCATGACCAGAACAAAGCCCTTACTTTCAAATCTACTACAAATGAAATTTTACCATGTACAAAAGAACTCTGAGGAGGTCCCACTGAGTTAATTTCCATTCCTACTCTGATGATTCAATACAAGCATGCTTCCCAAACTGGCTTTAATGAAAGCTACACTAATCTAAAAAACAAAAGAGCAGTCTGGAGGGTACCTTGTTACAGAATTTGCTTTGGGAACAACAAACATTTTTCTTAATGTGCATACCTGGGTTAATGAAATTAAATCTTTTGACGCGTTATTTTGTAATGCTATGAAGCTTAGCTCTCTATGGAGTGTATACATGTCCACAGTCCCCCAGCTGTGGCAAAGTTGACAAAGTTTGCCACAGAGGTTCAATTTTCATCCAGGGGATGAAAGGGGGAGGTCCTTAGCTCCCTCTGCCACCAGCCACTGAGCTGGACAGGCAGGCTCACTAATACACTTGCATCGTCAGCTGTTGCATCAAACATGGTGGCAGATATGGATCTGCGCACAAACCGGCTAATCAGCAGGGATCCTGGTTTTCTCTTTTGGATTAAAAAAAAGTAACCCCAGATCCACATTTTTTCCATGATTAAAATGAAAAGTCACTAATACAGGGGTTTTCAACCTTTTTTAATTAAAGTACCCCTGATGGCCGGACGTGGAGCTGGGTGGGGGGGAGGAGGGAAGGGAGGTGGCATGCAGTTAGACGCAAAGCAGGGTGGCGGGCAGACACAGGATCAGGGCTGAGGCAGGGCAGGGAAGCTCACCAGGCTGGGGTGAGGGCAGTGGCACCCTTCTGCAGGGCGGGGAAGCTCACTAGGCTGGTGGCGGCAGCTGCTGTGTGTGTTTCCCTGCCCTGCAGAAGGGCACTACTGCCCTTGCCCTGCCCCAGCCCTGCTCCTGGGAGGCGGCAGCGCTCTTTTCCTGCGCGCCAATGAGTACTCCCTACGGGGGTGGGCAAAATGCGGCCCACCAGGCTATTTGATCTGGCCCGCACGACCCCTTAAAATTTAGAATATTAATATTTATCTGCCCCTAGCTGCCTGTCATGCGGCCCTTGATGAATTGTCAAAACTCAGTAAGCAGCCCTCCACCCAAAATAATTGCCTGCCCCTGCCCTAGTACTATTCCAAGTATCTCTGGGGGGTATGTGTATCCCCAGTTGACAACCCCTATACTAATACACACACACACACACACACACACACACACACATACACAGTGGTGGTTCATTTTGATCATGGAAAAACATGTGTTTTGGTTACTGTTTTTAACCTGAAAATTGGGGATTTTTTTTTTAAATCAGAGAAAACCAGGTTCCCAGCTGATCAGGCAATTTCTGCTGCCCAATCAGCAGACTTTGCTGCCATTGCAGCCCTGTCAGAATACAAGATGCACTTCTTTGACCAGGCTTTCGCTAACACAAGTACATAGCAGAGTGTCCATAAAAGAATTAAAATGAGAATTAAACCTCCAAAACAAACCAAATAAATATTAAAGAAAAACATAACACTGCACAAACAATTCTCTCCTTAAAACAGAGGCTTAAGAGAGACTCAACTGCATAGCACATTATATTCATGTAACTTCATGTACATACAGAAAATACTAGATACAGTAAGGCACCAGAAGCTATACAGCATGAGGTATTAAACTCATTTGGTGATCACAGAGATTCTTGTATGCTGCATAACACACCTCCAGTGGCATGGCCAGAGTCAGCAGCATTAATCCACTAGGTGCTAGCCCGAGCAACATGGTAGCTCTGGAAGACATAGGGGTTAATGTTACCACTGCTTGCCCCACTGCCACAGAATTGTATCTGAAACAAGGATCACAACCTGGAAATTTGGTAGCAATGCGGGACTGGTGGGACTGGTCCCGGGCATGAGGGACTGGTGTTAACTTCCATGATCGCCTGAGCTGCTGTGTTGGAGGGCCTGCACCCTGGGGGATAATGCAAATGATGCTGCAGAGGATCTTGACCCAGAATTTGGGTGATGGGGTGCATGCTGGCAGTGTTAAACCGGCTGGGTGCTGGCCCTGCTGACACACCAGCTCTGGTAGTCAGCATGGTGAACGCTACCTAGTATAGATCCCTGTAGGAAACCTTGCAGGCTAAATAACCCACCTCTGCCTGCTAGATCTAGCCTGCAGGCTGTATATTTGAGATCCCTGCTGTACAGAATAGAATGGAATGAAGGGAATTCATCCTTTAAATGAAATTGGTCATTTAGCTTAGTCAAACAATAGTGATAGCTGATGGGAGAAAAAAAGCAAAACAATACATAAGTTGGCTTCTAGCTGCTAACAAATTTGTACTGGAGTTAGAAAGAGATTGGAACGAGGTGGAGGGAGGAGGGGAAGGAAGATTCTCCAGTAGAAGTCCTTACAGGACTATGCCAGTTCTATAGCAACTTGGAATCCTGTTTATAAATCATGATCCCCGTTGACTGCCTGGTTGCTTTAACTGTTTAACAGCACTTTCTTGTGTCACTTCAGTCCCAGTGTACCAAGTCCTCAGTCAGCCTCAATACATGTTCAAAAGCACTAAATAAAAAGGGATTTAAACAATAAGTCAGAAAACATGGGGGGGGGGGGGGAAGGGAGTGGGGAGGACAGAAGAAAGGAGAAAAAACGTACCTGGTGTTACCGAGCGTACAACAACTGGTTTTTCACTACCAGCCACAAAACCAAATCCCAGAACAGGATCCCTCCTCATTTCCACTTTCCGAGGGGCTGGAGGGGTGATTTGGCAGCTCTCTATTTGAGGGTCTTCAAATGTGGCTGACTGTGTCATGTGACTATGGAAAAATATAAGACAGAAAAGAAAAAATATCATTAAAATGAGATTTTGTTGTATGAATTCAGGACAGATAATGTGTGTTACAGCATAGGATGAATACTTGAGCTGCTCTCTCTGGTTGCATCTACATGAGTGGACTGTGCAGTTGTTACTGTGCAATCATTTAGTATTTGAATAAGCAAGTACTAAATGACTGCACAGTAATCAGCGTTACTGCACAGTACCATTGCCGCACAATTTTTTTCCCAAAGCTGCTGTGCAGTAGTAATGAGCAACTGCACAGTAGCTTGTTACTACTACACAGTATTGCTGCCACATGGTTAGTGCCTGGCAATGCTACTGCACAGTTACAACAAGCTATGGCGCAGTAGTTGACTGTTACTACACCGTAGCATCTCATGTAAATGTGCCCTCTGAAAGATCAAAACTTCTTCTAATTAAATGTTTTTAATTCTTGAATTAGGTTTGCTTACATGGAGCTCATTAACTAACTGTTACTAATACCCACACGGAACTTACAGTATTTTTCATCCTTTGTTTCAGAAAGGAGGAAAAAAAATCTTCAATTTAAAGCATAAAAATCCGTAAGTGATTTGCAAAAGAAGAAGGACCACTGAGCCCTGAGCTCAGTTTGCACATAGTTGAGTAAGCACAAGCAAACTGGAAATAAAAGTAACACTCAGTTGTATATATCAAGTACAAGTAATTTTTTTTGTATAAGAGCAAGAAGATTAATACTGTGGAAAATCAAAAGGATAGTTTAAAAAATGAAGAAAAAGGAAGAAAGAAATAGACCTGGTGAATAGTTCTATTTTTTAAATAATATTAATATATTGTTATAATCAGCCCCCCAAAAAACATTAGATGCAATTTATTTTGGGAGAATATCATGATCCACAAGGAAGTATTCAAACCCTGTGCATCAGAAATATTAAAATGTATTAATTTATTAGTGTCCTATCTCTACAAACATTGTGGACACATAAGATATTCATAGACAAGTGTATGCATAAATGTTGTAGATATATGCAGACATATACACATATTTTCTGTTCCTTAGTTAATGGGTGAATTTCTTGTAGAATCACTTTTGGGCTAATACATGCAAATCACCAATGCCAGTTATACAGCTACTCAGCCCGCTAAAGCTTCATCTCCTGGGAGACAGTACTTCCTGGTTCTACTCAAATAAGATAACCCTCATCAGATGCTCTGATGGAGTCAGACTCACTCTAGAACAACAGACTGACAAACGTCTATGTAACCACCAAGTTTCTCCGGAGATGACAGGTGATAATTGGTAAGAATACCACAAAAGCAAACTGTTTAAAGTTTTATTATGTGTTGTCTCTGTAATATTTTTGTCCTAAATAAACCTTCACTATACTTTGTGACAACTGGCAGATCAAAGATCTGCAGGTAATGAACTAAATCCTGAGCTTCTGGGATAATTGCTCAATTGCAGAGGAGCAGCAGCCCTAAAACCTCAGTCTAGAGAGAAAAGAAAACAGATTCCTTTCTCAATACAGGTGATAGCTAGAGGTTTAAGACCTAAGGGACAAGCCCTGGCAGAGGCCACAAAGGAGTCAGAGGTGCAGTTAACAATAGAATTGTCACTGTTATTGGTTTGGAAGTCAGTACCCCTAGAAATGCATGGACTGAAGTTCTGAGTAGCAGAAGCAAGTTAACACCTAGCTGTGTACTAGGGCTGTGTGAAGCTTTGGGTGCTGATTGGATTTGGAGGAGATTCGGCCCGATACGGTAGCCGAATCTCCAAATCTGAATCGAATAAGGGGACCAATAAAAAGGTCCAAATTGATTCGAAACTCTCCGAATTGATTCATAAAAGATTTGGAGAGCTTCAACGATTTGGGCAGTCTCCACCTGCTGCAGCAGGGAGCTGGAGCTGGACTTGGAGCTGATAAGTAGGGGGCGGGGGAGGGGGGACTAGAGGAGGGGGGAGGAGACCATGGGTACACCCCGTCAGGCCCTATCCCCTGCCTGCTCCCCCAGGCCCCCTGAACCCTACCCATTCCCCCACCCCCCCATGGCTGCCCCACCCGCCTCAGCTCCTGGTTCTTTAACAAAAACCAAACCACTCACTGGCTGCTGCCAGGTGGGGGCGATCCCTGCTGCCCCCCCCCCGCTGCCCCTGCTGCATGGGGGGCTCTGCCACGAGCCCTCCAACCCCCCCACTCTGACAGCCCCACCCCCATAGATGCCCTGCCTGCCCTAGCTCCGGCCCTTTAAGAAAAAAAACCAAAAAAAACCTTGGGCCTGACCAGCTCTGAAGCAGCCTCAAGGCTTCAGGGGGCTCATGGAAGAGCCTTCCACACAGCGTGGGGCAGTGGGGATTGCGCCCCCTCGGGGCAGGAGCCGGTGAGTCTGGCATTTTTTGGTTGTATTTTTCCTTAAAGGGCTGGAGCTGGGGTGAGATGGGCAGCCATTGCTGGGGTTGGGAGAGCGGGTGGGGGATGGGCCTGTGAGATTCGGTCAAATCGATTCGGGACAGTGATTCGAATCACCAAATTGAATCGCTGTCCCCCAAATCGGCCGAATCCGAATCTGAAATGAATACTAGCTGCTTCACACAGGCCTACTGTGTACCAGAAATGGTTAGTTTGTAGCAAATGGGAACTGGTTTGTAGTTTCCTTCAGGTTGACCTATCTATCGAATCTTCTCTTTCCCTCCATCTTCAGGAACTTATGTTTTCACATTTTAACAGGAACATCCAAAAATGTTTGTCCAGTTGTCCATGAACTATACCATAAGCAGACAGTAGTATGCAGTAATCATCTTTTTTTTGTCTAGAGCCCATGAAAGTTGCTTCATCCTGCTGCTAACATAATACTTATTCCCACTGGGCATGGTACAAATTTACCCTCTTTCTGGGGTTTGCATTTATTATTCACTTAACAAACAACAGCAAAGCCTCAGTAAGTCTCAGAGGAAGTCTCCTCCTGAGCTTGGATTTATCTAGGGGTTTTCATTTTCCTCCGTAAGAATCTCTTTTTCTGTTTCTACCTCTAGGTTCTCTTAGTTTTTAGTGTGTCACTCACTCCTTCTTATAGTCATGGTGAGAACAAAATGACTTTGTGACAAAAGAGTGACAGTAGAATGAGCCATGTGTCTCTATTTAAGGTTCTAATATCTGAATTAGCATGAGTCAAGAACAAAGAACCTGCCATTTTGTTAGTGTTCCATTTTTGTGTAGCAAGACTGATGTCTGACAATAATGAGGTTTCATAGATTTTTTGCCTCTTTCCCCTGAAATCCCTACGCTACCATTCTGTAAGTATACTAAAGGCCCATGTATAATCATTTTCTCTGATTGTTGCCTCCATCATTGTCATAGGGTCATCATCAGGGATTCTGGTTTTCTCTGATTAAAAAAATCCCCAATTTTCAGGTTAAAAAAAGTAACCCAAAATATCCATATTTTTCTGTGTTTGAAATGAAACACCACTGTGTGTGTGTGTGTGTGTGTGTATTAGTGATGTTTCATTTTAATCATGGAAAAATGTGGATTTGGGGTTACTTTTTTAACTGAAAAATTGGGAATCTTTTTTTTTAAATCAGAGAAAACCAGTATTTCTGGTCATCATGACTTGAAGCTGCCACCAGTGAAGAAGGCCAGTATTTACACAGTGGCAAGTGAGCCAGTGACTTGCAAGCCAGTACCTTAGTCTTTAAAAATACTATTTTTTTTCAGGATTGTTGTTCTTTTATGCCACTGTATAGCTTATCTCCTTGGGCATTCTCATGTTTAGTCTGGACTGACAAGGAAGTAAATGGTGTCAACTGTAGACAACAAATTCCTAAACCAGAAATGGGATAATGTTCAAAAGAAGAGCTGTAA
Organism: Alligator mississippiensis; assembly: GCF_030867095.1. Taxonomy (NCBI): domain Eukaryota; kingdom Metazoa; phylum Chordata; order Crocodylia; family Alligatoridae; genus Alligator; species Alligator mississippiensis. Next base: position 325,669,792 of record NC_081824.1, read on the forward strand.
GAACTGATGCTTCGTTCCATCCTCTTCCTCATTTTACATTAAGAACTTTCCAAGACCTATTATCCAAAATCTAAGAACTAAGAATCAGTGGGCATATCTACATGTGCTATTAGCACATATGAATAAACTCAGCCCAGCTGACTTCCCATCCCCAGCCTGATCATAGGGCTGGGGAGGGGAACTGAGTGATCAGGCTCAGTTTCTTTCCCCAGCCTGATCACAGTGCTTGCGAGGGGAAGTGAGCCTGGGCTCAGTTCCCTTCCCCTGCTGTGATCGGCTTCCCACAGCCTGGCGGTGGGAGATGGGGAGAGCCAGGGATGCACTCCCGGCTGCTGCTGGGTTCTCCCCTGTCTCCCACCACCTCACTGCTGACTTTGAAACGCGAAATGTTTCTAAACTTTCGAAACATTTCAAGTAGCCTCGTTTTTTTTCGAGGCTGTTTCGAAGTCCTTTGTTTTGATTTGATTTTGCTGTTTTGAGCTTGAAATGAGTCGAAACAGTGTCGAATTGAAACAGCTGGCAACATTTCACACAGCCTTAATAATTACCTAAAAAGTCACTATAATATACATTTTCATAGATGTTTGTACTAAGTAGTATCGATAAGGAACCTTGCTCAGAAACTTTTCAGGTGAACAGTAAGATAAACTAACATAACCTCCTAGGCTAGGGACAGACATTCAAAAAGTCTGACCTTGAATGGATTTAATTTTTGCAGGTTAATCTAACCTGCAAAGTGTGAACTGATTTGGAGGTGGAAAGACATTCCCTTTTCATTCCAGAAATGCAGGCACATGCCTGCAGTAGGTTAGAAGCTGGGGGCACTAAAGCAGCCCTCTCTTCCCTTCTACAGTGATGACCTCAGGGGGGATGTGGCTAGGCTCCGGCAAGACATTGATTAGGGAGGGGCATAAACCCCCACCCTGCATGCATCATCCCAGGCTTTTCCCCACTTGCTGCTCAAGGGCCAGGAGTTTTGCCAAATCCTGCATCTGTCAATACTAAGCTCTTCAATCTCCCTCTCCCTGCTTCTTCAAACTGTCTGCAAACCAGGTCATTTCTAACACTTTCCTCTGTCCCCTCTTGATGACTGACAGATTGCAGCTAGCAGGTTGCTTGTCAGAACAAAGTTTATCAGCCCATCAAGCCCTACAAAAGAAAACAGCTCTCTCATTAGTTTCAAGCTTTTTTTTTATCTTCAGGGTGCATTTGCATTTACAAGCCACTAGCTGTTTGCCTTTATTCCAGGGAAATTGGAGACCCATACAGATACCTCTCAACATTAGCTAGCATGGCGGGGGGGCATGGCCAGATGCCAGGTCCCTGCGCTGTGGTCCCTACTGTGGGAGAGTGGTGGGAGGGGGATCCCTGCTTGAGCAGCCAGTGGGGGGGGGAAGCCTGGCAGCTGCGGCAGTCCCAGACAGAGCAGTAATAATGCTCTGCCTAGGAAGAAGAGAGGCGGGGCCACTCTGATCTACTTCAGCAGACAGCCCAGCCCAGGGCTGCAAAGCATCTGAGATGCTGGGGGAATCTGGTTTAACTTAAATCAGAAGGGGTCTGGGGCAGACGTTACATAAACTGGTTTGACCTAAATCAGTTAAGTCTGATACTACATTCAACCAGGTTTATCTTAAACCAGTTTCAGCCATTTTGAAACTAGTTTATGTGCACTGAACTTACATTCTGTTCCAGGTTTAAACCAGTTTCTGATCACTTAAACTGGTTTATGTGTAACTTCTGTCCCTAGCCCAATAGAGCTGAGAGGAATACTCACACCTTTGGCATATCCCTACAGTGTGTGGTTGTGGTGGTGGGGGGGTGGAGGGTGGCAGGGGTGTTGGGGGGTCCTTTTCATCTGTGTTCATCAAGATGCCAATTTTAGCAACACAGTGAAGGTAGAGTTAAGTGTTGCACTTAAGGAAATAGTCAATCTCTCTCTTATGTATAAAAAAAATCCTCCCCAAAATTATAGTACTTACTCTTGTTGTATAGGATTATTTCTTTTGAGAATCTGCAAGTAAATTTTAGTAATTTAGGAGTTAGTAGTAATTTCTAAATGGATGCCTCAAGAAATGTAGAACCCAGTGTCAGACATCTTTTTATAGTAAGGTTGGAGTGTAGCTGCAATGGTCCAGGAAATATCTGAGAGGCAAGGATTTTTTGTGATTATCTTTTATTGCACCAATTGTATAATTAGAAGAGCTGTTGGATAAGCTTTCAGGCATGTCTGAAAGGCACTTCATGCCTGAAAACTTGTACAACAGCTTTCCCAACTACACAATGGATCCAATAAAATATCTCACAAAAAATCCTTGCATCTGGGACCTTTCCTTCCTATCCCAAAGTATCTTCATAGAATAGTACACATAATAAAACAACTCTTTTTTTTTTTTAAACTCACTGAAATATTGTATCTAGACTGCATTTGATTTTTTTTAAAAGACTAACTTTTTTTTTCATTGGCCTTCATAATGAAAAGTTTCTCTTCAGCAGGAGAATTCCATAAAGAAAGACCATCTTCAAAATGGCTGACATTATCAACAACATTATCAGTTGGTGTCAAAAGCAGTCCCCAAATGCTCTTTTCAAACTATATCTTATCTCCTACAATTTTCAATTCCTTTCTGAATCCTGACCCAGTAACTGACAGTGATCTTTCCTGAAATCATTTCACTGGGAACAATGGGAGACTGTTTCTGTTTTTAGAGGGCAATTCTTTGAAAGTTTCTCTGTAGGAGATTTTATGAATCAGTTATGCATGCTAACAAATACTAACAGATAAACTTTCAGTTATGAAAAATAACAGCAGAAATGACAGTCCTGAGGCCTGTTGCATCAGTTCTACTTAACAGTAAAAGTAAGGGAAGAATGAGAGAGGAGGTTTGTGTGTGCCCACATACAGAGAAGAATGTGGGGTTTACAAACAAGGGGATAACTGTAGTATGTGCAACGTGCATGCAATGTGCATGCAAGGGAAAGTAGAGAGTAAAATGTAAGAAAAATGTGAAGGATAAAGTAAACAATAGAGATCCACTCCAGCTGCTCTGCATTGATCTGGCAGTACAACAGCATGCAGCTCTAAACCCATATTAACTAGCCAGATGCCACACCACAGTCTTGAACTTAGGACCTCAACCTAGTCAACACAGCCACTTGCCCCAGATTGCTACCCTATGATTAATTACCCAGACTGATCTAGGATGGCCTGAAGCCTCCGGCAGGGCCTGACCCTATCACCAGAGTGGCTGGTGATGATCACTTGATAATTCTCAATAGGGCTGTGCGAAGCTTCAGTTGGTGATTTGATTCAGAGGAAATTCAGCCAGATTCGGTGGCTGAATCTCCAAATCGGAATCGAATCAGGGGACCAATTTAAATGTCCAAATCAATTCAAAGCTCTCCAAATCTTTGAAAATTCAGATTCAGACAGCTTTGATGATTTGGGCAGTCCCCGGTGGCTGCAGCAGGGAACTGCAGCCACTCCGAACTGGTAAATACTAGGGGCAGGGGAGTGGGGAGGGGACCATGGGGGGACCCCTGCCAGCTCCCCCGACTGCCCCACTCCTCCAGCCCTCCCCAACCCCCACCCACTCCCTTAGCCCCACCCCCCATGGCTGCCCTTCTGCCCTGCACTCACCACTCCTGCAGCAGCCTCAGGGCTTCGGGGGCTTGTGCAGAGCCCCCCACGTGGCATGGGGCAATGGGGGGGCAGCAGGCATCGCCTCCCCACCAGCAGGAGCAGTGAGTCTGGGGGTTTTTTTCAGGTTTTTTTTTTTTCTTAAAGGTCCACAGCTGGCTTGGGCGGGTCACCCATAGGGGGGGCTGGGGGAGCAAGAGGGGGTTGGGGGGCTCATGCAGAGCCCCCATGCAGTGTGGGGCATTGGGGGGCAGCAGGGATCGCCCCCCGCCTGGCAGCACCCAGTGAGTCAGGGCTTTTTTTTTCCAAAGAGCTGGCAGCTGGGGCAGGCAGGGCAGTCATTGCCAGGCTGGGAGAGGGCTGGGGGACGGGCCTGGCCTGGCTGATTCGGAGATTTGGCAGCAGCCGAATCTCCAAATCAGATTCGGCCGAATGGAATCGGGACGGTGATTCGAATCACCAAATCTAATCACTGTCCCCCGAATCGGCTGAATCCGAATCTGAAGCAAATACTAGCTGCTTCACACAGGACTAATTTCCAGTATAAATCCTGCACAGGAACAGAAAGTGTCTGGGCAACAGGGCTTAGTTTGATCCCAAGCTGTTTTGCTGTTCCTTCTGACGTGTTCACTGACTCCACTCTCTGCTTGATCTCCTGCCTGAGCTCCAAGCTTTTCAGCCCAGCTTGCTCTCTGTTTCTGCTCTCTGCTTGAACTCCTGACTTGTCTTCTTCCTAGATCCCATTCTTAGGTTGACCTCCCAGCTTCCTGACCAAACCTGTTCCTGGACTCTGCTTGCACTTACCGATCCTGGTTGGCCCCTCAATTTCTTAGTGGCTCCAGACCTGGTCACCCATGATCCAGCATAACACCAGTATGCCATAGAGATTTTGTAACCAAAGAATACTGGAGAATCTGCCCAGAAAATTTTAAGATATGTTTTAAGGTCAATATTATCAATTTTCAAATCATTAGGCATATCATATAGGAAAATATTCTTTGGATGCATCTACATAAGAGCTGACTAATTAGCTCCACAGCAAAACATCACCGTCTACACATGCTACCCTATTACGTCACAGTAAACTAATAAATGCCACCACAGGGTAGTCCAGTTAAACTCAAGTAGCATCCTGTGGCAGCATTGTTTTTTGCGCTGAAGAGCACGTGTAGATGGTGACAGGGCTGGCCAGGACACAAGGGTGCTGCAGCGCAGGGGTTGCCTGCTGGCTAACCCTGCACTGGAGCACTCTCATGCCCCAGTCAGCCCTTCTGTAGCATGTTGAACCAGGTCAGAGCAGCTCTGTGCTGGCATGCTGCTCTGGATACTGCTGCGGAGTGGCTCCAGGTCTCCTGTCGGGCCCCACATGTTACACATGAATAAACTCTGAAGCAAGAAGATCCAGGATATATTTGTGCAAAGTAATTGCACGTGTAGACACACCCTTTGAATACACTTTTTACCTTCATGTGTATAATTTTTCCAAAAAAAATCTCAAAGTTCTTCCTAAATAAAATTCAGTTAAAAGGAATTTCAGGTTGAGTGTCATTTAAGGAAAAATACACCACAGGAATATTGATTGTTATACGTGTTATTATAAAAATTCACAGTTAAGGCACTCAGGAAACTTCACTTTTATCCTGCAATGATATCCAGAAACAAAAACAAAATAAAAAAGTCTTAAATATTAAGACCACAAGCTTCTGATTATTGCATGGTGTCAATACAGTGCACAATTATAGTTTGTAACAGACTGCATTGTCAGCTTGGACTCCATTTCTTGGCAGGCTCCTGGGAAAGGGGAAGGAAGCCTGGGGGAAGCTGGGGTTTGGTGTGTAAACCAACTGTTAAGGAAAGACAGCATGCATGTGGGGGAGGCTGCGATTGGTAAGCTGGGCAGCGGAGGCTCTGGGGCTATGACAGAACTGATCTTGGCAGGCTGTAGTTGATGGAGTGAGCAGTGGGCCTATAGGAGCTGCAGCAGGATTGATCCTGACAGGCTGCAGCCAGTAAGACACACAGGGAAGAGCCGGAGTGTGCAGCGGAGCCAATCTGTCCGGTTACAGTGGAAGGGACCCTGTCATGGAGTCTGAGACGAATGGTAACTAGGTATTTAGGAAATTGGGGGTTGGTTTGAAAGCTTTCAGAGTGGAAGAGAGCTCCAGGATTCCTTGGTGTGAATGTCCCATTGTTAGTGTTTTGTATTTGTCACTTGTTTATTTACTGCTGAAGGGTTTTTACCACTGGGGGACTTCTATTCCCCTGTTATGTTTATTCCCAGGGCATGAACCTTAATACCTATCTGCCTCTCATGTTATATTCCATGTATGTAGTCTGATGTGTATAGTTATACGTTTCTAATCTCCTAATCCCATTGGCTGGTGACCCTAATCACTCAGTACCCCTTTTATATAAATTATAGGATTCACCTTTGCTCCCATGTGGTTTCAGTGTATGCTACAACCTATTTAGGTACTTTAACCATACACTTCTATATTTTAATTTTTCACATTTCTTCTAATTTTAACATGAACTCTAAATTTCATAGTTTTATAAAGTCTTCTTGGGGATCATGACATGTATACCATACCATTTAATCTAATTTATTGATATATATTTTCAACTTAATATTAACTTAGGTGTTATCTGGAAATACGGTAGATGCAGTTCTTCTTGGTAATTTAGAGGAGGCAGAATCTACAGAAATGTCAGATCTATTGGATTAATAGGTGACTGGTAATTGGCTGGAATGGGAGGTAGAACTTCTAATGACAAAGAAAATCTTTCTTTAGATGGATGGAAACTGACTATAGAAACCTTATTTTATTATTACTGTTACTGTGTTTTTATAAAGAGCCCTAAGGAAGTTAAGACACAAGTCTCTCACTGACATTCAATTGAAGTTTGGCATCTTAATCCCACAGATCCTTTGAAAAATCTTAGCCTTCATGAACCATACAGAAATAAAACGTTGGCAGAGAATGAGTATTACTGGCCACTCTGAACAATAAAAAAATAAATGGAGTAATGTGAAAGAAAAAGAGATGGTTTGCTTGTGCCATCCTACGTTTTCAAATACAATTTAGATTATTTAGTTTAGTATGGTTCAATATTATTGTATTTTCTTTCATAGTAGTATATGTTCTCTATTTTTTCAGCAGGTATGGAAGCTGCCAGATTGAGACAAGAGGGAACAAGTTTTGAGAGCTTATTCAGAGATGAAGCACAGGTTTTAACACTGCAAGAAGCCTGATAATACATTGTCAACAGAATTAGGGAATAAATATCTCTAAGGGGAAAAGCAAGATGGCTAATGCCAAACATTAAAAAATCACGTGTAAGGCCTTCAAAATGGTGTGGTTGACTTAAAAAAAAAAAAAAAAAGATTTTTTTCCCCTCCAGAATAAATTTTGGAGCTTATTTTATTTGCCTTCTGCATTTTGAGCTGTCAAAATGCACTCAGGTCAAATTTTTAAGCTTTCCTTTCCATAAGTGCTAGGAACTTATTTGTCTTTAAACACAAGGTGTGATTCTTACGCAGTCACCTGTCTTCACAAACAGAGGTTTTAAATAAAACATCAAATAAGCTAAGATTTGTGATAAAATTGTGAGAATAGGCATAATTGATCAGGTAGTTTATATGCCTATTTATTCCTTAGCTTCTCTCATGAGACCAGCACATCAAGGATGATAATTAAATCTATAATGATGTAGGAGAACTAGAATTAATAAAACTTAAAACCATAAGATGGTAACTCTTTGTGGTCACTGGGTCAGCCTGACCTATTTTGGAAGCAAAGGAGAAATATTTCACTTCACCTTTTTTCCCCATCTTCTAGCACCTTCAAAGACCTTTGAGTTAATTTATATTCTTCCAGAAATCCCATACAAATTGCTTAGAATTACAGCATGTACATATGACGGAAAATTTTGCTTGGTTTACATCTAAGATATTGGGAAAGAAGATATTCAAATATTTTAGTCCATTACATATAGAGGCTACTACCAAAAGTTTTTAAATAGACCTTTCCTCTGTCCATTGTGTTGCAAAACAGTACATAAAGCAATAATTCACAGTTGGAATGAACTCTTTTAGAGATCTTTAACAGATTATTTTTTCATTGGATCTTGAAGGGCTTAATTTTTTTTCTAGATTTCAATAAAAACCCAATCCCTGCATTTCTACTGTCACAATGAATGGTCATATCTGACAAAAGATTACTTATTTTTGTGTGTTTGTATTCGTTCAGAGGCCATTACCAGAGACACAAAAGTTAATTGGAGGAATTATCCTAGAAAGAGAAACTAATCTGATCATTTTTCTGCCAAAGTGTGAATTCTATTTTTATAAGCTTCTTCAGCGGTTAAATCCACTAAAGTAAGGTCATTTAACAGTACCCAAGAAGATGTCAGTATGCCCCATCTGGATGAACATATGGTGAAAATGTAATTAGAAAGAAGGTTTTACTAGTTTCAGAATAAATTTCATTAACAACTTTTTCATAAAACTGGAACACGGAAATCTGAAGTGAATAAACATTCACAAACTCCTCCTCTTCCATACCCCATGTGATTTGCATACCAAAGCAACATAAAGCGAAGCAATTTGTTAAGTAAAAGAACCAGCATAAATACAAAGACAAAAGAGATAAAATGTTTTACTCTCAAATTCAGGTGGACATTTGAAGAGAGAGTTTTCTACTGAAAACATTCTTTAGAATGAGAATTAAAATTGAAGTTGGTAATGGGATATTAAATGTATTGTATCTTCCTTATGAATACATGTATACAATTCTGCTTGTGTTCACAAACTGTCAAAGAATGCCTGTCTTTATTCCTTATTTCTTGCTTCTTCCTCTCTCAGGCTTCCAATACATCTCTGCTCATGAAGCATTTTGCATGCTAGCCTGTCTCATTGGCTTAGGCTATGTGAGATACAGCTCACATGGCAGAAGCCATATAATAGTTCTCAATGGCAAGGAAAAGTCAAACAAGGACAGGAAGATAAGAAGAAACTCTTCAGGGTTGCCAGGAGTTATGTTTAATAGCAGATAAAGTAATAGAATAGGAAGTGACCCTGTTAAAGCTTCTCTTCAGCACCCCAGATTTTCGCAAAGAATCATCCTAATATCCTGTTCTCTTGCACAACTTAAGTGTCTACCTGACATACAGCCAAATACCATGCATATATATCATTTTAATAGTGACAGGAGTTGGGTGTCCATCCCTCATCTCTGGTACATTTGAGTGCTCTGCCCAGTGGAGGATGTTTGCATCAATTTGGACTTGAAAGCAAATGGAGTACACTGGGAGGCATTATTTCACTGTTAGGGTAGCTAGGATCTGGAACCAACTTCCTAGGGAAGTGGACCTCGCTCCTACCTTGAGTAAATTAAAAAAGAAGTTGGACGAACACCTGTCTGGGGTCATGTGATTCCAGTGTGTGCTCCTGCCAGTAGCGGGGGGGTCAGACTAGATGATCTGTTCAGGTCCCTTCTGACCCCAAACTACTATGAAACTATGAGTATAATATGTACTGGTGCCCCTACTGTTCAAGAGTTGAGTTATGGCATATAAAAAACTCTGTTCTTCAATTCTTCTTTAACATGGAAGTGACTTGAGAAGTTACTCTTGACTGACAAAGTTGTGTTGTAATTGAAAGTGGAATCACAGGCTTTCTTTTTAGATTTGAGCAGCGCCCCACAGGTGAAGAGATCTCAACAACCATTCTTCTGGTCTAGGCCCACAAGGTAGCATAAGTCAATTTTATGAAAATTTGTTAGAAACTGTTAAAACAAGTTATTGGCATGTCTGTAGACAAGAGTCCTTTATGTTTACTGGATTATGATTCAAAATACACTGTAGTTTTTCTACATGGGGTACTTTCTGCTTATACAAGCCAATCAAGTTTATTTAATAAACAAACTATGCTGGACCCTTTTAACTTGAGATGAAATGTAGATCCTCATTATTTTCTCTACATGCCTCAGTAAAGCCTTTTGCAACTCAAGGGGAAAAAAGCTGAAGGATTTACTGAAGAGAAAATACACTGCAAATTAATTGGTGTTGAAAGAGTCTACACCAAAATGGAATGAGCTATTCCTGTTTGCCCTGCTTTTGACAGGTTGCATTCTAAGTGGAATGACAGTAATCCATCTGCTTATGCCTAGCCCAGCTCCCCAATCAAGTGGAATGGGCCTTCCACAAAGCCCTACAGCATTTCTCCCTCCACTAAAATAAGGAAATGATATGTACAATTCATCATGAAGAATTCAGCCAGCCAGCAGAGTGAAACCTTAAAATGAGGTCCTAGCTTCCAATGTGCACGTCAGAATAGGCAAGCTTTTCACTTGATATTCTGGTCAGATAAAATGCTGGGGAAAGTAGACTTTTTTTTTGAGGCAAAGTCCTAACTCTACAAACACTGAATGAAGGTGTTCTAACAGTACAGTTGCACCATGCTTATAACGGTAAGAAAACATGGAAAGAATCGCCCATATTAGACATAACCATCAGACCACCTGGCAAGTATAGTTTAAGCAAGCATGTCACAGCTACAACCCAGATATTGAGGTGTCAGTATTCAGGAGCTGAGAGTCTATGATACTGAAAGTTCAGGAGCCAAAGATAAGGGGCAAAGTAATGGGTATCAATCTGATTCTGAGGTATCACAATGTGGGGTCGAGATGGGTTTGTGGCCGAGGCCAGGCCACAGGTCAGGAGCTGGAGAATCCAAAGCACAGGATAGGCAGGAGTAATGTACTGGGAGCCAAGGCAGAGGTGAGCCTGGAACAAGACTAGGGCAAGGCTGGAGTGGCCCAGATAAGCTGGTAACCATCACTGTTGCTGGGACAAGGCCCAAGGGAAAGTGGGAGGACTTTTATAGCGGTGCCATCAGGGAGGGCCCAGGCTGAGCTGAGTCAAGCATTCATGTCACTCTTAGGTGGTGTTGCAGCTCAGAAGACCTGGGCTCGAGCCCAGGGGACCTGAGAGCATGGCAGAAGTACAGAAGTTATTTCACTATGTCATTTACCTGCATAACTCTTATTAGTGCAAACTGGGCTTGGAGAAGAAAAATCACCCACAATGACTGAAATTTTACTAATAATGTTACATTTTTTTATTTTGATTTGAGCTTAAACAAACACTTATTCAAGGAATATAGGTCCCCAAACAATGATTTAAAATGAAGATATAGAAACATAAACCCACAGAAAGACCCCACAAAATAAAAGTAAAGTATCCAGCAATAACTGAAACAAAACAAGTTTGACACTATACTGCTTTAAAGCTATTCCACCCACAATTGCCTCCAAAAGACCCAGTAGTTGAATTGTCTTTGAAACACACCCTGAATATTAACAGATTGAGACTGTATCAGACCAAAGGAATAACCAAATTTCAGAGCCAAACAACTCAATGGAAAATGCTCTTCTGGCATTCCCTCTCCTCCTCTCCCTGCCCCCAAACTCTGGTTCTCTCTTTCTCTCTCTCAGATCCCTGCTGAATGCCACTGCAACAGCATCACACCAGGAGGAAGGCACGTCTAGAATAGAGGCAGTGGTAATGCTATAGATTAGGTTGCATGAAAATTAACACTTACAGAGGGAACAAAATTCATTTTCTCACCCCCAATTAATTAATGAAATTATTTAGTCTCCAGATTACAAAAGGCAACTGCTGTGCAGTGGTTAGAAGGGTGGTCCTAGATTTAACTTATTTCCTTCTTTGTTATGGTTTATATTGATGGGGTATACAATCTGAAAACCACAAGCCAAAATTTACTAGAAAACACACATACACAAAGACTCATCTTTTCATACATTATGGTCTTACAAATCTGTTCTATTTCTCTGCTTTAGTGAGATGACATAACAATAAAATGTTTCTATTTAATCTCATCTAGCACTGAAAACCAGTCAGCTATATTAGAACTGCTATCATTATCTATAACTCATGGGTTTAAAAGGTGGGGGTGGGGAATAGGAAGTACTCTGTAATTTACTGGTTACCCCTGCACTCAACATCTTTATTGCAGCTTTAACTTCACCTAGGCATAAGAATAGAATGGAAATGTTAGGTTGCATTCAATTATGCATAGTGTTCATATGCATATAGGGAAAAGTTTAGTTCATTGAAATAGACCGTCTCTCATTCCACAAATACTGGACATATTCTTTTCTCTGGAGACTCCAGTGCAGTGAATTTTACAAAGCTACTATGCTCTTATAAAAAACATTTCCTAATTCACTGAAATAAAGCAAGCAAAGAAAAAGACTAGGAGCTTTTTATAATTTGCCCTCTACAGGAGCATCTTCATGTAAAACACTCGGGAGCTGGAGGTAAGAGAATAGGATATGGGACATGCTTGCCTGCTAAAGAAATGAATATCAATTTATAGTAACCATTAAAATGAGAAAAGAGAGTCTCAACATTCTTTTTATTCTTTTTACTCTCTGTTTTGGAGAAGGATGGAGGAAGGCAGTGAACTCAAAAGGATTAGCTACTTGCTCATTAATTGTGTACAAACATACAAGATTAGTCTTATTGACTGCTTACTTAGAAATGCAAATAATGATAGAGAACAGAATTTCAATAATCTAGAATGACAGATTACACTAAAGGGAGCTAAACTTGTCTGATAGGGCTGTCATGTGAAAATTAAACTTGGAAAATAGAATGGAAAAAGTGTAGATGCTTGGATAATTATTTTTTTCCGATAGGTCACTGTCTGTCCTTCAGTGCACTGTGGGTAAATGATTCCTCTGAGTCAACTTCCTCAGTACAAAGGTCAGCAAACTCCTTTGAAGATGACAGAATTTTCATTCACCTCAGGATGCTTTATACAACTTCACATTTGGTATGTTGGCAATCATATTCCAATCCTGTTCCCACATGGTACTCCCTGTATGATCAAGGCAGTATTTAATATCACTAGCTACTGACCTCGAACTATTTACAATACATTACATTTCACAATAGTTCTCTAAAGACAAAGTATTTTAAATCAATCAACTCAGGAGCTAGCAGTAGTCTATACACAGCAGCACAGAGATCATTATGAGATAATTTACTCAACTCCTTTGAACTCCACACTATGTTCCATGTTGCTGCAGCTAGAGTTCTCCTAAACTGCTCCACAGTGTAAACACTACACTGCAATCACTTTTGTGTTCTAGTGTAGGAGTACAAAATACAAATTAATGAATAATGTCCTGTAAAGGAAGAAAGACATGGGGTGGACAAAGCTGTCACACAAAGTAAAAAAGTGAGAGAGAGAGAGAGAGAGGCTGGTAAAGGAATGAAAGATGTTGAACTGCTGCACTCAGGTAGAAAAACATTACACACCAAAAAGGGTGTGTAATGTCTTTAGTGATCTCAAGGATAGGAACCCCCCCCCAAAAAACCAAAATAAAAACCCAAACAGCAACTGAGCAGGTACCTGTCAACAAGAGAATAATGAAGGTTTAGCTATAAGATTAGCATGCTAAGGCAAAGATTGTGCAAGTTTATGTATCAATCAATGAAGCAAGTGACAATGGAAAAATAATTTTCTACAAACATATTTTAAGAGGATATTTTGATAGATGCTATCTCAAAGCATGATTTGACTACTGTTATGGGAAACTTCAATTCAAAAGTGGGAAGTAAAAAGTTAAAAAGTGGATAAAAGTAAGTCTTTGATATTGGAGACAACAGCACTATGGATCAAGATCTATGGAATTCACACTGGCTAATGATTTGGTGGCATAGGGAATGACATATCCATCTAAAGATATTCACAAAGACACATGGAAATTCCCAGATAGGATGTATGGAAATAGGACTGACTATGTCCTGGTGAGTGGTCTATGGACAAAATCCATACAAGATGTTAAAGCCTCTAACAGAGAGCATCCAACAACTAGTTTTATGATTTCTGAAAGCAAACCATGAATAAGAAATAAAAAGCAACAGCATGATGTAGAAAAGTGGCCTGATCCTACAGAGGCAAATGATTTTCAGGCAACTGGTGGAAATGGTAGAAGAGTTATGAAAGATACTTAAAGGCATCATCATGAGTGTCTGGGTAGAAAGATTCCCAAATAACCAGAAAACAGGAAAGCTATGAAAAGGAAGTCACACTTGGTAGAAGAGAGAAGACTCAGAATAAAACATAAGGAAGATGGGAGTGAATACAATATATATATATCTGAAATCAAAGCCAAGAAATTACTATAAGAAATTATAGTAAATATAAGAAATGACACTAAAAGAGGGGTTTAAGAATGGACGTGAGAGTCAGAGAAAGCTAAGAAGAGGAATGATGTATAATAAAGTGCATATAGCTACAAAGAAATAAACTGGTAAATTTACAAATTGTGGAAGCAACATTAAAAGTAAAGATGGTAAGTCTTGACAAGTGAGGTGGAAAAGAAGGAAGGAACATTCAGCAATTACTCAACCACCCAAGCCTGGACAGTCTTCTTGTAACAGAGATGGATAATGTATGTGTGTGTGCATGCGTGTGTGTGTGTGTGTATACATATATACACACCTATATAAATTAGTATGCAAAATCTGGGACTGCGAGGAAGTCTTTCAAGAAAGTTGAAAGAGAACAGCAGAAATATTGCTAAAGAAGGGTGAGTAGAAAAAATGTGGGGACTGCAGGGGCACTACTTTGCTCTTAGTGACTAGAGTAATCCTCTACCCTAAGGAAATTGAATACTTATACTGGAAAGAATGAGGTTTTAGGAGCAGGCAGATTTGCATTCACCTTGGCCAGGGAAAGACATTCAAAAAGTCTGAGCCTGAATTGATTAAATCTTTGCAGATTAGTGTAATCTGTCTAGGCAAAATCACTTTGTAACTGCACAGACATCCCAGAAATGCAGCCACATGCCTGCAGTGGCTCAGGCTAGAAGCTGGGGGACACTAGAGCAAGCCTCCCTTCCCTTCCAGTGCTGAGCTGAGTGGGGTGTGACCAGGACCCAGCAGGACGCTTTGATCAAAGAGGGGTTCCCCCCCTCTCCTGACCAGCTCAGCAGGAAATTGATAACTATGTTTATCACCCCTAAGTGGTTATCAGCCCATTAAGAAAACCATAGTCAGCATGTGGTCTGCTAGCTAATGCTGAGAGGTGTCTGCAAGGCAGAGAGTAAGGGAGGGGAGGGAGGGAGGGAGCAGGGATGCCTGCAGTCTGTGCTGAGCTCCAGCCAGGGAGCAGAGGGGAGGGGCCAGCCCTGTTGTCTAGCAGAGAGCTCCACCCAGCCCAGAGAGCATGCCGGGATGCTGGGGGTGTCTTATTTAACTTAAACCAGTAAGGGGTCTGGGACAGACATTGCATAAACCGGCTTGACCCAAATCAGTTAAGTCTGATACTACATTCAACCAGGTTTTACCTCAAACTGGTTTCAGCCATTTTCAAGCCAATTTATGTGCACTAAACATCTGTTCTGTTACAGGTTTGAACCAGTTTCTGATCACTTAAACCAGTTTATGTGTAACATCTGTCCCTAGCCCCCAAGACAAATTATATAAAAGCATCCGTTAATCCAGAAGCCAACAACTATTCAGCTTCACTGATTTTGAAAAGGCACTGACCATACAGACCACTGTCTAGAAATTTTTGCAAAGTTCAAATTTATGGTTTCCCAGAAGATATACTGACACCACAAGTTATTATAGACAAACAGACTCATGCCTTAACAAATATTGAGTCTCCCTTCCTTAGAGAATCAGGGCCCAGATGTAGATCTCCCTAGGGAAGTGGTACTCAAACTCCAGCCCACAGGCTAAATTTGGTGCACAGGGTCAGATGGGCCCAAAAATGGGTCAAAAAATTTGGCAGCAGGAGAGCAGTGTTAGCATTAATTGCTCCCAGAGCTGTGGCAATGAATGCTGCCACAATATTTATGGATCCATGCTGAGCCCTAGTGACCATATGACGGTCTTCCAGCATTGGGGTCACATTGGGGCCAGATCCAGCACGTAGGACTCTGCCGGGGAGCGAGATCGTACCTGTAAATTGACCCTGTGCACTGACCCTAAGCTGGATCTGGCCCAGAGACTGACCCCATGGCCTGTGAGGCTTGAATTTTGAGCCCTAGGATTTTCCTAATGCAATGCACTGTATAAATTAATGTTAAAAGGCAGCCTCTTCCCTAGGAAGAGTATAATATGCTCAAAAGACCTCCCAGATAATGTGGACTCCTTTATCCCCCACCTCGTAGTAAAATGCCTAGAAAAAATGTGAGCTACTAAATCTAGTAGCTTAACTAACTTTGTTTAGAGAATATCAGTTTGGGAAACAAGTTCCAAACCTGGGGCCTCTCACACACTCAACAAGGTACCATTCCAGCAGCCTCTTCTCACTTCAGCCTTGGGGACTCTAGCCTGATTATCTCAGCTGAGCCTAGCTCTGAAAATATCCCACAAAGAAATAGACAGGCTCTAAGATAACCAGATGCTGTTATCTTTTATGCCAGATGCCCTGGCATAAAAGATTAAAACCAACATAGTCAACTTTACTTAAAAGTCTATCACAGATCACATTATTGTTTATAATGCCTACAGTGTTAAATGCTGTAAATAATCAAGTAGTCATATCTAATACTAGCATCAGTTTTGAGGGGACAGATAGATATAGCTGTTGTATTGATATTGAAGAATACAGATACAAGCTGTTATGATGCCATATGATTCTGTAGTGAGACAAGTGTAGCAAAATCACTCAAACTTTAACCCTCCTTCATCCAACTTCAAAGTTGGGCAATCTAGCTCACTTGTATTCAGGTATAAGAGTGAGATTTTAACAGCTCCACTCCTAAGCAGCTGCTCCTCTTCTCCAGTCAAGCAGTGAAAACATACATTTGTCCATACCCTGATTAATCTCAAAATGTTTCACCAAATATAGTGTCTTATGATGTAAATAGTAATAGACAATGTTAACAATGCCTCTAGCTGAATGGTCAGCCTCACTACACTGAGCAGGGATATAAAAAGTTGATTCTATTCATAGTTACTATTTGGCAATATAGTTGAACACTTAACTTGCTAACCTGCTTCATAAGTGATGGCCTTTACACCTTCAAATATACACACACATATAGTCCAACCCAATTCTTCTGGTAACTCTGTAGGGCCATCACTATATTGCCTCAGTTTGTCCTTGGTTGAGTCTCAGCTAGACATTAGGGCTGTGCAAAGCTTCGGTCCCTGATTCGATTTGGTGGAGAATCAGCCTGATTTGGTGGCTGAATCTCCAAATCTGAATTGAATCAGAAAACCCTTTAATCTGTCTGTATCAAATCAGAACCCTCTGAATCAATTCAGAGAGATTCAGAAAGATTCGGCAATTCAGACATAGACACAACGTTAAATGTTTTTTCTACATACCTCTATGTAGTAGGCGGCTCATGAATGCTGTGATACTGGGGTGCATGGAGTGTCTCACAGAAGTGGGGGCGGGTGGGGCGGGGAGGGCCCAGTGCGCTCACCAGCAGACCCAGAAGTAGACCAGAAGCACTTCCAGTCCACTTCCGGGTCCACCGCACGCTGTGCCCCCCCCCACACTCCCCCAGGTCAGTGACTGGTGCCTCCTGGGTCTGGGGACCCAGGGTCCCCCTATGGCCAATTGCCAACCCGGTGGGGGGGACATGGGAGGGTCATGCATGCTCCCTGGCAGACCCAGAAGTGGACCAGAAGTACTTCTAGTCCACTTCTGGGTTTGCCACCAAACACGTGGAGGGCCCTCCCCCAATCGTGTGGGACAGTCCATCTGCCCAACCATCACAGCGTTCACAAGCCGTGCTGGTACCTTGAGGTATGTAGAAAAACTTTTAAAGCTGTGTCTATGTCTGAATTGCTGATTCTCCAAATCAGCATCGAATCTTCAGATTCAGCTGAATCGACAGGGCCAGTGATCCGAATCAACTAATGAAATCACTGTCTTTGATTCTGGCTGAATCTAAATCCAAATCAAATAGGGCCCACTTTGCACACCCCTACTGACATCCTCATCAAAGCTCAAGCTTCTAGCAGATGTTGGGCCCTTCAAACTAGTGTCTCCAAGAGGTCACATGAAAGAAAAATCCAAAACTGGGCATCATTTGCATACCAAGTATATGGCAGTATACATATTTTTTGTACAGTACTATGCCTCATGCAAATACTGGAGGTTTTATTGTGCACATAACCCTTCTGTGGGGCAGGTACATTGGAACATATTTTATCCAAATAAAAGTCATTTGTATGTTTGGAGTAATATATTTGCAAAGAAATAGCTAACAACATGCTAGCGAGAAGTTCACCAAACAAATTCCTCTATCACTGCTGCTCTGGGAGCCTGAACTTAAAGAAAAAAAATCATCTTATGATTCGGATGAAGGAAATGAGCTGGCAAGACTGTAAGTGTTTCCATTATAAATCCCTATTTTCATGGTGTGTAAATCTCCTATAGAAAGATAACTGTGGCATGAAATTTGGTATATCATTAGATATATCCTTCTCTTGATTTTAATTCTTCACTGCCATTAGCAACAATACAAAGAATACAGAGTTGAAAGATTATATATTAGTCTGTCAAAAATATTGCATAGAAACTAAGTATTTATTTATTCTGAAGAGCCATAACCTGTCAAATTAATAATAAAAGCTTTTGGCTTTGTTTCTAAGCAAGATCTGTAATTTGTTCTCCTTTCCAAATTTTTTAAGAAATGTGCTTATTGAGATAGCTTTAAATAGTTTCTGTGAGTATATGTACCTATCTTTAAATGACAATGAATTGATTGGTCAAGTGCTATATGGTAAACACGTTATTTTTTTGCACTCCCAAAAATGTTTTGGCAATTAAAAAATAAAAACAAATGATAAAAGGGGGAAAAGAATATATATATTCCATCCTTATTCAAAGACCTGGGCAGGAAAAACATTTCTGAGAAACTTTGACTAAGTTTTAGACATCTTTCAGTAAAAGATTGTTTTCCCCCTTTATTCATCATGCCAACTCGAATTTCTCAGTCCCCAAGGGAACTAATTTGTAAGAACAGTGCAAAAAAGGTTTCCAGCAGAGGATCTGTGTTACCATAAAAATTTTGGTTTTAATCTGACAGCCTGATCCAGATTGGTTCTTTAGGTACATAAATGGGACTCAGCCAGAATACTGGCAGCAGCATTATGAAGAGCAAACCAATTCAGACGGGCTGTGATCCAGTAGCCACAAAACTCAGTACACACCTAAGTCTGTTTAAAGCCTTGATTTTGGCTTACAAAGCTTCCTACCTGCCTATACATGAGCCTCCAAATATGCCTAGTTATCCAGATCATCAGCAATCCCTTGCAGTCTAGGATGATTGTCTTCCATGATTGCTTTAGCTGTGGATCCAAAGATGGCTCATGAAACCAATCTAGCACAGACAGACTCTGCTGAGGACTGCCCCAAATGGAGGAAGTCTGCTGAAAGAATCTCAGTACTTTGAAACCTTACAATGACAACAGGAAACAGAAAAACCAAAGCAGTAGAAACAGCATGTCATGGACTGAATCAAGCATCCACAGCCACCCACCCTGCATGGAAACACATGCCTAAATTGCAACAGAGTTCTACACTGCCAAGGAGTTTATTGTAGTAGAATACACCCCTCTGACTCACAAAGTCACATAGGGGCAATTATTAAAGTGTGGACTACCAATAAATTACTATCCATAAGTAATGCATGTAAAAGGATATAAGACATGCTATTCCTATATATACAAAACATATATGTTCACATGGGTTTAATCTAGCTATCTAAATGCCTAACTGATGATGATTAATGGACTGATGATGATGATAATGAATGCATTATTACTGTATTTAAGACAAATCCCTATTCTGTTGTTTACTAGTGGCATTGCTGAACTTTTTTATTGTTTACAGTAGCAATCTTCCTAGCAGTTATTAGAAAATCAAAGTCAAGATGAAAATGAAGCTTCCAAAGCTTAGATTATTGAAAGACTATGATTTTCCTTCATAAAGGAAAGTGTCATTTCATCACTTTCAACAGAAAACTAGATAAATATAGGAAAAGGCAAGCTAGCTGAGTGTTGTCTTTTGATTAGAGATCTTAGACCAATAAACCATCCACAGAAAAGAATGATATTACCAGTGGGACAAGTATTTTGAGCTATTCTATATGAATACCCATCATTAATACTGCACCTTTCTTTGGTATAATTTTTCAAATGCCCACAAAATTATTTTAGCAGTTTTAAAGACAAATTTACTAGATTGCAAAATTCTAATAATACCAGACAAAGGAATTGAAAAAGATACACTTTTACCTTGAAATATTTTCAATGGACCTTATTGCATCAGTTTGGGCACATCTACAAGAGCAATTACAGTACCTGAATAAACTGCGGAACGTATTGCTCCAGAGTTAATTGCTCCCAGGTACACTGTTTGAATGTGTGCCCAGGAGCAATAAACTACAGAGCAATAAGCTCCGCAGTTTATTCAGGAACAGCATGTGCAGCCTCAGTGGAGCAGCTCTGCCTGGCAGGAGGCCCTAGGTTGCCCCCCAGATCAATGTTCTGCAGAGGGGCTGGCTGGGGCATGAGGGAGATTCAGTTTGGGGCTAGCCAGAAAGCAGTGTCTGCACTGAAGCACTCTCATGCCCCAGCCAGCTGGGCAGTGTCTACATGTGTGCTGCTCTGGATTTTTTTACGCTGCAGCAGGACAGTACTTGTATTTACAAGTACTGTCCTGCTGCAGGGTAAATTAATTTACTCAAGCTTAATAGGGGCACACGTGTAGACAGCAAGACATTTACTGCACAGCTAATTAGTCAACTGTGTAGTAAATGTCTCATGTACTTTTGTCTTTCCACACTTGCAAATAACACAGGGCAATGTTTGACATGGTTTGTGACTAAGGCTATGTGTAGATGAAATCAGGGGCGTGTGTGCACAACACTTTAAAGCGGGCTAAATGCTTTTGCACTTCTTTAATGGTATTTGTGTTTGCACACCTCAGCAGCGTATTGTGCATTAATTCCAGCCGCTGTAGGAAATTTGACAGCATAATGTGCCTTAAATGACTTGGGGCACAGCAAACTAAAACTTCTCCAAGGAGTTTTATTTTGCTGCCCCTACAGCCACAGACCGAAGCACCGGGCTCCATGCACCTCCATGGTTCTGCAGGAAGCCCTGCAGGCAGCCTGGGAAAGTAGTTCCACGCACGAAAAGCAACGAGCCTGTTCCCCACCCCCTGGAGCCTGCCTGCCTGAGTTGATCTGAGTGGGGGCCTGGTGCTTCCCTCTGCAGCTGCAGTGCCCCCTGGGACCGCCCGACCGTAGGTGCCTGCAGGCAGGTGCCACCTGGGGGAGGAGGGGCCCATCGCTGCCCCAGAGGGAAGCACCGACAACACCTGCCCCCTCCCCCCCACCCGTGCAGCTCAGGGACTGCTCCACCTGCCGGTAGCTCGCACCCGCCCCCCTGCTGCTGGAGAAGCAGGTAAGTCAATGGGGTATATGCACAACACTGGAGTTTAATGGGCCCTAAATTGAAGCAGTGGTGTTTTTAAAAACCCACTGCTTCAATTTAGGGCCTCTGTTTCATCTACGCACGCCCTAAGCTTTTAATTGTGATAGAAATAAGATGATGAAGGTTTTAATAGAGCATTTATAATGTTACACATTTTTTCAATAGCACAGTTAAACTGAAGCAACAATTAACATAGCATTATAATTGGCAGAACAATTCTTATGAAAATTCAATCCTTACATGTTTTATTAATCTCTAGCAAAAATGTAAGGTAGTTAAGTAACATAAGCATGCTTAATGTCAGAACTTTGAGTAATTAAGTATACTGATATGTAATTAACTTCTTACAAGTCTCACTATTAAATCCTGATTAAAGCCCTAAAAACTACTTACAAAATAATTCACAATGCTGGGAATAGCTCAGTACCCATAACTCTTTTTACTTTGAAGCTACAAGTCCTTCTCAGGATTAGCACTGTAAAGCCTGATTTTCATAAATACTGAAACAACAACAGCTCAAGTCAATGGCAAGCGTTCAGAATTTCTGAAAATCAAACCATCATGTATACTAATAAGAACTTTTCACAAACTTTTACAGCATTTGTATTTTTCAGAGATCCCTGAAGAAAACTCATGAAAGTAGACTGAATGTGACAGAGATGAGAATGCTCCAATGGATGTGTGGAGTAATGAAGATGGATGAAGTAAGGAATACTTACATCGGAGGATTAGTGAAGGTAGTAGAGGTATCTAAAAAAGTATGAGAGAGAAAACTGGCATGGTATGGGCGTGTTCAAAGGAGTTTGGAAGAATACATGGGAAAACAAGTTACCAGAAAGGCACTGCCAGGAAGAAGGAGAAGAGAAACATTGAGGATGAGATGGAGAGATATAGTGGACAGGGACACGAGAGAGAAGGAGTTCAAAGAAGAAGATACATATGACTGAAGCCAGTGGAGAGCCAGGGTCTGCAACAGTGACCCCATTTAGATGGGACAAGGGAGGGGAAAGAAGAAGAGGGAGTATTTGTCAGTTAATTGTATATCCATTTTAACTTACTTTTCCAAACGACTGTACAATTCTTCTTTTAAAAACAAAAAATATACTGTTATTTATTGAGCCTGAAATATTTCTCACCCACATTTAAAAGTCATTATAGATTAGAACACTCAACAGGAGCGCTGCAGTACCCTGGAGTGCCTTGAGATTTTTTCAAGGGTGCCACTGAGTGCCACACAATGGTAGCCCTGTTAGGTATGGAAACATGATTCACAAGATAAATCCAAAGATTTCAAACAGGAATCCATAGTGTTAAAACCATTCTGATCTATTGTGGTCTTTCTGAGCTATTTGCAACAGAAAAAATACTCTGTTTTTTTTCCACAGTCAAAAAAATGAGTGAAAATTAGGAACTGGATTTTTTCAAGAGATGCCCTGCCTGAGCCTAAGGAGTGCCTTGAGTCTAAAAAACTTGCATTAGAGACACTGGAGTTGCAGGTGAATTGGCCTTACATGTAGACTTTAGGTACCTCAGAGCTCTGGGAGTACACTGTGCAAAGGAAAAGAGGATGGTCTTCTCATCACAGTGTCTTTACTTGGCAAGCCTTTTTGGCAACACACTTGGACCCACAGAGCTTAAATTTTCACAGTTGTTTAACTATCATCTGCAACACAATTTGACTACTTGGCAGATGCTAAAGTTAGACCAATACTGTCCCCCACTTAGGCTGCCATCATTACTGTTAGGATAAATCAATTTTCCAGGAAATGTTCCAGAGAAGGAGGCCCTCTGACGAGCATGTCCCAATTAAGCAGACCATTCTGTAATAATATTTTCCAGTTATAGTACAACTTTTGGACCAAAGCACTTTAATTTACATATAGCAACACCAAACTGTGGAGTTTCTCAAGTGTAGGATAGCAGATAAATGGCACAGTACATACCTAAACTGAAGGGAGGGAGCAGCTGTGCACTTGCGCCAGTTAAACATATACAAAACACATCATGGATCCACTGATGCCTGCACAGAGCTGGCTGAGTTCCAATTTTAAATATCTTGCATGAAAATAAAGAATAATATGTAGCAATTTTTAGAAATAAAGAATCAAGCCAAGCCTACAACTCCAGAAGGTCTGAAAGCTCAAGTCTCATATATACTAAGGCTGTGTCTAAACTGCCTCTTTGCTGATTACAGGCTCCTTATTGCCAGTGGAATAAGCTCCTCTTGATGTACTTGAGCTCAGCAATTAGGCAGTGTAGACATCTTACAGCAGCCAAGCCCAGGGAGGACCCAAACACATGCCCCACTGCTGCTCTCAAGGTCTTCTTAGATAAGGAACTTGAGGGGCATTGTGGTGTATACCCAGGACCGTATGAGCCACCTACCCTGTCTCTAATTGCCAACCTTGGGTATGTGTGGCATGGGAGTGAGTAAGGCCTTGTTTCTTTGATCCTGGACTCTACAAGGAAACAGTAAAGACATGGTCTCAGAGGAATCCTGAGTATATACCCTGTCAGGCTTAATAAAGACATAAAGTCAAGGAGAAGCTCCGGGCCATATGCTCAGAATCCATCTCTAAGCCATCTACACTGCCTAAATGCTAGGCTAAGGTGCATGTGGAGAAGAAGACTGAGGCAGGCTTGTGCCTCAGTGGCAGTTCCAGCTTGGCAAGCAGGTAGCATAGCCCACAGATAGATATTAGGGCTGTGCAAGCTTTGGTCCCTGATTCAATTCAGCAGAAATTTGGCCCAATTTGATGGCTGAATCTCCAAATCGAATCAGAAGAGCCTTTAATCTCTCTGAATCGAATCAGAACCCTCTGAAACAATTCGGAGAGATTCGGAAAGATTTGGAGATTTAGACAAAGAGACAGCTTTAAATGTTTTTTCTACATACCTCTAGGTAGCATAGGCTGCGATGCTGGGGTGGATACAGTGTCCCACAGAAGCGCAGGGGGTTCCCAAGCATGCTCGGCAGCAGACCTGGAAGTGGACCAGAAGCACTTCCAATCCACTTCCAGGTCTACCAGGGAGCATGCTGCCCCCCGCCCCCCACTTCCCTAGCTCAGCAACTGGTTCCTCCTGAGTCTGGGGGGCCACCTGTGGTTCCTCTGTGGCCAATTGCTGAGCTGCGGAGGCGTGGTGGGCCCCCCAGTGCACTCTCCGGCAGACCCAGAAGTGGACCAGAAGTATTTCTGGGATTTCCACCAAGCACGTGGAGCGCCCCACTCCCCCCCTCTGTGGGACTCTCCATGCGCCTCAGCATCACAGCAATCACAACCTGTGCTGGTACCTTGCAGTACACAGAAAAAACTTTTAAAGCTGCATCTGTGTCCAAATCAATGATTCTCCAAATCATCATCGAATCTTTAGAGTTGGATTTGGCTGAATCGAATCAGGGACAGTGATCCAAATCAATGAATCGAATCACTGTCTTTGATTCAGGCCAAATCCGAAACCAAATCTGAATCGAACAGGGCTCACTTCGTGCACCCCTAATAGATACTATATTTGCAGTGGCAGAAATACCCTCATGGTGCTAAAAAAGTCAAGCAGACAGATGGACACAGTCTCTGTGGTACTAAAACACAACAGAAGCAACACAAAAATGTTCCTAGATGAACAGGATCTTCTCCGTAGTGGTATGTTTTATAGCACCAGATGTAATGTCTGTGGAGTATACTGTAATGGGATGGGGGGAAAAGGGTCTCATTCCCTTAGCATCCTGCAGTGCTCTGCTCCCCCTCCCTCCCTCCCACTCCTAGTGGGGGAGCGAGGGAAAGTGGAGTGGATAGTTAATGAGTGCTGGCCTGGGTGCTTAGGGTGCATCAAGGCTGGAGAGCAGGAGTCCTTGTGAGCCTCTTTGCCAGTCCAGTCTTTCAGTCTTGGTGGGGAAGGTGGGAAGCAGAACTACTGTCCCCTGAAGACTGTAGTTCTACTCTAGACTTCAACTCTACTCACTGCTCTACTGGCAGCAGGCTGTCAGTGAGTATGCCAGGCCAAGCAAAATCCCCTATTGTGTCCCCTGGCTGGAAAGCATACTGGTGCATACTTTCACAGGGTTTCTGTAACACTCCAGCTGGGGGTCCTCAGGAGGGAGGGAGGTGTTATGTCTTCCCACACCTACAGCACTACATTTTCGTAGCGCTGCAAAGTGCTGCAGCACTTATAGTGCTACAAATATTATGTATGTCCAGGGACAGATATTACCCTGGAGCAAATACAGTTGATATTAGAGCAGTATCACAGCTGAACTGGGCCTTACAATAAATGAGAGTTGCGCCCTCAAAATTTTTCAGATCTGCTGTTTGAATCAATACATCTCTAGATCTATTTTACATCAGCAGAGTCCGACAGGGCTTTACATAGCTGGTATCATACTGGCACAGCCAACTACTTGAATATAGGCTAAACCTGACTCCTGACCAGACAAATCACAGCTGGCATTCAGAGAGTTCTCAGAGCTCAGTCTCCTGAGACAGCTGTGACACAGAAGTGCATTTTGCATGCACATGAGCACACCAAGAGTCTCACTTTGAATTCCCATTTGCGGTCCCTCCTGACACAGGCACTTCACATGCAGGATTAGCATTGCTGAGGCAGGGGTTTCTTGTATTTTAGGAAATGAAACCTATGGGCCCAAACATGCAAAGAGATATTACAAGGTTCAAGCCCTCAATAAATGAGAGAAAATTTCCACACACACATTCACTCCTGCTTTATACACACCTTATTCATCTATGGTAGCAAGCACTTACCTGAAAGCAACTGTTTTATAGGATCAGACACTATGTTTTTGCACTGAAGAAAGCTTACAAAAGCTTCTTCAAAACGATAAATGTCATACTTTTTGTTGAAAATATACTTTTGAAAAAGTATATGAAAAAATGAAAAAATCTACAATTAAATTATGAAAATATACTTTTGATTTATGCCATTCCCTACTGCAAGTAAATAGGCCGTTGCTTTAATGTTGATATTTAGCCTGTAATTTAAAAAATTGTCTCCACTTTGAAAATTCAAGTCATCCCATAGGAAACGTACACTTCTTAGTAGACAGATTGGCTATTAATACCTCCTTTCACACATCAGATCAAAAGATGGGATGCAGTTTCTCAGCCAGCAGATCTTTATGATTTCAGCTCACATAAAACCTAGTCTATAAACAGAACCAATTTTCATAATTTAATTATAGATTTTCTTTACTTAATAAAATATGCAAATCATATGTTCATTATTCCTCAAATCAAGAACTCAGGAAGATTGATTACAGAAGTTTTACTCAGTTCTGTCAAGGCATTTAACTTTATAAATTATATAAATCACATTAAAATAGGAGAGAAAATAGCATCTGTGACATCTGGAAGTAAATCTACAACCCCATATTGTAAGTTCTGCTTTTAAAAACCCTGCACCATTTCATGGATATCAAACTCACACAAATGGAATTAAAGGAAAAAAATGTTTTTTAAATTAATGAAACACCTGTCAAGGAAGATAGACAAGCCCTGTCAAATGGTGCATAAGTAACCTCACTGTTACATCCAAGTCATTTATAAACACAAGCAAGTGATGTTGAAAATATTTGATATTCAATTAATTATCCTAGGGGAAATTATGTGCCATGGAAAAATAAGATTTTCTAAATATCAGTTGTTCAGGGAATGTTATGTTTATCCATTTTCAGTTTGCTACTTGGGAAATTAAAACATAAACAAAAACTGTAATTTAGGGAAACAGCCCCATTTACAGTTCTCCTGTCTGCATTCTGGAAAATAATATTGTTCAAAGAAATGATGCCACTTTCAAAAAGATATTTCTAGATCTCACTTTTTGTTCAGAACCAAACAGAGGTGACATTAAGGAAAAACTTACAATTGTAGTCTTTATAGAAAAGACGTTTCCTGATAAGATTCTGCTGTTTAGTTTTTCTCCCCAAGACCATTTTAGTGGAAAGAGACAGAAAGAAAACTATAAGCTTCCTCCATATGCAAATGACATTGTTTCTGTCACCACTCTTTAAAACATGTTTTCCAACAACTGGGATGAGTCCACAAAAGAGGAACTCCTTCTACCGAGCAGGGAAAGAAATTACAGAAGCACCGACAGAAAAGCACAACTAATCTCCAAGTCACAAATCATCTGAGACCCATTCTGGCCCCCTTTGAAGAGCAGTAAATTAGACAGTTCTCTCTCCCACCATGCCATACAACACAAGGAAGAGGGAAGAGAGAGAAGTGGAGAAGAGTGGAATAGCAATGCCACTCAAAAAACTTAGATAGGAAGGGGAGCAGCAAAGTGTAAAATTATCTCAGCTGGCTAAAATACTGCGTATGTCTCCACTGTGTGTCTCCACTATTCCTGGCTCTATCAAACCTGCACCACAGCTAGCCAGATGGGCAACGTAAATGACAAAACTAAGAAAACTTACTTGTGAACTTCTTCCTCACTAAAGCCAAAATCCTGACCTCTTCTCAGTCATGGAATAGGAAAAGCACTGCTGTTGCTGTTGGATGAGACAGGGAGGACATCTACAGCGGTACTCCTGAATCTGCTGGCAGCACTTAACATTATCTGTGGTATAGTACCATCACAGCATAACAAAGCTTAAAAACTTAAAAGCTTCCAAGTGACTGTAAGGTTTACTTTCAGAACAATCATAGAGATTAGCGATAAGTAACTCTTCCTCTGTTTCTGGAGTGCTCACCTTATGGAGTAACACAGAATCAGTCTTCTCCTTGGACCCTTTTTTTTTTAGTATCTAAAAGAGGCTGTTCCTGGGAATTGTGAGATTTTTTTCCCCCTATGACAGCAGCCTGCAGATGATAGCCATCTCTACTTTTCATTCACCTCTGATCATATCACACTACTATCTCCCTATGGCTGACTTTTTCAAACACCTAAGTGAAAGGCAGCTGGCTGCAACTGAACTCTAGCAAGACAGAGATCATGCTGGTGGGAAGCAAGAAAAAATTTGAGGTCCTGGCAACCACTGTTGCCTCTCCCTCCACCCAATGGGTCTATCCTCAATTTGTCAATCTGTATTTCAGAGGTCTGCCTGGACTTTCAGCTGCCAAACACACTGAAAAGATATTCCTTTTTATCTAAATATAGACGAGGAATGCATCCCATCTTATTCAACACAGACATGGCCAAATGGATCCATGCTTTTTTGACCTCCTTGGGGATACACTATAAATTAAATGAAACTAGATCTGAGTAACTGCAAGATTAAACAAATTTCAAGTATACAACAGACCACTGGAAATCCACATCTGTCAGTATAACTACATTTCCTTGTGTTTTACAGACTACACCAACTCTTCTAAGAATAAGACGTCACATTCAGGAGTTCACTGTTAATCTGCAAAGCTATTGTAAAACTAGTTCACAATTCTGCAGAAAATGTCTTCTCATGACTGTGACCTCCCACAATGAGTACACTTCACAAGAAGTGCAAAGCTATCTGTCTCAGGGATAGAGTTCCTGAGAGGAGGAGAGGTAGTCCTCAGCAAAAGGACCAAAGCTGCATTACTCATTAAGTAAGAATGGAAATGTTACCTTTAAAAAGCGTACTTCACTTTTCACTTTGCTTTCTCTGAGCCACAATCAGAAACAGCACAGAAAAGAAGGAAAGGAAAGCGTTTGAGGTAAATGGAAGACAAAAAATGAGGGGGTTGGGAAAAAGAGAGGGTTTACAAAAAAGACCAAATGTCCAGGGCTGTGTGTGTGTGTGTATGAAGTTATTATCATAACTGCAGAGGCATTTGAATACAGTAATAGGTACTATATTAAGAACCTTCCTAAGATCTTCCCTTCAACTGACTCGAGGCCAGAACATAGTCCTAATGAGGAAGAGAGCCTGCCACTTATTGAAAGCTAACAGAATGAAGTCAAATATTAATGATTCATTTTTTGGTGCTGGAGATGCCAGATTTATTCACTACTAGTGACCACAGTACCAGTATGCAAATGGCCACATTAAATCATTAAATTCTACATGTCTTTCAGACCATACTGTTGGCTTAGAATTAGTATTTACAGGTTTGTTTTTTGGGAATTGGCTTAGAGGTATAGATATATACATTAGAATGGTTTAAGATGGGCAGCAGTTATTAGCAGAATAGCAGAATATTGATTTCTAAGAAACTTGGGTCTCTCACACAGTTTCTCCAGCCTTGGAAGCAGACAGGCTGTCTAACACAACAAGGCCAATGGATGAACACACAGCCTGAGAATTCAGGGAGCATGTACCATAGTGTTAACACAACAAGGACACACAGTCTGGAAAACAGTCTGGGAACTCGGAGTATGTACAGGAGCCCCTCACGATTCATGTGGGATACGTTCTTGTATCTCCTGCGAATGGTGAAATCCACAAATAAGGCACTGTGTTCATGAACGCAGTGCTCCTGGTGGCTGGGAGAGGAAGGCAGGGTACAGCTGCGCTAGTGACAGCAGGAGCATGGCAGTGGCAGGAACATGGCAGCAGCAGCAGGAGCCCAGCAGTGGCAAGCGCGGAGCTCTTGAGGAGCTCCTTTAAGATGAGGGCTTGGCATTCGTGAATATTTGAAACAACAAATGCCGAACCCGTGAATAGCGAGAGTTTCCTGTACTATACTACCTGTAACATGAGATAAGTGGCACCAGTTAACAAGGCCCCAGAGCAGGGGGGCCTGAGTCCTGGTTTTGGGGAAACAGACCAAATTAGGAGAAGGCCCAGAAAGCTATGTGGATGTTTGACCACACAGAGGGACCAACCAGAGATAGTCATGGATGAAGTAATCAGGAGTCATCAGGAGGTAAGGAGAATACAAAAGCAGAGACTTGAGAGTAACAAAGGGTCCCTCCTTCTTCCTCCCTGTCCCTCCTCTTTGAGAGGCTCCCTGTCCCTGGGAAGGGTCCCCAAGGCCACCATGGACAGAGGGCACACCACCATCCTGTCTCATCCACCCCACTGGAGGCGGGGTGTGGACCTCGACATCCCACCTCTAGGCTGCTGACATGCTGACACCTGGCACCTAAGAGAGAGCCTCAGAGTGAAGACTGTGTCCTAGCGAGATGTACTTTGACTCTGATGACAGCCCTAGGATTTGGAAGATATATATAATTGCTTGATTGTTTGTATTGTTTCTTTTCTGTGTATCAATAAATATGTCTATTATTGAATGGAAAGGTTGTGGTCAGTCTGAGGGTGCCCCCCTGGAACAAGGCCTATGGGTCCTAAATCCAGAGCCAACACATGCATGCCCTCTACCCCCAAAACCGTTTCAGTTATATTATCAAAAGCAATAGCATTATGAGTCTCTCTCAAAACTTTAGATGTGGTCATCCTTGGGATTTATTAGCAATTTATTCTATGAACTCAATAAATCTTAAAGTTTTGCCATTCTAAACTTAGTTTCTTTGATCCCTACATTCACACAGATCTCCTGAGAATGGGCCAGTTTCCACCACCCACATCAAACTAGCAGAAATCTGTCTTTTCCATGCTGTTACAGCCAGATGAATGCTTTAGATTGAAAGAGAGAAGCATGACCCAATCCGATAAAATATGCACATACATCTCTCCTTGTGGTGCTAGCTTGCCTAACCTCCCTTTGCTTTTCTGGGTGCTTTGCTTTATACTCCTTCAGGCAAGTCTACAGTGTCAGTGTAATCTTCAGGAGAAATTAAAGCTGTGCTAGCCATGCTGGAAGTATTTAATTTGCTTTCTAAATCATGATGCAAATTCTCTTTTACTGGAGGTTGGAAAAGGAGGGGGAATGGAAGGGTGGAACAATTAATCCTTCCTGTCAGTAAAACAGTGCTTTCTAATGTTTTGATCAGGCTTTTGGAGTTACAAAATATGGAGTGTTAGGGATTCAGAGCAGGCAACTCTCTGCAGCAAAATTAGCTATTCATCTCCATTCTTCTGTATATAAACGAGCAAACAAGGTACAGCCAAAGTGTCTGCCTTTATGGTCTGTTTAATAATTCTTAATGCAGGGCCAACCGGGGCACAACCACCCAGAATTAATACTGAATATATCACGGGCAGCCAGTTACCACTACTAGCAAATATTAAATTGGACAACACAATCTCCCATAAAAAATGGAAAAAAAACCAGTTGGTATTTGACATACTATGTTAATACTTCCTTTACAGGACAAAGGTGAAATTCTTCAGTAGAAATAGGTATGGCATATGTCATTGTTCACTTGAACAGAGGAGACTTAAAGCAGAGAATCACAGGGTCAGCAGGGATTTCGAGGATCATCTCACATCTTGCTGTTCAGATACAGGATTCACTGGGTCTAAACCATCCCAAGCAAATGGCTCCCTACAGCTTTTTTTTGGAAGACTTCCAATGAAGATGCCATGATTTCACTAGGCTATTTGGCCCGTTATACTACTGTTCTTACAGCTAAGAAGTTTTTCCTGAGATCTTATTTAAATCTGCTTTGCTTAAAATTGCATCAACATGTGTCCTGCTGCTAGTGAACACATTTCTCCTTTATCTTTCTATCAATCTTTCAAATATTGGAAACTTATCCTCATTCCCCTCCATCCTCCCTTAATTTCTTTTTCTCCAAACTAAACATGCCTAATTAGAGCTGGACTCATACATACCAAGCCACCTTAATAAGACTGTATTCTAATTATCAGATCCAGCTCCCTTGGGTTTCATCAGCTTCTGTAGAAATGCACTAGGGACGGATCTAAGATTTGCAAAGGGGGGTGTTGGGGCAAGCACCCATGCTGCAGATGTACCTGCACACCTGTTCCTCAACCCCCCCCCCCTTCCCCCCACCCCCACACACACATCACAAGAGTCTCTGGGGATTTTTTCAAGTCCCCAAAGCAGGTAAGCACCCTCCCCTTTACCTCTGTGCTTAAAGGCACATCCCATAACCTCCCCTTCTCCTGCTCTCTTGCCTGACACTGCTGCTGCTTTCCCCACTGTCTTGGCAATTGCAGAAGCTTCAAAGCTACTTCTGCACACTCCAGCCAGGCTGCATGGGGACTGGGCTCAGTGATAGGGGCAGCAGCAGTGATGGGCAGGGAGGGGTTGGGTGTCCTACCCTGCCCAGTCCCCCAAAAGCAGCTGTGGGGAAAGGAAACCTCTGCTCTACCCACTTCTGCTGCTGCTGCTGTCACTCTTCTCAGCTGATCCCAGCCCCCAGGCAGCCTGGCTAGAACAGGTGGGAATGGCTATGAAGCTTCTCCTGCCCCCAGGACAGCAGGGAAAGCAGCAGCAGCACTCGGAGGACCTGGGGAAGAGGAGGGGAGGGGATGTGCTTTTTAGCACAGAGGGGAAGTGGGGGTTAGTTCTTACCTGCTTTGTTTTTTTTTAAGTCCCCAAAACACCCCAGAGGCTCCTGTGGTGTGGTCCAATCTGAACACGGGATTCAGCCACCCTGCTTCTCTCCCCTGATCTGCCCCTGCTTGTTACATATGGCAACTTTTCCATTTCTCTTTTTCCTGCTGAAAAGCTAATGTCTGGAAATTTGCTTACTTATTACTTCTGAAAAAGTGTGTCTTGTACCCTAAAAAGAAACTGGCAATATTTGAGGCTGTCCTTTTCCTTCTCACAATTATTCTCTGACTGATGAGAAAGATTCAGCCACTAATCCCACAGGCTTCAAATTCCCAGAGGAGATAACCAATCAGCTAAGGACTTGACTCCAAAACTTGAAGATATTATTTAAGTATTCTGACCCCTGGTTGTTAAAAGCCTGAAAAGTAGAGAGAAAAGTTCTAGAGAGATGCAGCTGCAGTTTCATGCACCCCAGGGCTGGGAGATCAAAGAAGCTGAGTCTTCCATCCCCAGGGGCCCCACACACCCCTGGGGCTGGGAGATTGCAGCAGCACCCTGCAGCTCCTGGGACACAACTGGGTCCTGGAACTGAGAAGCATGCTGCAGGACTACGGGTCCTGGCAGCTGTGGGGTGCTGATGGGACCCAGAGTCGGTAACTGCTGGGGCTGAGAGTCCCCAGTTGTGGGTCTTTAGCACGGTGCACGGTGCACCCTTGAGGCTGGGAGTCACAACAGTTAACAGGGCTGGCAGCTACAGGAAAGACCCTGCTACACGTGCACATTAAAGCTCAATAGGAACCATTTTCAGGATCTAACTTTATAGCTGGTTGGAGCTTTTTTTTGGCATGATTGGTAGTTTGCACATGTAGCTGGTCTCAAGGTAATTGCACAATTAACCAGTTAATTCTGTGATGCCTGTAATGTGCAAATAATAATGTAGGATAGCCATGGGTGCAACTTACACTGTACAAATACTACAAGGTACTGTGGAGTAACTTTGAACCAAAGAATTGACTTATACCAACATCAGCTATGCCCTTATGTGTACCCATTCCTCTTTTATGCCAGTGTAAATGCATCATTTATGTGCACTTCTTCCTCTGAGGAGCGGGTAAAACAACAAACTCATGGTGGATGACAGTTGCATTACAGGAAGATGTCAAATACTATGGTGATGAGCTCAGTATAGGAACCTGTATGGAACAATTATATTTACTGTAACAAATATGTTACTGTAACAAAATGAAAGAAGTTTGGCAGAAATTATCTAAGGCACATATTTATTTAAATGTTCCTCATATAATATTTTCTTACTTGAGAACCAAAATAAAAATTCTAGGCATGTTTCTTGAAGTGTCCTGACTAGCATATGCATGCTGCTTTTCCCAGATTAAATGTAACCACAAATACTTGAACATGTCACCCTGAAATTGCATATTTTGCCAAGGCTATTAAAATTAATCAATTATTAACATAAATCAGGCATAGCACACTTACCTGAACTCAAGTGTTTCTAGTACCCCTAGCTTCCTGACCTCTAGATTGACAGGTGAAGCAAATGTGCAGACTTACCTACCACATGTATTGTATGAAGTCTCATAACTCTACTGCTCAAAAATAGAACCCTAAGGGCAGTCTCTGAATATTGAGATCTCCTCCTTTACTGGAATGCACTTCAAATAATAGCTAACGATTATTTTTTACATTATGCTTACTAACGGCAGGAAATAACTAAACACTGAAAGCAATTTAGATAACTGCATTTCTAAAAATGTTGGATTCCTTTGGGGCTCTGGGTCCTTTAGGAAAGATTTTCTAAGCTCTTCAAAAGCAACTTTTCAGGAATAATTCATTATTCAATAGGGTGCCAAGCAAAGTAGAGGTTCAGGATGAGCCCTGTTACTGTTTATTTATGCCATTCAGATAATAAATCGTTTCTTTAAGTATATGTGCTCCTTTCAGTGCTGTCTGTTTTACCAGCAGAAGTTGGTCATTGTATAGTCACTGCAGGTGGTTGCTATAGCTGTGGGCTGTTATGCAGGGTAGGAAGCCTGCCTACCAGCTGGATGATGATGATGTATATTGTGTAAGCCCTCAGTGACACCACTGGCTAGAGTGTGTCTTTTCATTCTTCAGAGGCAAAATTTGTTTAAAGTGTCCTTAAATTAATGCCTGGAGGGAAATAATTTATTTAAAAAGGGGATCTTTAAGTGGGAATTCCCTATCAGTAAACCATACATTCACGGAGCTGAATTAGTAAAAGGAGAGGATATTCACACCAGGAGAAAAAAAGAAGTAAACTCTAAGAAAATATTTTCAATTTATTTAGTTTCAATTCACCAGTTATTTCTGAAGTCATATTAGTTCAGATGAGCAGCCTGGACTTGGAAATATAAAGACATGGCTTCTAAAACTGTGGGTCCTTATTGGTGTTCAAAATGATATACATTAAGTAAATAGAATAAATAAAGATGATAATAAAAAATTGCTGAGGCACATTTGAGTTTTAAGCCTGTTGTGTTGTGATCTTACAACTATTTAGCACAAACAACTAGTAGGAGTGCCCCTACAGAAGAGGCCATAGGTCAAGACCTTCAGATATATTACAAAGAAGTGACTTCATCCATTTCTGGTGGCTAACCAATCAGCTATTTCACCATACACATCAGCATTACAAAATGGTGACTATTTCCTAAGCAAAACTTAGAGGGAATAAAGCAGAAGAAAAAAAATCTCATCTTGAATTTAGAAATGATTAATTTATATGTAATACAGGCCATTTCTATAGCAATTAAATGATCTGTGATGAATTATAATAACAAGCAGATATACTTTGAACTGTTCTATTCATACTTTTGAAAAAATACATTATACTTGGAAGCTTCAGCATTCAGGAGACAGGAAATGAAAAAGTAAGGTGACACAAAAAACCTTAACTCTGCTCCTTTGCATAGAAACTAAGTGCACCCTATTTATCAAACACTCCAGTCTCCCATATAATTCTTTTCTACAACCTTGTATGTGTGATGCTTTGTAGTTCTCTATATTACCACATCTATGCCAAGTAAACATAAGCCAAAAAATATTTTTGTAAAAAGAAAAAAAGACAAAACTTACTAATATAGATTAAATACAAAACTATACCGTATTAGTGAAAACTTGCATTTTACTGGCCAAATAAGTCTGCAGATAAGTTAGTTTTATGGTTAGGTGCTTCAGTCAGTGAATTGCTCCTTAGAAAGGACATCCGTGCAAAGAAATTAGATCGAGTAAATTGCTTCCTTTCCTGAATAGCACCCCGAGGAAGAATGTGCTAGAGGTTGAAAGAAATGCCGTGGTATAAGGAGGATGAATAAATAACTATTTTTTTTTAATATATCCTTATATATGCAAACACACACACACACACACACACACACACATATATATATATACACACACACACATATGTATATGATATGCTCCACCAAAAGGAGAAACAATTGCAATAAAAGGTTTAGGTCAATAAAGATATCCTTGACTATAGGTCAAGATTCTCTGAAACATGCTGATTTTGGATGTTTCCTTTTTGCGTACCCATAATACCTTACAAGGGCTATTTCAGAAAACTCCTAAGATCCTACCCTCTGAAAATCAGGCCTCTCTAAGATGTCTCAAGTTGACTATCCCAAATCTTTAGTTCCATTTAAAAATGTTGGCCATCTTGTAAATGAAAAAACGAAGGAGAAAGTAGGGCTGGAGGGGACCTCAAAAAGTCATCTAGTTTAGTCCCTTGCTCAAAACAGGATCATCTCTGACTAAGCCATCCCAGCCAAGTGCTTGTCTATCCTGTTCTTGAAAAAATCCAGGGATGAAGAGTCCATAAATCTTTCAAGTAGCCTGTCCCAATGCTTTACTACCCCTAGCCAGGGGGTGCATCTACATGTGTGCTTTACTGTGCAGTTGTTACTGCGCAGTCTTGGCAGTGCATGGATTATTTCTAACCCTACTGCAAAGTAGCAATGGGCTACTGTTCAGTTGCTCATTGCTATTGCACAGCATCATCAGTGTCATGGCTCATGCCTGCCAACACTACGTCACCGTAGCGATAAGCTACAGCAACATAGCTGATCTAGTAATGAGCTACATCACTGTAGTGTTTCAGGTAGACACATCCAGAAAGTTCCTCCTAATCTCCAGCCTAAATTTGCTCTGCTGCATTTTAAGGCCACTCTGCTGCATTTTAAGGCCATGGCTCCTAGTGCTCTCTATTATGGTGACAGAGAATAGTTTATCTCCATCATCTCTAAAATTGTCCTCCAGGTATTTGAATACTGTGATCAACCCTTCCCTAACCTACCCACCCCATCTCCTCTACACTAAATAAGTCTTGTTCTTTCAGCTTTTCCTCACAAGTCTTGTCTCCCAGGCCCCTGATCATTTTTGTTGCTATATGCCTGACTCTTTCCAAACTATCGATTTCATTCTTGAAGGGTGAGGCCCAAAATTGGACACACCACTCTAGGTGAAGCTTTGCCAGTGCTGAACAGAGCAGAAGAATCACTTCCCTTGATTTGCAAGTGACACTCCTGCTAATCCCCTCAAGGCTCTGTCCTTGGACCTATTTTGTTCAACCTCTTCATTAATGATGTGGACATTGGAGTCAGAAGTGGACCGGCCAAGTTCGCTGATGATACCAAACTTTGGGGTAAAGCATCCACACCTGAGGACAGGGCGGGTAATCCAGGCTGACCTTGACAGGCTCAGGAAATGGGCGGACGAGAACCTGATGGTGTTTAACACTGAAAAATGCAAGGTTCTTCACCTTGGGAGGAAAAACCTGCAGCATGTCTATAGGCTCAGCAGCACTACGCTGACTAGCACTATGGACGAAAGGGACTTGGGGGTCATGATTGACCACAAGATGAACACGAATCTGCAATGTGATGCTGCAGCCAGTAAAGCGAGCAAAACGCTGGCTTGCATCCATAGATGCTTCTCAAACAAATCCCAGGACTTCATTCTCCCTCTGTACTTGGCCTTGGTGAGGCCGCAGCTGGAGTACTGCGTTCAGTTTTGGGCTCTACAATTCAAAAAGGATGTGGAGAAGCTTGAGAGAGTACAGAGGAGAGCCACGCGCATGATCAGAGGTCAGGAAATCAGACCTTATGACAAAAGGCTGAGACCCCTGGGACCTTTCAGTCTGGAAAAGCACAGGCTCAGGGGCAACCTGATGGCCAGCTATATGCTTATAAGGGGTGTTTAGCAGGACCTGGGGGAATGTTTGTTCACCAGAACACCCCAAGGGATGACAAGGTCAAACGGTTATAAACTACTGCAAGACCGTTTCAGGTTGGACATAAGGAAGAACTTCTTTACTGTCCAAGCCCCCAAGGTCTGGAATAGCCTGCTGCCGGAGGTGGTTCAAGCACCTACTTTGAACACCTTCAAGAGAAACTTGGATGTTTTTCTTGCTGGGATCCTATGACCCCAGCTGACTTCTTGCCTCTGGGGCCGGGGACTGGACTCGATGATCTTCCGAGCTCCCTTCCAGCCCTAATGTCTATGAAATCTATAAAATCTAATACCATCCAGTATGCTGATGGATTTTTTTTTTTTGCAACAAGAGCACAATATTGGCTCATATTCAGCTTATAGGCCACTCTAAACCCCAAGTCCTTCTCTGTAGGACTGCAGCCTAGCTAGTCATTCCCCAGTTTGTATTTCATATGGAGTAAAAAGGGAATTAAAGACCACATTGTAATGCTTGTCAGAATGGGCCAGAGTTAAGGTAGCTTAGGAAACCCTAGTGATATTATTTCTTGATCTTTGAGTGTTGAACTATATCACCTTAATAATCCAAGGGCATCTAAAAATATGAGTATAAGGGGGGTATCAATCAGGATATGGATAAACACCATCATTCATGTGCACTTTATGAGAAAATAACTGCTGCATTCTCTACATAAGTCAGGTAGCTGAGGATCTGAAGGTGTCACTTTACAAGGTTAAAATTACCTTTGCATATGTAGGATATACATCCAGGTGACAATTTTCAAAAAGTCAGAACACAATCATACAGATGGCAATTTTTTTTTTTTTATCAGAACAGTCAAAGACACTTCCATTAATATTTTCATTCCATATTTGATCTTTCTAGCTCCAAAACTTCCAGCAGTAAATCTTTTTTCTTTTTTCAACCACTTAAAAATATTACATCTAATTTTTTTCTCTCATCTACTTAATGTTGCATGTCACTTAACTATCTTTTCTCACACACAGAAGAAAAAAATAATCACATTTGGAATTTGGCAGAACATATGTTTGCAACATTTCACTCAAGTTTGCATGTTTTAAACAGTTACAAGACGTTGAAAGGGGAGTTTTAATATGAATCCAGTCCTATAACTTTAAATGTAGGGTCATTTGCCAATTGGCACTATAACAGCAAAGGTAGAGTGACAAGCTGATTAGAGTGGCATAAAATGAATCTACATTCAGATACATCAGTTCTGACACCTGCTTAAAAATACCTCTCAGGTATGAGGATCAAAAATATTTATGCAACATTGATTCAGACAAAAGAAAAACTACCTTCTTGGGTTGTATTTTGAAAACATTATAAAATTACAAGTCAACCTTGTAACCTAGTGTAGGTTTATTTGAAAAAAGCATACTCAACTGCATTATAATAACTTACTAGAATTTTGTTGTAATTATTTTGGATGGCTATCTTGTGTTCATTCTAAGATGTAAATTTTCTGCCACTTTATAGCAAAGAAAAATATAAAGGTACTCTTCTAAGAAACAAGCTAAAAAAGTTATGTACTGAGCTTCGTTGAAATGGTACAGTCAATGTGGATACCACTGTAAGTTGGTATCACCTTGTGACATGAAACCAGATATTTCTTGACTGGCAGTGTCTAGCAGAAAAATGAGCATGCCCCTATGTCTCCTAATGTTTCCATATTTGAACATAAAGGGCACTACAGCTGTGATCATCCTGCCCTCCTTTCCCTCATAATTCAAAGTTATGTTGCTGTGGACTCTGAAATACAGAACGAAGTGCA
Source organism: Alligator mississippiensis (assembly GCF_030867095.1). Taxonomy (NCBI): domain Eukaryota; kingdom Metazoa; phylum Chordata; order Crocodylia; family Alligatoridae; genus Alligator; species Alligator mississippiensis. Next base: position 325,709,286 of record NC_081824.1, read on the forward strand.
GGTTGTGAGATCCAAACCGACATCTAGAAGAATCTGTACGTACCTATCGGGGGGTAAGTAATCATTGTGTTTGTGAACAAGTGTCTATATAGATTCAACCCTGTGTGATGGGTCAAATGGTCTCTTCACTACCAAGTGAAAGGGAGGAGTTTCAGCTGTATTGGTCAAACAGGAATTGAGATTCTGAGCTCCTGAACTTGGTATCTGATCTGGATGCTACATCAAGTGAGCAAACGCCAGAGGGTTGCTCTAGGTAGCTGTTTTACAGCTTACAATCTCAAGAAGTTTGATTTCATTCCAAACAGATGTCTGAATGATAAAAGCCCAATGTACTCTCTTTGGATTTCTTTTATTTCCTACGCAACTAGGGAATCAGGTGTGGGAAGAATATAAAAATACTCAAAGCCTGATGGGGGAACCTGGTTCATTTTTTCAATATATTTAGCCAGTTTCTGCTGCAATGTTTTCACCAGGTTTAGTAGTCTTTTGCTTATAAGGGGGGAAACTTCTGACATAATGTGTTGTTGACAGGATATTCAACAGTGTTTAGTCATTTTGGAGGTGATTGAAACCTCACAAATCTGTGTCAGTGCATAGTCAACAATCCACACAAAGGTACGCAAATAATTACCCAAGTTCAATTTCACTCCCCACCTACTACAGGGCAGAAGTTTGAACCAAGGCCTCCTACCTCTCTGGTGAGTCCTGCTAGCTACCTGACTTCAGGGTATTCACAGGTGAGTCTCCCTCAATCCTTTCTGTTCAAACTATTGCATTTTATGTCATATGCTTAAACAGTAGGGCTGTGCAAACCTTCAGGTGGTTATTCGATTTGGAGGAGATTCGGCCTGATTCGGTGGCTTAATCTCTGAATCTGAATCAAATCAGGGGACCAATTTAAAGGTCTGAATTGATTCAAAGCTCTCCGAATCTTCAGAAAAGATTCAGACTCCAAGCTGGTAAGTACTAGGGGCAGGGGAGGGGGGCCTGAGGGAGAGGGGAGGGGACCATGGTGGGACCCCTGCCAGTCCAATGCCCCCTGCTCCCCCAGCCTCCCCATGGCTGCCCCTGCCACTGGGTGCTGCATGGGGGGATGATCCCCACTGCCCCCCACTGCCCCATGCTTCATGAGGGATCTACACAAGACCCCAAAGCTCCCCTGGCCCCCCCACGGGTTCCCTGCCTGGGCCAGCTCCAGCCCTTTAAGAAAAAAAACAGAGAAAAGTACTGGATCCTGCAGTGGCTTTGGGCCTTTGGGGGCTTGTGCAGAACCCCCCACATGGGGCAGGGCAACGGGGATCGCCCTCCCCCACTGGCAGGAGCAGTGAGTCCTGGGGTTTTTTCAGGGTTTTTTTTTTATTAAAGGGCCGGAGCTGGCCTGGGCAGAGCACCCATGGGAGGGCTGGGGGAGTGAGGAGGGAGGGGTCAGGGGCTCATGCAGAGCCCCCCATGCAGTGGTGGGTAGCAGGGATCACTCCCAACCCAGCAGCACCCGGTGAGCCAGGGCTTTTTTTCCCCACCCAAGTGCCAGGAGCTGGGGCGGGTGGCCAGCCATTGCCGGGCTGGGAGAGGGGCAGGGGATGGGCCTGGCTGATTCAGAGATTTGGCAGAATCGAATTGGGTCAGTGATTCGAATCACTGAATTGAATCACTGTCCCTCAAATCAGCTGAATCCGAATCCAAAGCAAATACTAGCCGCTTTGCACAGGCCTATTAAACAGTCATCAAGACAAGGAGCAAGAGATATGAACTGCTACTGCTGATGATATTCCCTTCTCCTCTGGCAGTTTTGAAAATTAGGCTATTCGCTTTTGCTTGTCTTCCAAATGGCCAAACAAAAGTCTTCATTCAGGTCGAAAGAAATATGTTGTGTAGAACAAAATAAATTTTTTTGGCTTTTGCACATTCATGAGAAAAACAAATGAAATACTTTAAGTTTGATATGAACCAAACCAAAATATAACAACAACAATGATTATGAGGATGATTATTCACAGAGCCCTAGTTGGGGATTATTAACATATGTTGAATTGAATCATTTATGTTCCCAGGCAAATATGCACCTATTGTGTCCACTAAGGCATGGGTGGGGCTTGAAGCCTGATGGTTTTGAGTCTGCCATTATACAGATCTCTTTTGGAAGGTTTGTATAGGGTGGGGCTCCGCAGAGTCTGACCAGCAGAGTTCCCTATAATGTTTGCCTGATTGATTCATAGTGGTAAGAACAGAAGTTCTCAGTTTCCGCAAGATTTCAAAATAAACTAAGAACCTATAGGTCAGACGTTGGCTAGGTTTTATCTAGTATGCATGATCCTGATGGGCACTTTTAATAAAAATAAGTCATATGGATCTAAAAAAATTAGAAACAAAGGTTTGATAACGTGGATGATAAGAAATATGCAAATCTTTTAAAGCAGGGGTCTTCAAACTTGCCCTGTGGGCCAGATCCAGCCCATGGGTTTTGGACCAATGTCACATGCCATATGGTCTACTGTGCAGGCTGGATCTGGTGCCATGGACACTGCTCACAGCACAGAGGGTCCATTCAGGGTGCATGCTGCATGCAGTGCTCACACCAGACCAACTCTGCTCCAGGGCCAAGCCAGAGACTGCACATAGGGCTGTCCAGCGTATTGTATGCGGTCCGGAGCACCGCATACAATGCATCAGCCCCCAGTGCTGCAAGCAGCATTTGCAGCCCCAGGTCCCACCCATGTATCACTTGAACCAGGCACCGGCCCCACTCTGAGATTTGTGCTGCCCATGGCACATGGGCTGGACCTGGAGTGGTAGGCACTGCCCATGGCACAGGGGCTAGCACTAGGTATACATTGTATGTAGTATTCTGCCAGACAGCCCTGAGTGCTGTCTGGCATGCACAAGCAACCTGGGACCCAATCCTAACCAAACCTGGAGCCAGTGCTTTGAGCCTGTCTTGAGGGGTATTACATCACTGTATACCCTGGGATATGGGCAGTACTCGATTCAATGGGTCCAGCCCAGCCCATGTGCCACCCACAGCACAAGGCCCAGAGTGAGGCCAGCATGTGTTGCCTGCTACACAGAGGGTTGATATGGAGAGCATACTGCCCACAGTGCTCCACTGGACTGGCCCTGTCAACTGGCTGGATCTGGCCCATGGACTAGCCCAGATACACTCGTCCAGCCCACAAGGCCAGATGAGTTTGACACCCCATAAAAGTAATGCTATTGAACTAATGCTGTGGAATTACTTGTGTAAAAAAGTTACTTGGATGTGGACAGATGTCATCTTTGAAGCATTTCAAAAGCCTTTAAGGTACTTCAAAGGCTGTACCCTAAAAAAATCATAATTTCACTCTAAAGTTCTCCAAAAATAGCCAAAATTACTGTTTGAATAAGGTACTATTTTGAAGGTCTTCACTGCTTGTGACCTTTGTATGCTGTACCAAGTGTGACAGGGTCCTGGGTCCTCTGGTATTGCACAGGGCCCTATGGTCCTTCCACTCCCCCTCTACCCGCTTGCTGCTGTCAGAGTCCAGTAGACCCATGTGCCTCCCTCACACAACTTCCACTGGAGCTGGGTGGATCTCTGTGTCCTCCCTGGTTGCTTTTCCCCCTCCACCCAGAATGCCATGGGGGAAGGGAGGTGGCGGGGAATAGCTGCAGACTTGGGAGATGGGATCTGTAAAACACACTGATAATCCACTCCCCTCCCCACCATCCTTTGAGGGAAGCAGAGTCTCAGTCCTTTGTAATCCATCAAGGCTGGAGAGCATGCCACTGCAGACAGATACAGTGATCTTGAAGCACTGCAGCTGGGGAGAGGTGGGAGAGAAAAGGACATGATGGCCTGTATGTATGTTCGGGACAGTTTATAACATTAGGTTTTAAAATGTTTCCAAGCCCATTCTGCTTGGAAGCCTTTGAAATGTTATACGTGTTTCTGCCCCCATAGGTGCAACCTTTTGTAGGACTGGGACTGCAGGACTATTTATGTGGAGTAGAGTTAAATATGTGTATAAACCTTGGACAGATAAGGGTTTAGCTGCATAGCAGTCTCATCAGTGTACTACAGAGATATCCAAGTGCACAGGGGCTACAGTGCAGTGTAGAAATACCCAAGCTGGCTTTAAACTAGCTAGCTAATTTGTACTGGAAGCGCTACTATAGTCACAGCAGCACAGAACTCAGCACAAGCCATCTGAACCTGCTTATCCTTAGCTCACATTGAGCCCCATGCTGCTGAGGCCAGACTGCTTCTGTTACCTGAGAGAGCTCATTTAACACTAGCTTAGCTTTCCCCTGCATCACTGCCATGTAGGCGTACCCTTGGGCCAGGTACAGACATTATACTTTTACCAGTATAATTGATCGGAAACTGGTCTATACCATAACAAAAGAGAAGTTCAACACATGTAGACTGGTTTAAAAATGGTGAAATCTGGCCTAAGATTTGCCCCCCTCCACCAAAAGGAGAATGTCTGTTCTGTTTGCTACCAATCTAATCTATGGTGATTACAGAAAACTGCGTAACTTAGATCAATTCTGCCTTGGGCTTTTTGAATGTCTTTACCTAGCCTTAGAGTGTAAGCTCTAATGGGCAGAAACTCTATCTTCCTCTCTGTTTGAAAAGGGCTTAGAACAACTTGGGCATTAACTTGGTACGTGTAAACACCAGTAATATTAACAAACCTGTCATCTTCTTTAGAAAATAAGGAGCTTATATTCTAGCTTTGAAGATACAAAAAATATTAGTTTATAAACAAGTTGGCGTTGTTCCCAATTTCATCAGAAACAAAGCTGATTTACTTGGCTGATGGTTTATAAAGAATTCTGTTAATCTAAAATACAGACTTTTGCAACAGACCTTCCATGTGATCTGTAACAATTTAGGCTCTGATCTTACAGACTTACATACACGATTCATTTAAATAATTGCAGTCAGTAAGGCTATTCATATGCTATTCATGGAGTAATCCAGGTGCGGTCACACCCCTGCAGCCATGTGGTGCATGAGCAGTAAAGAAAAGTCATGGTGCTTGTGCTACACTGCCAGAGGGGATGTAGCTGCACACCCTTCATCATGATCCTGAATGGCAGTGAGTTCTCTGTGCTCTGAGCTCATCAGTTGGTCAGCCCAGGGTCTGCTTGGAGCCCCTGCTTTCACATGGATTTGGAGCCCAGGGGATATGTTCTGCTGCAGTTTGCCCTCTCTCTCCCTCCCCAAAGAGTTCAGCAGTGGAGAGGAAAAGAGGGGAGGCATAGCACTGGCACTAACCCTCTGTGAGTCCAGATCCCTGGAACTGAGCACAGGTCATTCCCTCTTTTCCCCTGACACTGACTTCATGGAAGGGGAGGAGGGTAAAGAGGGAGGGAGGGGGAAAATGGGCTCCAATATGGTTCCAGAAAGGATATCTGGTTCAAATTAATACATTTCAAAATCCAGCTGCTTTCATACAGGAGTGAGAATTAGAAAGGCCATATGTTGCCAACTGGAAACTTCATAAAAGAGCTTGGAACACACTTTGACTATTATCTCCAATTAAAAAGCAAAATTAAAATGCATCACCTATAATCATGGGACACTGCTACAGTTCTGAACCCTATTCTACAATTACTCAGACACGGTTAATGGGGATTGAATTTGAAAGCTGCAGCGGCTGGTGAAACGATGGAAGCACAGAGGGGAAGAAAGGAGAAAAATCAATCAGTAGTCCAGAGGTCATTAAACATTGCAATATTACAGCTCAAGTGAAAGGCAAAAAATAAAAAAAAACCCAGCAAAATCTTCAGACCCAGATACCCTGATGCAAATCCTACTGGTGTCAGTGCCCATATAGCTATGCTGATTTGCACCAAAGAATTTGGCCCTTAATTTATTAAAGATAAGTGAACGGAGATCGTTCTTAACAAAACAATTTCTACTACGTTAATTCAAGCCCTATTATAATAGATAACATAAACGTAGCCTCTATAAGTGAGTTGTTAAACATTTTCTCATATTTATTTTGCAGCTTTAATTTACCAACTGAGTTGGCATTCACAATTCAAAAATCAACAGCATCTCCGATAGTACCATGCACTCACAGTAATTTACTAAGTCAAAGCCTAGTGTGAGATACATACCTCAAAACTAATTAAGGCTTTTTGGGTGCCTGCAGATGTGCAGGTAGGCTGCTCCAATGTGCTGTAATTACAGCACGTCAGAGCAGACTCAATTAATTGGGTCTGCTGGAGTGTGCTAATTAGTGTGCTCCAACAGCCTTCAGATCTCATGTATCAGCATTCCCACACTTCAAAATGGCAGCAGGTATGCTTTAACTAAAGCTCATTCAACGAGCTTTAGTTAAAGTGCCCTTGCCACCATTCTGAAGAGCAGGGGCACTGATACATGAGAAGCTGTGGGTGCTTTAATCAGAGCATTAAAGCACCCACTGTGTCTCGTGTAATTCTTTAATTCGAGCATCCCAACCCCCAAAGCACTTGTAAAAGTGCCTCTTGTGTTTGGGTACAGATACATAGTTTTCTTTTTAGAAAACCTAGTTTCTGGCCAGGTTACCAGCCTGCAAGTTATCCAAAGTCATTCAAAATTTGTTCATATTTAACTGATATAGACAATGTTTATAATGATAATACTTGCCTATGTGGTGTTTAGGTTATTTTGGATAAGATATATTAGTAGGCAACTGTCAATCCTCTGGATCATGTTGTACATGTAAGAGGTCTAGTCAGGTGCCTGATGAATTTGTTTGTACAGAGTCCTGCAACCATCACACCAGGACCTTTGACATGTATGCCTAGACAAGAGTATGGAAGAGTGGAGGCAGCACAAGACCCACCTTTCCCTCTAAGGACAACCACAACAGAATCCAAATGTCAGAGTGAGTCCGGACGTTCAGTGCCTTGATGGTTGTAGCTTCTGCCAGAGAGCAACAGATAAGAACTGCTGCTGAGAGAGTGCAGTGAGAGAGCATTTTTGTCAGGGTGATGTCCCTTAGCCGTTCTCCAACCAACTGGTACCCACAAGGCAGTGGGGGCTAGGGTTTTGAGGTGCCCTATACTCTCTTTACTCTGGAAGTTGCAACCTTGTGGTATTTTATAGGAGCTACCTCTCCAAGAGTAGCCCCATCACATTGCCATCAAGCCCTCCAGTTGAAAGCAGTTTACAGTCATACACAAGACAAATAAGGTATAATAATAATACCAATACTAATGGTAATAACTGACATTGCAACAACAGTGTGCTATACCTTTACCCTTAAATGAGACAAATGGAATCCCCACTCTGCAAGGCGTTTCAAACCAAAATAGGCAACGTGTGTAAATTATAGAAGGATGGATGGAGGGACAAACATAATGGTTAACTCACATCACTCCTAGCTCCAGGATTTTTGGTTTTGTACATATTCTGGTCATTTAATCATTTAGTTGGCTCACACATCTTTACCAGAAGGGCTAGAGATCTCATACTCTGTGGAAGAAGAATATTTTGGGGCAGAACTTGAAGAAAAAGAAAATGAATACACAGTGCCTATGAGCCTCTATGCAATAAGCATGGGAAAGAGAACACAGAGGGGATGATTCGTTGTGCAGGATGGGCTGGTAACAGCATTTGCAGGAAGCAAAAAAGAGATAGAAATCATGATGTTACTTTGTGTTAGGCTGTGCAAAGCTTTGAAGGTCAGGAAGATGGTAAAATGAATTGTGGCTGTTAGGAGGAATGCTGTATTCATACATGAATGCACACAGGTGTGAACATGCACACAGAGACAGAGCTGGGTAAACTTCCTCATGATAAAACTGGAAACATTGGTTAATTCCACTAAATTCTGTAAATATGTTCTGTAAATATGACTGAAGAGCTTCTTAAGCTTTATAGAAGTAAACTGTGTCAAATTATGATGAATTAATTTGGAATACCACACACTCCGTATTTCAGAATGCTGATTACCGATTCTCCCCATCTGTTGATATAAAAAAACTGTTGAGAAAATATCAGTTGTGCTCTCCCTACTCCAATTCAGCAGATGGCAACATAGTAGCACCACAATATATGACTTATATTAACACAGATTAACATAGTTCCTTTGATCGAGAAACATCCCAAACACTGTTTGAAATGAAGTTACATTCTGGCATATGACCTCTACATGCAACTCCAACTGCTTTAAGAAAAAGCCCTGTGAATCACTGTAAAGTTATAATTTGGCTTTGTGTGTTTGGCTGCGATGATGGGCTTACTTGGTCAGCCACAAATGAGACTAGAGATGAAATTCAGTGAACTAAGATGTTTCCTTAACTGACTTTTGAAAAAATAGAGAAGACTGGCAAGGGGCTGTTCTAGATGGAAATCTAGTCCATGTACCACAAGGACTAAGAATTTGGTTTTAATATTATGCAAAAATAACCACATTAAAAAAAAAAAGTAGCTTGCAAAGTCAACCTCTCAGAAGTTAGGGAATGCCAGCATTAAGGCTGCCTATGTATTGAGAAAAACATGAATGCGCTATACAAATGGTCACCTTTGAGAAGTTTAAGTGAGTTGCCCAGCACCAGAAGGAAGCTCTGAGGAAAAGGAAAGCTATAATATAACTCTTTAAGGAGTCATTAAACTTCCTTACTATGAGGCCATCGTTTCTTTCTGCAATGCCCTGCCTCACTCGCCACATGCCTTCTAACTTCTACATGGTCCTACAGGCAGCAGCCTGCTGTCAGTATACAACACTGATTCATCCCTAGAGCAGGCCTGTGCACTGAACGAGGTGGGATCTTAAACATAGTACATAATCTATTAATAAAAGATGGTGCATCCATAGTGCATATATACAATGGGGGATGAATTAAAGTAGCACAGTAATGGCAAAATGTAAGCTGTTACCCAGCTTCTGACTGAGCACTCAAGCAGGATGAGACACTCCAGGCATGAGAAAGTTGTGAGGGAATAGAGTATAATTTGTATAACCTTTTGGAGATTTTAGCTGTTGAATTCTAGGAAATATCAACATGTGTGTGCTGAGATTTTTCTAACATTTTTTTGGTTGGACATATTTGGGCATGTTTTATGGGAATGGCAAAACACACATCCGTGACACAAACGCGATGACTTTGTTCCAAACTTCAAGTGGAAGTGGCTTTCAAATAAGAAATAGCATGGACTAAATAAAAAAAAAAAGCCCTGTTCTCAGAAACAGCTGTAATGCTCTGACTGAAATTAAAGGAAGGTGGGGAAGAGGGCATCCCAGAGGCCAGCACTTAGCATAGAAACTTCAGCACAAACAATTACAGTTTGGCAGAGTTATAAGCAATTGAAATCAAGCTCTTTTAATGGGAAGCATTCCAACGACATGTTATGCCACACTATTAAGCCTACCTATAATTCCCACATTTCTAATATAAGCACACAGCAGTGTGTGCATTTAAAAAACCCCAAATGCCACAATGTACATACAATTCTTCCCTTGGGAAACAAATGGGAGAACAATTCACATGTAACAAATGTTAGCCTTCTTGTATACTGCACTACAGGAAGGCACTCAGATTTTGCAGTGATGAGGGAAATAATAAGAACTTACACAGAACAGACTAGCAGTCTGTATCAGGTTTTACTACTTCACTTTTCTTGGCCATTCAAATTAATAATTTTATGAAGGGAATCTACTAAAGTGCCTATGCAACTCCACTATTTAGTACTAAAACCAGTTGTAGAGATGTTCCTGATAAAAGGTAGATAAGGAATGCCGATCAGTTAACTCATAATACATTCATTTTGTCCAGTTTTAAAATGAAATATTAAAAATGCAGTAACATGGTCCACTTTTGACATAAAAATAAAACACTGTGCTTCTAGATTTAAGAGTCACACTACCTTAAAACTCTTCCAGGTAAAAGAGAAGAAAATAAATCTTCATCAAATTATTCAACTACTGTGACTGATAGCTTACTTAGATTAAGAGGAGTCACTACAAAAAGTACATAAAATAAGGAAGGTATAGGAGGAAACAGTTTAGAGGTTTTTCCCTTCCATGTTTTATAAGACAAGAACAAACAAAAATTCAGAATAGATAAAGAAATGCTGAATTTCATTGTCACTAAAACTGCTAGGGGCCAAGAACTTCATAAGACTAAAAATGGGACTGTATATTTCTAAGGATAACAATAATATATTTTTTACTATATTTAATACTATTTTTTTTAAAGAATTAAAAATCTCCCCTTCTCAAGTTTTATGCTAATCATTATCCATTAGGGGTTAGGACAAGACTTTCATGCATGGCAAATTACGCCAATCTGCCTAACATTTTCTTACAATTTCCCAACATCTGGGCTGTCTGAGATAGGATACTGACCCATATAAACCTGTATAAGCTGTATCCAGTGTGGCAAATCCTATGCATCTATGGGTACATACGCTTAGATCGACCTAACTAAGGTTAGGTTGATCTAAGTGCCAATCTGTGCAGATATTCGGGGAGGTTAAATCGAACAAAAAATGGCCAACCCAATCAAAATGAGTTCACTTGAGACGGCGAACTAATTTAGATCACAGATCAGGTGCAACAAATATCTGCATATACCATATATTTCTTTCTGTGATTGACACCTGTTTTCTGTTGTTTCTGGCAGTTTCATTGCTGAAACCTATTTGAACATGGTCTATTTATTTCATAAAGTATTGGGCATTAGGTAGAGACAACAATACTGAAGGGACTAAGCTTGCTCTTTTTTACAGCCACTGATGGTCCTATTCAAGCTGCCTATATATGTCATGTAAAGTACCTTATTGTTATTGAACAATGAGAATAAAGGCCATCCTCTTCCTGATATTTTGAAAGATTAACCTACAACTTTAGATAAAAAAAATATTATTATTACACAGGATGCCATAGCTACTAAGGCTCTGGCAGTTTATACCATTTAAAAGACAAATGATTTCAAAATGTTATTCTGGAGCCTGTAGAATTGTCAATATGGTATATTTAGAAAGCACTAGATGTTACATTATTAGTAGTAAAAGCCTATTTACTCAAAATGTTCCTGTAGCCCTCAAGTCAATGAATACATTTATCATAGTTCTGTACTAGTTCATATTAGCTATAGAATTCTGCAACTTCCAGTCAAAAGAATATATCAGATGTCAGCAATTATTTTTACATGGGTGGGCAGAAGATGACAGTCCACATATCCTGATGATATTAATCGACTCATCCCTGCCCTTATCTAGACAACAGTATAATGCTCAAAGATGCTGGCAATAAAATACTGCTGATGCATTGAACTTCTCCTTATATTTATGGTCCACTTCAGTGTTTTCACTTTAATAAGATTTTTTTTTTGCTGTTCCTCCTTATAAATAAATGAGAAAATACATTTTCTCCACCATCTTGCAATGAAGGCAAAATGGCTTTCTACAGAGCTGCCATCTATCATACTGTGACAGTGTTTAGGAAATAGTATTTATTCTGTATCGGAAACCAGATCAGTTTCTCAGTTTCTACCTTGATTTAGGTAATGTTATTGTGCCTAAACTTACTAAAAACACTGGTCTTTATTCCATTTGTAAAGTGGCAACTTAAATTACCTGGAGACACCTGTAACACACCAGCTTCAGATTACACCTACTTCATTAATGCCTGTAAAAGCTTCCAAGAACCTATAATGAATGGATCAACTATACATGTTTTTTATGAACATATTTCTTAGGCCCTCTGGTTCCAGGTGCTAAAGAAAATCCTGAAGGGAGAAGGCTAGAAGGTACAATGTGAGTACTATGGTACAACGGGGGCAAGACAAATGGTCCAATGGGTAGTGTATTATTCTAGTAAAATTCCATGTTCTGCCACATATTTCCTGCATGAACTTACACATGTCACTTAACCTTTCTGTGCCATAACTTCCTGCTTGGAAAATGGGGAAAATAGCATTTATGGGTCTCATTGGAATGTTATGAGGCTAAACAAAGGGCATGAAAAATTAGTCACATAAAGTGTATTCTTTAGTGACATCACTTATGTGTTTAAATTCTTATACTTGTAGCATGAATCACTGTACACTATGCTGCTGTTTTTAGTGTATATAGTCACACACAACTGATCATGATGAAGGACCTACCAAATTTACAGTGGAAGCAGAGTGGTGGCTCTTCTAATCTTGCATGTTCCCTGTGTGCACCTAGCTCCTTGCCACCCTTCCCACACTTGTTGCCGATTAGGAGAGGACCCCGCTGCTCCCTCCTGACCAGCAGGGAAGCTAAAACCATGGTTTTAAACATGGCACCATTTTTGTCTCCCCACCAGTCAGCAGAAAACAGCAGGGCCATTTGAAGACCCCTCACCCAATCAGTCCACCAATCAGTGAGGTGCCGGGGGGGGGGGGGGGGGGGGAGGGGAGGGGAAGGGCAGTACCTGCAAGATTAAAGGAGTCACAGCACACCCAACTTCCACCATGAATTTGGTAGGTCCCTAATATGACTAATATTTCTACACAGCCTATGACTTCCAAAGGGAAGTAAAGGAGTTAAACACACAACTACTTCATTTTGATGGCTTTCATTTATTTTGTTTTTGAACATTCCTGTCTTAGTGGAAAAGTCAGTCTTCTAGATACATATTTAGGCTCCTAAATAAAAGTAACATCACATTCAGAGCTGCTGAATCTAGAAGTACTGCTGTTACTAAACTGCAATGTAGACATATCCAGGCTAGCTCAAGTAGTGGCTGTAGTCTAGCTGCAGTTTCAAGAAACAATAGATTTCAGGTGCTAACTATTCTGTATTCCTATCGAATAGATGTGACTAGGTATTAATGCTGGGAGGGGAAAACTGAGGCATGGGCTGCGTGGGTCAAGGATATGAGCCTGTCAAGTTGAAGCCTAGACATGACACACAAGGGACAAATTTCATAACTGTGCAAACTTTATTTCTTCAAATGAACGGTGTAAATTGCACTAAATGAGCTGTGGGGTGATTATGGGTCCATCCAAATCCCTTATCTACAGGTCTTCCACTGGGATGGTCCCTGGGGGTGATGTGGCTTGGAAGCATGGTCCCCCAGTCTGAACCAGATGGCTTCAAGAAGCTCGACAGCCACACCTCCATGGGTGGGTGCAGCTCTGCATTGTTGGGGAGTTGGGTGGGAGCAAATTGCACCAGAAACCATTCTCCTGTCTCATCATTCAAGTTCAAGTACCTTTTTGTGATGTTGCCCAGGGAAGAAAAGGGAATTCAACAGACCTACCATTTAGATCTCTGCTCCTCACTTGGCATCCAGCTACACGAGTGGGTGTAAGGACCCAGCCAGCCAGGATGACAGGAGTATAGGAAGGCATGCACACAGCACAACTAGATGGCCTCCCCTTGCTCCCACTGATTGTCTGGCAATAGTTGCTGACCAGGGAAGAGAGGGGGAAGATGGGTAGGAGGTGGCCAGTCTCTATGGTAGCCTGAGCTGGCGTGAGGTTGGTGCCATTGCCTCTGGTGAGGTAGAGAATAGGTGGCTGAAGGGGTCTGCTGCTTTGCTATTGGGGCATGAAAATACTCCTCCACAACACAAACTATCCTGTCCAGAGAAGACGTGCATGACTGGTCCTGCCAACACTCATTGGCAAGAACCCAGCTCTTAGTACTGTTGCCTTGGTGTGCAGGGGACTCTCCAAAGTCTTTCAGCATCTGATCTTACTGATCCTGAAGACATTTTCAGTTACAGGACATCCTTGAGTGGAAGAGACCCTCCGCATCCTTGTGGCAGCATCACCAGTGGAACCTCCTGAGCCAGACCTAAGATCTAACCTTGGTAAATGTAGTAGAAAAGACCTTGAGTGTTTCCACAATTAAGTATATAATGTGCAGCTTCAGATTCCCACATATACTCTGCAGCTGTGCAGCAAGTTTACTGAAAGCTGGGCACACCTTGAAACTGTTAAACACTTCTAGCTATTATGAGGGGAAGACCTGTATGTTGTCCTCCCAGCACACTCATTTCCCTAGGCAACCAGGACAACATTGGGACTCTGCCATGGGAAGCACTCTCTCAGCTGGCTCCCATTCTCTCCCCAGCGGTTTCCATTAGGAAGGCAGCACTCCTCCCCACGCTAACTTGTCTGTCTACCCCTGTCTCAGGACACCGCTTCTCTGGCTGATCTCTGGACACTCTGGCAAGCACTTTGAACTTGCAGGTGGTGACCCTGCAAGAAATGCCCTGCTGCTTCTGTTTGCTCTCTGGCTGGCACTGGCCCTAGAGTCATGGAAGGGAATAGCCGGTGATGATAACTCTCTGGGAAAGGTGGTGATTCCATTGCTTTGTAAGGCTTTATAAGGCTTCCATGGCTTTATGTGAGGCTTTGTAAACCTTCCTATGTTATCTTGTGCATCTTGAGTCTAGGTCTGAGAGGAGAATGAGTCTACTGTGCAAGCATGTTCATGCTCCTCCATGCTTGTATTTGCACTCCATGGTGCAGGCTGACAGTAGCTGAACAAATTGTTTAATATAATATGGGGATATACTTTGCCCAAAAAATCATAATTTTTCTATCATATGAGTGTATTTAAGTACAGGTTTTGGTGCTTGTATGCATTTTAAGTGCCCTTAATGCATACTAAGTGTCTTATGTGACCTTAAAACCAGCTTCCTTCTCTGAGCAGCTTTACAGAAAATCTTATCTTGCCAGTCTTTGTAGCTAGACCCCAACCTCATATCACTGCAAATAAGAGTCCAATTGCACATGCAAATCACAAGTGTAGCCTCAGGTGAGTGAGATGGGATAGGCAGCTGTGTAATGAAGATATGTTCTGCTCAGGTGACAGGGTTCCCTGTCAGGACCAGTGTTCATGAGGATTCTGTGCTACAGAAGCAGCTGGACCCAAAAATGAGTCATTAGCTTGCACCTGCTTTAATTAACTCTAATCTCATAATGAAAAGACTATTTCTAAGCAGAGAGGACTGTCTGGAAGTGTCTGAAAGACACTGGTTTTATCTGTGGTTAGAAACACTGCCCTCTGGAGCTCCTGAACTGCTGTGGTATGTAAATGTCCAGGTAGAGAGGAGGTCTCATCAGCAACTGTAAGGGATTTGTACGACCTAGATGTCTGTTGTACTCCTCACAATTCCTCACTCTTTGGCAATCAATATTTATACATATTTTAACAAAAACAAACAAAAAAGCATTTTTGTCGTGATTGAGAAAAATCTACATGGAAACTGTAGTTTTTTCAGTATATAATGTCTATCTTTAACTAACATATTTTTTAAAGTACATTCCTTCAGGTGTTCTGATAGTGGAAGGTACAGTTTAACATGATGCTTATTACTGTACTCATGAAATTATGTCCTTATCCATTGCTACTGTAAGAGCAGAGAGTTAGTCTTTATGGTAGAACACAAAACCAAATCTTTTTTTTTTTAAATCAAGATGGCTTTCTCTAAACTCTTCCTTGACCAGCTTGAGGCAGTAACTGGATGTAACAGCAGCAACAACAACATGTAACAGAAAGATTTTAAACAGAAAAGACAGGTTCTCTTTAGGCTATAGATAAAACAATGCTTTCTCCTAACGGTACAGCATAGGGAATCTCCATCTAGTACAGCACTAATTCCTAAGAACTTTCCACCTCTCTGACTATACAGGAAATTATTTTTTAATAAAGGTCCCTGATTTAACTTTGACTTTCTCAGTTTGTCTTCAGCGTTCATCAATGTCTCATTACCTTCTCTATTGAAAGGATACTTTCTTTGATGGTACTTTGGGCTTCTACATCTATCACAAAGTTTTAATGGACTACTAATCTACTAATACTGGAGCTTGTTTTTTAACCCTTGACAAGTTCATATCTCCACAGAGATAGAATAGCTACATGTTTGGGCATACTGTACATAACAACATAAAATATTTTTAATATTAATATGTTCTTTCTTAAATGCAATCAACACAGAGACCTTGATGGCCCATTCTTCTCAGGCTTTTATATTAATCAGCTATATGAATTGTGTCTGAAGTGAATAGGAAACTGATCCAGTAGGTAGTTGAATTTTCAGCCAGATGTAGTTTCATAGTGGTCTTCATGTGATCTATATGCTGAAATAAAAGTCACAAATACACGGGTTAATTTGGTAGTATTGGAGGGATGTGGCCATGATGGCCCAGGATTTATGCAAGAGTCAAAGACTTCTTAGGGGATATGATATCTTTATTCCAACCATGCAGTTGGTCTAATAAAATATATCACTCCCACAAAAAAATCTTTCCCTCTGGGTGAATTTGGCAAGTTCTATGACCGACAGAAAGGATTGGAACTATCTTACCAAAGAGCTGCTTTTTAAAGGTGCTTTGAGGAACATATATTGTTATGTATTCAAAAGCAGTTCCCAAAGTGCAAGCCTCTAAAGCCAAGGGCAAACAAATCACCTAAGCATGGGGGATAGGATCAACATAACATCAACATCTTTTTTTCCAACCGGTCAAGTTTTACCAGTCAGGTTTACAAACCAGCCAGTTCACAAGTCTTTATTTTGACTGGATACTCAGAAAGCAAGAGCACCACACAAACCTGATCTGCCAAAAACAACTCTAGATCCTTACTATGGTGATGGTAGTATTTCACCCCAAATAATCTTAACAAGCTGTCCTCAGCAGTTTCAAAGCAAGTTGAATGGGAGAAAAGATACTGTAGAATCTCACAAGAAGCTGATCTCAGGATGGGCACTGACCAAATCCACTGCCAGGGCTCACTAAGAAAGTGAAAAATAAAAACCTGCTGGTAAAGGGCAGATCTCTCCCCACTGAACAAGGGTGGCAAGGCAAAGTCCTCTGGTGATTAGTGACACCAAAAGATTCAGATTATACATTTCAGCTTTATCCAGCAGTAGGAGGGGGGGAAAAAAAAATCAGCCAATGCTATTATTACAGTTCTCTATTGTACCAAAAACTTAAAGCCAACATGAAAGGAAACAAGGAAAGGTCAAGACTTTAAATGCCACTGTATTTAGTTTATCACAGCTTTCTCAAAAACTTTCAGAAAAAGTAGTGAAAACAGAAGCAACAAAAAATATACATTTAAAAGAATCTGTCAACTTGCCATCCTAGATGAATATTGGAAAATCTCAGTAAACAACTACAATTTCAAGCTACCTCATAATGTTTTGGAGCTTTGAGCAAGCCAGAAAAGACACTACGCTTACCCCTCCTAACACAAATTTGTCATTCAAAAACTGGGATTTAGGACTGGGATTTATCTTCTCCATTTAATGATGGAGAAGATAAACAGTTAATTGACTTCTACCACTGCCACAGCATAGGGATTTAAAAACTATTTGCCGTTGTCTATTGCACTTGGAGGATGATTTCCATGACCAATATTCTTTTATCTTCCCCATGCACACTCTGATTATCTGTGCACCTGAAGTGAATTATGAACATTTCATGAAGGTTACACTTAGAAGCCACCATTATCCACGGTGAGTAGAGTGTTTTCCCTTGGCCCTTGGGTTCCTGGGATAGGGCACTCACTCAGACCTCCATGCCCCTTGGTCTCTATCCTTGAGTCATCATTCAGCAGAGACTGGTGAGATGATAAACAGCTTTGCCTTTATTAGGAATAGGATTCAGCAGCACACACACACACAGTTTGTGGGGAGAACAACCCCACACCAACAAACCATATCCACAGGGCATCGGGGCAAAACTAGACCGTTCCATCCCAGGCCCCTTAAAACCACATTCCATATACCACAGTGAGGGATGGAGGACAGTCATACTGCCTTAGCATGCTAAGAACAGAATAGGATACCATCAGCAAAGCCTTCTGTTTAAATAATCCTAAAGCTTGACTGTTTTCATGGGACTCTATGGATAGATGGACAGACCAATGGGTAGAATCTTTTGACACGATCAAACCTTAGGAAGCACACTTCAGTTGGACTGCTCACAAATGTGATTTTATTCATGTGTTTGCAAGACTGAGGCTCTGTAATAGGAAACTGCATCCTAAAGTATGGTTTACACCCCAGGGTACTCAAGGAGCTGGCAAGCATCATAGCTCAGCCCCTGGCACGGATCTTTGAGAACTCCTGGTGCTCTGGTGAAATGCCCGAAGACTGGAAGAAGGCCAATGTCATGCCAATCTTCAAGAGAGGGAGGAAAGTAGATCAGCAAACTACAGGCCCATCAGCCTGACCTCTATACTGGGGAAGGTCTTGGAAAAGATTATCAAAGGGGCCATCCTTAAGAGACTAGCTGATGGCAATATCCTGAGGGATACCCAGCATGGGTTTGTTGCGGGTAGGTCTTGCTTGACCAATCTCATTTCCCTTTACGACCAGGTGACCCATCACCTGGACAAGGGGGAAAGAGATTGATGTCATATATCTTGACTTCAAAAAAGCCTTCGATCTGGTATCCCATGATCACCTCTTGGCAAAACTGGCTAACTGCAACCTCGACCTCACCACGATCCACTGGCTGGGGAATTGGCTCTGCAGTAAAACCCAGAGGGTGGTGGTTGATGGAAGCCAATCGTCTTGGTGCGCGGTCACCAGTGAGGTCACTCAAGGCTCTGTCCTAGGGCCTATACTGTTTAACATCTTCATCAATGAGGTGGACATTGGTGTCAGAAGCGGACTGGCCAAGTTTGCTGACGACACCAAACTCTGGGGTAAAGCATCCACACCTGAGGACAGGAGGGTGATCCAGGCAGATCTTGACAGGCTAATGAACTGGGCAGATGAGAACCTGATGGTGTTCAACACCAAAAAATGCAAGGTTCTCCACCATGGGAGGAAAAACCTGCAGCATGCTTATAGGCTCAGCAGTGCTACGTTGGTTAGCACTACAGATGAAAGGGACTTGGGGGTCATGATTGACCATAAGATGAACATGAGCCTTCAGTGTGATGCTGTGGCTAGTAAAGCGAGCAAAACGCTGGCTAGCATCCATAGATGCTTCTCAAGCAAATCCCGGGACGTCATTCTCCTGTTGTACTTGGCCTTGGTGAGGCCGCAGCTGGAGTACTGTGTCCAGTTTTGGGCTCCACAATTCAAAAAAGATGTGGAGAAGCTTGAGAGAGTGCAGAGGAGGGCCATGCACATGATCAGAGGTCAGGAAAACAGACCTTATGATGAGAGGCTGAGAGCCATGGGACTCTTCAGCCTGGAAAAGCGCAGGCTCAGGGGTGATCTAGTGGCCACCTATAAGTTTATCATGGGTGCTCATCAAGATCTGGGGGAACGTCTGTTCACCAGAGCACCCCAAGGGACGACAAGATGGAATGGTCACAAACACCACCGTGACCATTTCAGGCTGGACATGAGGAAGAACATCTTTAGTGTCCAAGCCCCCAAGGTTTGGAATAAACTGCCGCCAGAGGTGGTTCTAGCACCCACTTTGAATGCCTTCAAGACACATTTGGATGATTATCTTGCTGGGATCCTATGATCCCTGCTGACTTCCTGCCCCTGGGGCAGGGGGCTGGACTCAATGATCCTCTGGGGTCCCTTCCAGCCTGAATGTCTATGAAAGTAGGCTGCAGACAATGTTTTCCCCTCACCATACAGAAAAGGTGTTAGGAGGTTCCTATTAATTTAACAATTAAGAGAAAGAAGATGCCAATATTCTGTTAAATTTCTTGAGCTGTGGCACAGTGTCTCTTTCATTGCATGCTATCCATGTTCTAAATAAAATGCTTCCCCAGGTTTTAATTATGGAATACTGAATAAATCCCATGAGGTAGCACTTCTTCATATCTATGTGCCGAGTTCCAATTTGTAATTCCAGCTAATTATTTCTCTTGTCAGGAAAATATTTTCTGAAATCCCAAGATGCCTCACAACCACTTTAATCCCTCTCATTTTATGGTTCCCAATGTTTGATGCAAAAATTTAAATTCAATTGGCTCCTGCTAGAAGAGGAAGAAACTTGAAATAATCTCTGCACGGTCAGCAAGTCTGTACTTTGTGTACTTAATCCTTGTTGCCATGGTGAAATTTAATTGAACAGCCACACAGTTTAATTGGTTTTAAATGGAGATTTTTTTCATGTAATATTAGATATATGACTTTTAAAATGCTCTAATGAGTCATAGTTCTGTCAGTGACTGCATTAACTCAGGTACTGGTAATACATTTGTGTATTTGCTTATCTTTAATCTTACAGACACAAAATAATATACACAAATTCAGTGGCTCTCCTTAACAACATGTGTGGCAGATGTAATTAAGTAATATTTTATTGCAGATAGTTAGAATGGGACTACATGTACGTAATAATTAACGTTATGCAGCTTTTTTGTTATAATTATGTATATGCATTAATCAAAGCTCTATACTATTTTCCAGTAACTGGCCAAGCTATTGCAACAGCATTATAGTACCACATCAGACTTTCCTTTGACTGTAGTATGTCAATATAAGATGAACCTGGAGCCAAGAAAAACACAATTCCTGCTATATATTGATATACAATCATATTCCCCAACATATCCTCTTAAAATTATTGTAATGACTATTGCAAAGTTATTATAAATACCATATTTCATGCTGTTGTACAAAACATTAGATGATTGCTTTAAACCCCATACATGCACTCAAAGTAGCATAGTGTCTGAGGGCACAGTATCACTAGATGCTGTCATTTTTTTTATTTTCCCCATTGTCAGTAATGTTCTAATTGAACCTTAAAAATTAAATCTCTTCTTTTATTGCCTACATATTAAGGAAAAAGCTATTTTTCCCTCTTGTATTTCTACGGCCAAAATCAATACAGTTCTGTCACACGTGAAGTATTTTCATGTTTGTACTCTCAGCAAATCAAGGTATGATTTGAGAACAGGATGATTCGTTTATTCAGTTCTTCTACCTGTTTTCAAACTGGAGGCTTATTCTGTTGAACCAAAGCATAATACTTTATATTCAAATTCCTACATAAACACTATTTTGTGTTTAGAAACCAAAGGATGGTAAGCAGACACTTAGAAGTTGAACACAATATTCTCTATCAAATGAGGCAACTTCTACTCCAATCCATAACACATGAAGAAATACTGATGGGATGCATCTATACCATATGGTATAGAATACAAGTTTATCCAAGAGCTCTACAATGAAAATTAATTGAACCTGAATAGTACTAAGGGTGTCATCTTCCTAATTCCATCTATCCTTGCTCTGGATGTGACACAGTTCTTTCTATATATCCCAATTTGCAGGAAAGCTGAATCTACCGTCCCAGCTCCTTCCAGCCATGTGCCCAATTTGGGAAGCAACAGCTCCCTGACCCCCAAAAGGGAGCACTAAACCTCCTCTATATTCTTTCAAATGTCATGGAATGTGCATTTGGAGAAGATAATGAGAAGAGCATTGCAAATTTTAGTTTGAATGCTGTAGCTGCTAATCTGAAAGGAACAGCTACAGTATTCCTAAGGAACACCCCACCCCCCGAGCAGTTTCACATTCAAGCGATTCCTAGGTATCAACGTAAGACTTCCTCAAGCAATGCTTTTCTCATCTGCTAAACATGGTCTATTAGTAATGTCTACATAATTTTCCTTACTTGAAAATGAATTATTTTCTTTTTAGTTTATCATCTCAATCCTCTCTACCATATGGGTAACTTTGCATACTCAGTGCCTTAAACAAGCAAGCCTTAGCTCCAGAGGCTGTCTAGCCCGAGCATCATTGAGTTCTATGTTGCCCTCTTGTGCACCATGAATCTCTGGCCATGAACGGGCATTCATTTCTAAGAAATATCCACCACTTGAAATATTTCCGGAACAGGGAGCGGTATAGGCATTTAGCCTGCAGATGCCCCCATCTCCCACTCTTTGCACCTTCACAAAACCATGTGATCATGGCCTATGGAGAAGAGTAGGGAGAAGTAGCTGCTCCAGGCTGCTCATTTCTGATGGGCGAAGTGCATTAGCAGAGAAGAAATCCCTGTGTTTCCCCAGACTGGGTCCACCCTGGCCTGGGAAATGGGCACTCCTCTCCCTTCTCATAGACCAGTCTGGGAGGGGACTGAAGCAGCGGGGCAAGGCTCCCTTCAGATTGGGGATCCTCATCTGAGGAGCAGGCAAAAAGCAAGGTGCAGCTGCTCCTCCACTTGGCTTCCTGTGGCCAGGAGCAGAGTGCAGTAAGCAGCATGGCAAACCCTTCCCCTGCTTCTTGGGGGAAGTGAGGCATGGGACCAGGTACAGGCTTTGCCCCACTACTTCAGTCTCTTCCCAGACCAATCCAGGAGAGGACTGAAAAAGTGAGGCAATGCTCCCTGCCCAGCCTCTGACTGGGCAGTTCCCATTCTGGAGAAATGTAGATAGCATTGCCCTACTGTTCACTCCCCAAACAGGAAGGGGAGCATACAAGCGTTCACTCTTGCTAGAGAGTTTTTCTCAGAAGTGAAATTTTCCAAGTTGGCACCTAGAAGACACTTCTCCCAGAAGAGACGTTTCCATAGAAGAAAATGAGTGAAGGCTTGGACGCTTGTAGTTTCTCCTGGGAGAGCAGCAATTCTCTTGGTAGAAACCTAATGTCTGTAGGTGGCCTCTGTGCTGCTGTGGCTAGACTGTCCCAGTACCTAAGCTACTTCATTTAAAATTAAATCAGCTACCTCTATACTACACTGCAGCTAACATGTAGTGTAGTCATAATAAATGGTTCCATGGTTTTTAAGCATTGCATTCATCCAACACTCTGCTTCACCTAGCGTAACACCCTGACACAGCTAAATGACTTACAGAGCTACAGTTTTATTCTATGCATTATGACCCTATGGAACATGCTCAGAATTGATTCTTCACTACACTAGAAGTGTCTAAATCCATTGACACTCCATTTTGTCTTCACTCTGCCATGGATGCAGTGAAACTGTGTAAATCCTGATACTGTAGGCAAATCAACCCTAGTTGATTTTCCAAGTTGATTAATAGTATGTGGGTAGGTGGGCATTCCTAACTTTCTACCCAGCAGGTGCCTAGTGATTACACCTGCCCAGGGCAGGGGAGAGGGAAGGGCCCAGGTTTTAAGCCCATCTTCCCATAAGGGGATTTAGACTCTGTCCCTCACACAACAGCAATCTAATTCCCAAGCCACAGGCCAGGCAGGACTGAGTACACCTTTCTGTTAAAGTTAGACCACTAAGCAGTGAAGAGGGAAAGCATCCTGGTGATGTAAGGAAAGCAAGCAAGAGGGAGCCTGACTGTAGCTTAGGGAGATGGATGCTTCCCTAGCAGGGGAGGAATACTTGTTTCCAACAGTGCTTATGTATCTTGCATCAAAGGATCATTGGAAAACCTATGTAAAAAGTACAGAGACACAGAGCAGTCTTCTTCATGTGGTGCTCCACTGCTTTCCTCAGAGATCTGCTAGGCTAGGGACAGACATTCAAAAAGCCTGAGCCTGAATTGATTCAATCTTTGCAGGTTAGTCTAACCTAGCTAGGCTAAATCACTTTGTAACAGTACAGACATCCCCTCTGGACTGAAAAAATGGCAGTACATGCCTGCAGTGGCTCTGGCTAGAAGCTGGAGGGGGTGGGGGGTGCTAGAGCAGCCCTCCATACCCTTGCACAGGGCTGAGCTGAGGCGGGCATGGCCAGGCTGCAGCATGAAGCTGTGATCAGGAAGGGGTCCTCCTCCTTTCTTGATAACAGCAATTATCAGCTTTGTTATCAGCATTTTGCACCCCACCAGAAAACAAAGCCTCACGCATTAGTTCAAGCTGTTCTTAAGCACCTTTTTCCTAAAGAAGGAATGCAGGGACCTTACCAGCTGAGCTGTTGATTAGCTCTAAAAAGCCCTAAGCAGACACTGTCCTATCTACGTTACATAGCATTAGCTAGCATATCATATGCTGTGCTGTGGGAGAGAGGAGGAAGAGATCTCTGCTTAAGTAGGGAGTGGTGAAAGTGGGGGGAGATGGGCACAGGGAAGCCTGGCAGACCCTACTGTGCCTGCAAGTCTCTGACAGAGCTCCAGCCAGGGAGCAGAGGGGAGGGGCCAGCCCTGCTGTGGAGCAGAGAGCCCCGCCTAGCCTAGAGAGCATGCCAGGATGCTGGGGAATTCTAATTTATCTTAAACCAGAAAAGGGTCTGGGACAGACATTGCATAAACCGGTTTGACCCAAATCAGTTAAGCTTGATACTACAATCAACCAGGTTTAGCTCAAACTGGTTTCAGCCGTTTTCAAACTGGTTTATATGCACTAAATGTCTGTTCTGTTACAGGTTTAGACCAGTTTCTGATCACTTAAACTAGTTTACGTGTAATGTTTGTCCCTAGCCCTATAGACCACAGAAAGCCTTTGAGTGGCAGTCCTCACTGCAGTGGTGCTTACAGAATCTCTAGCAGGAAAGAGTTTATGTCTGTCCTCGGAGAGAAGAAAAGCAAGTCCCTGGTGGACAGGGACTGGAAAACCTCAAGGTCTTGGACTTCCTCTTCAGGTAAAAAACCAAAAACTTCTATGTAAATAATACTAAATATTCGCCAGCCTCTCTGTCATTGACCTTGTGGGAACACCAAGTGAGTCCCGCCACTGTTAAATCTTTCCTGGAAATCACACTTCTCCCATGGCCCTACTCACTACAGCTTTCATAGAAAGGTGAGTCCACTGGTGTTTAGATTACCTGCAGGCCAGAGTCTGTTTCACTGATGCAGCTCCATAGAGCCAGATCTTAAAATGCAATCTGGAATATACCATGATTTAACATGCATGACTCCAGATATAGATCAGTGTACATGATGCATTTTGCATGAAAGAGTTATCAAGCAAAATGCATAAACAGCCTTAGGAACAAGAACAACAACCCATAGATTCCTTACTTCCAGGACATTACCATGCTCCCTGGTTTAAATTTAGGTTCTTGCTTGCTTCTCTTCTGGCCCCATTGCGCTTGACCTCTTCACTGAGCCAGCTTCAAGAGGCTGGAAATTGAAACTACTAACAGTCATGTCTACCACACAGCTCAGCTGTCAGAGCACTCCACGGGGACATAGGAGGTATAGGATGAAACCTCCCAAGGCTAAGTAGGATACTTAGAAACAGGTTTCCCATGACCTGGGTAAGTACTCAAAACCAATATACTATTTATGATGGATGAAGATGATCCACAGACATTTAGATGCTAAGAGAAAAAATCCCTGCTACAATACACATGCCTTTTGTGGTCAGAGGGAAGTAGAATTCTACATTGCCGGACACATCTTAGCACACATTAAAACTCCTGTCTAACTGAGGATGCATCTCTGGAGACATCTAATAGCAGAACTGACATACATGAGTGCACAAGCTACATACTTTCTCTCCACTGAAAGTATCAGAGAGCTACATGGTTACTGAGGTAAAGAAGAATGCCTTCCGGATTCAATTCATCTACATCAGAACATCACCAGCAGCTATATCTCTGTTGTGTGGTAGGTGAAGCAGGTTTACCCAATAATTTTCCATTTTCTCCTCATCCTATTTTTGGCTTCATGCCACACAACAATATTCCCTTGCTATTTATTTTTTAATTGATTTATCTCAGTTATGCTCAGTTCCTCACCTGTCCTATGTTTTATAAAAAAAGGCAATCCTATTCACAAGTCAAGAATTAATAAGCATCACCTTTTTTAAGTAGCTCAGCTCGTTTAACAGTTTTTTAAAAGCATGCTAGAGCTGTCTCTAGGCAGAACATTACATTAAGCAGTTACTACATAATTCTTGTTCTTCTCCTTTCTGATTATTCCGAGTTTCCTTATGCATTTCATTTGTAGTTTTGCTTCCCCATTGTTGCTTTGTCTCTCATTACCCTTCTCCTTCCTACTGAAACAATTCATCCTTTGAACAACCCATTGCTGAGAAAGCAGGTGCAAGCCCTGGAAACAGAGAGCAAATTCTCATGCAGGCTAATGGCGACATCCCAGGCTTTTCCTTGTACCATATCCATTTTAATGGAAAATATTAGTGACCAGAGAAAAACACAAAAAAATAGGAATCCCCTTGCCAGAAACCGGTTGTGCCTCTGATCCAATGTCTTGGATGGTGGCCAATACCAGTTTCAGAGGAACCAGAATAACTTGATTATGTACGAAGCTTCTTCCTAGCCTTGGGCTCTTCATCCCTCACAGACTCACACCCCCGCCTGAAACGTAAGAATTTGTTTGCCCAAATATTTTTCTTTTTAACTTATGCCATTTAACTCTGGGAAGTTTACTGCAGTTGCACATTCCTAAGGCTGGTTTGAATCTTACTGGGCATTCTGGGTTCTGCTTTATCCTGTGGAGGTGAGTTACACATGTTAATTGCATCTGTTGTACTACATTTATCACTGTTAAATGTGTCCCTTTTCAGTTTCATTAAATGTCTCTTTTAGAACTGTGCAAATAAGTAGGCCAAAGCATATGACTCAATAGCCTGGCTGTTTGGCACTCACACAGGAAGAAGGGGCACCTGGGTTCCAGTACTCCATTCAATTATTTATACATAGTGGAAAAGTATCAACAGAAGAGATAGAGGGGCATGCCTAAGAATTGCAGACAGACTGGTGATTTAAGGCGCTCTCTTGAGAATGAGAAAATTTTGGTTCAAATCCCCGTTCCCAATCCAGTTTGAGGGCAGGAATTTAATCCATGTGTCTCATCACCTGGGTAAGTTCCCTAGTCACTGAGACAGGTATGAGGGGAAGGGAGAGGGGACACCACTGCTGCCACCACCACCACTTTTTCCTTCCATTTTGTGAATGTTGTCTTTCTAAATCTAGCTAGAACATTCAAAACATTTCTTCACTAGCTCAGAGTCATTCTTCTCTTTTAGAGAGAATTTTGCTGGATTGCAATGGAGTCATCAGCAGAGGAGATACAGCATAACATCAGAAAAGTAGGTATGCGAGGTGTTTGTTGCCTTAGGCTTTCAACATTATGATTTTGTGCTGAGACTGCCACCTACAGTAGCCCTTCCAAGAACATAGAGGGCAAACAACATTGAAACAACTGGCGTGACTTCCACTATACCCTCATGAATTTTAAGGGGTTTCAGAGGCTAGTGTTAGAACTCCAGGGGAATACTGTAAAAGCAGGGGATTACTGAGCGAGAGACAGAGGGTGCACACACAGATGGAGAATGTACTGATAGGTTAGGAAAGTGCAGGAAATGCCATGTACATTGGCAAAAGGTCCTATATTTTCTTTATTTATTTTGAAGCAAGCTGATGAGTGTGCTTGTGAACCTTCACTTTTACAACCGAAATGAACTACTGACCCTTAACAAACAGGGTGCATGAATAGCATGCCACTAATAATATCAAGTCTTGCTTTCTGCCATATTCACATAATTAGAAAACCAGCATGCTTTTTTATTTACATGCAAGAACTATACCATAGGTCATTTTAACTGGTGTAGCCACTGAGGCATACCTATGCAGCAAGATAATCAAATGCTTTCATCAAGAACATTTATATGAGGGGTGGTCAGCCTGCAGCATGAGTGCAACAAGTACCATGGGCAGCCTTGGTGGGTGGCACATGGCAGATCAGGGAGGAGACAGGAAGCACAATAGCATATAGGGCAGGGATCAGGCAGGGACCATAAGAACAGAAGAACGCAAGTGCCATATTGGGTCAGTCCAATGGTCCACCTAGCCCAGTATCCCGTCTGCAACAGTGGCAGGGGTAGAGCATTTACCATTGACAGGGAGAGCACTGAGCCAGATATCCCTAGAATAGTGGTTCCCAACCTTTTTTTGCTGCGACCTGCTGCAGGGAGTGGAGTGCAGCAGTGGCGGTAGCTTGGGGGGGGAGCGCTCCCGGCATGTGGCATAGCTTGTCCTTTGTGTGCAGCACCACCGGCATTGCCACCATGACCCTCATTTGGGTCTCGACCCGAGGTTGGGAACCGCGGCCCTAGATTGATCTGTACCCTCTTCAATGGTCTCCCTGGCATCCGTCGTTTATTGGTTTAGAGATGCCAGAGGAAACATCTCCAACTATTCTGTTCCAAAGCCATTAATAGATCCATGAATTTATCCAGTCCCTTTTTGAACCGGGCTATGCTTTCTGCCTTCACCACCTCCCGTGACAATGAATTCTAAAAGTTAACTACATTTTGCTTAAAAAAGTACTTTTTCTTGTTAGTTTTTAACTGGTCTACCTGTTAACTAATTTAACTGGGCACCCACTTATTTCAGTGGGAGCCCCCTATTCTGTGCTTTGGTATTGGTAAACGGAGCACAGGGCATTAATCAGAAAGCAAAGCAGCAGTTTGATCAGGGAGCACAAAACAGGAAGCAAAAAAGCTGAGCAGCAGAACAGGTAGGGGAAAGGAATTGGGGTGGCACTTGGAGAGAATGCAGGGCTCATTTGTGGCAAGCCTACCAAAAAGATTGGCTGCCCACTGATTTATACCATCCAGGTCAGTGTGTGAATTTAGAGTGCACTTCTTTATTGTAGAGGTTTGTCTCTTAATTTAATTATTTGGATCAAGCATAAGCTTTAGAATGCAAGTCACCTGGGAGCACTCATAAAAAATAAACAGAATTGAGCAATCCACAGTTGGCAGGGGATACGCTTTGTGTCAGTTCAGCTGGTAGAAGATCCTGAATTTTGTATTTGAATGAAGTAAAAGACTAAGTGAAACTCAAACAAATTTCACTGTGTTTTCCAAGATAAATACTTTAAAATAGTTGTATTATTCCGAGTTCATTCTAATATCAGTGATCCTGGCCTATGTTTCAAGTTTTGTAATAGAAGATGCATAATAAAAATGTCATACTCCAGTATGTATTGTATATGGGCTATGTATGAAATGGTGAAGAAAATATGACTTCAGTAGAGTTAAATATATGCTGGTGGTAGTTTTGCGCTGAGTTTTCTGCTCAATACTATTTGTGCTATATAGCAGCAAGCTGGATTCATATCATGTGACCACCACCTCTTGCAGCCTTACTGAAATTGGTTACTTATCATGAAGTTATTCATGTGAGAAAAATTTAAAACAGGAATAAGTGAAATTCTGAGAGCTTTAACTAATAACAGCAGGCCTAATCCAAGAAAAGTTATTCTGAAGTTTGCAAAATAACCCCAATTGCACCATCTGTTAAAAGGAGATAGTGAACTGACATCTCAAAGCATTTTGATTAACTGCTTTTCTATCTGTTTTGCAAAGTGTTGTCAGTCACTCAGCTGCCATTTATTAGCTCAGCACACAGGTGCTTTCTCAGATTTGAAAGAAACCAAATCTGTTTCTGAGAAAAGAATAAACATCTCTAAATGCTCATGCTGGAAAACATTTGCATTAACACTACTTACTTACCTATCATTTATATATAAAAACATTCTCATATTTTCTTTCCCTTTGGCCCCAACCATTTCAAAATTACGATCTGCCTCCTCACAGTTGAATAGATATATACATATAGCACAAAGCGAATGATCCAGCTAAAAACCAGGTGATGTTGCATCAGATGAAATATTTGATTTGTTTTGCAGAAGTCATATGCACACTGTATGGGAATAATATTTGTTTTATAGATCTTTAATAAAAAACAGAAAAGCGTCTGAATTGCTATTTTGCCTCTGATGTAATATAATTTGTTAGTTTTAGGGTTATAGAAACCTCCAACAATATGTGCCGTGTTATCTTGCTGATCTCTCTTCTTCTCCATTGGCATGACTCTCAGTTTGCTCTTTTATTGAGACTCCAGAGGCAAAAATGAAGGAAGAGAAAATTAATTACTGGTTTCATTTTTAAATGAATTTAGTGCTAGTGAAGGGTGCCTGATTAATAGCTGCAGTTATATAGACAAAGAAGAAGCATTAATGTCCTGTAGCAGATCTGGGACACCAGCAATAAGAGCACCTTGCCCCATCTAGGTCCCTCAGTGTAGTCTAGGGGACTACCATGAAGGGTGAGATGATTCTTCTCTGGGCGTACTCAATCTCTGTCATTACTTAAAATGTGGCCAACAAAATGCAAATCTGTTTTATCCACCCAACTATGCACTTCCACCACATTCTTTACTAAGGGTGCATACACATGTACTAACCTTCTGACACTTAAGTCAGTTTAGCTTTTTTATGTTGACTGAACTGTCAGAGTGTATACACATATATATGAAACAGAGTTGACTATAATGTGGCACAAGGTCATAATGCTGTTGAAATGGAAATTGCACAACACGAAAAAGAAAGATGCCAAAGTCAGTAGTGACACATATTTTCTAAGCCTATGCAAGAAACACACCATCATTCCCAGATAATTAAACATCTACAGTCCTCTGACTACTATATGCTACTCCAAATATGCTTCACAACTATACAGGAGAACTTCAGAGAAACTTAGATATCATCTTCTTGACCTAACCTACTCCAAAAGAGATCAACTCAAGAAGGAAATCACCACATGCTACAACAACTTAAAAGAAAAAAATCCAGATATTTTCCCCAAACATTATACAACATATACAAAAAGAGTACCAAAGATTTTCTACAACATCCATCCAACATAAAAGAGGAAATGGAACCAACTCCTCCAGGAAAAACTTTCCCAACCACAAAACAATTGTCAGAGAAACAACACCAGCACCTTACAACATTCTAGCCGCAAACTTGATGAAACTGAAAGAAGCAACAAACCCTCAAATATCATCAATCTCTCCATGCACACACTTACCAAGCCTGAAAAATCTACCTCTCTGAAGGCCTGAATTTCTGTCCAGAAATATACCCTAATAAAATACTTCAAAGCGGAGAACCAGAAGAATTCTTCTGATGCCTCCACCTCAAAGAATATTTCCACAACCAAAATGAATCACAGTGAGAGGATCAAGTTCTGATGGAAATGATTTGATGGTAGTTTTGAGTTTCAAGGTGAAAAGGGGAGAAGGATCTTCCTCTAGTTGTTTGTACTAGGTGGTGTCAGAGAGTTGTCTGTTGGCTTCTTTTATGTAGTCTTCACAGCTAAGGACAAGTATGGCTCCTCCTTTATCTGCTGGGTTTAGTACTATTTGGTGGTTAGATCTTAGAAATTCTACGGCCCTTCTCTCTGAGAAGGAGAGTTGTTGTGGTGGCATGTGTTGTTAATTATTTCATTGTTCATTCTTTCCCTGAAGCAGTCAGTGTAGCGGTCAAGGTTAGAATTTTGTCCACTGTGAGGTGTCTAATCTGATATATTTTTTGGTCTTTTGGGGGTTGATCTTTTCCTTGATGTTGTCAAAGGATGAAGTGTTGTTGGAAGTAAGAACTTGATCCCCTCACTACCTAACCGAGGGACTTTTCACATGCTCCCTAAAATCCATGAACAAGGGAACCTTGGCAGACCTATATCCAATCATGGAACCCTAACTGAGAAAATATCAGGTTTCATTGAACCAATCCTAAAACCTCGTCACCCAAAAAGTGAATTTTGTCCAAGACACAACAGACTTTCTACAAAAACTTAAAAACAGACCACTTTCCCAGCAACACCCTCCTAACCACCATGGATGTTACCAGTTTATATACCAACATCTCACACCAGGGTGTCATCCAAGCCTGCCTTACATATCTACAAGAACAAGATTACAACTCAGAATATAACCCAAATATATTACTGAATTTATACACTTCATCCCCACCCACACAAACTTCACTTTCAATAACCAACACTTCCTCCAGACCATGGGCACAAAAATGGCCCCACAGTATGCCAACCTTTTTATAAGCCACCTGGAAGAAGAATTCTTTAAGGACTGCACCATCAAACCTTTGTTATACTTAAGATATATTGATGGCATCTTCATTAATTGGATCGAAACCCTGAAATCTCTGATTGGTTTCCATCAGAAATTCAACAATCATCACCCCTCCTTCAGACTATCTCTTGAATACTCCAGCACCAACATTTCCTTTTTAAACACGATGATCATTATCCAGAATGGCAAAATACAGACCATAGTTTCATAGTTGGTAGGGTCGGAAGGGACCTGAGCAGATCATCAAGTCCGACCCCCTGTCATGGCAGGAAAAAGTACTGGGGTCAATCAACCCCAGCAAGGTGTTCGTCTAGCCTCCTCTTAAAGACCCCCAGGGTAGGAGCCAGCACCACTTCTCTTGGAAGTTGGTTCCAGATCCTAACCACCCTGACAGTGAAGTAGCGCCTCCTGATGTCTAGTCTGAATCTACCCTTTGCCACCTTGTGACCATTATTTCTAGTCACTCCTGGGAGTGCTCAGGGGAACAGGGACTCCCCCAATGTCTGCTGGTCCCCTCTGGCTAGTTTATAAACAGCCACTAGATCCCCCCTCAGCCTTCTCTTGTGGAGGCTGAACAGGTTCAGGTCCCTTAGCCTCTCCTTGTAGGGCCTGCCCTGCTTCCCCCGATCATGCGAGTGGCCCTCCTCTGGACCCTCTCCATCCCTCCTGAAGTGCAGTGCCCAGAAATGGACGCAGTACTCCAACTGTGGCCTGACCAGTGTCACAGAGGGGGAGGATCACCTCCTTGGACCTGCTTGAGATGTATCTGTGGATGCATGATAAGGTATGGTTGGCCTTTCTGACCGCATTCCCACACTGTCAGCCCATGTTCATTTTGGCATCAATAATGATTCCAAGATCCTTTTCTGCCTCTGCACTGAGAAGGGAGTTCCCCAGCCTGTAGGTATGCTGCTGGTTCTTCCCCCTCAGGTGCAGTACCTTGCACTTGTCAGTGTTGAAACGCATCCTGTTCTCATCTACCCACCCCTGTAACCTTTCTAGGTCTGACTGTAGCCTATTCCTCCCTTCTAGCATGCCCACTTCCCCCCCACATCTTAGTGTCATCTGCAAATTTGAACAGTGCTTTTTACACCCCCGTCTAAGTCTCTGATGAAGATGTTGAACAGCGCAGGACCGAGGACTGAGACCTGCGGAGCCACACTGCCCACATCCCTCCAGGTCGAATAGGATCCGTCCACCACCATGATATAAAAGAAACCCACATACCAACATACATATCTGCACAGAACCAGCAATCACCCTAAACACACCAAGAAAACTGTAATATACAGCCAAGCCCTCAGATACCACTGAATTTGCACTGAGAACACCTGTGACCGTCACCTCACAAATCTCAAAAGGGCTTTCATGCAACAAGGACACTACTCCAGAGAGATAGATCCCACTTTTGAAAGAACCACCTGTATACCACATGAAGAATTACTGCAGTACAGAAGTAAAACCTCCAGGAATCACACATCATTGGTTATGACTCATCAACCCTCCCTGGAACCTATATGGAAAATCCTCAGACAACTGCAGCCCATACTAGAAGATGGCCCAATTCTTAAAAAAAAAATCTTACCAGAACCACCCATCCTAGTTTTTAAGAAAGCACCAAACCTCACCAAACTCATCACCAGAAGCAAACTTCCTAGGGCCCAAAACACACTGAATGGATCCAGACCATGACATGACAAGAAAAGTAAAACATGCCAAAATATCTCCACCACCCACACACTAATTACACCCCACACCAGAATCATCAACAGTCCTGGATCTTACACCTGCACCTCCAGAAATACATAGGTTGGAAAAATCCATGAACATTGAATCGATTCCACCTTGAGCTTTTTGAAACTCTGTAGTTAGCCTTTAAGATTAGAATACTGCAATGCAGACTCTACACAGAGCTATACTGTACCCATTTAGAAAATGCAGCTAGTACAGAATTTAGAGGCAAACAATGTCTCTTTCCAAGAAAGTATTAGATCTAGGCTATCCAATCTACACTGGCTGTTGATTTATTTCTCACTTGCTACTAACATTTTGGTTTTGACCTATTAACATGAAAATGGTCCACATAATAGATTTCTTCTTCCTCTGTGACATTCTCCTATTGACCAGTAGGCATGCATCCACATGAGCATGGACATTTGTTTCCCTGGGGACAAGAATGGAATGCCTGTGCCACGCACCCTCTGGTGTGGAGGGGAGGGGAGATGAGGGGAGGAATGGGGTGGGGCCAGGGGAGGCTGAGGCCAGGTGGGGTAGGGAAGGCTGGGGCCAGCACTGGCCTGGCCCCAACAGCCTTACCTGAGGTCCTGGGGGCCTCTTGGGGCTGCAGCAGCAGCAATTCTGCTGCCTGGAGTGTGGCTTCTGCCAGTCAGGCTCCAATTTTGGGTGGCACACACTATCCCCATATGTGCTGCCCCGCTTTTATATTCTGAGGTCAAAAAACACCTCTGCGCTGCTACCTTGCAGTGCAAAGAACACCTGAATGTGTGGTATGTGATGCCACAGACATGTCTGTGGCACCACATACCGCATGGCCATGCTCATCGGGACGCAACCTAGAAGTGTTTTGGTATAATAGTGAATAAGTACATCAGGGTGGGCAAATTCCAGCCCATGGGCTGGATCTGGCTGGCAGTCAACTCCATTTCCCAGAAGCCCCTGCCCACATGGCTGAGGCTGGTTTCCAGGGAGACCCCAGGAGCAGCAGCCATGCTGTGATAGCACGGGGTTGGGTTTTCCGTGGACTGGCAGGCAGCAGCGATGGCAGCCTCTTCCTGGTGGAAGGGCTAAGGCAGGGGCTGTGCTGCAGGCAAGAGCGAGGCGGGCTCAGCTGCCACTGCCTGTTCAGAGTGAGCAATGGTGCTGATGCCACTGGAAGTCATGGCTATGGGGAATTTTGCGGGTGGCTGTAGCCCCACTCCACCCCACAAGGCCACACCTACCGCTGCCCCTGTTGGCAAGGTGAGCACCAGGGCACAGAGTGACTGGAGCCCAGCTGGGATCATGAGGCAGTGACAGCATGGTCCAGAGCTAGAGCAGAGCCAGGATCCGTAGCCTGCATGTCCCAGGCAGGGGCGTGCAGGCTGCAGATCATGACTCTGCCCCAGCTCTGGACCATGCTGTCACTGCTGCAAGATCCCATCCAGGCTATGGAGCAGATCTGCACCCTGCCACATGCCCTGCCAACCCTGCTGGGGCCGGTCTCCAAGGAAACCCTAGCCTTGTGCTATCACAGACTGGCTGCTGCTGGAGTCTCCATGAAAATCAGCCCCCAGCTACATGGGCAGGAGCTGCTGGGAAATGGATCCACCATTTTGCCTAACCCTGAGGTATATGGACATACTGCTAGGAAGCAATAAACTGAAGCTTTAGACCTTAGAGCTTCAATTATTTTGGCTGAAAGGCTGCTTAATGAATTTTGGTGAGCTGTCCAAGGCTGCAAGGGTAGCCCTGCCCCTTGACAGGTGTCCTGCCCCCTGACTGCCATTCTAGGACCAGAAGTCCTGCCCCTAACCCCTGACCTTTCCCACTGGAAGTCCTTCACCTTGCCCCTGGAAGTTCTCCTTTTGGGAAGGGGCTTGCCACCTTAGAACCAGAAAAAACCCAAATTATATACTAAAAATCAAACATCTACAATAACATATTTTAAACTTATTTCAAAAAATATTTTTGTCCTGATTTGTGTGTGTACATCATGAATATAGAGATGATTGCATAATAGCTCAAAATGAAGTCTTACTCTTGTATATTGTGGGATGGGGTGTGGCGGGGTATGAGTGGGTGGGTATGGGGTTTGTAAGGAGTGTATATGTGGGGGGGTGTGCACGCATGTATGTATGTGAGGTGTGGGGAAGGGTGTGTGTGTGGGGGTTTGTGGGGGATTTGGATAGCTATGGGGATTGTGGGTAGATGTGTCTATATGTTGGGTAGGGTGTGTGGGGAGTGGGAATGGGGTTTGTGTGGGGGAGGGTGGCTGGGGGGTGTGGGTATGGGGTGTGTGTAGGAGGGTCTGGGTGCATGTGTACGGTGGAGTGTATGTGTGGGGCCCCCCCTACAAACATGCCCCTCTCACACGTGCCCCCCATTGTACACAGCCCTTGCCAGCAGCAGCAGGCACAGCCCCACAGTGGTGCACAGTCCTGGAGAATCCCAGGACTGCACATGGCTGGGCCACCAGCTCCATTATGCAGGACTTACATGCCCAAGCCCCATGTCACCAGGAGAGAGCCCCATGCAATGAAGCTGGAGGTGCAGGTCATGGGGCTTGACTCAGGTGGCAGGGAGAGGGGCAGAGTCAGCTTGGCTCCATAGTGCAGAGCTACCCAACATTCCCCATGACCTGCACGTAGCAGTGAGCCAGGCTGCTGGCTCTATCCCATGGGGCTCCCCACAGAGGCATGCGACTTTGGTGGAGAACCCAGGAACTGGATGGGAGCCCTGCACAATGGAGCCAGGTGGATCCTACATCCTTGCTGGGATCCACACTCCTGCCATCCTGTCCTGGGTCACTGCCAGCCCCAGCTCTAGCCCAGGGGCAGTGGTGCAGGTTTCATGCTCCTGCCCAGCTGCTGCTTTATCATCACCCACCACAGGTGCCACTCCCACCTGTCCACCTGCCCCTGCCACCACTGCCTCCACCACCACTACAGTTGCCACACTTCCCCTGCCACTTGCCTATCTTACTGCTCACATGCCACCATCACCACTGCCCCCTGCCACCATTACCACTCCCCTCATCTGCTACCACTTTCCTACCTCTGGGGCCGGGATCAGGGCCATCTCATGGGCAAGGATGGGAGTGCAGCATGTGCTGCCCCCACAGGAGTGAACGGGGCTCGGCCCCATGTGACCACAGCAGTATCCAGCCCAGCCCTGGGCTGCTCCAGTGAATTGGTAGGCACCCACCCACGGGCCAAATGAAATCACCTGGCAAGCCAGATTCAGCCCGTGAGCCGTATTTTGCCCATCCCTGCTTTAGAGGAAAATGGGAGAGCTCTTCTTTTTTTCCCTTGTCCATAGATTAATGCTTGTTGAGGAGGGCTGAAGAGCACTAAGGTTGTATATGAGCTTAGTGAAATCTCAATCATGCATTTAGGTTTATCTGGAGAAAACTGGTGCATCTGTTTATTCTAGAGTGTTTTTGAAATATTGACAAAGGAGCCCAAAACAGTGGATGAGTGCTTCTCTATTACATTTTGTACAAATCCAAATAAATAAATAGACAGACGGACATCAGATTATGGCCTTGAAGAGAATGGAGATCATTTATTTCCAAGGATATAATCTAGTATATTATATGAGCACTAAAACCCATGAAAAAGAAATCGGAACACTAAACTATGGGCAGTATTATTTGATACCATACAAAGTCTTTTAACTGGTTATGAATGTAATTCAAAGAATATAACATTTTGAAAGGCTGTAAAATCGTATGGGGCCTCAACACAGTAAAAGGGAAATCCAAATTTAAAAAAAAAGTGTAGTCCGAGGTGATAATTACCAGCTACTTCTTAACTTTGAAATGATCTCTTAATTTACAAAATTAATTAGTGTTAATGCATTCAACACAGTAAGCCACAGCATCATATTGATATACAAAGTTGTGTGACTAGTATCATTCTGAAAGTGAGAAAAGCAGGAATCAAACTCTATGACTATCTTTACTTACTAGTTATTACTGTTAAAGTAATACATTCTTCACCAGGTCACTGCATACATGCGAAAGAGCCCATGTGATTCTCCTTATTTTTGTTTTCAGTAGACTTAGTGCATGTTGGGAAAGGACCCTGGGGCGACAGGTGAATTTAAGTTACAGTACTTAGGCACCGAATGACAGCACAATATTTCAGAGAAAAACTTCTCAGCTAGGATACTACAGGAACTGGACTTTATTCTAGTGGTGCACAGGCACAAGAAAACAAAGCAGTACAAAAGGATATTGCAGACTGAAAAGCATTTCTGCTTCCTAATATCCAGGAGTTTTGAAATGCCAGGCAATCAGATATGGAGGACATCACTCGTACTGTACACTGCAATGTAATGTAGTGAAAAAGATACCTGAGCACAGTACCACAAAGCTCCACACAGTGTAATATATCCTGATTCTCTGTGCTGCTGTACCTACATTGCTTCCAATACTTGAGTAAGGTCATTTAAAGCTATACAAGTAATTTTCCATACTGCAGTCCAAGGTCATGTGATAGACAAATTTCAGACTGTAACACACTCTGAAGTCCAGAGGTGAGACCAACCCAGCCCAAAGAGAAGGGGTGGGGTGGCTATGATGATTGTAAGTCACCTTTGACTCTTCTTCACCCAGCCTTCCTGGTTACCTACTAACTGAGCTACCCCATGTGCAATGTAAATACACCTTTGGCCTCAGCTTGTGGCACAGAAACAAAAGCAGTAAATAATCCCTGCCTACCCACTCCTGTACTATGCATGACAGCCCCAGAAATGAAGTGATACTGATGTTGCAGGGGTGCCCCCAACCTTGAGCACAATGCTATGGATACTCCCATAGAAGCCCCACCACTTCATTTCTGGGGTTGATGTATACACAGGAGCATGTGGCTGGGGACTTATTGCCTAGTTACATGAATAAGTATTCTTGTTCCCATTATGTGGGACATTTTGGAGAACTGTAGAGGGCTCTAAATTATAGTAACATATTCATGGCCGTGGGTAAGCGTGTTGAAACCACAGCTTTGAAATGACAGTTAGCTGATCCTGGAAGATATAAGTTAGGCTAGTAGCAATACATATGGCAAAACCAAGTGGTTCAGCTCCATTTATTCTTGACAAAAGGCTTCCAAACTGGAATACAATGAACACCTGAGCTTCCAGTGCTTGCTAGGCTAGGAAAATCTATTTTAATCCCATAGCACCTGAACAACTCAAACAATTATGCCAGGTTTAAAAGGCAGGACCAAGAGAGAAAATAACATTGTTTAAAATTTGATTATTCATTTAAATTTCTTGTATTGTCCTCTTAACTCACAACCAAAGGACAGTGCATCTGACCTGTACAAGAACAAGGAGATGTAAAATCTAGATTAAAAACAACATTGGCTGAATAGAAGTGATTTTCTTTTTGTCATTTTGATGAATGTACTAAGCAAACTAAACTCACTTCTATGCCTATGCCTGACCTACTGCCTCATTCTTTAAACTTGGAGAACAATTTTTGTGAATGACAGTTAAATTACAATTTTTCATTGTTAAATTCTCTTTTAAGGAACGAATTTCTGAAGGTCATCACCAAACATGAAAAAAAATTCTTAGACTGTTGGCAGATGTTAAAAAATCCCCCCCAAAACCCAGTGATTTAATTTAAATTCAGTGCACTCTAATGCCAAGTCCAGCACATGCCTAGAAAAGGTAGTGTATTAGTTGGACCCAGCTTGCCTGACATCTGTATAGATTAGGGACTTTAGTGGGGCTTTTTTGACACTTATCAAATAGCTGATTGAATCAGCTTTAGCTGAAAGTGCCAAAAAGCCCTGCTAAAGGACCCAATCTATACTGATACTGCGGAACTGGGTCGAAGTAACGTGCTGCTTCCTCTGGTAAAGCACTTTTTTGGTGGGGGGTTAACATCTGAAAGCATTAATTTGTCTATGTTTTCGTATGTATTAGAAATAACAAGATAATAAAACAATTGTGTGAAACAGGGCAGAATGAAGACTGGACTGATTTATGCAACAAATCAGAAAGGCTGAGTATGAACACTGTAAAACTGAAAGCTGATGTCAACAACTCAAGATGCAAAGAAAATCAACTAAGTGCTACTGTTACAGTACTGTTCTTATGCCTGTGTCCTTCTGTAGCAAAAGCTCAAACCTACTTGATGAAGTAGTCTCTCCCATCTCTGTTTGCCGTCATCTCCCATCCATAGGGTGTCCCCTGATTCAAGCTCCAGGTTCCTGCAGGATGTGGCCAGCCTGAAGACTTGGTCCTGTGGCTGTAGCAAAAAATATAAGCGCTCAGAAACAAAAAAAAGTATAACTTCTTCTCTCCTTATTTTACTGATTTCCTTATACCAAAATCATTTTCCCTGGCATCTGAGTGCCATCAGCTTTATAAAATATCCCCCAAAACAATCTCCAGGCTAAAAGTTGCTGTTTAGTTCTGATCTCAATCATAATTTGTTTTCTAGCCATTATGGAGGACTGTGATTTAGTCCTGCATATCTGTGTAACAGCTCAGACACCAGGTCATTTGTACACATCTACAGATGCCAAGCATGTATAATATACATTTCTTATGTAATATACATTGCTTATATACCACACCATATCTAAAAAGGGGGGGGAGCAGTTCCATTTCTTGTTAAATCCTCTGTTCAAATATAAGACTCCTAACACTCCATTTTTATTCATAAATCCTTGCTGTAAACTATGTGTATTTAAATGTACTGAACGACACAGGAAAATGTAGAATGCCCAGTTACCATAAATGCTCCTGTTACCATTAACTGCTTCTTACATGATAATGAAGAAAAACCCCAACAGTAGGTATAGAGATCCTGTATTAATTCAGTATAAATGTGTACTTATAGCCACTTATCCATTACCTGTCCTCCAAATCACTTCTTGAAGTTCACTTTTTCAGTTTATCATTCTGCTACTGACCTCTGCTTGAGAATTCACCATTGCTACTCCCACACTCTTATCATAGACTGACTTCTGCTATCCTAAAAATAAAGCCCTGTTAGAGGAATATATTTGGATCATGAAACTATGGGAGGCCCATCCACATTTGCAACTAATGGTGTTGTTGAATGCATGACCTCCCAGTGCCACATATCCTAAGGATCTATTAAGCAGGAAGCTCAAAACCCAATGGAGAATTACTGCCTTTCTACTGATCCTTTGCACTCATTTAACAGGAGTTAAGCTGCTAGTTACCACACACACCAGCTCCTGTGTATAAACCCTGCCTCACTCAGAGATTTATAGGAGCAAAAATATTACTCCAGTTTACATTACAAGGTTCTGCAAGTTGATTAGGGGTATGAGAAGATCATACCCTGTAGCTCTGCCACAAAATCCCTAATATGTGGACTCAGCTTTGCTGGCTGAAGAAGTCTCCTGCCATTTGGTTTGACTGCACTGATTGAAAATCTTTTGCCAGCAGAGACTATCAATACCAGGGGGGCTCTGCCACATGGCAATTAAAACAGCAGTAGCCTTGCTTCCAGCACAGTTAACTGAGGCAAGTAGAGTTTAAAAGAAACCAGAGACAAAGGGCAATGGGATTAAAAGAAAGGTTGACAGGGCTTCCAAAGGGCCCTCCACACCAGAAGGGGGTGGGACAATATGCTCCCTTTATTAAAAAAAGCAGAAGTGTAAAAAAAAAAAACAATATGAGAACTTGATTGCTACATCCAACTCTTCCATGCCAACCAAAAATAAGAACACACACATCTAAGTGTATTACAGTCATTTGCCACCCCTGGTCTACATTCACATAGCTCACTAAGATGTATAAACGTAGACTGAGAGCATCATGTATAGGTGTTTACCAGTCCTGGGAGCTGCAAAAGGAAACCGGAATAAATAACTCAGGGTGGGAGGCAGGGTAGGTAGGAGCAAAGGGAGCTAGCTGGTCTGTGGTAGGGGTAAAAGGAGTTGGCAGGTCTGGCAGGTGGTGAAGAATCTGCAGGGGGGTTGTACATCCAGGGGTGGGGAGGTTGGAAGGCTAAAAATAGCCTGGTCAGAGTTGGAGGAAGGATAAGAAAAGCATAGCCCTGGGGCTGGGGCTGGAGACGGCAAAATGCAGCCCGGGGGCTGGATGCAGCCCACCAGGCCATTCTATCTGGCCCACAGGGCCCCTAAAAAATTTAGAAAATTAATATTTATCTGCCTCTAGCTGCCTATTATGTGGCCCTCGATGGCTTGCCAAAACTCAGTAAGCGGCCCTCTACCCGAAATAATTGTCAGCCCCTGGGCTGGGGTGACTGGCTTGGCTTTCCCAGTCCCAGGGCTGTGCTCTAAACATATACTGGTGATAGAGTGGGCTAACCCATTCTTGATCTAAATTAGTTCATCTTTTCAGGTAAACTAACTTAGATCGGGCCCCCATTTTTTGCCTGATTTAACCACCCTGATTGTCTGTACAATAGGCATTTAAGTCAACTGAACCCTAGTTAGGTTGATCTAAATGTAACTTCTTTATGTATCCTAAAAAACTTTTTCACCTCGATCCCCCTTCCCTGTCTCCCTTTCCTTTTTCTACCTGACAGACCATAATAGTGATGAGTTTTACTCATTTTATTTACATGAAGTAGAATGTAAGCAGGGACCTTATCTTATATCTGTGAAGCATCATGCATACCAATGATGCCGGGTAATTAATAAATAAAACAGACAGACAGATACAGATACGTTTTCCTCAAGACAAATACAAACTAAAATGTAACCTGGTGAGCACTCTTTAAAAATAAGAAAAAGGTCTCCATGAATACCCCAGCAACTTCTTAGGTCTACAAAGTTGTACATAATCTTTCCCAAAGGGAGTCTGCACCATTAAAACAAACAGACTAAATTCTTTATTTTTGTTCTCACTTTGATGTTTCAAGCATTAATCGCTACTAAGGAACAATATGGTATTTCAAAATGTTATTCTCTGCTTTATGTTTTATGCGTATATTATAATGGAGTGTTTGAGATCACCTGAATTTATTACAAATTATATAATGACTTTATCTTTGCAATGTAGAAAAACATTTTTGTTAAGCATATCCAAACAAAGGCATTTGCCATAAACTGGACTTAATTTTAATATTTTATAATATTGGAAATGTTATTATTATTATTGTTGCTGTTGTTGTTATTAATATTAATATAATAATATTCAGTGATAATAATTATCAGCATCACCATAATAATAATAATAATAAAATAATAGGCTTATTCTGTCTGTCCAGTGCACTCTGATTGGTTGTCTCAGCAGTCAATCACAATGCTTACTGAAACAACCAAAATGCTCCGGACAGACAGAATAAGCCTATTATTATTATTATTATAGATCCTGAGACATTTCAAACAGATACACAGGCAAGTCAGAGCTAGAATGAAGCACTGCCATCCCCCACAAACCTGCCTGCTTCTCCCACGGCTGGGGGGCAAGCTGGCAGCAGGCCCTGAGCTGCGGGGGGCCCTGCTGCTTCCCTCTGGGCAGGGGCAGCATGGGTGCCAGCAAGTGGTTGCTGCCCAGGGGTGCCGCTGGTGCAGAGGGAAGCACTGGGATTTCCTACAGCTCGGGGGCTATGTGACCTGCTGGCAACTCACTTCCCAGCCACAGGAGGCACAGGTAGGCTCTGGGAGGAAAAAAAGATCAGAGGATTAGGACCCTCACCACTTTTTTCCACCCCCCTTTGGCAGAGCCTGCCTGTGAGAACTGCTGCCAGGTTGTACAACTCCTGAGCTGCAAAGGGTCCAGTGCTTCCTTCCGCAGTGGCCGTGCCCCCCAGGGCCACTCAAGAGGGGTGCTACGTGCATGGGTGCAGCCCCAGCTTGCAGGCAGCACCTGCTGGATCCAACGGTGCATGGAGCGCTGGAAGCCTGATTGTTGTCAGGGAAGCTCGACCTTAGCAGGCTTCCAGCATCCCGTGCACCATCCCCGCCACCTTCCCTTCACCTTGGGTGACCCAGATATGGGCTTGCTGTCTTGTGAAGGTGGCAGGAGGGCAGCTGAGTGTGCTGGCAGCCAGAGAAGGCAGTGGGGACACTGCACGGGGCACTGGAAGCCTGCCAAACCCTAGCTTCCCTGCCACCTCCTCCTAATAGGGCCCTTGGGGGGAATATCACTGTAATTTGCTACATAGCAAACTAAAATGCATGGGATGTGTTTTAGTTTGCTGCATAAGAAATCATTTAAATTGAAATACACTGCTGAACGTATATTTAATCATAACATGCTGTCAAACATGTACACTGTTAAGCAATTAAATCATTAAAAAAGACAATTAAACCATTAAAAGGGGCAGTTTTCCGAGATTAAAAGGAAACACCATATATATATATATATATGTATGTATGTATGTATGTATTAATGGCATTTAATTTAATCATAGAAAAATGTAGATTTTTGGTTCTTTTTTTAAATCCAAAAATTGGGGATTTTTTTTTTTAAATCAGAGAAAACCAGGATCCCTGCTCATTAGAATAAAATATTAAAGAACAGGTAAAAACAAAAAAACCTATTCTGGATTGTATTTCTTTGTTTCATTGTATTTCAATGTATAATTTTCAGATCAGCAGGAGAAAAATGTCTTTTATCTTTGTTGAGAGAGATATCATAACAATGTTAAAATTTTATAGTTCAGTATTTTCACCAATGAACAACTGGTCACAACACTATGCTCACTGATTTGGTATGTTTGAAACTGCCTGCCAGCCAGCTTTTTGATTCAAAAGTGACTTGATTTCTTAAGTCTAACCAAGTCAATTATAGAAACAGGAGTAAACTTGCTTCTTTATTGCATTTAAAAGAGGTAGTAAACCTAAGCTAGTTTTCCAATCCTAGCCATGTAGCCAGCTAAATCCATATTCAGGTAGCTAAATAATAAATCATATCTTTTAAAAAGTTTTTTCCATTTATTCAAAGAAGTCAGATCCTGTTCCACCTTTTGGACCCGTATATGCATTCCTATGCTGTCCTCATATTAATATTATAAACTGTTTAATTATTTTATAAGTTGATAACTGCAAATTGGGACAATAAATTATAATGGATTTATCAAATACTACATGCATCTATACACAATGCTATGGCGCCATATTGTCCATTGGCAAAAACTGTGATGCCACTGCTACATCACAGTGGCAATGTGCTCCAAAAAATAACCATGTATAGCCAGCACAGTGCAGTATGGGATGTTAGTGTGCCATCCTTTAGTACTTCCAAAAGGAAGCACTAAATGACGGCAAAGTAACGAAGGTGCTATATGGCCCTGTGTACACATGCCCATTAATAAGGATCTCAAATACATCTGTTTGCAATTAACAATAGCTCGCCTCGACATTCTTGTTTCTTGAACCCTATGATAATACTTATTTACTCACGGCAATTCTCTTGCATACCTGAAGGTTGGGGATTCACAGTACCTCTATGTACAGTATGACCTTTTACCAGAAGTAAATTAGCATTACCAA
Organism: Alligator mississippiensis; assembly: GCF_030867095.1. Classification (NCBI taxonomy): domain Eukaryota; kingdom Metazoa; phylum Chordata; order Crocodylia; family Alligatoridae; genus Alligator; species Alligator mississippiensis. The sequence continues at coordinate 325,754,123 of NC_081824.1, forward strand.
TGTAGTAACATTGTTAATATATGTACTGCAGCATGGAAATAAGACTTCCTGGAGGGATGCTGGAGACTTGGCAGTTACTTTTTAAAGGAAAAGCACTGTTGGAGAATTACTAAATTTATCTATAAGCTTGTTGGCAACTGCCTTAGTTTTCAGCATGCTTGAAATCTTGGGCTGAAATGTCTGTATTCAAGGAAGAAGAGAAGTTGCACTGCTTTGGCAGCCTATTCTTGTGCAGGGCCATTTAGGCATAGACTTTCACTTATTCTACTGACCTAGATGGATTACTATAGTTCCTGGGCATTGTTTGGTAATAGTGCTTTCCCCTGACTGTATCTTTACAGAATGGGGGCAGAGGGAAGAAGGGAGTAGGCTTTTCTGAAACTCAGTACCAGTGCTGCTCTGTTAACTGTCTAGAGAACACAACTGTAACACAAGCAGTCACTGACCTGTCCTCAGAGCTCAAGCATGTTATCTCTATGACATTTAATCTTCCTTTTCTTCAGGAATAAAAACCTGCTGCCTTAACTCAGGTCTCCCCTGTTCCAGAGAAGCTTCCTTTGAATCACTAGGCCTGTTCAATCTCCTCATTTTAATTTGAAAAAGAAATAAAAAGTGTTTTAAAAGACAGCATGGCTGTGCTATCAAGATCAATCATCATATCCTGCTATCAAAGCCCTCCTGCAATGCAAGATGCCATGGCAGGTACAGGATGGACAAAGAGTAGTTGATATATGATCAAGGACAGTTAAAGGGTTATCTCTGCGCACAAACAAAATACTGAAGAAAATAAATTAAATGCATCTCCCAATAAAAGCAGATTTCAGCCAGGAGTTTTGCAGCCTAGAAACATACAATATAGGAAATATTAGGGAAAAAAATTAGGAACAGATTTAGGGCTAATTCACAAAGAGCTACGTATATTTTACAGGTTGAATCTAATGGGTCAAACCTAACTACCATGGCTTTTCCAGAGCCACTTGGAGAAATATTCACAGCATGGCTAGAGGCAAGGAAGTGCTTGAGTAAGGCCATTGACACTTGTTCATTTAATGGCACGATGGCATCTGTTCCTCAATCACAATAACTGCACTTCTTGCCTAGCCAAACATGTATTATAGGGCACATGATTTTGGGATTATATCATAATTTGCCATAACTATTTGCCAAAGCAGGGGAGCCTGGGATCATGATCCTGGGGTCCCCCACAACAGCAAGTTGAAAGCCAGGTACCCAACTGAACTGGAGCAATCATGGGCCTGGGGCTGACATTCAACTGATTGTTGGTCTCAGCCTCAGGACCATACCGAAGCCACTTCAAGTCTCTGGTGGAGTCACAAGGCTGGAATCAACAATCAGTTAATTTTTAGTCTCAGCCCCACGGTGGCACTGGAGTCTCAACATGGCTCCATTGAGGTTTCAGCACAAGGAGTGATAATCAGCTGGTTGTTGGTCTCAGCCCTGAGACTGCACCAGGGTCTCCAACTGGCTTTCAGAGCCCCCTGCACTGGGACGTCAGAAAACCAACTTTGTATACACCCCAATGATGCACGCATTTTTTAAAGGACCCAATGCATAAAAACCCCAAGATCAGGAAGCCTATCCTAGAGGCCCTGTGGCCGAGATGTCAAGTACCTTGCCCTGGCAGCTGCAGGGCAAGACAGTCAACCTGCTGGGTTGTGGACCGCCTCATAGGCTGCTCCCCCCAAACCTGGTATCCCTGGCCCAGCTGTGCAGCTCATCTGACTCAACAGCCTGAAAACTCAAACAAGGCTGTACCACACAGCTGTTGGCCTGCCAACGTGAGAGGAGCTATCAATAAAGGCCCACCATATAGCCAGCATCAGGCTACATGGAAGCCCCAGACACACAAACCTTGCTTCAGATACCCTTGTGCCTCTTGCTGAGGACTACGAACAGTCCATGTACCTTTATAGAGAGATTCAACAAACCGTGCCCCTAGTTTCAGACATCTCCCTTTTAGCCCTTTTAGGTGCCGGTGGCCACCTCTTCTCAACCTGTTATCAGAAGAAACCCACACCCAAACCGCCACTACTTGTTTCCTTTCTGGCTTCTCATCACAGACACTTCCAATTGTTTATTATAGTTATTGGGCTCATGAATTTGTGGAATAATCCTTGTTCTCTACAGGTCTCACTTCACAATGCCATGTGACTTTTTAATTCCATTTCTTGCCAGCCTACACAGTTAATAGCACCATTTATCCTAAAATGCCTTTAATGCAAGGATTAAAAAACCAGGCACAAACCAACTTGATGCCAAACCCCCTACTAAAGGTCTAACTCACCCTGTGAAACTCCATTGAATAACTTTACCAATTCCTTTGCTGTTGACTACTTTAAATGGGATGAAAACTAAGATGCCTAAAAATGTCTATTTTATGGATTGAGCCCAGCAGGCACCCAAGGACATTGATCTGAGCTCTACTTCTACACTCACTGCTGAGGTCAGACTCTCTACATGAGGTCAGAGAGAGAAACTGGCTACTACTGTCAATCTCTTGCCAGATTGGAAATGTAGGAGATTCAGAACACTGGGGACCTTTTGGTACCCACAGAAGGGACCGGGCCCCTGCTCCTGTTCTTCTGCCAAATATGGGTAGGGAATCCAGCTTCTGATGCTCTTCTGGTAGGGGGTAGGAATAAAAATGCTGGTGGTCAGGATAGGTTGTCACTATTTCCTCATTCATCTGGAGCAAGGGTTGACATAGCAGGGTCAATTAAAGGGAACTGGAAGGCTTCTGTTTGCAGGTATGGGGAGAGCCACAGAGTTATGTGTTAAGTTATATATTATATTGTGAATAGGAGTTTTGTTTTTTTGTTTTTGTTATCCCAAACATAGTTCAGATTCTTTTCCTTATCTCCAGACTAAATTTATTCATGGAAAATCTAATCTCATTTGTTCTTGTACTAACGTTGTCTTTTAGCTTATATTGTTCTTTCCCCTGTCAGCTGTTTCTTACCTGACAGAACTCTTATTCCCCCTTAGCCTTTGTTTTGGGAGGCTGTACCAACCAAAGTCTTCTAGTCCTCTCATAAGTTGGTACCCCTATTCCTCTGACTATCCTAAAAGTCTTTCTCTGCACTCATTTCAGCCTAAATTCATCTTTCTTGAACAAGAACAACCAGAAATATATATTTCAGATAAAAAGTCACATTAAAGTCTTGTATACATTCTCTCTCTATTAGAAATATCTTCCTTTTTTATAAAATATTTTCTTATTAATTCCCAAGAGCACAAATTTGTGTATTATACTGTTGAATATATAATTTTTTTTCTTTTAAAACAGTTTTCAAAGTCAGCAGTTTTTTTGATGGCCTTCTGATCTCCTATATTGATGATGCCTCCCCAACTATTTTATCAACAAATTTCATCAGCAAACTCCTATTATTGTACCCCGAGATGGAAATTACCTGTTGTCATCTTCCTTTAAGACAAATTATAATTCCTTAGCAGCCCTGCAGGACCTAGCCATAGGAATTGGGCAGAAGCAGCCCCATGCTGCTTGGCTGTGACAGCCAGGTGCAAGGACACAACAGCAGTAGCACCAGGAGTCTTTGAATCTCCAGGGCAGGGAAAACTGACTGCCTTCCTTCCCTAACCCCCCTCCCACTGCTCTTCAGTTCTCAGTACCATCCCTACCTCTGAGTACAGTAGAGTTTTGACCAGGGTGCCAAACTCGATAGTTATGTTTCAGCTTTGAATTACAGATACGAGAAGTTTTCTTTTCTTAAAAAATTGTTCTTCATTTCCCTTTCTTATTCTCCCTCCTTTCGTCTTCTCCATCTCATTTTTCCCAGTCACTGGTGTCCACTAGACCCCATTACTTTTCTTGTTCACCGATTGTTTCCACATAAACCCACATTTCATTTTCATTCTCTCTTCTCCCAGTCCATACCTCCATTTTTATTTAAAATGTGTGCTTGAATACATGGCATGATCTCTCTTTTTTTTTTTTGATTGTTGTAGATTTTGCTTTGAAGCTCACCAATCACATTAGAGACAGAATCACAATGCCAGGTCAAATATCCCTTGGAGTCTATTTTGGGAAGAGGCTAAAGTCCCTAACAGGTGAACAGCAGTTTGGGCCTAGACTTTTTAGGACTTGCCACTTGGATTTCAGTTACTGTTCTATAGGTTACTGCAGTTGTACAGTATTATACAGTGCAAAACAGAAGTAAGACAAGTCTATTTTTAAAGAATTGCGGTGTGTAGGTAGGATTGTCTCTCTGCTTTAATGGGGTTTTTGACCTTAGGCTCTCTGAAGTTTACTCAATGTTTTAGAAAAATGGGAGCAGTGTACAGAGTACATTTGTCTCTTTCTCAGTAAACAGACTAATCGAATTGCTTTCTGGAGTTCATAGAAGCTCTCTTTTAAAACACCTTGTTTTCTATTAAATGAGAGCATTTGGAACATTCTATTATATCATGCCTAAAGCCTTTGTATAACAGGTACACAAAAATGATTGCACTATTGCATTAGTTGCAATAAAACACACTATTGCATTAGTTCTTACATTTTCCTTAAAATGTAGATCTTCAGCATTTAAATCAGATGCCTGATAAAGTAACTGGTATCAGTAGTGGGAGCAATATTGCATTATACAAAAATGAAGAACAATTAATCTTTTTGTAGCTTGCTTCCTTTATCTTCCTAAATACTTTTAATCTTCCCAATTTTCTAGTTAAAGCTCAAGTCACCAAATGTAGATAAGGAAGTTATGTCATTCCTCCCAGGTGGAAAAAAACACCATCATCTGCCATGCAGTTGTTGTATAGTTCATAAAATGTACTGTTCCTAATAAATCAGAATGTTTAAGGCGGTACAAATTAGACCTTTTGAAAAATCAGCTTTTAAATAAGCAACACAGTACAATATAATGCATTAGTTTGTTTCTTACCACATATTTTACATAGCATGAAAACTGGCCAGCTGTGCAATTCTAGGGACACTACATATTCATTAAAATCTAACTCTGTGCACTGAATGCTGAAAAGTGCATAGAAAAGTGCATGTATTCTTATGCATAACAGGGGTATTTATTGGATTTGCATACAGAACAAAGCAGAACCGACAGAATATGATGCACTGTTTGTACATGGCATGCAAGACAAGGTATGTGGGTTCTTGAAGAATAGATTTGCTTTACATCTGCATGACTGAAGGAAAGAAAACACCAAGTGAGAAGTGTGCTAAAGAGATTAGACTGAATAGTATGAGCAGAAGAATAGGAAGGGGAAATCACAGTTTCAGAGGGAAGGGAGAAGAGAATTGTACATCAGGGTAAGTATAGTATAGACAAGGACCAAGGATTATTCTGCCACAGTTTTCTTTCCGAGTTCCAATTTAAAAATAATAACTGTATGTTATAAGAACAAATTCAGAGCTATTTTGGAGAAGAATTTTTTAGGAATTATGTTCTATAATTAAATAACCTGGTTTTAAGACCTGTCATCTGATAACGTACAAAAAGTGCACTGTTTCAGGATACTTTAAAATGTCGTTAGGAACTTTTATATGCTCCCTGAACCACTTTACAATCTGATTTTTAGGAGACTGAAATTAAATTAGAGAATGGAATGAAGAAGTATCCAGTTTAATGTGCAGTTTTAAAGAGGAGACCAGACTGTATTTCACAACCAAAGTCAGCCAGACATCCTATTGTTTTGACAGCAAGTTGTAAGAGGTCTCATAATTTAACTGCATCTTCAAGGACAGCTACATTAATGCACAGCACTTTTACAAATTTTCAGATTACTGGAAACAACCATAGTAGGAAAAAAACAGATATAACTTTTGTACTTTATCTTCAAACATATATTTAGATCCTTCAAATAAAATTTTCAGTTCTCTGTAGGGAAACAGAACAAACACGATGACATTATAGCAAATAAATTTTAAAAGTTAAATTAGACCAATCGTCTTTTTTATTGAAACAAACTGTTGTTATAAAATCCTATTTGCTGACTTGAAATCATTATGCTAAAATTAGCAATCAGCACAAAGCACCATTTTTCAGTGATTCACCGGCTAGTTCTAAAAGCTCATGGATTTTTCCTTTGGGGCATATTTGATGACCAAGGAAATTTAGAATTATTTTTACTGAAGTGATTAGCTCCATTTTCTATAATGTCTTTAGGAAAGTTTTCCTTTACTAAATATACCAAATACTTTCCTAAGGCATGGGGGAAAATGTAACATTTGTAGCACGTCAAATGCCTTAAAAGGACTTTTTAAAATCAAGTTAAGAAACAGATGATACACGGCACTATAGAGCTATAAATTGGGCTGAACTTGGTTTGTTTGTTTTTTTAAACTGGATCCAACAAAAACAACTCTTAAGAGGTTCACTGCAAAGCACCTGAGGCTATATTTGTTCTTCCCAGAGTGGTGCAAAGAGGAGCTGACTACCCCTCCAGAATCTCACAGTAGTTTGCTCTCTATGCCCTGCTTGCCTAAGGTGAAACCTCTGAGTCACTCCCACATCTACTGCCCTAGGCTGACCTCACCTTTTTAAAGCTGGGCATGAAGTTTGCATATGTAGTCATGGTGCTCAAGAGGCTGCGTTTCTGGGGACTGCTACTAGTTGGTGAGCCTTTGGGTTCCACCACGCAGGTTTCTGGGACAATGTCACAGATGCTGTGGGAAGCTCATGTTAAAATTATTATCTGGGGCAATAATTGCTTTCTAGCATCCAAACATCCCACCAGTGCTCGACTCAAAGACCACAGTCACCTGTCAGCTTCTCAGCTGAAAAAGTTTCCTTCTGCCATTCAAATGTCCAGTGTGGGGATTCATAAGCCAATCGAAGGATAGGTGGATTGGGTCTCAAAGTAACAAGGTGAGGGTGAAGGGCCTGTCAATCCTTCCAGCTCTACGCTGGGAACAAATGTGTCCCAAGTCATTTGGGGCAGCTTGCTGGAGTTCATCAAGATCCTGGCATTGTGGACCTTGCCCAATAACCCAGGGCTATGTGCACAGTCCACCTCTGCAGGACCACAACACCCTGCAGCATAGTAGAGCTCATTAAAGCTGATGTACTTGGAGCCATAGGCACCAACTCTGTGGGTACTCCTAAAAAAAAAAAAAAATTCCTTTACTGGAAGAACCAACCTATGACTACAGCCCAGCTCTGCAGTGTCTGTAAAGTTTGGGTGCTTTAGCAGAGATTTTTGGCACTTTTAGCTAAAGTTGATTCAATCAGCTATTAGATAAAAGCACCAAAAAAGCCCCACTATAGTGCCCGAACTTTGCAGATGCTACAGCAGGAGTGGGCAAAATACGGCCCACCTCTGCTGTAGAGGCCATTATATCCAGCCCACGGGGCCCCTAAAAATATAGAAAATTAATATTTCTCTGCCCTTGGTTCCTGTCAAAGTGACAGGAACCAAGGGCACTATGGACCCAGGGGAAGCCCGGCGGGCTCCAACAACAGCGGGGCCTCCTGACACTGCCCCACAGCTGGAAGCCCCAGCCGGGGTTTCTGGGCTGGGAGCATGTGGCTGCTGGAAGCTCAGGTAAGTGTGTGGGGGGGGGGGAGGTCCCCAGGCAGGGAAGGAGTGCGGGGGGGGGGGGGGGGGGGGGGGGGGAGAAAGCAGCCCAACCCACACCCGGTGCCCTGAGCTGCAGCTGCTTGCAGCCTGCATGGGGCTGCTTGTGCCTGCTCCAGACAGCCCCATGTGGGTTGCAAGCGCCTGCAGCATGGGGCACCGGGCTTGGGGCAGGGCCACTTCCCCCTGACACTCAGCTTTTCCCTGGCTCCTTCCTTGCACAGAGAAAAGTGGCCCCTCGCTTGCCCCATGGGTGGTACTCCCCACTACAGGCTTTTGCAGGCCACATGGGGCTGTCTGGAGCAGGCACAGGCAGCCCCAGGCAGGCTGCGAGTGGCTGCAGCATGGGGCACTGGCCATGGGGTGGGGAGGGGCTGCTTTCCCCAACCCACTGCACTCAGCACCACCTTGTAACCTGGCCCCACTGCCAGGCTGGCAGTGGGGCGGGTTACAAGCTGGTGCTGAGCGCAGGGAAAAGTGGCCCCTCACCTGCCCCATGGTCAGTGCCCCACACTGCAGCCACCTGCAGCTCGCATGAGGCCTGTGCCTGCTCTGGACAGCCCCATGCGGGCTGCGAGTGCCTGAAGTGGGGAGCGCTGGCCATAGGGCAGGAGAGGGGCCACTTTTCCCTGTGCTCAGCACCAGCTTCTTCCCTGCCAGTGAGCAGGGCTTGGGGCTGTGTGCTGCCCCCCCGCCTGTACTGCGGGGCTGGGGGGCACTGGGTGTGAGTGGGTGGGGAGCCAGTGGGAGCACAGGGCCCGCACCGGTGTCCAAGGGCATGCTGGCAGGGCCTAGAGCAGGGTTGCAGGAGCACAGGGTCTCAGCTGGCAGGGGCTCTATGGAGCCGAGCCAGCTCCCCTATCCCTGCTGGAGCAGCCCAGCCCAGCTCCACAGGCCCCTGCCAGCCTATGCCCTGCTCTGGGCCCCACCAGTGCTGGTGCTGGGACATTGGTCCCAAGATGGTGACCAGGGGGCGGGGCACCTGTCAAGGGGTGGGGCACCCATGCGGCCCTCGACAGGCTGCCAAAACTGGGTAAGTGTCCCCCCGCCGAAAATAATTGCCCACCCCTGTGCTACAGAGCTGGGTAGAAGCAATGCACTGCCTCTTCTGGGCATCAGCAAGGCTTGCGCCGAGTTAAAAGGAAAGTGCTGGTTTGGTGGAGGAGGGGGTTTACGCCTGCAAGCACCCACCAGCAAAAAGAAAAAAAAGTCGGCACCTATCCTTGGAGCCATGGTACTCTAGGTACAGAATGGGCATGTACAGGCCATTGCTTTCCCCAACACAGTTCAAAAACTGCATCTGGGCAGATCCAGCTATGGCCTGCTGTGATCGGGAAAGGGAAGAGCTGTAGTGTCAACAACTTCTGCACGGTTGATAGCATCCCATGGGTGATCAGAAGACTACCAGCAACCAGGTGGCACTGTCCCCTGCTTCTCCATGCTCATGAGCAACCTCATATTGGCAGTTTGCCATTTGGTGAGACAGAGCAACAGATCTTGAGGAAGGTATCCCTTCTCACCCTCAACTTTTGGCACCAATGCTTCTCATTCTAGGCCCTCAGGTCTATCCAATTCCCACCAGTCACTGTTTATATTTGACATGCACATCTGTCCATGGCCTCACAAATCCCTGTCTAGAAACAAAAAAAATAGGTGGTAAATACCATACTTACTCATATATAAGACAAGGTTCTTTTCCCCAAACAGCATGGAGAAAAAAGCCCCTCATCTTACATTTGCATACAAAGTGGAAGGGATGGGGGGGAGGCATCCACTGCAGCTCTGACTCTGGCTCTGAGCCCAGGTCCGGGACAATCAGAACCACAGCAGTCTCCTTCCCCTGCTCTACTTCCCCTACACAGTTTTTTTCTCCCCTGGCCACTTCCTTCCCCCACCTTGTCAGGCACAGCTTGGCTCCAGCTCAGGGTAAGGTCTCTCCCAGGCAAGGAGCGCACGGAAACTCCTTCCCCTGCCTGGCCAGTCAGTAGCACTAACACTGCTGCATGGCCAGGCAAGGGCTGAGCTTCCACATGCTGTTCTCCAGGACAAAGCAGGCCAAGTAACATCTGACAGTAAGGGGAGAGAGGGAAAGAGGCAGACACTGGGCAGTTGGGGGAGAGGGAAAGGTCAGAGGCTTGAGGGGAGGGAGAAGAGGCAGAGACTAGGGAGAGTAAAGGAAGGGGCACAGGTTGGGGGGGGCAGGAAGCCTGCAGGGGAAAGAAGTGAGTGGGGCAGAGGGCAAGGGGGCAACCTGACACCCCGCTCCAGCCACTGCTTTCCATTCTGCAGCAGTGGGGGTGGGATTCAAGACACTCCCCCAATACTTAATTTCCATGCCTGGAAAATTATAACAAATGTATACATTTTCCAATATAGGATTTAATTATTGGAGGGTTGGCTTACATTCAGGGTCATCTTATATTCGAGTACACCACAGTATTCAGGGTTCACAGAGGGCAGATCTGATCAGAAACAGCTTTATACCAAAGAGAAATCTGAAAGGGCTCTTTAGTTGTATTGTACTGATATATTCCATTTAACATCTGATAGTTCAAGGTCTTGTTCTGTTTGGTAGATGAAAAGAGTCTTTATATTTCACTCAACTCTCTACAAAATCTCTTCCTAACTGGAACTAACATTATCTGAACAAACACTCCTATCTTTGATAGAAGATTTGGATAAAGTCAGATGATCTTTAAGACTGGCTCAGAGGGACTCCTGTAATTGGCACTTTTAAAAAACGTTATAAAAACATAGGATAATGATCACAAATATCATGTGCTAGATTATCCCAAAATAAATATTTTCACTGTCAGTCAGAGATTAAAGTGTGAAAAACCTGGACAGAAGGTGAGCATGTTCAAAATGTCAGATGACTGTATACCAACTATGTTACCAAGGCTCTGCTATGACACAACTGAAGATATTGGTTGTCTCTGAGAAAGCATAAGAGATCTTTCAACTGATTAAGACAATACATAACAAAAATGCTACCATGTCCAGTCAAGGTTCTTTGGGTGAATCTGATATCTTTTATTAGACCAAAGAACCTTGTTTGCCTATGTCCTTACACCAACACGGCTACAACCTACACCCCTGTAACAATCTCCAGTCATATTTTTGAACAAGAATTTTCCAAGTGATAAGGTTCACCAAGATTCAAAAGAATTCATATTTCTATATTTTATAAGTACCTACACATAACACACATATGGTGTTATACTGACTGCAGCTATGTGGATGGAAGCTTATTCCTTCTGAAAGATACTGCTTTTCACTGAAGAAGCTAAGCTGAGCAACGCGGGTGGTGTATATATATGTAGAAATGTTTAAACATTTGCCGTTATGGGGCACTTCTCAATTGTTTTCAAATGGGACAGAGTCACTGTGCCTCAAATCTATAGCAATGGGGCCTTCTCAATGACAACAAATGCCCTTGTGGACAAGTTCAAACTATGGCCCACATTGTTGACTCACGTTCATTTATAATGCTCCCTGATGGCCTGCAAGTTCTTCATACTGGTAATGACAGTGCCTTAAGATGGCTGAAAAAATATGTTGAAACTACATACTCTAAATAATTAAATATTAAAAAGCCATCCAATTGTAGACATCGGGCATGTCTATATGTGCACATTTACTACACAGTAATTTAGGATACTGTGCAGTAACGGAAAATTATTGTGCAGTACGGGCACACATCTACATGTACATGCCCATACTATGAGCACGCCCATACTATGCTGACTTATACCAACTTGGACATAAATTTGATTCCTGCATCATACAGATATCAAATTTACACCCAATTAGTTTAGTCCCAAGTCAGTCCACACACAGCATTACTGTGCTTTAACAGCTGCCAGTTTAGATGCCAGCCTAAAAACCATTTACTGAGATACTGTGCAGTAAATGCACGTGTAGACGTGCCCATTCAGTACCATACATAATGTTCTTGTGTCCCAGTGTCCTTACAGAGGACTACAATCCAGATGTGTTTGTGAAAGAAATGTTCTTTTTCAGCACAACCATATCAATATTTAAACTGCATTTGGAAGGTATAACAACCAATAATGTTATTATTATTATTATAACTCTGTCTCTGAAGGACAGAGTGTAAAAAAATCATATTGTTTCATACTCAGAGTTAATGTTTTTTGTTTGTTAAGCTTCACAGAAGACAAGCTTTCACACTGAGAACAACTCAGCCTGATAACCACAAACTCCTGTTGCTCATGTGAAAGAGATGCTTCCCCTTTCTTTTACCTGGTTTATATTGTATCACGGAGTTACAGCTTAATAGTACATTATATATAACAACCTATTGAGATATATCATAAAGAACTTTTTGATGAATAACCATACACATACTTTTTAGTGGATAATAATACATTCCTTTGAGGTAATGAGTTAAGAAGCTCTAAAGAGATGACAGGCAACTTAAAGCATTCTGGTCACAAGCTTTCTTAAAAAACAAGCAATAGTTCAAAGAAGATCTGTTTCAGAAACACACAGTGCCAAGAAAATGATCTGATTTCCTGTTGCTCTGATCCTCATATAGTTTATTCCAGAGCAAAGTGAATGTAAAAGAATATAAAATAGGAATGCTCATGTTTTTCACTGGAACATTAAAGATTCCAGAAAGCAAAGACAAGGCAATTCAGTGCATATTAATGCCATATAATGTTATATATTTAAATAATCAACAAAAGTATTAAAATGGTATTCAAGGACCAGGTGAAATGCTTAACTGATTTTAAGAAGGCAATGCAAAACAAAGGCTTCTGGAAACAGCCAATAAAAGACTGCATTAAAAACTGAGTGGTCATAAGGACTGAAAAATAGTTGATTACAAGCTATGCAGATACACTGTTCAGAATCACACAAAAACAATGGCAGCATATATAGCATCTATTTTTAAATTACTATGATAAACAGATACATATACATAGGCTGACAATTTATAAGGAGATGTCATTCTACTGTTTTATCCAAACACAAAAATTAATGAAGAAGAGATCACAGAATCATAGAAATTAAGGGCTGGAAGGGACCTTGAAAGATTGTTGTGTCCAACCTGCTTGCACTGGGCAGGAATACTACTGAGATCAAATGATCCCAGCAAGGTTACTGTGCAGTCTCCTCTTGAAAACTTACAAGGCTTCGGACTGCACCACCTCCTTGGGAAGTCTATTCCAGATTCTGGTCACCCTTAGTGTATAGAAGTTCTTCCTTGCATCCAACCTGATACCATCCTCTAGCAGTTTATGGCCATTGCTTCTTGTCCTCCCCTGGGGCGCCCTAGTGAACAGTTTTTCTTCCCACTCCTGATATTCACCCCTTACATACTTAAAGATGGCCACCAAGGCCCCCCTCAGTCTTCTCTTCCTCAGGCTGAACAGTCCCAGATCCCTTAGTCTTTCCTCAAAGTTTGTCCTCCAGGTCCTTAATCATTCTTGTGACCCATCTCTGGACCCTGTCAAGATTCTCCATATCTTTTTTGAAGTTCAATGCCCAGAACTGGACACAGTACTCCAGCTGGGGTCTCATCAGCATTGCAGAGAGAGGAAGTATCACTTCCTTAACCCTGCTTGCGACGCATTATCTAGTGTACCCCAGTATGCTATTAGCTCTGTTGACTACAGCATCACACTGGCGGCTCATGTTCATCCTGTAATCAACCATAACCCTAAGGTCCCTTTCAGCCCTCGTGCTGGCAAGGAGATCGCCTAACCTATATCCATGTCACTGGTTGCTTCTCCTCAGATGAAGCACTCTGCATTTATACTTATTGAACTGCATCCGGTTCCACTCCACCCACCTTTCCAGCTTGTCCAGGTCCACTTGGATCCACATCCTATCCCCTAGCATGCCTGCTTTTCCCCATAACTTAGTGTATCACCCACAAACTTGGCCAGTGTGCTTTCCATATCCTCATCTAAATTGTTGATAAAGATTTTTAACAGTATGAGGCCAAGAACTGAAACCTGTGGGACACCACTGGCCACCTGGGCAACTGGACAGTACATATTGAGGGTTATAGATTGTACAGAAAGGATAGGGTGGGGAAACAAGGGGGAGGGGTTGCGCTCTATGTCAATGAGCAATATACGTCAACCCTCATCAAGACGGAATCCAAGGATGAGGAAGTAGAAAGATTGTGGGTTAGGCTACATGGGGGGCAAGGAGAAAGGGATTTGGTGGTAGGAGTCTGCTACAGACCCCCACATCAAGGGGAAGAAAGAGATGCAGGGCTCCTGAGGCAGCTCACGGAGACCATAAAAGCTAAAGAGGTGGTAGTCATGGGGGACCTAAACTACCCAGACATCTGCTGGGAGACACAGACGGCAAAGTCCCACCGCTCATGCAGGTTTCTAACCTGTGTACAGGACCTCCACCTGACACAGGAGGTATATGGTCCCACTAGGGGGAATGTCATCCTGGATCTGGTATTGGCAACAGGGGATGACATGGTAGGGAACCTACAGATCGGTAGCTATCTGAGGGACAGTGATCACCTAATAATAGAATTCACCATAAGACGTCAAGTGGGTAAGGTAACTAGTAGGGTGAAAGTGCTAGACTTTAGGAAAGCTGATCTCAATGAATTCAGGCGATTAGTCAAGGACGCACTGCAGAGTAGGAGTTTTGAAATGATGGGAGCCCAAGAAGGGTGGCTGTGCCTTAAGGAAACGATCCTTCGGGCACAAAGCGAGACGATCCCCAAGCGGGGTAAGAGGGAAAGGGGCGAGGAGGCTTCCCTGGCTGACCGCAGAAATCCAGGGCAGCCTAAGGACCAAAAGGGGAGCACATAAAAAGTGGAAACAGGGAGAGATCACCAAAGACGAATATACTTCCTCTGCTCATGCTTGTAGGGATGCAGTTAGACAGGCCAAAGCTACCATGGAGCTGAGGATGGCATCCCAAGTAAAGGACAACAAGAAATTGTTTTTTAGATATATAGGGAGTAAAAGGAAGGCCCAGGGAGGAGTAGGACCCCTGCTAAACAGGCAGAAACAATTGGTGACGGGCAGGGGGGACAAGGCTGAACTCGTCAACGAGTTCTTTGCCTCAGTGTTCCTAAGCGAGGGGTACGACAAGTCTCTCACTGGGGTTGTAGAGAGGCAGCAGCAAGGCACCAGACTGCACCATCTCAGGGTCTAAGCATGGAAGAGTCACTTGGAGGAACTGGATGCCTTTAAGTTGGCAGGCCTGGATGAGCTCCATCTGAGGGTGCTGAAGGCACTGGCCGACATCATTGCAGAGCCACTGGCAGGAATACTTGAACGCTCGTGGCGCACGGGCCAAGTCCCGGAGGACTGGAAAAGGGCCAATGTGGTCCCCATTTTCAAGAAGGGGAGGAAGGAGGACCAAGGCAACTATAGGCCAGTCAGTCTCACCTCCATCCTTGGTAAAGTCTTTGAAAAAATTATCAAGGCTCACATATGCGAGAGCCCAGCAGGACAAATTATGCTGAGGGGAAACCAGCATGGGTTTGTGGCAGGCAGATCGTGCCTGACCAATCTAGTCTCTTTTTATGACCAGGTTACAAAATGCATGGACACAGGAGGAGGGGTGGATGTCGTATACTCAGACTTCAGGAAGGCCTTCGATACGGTATCCCACTCCATACTGGTGAACAAGTTAAGAGGCTGTGACTTGGATGACTACACAGTCCAGTGGGTGGCGAATTGGCTGGAGGGTCGCACCCAGAGAGTCGTGGTGGATGGGTCGGCTTCGACCTGGAAGGGTGTGGGCAGTGGGGTCCCACAGGGCTCGGTCCTTGGACCGATACTCTTTAATGTCTTCATCAGCGACCTGGACGAGGGAGTGAAATGTACTCTGTCCAAGTTTGCAGATGACACAAAGCTATGGGGAGAAGTGGACACATTGGAGGGCAGGGAACAACTACAAGCAGACCTGGACAGGTTAGACAAGTGGGCAGAAAACAACAGAATGCAGTTCAACAAGGAAAAATGCAAAGTGCTGCACCTAGGGAGGAAAAATGTCCAGCACACCTACAGCCTAGGGAATGACCTGCTGGGTGGCACAGAAGTGGAAAGGGATCTTGGAGTCCTAGTGGACTCCAAGATGAACATGAGTCAGCAGTGTGACGAAGCCATCAGAAAAGCCAATAGCACTTTATCGTGCATCAGCAGATGCATGACAAATAGGTCCAAGGAGGTGATACTTCCCCTCTATAGGGCACTGGTCAGACCGCAGTTGGAGTACTGCGTGCAATTCTGGGAGCCGCAATTCAAGAGAGATGTGGATAACCTGGAGAGGGTCCAGAGAAGGGCCACTCGTATGGTTAAGGGCCTGCAGACCAAGCCCTACGAGGAGAGACTAGAGAAACTGGACCTTTTCAGCCTCCGCAAGAGAAGGTTGAGAGGCGACCTTGTGGCTGCCTATAAGTTCATCACGGGGGCACAAGGAATTGGTGAGTATTTATTCACCAAGGCGCCCCCGGGGGTTATAAGAAATAATGGCCACAAGCTAGCAGAGAGCAGATTTAGACTGGACATTAGGAAGAACTTCTTCACAGTTCGAGTGGCCAAGGTCTGGAACGGGCTCCCAAGGGAGGTGGTGCTCTCCCCTACCCTGGGGGTCTTCAAGAGGAGGTTAGATGAGCATCTAGCTGGGGTCATCTAGACCCAGCACTCTTTCCTGCTTATGCAGGGGGTCGGACTCGATGATCTATTGAGGTCCCTTCCGGCCCTAACTTCTATGAATCTATGAATCTCTTGCCAAGATGTTACTGACCCATCCACTAACACTCTCTGGGTTTGACCCCTTAGCCAGATCCCAACTCACCTGATCATGAACTCCACCAGCCTAGTATCCCCCAGCTTTTTTTAAGAGTGTCATCAGAGACCACATAAAAGGCCTTTTTAAAATCCAAGTATAAAACATCAACTATGTCTCCCACATCTAAGTAGTTCATTACTTGATCATAGAAGAAAATAAGCTTGGTCAGACACAACCTGCTCACAATGAAACAATATTGGCTATCCTTCAGTATCATGCCTTCTGCCAGTCTCTCACAAATGGACTTCCCAATAATTTTTTCCAATTTTTTACCCAGTATCAAGGTCAAACTGACCAGCCTATAATTTCCTGGATCCTACCTCCCCCCTTCTTAAAGACTGGCCCCACATTGGCCCTTTTCTAGTCATCCAGAACCTCTCCCAAGCACCATGAGTATTCAAATACCTTTGCCAATGGCCCCACAATGACTCCAACCAATTCCCTGTTCAATCTCCAGCATATTCCATCCGGTCCTGCTGACCTGAAGACATTCAGCTGTTCTAAGTGCTCCCTCACCAGTTGGTAATTCCCCCTCTTCCCACATCCATCCAGTATCCGACCAGGTGGGCAACCACCATTTCTATGCAGGAACACCAATGGAAAGTATATATTAAAGAGTTCAGCTTTCTCCTGAATGTCTGTTATCAGCTGCCCTGTCCCATTTTGCAAGGGCCCCGCATTTCCCTTTGTCTTCCTCCTGCTCCCTATATACCTAAAGAAGGACTTCTTATTGCCCTTGATTTCGGTCAGCAACCTGATCTCAGTCGCCATCCTTGCCTTCCTTAAAATACGTACTATATTTGTGTATTCCTCCTTGGTGACTATACCTGTCCATAAGCCTCCTTTTTGTTCTTTAAGTATTCCTTGACTCCTCTGGTAAGCCAAGAGAGCTTCCCTGCCCCTTTACCATCTTTCCTGCATACAGGAATGAACCTTTTCTGTGCTCTGAGGATCGCTCCTTTAAGGAACAACCACCAATGAAAGGATCCTTTCATAATACTTTGTTTTGAAGAAGAGTTGTTCCATTCCATAACACCCTGGAACTCCAGAGCAAATCAGAATTTTCTAGGTATGTTAATTAGACAGAAAAGCCTAAAATAGAAAGCTACAATAAGAAGAAGTTACAAAAGCAAGAGAGAGAAGTAATAATTTGCTAAAATATGGTCTTGAAAAATAAAATCACAATAAAGAGGCATTGCAAATTTGAGAGTGGAATTTAAAAAATGAGTTTCAGAAACTGTATTTGCTCCTAAACGCCAGAAGATTTTGTGATCTCAAAATTACATCTCCACAACACACAGAGGCATTCTGAAAGTGTCAAGTCTGATAAAGAAACAAGCAAGGATGGTCCAGTGCAGCTTGGCCATCCCTAACTTGAAGAAGTCTTTATCCAGGATGTCTAGAAGCCCCTAGATTCCTGTCATTGCCTAATCATCATCACCATTTAAACTCTTCAATTTACAGAACAGGACTAAGGGGACCAAATAGGGTGAATGGGCTGAATGAGGAAACAGTTCAAAGCTACATCTGGTAACCATGGTTACTGCATCCTGGAATGTGTGAGGTGATTCATCCTCTTGAAGAAGGACCATTCCAACTTAATTTCTCATGGTGCTTATTCTTTCTCCTTCTCTGAAGGACAGCAATTCACTACTTCTCCTAGTAATATTCCTCACTGCTGGTCTTGCCTGTTGACAGGTATCCATGATCACTCTTTCACGATCTGAAGAAAACTGTGACCACGATCTTACCAACTGATACAAACTTACTGGAATTTCTTGATGGGAATAACATGCATTTCTAGCAAATGTTCTGCTGTTTGCTCTCAGGATACAAGTGATGAGCCCATATTAGTGTGAGTCACCATCCTGATCATGACTTTCCCTGAGTTAGCTTGAAACTACTCCAAAAGTTCCCTGGAAATGTCATATCAGACTGTCTTCTGATCAATATTTAACATTCTTAGAACTAGTCCTACTGAAACCTCTCTTATAACCCAGACTTCATGGATAATGACATGCTTGATCATCTGTCATTCAGCACCATCTTATGCACTTCAATATTTTTTCCTAATGTAATGGGCTCTGTTTGCCAATTTTCTTTAGTGTGATGGATTCTCTGATGGGCATTTTGTTCAATGTAGCATGTGAAGAGGCGTCACTCCTTCCCCCCTCAGTATTGCTACCATATTCTCATTGATTTACTTTGGGGGTTTGAGCTATCTTTATGGAGGCCCTTCATTACCACTTATTTAATTCATCTTAATTTTTCAAATTTCAGTTGATTGACATATATTGACATGTCAAATTTCAGTACAGACTCAGCTAATAAAAAATTATCAACACATCAAGGTTTTGGCCACTGAAATCTGCTAGGCTCTAACACAGGGATGTCAAACTCATGGGGCTACTTGTGGGCTGAATCCAGCCCATGGCATGAGGTGGCTCTACAAGCAACAGTAGCTCTGGCTCCAGCTCCCACTATGCACCATGTGTCCTAGATCGGAGCTGCTGCTACCAACATGTTTTGTGCCAGGGCTGTGGCTCCAGTGTGGAACACACAGCAACAGCGATGGCGGCAGTGATGGCTCTGGCATGTAGCACAGAGCACGCAGCACCAACTCCAGCAAAGGACATGTGATGGCAGCATGGAACATGGGGTGCCAGCTCAGATTCTGGATCCAGCTCCAACATGGGCACACTGTACACCAGCTCAAGCTTCAGCTGCAGCATATGGCACATAGTAATGCTAGCACAGAGCATTCAGCAGCAGCATGAAGCATGGGGCATGCAATGCTGGCTCTGGTGCAGAGCATATGGCAGTGGTGGCAGCAGGCAGCAGAGCTGGTAGCCAAGGAGCAGGAGCAGTGGCAATGGGCAAAGTGGCTGGAGGATGACCTGGGTTGTATCAGCTCTTGCTCTCTCACCTGCCATAGACTGTAATGTCTAGCAGGGACAAGGACCCCAGATTCTGCTGTAAGCCACTTGTCCCTGCCCATTCCCCATCCTAACTTCCTGTGGCCAGCTAGTAGCCTGGTGGGCTGGACACAGTGGCCCTGAAGGCCAGTTACAGCCCATGAGCCATATGTTTAATACCCCTGCTCTAGCACTTTATGAATGGGCCTAAACAGCAGATACTTTCTGAATGGTCCTCATAGATTTGCTTTCCTCTGTAAGTATCTGAAAAACAGACAGAAAGGTGAAGCTAATTTACTTCTGTAATGGTGATGCAGTGAAACTGAATGCATGCTACACTGAATTGTATTAAAATGTGCATCAATAACAAACATTTTCAGAGAGATTTCAGTTAACTATGGTTTTTAAGTTTATCTGTGCCTAACTTTGTACAAAATTACCTTTAAGATATCACAGTGCTAAATAATGCCATAACATTGCTCATATACCGCAACCAACTATATACTCAAGATGACGTTTAACGTTAAGAAATTTCTGCTGAGCACTTGTAGGCTTCCTTGAAAAATAATTGCAGGTATAATTATTCATAAATGGGCAACTTGCCCAAATAAGTCTGAGCAAAACAGTAATAAAACACTTGAGGTAACACTGCATATTGTGTGGGCTTTGTGAGTAAAAGGTTTCATTTCACATTTTAAGCTTACCATACACAGTAGTAATGAACAATCATCGTTGGTTTCTTACTTCAAATTACAGTCTGGAAAAACTCAGCAGAATATAGAGTTAATGGTCTCTTTTAAGCTTCCAGAGGTGCCACTTCTTTCATTAACTGACCTCTCTTTTTCTTGGCAGACAAAATATATGGTGTGGTGTCAAATTGGTTCTAATCCTTCTTTCAAAGGGTATGATTTGATGATAATGTTACTAAAAGCCAAAGAGTAAATCACTGTATCAACTTACTGTTTCCCAAGATTGTTTGCTTTGAATTGAAATAAATCATCTGCTGGCATTTAGATATTACTTTACAAATCAAAATATTTATATATATATATATATATATATATATACATATATACACACACATGTGTGTGTCTGTAGGTAGATAGACAGAGAGATAGATAAGCTACTGTTCTTTTTCTGAACTTGAACAATATATTGTTGTATATACTAAATAGAAAAGACAGCTTTTAAAAGTTAGTATGATTTAGAAAAATATACCATTCAAATAACATGGCATTTTACTAATATGCCTTGATTTATAGGCATATTAGTAAACCAAAAAATACTTTGTAACTAATATTGAAATGAAGACGGCTATGATATTTTGGCAATTACCTATAAAAATAGGTATTTCAGAATATATCCCAGATGTCTGGGAGGAATATCATTTTAGGATAAGAGAGGTAATAGAAAAACTCTGAGGACAAAAGGTCTTGATTTTGGAACACAAATAGCCTTGATTTAGTCATTATGTTTTCGTTGATAAACTACCAGAAAGGGCTGTATTTGTCAGTATTGGACAGTATTCACAAAAGTGATGTTTCATTATGTGGCTTTGGAAATGGGTTAAATTACATTTTTGTGCAACAAATAGCACAGATTCCAGAAATGTAGGCTTCTGCTAAAGTACTTCCACCAAGCCATCTCAATAACAAGCAATGCATTAACTTAAGCACTCAAAAGATTAAATTTATTATACTACATTAGCAATATTCACCTTAATTTTCACTTTCGCTCTCCACCCTGTTAATGCCAGGATGCAAGGCATAAGTTAGAATAACTGTCAAATATGGAACAAGAAAATGAGTAATATGTCATTGTTATTCCACTGGAGAATAAGCAGATTTCATTCCTAATCATCCTCTTCATCCATCATGTTCTTTAATGCATTGCATTCTAACGCTGAACTCTCCAGGCTCCTATATATCTTGCATATCTATCAATCCCATCATGTTGTTTTGATTCTGCAATTGCTCAATCATGTACACCGGTGGAAAAGTCAAAGCAGTTATGCACAGGACCAGAAATAAAAAGCTTTTAAAATCAAGGATGAAAGCTATGCTCAGGAAAAACAAAGGAAGTTTATTTTTTTTAAAGTGCATTCACATGGATGCACCCTTTTTGTTATTGCTGTTTTTCAATTGTATCATGAGCCAGGGTTAGTTTAACTGGCATGCTATTTCTAATATCAGTCTTTCAAAACAGATGGGTTTTAACCCAAATACAGAATTTGGTTTATAATCACTGAACAGCAGAGGCCATGACTAAATTCAAGATGCTCAGCTCAGTCTTAAGGTCAAACACAGCAGGCTACTAAGAAGCAAGGGACACTGAAATGCATACTTTAACAGATATTTTCATGTTGTTTTACCAGTTCTCTCTGTATTACACTCTATAACTAAAAAGTTCCTACTGCTACCAATAAATACTACAGGTATTATTAATCTTCTATATGATATGAGAATTCAGCATTTATCCTACAGTGGAAGATTAAGAAACAGAGCCATAACTTAGAATTTTTGCTGTTCTGCTTCTTGACGTATGCTTTATTTCCATGTGCGCTGACCTTTCCTATTCCACTGCTTTTAACAGAAAAACTGTTAACAGAGAAGGTGATGTAAAAGGTATTTTTCCTTTAATTCAATATACTCTTTGTAAAGTGCTGGTGTTTCAAAAAGTACATGTGAAATAAACACCTGTTATTATATACAACTGGAGTTCTTAAGATACTGCAGGTGGTGGGAAGAGGGAGGGCAAAGTTATACCAATAACTATGTACCTGGATGGAGAGACAATCTCCCGGGGTCTGTATGGCTACTTTTAAAAACTGGTCCCTGATTCATACTGGTTGCTCCCAGAATAAATCAATGTACAGGACCTTTGGCACTGTACAACCCACTTTGGGAGATGTATGCAGTATCTAAAAATGGACACTGAACTTTTCTACTCCTTTCCACAAATGGTACCCAGAGAAAAATAGCAAAATGTTTTATGAAAGCAGAGTGTATGTAGAGCTTGAGTTGATGCAGCATATATTATCTATGGTTGCTCCTCTGTGTCTCGCAGGAAAAAAATTAACTTTCTTGTCATAAGAAAATCACTTACAGAAGGCAATAGTATTGAAAACATGTATGTCTTCAAGAGGAGTTTGCCCCCAAGCGTACCATAATGGGGTACATTGCTGTAAGGAGATGTACTGTGCCAGTGAAGGAGAAGTGCTGTTCCAGCTTGTCAGCCGAATACAACATCTGGTATTAAATAAAGGCCGATTATTGGTTTGAAATCCACATATACTGTACACTGCACATGAATAACACTAATACTATTACAATGAACTGAAATGAAATGTTCCACCATACCAAGGGTGTCAAACTCAACCTAGCCCCTGGGCCAGATCCAAACAATGGGGTTCCTCAGCAACAGGAGGAGTGCTGTGTCAGCTCAGCCATTGCTTGCCTCCTTGCTGCTGAAGTCTGTCCCTAAAAGGACCCTACAGCCCCTAATTGTGCCACAGGGCCTGTTCCCCTGCTGACTGTTTCCGAATTCCTGGACCTACCCAAAGCCCTACAGGATGGAGGAAATGGCTCTGAAGGCCATAGACAGCCCATGGGCCATATATTTGACCCCTGCACTATACCAACCAGGAAAAAAAGAACTGAGACATAGTAGTATTATTTTACAAGTATGACACACACTCTTCTTTGGTAATCCCTCACAGTTGAGAATGATTGTCTTCCATGTGTCTTATCTGTGTGTCTGAAGATGGCTGATGAGGCCTATCTGGGATTAACAGACTCTACTGCAGCTTGAACATGTGCTTCCATGTGGGGTGGGTAGCAGTGGGTTCTTGATTTGATCAACAACACTGTGCTTCTGCAGCTCCCTCCATTTGGGGAGGTCCTGGGTGATAGTCTCCTACGTGCCAACGCTGATGTTTGCATTTTTTTAAGTTGGCCTTGAGGACATCCCTGAAGTGCTTTATCTGCCTTCCTCTTGAGTGTATGCCTGGACTGAGCTGGAAGAATAAAACTTGCTTTGCGAGTCTGGGGTCAGACATCCAGAAAACATGGCCAACCCAACAAAGTTGATGTGTTCCTAATATTTCCAGCTATGAATTGCCATTAGCAAAGCTTACTATTGTCTGTCCAGTCCCTCTCATCACTTTATTTTTCTCTTCATCATTTGATATTCCATCCATGAGGATGGCTCACAGAGTCAGTTATGTTTATTAGCTAGAAGCTCTCTTTTTGTCTCCTGACATGTCCACATACTGCATTTATGCTGCTATAATAATTCTTTACATCAGTGTTTAAAAATGAGCAGATCCATAGTATGCAGATAGCTTTACAGTGCTGTAACTCACTACAGTCTCTTCTAGAATTACTCCTGGAAAAATAAGCATTAAAACTACACCAAAGCACATTCTATGCCATGTATATGCCATGTGACCACAACTTAAATCAGTTCTTTACAGCAAACAGGATACTTTCTGGTTTCCAGTCATTGTGTGGACATGCACTATACCATATTTACTGGAATCCAAGATGAGGGTTTTATCCCCATTCAACATTGGGGAAAAGAAATATCATCTTAGATTTGAGTACTGACATGGGGCAGGTGGTTGCTGTGGCTTCAGCTCCAGCCCTAAAGCACAGGAGACTATACAGTGGTGGGAAAGGGGGAGGAGTGGGGAGGGCAAACTCAGGGGAGACCACATGGTGCTTGGCTTTGGGGGGAGTACAGGGAAGCTGCTGCAGCTCTGGCTCCAGCTCTAGCTCCAACCTGGGGCTAGGGCTGGAGCTAGTACTGCTACCTGGTCAGGGCCAAAGCCACCAATGTGCTCCATTCCCTTGGCCAAGCTGGAATCAGAGCTGTCAAGCTGCATGATCATGCAGGGAGAAGCAAATGTCTGAGGGGGAAGGTACCAAAGGAGGCAGAGAGCAAGAAGTACGGGGGCAGGTACCAGGTGTGCAGGCACTAGAGGAGGGCCAAGTGGCATGGTACAAGTGGGGAGGGCAAGGGGCAAGCAGGCTGCCTTCCTGCACACCTGTCCCCTACCAGTGCTTTCTGCTTTGCAGCAAGAGCAGAAAATTTAAGAAGACCCTCTGCTGATTCCAGATCATAGTCATTTAGATTACATACTAGTAAATCTAACCTGGATCCTAAGATATATGTATACCTTCCACTACCATTACAGTCAAGTGCCTTACAGTCTTTAATGTACATATTCTCCCTCTCATCCTATGAGGTAGGAATCTCTTATTTCTATTTTACTTACAGGGAAAGGAGGCACAGGGGTCATATCTCCACAAGACACTACTGCACAGTAGCCTGATAGCATCATGAAAACAACATAAGTCAACGCTATTGCAGTGCACAGTCACTCGGGTTACTGCGCAGTCGCACATACTTGTTTATAAAAGTTTATATAAGTTTATACACGTTTATATTGTCACAACCCAGTTAATCAGTGCCCATGCCACTAGCAAGAGATACCATTCAAGTAGTCAACTAAGGGTTAAGAGAAATTCTTGCCAAAAACTCCTGAAACAAAATCCTGGAGGAGAGCTGTATATAATTTATGCCCACATCACAAACAAGAAACGAAACTTAAGACTGGTCAGGATGAAAGGGGATAGCCCTGCCATAAATCCCTGCAATTGGTCAAGAAACAAGCGTAAGCCCCTCATCATAACCTCATATGTAACAGGCAGAAAACCTAACCCACTACCTTGTAACCTGATAGCAACCTGAGAGCACAAAGAACTGCTGCTTGCCAGAAAATTAAAGATTCCACATAACGGTTCATCATTGGGTATCTCCATCAGACACCTCTGTCAATAAATAGTTTAGCAACTTCCGCCCAGTCGGAGAACCCCGGAGAAACCTCTGAGGAGAGACCTGAGTCCATCACCAGAATAGATTGACAGTCTGATCAGCTGTCAATACTCCCCGTCATCGTAAATTTTGACGTAGTAAAGCCCTGCAGGCACGATAGCACGTTTTCGGCGCCACATCCGTCATTGCTTAGCTGTAACCCATACGTTTGACTATAATCGATGCAACTGTAACAGAAACAAAGGCTCAGCCTGCGTCGCACGTCACTATCTGGGCAACGTAAGTAAACAATCTCCTGTAACCAACACGCGTCTGTGCCTGGTTAATTCCACCCCATCCATCACTACCCGCCTGTTGAGGCGACAGTTTTACGGCTCCAGTGGAGGGGGTCAGAAAGCAGCTGCCGGCGCTGCTCTGATCTCCGACATATATATTTAATACTATATAAATAAGTATTTATTCAGGTGCAGTAGTTACTGCACAGTCAGTATTTATTTAGTATTTAATACTATATAAATACTATATAAATAAGTATTTATTCAGGTGCAGTAGTTACTGCGCAGTCAGTGTTTTATGTAGATGCAGCCAGTTAGAAAGAGATCCATTTTTTTAAAGTATGTAGATATTTAAAGGTGCAGAAAGATGTGTGGCAGGATTGGGGGGGGGGAGGGGAGGACCTCAGAGCCCTTCTGTATTAGACTATATTCTGTATTAGGCTATTGCCACAATCAACATGTTAATCATGGCATAAATGGAAAGGGTGTTACATGTCCACCAATGTAAGGGGCCATAAAATGGCAAACAAGCCATAAAAATGTTCCATATACACTGCAGAAGATTTTTATGACTGGTTGTATGGTGCCTTAAATTTAACCTGTAACTGGGCCCAACAATCCACTGATAGTTGGTCCCAGGGTCTGGATTGCCCTGATGTCTAGAAATGGTCCAGGAAATGACAGTCAGCTGATCACTGGCCCCAGCCCAAGGCTGAACATCCCACTGGGTACTTTTATGCATCATTAGATGTCTAAACACTATAAAAAAAATCTGTCCCAATGCAATTTAGATGTGTAAGTCCCCTTTTCAAGAGAGATTTGGGCACTGCAAAATATAATATTAACAAACTGATTACATTAAGGCTAAGTGGCTTTGTCAATTAGATTTAAAGGTCACAAATGCAAAGGCCTCTGAATAGTTTTTCTTAAGTATCAAGATATAAGTCTTTGAGCAGAGGTAGATATATTCACAATTGAAAATAAATTATAAATAAATACACTTAAATCATTCTTGCTTTGAAATAAAAGCCTAAATTCTGCCTGTAGAAAGGTCAATGTAAACCCTACTGAAGGCAATGGAAGATTTTCTGTGGACTTCAGCGTGCCTAGGATTTCACTTTTGCAACCCAATCAATAACATCTGCGTAAACTCAATGAAACTCTTCAGTAGGACTGCACAATTATGACAAAGCATAAGCTGATCTGGCCTCTGCATCAACATCAAAAAGGCAACTGCCTACATCCGTAATATGTAGGCCTTCAGCTTGTAAGCTTCAAGGTACAATACATGCTCAACCACACTTCTATCTATATTACATCCCATCCAGTGTGAAATTAATTCTAAGGAGAATGACAGCACCAAGGAACTGTAAATTGTTGTTCAGCTTGTCAATATTTACAGACTGTCAGGTTGAGTTGTGACTGCATTAGCTTCACTGCTGGGGTAAACATACCAAAGTCAGATTCTTGAATCCATTAACTTGATTTACCTTACATAAAAAGAATGATTACTCTTAAACAAGTTATAACATACTCCCAAGGAGTGTATCTTCTCTCTCTCCCTCAAGAAAACATAACAAATATTCTGTAGGAAATAAGTATATTTTCTTTAAAAATTAAAGTAATAAAGATCTGAGCCAGGATCAACCATTTCTGACAGATATTCATCCAACCTGCTCCTAACAACCTCCAATGACATAACTTCTAGAATCACCCTAAATAATTCTTTTCAATATTTCCAATCTTTACAATCAGATTTTTCCCCTTAATTTTTAGCATAGAATATCCTTATTCTCATCCAGTCTTCAGTGGATAAGACTGAGTTAAAAACTCTCCCCTTTTACATATTCAAAGACTGTCATCATGACTCTCCTCAATCTTCTCTTCCTCTAGACCAGAAGTTCCCAAACATTTTTAATTGTGTATCAGCTTTACCGCTACCCACATGCCCCTACCAGCATGTGTTTTATATTTGTACCCCTTAAATGCCAATTATTATTATAATGAAAATTAAATCCACCATTACACAATTTTTCGTGCATACCCCTCGGAGATGCCTTACATAGGTATGCATACCACAGTTTGGGAACCCCTGCTCTAAATTAAATAAACCCAGATCTTTGAATCTTTCATAGGTTATGTTTTATAGATCTCTAAGAATCTCTGTCTTCTCCCCTGCTCGCTCTCTAATGGGTTCACCTCTTTCTTGAAGGATGGTGCCCAAAACTGGAGATGATATCGGTTTTGCAGTGACATTTTTAAGTTTATGAAAGCCATAGAAAAAAAGATCGCTACTTAAAAGCTGTTCTGTGTTAATACAAAACAAATTGTACAGTTTATGTTTTGAACTTTTTAAACAAGGTATTAAAATAGACAAGGTATTAACACATTCTAACAAATGAAATAGGAAACGGGTCATTTAAACAGCATATGTAAAGATAAGATTATAAGAGGGAAAAGAAATATCCTACCTATGACAACCTCCCCTGCTTTTCTGTTAGATATTGGTCTGAGGATTTTAAGTGTCCATATCTAGTAAAACACAGGGTTACCTCTTCTAATCAGTTTTGTGCATCTTATGATCATTTGAGGCAGACCTACATATAAATTTCTAAACAATATAGAGTGTATATGTTACATACATAGATACTAGGGGTGTGTGAAATGGGCTGTACAGTATTTGATTCGGATTTGGCCCGAATCAGAGTCAGTGATTCGATTCATTGATTCGGATCACTGTCCTGATTCAATTTGGCCGAATCCAAATCTGAAGATTTGATGCTGATTCGGAGAATCAGTGATTTAGCCATAGACACAGCTTTAAATGTTTTTTCTACATACCTTGAGGTATGAGGTGCAGCTGGCAAACGCTGTGATGGTAAGGCAGATGGAGCATCCCACACGAGCGCAGGGGGGCCCCCCCACGTGCTTGGCGGTGAACTTGGAAGAGGACCAGAAGTCCTTCCATTGCCGAGTGCGCCAGGGGTTCCCCCCTGCACCCCTCTGGCTCGGTGATTGGCTGTGGGGGGAGCCTGGATGACCCATCAAGACCTAGGAGGCACCAGTCACTGAGCGAGGGGGGCACAGGGGGCGGGCCCCAGAGTGTTCCCCAGCAGACCCGGAAGTGGACCGGAAGTGCTTCTGGTCCACTTCTGGGTCTGCTGCTGAGCGCACTGGGGACCCCCACAATGTTCCCATGGGATGCTCCATCTGCCCCAGCATCGCAGCATTCATGAGCCATGCCTGGTACCTTGAGGTATGTAGAAAAAACATTTAAAGTTGTGTCTATGTCTGAATCATTGAATCTTTCCAAATTTCTCCGAATCGATTTGGAGGGCTCTGATTTGATTTGGAGAGATTAAAGGGTCTCCTGATTTGATTCGGATTCGGAGATTCAGCCTCTGAATTGGGCCAAATTTCTGCCAAATTGAATTGGAGGCCAAAGCTTCACACAGCCCTAATAGATACCTATATATAGAGAAAAAAAAATTAATGCATAGGAGAAAGGGGTTATGTCTTAAAATGAGAAAACAGATTATGTATGGATAAACTCACGCTCAACAAGAACTATAAATGGGTAGCCTTTGTGACACATTTTCTCTCGCAGAATGAGCAACTTTAGCTTTGTCCTATTTGTGGCCATCTACTAATAATGCTCTCCCTTCTCATCTATAAACATTTTA
Source organism: Alligator mississippiensis (assembly GCF_030867095.1). Classification (NCBI taxonomy): domain Eukaryota; kingdom Metazoa; phylum Chordata; order Crocodylia; family Alligatoridae; genus Alligator; species Alligator mississippiensis. The sequence continues at coordinate 325,783,211 of NC_081824.1, forward strand.
TCTTCCCAACACTTATTTTACTATAAGCCTCATCATATTTAGAATTTTTCTTAAAGTCTCAGCTTCTAGAGTCAGGTGATGATATGTGAATCATTTTCAGTTATAAATCATCCTCCCCTCCCTCCCTAAGAAAGCCATAAAAAGCACATTCAACTCATATGGAGTGTCACACTATAATTGGGCCCCTGACAATTGAACTATAAACCAAAAGCAGCAATGTAGAATATTATCTTTTTGAGAGAAAAAGCTCTCTTTCCAAAATTGAATCTGAAAATATGGGTTTAACATAGATGCATCCTCAACTTCTAATCAGAACAATGCAGTAAGTTTCTAGTCTTCTCTCTGAGGAAGAAAAGCCTTAAAATATGAACCATAAAGGCTCAAAGCCCAGAGGGAAATTTAAAAGAATTCAAACTGTATTACTTCTGAAAATGTTATGATTTGTAAAGTCAATTTCAGAATTTGGGGGGAGGGAGAGGCTTATTAATCAAATATTGGGGAGAGGGGAAAGGCTTGATTAAATCAGTTACTGTTCACTGTTCTGCAGTCACTAGTGCCAAGCTTTTTCTTATTTCTGCTGCTCAGTAGAAAGACAGAAAAAAATTGTATTCCACTTGGCCTATCTAGGGATAGGAAATGCCTCAATTCCTGTGAGCTGCATAGGATACTAGTGCCTAGTGCCAGTACTATGAAAAAGGCAAAAACATTCAATTTCATGTAATAATGCATTGGAAAGAACATCCAAGCCAGGGGTAGGCAATGTTTTTGGCCAGAGTGCCAAAAAAACTGCAATGTCTATGTTGTATGTCACAAAAACAAAACCTGGATAAGGAGTACATGGCAGGATGCATGCCATATTAATATAGTTAATAATCATAAATATTGCTCTTTGTTTTTTACAGTAAATACCAGGTTTTCTAAAAATTCTAAACCTGGTGACAGTAATACTTCATTTACTACCTTTGTATGTCTTCTAACTGTAAAATGTCCTGATGTTCATGCAAAGCAAAGGGCAAACTATGTAAACAGGCAAACAGAAAGCAGAATATCAGGAAGAACTGAATTATCTGAAGTGTGTATAAACCTGGGTATTTCCAAGAAGGAAATCAGAGAACAGAAAAACACAAAATGAGCAATATGAAATGTTGAAATCTAGGGATGCAAAATAGAGAGAGCAAAATAAACTGAATATGAAGTGTTTTAAGAAAGTAAAAAAAACTGAATAATATGAACTGGTTTGAGAGAGCAAAGACTGAGTATGAAATGATTTAACAGAGCAAAATAAATTGAATAATATGAACCAGTTTGAGAAAGCAAAAACTGAATATGAATACATTTAACAGAGCAAAATACACTGAATGATATGCAACATTAAACTCTCAGTTTGCAAAGCACAGAAATCAGCACCAGGGACAACAAGCTACTGAGCTATCTGCCACCCAGAGCCACATGCTCCCCTCATATATGCAGAGAGGGAGGGATTTCTGATGTCTGTGGCTGTGCTAAGCACTTCACAAAGCTTCATAAAATACCCCAGCGCCGTGGAAGGCACCGTGTGTTCAGGTGAGCACAGGCAGGGACCCTGGTTGAGAATCACAATCCTAAACTGAAAGGTGCTATTTCTATTCTATTTCCCTCAATCCTGGGAGCCACAGTGCAGGTTTACTATAACCTCATTCACTAGTAAGCCCTGGTCCCTCACCACAGTGGCAAAAGCTGCTTCTTATATTGTATATCTTTTCCCAGCAGGCCTCACTCCCAGCCTCCCACACCTATACTTCTACCCAGAACCACAATCCCAGAATTTTATTACTGTCTTAGTAAAGACAGAAACAAAATGATAGGCCTAGAAAGTCTCTTTAAAGGGCCAGCAGTTCCATTACCAGGGTTGTCAAAGACAGAGCCCATAGAGTCCTGTCATCTGGCCTCCAGGGCTGCCTGTGAGTCTCAGATTGGACCCTCATGCTGGATTAGCCCCATGCGCTGCGCACGGAGCATAAGTCCAGTTCCAGGCACATGCTTATTGCAAGTGGCCCGCAGAACTGGTCCCAGGCACGTGTTGCCAGCTGCGCATAGGGCCCATCCCAGGCACATGCTGCTAGATGTGCTGAGTCAGTCCAGGGTGCACACTGCAATCTGGGCCAGATGAGGACACATGCTGCCATGGTGCTCTGGGCCAGTCCAGGACACAGGCTGCCCATGGCACTGTGCTGAACTGGCCCTGCACGCTGGAACCGGTGTGCATGCCTGGTCCATCGTGAGGACAGACACAGCACCGTTTATCTGGCCTGTGGGGCCTGATGAGTTCAATATCTCTTTGAGTTCATTATACTTTCCCAACTATTTTCTTTCTGCCCTGGATCAATTGTTCTAGACAATTGCAAATGAGGAAAAATCAAATCCTATATTCTCTGCTTTAAAAATGAGTTGCCACATTAGATTCTCTTCAATCTTTTGTCTTTTCCATTTTGAAAAAAACTTGTTAAAATCCTGTTATGCTTTTCTTTGTGGTTGCTGTTGGATCATTTTAAATTTTCCTTCAGCTCCATTTCAGAATTCTGGGACTTGAGCTGTGTGTTTCTTTCAGAGCGCTCTCTTTAAAATCAGTCTACTTTTATACATTTTTGTGTGTACACTTCCCCCCCCGCCACTTTATTATTTAGTCATTAGAGAGGGAAAATACTGAACTCAATTTCTGGCATATTTCTTTGCTGCAAAAGGAGTCAATAAAATACAGTAGCTTACTCCTCCTCCATCTAAACAATCTTAAATCGCAACTGTCGGCAAATTTGACATCTTTGATTGCCTGCTTTTGAAATATTTGCAAAATCCTTCATAATCACACTGGTTCATAAGAAGTAAAGGCATCCTCCCAATGCACAAACATTTACACCCAACAGCCAGGTCTGTGGCCTCTCTACATAATAAGCTGAACGCAACAAAGAGTTTTGAATCTGGAACACCCCTCTACCTCTTCCAGTCCAGAGGGGTGAAGAGTGAAGTGGCAGGAAATGCATGGAACTTACATCCCATAGTGTAACCCCTCCACTGGCAGGGCATGGAGCAGGGAGGCATATCAGTGAACACACAGGGGCAAAGCAGGAAAACCTTGAGTCTTTGACTCACAATGCTTTCCAGATTTCATCAGGGGAATGAAGCTATGCACTTTATATACACGAATTAGCCTAAAGGCACAATCTTGTTCTTTGTTTATGTGCTTTATACAAGTCTTTTCTTCTTTTCAATCTACGCTTCTTTGATCATTTCCTTACATGCCTTTAGTTACAGTCTCTCCCCTCTTGTAGTAATGACTTAATTGATCTGTATACATTGCATGTCTCTTTTTTTCCTATTGGTCCTTGCATAATCAAAGCCATCTTCAGCACTGCCACTTTCACTTGTTTAGTCCTCAGTGGACATGTCTACATGTGACGCTATGTCACCATAGTGATGGCGCTATGGTGACATAGCATCCACGGGTATCTACACATGACCAGCAGCTACTTAACTGTAGTGGCATGCTCCTTGGTCACAGTATGCCTCTAGAGCAAAGTAACGGCAAAAAATAACCATGCGCTGTATGTACAGTGCAGTTCAGGTGGTTACTATCCCATGCTTTAGTACTTCCAAGAGGAAGTACTAAAGCACAGCGCAGTAACAAGATTGCCATAGGGTAATGTGTAGATGCATCCAGTGTTATATATATATTTTGAGTTTCTGGAAACTAACTTTTTTGTCTGTGTGCTTTCCTTATATCACTTTAGTAGTTGTGCGGGCCGGGAGCGGCCCAAGGCTTTCAGGGGCGCGCGGCGGGCTGTGGCCAGCAGCCCTGGCACATGGGTCGGGGAATGCAGGACGGCGGACTAGAATTAGGCACGGACGCGTAGCAGTTGATTAAAGATTATTTTACTTACACCGTAGATGGTCGCGGTGCAAGCAGGGAAAAGCTTCACTTAAGTTGCAGTTACAAAACTCACTCGAACAAGACCCGTAGAAAACTCGAGCCTCTTAAACCCAGAAAGAGCTCTGGATACACACACATGATGTTTGCTAGGCTTCGTGGACTGAGCGCGCAGGGAAGGGTACGTCGAGAGATTAGGCGGCGACGGGGAGAGGCTAGAGGTTGATCAGGCCCCTATATCCTTCTTAAGGCACACGCTGGGTTTGTTAGGCTCCGCAGCGCTTAGAGTTCTTCACAAGATGTGAGGTCCTTCTTCTCCTCCTCCAGATGGTTGTGGAGTCCTCCAACTTGGGCGGAAACCACTCAAGCCTCTTATATGGCTAGCAAGCCAATCGCTAGCCGCCACGTGGGAATAATTTAGAAACAGCCAATAGTGGGGAACAAATTTACATGCGAATGGCGGGAACTCCTTTGCACCGGGGTTCTCTCTATGCAACTGAGAATTGCACCGTGCAAAGAAAGCTCCTCATGGCGGGAAATAATTCTGCAGTGCCAAAGCACACACAAAATCATAACCTTGGGTCATGACACTAGTCTGTTGCATTCAATAATTAGTAATGTTTTGAATTTTTCTTTATTAAGTTCAACATCATTTGCCTTTTCTACATTCAAATACCCACAGACTAATTCACTATTAGTCTCTCAAGCAGCAGCATTCTTTGAGATGTGCCAGCATTTAAAAAAAAGTATTAGTGGTATTCAAGGTACAGTTAAGTAAATACATTGAAAAGATTACAAGATTTTTTTTTCCTGATTAGCACAAAATTAAGGTAAGGGATCTTCTTTCTTTAATCTACCTGACTTCGTGAAGTTATTCCAGGACCTAGATACTTTGCAGTTTACCGTTGTTCACACAGATTTAAACATAGCGTACATAAATAATGGATAAGAGGTCTTTCTTAAATCTCAACTGGATACACGGTTTGAGTTGTTCCTTTAACAATAAATAAATATGATCTCAAAATGCTCTCATCCTCTCAAAAAAGTGCTTGCTTACAGCATAAAAAGAATCTGATTCTCCTGTTCTTCACTCAAGGACTGAAGAAATAGAGTATTATGCTGTCACAGAGGAACGTCAAACTTGAGTGAGCTGTTTGGCAAGCTAAAGGATGAAAGAATTCAGGACTCCTCCTCTTTTGGGAACCAAACCTCATGAGCCACTTCAGCTCTGAAGTAGAAACAATGAGGAAATTGGCTGCCTACCGCTATGGCTGTCTCATTTTTTTCTCGATGGCATAAATAGCTAGTAGTGCTCTCCCATGGCTCCCAATCCTCCACCCATGTTGCAAACTTCATCATGCATGCACCACTTTAGAATCTAGGCATTTCACTCCAGACATAAAGCAAACTGGTTTTCAAAGTTGAGTTTTAAGTGTTTGTAAAGACAGACCTTATACACATTAGGCATCTAATTTATCTTGGGATCTAAAAGCCTAGAAGGGAGGTACCTTAACTATCAATCAATTTATTTTCTAATCAGGTGGGGGGTGCTCATGTTTCCTTCTAAATTTGGATCACTTTGTAGTCAAGATGGCAAAATGTATGAGAACTGAGGAACAAACTAGAGGCAGCATAAGCTCTGTAGCCCAATAAGAAGTATGCTCCCTTGGGAAGGGGGAGAGGGGAGGAGAGAGGTGCAGAATGGATGAATGGACCTGAGCTTCAGTCCTTGCTGTGCATGTATTTAATTTTAAGACTGGAAAGGTGTAATGGGCCTCTGTCCAAACTAACCTATAGCTTGGTAGTTAGGGTATTCACCTCGGAAGTGGGAGATGGGAGTTTGAATCCTCTCAACTTGGGGAGGGCCTATAACCCTGGTTTTTCACTTCTTGGACAAGTGCTCTACCCACTAGGAAACGGAACGTCACCAGGCCAAACTACCCCTTATGGTGTCAGACTCAATCAGGTAGTAAGTGTGCTGTGTAGCTGCCTAACAAATAGGTGACTCAGCTGGACTTCATGTGCCTCCCAGTGCTGATCTGGACTGCAATGCTGCTTTGACAGGATATAGATATCTAAGCCAAAATGCCTGGGAATATTTTCAGGTCAAAATGGAAATATCTAAAAAACATAGTGCTTGCTGGGGCAAGAATGATTTCAATTCCAGTTCATGACATGGACCCTTAAATATCTCTTCAGTCCTGTTTAGGTGCCTATAAAAATTATTAGAATCTGGCCTGAACTTGCCTTCTAAAAGTAGGGTAAAGAAGAGAGAACTTTAATACATTCAAGTAGAATACCGAATTGACATCAGTAAAATGCAAGATACATCAGTCAGGGCTATTTCACTTGATGCAGAGCTAATAAATACTGCTTGGAAATAATTATCCACAATTAGCTTAAAAAAAAAATCACACACCATGTGGTGAGTATGATGCATGGTTTAAAGGGGAAATACATGTCCATATAATTTCTCTATGATAGTTCTTATCCTGAAATTATCCATTATAGTTATAATAAAAATGTACTCTTATTCATTTAAAAAAAGCATTACAACTTTCTGCAGTATTCAAATGTGTTCTTGTTACCAGGTGTTTCATTTTATTCAGCAGTTCTAGAATCTCCTAAAGTTAGAGGAAAGATTAATTTTTAGGACTGCTGATAAGAATATTGAATGGCTGAAACCTTTATATGTGAACCACTAGGCAGATAGCTGACTTAGTTCATGGACAGAGTTTAGTTCAATATAAACTTCAGCTGAAAAATCAAGGACCCAGTCTTGTACATGCTTCATATTGACATTCAGATTATTTTTAAGCAAGGAGCATTTGATGACTTGGAACACAATCACTGGGAGGAAGACATTTTAATAATGGAATTTCTATAGGTCTTTGGCTGCAATGTGAGCAATAAGCTGCCACATGAGTTAGTGGTATATTCCTCTTGTACTAATGATAATCTAAGCACAGAAGGCACAAACAGAAGTGATAATTTTCACCCAATCTGGCCCCTGAAAACACTCTACAGCCATGACCAAACAAGTGCACAGCTGCAGAGTGCTTTAGAAGGGTCCGATCTTGCAAAAATCCGAAATCTCATTACATGAGGATTCAGATGAAGACACTCCAAAACAGAGCATCCTCAATAACTTGTGTCTGCACCACCTTCTAGCCTCGGTGCTATTTTCTGAATGGGAGGTAGGAAAGGGAGTGGAGGGAGTTCAGTCTGGGGGTTTTTCAGCCAGCGCTGGAGAGTGGGGCAGGTAGATTGGAGGTTTCCTTTTCCCCCCACCCCGAAGGTACAGGAGCTCCAATCCACCCACCTCACCCTCCAGAGCCACTTGGGGAAGCCCCAGAACAAGCTCCTCTGCTCCCTTTCCTCCCTTCCCTTCTGAAAACAGTGCTGGGGCTGGGAGGGAGGAGCAGAGAGCAGGGGTGTTGCTAGGGGAGACCAGCTGCAGGTGCACAGCCAGTAACTGGATTCCCCAATCCCCCAGAACCAACAGTGAACTTCTGCTGTGTCTGAGGGATCATTGTAACTCATAGTGCTTCCTGCAAGTGCTATGAGTTACAGTGGGAGCTGCTTTTCTGTCTGTTCCCTAAGGGAAATCGATAGGTTTTGCATGTATTCTGTACCTGCTGTGCTAATGTCTTTTGCCAAATGTGATATGCAATCCTCTTTTTTAATAACTGAATCTGCACGTGGAATGAACCTCTCAAAATATCTAAGTGTTTTATATACACCCCAGACAAAATAATGGCTCTAAACCTAGGAAGTACCTGCCTTTTTGCACCTTTCCCCTGTCTGAAATAACAATGACTAATCAAAAATGTTTAGAAAAGTGTTGGCTGGGGATGGGAACTAAAAATCAGCTGTGGTTGTTTTTAACTTTAAAAGATATGTGGTTTCTGTGAGACTTGCCATTGGCTTCCATACCCTTTCATAGGGAGAACTTTTTGTTCATTATCAGCATTACCTTACAACTTAGGAGAACATTTACACTCACTGCTCTCCTAGAAGAACTTTTACAATCAAGCCATCAGCAGCAAATTGCTAACTGTCAATAAGCATAGGCCTTGACTACACCATCAAGTTATTTTCCAGCAATATCAGGAGCATCTGTTTTTCTTTTTAATCTATCTTTTTCTTGGATTTGAAGAGGCCAAAGAATGAAAAATACATTTTATTTCCCTGTGAGTGGCTTTATGCCTCTTTTGCAATATATCAAGGCACTGGAGCATAATTCTATGTTTATAGCTTATTTTTCCCCCTCTGAGATTCCCATGTATGGAACAGAATAAAACACTTACACTTGTAGTCTTGTCTTCTAATGTTAGATGTGATTTATTTACTTATTTTTCACTTTGATAGGTGAAGTTTAAAAGTCCAGTTATACCTTGTCAGAAATAGCAACCGTGGTAGGAGACTATTTTCAGGAAGGCCACATGCTTGAAGCCCTAGAAGAAAGCAAGCAAGCCCTAGTGCTTGAAGACCTAGAAGAAAGCAGGAAAAATCTACGGCATGTGTATAAGAGGCCACTGACAAATATTAAGTACTTTGGAAAGGCTATTAATCTTGTCAATACATACATTCTAACCTACAAAAAAAATATCCGTTTTTTCCTTTTGGAGGTAATATGTAAAGTGCAATATACATCCTAATGGCTATCCGTAAATCACATTCGGCTGCTTTGTTGATTACCATACAGTCCTATAAAGAAACAACACAGAAAAGAAGTAGCATATGTGAATTATGAGTGGCAAGGATCTTTATTTCCAATTTAAGTGAAAGTTTTGAATGGTGTATGAAGAGCAATATCAACTTTGGGCATTTTATTATTTTATTCTTATTTTTTTCTTTCTTAGGCTGTTCATACAGATGTTCATTTCTATGGGAAGAAATTTCTTCTTGTAGAAAACCAGTCTGAAAGTTGGACAATATAAACATTCCTCCAGCCCCATGGCTGGAGAGCTTCACAGGCAAGCTTTCCAGTGAGGGAGCACTAAAGGATTTCTCCCTGAACCACCCCCACCCTTATGGGAGCCTATTAATTGATAATCTGCCCCTTCCCCTGCCTGGGAAGAGGGCAAGCTGTCAGCTGGCAGTTGCTGAAAAGCAGCAACTGCCACAGACACCCTCAGGAAGGTTCCAGTCCCAGGAGACTACTCCCATATTGTGCCAATCAGCTGATAGGCAGGAGGGCACTGTTCTTCCATGGTGGGCACCCTCCCAGTTCTCCATGAATGAGAACTGTCCTATTCCTCTTGGTTGACCCAGAAGAATGCAGGGAGAGAGGGGAGCACTCACACACCACAGCAGGGCTTTGGAAACCTTGCCACAGAGGCATGGCAACCTGCCTTATCCTGCATTGCTTTAGGCTGACCCGAGCAGTGTGGGGGAAGGCAGAGGCATTCCACAATGGCCCCAAGACTCCTAAGCCTTGCTGTCACACACAGCAACCAGCCTTGCCAACAACTGCTCTGAGTCAGTGGGTGGTGGGGGTGGTGATTTAAACAACCAGAGCAGCCACAAATGGGTCTTGGGGGCAAATCTTCCTTCCCCAGGTCCCAACTTCTGCCAAATTCACCTCACCACCCAGTGGAGCAGCAATTTAAAAGCTGGCAGCTGGGAACAGGACTCAGGTGCATTCCTAGCTACTGGCTTTTAATTAAATCACTACCCCACCACGCAGCTGGGTGGTGGAGCAAGGGGAAAGTGGCAAAACCAGGGTCTGCCTGGTTCAGGAAAAAGGCAGGGGTGGGAACCAGGGACTGCCTATCTTGGGGAAGAAGCAGGGAATAGTGATTGTTGATTTCCTCACCTCCCAGTCTATGGTAGGGCCAGGAACAGCTGTCCCCCATGCCTTTTCCAGACCAGGATGACCCCAGTTTCAGGAAGGGATGGGAGCATTTCCTCAACTCCACTCCTCCTGGTCCCTGGGATGAGTTAAGGTCAGGGGAAAATGCACAGACGTTCAGTCTCCTGGGACAAAGTCTCCCAGGAGTAATCTTACCCTGGTTGTTCCTGGGTTATATTTTTTCAAGAGTAACCATTTTTGCTTGGAGATAAAAATCCTGAATAGCTGTAAATTTTTGGTTTCCACTGGGAGAACAGTGATCCTCCTGGTAAAAAATGAGTGTCTGTATGTAGCTCTAGAGTAGCAGTAAAGGAAGGAGACACTTTTCTGAACTAAATACAATTTTACAGGTACAACATTTCACAAATGAGTATGATTTGCTGCTCATGGGTGGGAATAAACTTGTATCACTCAAATAGAGGGAGCATGAGATTGCAGAAGAACAAACAGTAGGGGCTTTCAGTGTAATAAAATAAGGTAAAAACACAAAAAAAAAAAATGACAAAGCAATAAAGATTGTTTGGATAAAGTATAATGTTCTGTCTTTTGGGCAAGAAGATTCCACTTTTTGTTCTACCCAGTACCTCCAGGGTACCTAACTAAGTTAGATACCTTGGTATCCTGCAGTTACCAAGATTGGTAGACTATCTTATATCTACATAAGTTATTGTTGTTCTGAATTGGTTGGACACTGTACATATGCTATACAGATTAAAAGGAAGTAAGAAACACTTTAAAGCCTCTTATGATTTAAGATTTGGAAACCCCTAGTGAGATAACAGATAGATATTGAATTTCCTTTGGAACAACTGACTATTGTCAAGGGTTTGATAAGATTTTATTTTATCCTCTTACCAAAATAAACAGGACCCCTACCTCCTCCCACAACACTCCAGCTCAATACATTTTGTTTACTGAAGAGAAGGTTAAAAGGGGATTGAAGATGGCCTAGAAGAACCTACATGGGGAAGAGATCTTTAGTCCATGTTTCAAAGGTCACACCAGATGACCAAATTGGTTACTCCTAGAAAAATATATGAAAAAATTCTACCACTGGTTTTGTCTTGGCAGGTCCTATGACCTGTGATACAGAGGAAAAAGTACTTTTGAAAGTACTAAATGACTGTGCAGTAACAGCCTGTATTGTGCTCCTAGAAACAGACAAGAATGAATATGAGGAACAATTTATTGATGAGAGGAGGAAGGTTGTTTCCCACATTGCTTCAGCTATGAGAAGCAAACTTCTCAGGAGTTTTTGTACCTTTAAAAAAAAAAAAAGTGTAATTTATGTAACTTATTGTTCAATAAACAAAACAATGAATTATTCAATTCTGGGGACTTCTCTCTTGATTTTGGATGTAAATAGGAAGAATAACCCTGAATATAAAACTAAAATCATTATTTAAGTTTAACTGCCATAAATCTGGGCCTACATCTAGACACTCTTTAGAAAAACACTGTACATATAACTGGCTTTTGACTGGCTAACTTAAGATTGTGAGCCTCAAGACTTGGTATATAAACCTTAAATAAAAATCACAATAATAGTACTTCATCCTCCAAAGCTCAAAATTTGTTCATGCCCTACTACTATTCTCCCAACAGATACTCTCAGATCCCAAAAATTCATGTAAGGTCAATTTCTTCAAATGCTTAAAGTTATTCTCTGTAAAACAATCTATATCTGGAAAGCCAAGATATATATCAGAACAAATCCTGATATGCATTCTACTAAACAAAGTAACTTATTTAACTTCCAACTGATTTATGTTTTATTTATGATACAATAGAATTTAGTCCAGCATATGATTTCTCCCTAGTAGACAGAAAAAAACAAACTTCTAAATGTAATTTTTTTCTTTTTCATAATTTTAAATCTATCTTGTATATCTAAACACAGTCAATTTTTCAGTTAGGATGACAACAGAGGAAATAATGCAGATGAATGAAGGACACAAGGCTGCTATGAATAGTTTTAACAGAGAAACACAGGTAGCTGTGCTAGTCTGAAGTCAAGCAGAAGGGAGGGAAGATTTTTACATTACAGACTAGCTATCTAGTAAGCTTTCACGAGCTGTGCATATCCTTTCACATCATCTGACAAAGTCAGCTCCAGCTCATGAAAGCTTACACAGACAGACATCTTAATTAGTCTGTAAGGTAGATTTCTATGCTGCTTTCTACATTTTATCAATTAATCTAATTTTTGTTTTGAAGTCAGCTCTTGTTCTGTAAAATTATAGACCACCTTCAGATACATTAGGGAAAGGACTGTACATTTAATAGTGTTCTGGATTTTTTCTCTCTCCTGTCTGCATTAAATTAGAACAAATTAACTTAATGCTGCATGAAAATAAATGAAGTGTTGTCTTAATTAAAAGACAATGCCATATCCTTTCGCTGAGCATCAAACAAGTACTTTTAAGACTTTTTATTCTTAAGAAAAGGGCTATATATTCTGATATTCTCTGAACTAGCACATGGATCCTGATTTATTCTAATGCACCAGGCTGCATCTCTGCATCATTAAAACTCCTCATATAGGCTAGGCAAAGTCTCCCAAGCTAAATACTATCATGCACTATATCAGGTTTAAATATTTAAAATAAATCATGCTGATTAAAAATATAAGTACAGTCAGCTTTTCGATGACTGCAGTGTGATTCAATGAAAGGAACTGAGACTGCCATCAAAGTTAGCCATTCCTTCACCAGCATAGTAGAGGTTGAGTGTGGTCCTGGTCACGGTGAATATTTGAGTAACCTCCTGCTCTATACTACCCAATGGATGTCATATAAGCATCTTTCTGAAGGTTTGCCTAATAGCAGGCTAATCTACATACTGTACACGTCAGAAAAAAATCTAAGTGGTTATATATCTAGTGTTCAGATATCATCAAAATTTCAAACACTATAAAAAATTCATTGGAGCATTTGAAAATGTGCATATCTAACATCTATTTCAATTACTGGATTGTATGTATATCTACTAAACTCTGACAATCAGGAGAGCAATATACTGCTATATTTATCAAGAACAGTTTCTTCATCTTGCATCATAACTAAAAGAATAGTGGCCACCCCACATTAAAGCCAATAAAATCATTATGAGATGCCATCATGCATTCTCTATAATTCTTATAATCAACAATGATGATTAAATGATAACAAAATGTATGCAGAATATTCAGGTTATTTCTTGATTACATGATTTTAAACTATATAATTGTTTTCTCCTGATGCATGTCCCATGAAATTTTCTGGCAACATTAAGTCCTTTTATGTATTATAGCAATTACAACAATTCTGTGTCATAAACCATCTGTGCTAGAAGAGAAGTCAGCAGCATTTGCAGTGTTTTGTGGTCAAAACAATCCATCATGCCATTAGTATTAGCAAAGGCAGTCATATATCTGATAGGTAGGAAAACAGATAACACCTAGTTTAGGATTTTTTACAGCATGCACTGCCATGTGATATTGATATACGTATTTTGAACAAAAATGCTCAGATTATGGCTTTTAAATCAGTAACCTAAAATAGCCATGTACTGTACTGGAATGACTTCCTGTGATGCATGAATTCTCATGCCAAAATCTCTTTTATCTGTAAAGTGACATGCTCTATGCTGATATTTTTAACAAAAGAAGAGAATTTAAAATAAAAAGTGCTGTCAAATGTACAAGGAGCTGACTCTTTTTTTTTGGCATGGTATTACATCAAATGCTTTCCAGATATTTTTCAGTTACTTTCAGAACAAAACCTAAAATTGCTATTACTTCTGAAATAAATATGTTCTGTATCCACAGCACAGTCTGCATACAGATTTGGATAATGACAATGATCTATTTGCCTTAAGTAATTGCATTAATTTTATTTAAGACTGTCTCTGTGGGTATAAACATATGGTCGCAGTACCTGATCTACAATCACACAGCTTACTTTAAGCCACGCGATCATAAATGAAGCACAGCATGTGCACGTGTTTGCTGGTGCTGAGAACTGCAAGTCAATCAGGGTCGGGAAAGGTCAGGAATAATAGTGGGAAGGGGGACTAGAAGATTTGTGGGGTGGGTGCCAGGGGCTAAAAATAGCCTGGTAAGGGGGGTGCTAGTTAGAAAAGGGCAGTCCTAGGGCTCAGCTAAGCAACTGGGCTTTTCCAACTCTGGGGCTGAGCTCCAAACATGTATATACATTTGGTGGACTGAGCTAACCCATTTCTGATCTCACTTAGCTCACACTTCTCAGGTAAATTAAGTTAGATTGGGCCAGCCATTTTTTGCCCAGTCTCACCTCCCTGAACATCTGTACAGATCACCCCTTAGATTGACCTAACCATAGTTAGGTTGATCCAAGTGTAAAGTCTGCACATACCCTAGTTTAACTAGTGATGGAGTGTTATTGTAGGCAGCATTCCCTCTAAGCTGTGTGGTGTGCGCGGCCGTGCAGGCGTACTCATGCTGTGCTGCCAGGTGTGCCTGCACAGCCGTGCACTCCACACAAATTAGAGGGAACACTGGTTGTAGGCATGATGGTCAAGGAAATATGCAAAGGACAAGGATTTTTGTGATACATATTATTGGAGCAGCTGCATAGTTGTGAGAGAATCAGACAAGCTTTCAGGAATAAAGTACCCTTCCTCAGGTCTGGGAAACAAGAAGATACAACTTGAACTAAATAGCTATTACACTTGCTTGCCTCACTGCTACTTAGCTCCAGGTGTCTTCTGTTTTCTCAGACCTGAGGAAGGGTACTTTATTCCCAAAGTTTCTCTAAATATCTCACAACTATGCAGTTTCTTCAACAAGAGACAACCACCCACAGAAATCATTGCCTCTTTTTGTACAATTTAATAAGGTAACACTTTATTTTATATTAGTAGTTGGCCATTTGATTATGCAAGTTACGTTCAGAAAACAACTTGGACCTAATGAGTAAAACAAAACCAAGTGTTAAAAATCCTGATATTCTTCAGAGTTCTAGATTTCTGCATTTCTTTTTGTCTCAGACCATCATGACTACCAAATACGCCACCAAAATATACAGAATGCTGAATTTTAGTCGATGTTGGATTTTAAACTTCATTGCAGAACAACAAGAAAGATTTTTAAACCTCCTTGCTTGCTATCTGACACTTCCAGGGAAGGAATCCTACCTGATCTACACAACAAACTCACAGAGACACCCTTGCGGACCCAGAGGGACAGATTATCCATCTCCAGCTACCTCTGTGCAAAAATGAAGTTTATTTCCTACCTAAGGGGACTTTATACAACCTTTAATTTTCCCAGAGCCTGATGAAGGACATTTGAGCCCAAAAGCTTCAGAACAAGATAATTTTTTTGTAATTTCCTAGTTGGTCTAATAAAAGGTATAATTTCTGAACCAAAAGTTCTAGATTTTTGCATTTCTGATATTCTTCAAAGATATTTAAATGTCCACTATCCTTATTCTCTCTTACAAGGAGCAGTTACAAAAGGAAGGAAGATCTTAAGTGATCCTCATTAGAGAGCTGAACAAAAATAATAAGCCACATATTTGGGACCAGAGATAAAAAGCCTGAGAAGACAGTATAGTTGTCCTACAAAAAAATAATCAATATCACTTGCATATAAATTGGAGAAAATAAAACCATAAGCATCAACATTTGGAATACTGTACTTCATAGATTTAGCACTTGAGAAGCTCTTTCCTTAGTTCAAACAGATTTGTGTATGTGCTCCGAGCATTTGAATACTTCAGCAAGATAAGAAAAGACCATCTAAGAGTAAGTGGTAGCCATGGCTGCATTGAAGAAAGAAGTGCAATACATTTGTTTCTATGAAATGACACAAAGACATAAAATGTACTGGCCCACTGGACACATTTTTTTTTAATTATTGCAGAATCCATGCATTATCTCAGATCTTTATCTGTTTAAGAAAAGACAGAGGGATTTAACAGTGTTAGTCTAAAGTCAGGCAGAAGGCAAGGGTAGAAGTGAACCTTAAACACTGGGTAAAAATAGACTTCCCACTTCTCCAGGGAGAAAGTGTTTTGTCATAAGGTCATGTAAAACTCCATTGTCTCACTTTAAGTACATGTGAAGTATCTGAGATAAACTATGCTGACCCTTTTTCCTGGGACAATTTTGGGTCATACAAATTAACTGTAGTCATTCCGGGGACAAGCTTGTGTGTAAAGGACGGGTCCCAGGTTTTGACTCGGGTCAATCAGAACCATCTCAAAAGCAACGTCCATGTTACAGTGACTTTATAATTCAGTGATTCTTAACCAGAGTGTTGGGGCACCCTTAATTGCCTCCAGATTCTTTGAAGGGTGCCCAGGCTGTAAGGAGATGTGAGGTGTGAAGAGAGAAGCTAATAAGCTAAGTGGATAAATGCAGTCTCAGGCTTGTTCCTGCCTGGTGATGATTCCCCAGTCCTAATCCCTAATGCCCCTCTGCAAGGAGGTAAGCATCAATATATATATATATATATATATATATATATATATATATATATATATATATATATAAAATCAGTTTTTGAAATTGGGTGCCTCTCATTTCACAAAAGCTATTGAGGGGTGCTGCAAGCCCACAGAGAGGTGCCTTGAGTCCAAAGCGGTTGACAGCCAATAACTTAATTGAATAAAATTAATCTCTGATGCAATTAGTCTATAAGGCACACCTTTACCCTGCCTTCTAGCTGGATAAAAAAAAAGTACCTAAGAATAAAGTATGCCTTGAGTTCCTTGAAAGCATTGGATGTCTATTTTGCCTAAATTAATTGTTAGTGTTATTCACAGGTGATTGCAAGTCTATTTTCAAGTGATTATTCTAGAAGTGTTGTAAATTGCTAGCCTGCTGATCTTCACCTGCGCAACCTTCAGAACTGATAAATATTATTTATCCAGCAGAGAAAAACAAAAAATCTCTTTGGGCTTCAAAAAACATGTCAACATAAAGGAAAGCACTCAACATGTATACTCAAAGTTCTCTGAACTCACGGGTGCTGAGAGAGGAAAACTGATAGAGGGCACATGAAAGGAATCTTTTTGGTAAAACATTTTTTCAACACTGTGTGATACTTCAACTGTACAGACTGATTTGCACTTGAAGGTCTGTCCTCACTGGTACCCCCTGCTAGCATATTACCTGGGATCATACCTACGTATTTTGCAGTTGCAATGAGCTTTCTTTTATCTTGTTTTTTTTTAATGTGAATTAATTTGTTCCAAAGTGAGAGACTGGAAGAAAAACTGTCCAGATGCAAAATGCTGAGCAAGCTTCAATTACAAAGCTCAAGCAACACAGCTCCAGCTTTACCCAACTAAACCTGTTATGCTTTTGCTAACCCTGAAAAAATACATGCTCCTTGACACTGAATTAGCATCAGGCATCAGTTTGAATGACAGATATAGGTTCATCTTGGCAGAACTTAGAAGCCAAATAAACACTAATTTATCTGCTGTGCTTGTGTCCCATATATAAACAACACAGCAAGCAGCCACTAATTCAAGTTTCCCCCAATGTCATCTCCTCCCCAGTCTCAGCATTTCTTTTCTTCCTGAAAAGGAAAATAAATGTTTTACATGCACAGCAACACTCACAATTGAAAAAGACAGGAGTGGAAGGTGCTAGCAGACCCAGGCAAGCAAGCATCACTGATGAAGGGAAAATCTCATTCTGGACTCCTGAGTTTGCTCTAGCATCCTGTATCAAGGCAGCATGCTATCAAGATGACAGAATTATTTAAAAGAAAACTGGCAAAGCTGTAGCCTACAAGGTCCTGACCATTCTTTGTATAACCACCTACAAGTAACAAAAGGTAAGACAGTAAGTAAATTTGTTTAGGGGCAAGATATAAAGTACAAATATTGCATAAGGAGGAAGGGGTTAAAGTTGAGCTATTGTATATTTCCCTTTGGTATGTGCCACCTAAGTTCCTCCATGCTATTGGGTTGTGTGTGGGGTTTTTTAAATGAACCAATCACATAGTATTCTGGACCATCTCCACAGCACAAAGTCAATAATAAATCATTATTTTCTGGTATTTTAATTCCCTGTTGCAGATGAACTGCCACTTAGAAAAATCCTTTCAACCGGTACTTTCAGGTGACATTTTGCAGTAACACGGACAAACCAAAATTCTTTGCCCAACCAGCCCTGCCCAGTAACTATCACACTCAGTCTTTGCACATTGTTTCCTGCATACTGAGCCATCATGCAGGCATTAGCAACTGGCCTCATAATAACAGCACAAGTTTTCAAACAAAAAAAATGCATATACAATAGCTGTTCTGTGAACCCTATCCTGCTAGCTTAGCTCCTTGTATTTAATCCAATTACAATTGAAACAGCATGTCATTGAAAAATAACAGAAAAAGATGCATTCCAGCTATACAGTTCATCTTTCTTGTTTCAGGTATAGCTGTGAATAAGCAGATGAAGGAAAACAGCTAACAGTTGACTGAAGAAAAACACTGAACGTACAGGGTAACAAGTAGGGGTGTGTGAAGCTTCAATCACCGATTCGATTAAGAGAAGATTTGGCCCAATTCAGCAGCCAAATCATTGAAACTGAATCGAATCAGGAGATCCACTAAAAGCTCCAAATCGATTTGAAGAATCCAAATTGATTTGGAAAAGATTTGCTAATTTGGAAGGCAGTCTTGCAGGGAAACAAAAACTGAGTAGGAGCGGGAGTGGGGGGGAGACTGCTCTGATATGGACATCTGTAGCTGGCCAGTGACTGAGATTTCCCTGAGCCCCCTTCCAATCACAATGCTCTGAGGGAGAGACATAGAAGCAGCATATAAAGCTCTATGTGAAGCCTCTCTCTTCATCAACCTCCTCGATATAAAAAAAAAAAACAAAACACTCATGGACTCAATACAGACATTAGTTTTATGACACACTACAACCTGCCTGACTCCCCAGGTACCTCTCCACTTTTACCTGCTACATCCCCCGAATCCAAATCGAATACTGTCCGCTTCGCACAGGCCTAGTAACAAGCCTATTTCTAATGCAGGCACAGTAGGTCTAGGCTCACCAGGAAACTTCAGACCTGCTTCACCTCACTTAATGTATAGGGTGAGGTCACTATGGCTAGGTACAGATGTTACACAATGCAAGTCAAGCAGAAAGAGCTTTACAGCCATAAAGTTGTAGCCCTTGATGGATATGGTATTAGATTAAACTACTTTAGGTTACAGCACCTTTTTGAACATCTGTACCACAGCCATTGCACTTCAGTGTAGGTCACATTCTGCTGCCATCCCAAAGCAGTTTAAACGATTTGCTGAAGCAAGCTCCACAATAAGACACAGAGTACACACCTGTGATGCATTATTCTCTCTCTCTGTTTTACATGTGAAAAATATGAAATCCAGAAAAATTAGATGTAACACTATCTATGTCTGTGGTAAGTAGAAGCCACTTCTTTTTTTTACATTTAAAATAAAAAGGTTAACCAAACCAAACTGAGGTTGTGCATCACTGGCCATGTTTTTGTACTCGCATGGTTAGAAACAAAACAGTAAATACAAAAATATATTCTTTACTGTTAATTTTTTTTTTTTTTTTTTTTTTTTTTTTTATAAGTAATGTGCGTTAGTTGTGGACAGCAGCAGTAGCTTTCATGATATTCCTAAAAATGACTTACACTTTGTTTTACATTGCCCCCTGCACTATTGAACTATCAAGGTCAGCATTAAACTAAATAATGGAGAAAACTTCAGTAGGCTGAAGGAAACTGTGTACATCTCAAGACAGCTATCCCTCTATATCAAAACTTCAAAAACTTGCAGATTCTTATTGAAATGACCACACAAGCAATAGGCACAGAAAAAACACATTGCTGATAGGAACTGCCTATGATACACAGTTTCAAGAAAATCATTTTCCACTGACAGCTAATTTGAAAAAAAATCTCTATATTTAACTTAGGATACTCAAAGTACCTTACCTGATATTTAATGCCACAGATACTTTGATATCTAGGGATTCCTGGACAAGTAGATACTGATAAACTAGTCACAGTGAGTTAAAATATTTATGTTACCTCTTTTCAAATTACAGTAAGTCAAACCATTTTCTTTAAATTAACTCTCCATTTTTGGCCTGCTATCTCTCTTCAAGCTTCACTGATCCCTTGGGAAACATTTTCACAGTTGAAAGCAGTCTGTGTCATCTGTTATCTCCCCCCTGCCTCCCTCAAAATCTTAGACTGGTGCAGGAACATGCATTAATCATTCATGACTGTATAAATACATGAAAAATTAATAGCCAGTCTAGAATTCCAGGGTGTCCAATTAATGAGCTGGGACTCAAAACTAGTAGTTTCATATCATCAAGAGTACATATATAAAATAGTTTTCAATAAAATTAATCAAATAAGATGTACTGCCACAAATTAAGCTCTGACGATTCATGATTAAGACTATTTAAAAAGAAAATTTAGGCAATTTTATCACCATTTTCCTTTTTTTTTTTTTTTTTTTTAACTTCATGACAGCTAAAAAAACAAAGACAAAAGGAACTATAAAAATCTTCTGAAAACAAATTTTATAAAAGCTTCACTTTTAAAAGTTAAAATTCACTATTTTAAAGTTTTCAAATGGTTTGGAAAACCTGACTTAAGTTTTGGGACTGTACCAAAAATGAGAACCAAGAGAGGTCTGTTTGATTTTGTTACAGACATTTCTAGTTAGAATTGTTTTGCTACACTTTGGCAGTGTCAACAGCTGTGTTGTCATATGGTACCAAAAATCAGATAATATGTTGACACCCAATGTCACAGAGTATTGATTAACTAAAGTAGAGTTGGAGGGTGGGGGAGGGGAGCAAACAGAGAAGGACATGCATGCATTCGAGTTATGTAATGGCTTTGTTCTGATAATATGAATCATGTTCTGCCTTCTCCCTTCACCAAAACAATGTCTGTCTGTCTACAGGGCAGCTGAAAGCAATGCATTTATCATGGTTTGACCAGACAGTCTGTGCTGGTCCTAATTCTGCTTCAAGGTGACAATTCAGTGAACTACAGGAAGTCCTTGTAGCATTTCATTCTTGGAACCAGCAATTTTGACCTCATCAGTGGTAATTTACAAGCCTTTCACTGGTGCTGAATCAAGTGCCTGATACAACATTTACCACCAGCTATAAAAAATTATGACAACCGCACAACACAAAATTAATAATAGTAATAATAAAAAGGCTGGTCTTTTAACTATGTATAAAAGGTCACTGTTAAGCCCTGGGCCAAATATCAATTGTTATAACATAAACCCACTATAAAGTAACTGGTCCTACAGATCAGACATTAATATATTTCAGAAAAAATAAAGATGGAGGCAGTAGAGATGGAAGGAATTCATAACTGAAATTAAAAAAAAAAGTCAACCTCATGGTATCCTAGGAACAACAGTTATATTAGGTATTCAGAGATCCAAGTGCCATCTCCATCCACAATGTAAAGAACTACTTTACAAGGAGGAAAGAATATGTTCTATGGCCTCTAATGCTGCTTAACTATGCATATTGCATTTCTGCCTTTCCTTAAAACCATGAGGAAAGTTCTACCTTTCTTAAAACTGCTTTGTATTTCCCATGGAGCACTGATATGATTCCTCCCAAACTAAAATCAAATATACTGAAACATCTGCAGGCAAAACCAGTAAAAATTAGAGCAATGAGTTTTATATAGTTCAAGGGAAATGAGACAACCCATAAGCCAAATAAAATTATACCCTTTTGTAAGTTAAAGACTGTATCATGAAGATGCAAAAAAAATGATCCCAGTAGGGAGGTTACAGGGACTATCCTATCCTAATTTCCATTTTCCAATACTTCTAGTTTTCACTAAAAAAACATATTTCTTTGGGCTAAAATTTCTTATGCTCATTATCAGTACAGAGTCTAGTTTATTTTGAAAATCTCATATGCATTTTATTGTATGGAGTCAGCACACTCGACACTACCGAGACAGAGGAAGATTTAATATCCACAACATTTACAATTTTAAAAAATGGCTCTTGTCATCCTTCATCTGGTAATGCTCCTGTTCACCTGGGGGCAGGTCCCAACACCAAGGATTTCATTAGTAAAACTGATATCAGTGAAGCCAAGATTTCACCTCTGGAGTTTTGCTTGATCAAGGGTTACAATTGCGCTTCTCTAGGTCTTTTGTACTATGCCTTTATACTTTGTAGTATGTAGATTTTTCATGAACTATTAACTCATGAGCTATTACTTCATGATTTTTCATGAGCTATTACTCAGGTGTTTCCCCAGATTTCTCGCAGCCAACACCAGATCTTTCCTTCTGAGCTTAGTGTTACTTCTACAGTCCAAGCCACCTGACACACTCCTTTTTCTTTCTGGATACTTCAAAGTAAGGACACAAGCTAAATCACTTCAGTGACTTCCCCAAGATTGTCTCCTCCCCCATATGTCCAGAGTTCACTGGGAAAGAATGAAAGAGTAGCTCATCTTATTGTTGCACAAACAAATGTGGGGTACAACCCTAGAAGTCCTAGTGACAGACATACAAGAAAGTATGTCATCAGCTATTGTACAGTAACTTGGGCAGGGCCTTAATAAAAAGCTACTCGGACCCCAACTAGATGTTCAGACAGGAGTCTGAACACAAGCTAACTCAGCAAGAAAGACATACCTTTATTCTATTTACAACCTAATTTCCCCTACCTGATAGTGAAAATATTTAATTCTAAAAGAAAGAGACTAGTGATCCTAGAGGTATACCTACTGTTTTTTCACCCTCAGCAGAGTTGATGGAAAGTGAGATGAGTGGCAGGTGGAGTATGTTGAGTACAGGAGAGTGCGGGAAGAACCAAGTACTACAGAGTCTTATCAAGGCTGCTTATGTCATAACATGAACTTACAGTGCACAGGTTACTGCTGGCCCAGCACAGGCTCTTTAGGGGCCGCTATTTCGGTGTGCCCCCTAAGTCAGCATCTGGGATGGAGCTCTATTTACTCACTCAAGTTACACTATTAAGCATTCCAGAAACTACAGTCTGAACTGATGGACTATAGGATTGCTTCCTTAAAGCCAGACAGAAACCCATAAATCAGAAATGTTACACAATTTAATAAAACAAAAGGCCAATTGTCTACCCAAGCTGAGGTGGTCACTCAGGCTAACATGGTGAAGGCACACAAGCCATGCCGCCATGGTACACAAGGGAGAAACATCTAGCATCATGTCTAGCCACCTTGGACTCTGCAGTCCAAGAGACACATATGTACAGCTAAATTGACTTGGCACAACTTATGGCACAAGACAGGAACCTAACTTGAATGCACACCTCTAGATTAGTGGGGGAGAAAAAAGTATTAAGCTTTTTACTGTACCCATATTGCACACAAATTGGATAGTCAAAATTGTAGATTATGTTGTATTCTTATATCAAGTTGAAAATCTCAAACACACAAAAGAGAAGCTTATGGATATGAACCATGAAAGAACCCAATATGCATAAAAGGAGCATTCTGGATGTATAAATGGAGGCATGAAAAGCCAAGTGCAGGTAAGAGTTTTGGGGGGGAAAAACCAAGCAGCTGTGAGGATATGGATACTGTTTCTTTAAAACAGTGCCACACAATATTAGCAGTTAGGCGGGTATACAAACACCTACACATGATTCAACAACTTAAACCCAAAGATTTCAAATAGGAATCCATAGTGACAAAAACATTCTGACCTGCTCCAACAGAAAAAATGCTCTATTACTTCTCCATAGCCAAAAAAACAAGTGAAAGCCAAGAGCTAGCATTTTCCAGCGGACTTATTGAGTCTAACAAGGTTGAGAACAGCTGCTTTAAAATCATGACAAAAAGTCATATTTTTGGATGGGTGCAGACCAAGAGGGCACTTGACTCTTGTTTTTCTGGGAAACAGAAAAAGATGGAAGCTTTGGGAACATATTTTGTACTTTACTGCAATAAAGTCCTTTGATCAGTGCTAAGATAATAGCACCTCCCTTCTGCAGCTCTTGGGTGGAAGTTAAGTACCTAAATCACAAAGTAATCCAGATTAACTCCACTGCACCAGCAGCAGCAGCAGTAGTAGCAAAACCCCTCAAGTGCCAGAATTCATCACATTGCTCTGTTTTGGCCTGAAAAGATAGTTAGGTACCTAGACTTTGGCTGTTACATGGTCTCAGAAGCAATCCAAATCAGACAGCTAGCTGCCTAAATCCTGTCCAAGATTTGTTGCAGGTCAGATCAGGTAAACTTTAAGTGTCTCCCAGCTCCAACTCCCCTATTCATTAGGTGCCCACAGAGGCGGCCTAGCAAGTATTTGACACTGCAGCAATCATGCAGTTCATTACAAAGGTGGGACAAAGAGAACGTGATGGTGGTGATGCCTAATGGTCAGAGGTGTCAGTAAATGGGAGTCCTGGGCTATAGGTCCTCCCTCACCCTCAGGAGACTCAACCTCATATCTCCCACTTCTCAGAGAGTGCCTTAATGGCCAGGTTACGCCCCTTCCTTCCTCCTCAAGTTGAAGAGTGCATGTGGAAGTGGCCAAAAGAGCAAGCAAGAGCATACGTCTGTAATCAAAGGAGAAGACCCCTGGGTTCAGGTTCTTCCTGACATTTATTTCTGATTTGTAAACAATGTTTGACTGTCTAATGTAAAACAGTCTTGGTCACAGGACTCCAACTCTTGGATTGTGGATGCATTTTACATTACCATGTCACTGGTTAAAAACCATACAGCTTCATGACAATAGTTTTGCATTGACTGTTAATTTGAAAAAAAAAATTTAAAATGTAGCTTAAGGTACTCAAAGTATTGTACCTAATATTTAACACCACAGATATTTTGAAACGTAGGGATTCCAAGACAACTAGATACTGACAAACTAGACACAGTGAGTTAAAATATTTATGTTACCACTTTTCAAATTACAGTAATTCCAACAATTTTCTTTAAATTAACATCCTTCACACCCTAACACAGACTGAGGTCTCCTTTACATGGGACTAGTATCATGCAATTTACTCCCAGCTACAGGAGCCACATACAGTCTGGACCCAGAGCTTCATTAGCTGTGGGAACTCTCGGTCCCAGCTGTGCATGGCCCCCATGGGTGGGAGTCCCCTCAGCAAAGGGGGCTCCCAGCTTTAGATGCCTGCTTCTTGTTGATGCAGGGGAAGCCCAGGATCAGGCTCCCCCTGATGTAATGTGTGATCCCACAACTGCACTTCCTGCCATGTACATGTGGATTTCACACTAGATCCAATCACACATTTTACCTCCACATGTAAAGAGAGCTTGATGGCATTTACCTGCAAATGTAAAGAGGGCTACTTTGGGAAAGTGGGAGATGTTGGTTTCAGGTTTTTCAGGGTTGAAAATGACCTAAATCCTCTGAGGAGTCTAGATCTTGAGATTATGAAAGTATCTCCCTTGCAGCCAGGAGTCAAATGCCTCAGCACTCACAAGGAGTAGGAATTCACTCCTTTTCCTCTCAGCATAGTATTTCTTATTGTTGGCATGTCATGCCCCTTTCAGAAGAAGCTCTGCTTCAGGACTCCAAGAAAAAGAAGTCTTACTGAGTCTCTCTCTCCTGAAGTATCTCCTGAAGCCAGCCCTGGCATGGCTTCATAAAGGGCAAACCTCTGACTAAGAGCCTGTTTCTTCTCTGCCCCTGACTTCCCTATAATGATCCAAAACCCACCCACTCCCACTCCAGAGAGCTCCTTTTTCCATATAGAAGAGCAGATGCTGAACTGCAGATCTCAAGCCTCAGGCAGGGATAATTTTGGGCAATATTTCACTGGCAAGTAAATTTTTAAAAGTCAGCAGCTGTTGAAGCTGTCACATGTTAGAATAAATCTCAGTAAGATTGATTAGTAGGGAAATGACAAGCGATGCTGTCAAATATGCATGATGAGTATATTTAACACCTGGTCAAGCACTTTGTCACCTTTATATCACCTCTCTCTATGTAATTTGATATATGTAATTTTACACATATGTCTCTCTCCTTTCTTTCCTTCTAAAATTACATTTTACTAACATTTGGGAACCCCAGCATGCTATAGTTTTAGTTCTATGGATTCCTGGTCTCCAGGAAATGCAAACAAACAACAGCAGCCTATTTTAATTATGAAAACCTTACATGTGTTTGTTTGGGGTTTTTTAGTAAATAATTATACCTTGGCAAGATTTTGGTTAAAAAAAAAAATCGCAGAAAACCACCAAAACTATATGAGATTCATTGAAAAAGACCATTTCTGAAAAACAAAAACTTTGTTTTATAAAAAGCACTAAAGCAGTTGTAAGAGAAAACAGTGTAGAAACATTGATTTGTATAGTATCTAATATACATGCTAAAAATTACTAAAGTCTTTATTACAGTCTTTTATAAACCAAAATATCTTTCATCTCTGAAGATGAAACTCTGTTAGAAATTTATTAGAATATCCAAGAGACTGTTTACATAGCAACACAAGGGAAGGATAAATGCTATATGAATGCAAATTCAGCAGGTTGTGAACAAACTGAACATGTTGTAAAAGAAAAAAAGATTTAGATTTTTTTCAATGGCTTATATGCCAGTGTTAGGAGCCTGGGCAGCAAGAAAACAAAACTGGAAATTCTTACTGATGAAAATAAGCTTAAAATAAGTATTGTTAATAAAAACTGGTGGGCTGATTCAGGAGACTGGAATATCACAATCTAATTGTTCAGGAAAGTAAACAGTAAGCAAAAAAATTGACAAGTAGAGTTGAGTATATTTAAGACACTACTCATTGTTTTTTAGTTATTTATAACTAAGACCTCCAAAAGCTTGAATGCATATGAATCGTGTATTACTGAAACCAGAAAAGAGTATGGTTGCATAAGACCACCAATGAGGTGACCAGAAAAATGTGACATGCTCCTCCATGAACACATATCTGGAATGAGCAGAAAGAAAAAATGATAGTGTTGGGGAATTCTAATTTGGGAAACCCAGGCTGGAGTTTTCATCCAGCCTGGGTTAAAATAATGATTATTTGCCAACACAAAACATATTTTCCAACTAAAGGTGATTTCGTTGTGCATCTCATTATGGAGGATAAGCATAAAATAACTAGTAGACTGAAAGCCAGCACTTGTCTGTGAATCAGTTATCAGGATGTGATCTCCTGTGATTTAAGCAAAACAGGTCAGTCTGTGTGCACCTGTATGTGCACATACACATGCACACTTTTACACACACATATTTGGTTGTTCAGGAAAGCCAATTGGGACTTCTTTTTTAAAAGTTTATTTGATGGTCAAAACCCACAATTTCACAATCACGAAAGTGGACAAGGTTAACAAATGGCCAGCTAAACAGTATTTGGGGGAATACTTTATTTTCTGATGTATAAAATGCATTGGTGTCCAAGATAAACTACATCAAAAGGAAAAAATTGTGGAGGACATATTTTTAACATAAATTTGACTTTAATTGATATTTTTATTGAAATATTTAAACTGCTATTTAAATTGCTTTTTTTTTTTTTTTTTTTTTAAATACAGCTTTGGTGTATAAGATGCATCTTAATTTTAGACTACCTGTTTTAGGAATATTCATGTCTTATACCCCAGAAAACACAGTAGTTCCCATTATATTAAATAAAAATTGGCCTTAACAACTCATCTAGGGAGAGTGGCAGAAAGAAGGCAACAAACAGAGATAAAAAGCAATCTATAACAAGTAGAGAGAAATGGAAAAGCAGATAGCAACCAGTGCAAATTAGAAGTTGTAAAGTATAGAGAAATGATAGTGGAACCCAAAGATACCAGAGGAAAAAAAACACTGGGACAGGAGTATCTTGAATAGTTTCTCACTTGAGATGATCCAATTCAATGTTTTCCCATTAATAGTTACATTTTGAGATTTCTAAATTAGCCAACTTTCAATCCACACATGTTATACTGATTTTATGGTGATGATTTTTACAAAACATTTGTGATACCAGGTCAATTTCTTTACATAAGTTTATTATTGTCAATATAAATACTTCCATCAAATATGTGTTTTCCATTAAACATGTCGATTGTAGAAGATATGCTGCTATCTGCATTCGTTCATTCAGTATACACCATCTATTCACTACTGATAGCCTGGGATCAATGTCAGACTGACCAGCTTCTGATTAACTTAGTTACCTGACTTATCATTGATTTATCATTGTTTAAAGTATTGAAACAGTCAGTATTTTAAAAATATTTTAATATTCCTACAATTTATTAAAAATTAGTAACAGTAGTCTAGTTAGATACTTGACTAAATTCTGAAAAAAAAATTGAGTGCAAATAATTTGGTCTTGTGAATATAGTTCTTACATTTACACAGGCTGCTTTAATATCCTCCTTGGTTACTTTAATGATGTGATAGAGCATTTTCTTGGCATAATCAGCTGCCTCACTACCTATTCTCCAGGTAATTCAATTAACATATTTTACCATAAGGTTAGTGTCCATGGCATTTTGTCTTGACTGGAAGCTCCATTTTACAGCTCAATATGGTGTCCTTGCTAAGATGTGTGCCTCTTAGATACTAAATCCCAAAGCAGGTACATTCAGCACAAATCACTCTGTATTAATGTTTTGATTTCCTAAAGACAGGAGTTTATATTAGACAAAATGTTTTCCTGAGCATGCAGGACATTAATTCGTCAACAGAAATAGATAAGTGAACTGTCCTCACTGAATATCTCCAATCCAATCCTCTTAATGTTGAATTAGATGCATACACCTGACAGATGACACTAAACTCATTCATTTACAGATTATGCTAAACTGGGGGGAGGGAGGGAAGAGGCAGCACTGCCAATGCAGGAGAGCACTGGATTATGCTACAGGAAGATTTTAAATATCTTGCAGAGTGGAACATTAGAAAAGGTGTGAAATTCAATACTACAAAGTGAGAAGTCATGCACTTAAGAATCCACAACAATTTGACATAGTAGAGCTCAGACCTGAGACAATCAGGCCAGTGGAGGGCCTGGAACTACTGTCAGATCATAAAATGTCCATGACCTGCCATGGAAATACCACATGAGTATGATGTAGCTGTGAAAAAGGCTAATACAATTTCAGGATATATTTGACTATATATTCAGTAGAGACAAGGAAGTACTAGTACAACTGTACAAGGTGGTGACCCTATTAAAAATATTGTGTACCATTCTGGTCATCAATGTTTGAAAAAGATTAACTTAAACTAGAACAGGTACAAAGAAGGGCCAAAGAGATGATTAAAGGAATTGAAACCTTATTTTATGAAAGAAGATTAAATGAGTTTGTCTAGCATAGCTCAGCAGAGGAAGATTGAGAGGAAATGTGATTACTTTTTATAAGTACATCTGCTGAATGATTGCCAGGGAGGGAAAGAGATTTTCAGTCCTAAGGAACAACATCAGCACAAGATCAAGTGGCTGCTAACTACATACGAACAATTTTATATTAGGAGTTAGAAGACAATTTCTAAGTAACAGTGAAGCAGTGAAGGTTTGGAATGGTCTCCCAAACAAAGAAACGGGGGAAAAGACCCTGAATTGCTCTAAGCTTGAAACAGGTCAAACCTATGGAAAGGACAGTTTGATACTTTTGATTCAACAATCCTCACGTAAGGTGAGGGGGTTCAAGTATTTGCAATCTTCATGTTGGGGTATAGAGGAAACACTTTCACACTGTGCTAAATGCCTGATAATCCCATACTTCAGGCCTTCCACTAGTTACCTGCAGGGGCAAGAAAGAAATATTTTACACTTACAAATAGTGTTCCTCTCCCCATCTCCACTCTCTGCAGGTATCTGGGCTAAAGGATCCAAACAGCTGTGCTCCACGCAGCACAGGAGTGCAAGCACAGTACAGCAAGAGGGCACACACCATGTGGAAGGCACAGTAGAGGCAGAAGAGGTGTTGCCTTCCTTGTTTTAATCCTGATGGCTTAGATCAGAGTTCTCTGCCATGTGTGGAACATCCTCTCCCCCAATCTTGTACGTGGCTCGTCCACATCCAGAAGAGTTTCTGACTTCTACAATCAGTGCCCTTTCATTCTTTCCAAAATGGCAAGTGAAAATCTTCCTTTTCTAAAATTCTAAAGTTACAGTTCTCTCTACCATGTGACCCTGATTGTTACCATTCCCTGTAATTTCATTTCAAGATGGAGGTAAAAAGACAACAAACTATCCTTAAAAAACAAAATATAGTTTGTAGTATAAAGTATGTAGTATGAACAGAGGGTCCATCATCTCAAACATAATTCATTACTGAATACAAAGATTCTCTAACTTGTTAGAAGAGATATTTTCAATGCTCTAAACCAATAAATAAGGCCAATTGTATTTATTAGATTAACCATAAACCTCCTCTAACAAAAGAGAGCTTCTTACAACTTGTTTGTCAAAACCATTTATCTTGCTGTCATACATCTGCACTCTCCAAATAAACAAATTGTTGTCAAGTAGGAGATCCTTTGGTGAAATGAGATTTATGCCACCCAAATGAATAGTACCTATTTCATATAGCTTGATCAATGAATATATATTTAACTGCCGATTTAGAAGAGATATCAATTCTATATAAATCCAGCCATAATATTTTGCTGGATACTTGTCATCATTACAAACTTAAGAGGTCTAGTTTCACAAGAATGATCATTGCTTTGTTAGGATGCCTGCATTGTTAACAGCTAACCCTTCATTCCTAGATATAACATCCCTTCCCCTTGGATGGTAGACTGACTTCTTTCTGAACTTTCAACTGAATTAGAGGAAATAATTCCATCTGGAAATACACAAATAAAATACAACTGTAATACCAAAAACATCATGCAAGCTATGCAGGAAAGTAACAAAGCTTTTTATAATAAATCACCAAAAACAACAAAATACCCAGCAAAGCACACTGAAAACCCTTGAAGATTACATTGTGTTTGTTCACTATACCAAATGCATCAGCTCCTTAGAACATGATTTCCCTAGCAGCCTGTGTAGGCTTCTGTATTGTTTTCTTAATTTCTGCATTATACATTTTCCTGAAAAAGAACCACAACAAAATTTCTATGTTCTATGGTAAGATGAGATGTTGGTTTTGCACCTCAATGTTTGACACTACAGAGATATTAAATGGTTTTGATATAAAACCGTCTGAAACTGAGCTTTGAAAACTCATATAATCCAAGTTACTTTCTCCTGACTTTATAAGAGAATGAATTAATAATATAAAATAAAAATAGTAATTAATCAGCATATTTCAAAATCTGGCTGTTTTCCAAGGAAATAAGCGATGCAGTATATAAACACATTGTGGGCAGTGCCTTTCACAATTAAGGTCAGTCCTCAAAATGACTTAAAAAAATATATACAGGTCACAAAAGACAATCTGTGAGCTGAGAAATGCAATTATCACAAGTGTGCATATTTATTAATTATAAGTCCCCTTAAAACAAGTAACAGTTTGCGTCAACACTTAATTTAAAATAAAATATCCTCATTACATGTTATCTTGCAATGAAAGACATCAGTTAAGGTATTTAAGAGTCAGAAAATAGATCATATGGAAAAGAACAAAAAAGACAAATCAAGGACAGGTATTCTTACTTTTGTTTTTTGCCTTCCTTGTATATTCTTCCCTCAATTTAAAATTACCAGATGCTTAATATATGCTTGAGATCCCCTTCCTGATTATGCTGATTTATTTCAGGGATATTGTAGGATTTTAGCAGACACCAAGAGCTGTTTTGCACTTGGTTCTGAAATAAGAACTCTGCTAAATAGGGGATATCCTCCCTTTGTCAAAGGATGTCATTTGCTGAAGGAGACTGAGGCTGAATTCCAACCATAATCTAACAGTGGTGTGAACGCTGCGGCTCATTTGTACCCTTCCAAAATTTCACCCTGAAACTTTGGTTGCTGAATGCATTAACATTCTATCCTTCTCCCCTTTTACTCCAATGAGAGGAAGATGGAGCATTCTCCACACCTGGGTACCTGTGGTCAAAGTATTCTTACAAGGAATTATTGGAGTAGTGCAGAGAAATCAGTATTTTACAGCCACTCAGGCACAAGGAGATGTGTTTATCCAGTCTATGAGATCCTTATTTGCAAACCCTGACCTTGCCTGTTGTGTTTTTTTTCCTTTGGGGGGTAGTAGATTTTTCTTACACATTTGAAGCTTTACCAGAACAAGGAAACATTGCATCATGGCACACTAGCCTTGAGGATACTTCAGAACAGTCCTTCAAGCTTAAGGACATTAGACATGCTCCTGAGCAAAATCCATAGAAGGGAAATTATTAATATGACCCACTGATAGGATTTGTTTCCTTTTATCTCTACCTAAATGTCTTCCCTAGTATATGTGCAATTTACAGTCAAATAAGTCTGTGTCCCTGTACACCTTTCTTCTTAAGCAATCTAAACATAATGCAGAAACTCTGTTATCCTTATTTTAATATATACTCTCTCTCTCTTGTTCACCTATTTTAGAGTTTTCATTGTATTCTACAAAGACAAATGTTAAGTGGTTGTTCAGCCAGCCTGAAAGAGTTACGTAAATATTTTTCCACAAAGAAATGTTTTCAATGATCCAGTGAAGTAGCAAATATTACTTCTTAAATGAGATTTTAAGAAGCAAGTTAAAATGTTCTTACTTGTAAAAGTAACCATGAAAAGAAGAAACTTGGAAGATTTTAGGGTTTTTACCCAGCTCTTAAATCATTTTTTGAGACAATACAACATTAAAGATCAATCTTCTTATCCCCTTTACCTTTTATCCTTCTCCACCCCTCATATGGTTGGTTACTTTCCTCTCCTCCTGTTCCTGATTTTTAATTCCTCTCTAACCATTCTCTGATCCTTTTCTTACCCTATATTTTTTTTTTTTTTTTTTTTTTTTTTACTTGCCTCATTTCCCCACAGTGTGTCAAGAAAATCCATCAATCTGAAGCCTATAGAAAGTAGAAGTAATTTTAGAGTGTACATCTACACTCTGGGATCACTCTCAGTGTTGTGGTTTTATAATACAGCATAATAGGTGATCTAATGGTTATAGTCTGTCCAGGAGTCTCTTTCCACAAATAGCACTGTTGGTTTATGGTTAGTTATGTTATATTTATAGAGTTTATTCTCCAAGCAAATGACTGGTATATGTATCTGGAATAACAATTTGATGCAGGTTTTGCCTTATTCTACTTGCATATTTCCATGTTTAGTCTTCTTAAGATATATATTAGTTTGAAAATACAACTAATCAACAAGATGCATAACTTGGCATAATGGATAAATGCTTTAAGATACCCTCTTTGATTACTTTGTATAAGCATATGCAGATGCAATAAACCTTGTTCTCACAGCCCCAGATGTACTTTTACCTAAAGGAAACACAATGGCTTATTCATTAAGTTCTCTAGACCAATAACAAATAAAACCTACAAAAAGGAATGCTATATAACTGACAACAGCATATTTGCAACAAATTTTCCCCAAATTATTTAAATGACTGAAAACAGTATACATACTTGAATAGGATTTTAGAAAACAGAATATAGCAAACCATATTTTTTCTGGACTAATAAAAAACTGAAAACATTACTATAAAGGTACTACCAAAATCACATACATAATATAAATATACTTATTAAATCATTCTCAGAACTGTCTTCTAACAAAAATAGCTTAAAAAAATTACCAGAAGGAAAATTGCAACATTTTCCCAGTTACTTTTTATGTTCCACTTTATCTTCTAAGAAAGAATTTTTTCATTTCAATGCAATTCCCTCTTTTCACAGTCATAAAATTCAATACAAGAACATTTCCCCAACTCCACGTATTTCTTTTTTTTTCACCTTTTCATGAGTTTCCTTTTTTGTCTTTCCTTTTGCCACCCTGCCAAAGAACATTAGGGGCACGTCAACACATGCAAGCACGTGCGCTTGCAACAGCTCAAATAGAAGCAATGCAAATTTGAGCAAGGGCTTTTTGCCTCAGTGCATATGCACTTTGTGGAGCAAACCGTGCCACTTGGGGCAAAATAACCCTGCCTGGCACCTCCCGGATCTGCAACCAGGAGGCGCTAGAGCCCAGGGCCAGCACCTGTGCTGTTCCCAGCAGTATAAAAAGCTGCCTGGTCCTGGCCCCAGCAGTACAAAAAGCTGCCCTGGCAAGTAGCTCAGGGCTACTCGCTCTCAGGAGCTTCTGGGGCTCAGCCAATTGGTACCTGAGGACACTACCCCTTGTGACAGCTGGACTGCTGAAGCAGCCCTGAGCGTTCCCTTCACCCTTTACCCACTGCAGCAGTCTGGCAGTGGGGGCTGCTGCCTGCCTGTGACCTGCTGGGTACCTGCCAGACCCAGATGGGGACTGCACAGCCAGTAGAGGCATCTGTCCCTTTAGGCCAGCTGTCAGTGGGCTGTGGTTGCAGGGTTGGCTTCTGTGCGGCACTACTGCCCGTGTACCCCCCGCCCAGCCATCTGGGCAGCTATCACCCAAAAGATGTTCCAGGTGTGATGACCTGCTTTGCATGGTCAAAGCATGTCCTCCTGGCCCCATTTGGCCAGGAGGTCAGCCACAGCCAGCTGGATCCAAGGTGCCAGCTCTGAGTGGGCAGGGTCCTGGCACTGGCCTCCCTGGCAGGAATTCTGGTGTTCCCTATTGGAAAACTGAAAAATCCCTGATAAAAAAATCCCCAAGTCACTCTTTAAAATACCCCAAAATCCAAGTTCCTCCATAATTAAAACAAAAAAGAGAAAGAGACAGACAGAAACAGTGATCAGTTGGGCAAAGTTTTATTGATATATCTACAGTGTTAAAGCAATTTGGAAGACTACCAGTGTCTCTGTCATAATAATAAAGTGAACTCTAAATACATGTTTCATGAAGACATGAATATATAATTTTGCTGTCCCCCCCCCCAGGGGCTATGGACACCCTCACGGCCTATGGCCCCCCCTCAGGGGTAACAGCCCACCCAACAGAGGCCAAATGGCACCCACAGGGGCTACCACCCCACCCTGAAGGGCCCACATGCCCCACCCTAGTGCCCCGATTGCTGCCCCACCCGACCCCATCCCCCTCCGGCTGCTGCAGTCCCACCCAGCCCTACCCCGCCTTTACCCAGACCCCCCAATGGCTGCCCCGCCCATCCCCATCCCCCACTTACACCCCCAGGTCCCCATGGCTGCCCTGCAACCCCAGGCACTGTCACTTAAAAAAAGAAAAAAAAGAAAAAAGCTGTGGGAGCTCTGGGGCCTCCTGGCAGAGCCCCCCCCCCACCTCCACGGGCAGCACAGGGCAGCAGGGGGCAACAGGGCCTGGGGTGGGGCTGTCCCTCTGCCCTGCACTTTGTGGGCAAGGCCCCAGCGACCCAGACAGCAGCTGAAACTGCCAGTAAATGCCAGGGGGGTGTTAGTTTGTTGTTTTTTTTATTGTGGGGATGGTGGGGTTGGGGGGCAGGGATCAGGGTCCTTGGGGGGCTGGGGCCAGGCAGGAAAGGAATAGGAGGGCTTGGGGGGGCAGGTGGGGGATGGGGTTGTGCAGGGCACAGTTGGGGAGGTCTGGGGAGCAGGCGGAGGATGAGGCCAGGCAGGGCAGGGATCGGAGGGGCTTGCAGGGCAGGCAGGAGGTGGGGCCAGGCAGGAAAGGGATTGGGGGGGCTTGGGGGCAGGCAGGTGGAGCTGGGCAGGGCAGGGAAGGGCTGGGGGAGTGGGCAGGGCCAGTGGGGGTCCCCCCCACAGTCCTCCCCCCTCCTCCAGTCCCCTGACACCTTACTTACCAGCACTGGAGCTCTGCTGCTGGCATGCTGCCTCCACAGGCAGGCAGCGTGCTTCAGCACCAGGGCAAGGCCCAACCACAGAGACGTTCTGGCAGCCAGAGTGTTTCTGTGGAGGACCCAGCCTGCCCCGCTTTTTTTAACTCCATTTTTTTTAGACCCCCTGGATATCCAGAGGTCTAATTTTGCCCTCACGCTGCAAACTTACAGTGGGGGGAACCTTTTACTGTCCCTGCAGCATGCAGCATCTCTAAGGGGCTTAAGACACTGCAAGAGGCACATGTGGGCTTGTCTGGAAGTGCCCCAGAATGGCAAAGAGGAAAAATCTCATTAGACATTATTCAGTCTAATGTATCCATTTGCTTGGTGGGGAGGGAAGAGGTAACACTGCAGGAAGGAAAAAAGAACCTCAATAATTTTCAAAAGTTCAATTTTTTTTATTAATATTATTTTAAAAAAATAAAAATCTCTTAATTTTGAAATGAAAAGAACTTTTGACCATCTCTCTTACTCTGTATCTTTATTCGCTTCTATTTCCTCTACTTCTTCTTTTTTGTATACCATTCAGAGGCACCGATAGGTTTCTCATGGCAGTTAGCCAGGTATATTTCCTAACTCTGAAGCAGGCAAAAAATCAGCCTGAAAAGAATGCACTTCTTCTCTTATGCAGTCAAGAGGAGGTAGTTTCACTAACCCAAAGGGTCAACATGGGGACAAAGAGGAAAGATTAGAGCTATGATAAAGAACTTCTTCCCAACAGGGATTTGTAGCTTGTTATTAAAGCAAGAACTTTTCTGATCTTGCACAAAGTTATTTTCATAAAAGAAAAAATTAAAAGGCAATCCGTGTCTTTATTCTTTGAAGAATCACCACTTTTGGATGGCATCTGACAAAGCAGATTGTTGCCTACAAAAGCTCATGCCTTTGAACCAGTTGGTATACCAGGTGCCACTCTGCCCTACCTTATGCCTGGTCCCAGGCTAACATGGCTAACAACTTCTTTACCCAAATTCAGACAGCAAGAGACAGAAGTCCACAGTAGGTAACAAAAATGGATAGTCCCATTTTTACTAAGGACAAAATTTGTATACGTCACTTCAGAAAATTATTTTTTCCTGAAAAACAAGTCATCACAAACGCATCCCAACTTATCCCAAGTGACAAATGTTATTTGCTCTGCTTATACTGCAGAGAATTAGGAATTGGGCATAACATGTTACCAAATCACTTCCTATCATTTTGCACAAAAACTCTCACACGTATGAATGACGGGGGCCAATGAATATAATTTTAAAAGGCTTTTTGTGGGTGGTACTTTTTGGACCAACTGCATGGCTGGAGGTAGACTT
The DNA here is from genome assembly GCF_030867095.1 of Alligator mississippiensis. Classification (NCBI taxonomy): domain Eukaryota; kingdom Metazoa; phylum Chordata; order Crocodylia; family Alligatoridae; genus Alligator; species Alligator mississippiensis. Next base: position 325,820,091 of record NC_081824.1, read on the forward strand.
AGACAATCTCTTGGGTACCACAGTGATGTTCCTTGGGTCTTGCCTTGCCTCTTGCAACTTCTCTGAACCATCCCAACATCACTTCAATACTACTATAAAGCTAAAAGAGGTGGGTTTTTTCCACCTAGTGTATTACTTAGTATTAAAAGTGTGGGGAGAAAGGAACAGGAAATTCATTCCACTTCTTATTTTAATAGCTAAGTGCTTGCTAATACTGGACACTTATGCAGTTTCTTGTATAGAAATTTTGGTACCAGAACCCAACTACTCAATTTCTCTTTATATTCTCTTTTCTGATGCCCAAAATGCTCATGACACATTTCACTGATTCCTCTAATGATACCATGAAAACACCTTATACATTTAGATCAACCTTCAGTTCAGTTCACAAATGTATTCATGAAAAATCCTGTTGTTCATAAAATCCTGTGCATTCATCCCATATGGAGTGAAAACATGCCTATCCTATTTAATCTGGATGAGACAATACAGTGTGTATACCAAATTATGACTAACATGCTCGCACCATCCTTCTTAAGTCTATTTCAAGCAAAGAAAGCCTACAAATAAAAATTTGCTGTGGGCCATGCACAAACAAGCACCTTTTTATCTAAAATGTAACAGTGAGAGGAAGTAAGGACTAATTCTCTGGTGTATAGAAAGCAGGAAATGCTTCATTTCTGTCCTTAAATGACAGTGACTACAGTCCCTGCTTCCAATATTGCTTGTACATTTTACATTCATCATCATCATCATCATCATCATCATCATCATCATCGGCAGTCCCTCACAGTTGAGGATGATTGCCTTATCTATTGGTCCAAAGTTGACTGACAAAGCCAATCCAGGAGCGACAAGTTCTAATGCAACTCAGGCACATGTTTCCATACAGGATGGGTGCCTCTGGATTCTTGGTTTGGTCCACAACATGCTGTTTCTGCTGCTCCCACTTTTGTCTCCTGTAGTCATTGTAAGGTTTCAAAGTATGAGGTCCTTGCAACATACTCTTCTTCCTTTTGGGCCATCCTGGGCAATAATCTCCCATGAGTTGATGTTGATGCTGTACTTTTTATTGGCCTCGAAGACATCCTTGAAGCTGAGAGAACAAAACTTGCTTTGGGAGTCTGGAATCAGAAATCCAGATGACATGGCCAGCCCAGTGAAGTTGATGTCAGATGGTCATTGCCGCGATGCCTGTGGTGTTTGCTTGTGAAAGGACACTAGCATTGGTGTGTCTGCCTTCCCACTGGATTCAAAAGACTGGTACTTCTCCAACAATTGGAGGTGTCTTCTATACATTTTCCACGTCTCAGTTCTGTGCAGTAGGTAGGGACTACAACTGCTTGATAAACCATGAGCTTGGTTTCAAATCTGATAATGCGATCTTCAAAAACCTGTTTCCTCAGGTTTTCCAAAGGCTGCACCTGAACATTTGAGGAAATGCTGGATTTCTTCATCAATGTCAGCTGCAAGAGATGGCTTCCGAGGTACACAAAATACTCAACATTCTAATTAATTGGAATTAGTATGTGAATCTAATTTCCAGAACTGGGGACTACTCATTAACACCTTGTTGCTGAAGGACCTTAGTTTTCTGAATGTTAAGAGTCAGTCCCATTTTCTTGTATGCCTTGGTAAAGACATCAGTGATTACCTGAGGATCTGTTTTTGATGAACACATACTACAACATCAAACGTACTGGAACTCAATAACTGAGGAAGGAGTAGTTTTGGTTTTGCCTTTGATTCAGCCGAGATTAAACAGTTTACCATCCATTTGGTAGTTTTGCTCCACTCTGACTGGAAGCTTGTTGGTAGTCAGATGTAGTATCTCAGTAAGGAATATCGAGAAGAATGTTGAAGTGATGATGCAGCCTTGCTTAACTCCCATCTTAACCTCAAACGGTTCTGTGATAAATCTGTTACTAAGAACAACCACTGCATACCATCATGGATCAGGCAAAGAAAAGTGATGAATTTCATTGGGTATCCATACCTCAGAAGGACCCTCCAAAGCACTTCTCAGTTGATAGAGTCAAAGGCTTCTGTAACGTCAAAGAAGGCCATAGAGAGAGGTTTACATTGTTCCCGGCACTTTTCCTGCAGCTGGTGAGCAGTGAAGATGATCATGTTGGTATGCCTCTTGATGCCCTAAATTCACACTACGATTCCAGGAGGTGCTCTTCAGTAAGTGGAAAGAAATGGTTCAGGAGGGTTTTCCCCATGATCTTTCCTATGTTGGACAGCAAGGTATTCCCTCTGTAATTTCCACAGTAAGATCTGTCTCTTTTCTTGAAGATTATCACAACCACTGCATCCCTGAAGTCATCTAGGAATTCTTCATCATTCCAGATCCTTAAGATGAAGTCATGGATCTGTGATGTAAGCTCCTTTCCCCCCTGCTTGAAGATTTCAGCAAGGGATTCCATATGCTCCAAAAGCCTTGTCATTCTACATCTGCTTGATGGATTGCCTCACTTTATCAATGGTTGCAGGGATTCCAAGATCATCTCTGAATGGCTGTTGTGGGATGGAATTGAGAACACTCATCTAAAATGGAGTCTTTGTTTGAGAACGTCTTCAAAATGCTCCTTCCAAAGGGCGTTAATGGCTACCCTTTCTTTGATCAGGTCTCCTCCATCCTTAGGTCTCAAGGGGACTGATCCCTAAGTGCTTGAGACAGAGGGCTTTGGTGGCACTAAAGAGACCATGTATATCATAGATGTCAGCGAGATGTTGAATCTCCTTCACCTTGTCTTCCCACCATCTGTTCTTCATATTGCGGGTCCACATTTGGATCTCTGCCTTGGCTTGTTGGCAATTCAGCTTGTTTTGATTGGAGTTGGTATTGTTCTGCCAAGCACAAAAGGCCTTGCACTTGGGTCAATCATCTCTTGGATCTCCCAGTCATTCACATCAAACCAGTCTTGGTGTTTCTTGGCAGAGAATCCAAGTTCCTCTTCATAGGCACTCATGATAGTGGACTTGAAGGCACCCCAAGTGCCGCTGACATTCTCCCACTGTTGTTGATTGGAATTTGCCAATTTTTCATTGAGACATTAGTGGAAGAGGTCTTTTGACTAAGTCCTGGAGTCCTTTGATGCTCACCTTCCGTTGCCATTGCTTCTGCTGCAGCTATCGTTTTGGAGCCAGTTTGAGTGACATAACCAAGTGGATGAGTCGATGATGAGTCCAGCAATCATCAGCTCCCAGCATAGCTCGAGTGATTTGGACATCTTTGCGATCCTGGGCATGAATGATGCCATAGTCAATCAAGTTCAGTGCTTAGATTGTGATTGTTGCCATGATGTCTTGTACCTGTTTATTTGGCAGAACAGGGTGTTAGTGATGGTGAGTCCATGTTCTGCACATTTGGTCAAGAGGAGGATGCCACTGGAGTTAACTTTTCCCACTCCTTCCTTGCGAATAGTTTTGTTCCAGAAGTTCAAGTCTCTTCCGACTCTGGCATTGAAATCATTGAGCAGAATAAGCCTGTCTCCCTCCAGAACATCAGAAAGGAAATGGTCATGGTTGGCATAGAATTCCTCTTTGGTTTCATCATGAGTGTCAAGAATTGAAGCATTTGCACTGATGACAGTGGCATATTGGCTCCCAGACAGTTCGAGATGCAGCGTCACAAGGCGCTCATTAATTATAATAGGAACCTGTTGAGTTGCTTTGTAAGTTAATTCTTAATGGCAAAGCCAACTCCTTGAAGTCAGTATTCTCCTTCCTGTTTATTCTTCCAGCAAAGGATATAGTCGTCTCCTTAATCTTTGAGCTGCCCATCACCCATTCACCAGGTGTCACTCAGTGCAGTGATGTCAAATGTTGTATCACCTGAGTTCTTGTGCCACGATTCTTGTGCAGCACTCTGGGCATTCACTATTAGTAGAGATCTCCATAAATCATGCCAGAAGTGCCTCCTGCAGTGGCTTCTTTAATGGTTTTAATTTTGCTGCTTGACCCTCCCCGCCCCTGATTGGCAGAGGGGCCCCACCAGCTGGGCCATTTGCCTCTGATCACCGGAGAGGCAAAAACCATGGCCAGCAATCAACAGCAAATGGTTTGGCTGGCAGGGCCCCTCTGCCAATTGGTGGGGATAAGCAGTGAAATGAAAAACATTAAAGGAACCACTGTGGGGGGGCCCTTGCAGAGTGATTTACAGAGATCCCTAACTATCAGGACTGTCCATGAGGATCCTGATGTTGCAGGTCCCAAAACTAAACGTGCGTCTTCATTGAGTTTGACTGTAGTAAAGGTTTCATAGTTTCATACTTGGTAGGGTCGGAAGGGACCTGAGCAAATCATCATGTCTGACCCCCTGCCATGGGCAGGAAAGACTGCTGGGGTCAAACAACCCCGGCAAGGTATCTATCTAGCCTCCTTTTAAAGACCCCCAGAGTAGAAGCGAGCACCACTTCCCTTGGAAGTTGGTTCCAGATCCTAACCACTCTGACTGAAGTAGTGCGCCTCCTGATACCTAGCCTGAATCTACTCTCTGTCAACTTATGGCCGTTATTCTTTGTTACTCCCAGTAGTGCTCGGGGGAACAGGGACTCCCCTAATGCCTGCTGGCCTCCCTTGGCCAGTTTATAGATGGTGACCAGATCCCCTCTCAGCCTTCTCTTGTGGAGGCTGAACAGGTTCAGGTCCCATAGCCTCTCCTCATAAGGCCTGCCCTGCTGCCCCCTGATCATGCAAGTGGCCCTCCTCTGGATCCTCTTGATGTTGTCCACATCCCACTTGAAGTGCAGTGCCCAGAACTGGACGCAGTACTCCAACTGCGGCCTGACCAATGTCGCATGGAGGGGGAGGATCACCTCCTTGGACCTGCTTGACATACATCTGTGTATGGTATAGTTAGCCTTTCTGACTGCATCTCCACATTGGCGGTCCATGTTCATCTTGGAGTCTATGACTCCAAGATCCTCTCTGTGCTGACTAGAAGGGAGTTTCCCAGCCTGTAGGTATGCTGCTGGTTCTTTCTCCCTAGGTACAGTACCCTGCACTTGTCAGTATTGAATCCCATCTTATTCTCATCCGCCCACCCCTGTAACCTGTCCAGATCCAATTGCAGCCTGTCCCTCCCTTCTAGCGTGCCCACTTCTCCCCACATGTTAGTGCCATCCACGAATTTGAACAAGGTGCTTTTCACCCTCTCATCCAAGATGCTGATGAAGATATTGAACAGTGCAGGCCTGAGGACCAAGCCCTGGAAGACCCCACTGCCCACATCCCTCCAAGCTGAAAATGACCCATCTAACACCACTTTCTGGGAGCAGCCCTCTAGCCAATTAGCAACCCATCTGACTGTGTAGGCATCGACACCACTATCTCCTAATTTTTTAACAAAAATGGGGTGAGAGACAGTGTCGAAGGCCTTCCTAAAGTCTAGAAAGACTATGTCCACCGTGATACCTACATCCAAGATTTTGTGACCTGGTCATAGAAGGCCACCAGGTTGGTCTGACAGGACCTGCCTCTAATGAACCCATGTTGGTTGCCCCTAAACATACACTCCCCTTCTTGCCCCTCGCAGATGTGCACCTGGATAATTTTCTCAGGTGACCTCACTATATGCAGTTATCAAGTCAGGTAAAAGGGAGGTAGACTATGTTTACAGCACCTTTTCTAGTCCTCTACCCATGTGGGGTGAGCAGAGTGGATCCTGAAGAGGGCTATTCAGTCACAGTTACAGCTACTGAATTGCACTCTTGCCTCATCATGTAGCAGTAGACAGAGAAATGGCTAATACAACAGCATTCCTTTAGCAAAAGTCAGAGTGGTGATTGGAAAACCACTCCTCTTTTCCAAAAGCCCTCACTCCTCTGGGATTCACAGTACCCCTTCTTATTTATTATATCTACATGAGCCTCCAAGGAAAGGGAATAAGACACTATGGGGCTCAGCTGCTAACAACTTATGAAGAACATATATACTAACGCTTAATATTTTTAATTATCAACTGACAACTGTTGCTAAATTCCAGAACCCCTGCAAAAAATTCAATGCTTAAAAAACAGTTTCCTTAAAATGAAGACAGAAAAGACTTAAAGTGAAGTTACCTGAAAAGGGATATGCTTTGAAGAACTAGTAAAGACAGTCTCCTTTTACTAAGGGCATAGGGACCCCGATCAAAGCAGTAGGAAGCCTCAAAGTCCTGTCTGATTTCTCACTAACCTTGCAGGACAAAGATACATCATTATCTTAAAAACCTGCCTTTCACCCTCAATCTTGCTAGGAATTGTTGTCCTGGAAGAGGACCTAGATTCATAGATTTATCACCTTAAGACTGAATTGCTGGCAATAATAATTTCTGAAGCAGATCATAATGGCTATGCATAGACTCTAAGGTCTCCACTGTACAAAGAAAAGAGCATCCAACCCACATCACTACACTTAAGGCAAACTTTCAACTAACAAACTACTAACATAATTATACTCCTCTGAACAATGAAGATTAAAAAGTTCAGGACAAAGTTCTGGCACAGCATGTTCTTGATAGAAGAAATCCAGTTAAGACAAACTTTCAGATCACCTCAGGTAAATCCAAAGTCTGATCATGTTTAGGAAATATATGCAAGGCACTCTGTTTGAAAAAACCTTTTCACCAAATTAATGACTTTCCCAAAATTGATAGTCCTTATAAATTTTACCCATTAATCTCCTATTAACTTAGCTTTAAAAAAATTATTAAACAGAAAAAACTGAAAATGCAAATCCTAATCAAATCAACAAAGTAGTTACAGCAAGTCTATGGAGACCACTAAGGACTTCACTATTGCTAGTGAATTTACATGGGAAACATTTGGATAAGTAGAAGTATAAAACCAAATCAAGCAGACACTGTGCAAATCTTATTTGGATTGTATGAAGAAGTTATCTTAAGAGTTAACCTCATGAGTGACACAGGTGAAGGTTTGTCCTGCAAGATGATCATCCATTCACATATGCTGCATATGTACTCCATGCTACACATTTGCAAGCACCTATAAGTTTTTAATTGTTAGTGAAAAAGCCAATGCTGAAGTATTCAGCATTGGACATACTAAATATATGCAAAGCCAAGATGGACTATGTTATTCCACATTACAAACATAAAACCTAAATAATATGACTCTATTTGATTCACAACAATATTATGAACCAGGATACTCCAGGGTGCTTTCTGTGTGCAATAACTGGGTCTGAAATTGAAGTAATTATTAAGTATTTTTGTAAACTACAATTGTTCATGTTATTTTCTAAAAGAGGAGTATTATGCATTTTTCAAGTGAACTGTAAGCAGTTTGGGACAATTATACACTGCATGCCCCAAACAGCAAACCAATTCAAACTGGATTTACTGCTTGGAAGTTTTAAATATACAGTACAACTCTGGAGCAACAGTAACAAGAGCTTGGTATGTTGCTTCATGAATCAAGATGGGATCAGATACCAAAAAACTGAAGGAAAATCATGTATTTTCTTCAGTTCTCTGAAGTAACTCTGAAAATGTCTCTTTTTATTACCTCCAAATTCTGCTCACATATACAAGTTCTTTGTCCACATGAAATGAAAACTATTTAGAATAGATATTGCTAGGAAGAAAAAACCCACTACCTTTACAACCAGAGCTTAACTGAATACACACACACTTACAGAGAGATATAGCGTCCTTTGGAGATGGATCTAAAATGTGGAAGAGGACAAAAGAAAGGAATATAATGTACGTTATGGTACTCTCTTTCTAGTCCCCTGAAGATAAAAGTATATAAAAATGTAGCTATTGACTTTTACTCAACAGAAAAAAAATAGTATTCCAGCTAGGTGAGAATGGGAAGGTTTTACTATGAAAGGCAGCCAAGCTTGGGATTACATGCATTTTCATCAGTTCCACAGAATCAAGGGACTATTTATCAACTGCACTAGTCTTCCAGGAATTTAGAGTAACTGCCCTGGAAAAACCAAGGGGAAAAGCAATAATAAAAGTATACCATTTTGAGACACAACCTCTGAAATAAGAATTGATTTCTTTTATAAAATCACAGTGATGGCAAACTAAATAAAATCTAAAAATTCTTGAATTCCATTATTTCAACTGAAAAGCTACCACAGTACAGAGAGGTCTGATATGTGCCAAGTAGTTACTGAACACACTAACTAATAGATTAGTGGAGAAGATACTGATGTAATAGTCAGTTTGGATATATTTTAGAACACTTTTAAAAGATTTAAGTTAGAGGCTTCTTCACATGTGAACTACAAAAACCAGGATAATGAATGGTACACAAAACAAAACAAAGAGCATGCAAACAACACAAAAAGCGTGCAAACAAAACAAAACAAACACACACACATGCACGTACATGATAGGGATTAAGTTGTGTGATACCAATTAAAATATTAGCATGAATACTTCAACAAATAACCAATAAAAACATTATTTTTGTGCATCTTGGTAGGTTCTTTCAGGTTTGATATTATATGGCATAATGGAAAACATGCGTTAATATATTTGTATTTCAATTTCATGGGAAAAAGTAGTAAATTTGCCTCGCACCAAGGAAGTCTCACAAGAACCTTTCAGAATATGAAAACTATAATTACAATACCGAATCCTACAAATCACATTTTTGTTAGACTGTTTTAACTGTTATTTAGTTCCACTGAGAAACTACTAAATGGTCCATCAACATTAATGAGTCACTGCCAGTTTGCCATCACCCATAACACTGGGAACGTACATGATACATTTTAGTTTGTAATTTTATTTTATTTTTAACAATTAATATAATATTGCAACATATATTACTATTCACCAACAATACTAAAATTGTATGGCGGTCTATCAGCGAGAAGATAATATCCTCCATTCCCTTCACACTATTGTTAACTTTCAAAATTACTTATTCTAAAATGACCAAAAATGCTAAATAAAAACTTTCATGTAAAGTCTATTGATCACCTTTTAGCCACTATCTAAAAAGAAAACAAAACTAATGGAGACTTGTGGGATTTAAGCCAACTGATGTAATGTAGGTAAAATAATGATATTGATTTTTTTCTCCCAAACATCTATAGTTTTATTTAATGAAAAGACAGCAAAGAGTAATAGGAAAATGTATTACAGAACTGGAAGCTTGTAAATTCAAGTAAGAATGCTCCCTGAAGTCTATTTAACAAATAAAATTAAGGAAGTATTATCATTATTTTTTCCTTTAGTGTTCAGTACTTCACATGTCATGCCATCTATAGAGTTCTAACTAACAAATGAAGTTCTGGGGTCATAATTTATTATGTGCAGGTTATTCCTAACTAGTGACTATGCCCTCATTGTGACAATTCATGTAGCTAACTGACTTCAGTCAGGCATTCATAAAGGGTTTTTCATGCCACAGAAGCCAGAAAATAAATATCCATATATGGCATGATTATAATGCAAGCTTATTGAACATATAGCTTTTTGGGAAAGAGCTACAGAAAACCTGTGATAATCTTTGAGGCTGGACATTCATTGCTCAGTCTTCAATAAAAAACTTGCTTTTCCTCACAAGACAGTGTCATTGTAACAGTTCTGTTCTGAACAAAATCTAAATGCAGTATCACCTTACTCAAAATAACCTTTATTTTCCTAAATTAAATGAGGATATAGAGCCATAACCAACTAGGCCAAACTCAGAATCACAGAAAGAAAAAATTCAAAAGGAAATCTTTCAGTTCCACTTCCCCATCCACAGATAGCAAAGCTCCATTAGCTGAATCCATTTATTAGATTATTTTTACAGTGGTTTTGATCACTGTCCTTTTTGAAGCATGAATAGGCCTCTGTGGGTTAATAGGCAGAGAATTACTAAACAATCAGCCTTTTTTAACAACTCTCTCCCCCCATCCTCAGGGAAAGCAAACCTCTAATTGAAATATTTTTGGCAGGTGAATTAAGGCAAATTATGCTCTATTCTTTTCAGTTCTCTTATAACACATGCTCTTCGACCCAAGATTGCATGTTGCAGAAGTCCCACGTGAAATTATTTTTTTCTGCTGTTTTAGCAATTGAAGGGGGGGGGGGAGATGCCATACAATTAGAACACCAAATCCTAGGACAATTCTATAAATGTTATCCTTTAATTCTGCAAGCAAATAATCTGTTACAGTGAAGACATCCTTTGCTCTTTGGCAAAGGAAAAAACTAGGGATATCTTTCCTAAAAGTACAAAACAAACTAAGGAATATGATAGTGAGTAAAGAAATTCAGCCATTCTCTCTCATCAAGAATATCACCATTTCAGTGTCCTTCTGGGGAAATATAGGGAATAGCATAAAATACCAAGAAACATACCCAGTGGTATTATTAGTCTTATGGAATCTGTACTTAAAACTTGAAAACTGCAATTACGAATTCTAATTACATTACTATGCACTGCAGGAAAGTGTTTCTAGTAGTATAAAATATTCTTTTACTATAAGATGCCTAAAGCTGCATTACAAGTGAGCCTTCATTTCAGCTGCCATTTTGACACTGGTACATCTGGCAATCAGCATTTTAAAAAATCAGGTATTGATATCAAAAACAAATCTAATTTCATTGACTAGAACATACAGACCTTCATAAAAGGTCTTCTCACACACACTAAGAAATACCCATAATGTTTTAATCTTTCTTTTCATTTAATGCATCTGTCTGGATCTTTGGTTCCCCTATTCTGTGCAAACAAAACACTCTACTTCTTCCGCCATTATTTATTACATTCCCCTTATATTTCATTCCCTTCTGTCTTAAAATATAAAAGGGCCTCTTCAAGTATTAAAGGAGACCAGCCCAGTGCTACACTTTTGAGGGTGACTTAAGGAAAAATCTGTCAAGGGACAAATAATCCCTCTCTCTGGCCACATCCAGATGAGTATGGCCATGCAGTATGTGGCACCACAGACCTGCCTATGGCAACATACACTACACATGCAGGTGTTCTCTGCACTGAAAGATAGCAGCACGAGGAGGGGGGTGGGGGGGTTGACCCTGTGAAATCCTGGGATCAAAAGAACCTGGGCAAAAAATTAGGGCAGCATATGGGGGAGGCAGGGGAGGGCAGGGGCAGCATGTGCTACTCAAAAGTAGAGCATAGCCAGCCAGAGCCACGCTTTGGCTGCTGGCCAGGGTCCAAGTGGTAGGATCACTGCAGCTCCCAGAGGCCCCCAGGACTCCAGGTAAGTTCACTGGGGCCAGCACAGTTGCTGGCCCCAGCTGCCCCTACCCCACCCTGCAGTACACCAGAGGGTACGAGGCACACACATTCCCCAGGAACAAGTAGCAGCGGCACAAGGTGTGCCACTGCTTGTCTGCAGAGAAAAACTTCCATGCTCATGTGGATGAGGCCTCTGAGTTGTTTGCTCCACTTCACATGATTCCCCATCTACCCCTGGGTACATCTACATGAACAACTAATGCTCAGAAAGCTTACTGCACAGTAGAGTACTGTACAATAAGTTTTCTTTGAGTGGAAGACTACACATGCTCCCAATGGGAACAGTTCAAGACAGGGATACTCCTGCCCTGATCTGTTACTATATGGCAGCCTGGGGGAGCTCTAGGCTCCTCCTGGTGCCAGCCCTGGGCTGGCAGGGGGCACTGGTGTCAGGCCTGGGCTCCAGGGCTAAGTACAGCAGTTACACATACACTGGTTTAAGTGATCAGAAACTGGTTTAAACTTGTACTAAAACAGAAGCTTGGTGCACATAAACCAGTTTCAAAATGGCTGAAAGTGGTTTAAGATAAACCTGGTTGAATGTAGTATCAGACTTAACTGATTTGGGTCAAACAGGTTTATGAAACTTTTGTCCCAGACCCCTTCCTGGCTCAAGTTAAATCACAGTCCCTCAGCATCCCAACATGCTTTCTAGCCCTGGGCTGGGCTGTGCTGTTTGCTCCAGAAAGCAGGGCTGGCCCCACCCCTCTGATCCCTAGCTGGAGTAGTGAGGCCTGGCTAGCAAGGGAGGGAGGGGGGAGAAGTCCAGCTGTGGATGCAGTCCAGTCTACGGAGGGCAGGGGGTTGGGACTGCCCCCAGGCAAACCCTGGCTGAGGTCTGGGGCCAGGGCAGGGGCGTTAAACACTTCTTCCTCTTTCAAACTTACTGCTGGCTGTGACTGTAGACTACAAATCCCAGAGGCACGTGGAAGCAGGAAGAAGTGACAAGCAACCCTGCAAAGTCATGCTGATGTGATATTGGACTACAAATCCCAGAGACATCAGGCGCACCAGGAAGAGGAAGCAAACACACAGTTCATATTGGCTACATGCCAGACAGCCAGCTTCTGGCCTGAGCCACTACAGGCATGTGGCTGCATTTCCTGAATGAAAGGTAAAGGTCTGTTCACTTCTGTTTCAATTTAATCTCTGCATCTTAGACTAACCTGCAAAAACTGAATTAAGTCAAAAAGCCCAAGGCTGAATGTCTGTACTTAGCCCAGGGGGTAAGAGGAGCTGTCCTATCTCTGGGGCAGCTGCCTCAAACCCTGCAGCTCTGCCCTGGACAGCTGCCTGCTGCCCAATCCCTGCTCTGATTGCGGAGCTGGGCTGGGACAATGTTTGCTGCCCCCGCAGCAGGCAGCTCCCAGCCCAGTTCCAGTTAGCCTGAGTAGCAGAGGCGGGAGAACTATCTCCTCCCCCAGGAGCTTCCTGCTGCCAGGGCGGGCTCTGATCTCGGAGCCCGGGCAGAATAATTTCCCCCTGCTCCAGCAGCAAGCAGCTCTTGGCCCCAGCTCCATGACTGTAGTCATGGCTCCCTGCCCCCTGACAGCTGCCTGCTACCAGGGCAAGCTCCAATTTTGGAGCCCAAGCCAGGACAATGTAATTGTCCAACATTGGACACTGACAGGCTCCAAGACTGGAGCCTGCCCTGGCAGTAGGCAGCTGCCAGGGACAAGGAACACTCTCCCAGATCCCACTCTGATCGCAGAGCCACGATGGGGACTGCCAGCTGCCAAGGGAGGGGAACATTGGTCCTACCCAAGCTTCAAAACAGGAACTATCCCTGGCATCAGGCAGCTCCCAGGGGAGGGGATTGTTCTTCCACCCCCTGCTGCCTGGGCTGACCTGGAGCAATCTGTTCCCACTCAAGTGTCTAACTTTGTGATACTGTGCAGTAAATCTAACACCTGTATTTACACAGTAGACTGATCTACTGCACAGTAGCTCCTGCACACGGTTACATAGTGACACTTTACTGAGCAGTAGATTAGTCTACTGTGCAGTAAAGCACCTCATGTAGATACAACCCATCACCTGTGTTGCTTCCTAAGCTAGATCCATAAGAGAAGTATTGAAGTGTTTTCTCCCTCCATGTACATCCATCCCCCAGCCTCTCAGGCCTATTTTACTGTTTTACCCTTCCAGCTACACTCCTTGGTATGCAGATTTTACAGTTGGGCCCTCCAAATAATAAACAACTATTTTACATTCACACCTTACCACTTTCAGAACTGGTGCTTAAGGAAAATGCTGGACATTGCACCTAACTAGTAGGAACATTTCAGGGGCCATAGAGGCTTACATGGGAAACAGCTCACTGCATATTCCCCCCTAGATCATGGGAAAGATCTCTCTCTCTGGTGAACCTCTCAGTCACCTTCAGAACTGCGTCAGATTTGCTCCCTACTTGAGGCACCTCTTTCCTCACTAAGAATGTTTCTGCATTTCAGTGGAAGATGAGAAAATGACCGCCTTATTCTAAATAGTCAACTAGCATGTAACTCCTTGTGAAATTGTTAAAATTTCTGAAGAATTTAAGTAGCGATTACATTCACGAAGTGTTTCAAACAAAGATTTTTTATTCTGCAGTGTGATCATTTTTCCCAGTTTCCAACTAAACCAGGAAAGCTGCTTACATTAACGGAGTCTGACTGCATATTCAATATACACCTGCAAAGACTATGCAATCTGTGCTTGCATTTAAATAGCTTTGAGACAATCAAATGAAACCCTAATAGCAGGTGAGACATACTGTGGTTTTGAATGAATATTGGCTGTGGGTTTAAACACTAGGAAGACAGAGATTTTCCATTTACAAAAATAAATGACACTACACTGGGAAAATTATAAGTTGTAGAAAGCTGGGAATTTGAACTGAAAGCTTATTATGACAGAAATTTCTTTCCTTTTTTTTTTTAAACCAGATTTATGGCAAGAGATAAATAAGTAGCTATGTAAATTATTTCAATTTGGAACGTAGAAAGATGTGCTGCAGCAAATATAAATAAATAGCATGCTGCTAAGCTCCAAGACAGGAACTCAGGAAAATCAAAACTCTTTTCTCTATGCAGAGGTCACAGCAGTCAATTGAATTGTTACAATATTCTTCGGTCACAAGAATTATGTTAATGGCATACACGGTGTGGTGAATACTATGAGTGCTAGGTTTTAATAAAACAAGAATATTCTTATTTTTTAAAACGATAAAGAAACCGCACTGTTTTGTTTCCTTTTCCTTAATATTCTTCTTTGAACTTCATATAGCTCTCCTTTCCTTGAAAGATGTCTGGAAGCCTTGCAATTTAAAGCTGACCCTTTACAAAGATTAAAGTCTTGTCTTCAAATCATATCAGAAATGACCATTTTTTAATACTAGGGCTCTAAAATATTGCCTTTTTTTCTCTCTAAGATTTAATGCTACAATTACAGACTGTTGATACAAAAAATCTCTGTGAAGCTTGCTAGAGAGAGAAAACTTGAGGTAGTATGGGGTGATAAACAGTGAATAATACCCCATTATGATACCCTTCTTTATCATTGGTAAGAAAGTCTGATCTAATATGTTCTTGAATGGAATTTGGGACTCCTGGGTTCTATACATCCACTCTCAGCCACCTAATTTGTGATCATAATCAAGGCACTTAATTTTCTGTTCCTTTATTTGCCCATCTGTAAAACGGATACAACAGGACAACTGATCAGTCAGTCAGCTCACTGTTCTGAGATTGATGTGTCTGCAACACATAAGGGCTAAGCCTGAGGCTGAATTGATTCAGTCTTTGCAAGTTAGTCTAAGCTACAAAGATTGAACTAATAAGCAAATACAGACATTCACTTTTGATTCAGGAAATGCAGCCACATGCCTACAGTGACTCGAGACAGAAGTTGGGGGGGGGGGGGGGAAATGGAGGAGGGAGGGGGAAATGCAGCCAGCATGGGCTGTGTGTTTGCTTTGTCTTCCAGCTGCCCCCGAAGTCTCTGGGATTTGCAGTCCACAATCACAGCAGCAGGACTCTGCAGGGTTGCTCATCACTTCCTCCTCCTGCTTCCAGGTGCAGATAGCACAGCCCAGTCCAGTCCAGGGCTGCAAAGCATCCTGGGATGCTGGGGGACTCTGATTTAATTTGAACCAGGAAGGAGTCTGGGACAGAAGTTTCATAAACCAGTTTAACCTAAATCAGTTAAGTCTGATACTATATTCAACTAGGTTTATCTTAAACCAGTTTCAGCCATTTTGGAACTGGTTTATATGCACAGACACCCACTCAGCTTTCCCCACTTAAAGAAAGGCACTTGAAAATCTTGGAGCAACACTCTAAGTGAAGATAGGGTTCCCTGCTTATAAAGACCCATCCCAGGATCTCCAGGGGCAGTCTCCATAAGTGGAGATAGCCTGTATGGGTCTCAGAGTGGAAGCATGGAACCCCAGGAATCTCTGGCACCCTGTGCCTCCACACTAGGACCTGCTTACCCAGACCCACCTCCAGAATCTCCAGGGGCCTTCTCGGTAAGTTGGGCTTTCCCCATTTAATTCAGCAATATCTATTTCTAATCTCAGAGAGGCATTTTCTCAAAGTTACATAGGGTAGGAATAAATTTGGTGACAGCCTTCAGAACAGTGATGAAACTCCAGGGGCCTTTTGGGTAAGTTGAGAAAGTCAGGCTTTCCCCATTTACCCAGACAGGTTTCTGGAGATCCTAAGGGCAGGTCTGGGTAATCAGGGAAAGCCCCATCTTTCCCAGTTACCCAGCTGGATCTCCAGAGATCCCAGGATGCAGGTCTGGGTAAATGGAGAAACCACTTCCTGAGATCTACCCTGAAAATCTCACACAAATCTGGGTAAGCAAGGAAAGCCCCACTTTCCTTTTTTACCATATCAGGTCCACAGAGATTCTAGGGGTGGTTGTCAAAAAGTGGGGAAAGCCCGTCTTTCCCTGTTTACCCAGACAGGTCTCCAGAGACCCTGGGGACGTGTCTGGGTAAGTGGTGGAAGTCTGAGTCCCCCCACTTACCTAGACCTTCCCTGGGATCTCCAGGGACACTTCTGACTAAGTGGGGAAAGCTGAATAGGCACTCTCAGGACTTGAAGGGTTTGATCATGCCAAGGAATTACCAGGATTCACAGGACATGGCCCCTCAAGCCCCGCTAGAGAATATATTGCCCATTTTGAAACACTGAATTATTGTAGATAACATTCAATATTGTCTTTTTGTTACTTTTGAGATATGTAGTATGCAAAACAAGAAAAGTAGAGTGCTGATTTTAAAATATCTATTCCAGGCTTCTGAGCTATCCTGCATGCACACCCACTGCTCCTTCCTCCTTCAGATCTCAAAACAAGCTCCTTCAGAGACATCTGGCACACCTCTAAATCCACTTGTGGTGTTCCTAAGTGCTTTTCACCCTCCTTATTTCACTATTATGTTTAACAAATTATGTTTAACACCTAGTTTAAGAGGAACATTGATATACATATTTTTTTTTACCTCCCATTCTTTACATTCAGAATGTGAATATATTTAAGCGGCTTCAATTTTTTTTTCTTACTAAAGGGACAGTATCTCTCTGCCCAGCAAGAGCAAAACTTACCAGACTGGGAAGCTGCCCTTTGAATTCCCATAAATAGAAATGCTCACCCATAATTTAACTTATCTATCACACAGCCAATTCCTTAATATTCACCAATTCAATGCAAATTTAAGAGCAAACTCTTACATGTGTAAATTTTGACCTCAGCTGACAGAAGCATAAAGACAGGCTCTCACCTCTTTACATCTAAACCCAAAATGATTGCTAAATGCCCTTCCCATAATACTGGGGTAGTAAGCATCAAAATAGTTCTCAAAGGATAGAATATTCTGTATTGCTAAAGACATGTGGCCACAGCGATGTTAAAAATCACCCAGAAGTATTGCGTTACATTACTTATGAGATAAGTTTTAATTTATAAACTAAACGATGGAGGCACCTAAGGAGACTTTCACTGAAGGTTGTACTGAAGACTATACAATGGTTGGGAAGATTAGGGGCCTTGATGCATTTAAGATGCCACTTAAGATACAATTATTGCTTTGCATTAAAGTGTGTTGTTTTAAAATTATGTAAAATATGTATCAGCTAGTAAAAGAAAAACAGCACAGACTAGTATAGAAAGGCATTATTTTGCACTCATTGCTATACTAGAGATTTGCAGTAAGGAAACAATTCCCAAGAATGTCTAAAATCAAAATGCATATTGAAAGTTTTCCCACATAAGTCCCTGGGCCAAATGTGGATGAATCAGCTCCTTTAAGGAAATTCTTTCATATAATATCTATAAGGCAGTCCCAACATACATTTCTTATATCAGGAAGAAGCAGCCCAAAAGGAATGGAAGTCCCAAAATAAAAGCCCTTTTGATAAAACTTGGTCAATGAACTGCTGTGTGCTATAAAAGGGGGAGGGAAATCAGAGAGCCACTGATTTACAGCACAGCACCATTAGAACTGAATGCAAAAGGAAAGAATAATAGAGCACACATTTTTACAAAGAGGTTTTGTCAGAGGTGGTGTATTTATGTTTCTTAGACAAATTACATATTTTGGAAAGGCTGACAAGCCCCAATTATAGAAAGACAGACCTATATTGTTTCAAGACACAGCAAATGCTTTCTTTGCAAATTATTTTAAACTCCAATGGTGATCACCTCCTTTGTAAAAAACGGATCACATGTGCTAGCTCCACCCTCCATATAAAGGCAAAAGTTGTAAAACACTTTCCCAAAGGCAATTAATAAGCACAGCATTAATTTATATTAATATAACATCCTGAAATATATTTAGAGCTATACAGTATGTCTTGTTCTCCTACTTGTAGTCTTAAGTGAGCAATAAGAACCTGACTAAAAGAACATTTCTAAATACAAAGGATTTTTTCAGCCTCCAATTTAAGATTAGGTCCTGCCATGTACAGGTTGAACATTCATCTTTTTAACTTGTACCAAAATTCTGTGCATAGGCTTTCTGTGAAGCAGAAAACAATATTCTGAAAAACTTATAGCATCACAGTTCCTTGAAGAATTCATAACAGAATTGAAAGGTCCAGTTTCTAAAATGCAATTCTTGTGCTTTAACCACATTTGTACCTAATGTCTAAATGCCATTTTTATATTTTTCAATTATGCAGTAACAAAGGCCACATCTAGTTTCTTCTTGCATTAAGCGAGCCAAAAATCAATTCATTTAAAATGTACATTTAGAGTAGGAGGATTCACAATTTCAAGCATACTGATAACTAGCTTGAATATTAACCTAATGTGAGCTATCAAGATATACCATAAATGTCACTGATAATCCTATAATTTAAAGTGAGAAGACAAAGTGATCTGATGATACTACAACAGTGCCAACTGCATTAATAAATGACAGAAAACAGATTTAGAAGCAACCCTAAATTGAGATACTGTTTCTCATCTTGTTCTTCAAGCAGCCTTTTATTTGGTGTGACTGCACAGTCATGGTCTACGACTGGGGCTCTTTTGCTTTAATAGAATACAAATTAATAATAAAATAAGTTGTTGGGATATGTATCACCTGAAACTAGTGCCAGATACTTTGCAAGCTGATTACTGGAGTGATATTTAATCCACCCATATTTAGGGGAAACTACACAAGCTTATCTCTGTCTTCTACCAGTTTATACATTACATGAACCTGCAATTCCACAAAACATGACAACTTACCTAAGATAATAAACCTTGGCCTATACAGTAACTAAATGCTGCTGGAAACAGTAGTGGAAATTCACAGTCAACTGAAAATGCCTCTTTTAACATCCATGACATGAAATAAACTGCAAGTGTGGCAACTGAAGGCAAACCTATTCTGTACCTATTGTAACTGATGCCTTACTATTTACAGGTTTTATAGGTTTTGTTTCACTTGGTTGTTAGCAGTTTCTAATCCGGAACAAGTGTAGCTGGTGATAAACTTTCAAATTTAATTCTGTAAATGAGAAAGTTTGTCACAGCCAGGTAGGGAGACTACTTAAAACCCATCATATAAGAGACAAACATCCCCCAAAACCATAGGTATCCTTAAAATATTATGGTAATATTGGAGTGATGTTGTAGCCATGATAATCCAGGAAATATGAGACACCAGGTCTTCTATAGGTGGTATTTTTACCAGCCCAATTGCATGGTTGGGATAAACTTAGATAAACCTTCAAAAGTAGTGCATTATTCTTCAGGTTTGAGGAAAAAACAGTGTTCAGTCCTCAGACTTGAAGAATGCACTGCATTCAAACACGTGTCAAACTCTTATCCCAAACCATGCAATTGGTCAGATAAAAATATATCGGCCACAAAAATCCCTGCCTCTTGCTTAAAATACTGTTATTTTACTTCCAGACGCTTGATCATTAAGGCCCTAGTCAGATATAACATTTGAAGTGCTTCAAATGCCTTGGAAACATTTCAAAAGGGGAGCAGGCAGATGTACACTTCCCTATGAAGTACTCTAAAAATGACGAAAGAGCTTCAAAAACACCCCTGGATCAAGCAGCAACTTATGTGAAGTTTCTCCAGCTTTGTGTGTTCACTCCATGGAGTGCACCTTCAGTCTTCCAGTTCCAGCTGAAGGCTATGAGGCCCTTGGTCTTCATGGTTCAGAGGGGAAAGCAGAAGCTGGCATTTGGCCATCTTTGGCCATTCCCAGAGCCTTTGCCAACCAAGCAATTGGTCTTGCTTGGTTCCTGTGCTTCAGAACCACAGAACTAAACTGCAAGTCAAGTGCACAGAGTGCTTAGTTTGCCCTAACCTGCTCTTACCTCCCAGGGGGAGGAGCAGAGCCACAGGAGTGATCCACTACCCCCTGGCTGGAGAACATGCTGCCATACACAGTCGCGGTAATATTAAACATGCTCCAGCCAGGGTGCTGCTCGTCTGTTCCTGTCCAGAAGTGCTCTGAATTCAAAGCACTGTGAATGGGAACAGAATTTGGAGCACTTCAAATATTCATTGTCTATAGTACAAACACAGACACCCCCTCCAACCCCCCCCCCCCCAAAAATCAGGCTACACTTCCTGCCAAAGAGTTCTGAATTAATTAGGAGCAGACTCTATTCTAATCTCATAAAGAAAACTACTTAGTATGTAGATTCATGCTCACCTTGAGCTATACTAACATACTGCCCCCTTGCCTTTATTTTATTTTCTTCATTTTAATAAACAGATATTGTTGGCTACAAGACTTCAGAGGCAAGGATATAGGCCACAGTAAAATTAAAACGAGGAGTGCTGTCAGTATAACCTGAGCTAATTTCAGCAATAAAAGCAAAATATTTTAGGATTTGTCAAACCCAGAGATGAATGTTTAGAATGGAACTAGCAGGAACACAAAATTACTCCTTCCTAATAAAACTTTTTACTACAGACCTGGTACATAATTTTGACTACCATCTTGTCTTTTTCATCCCATCCATTTCACAATTTTAAGCACCTACAAGCAAAGTAGAAATAATGTTTTCCTAGCATTCAGCAGCTGAAACAAATAATAAATGTTAGTAGTTGTAGTGACAGTAGCCATTACAACCAGAACAGAATTGACACAAATTAAAAGGCATTGTTGACCCTCAGTGCATTAATTCCATGACTTAAAGCCAGATTTTCAACCCCCTGCACACACACTTCTCATGGCAGATTTTTTACGTAGTCTACAACTTGGGAGTCTAACATCCAGAAACTAAGATATACAGGCAAAAGTGCTAGTAATTGCAAAACCATATACTTCCAGGAACACTTTATTTTCCCTGTATTGAGATACTTGTGCTAAATGTGACTAAGTTTATCAGTTTATCTTTTAACATTTTATGAAAAATCAAACTCCATGGCAGACAAACCCAGGAAATATTTTCTTAGTGAATTCCAGACTAGATAATACAAAAGTACATATATTATACAAAAATGTATTGCTTCTATTTAGTATCACAACAAAGGAGCTGTATTCACTGAGGTCTGACATAAATGTCAGCTACAGTATTTTTATAATTTTCCCATGAAAAACAGGGTTTATAGCAGTTAAGTATCCCAGGTAAATATCAAAACAAAAAAGTAGTTTAACAGTGTTTAGTAAAGTTCTTTATAAGGATACTGCAGTCAAAAACTTTTCAAGCACATGTCACACAGGTATTTATGACAACTCTCTTTGACAGGAGGTAACAGGTAATGTTAACTACTCAAAATTATATCCACACAGGTGGTGACTGCTGAGATAACGAATTCTACCCGAAGGCCTGATTCTAATTTAACAGAACCTTAAAACCATAAAAGCTTGTGTCTTGGATTTAGCTGAACATTTAAAACATGAATGTGGGAAAATACACCTCCCTGACCATAAACTGTAATGGTAACCTTATAAGTGTTTAAAAACAAAAAACAACCCCCCCCCCCCCCCAAAAAAAACCCACCTTAAATAGTGCATTTCCTCTTCCTCAGGAGATCCTCCAGGCAAACTAGAAGAGATCAAATGTGGCATTCCTATTTACCTCTAAAACTTTGGACAGCAAACTTTCTAAAACTATAAGTAGACCTTTCATGATAAACATACCACTATTTGCTCAGGCATTTAGTAAACCAGGTTAAGCTTCACTTAGAGGCAGTCTGAGTATTAAAATAAGATATATAGCAGCCTATCTGATTCTGAAAGTTATTTTTCTACTTATTATAAATTACCCTGTTGGGAAGGAAGGAATATAAATCAAATAAATAAATAAATAAATAAATAAATAAATGAGGGAAAAGCCCCCAAACCAAGCCATTTCTTAAACATACTTAAACTGCATGTCATAACCCCTTTATCAGAAGCTAGTGCTAGACAGTAGGGCTGTGTGAAGCTTCGGGTGCTGATTTGATTCGGAGGAGATTCAGCCCAATTCAGTGGCTGAATCTCCAAATCTGAATAGAATCAGGGGACCAATAAAAGGTCCAAATTGATTTGAAGCTCTCCGAATCGATTCAGAAAAGATTCAGAGAGCTTTGATGATTCGGGCAGTCCCCACCCACTGCAGCAGGTAGCTGGAGCTGAACTCAGAGCTGGTAAGTAGGAGGGGGGGGAGGGGAGGCTGGAGGAGGGGGGAAGAGACCATGGGGGGACCCCTGCCAGGCCTCAACCCCCACCCACTCCCCCAGCATCCACCATGGCTGTTCCACCCACCCCAGCTCCCGGTGCTTTAAAAAAAGCCCTTACCGAGTGTTGCCCAGGTGATCCCCGTGGGGATGCTGAATAGGGGGGGCTCTGCCATGAACCCCCTGAGCCCCTCCACTCTCCCAGCCCCCTATGGTTGCCCTGCCTGTTCTAGCTCCAGCCCTTTAAGAAAGAAAAAAAACCCAACCCCCCCCCGAACTCACCAGTTCCTGCAGTGGCCTCAGGGTTTTGGGGGGGCTCATGGAAGAGCCCCCCCATGCAGCGTGGGGCAGCAGGGATCACATCTTGCAAGCAGGAATCAGTGAACCGGGGGGGGGTGTTGTTTTTGTTTTTTCTTAAAGGGCTGGGACAGCAGGAGGGGTCAGGGGGCTCATGCAGAGCCTCCCACACAGTGCAGGGCAGTGGGGAGCAGCAGGAATTTCCCCCCCACCTAGCAGCAGCTGGTGAGTGCAGGGCTTTTGTTTTTCCTAAGTGCCAGGAGCTGG
The DNA here is from genome assembly GCF_030867095.1 of Alligator mississippiensis. NCBI lineage: Eukaryota > Metazoa > Chordata > Crocodylia > Alligatoridae > Alligator > Alligator mississippiensis. The sequence goes on from NC_081824.1 coordinate 325,842,989, forward strand.
GGCAGGCGGAGCAGCCATTGCCAGGGCTGAGAAAGTGGTGGGGGGGGATAGGGCCTGAGTGAGTTGAAGATTCAGCAGTAGCCGAGTCTCTGAATCAGATTTGGCCGAATCAATTCAGGACAGTGATTCGAATCATCGAATCAAATCACTGTCCCCCGAAATTGGCCGAATCTGAATCTGGAGCAAATACTAGCTGCTTCACACAGGCCTACTAGACACATGAAGCAAATCCTTCATCAGCAGGATTTGTGAGTGCCCAGTAGTTCTGAGAATCAGGACACCGACATTTAAAAAACAAATTTCCAATATCTTCTAAACCTACATCCATGGTGTGAACAGTTAATCCCCTCTATTTGTTCAGTATAACTCTAGAGCCAGCTTTTTTACTTCTGAAGTGCTTCTCCTCCAGGGAGCACGCTGGGAGGCCCCCATGCCCCTGGCTCAGCAACTTGTGCTTCCTGGGTCTGGGGGAGGCACCCTTAAGGTATGTAGAAAAAACACTTAAAGACATGTCTATGGCCAAATTGCTGATTCTCCAAATCAGCATCAAATCTTCAGATTCAGATTTGACCGAATCAAAATCAGGACAGTGATCCGAATCAACGAATTGAATCACTGTCCCCAATTTGGGTTGAATCTGAATAGAATACAGCCAGTTTTACACACCCCTACCGGTTGGCTCCCAGCCTCAAGAGTCTAGCAAAGCCCTTAACCCCACTGCACCCCAGAGGCTGCGAACATAGTGGCTATAAGGGAGCACTGGAGTCAAGGCTCTTTGCTGTGTGCCTCTAAAGCTAGGAGATGCAGTCAGCTGATCAGTGCTTCCAGCCTCAGGGTCACATCAAAGACCTTGACTGACATGCTTCTGAGTCTGGGAGCAGGGATCAGCTGATGGACTTCCTAACGGCTAGTGCAGAGGGAGCCAAGGATCATGATCCCAGACTCCACCAGCACTGACAATATGGCATGATGTGGATCTGAACTCCCATCCCATGCTCACAAGTAGCATGGCAAGAAGCACAATTGTTGGGATTGCACATCAAATCCCATGGTGCCTTTAGCTGAACATCTGCTAGGGGCCTCAGTTTCACATAATTCATGCATCAGATCTTGAAGATAGTTTAACTATTCCAGAAATCAGCTATGCAAAAATTTTAACTAAACAAAAATAATTTTAGTAAGAGTGAAGATGAGAAAAAATGATGAAAGAAATACTGTGAGTAGATTTTTGAAAGTTAAAAGAATCTTCTAACAAGTTCTACAACCATAACAAATTAGTAGCATTATTTTCACAATTACATGCTAGAACATATGAGAGTGAAGTAACATTATTCCATGATGTTCCACTATCAATTATCTGGTTAGAGGAGAAAGAGGGCTGGGAGGAATGGTAGGGGTAGGGGGCAGAAAACAAAAAAGTAGGCACTTTCTAGAGTCCTTGAAATGACATTTAGCTTTTAAGTATCAATATGAGCCTGAAAAATATATGATTGTGTGTTACCTTATTTCTTACCACGCTAAAAAAGATTTCTTTTTTATGGTCAGATCTTGAATCTCAATCTAAGGTTTCAGAATCAAATACCACTACTAGCAAATAAATAAATAAATAAATAAATAAATAAATAGAATCCTGCAGGTCCGAAAACTTACGCTTTCAGTAACAACAGACCCCTCCAGTGGCTTGCACAAATGAAGAGAGATGAACTTACTGGAAGTATAGCTATTAAATATACCTAACATTTGCCCAAATAGATTTCTGCTGATGACACACAAGTAGTAGAAATCAGCTCATTCTCTCTTTTACCAGCTGGGTTATAATAAAAGGAACAAAAACAATTCTGTCAATAATGACCACAAAAGGATTTAGCATAAGTGACTTCTGGAAGCAGAGGAAACAGAGATGAGTATACAACACAGGGTCAGCAGGAGACATCTATTTAGTAAAAAGCATAGCATTTTGAAAGTCACTTTGTAGCAACCAGCTACACTCACAAGTGAAAAATCATTTTTTTATATATATATAGTTTACATATAGTTTTCTATGTATACCTCCTCATAGTAAGCAAAACAATATTAAAGACGTATCATTCTATTTTTTCCAGTTTGTTTGCATTTCATTGGACACAGAGAACTTTATTGTATCCTACCTTCTCTACACAATTAGTCTGTTTGCCTTTTCACATGTACAAAGTAAATGGGAAGAGACAACAAGATACCCTTGTAAAAAGAACAAAAAGTTAGCACCAGAATTCAAGACTTTGGTGTAGAATCTGAAATAATGGGTTCTTTTAAACAGACTGGATTTGAAATTGTCAGCACTCTAGTAAGCTGCAAAAAGTATTGAAAACATTAGGCAGTACAATTAAATCTACTGCCCGGAATAGATCATTTTGGGTGCTGGATAAATCTCTAATCTGTCTCAAAGAACATCCCAGGTGTTTGTATAAAACTTTTTACAAACTTCCATTGGCTGTCAACCAAGATTTAAAACTTGCTTTTTCTTCTCATGGGTAAAGCTTTCAAAACACTCCAAATTTTTATTCTGTTTCAGCCATCATCTAGAATATCCTTGTGCTGCCTTTATGGTTTCCCAGGAAGTAATCCTTCCAACCAAAATTTTACTGCAATGGGCCATGGTTTGGTCAGAAAGCATTTTCAAAAACTTAGCTCCTATTTTTTCCCTCACTGTCTGTGACTCGGATATTACTGTTTGCACAAAAACTCAGAAACAGAATTTCCTGACTTCACCTGAGGGAAATACAGCTGCCTTTTTTCAAATATGTTAGTTAAAAGAACAATAATACAAGATGCACTTATACCTTGCTTGCATCCAACAAACCCCATGTGGCCCCACTCTGTAAGTTTATACTGATCCTCATACATTTTATGTAGAATATGAAGGAGAGATGGGTCAAAGCTGAAAATGTTCTTGAAGGTCCAAATTTCCTCAGAATCAACAAACAAAGGGAAATACTTCTGTCTAGCACATACTCTATACTTAGGCAGACATAGCTAAAAAAAAGTTGATTCTTCTAATAATGCAAAACCCTGCCAAACAAACAGGAATGCAAAGACCAACACTGGTCATGAAAGTCAGAGAGATTAATCCACTTTATTTTGCTTATATATTGCTTTCAAAAAGTTTTAAAAATATCTAACTCAGCCTAGTAAGTTTTGTTTTCCTTCACCTTTTCCTCCCCAACTGTATAAAAAATAGAAGCAGTGGTAACTAGCACCTATTCTGATTTTCTGGAAAGGAATTTATAGAAAGAAAAATATATAACTAGCATAAAGACTGCTGGAGTCTCTAGCTATTAATACAGAACTTAGTAAGAGGGCACTGGGTACATACTCAGATAAACAACTAAAACCGTATTCAAGTTGCACTGATTCCTAAGCCTAGCCATGCTCCAAAGGAAAGCAAACAATTATCGGTATGTTAACATCTCAGCTTCGGTCAAGGTGACCCGTAATATATTTTGACGTAACAGTAAGGTTTAATACCAGGATTAATGTTGTGAGGCTTTATATTTCAAAGATTAAACACCATGCAGAGCAAAATGTAAACCAATTATTCTTTAATCCTTTGAAATGTGGGTGGCAGCCTTTCATTTGTTGTCCAATGAGACAATGCAAGAGACCAACAACCAACAGACCTTAAGACCAATTAGAGCTCCTATTTATTCATTAATATCTAAAGAAAAAAGTGTTATAAAGGGAGCAAATATGTATAGTGACCGTTTCCACATAGTGCAAGAACTGCCTAAAAATTAAACATACTCTGGGACATAAGTGATATGCCATTTTATGCATAGTTCATCCTACACCCTTCTTATTCATAAATCTCAAACTTTCTTTGAAAAGCTATGCCCCCTTGGAAGCTATTTCTGTATGCTGATATATTAACACAGAGAAACATGTTTTTACCCCTCTTAAAAAATCTGGTTATGTTTCAAAACATGGCTTATACTTATTTAATGACTTTTAGCTAACAAATGGATGCCCTGGCAGATAAAGCTGTTAAAACAAGCAAAAGTCTACCGTACCACATTCTCCAGAGTTCCTCTAGTAAATTCCATTTGCCACAAGTAAGTAATAACAAGACTCTGAACATACACCACTGCTGTTTCACGACAATTCAGTTTCAACCTGACATACCACAACTACTACAGAAAACGTATTGTTACTGTACCATACAGTTGCATTCCTGTATCTCCCCCAATGAAACCTCAAGAGACTCATTATCTTGACTAGACATTTGTCAATACAGCTTTAAAAATGTCTATGCTATGCATCAGGTTCACAGATGGCAAACTGTAATTGTTGTTGGTCACTGCCCAACACCAATAACAACAAATGCCTGTTTAGCTTAATATGTCAACGCACAACTTTCTATGCAGTAAATGTCATGCTCCTAAAGTGGCAAGCTGGAATCATGCTTCCTCTAACCTAAGCAATGCCAACCTACAGCGGAACCGAAGTATGGGGCTTTGGTTGATAAACTCGCTGTTCTTCCTCAGTGCTTTGTTAAATAAACTCTATTCCAGTTTGCAGAATTACTGTGCTCAATCTTTATAAAGAAACATTCTGCATTGTAGATTTGTCATGGTTCAGCACTTTGGCTCAGAACAGGAATGAAATACGAGCACGGAGATGTAAACAACTGCACTTCAGCTCTGCTAGACAGCTATGAGGTATACCTAATCAATATAACAAATGGCTTCACTGCATTGAAAGGGCTTGTTCACAGTCCAACTATTCAGTCATCAAGAAAGTCAAAAACAAACAAACAGTCTCAATCACTCTATCAGAAAGATCACATTCCAGTAATTAACACTTTTTTTTCAAGAAGCTGGTTTGGGTCTGTGAGAATCAGCATGTAGAAAATCTGTAAATGGAAAGCTCTTTTGTAATGCAAATATATCAACAGACAAGCAAAATCAAAGCTGCATGCAATAAACAAATTACAGCTCTAAAAGCAAAATGCCCTCTCCTAGCTAACCCTTTAGAGAGGAACCTACTTTGGAGAGGAACCTTCGTTTTTATTCTTATCTGGTTTCCAGGTTTTATGTTTGCCCTCTGTCATCTCTGAGCTCCACTATGTCACCAAGACCATTACCAAATTCAGAGGGATCTATTATCATCATCTTCTGCAGTTTAATCTGCCATGAAATCCTTCAAAGAGCATGATATAACAGAAAACAATAATTAACTGTCGTTTTTCTAGTAACATGATCATTTCAGCCTCATTCCGTCCTTTGACATTAAGCCAAGGTCTGTCTATATAGTTGGTGGCTGTTCAGGTAAAAGTTAAAAGACTTGAAGGCAATTCTGAAAACAATTGAGTCTCCATGAACTAGCTTTTGTTTAACAAAAGCATTTATAAAACAAAATAAATTTAGTTTTCATAAACTATCCTCTGCAGGACAGCAATTTCATTAGCGTATCCAGCAATTACTTTCCTAAAACAACCATGTTTTGTCAGATTAATGTAATCAAGGTTACTATTTTCTAGTGCATTTGGCCTATAGACTCCTTGGTGCATGTACATACTGTACAGCCACATGCACAACACCAATAACAATGAACCATCATGCCCATGCCAATAACAACACTTTCATTCAAGGTAGTGTGTTCAACTTCCCCCTCCCCCAAAACACATCTCTTACTAGTAGCTTTCCAGTCATCTTTTTTTCAGCTATGTTTCTTTCTCTATCTTTGTTTAGGATACTATCACCAAACAAATTTTGTTATTAGTTTTTGCACCATCTATAAAGTTGGGACAGATGTTTGACAAGCTTTGAGGCATGAAGTGCCCTTCTCAGATTCTAAATGGCAAATTATTTCATCTTCCATACCAGCAGTCTGATCCAAGGATACTAATAGTTATGAATTATTTTAGAACAATCAATAGACAATATTGATTTTATAGCAATGGGAAGTTTTATTAGGAAATCTTCTAGACCCCACAGCACAAGAATGAAATTCCTGTTGTTAGAAATATCTAGTAATAGTTTATGAAGACATTTCCAAGAAACTTGGGAAAGCCATGAATTTATATATATGTATATGTATTTTCATAATTGCAAGTCAAATCTACACAATTGTGCTAACAGAAAGCATTAGAAAATAAGAAAAACATTCCCCTCCCTCACAGGAGTTTAACCAAGACGTACTTGGTATAGAATCCAAAAGTCAATGTTACCTCAAATTACCTTGTGTTCCTTTAATCCCAGCAGAATATAAAGCAACCACACTGTACCTAGCTCCTATAAATCAAAGGAAGCATTTGGGTTTTCAGAGGTAGGCAGCATATAGAAGCTCTGATAGCACCTCCAGATCAAAGGATTTGAAGGTGGTTGCATAAGGTTAGCCCACTAGTCTCCAGAAACTATTGACAAGGACCAGGGATCTGGCTTATGATCTCATTAAAGATAGCCCTGTCAAAAACAGCTAAAATATTCAACTGTAAAATCAGAAGGAGAAAGAAGGAATGGGGCTCTACAGGATCATGTGGATCAGCTTCCAAGACTGGAGCCTTAGCTGATAATTTAAAAACCTTCTCTTCACACAACTTAACTGCCAACCCCCAGAACTGCACCTGGAATCCAAAATCCAACCTTAACCCTCTCTGATTTAGCCACTACCCAAGCCATTGCCCAAGGGTGAATGTACTACAAAATGTGTCTGGTTACAATTCATTCAAAGTTATTTCCATTCAATAAAATATATAAATTAATGTGTAATGATACCAAATGGATACACAGCTATGTTGTAGACATTAGTCTCTGGTTATTTATTTTTAAACAACTGGTGGCTTCCCTATTCTCTTTTGAAGTAAGAGATTTGTTCAATTGTGATGTTGTAGATTTTACCGGATTCACTCAAATATTTATAGTACTAGATCTTGATTAAGTGTTTCCTGAAATGTTGACATCGATGCTAAGGATACACAAAACTGTAGTCATCAGAACAGTTTCCATACAAATTTTATTGTGTTTATTATTTCTGATTAAAAAGTTGTATTTGCTGATGTGATGATACTTCATAAGTATATGGGTCTTGTAATTCACATTTATTGCAAAATCTGTGCTCCCTTTTCATATTCTACCCAATATCCTGCAGAAATAAAGCTCTCCAGGATAAAAAGTACCAGTGTGTTATTTCTGGAAATGCATGCAGTTTATAGCTTAATATCATTGTGTTTGGCTAAA